>NC_045765.1:133555314-134805314 GCF_008692025.1 Phocoena sinus | reverse complement strand
TAGAATGTCACACCATCTACATCAGTCACCTAGGTTTCTTGTTACAGATGCAGCTACTGATACTAAATCTCTGGGAATGGGACCTAGTTATTGCACCCAGAAGAAAGAAATACTGGGAAATTCCAGGAGTTGTCCAGTTTTCAAGATGGAACACTTGTCAGATTTAATTATACTCAATCTTAAGCAATGTGATTATGCTGTCTCTAGTGAACATTTTTCCAACACATTTCATTTCTATTGTCACCCCACTTCCCAAAACAGTTTTAACAGATTGTCTTAAAAAACAAGAAGTCATCTTGTGAATGGAAATAGCTCCCAAACCCTATATAGTCCTATGGACAAACCTACAAATCGAGGACAATGGTTAATCTAATTACCAATAATTTGGTATCATTCAAGTAAAAAGGATTTAGATATGGTATACTGATTAGGTAGGAGGGAAACTGAAATATATTTGAGAAATATATCCATCAAAATGGTTATTTAAGCAGTAGGATTTTGGTATTTGGAAAATTCATTTATATTAAACATTCCATCTGCCTGATGGTAGTATATAAAGGGTCATTAATAATGCTTGTCTTTTATCATTGGGGAACATTCCTAGTTGAATTGTATTTGTTGACTACTTCTTATAATTTTCTTGTTTGTAAATATAAAATCTTGCTATGTACATTTTAAATTTTAAGTTTCACGCTTGCTTTCCAAACCAGTATCTAGTCGTGAGGTGACCTTGAGGGTGGGGCAGCAGCTTCTGAAGGACATTAATACAGTAATAGCAAAAAATGGCTGCTACCTGTTGAAACTTTACTTCATGCTAGAGGCATGGTACCAACTTTATATGCATTGTCTTATTTAATCCTCTCAACACACTCGTGAATAGGTATTAGATCCATTTTACAAGAAAAATAAAAACCCACTACCATTTTACTCAGTACTTGTTCATATTGTGGAGTTAATACCAATCTCCTGAGCAGTAGAGAAATTTTCCCAGGTTTCTGGGTGAGGGCTTGATCTATGAGAATTTCAAAAGTTGAGTACAGTTGCTCCAGCCTGGTAAAGGGAAACAGGCAGGCTCTGATAGAAGATGCTACAGATTCTTTCACCTTTTCTGTATCTTTGAAAATTTTCATAAGAAGAAATTGGAGAAAAATCATAAAACCTTCTTGCTAGACACCAACAAAGCAATTAATAAAATCCAACATTGATTTTGTAGAATATTACTAATCTACTATCAAATTAGTAACAGAAGTACGTCTTTAACTAGATAAAAGGTATTTAACAAAAATTCTTCATCTGACTTCCAAGTTTGGCAAAATATTGGAAATATCTCCATTAAGTCAGAAACAAGAAGGGAATGGCTACAAAATGGCTGCTCTTCACTGTTAAAACAGGGTTCTAAGCAAAGATGAAGAGACGATAAAGAAATAACATATGTAAGATTTGGATAGGAAGAAACAAAGCTGTTATTACTTGCTGGCATTATAATTTCCTACCATAGAACATCTAAAATAATCTATAAGCTAATAAAACAAGATCACCATAGATCAAGGGAACCCAAAATGTTCTTATATAAAGCGATAACCAATAGAAAAATGCAATAAAAAAGGGCTTTCTATTCAGAATAGCAACAAAACCTGTATTGTCCCTTGGAATAAATACAACAAAAGAGGCCCAAGACTTGTACTGAAAAAATGGCAAAATGTTATTGAAGGAAATAAAATAGATCTGAATAAATAGACAAAGACAAACCATTTTCATAGATGAAGTTCCCAACATTATTACAAATGTTCAATACAATTTTAATCAAAACTTCAATGTGGTTTTTACTGAAACTGAACAAACAGAGTGTAATATTCCTATTAAAGGGTAAACAGCTAAGATAACCAAGAAAAGTCTAAAAAAAAGGAATAAAGACAGGGGATCTGTCATATAGATATTAAGGCCTGTTATAAATAAATACTTAATTAAAACAATGTGAGTTTTATGCTGGGGTAGATAAGAAGATCTATATAAAAAATAAAGAGTTGAGGGACAGACTCAAACATATATACAAAATTTTATACCATAGAAGTACAATAGAAACACAACTCTGTGGGGAAAAGATGGACTCAATAAATAATGCTGGAAAAACTGGCTTTCTACATGAGAAGAAGTAAATATGATCCTTACATAAAATTATAAAATAAAATAAATTCCAGATGGACTAAATTTCAAAATGTGAAAAGAATCTTAAAAATATATTAGATAAATATTTGGAAGAACATGTCCTGAAACTTGGGATAAGAAAGGATTTCTTAAGAAATACACAGGAGGATGACTCCTAAATAAGTAGGTTATTATATTTGCTCATATCAAAATTTGAACTTCTATATGACAAATAAAACTATAAATAAAATTTAAAACAGGTCTCATACTGAGAGAAGAATTTATAAGGGCTATTATGACAAATCCCTGATGATTAAAAAGAAAGAAAGAGAGGAGGGTGTGGGAGAAAGGGGCAGAAGGATGGAGAGAGGGAGGAAAGGAAGGAAAATGAGAAAGGAAGGAAAAAGGGAGGGAGGGTAGGGAGAGAGGAAGGATGAAAAAAAAAAAGCATCCTAAGAGAAAAATGAGCAAGGGTCATGAACAGTGCCCTCTAATTTAAGGGAGAAAAATTTGAATGAGCAAAAAAGAAATGAAGGACACTGGATCTAACTAATGACAATCAGGGAACTGCAAATTAAAAATTAAACAGAATATGAAAAATAATACGTATATATATATGACTGAGTCACTTTGCTGTACAGAAGAAATTACCACAACATTGAAAATCAACTATACTTCAATATAATTAAAAAAATAAATAAAACTATGTGACTTCTCTGGTGGCGCAGTGGTTAAGAATCTGCTTGCCAGTGCAGGAGACGCAGGTTCAAGCCCGGGTCCGGGAAGATCCCACATGCTGCAGAGCAACTAAGCCCATGTGCCACAACTACTGAGCCTGTGCTCTAGAGTCTGTAAGCCACATCTACTGAGCTCTCGTGCCACAACTACTGAAGCCTGCACACCTAGAGCCCATGCTCCACAACCAGAGAAGCCACCACAATGAGAAGCACACACATTGCAATGAAGAGTAGCCCCCCTCGCTGCAACTAGAGAAAGCCCGTGCTCAGCAGTGAAGACCCAACACAGCCAAAAATAAATAAATAAATAATGTAAAACTATACTGCAATATCATTCCATAGCAATCATATTGGTGAAAAGAAAAGCCTGACAAAGTCAAGCACTGATAAGGGTATGGAACAATGGAAATAGGCATACTCTGCCTATGGGTTATACATTGGTACAGCCACTTTAGAAAATATCTTGACACTATCTATTGAAGCTGAGTATGTGCATATCCTATGGCCCAGCCAGTAAACATACTCTTAATCCTGTGTACCAGAACATTCTGTGCAAAATTGTTTGTAATGGAGGAACAATGACAACATAAATGACTGTCAATAGGAAAATGGGTTAAATAAATTGTGATATATTCATATCATGCCCAGCAGTGGTAACTTAATCTGTATATATCAAGGGAGTTACAAAAGTATATACCATCAGGCAATTTGCTGAATTATACAAAGACTTTCATGTAAAAAAAGAGCTTAAAAACACACAAAACAGGGCTTCCCTGGTGGCGCAGTGGTTGAGAGTCCGCCTGCTGATGCAGGGGACACGGGTTCGTGCCCCGGTCCGGGAAGATCCCACATGCCACGGAGCAGCTGGGCCTGTGAGCCATGGCCGCGGAGCCTGCGCGTCCGGAGCCTGTGCTCCACAACGGGAGACGCCACAACAGTGAAAGGCCCGCGTACCGCAAAAAAAAAAACAAACAAAAAAAAACACACAAAACAATACAATATATTGATGGTGGAGATACATATGTTTGTAAAAACATTAGAACATAGATTGACTCAAGAAATCTAATCAATATCTTGGCATTGGTTAGGGGAGGGAAAGAGTAAGTAATGGATTTAAGGAAAGCAGCAAAGGGGACCTTCATTTATACTATATTGTTTTATATAAAATAGAATATTCAGTGTATATATGTGTGCATGTGTATGCATCTGTGTGTGTGTGTCTGTCTCTATAATCAGAGTTTAAAGTGACAAAAATTAACATTTGCAATATTGGGTGACAGTGTTTTTACATCAAATTTTACATTTTTCTACTTTGTAATGTTAAAAAAAGAAAAACCCAACTGCGACTCCAATGCTGAATTCTGATAATTTGGGGCCAAAGGACGGCCAGAGGTATAAGAATCCTAAGAAGCAACCTGCAAAACATTATGCATCAAAAATGGCAATTTAGGTAGGTTTATTCCTAGATATTTTATTCTTTTTGTTGCAATGGTAAATCAACATCATTAATCATTAGAGAAATGCAAATCAAATCTACAATGAGGTATCACCTCACACTGGTCAGAATGGCAATCATCAAAAAAATCTAGAAACAATAAATGCTGGAGAGGGTGTGGAGAAAAGGAAACACTCTTGCACTGCTGGTGGGAATGTGAATTGGTTCAGCCACTATGGAGAACAGTATGGAGGTTCCTTAAAAAAACTACAAATAGGACTACCATATGACCCAGCAATCCCACTACTGGGCATATACCCTGAGAAAACCATAATTCAAAAAGAGTCATGTACCAAGATGTTCATTGCAGCTCTATTTACAATAGCCAGGAGATGGAAGCAACCTAAGTGTCCATCATCGGATGCATGGATAAAGAAGATGTGGCACATATATACAATGGAATATTACTCAGCCAGAAATGAAATTGAGTTATTTGTAGTGAGGTGGATGGACCTAGAGTCTGTCATACAGAGTGAAGTAAGTCAGAAAGAGAAAGACAAATACCGTATGCTGATACATATATATGGAATCTAAGGGAAAAAAAGGTCATGAAGAACCTAGGGGTAAGACGGGAATAAAGACACAGACCTACTAGAGAATGGACTTGAGGATACAGGGAGGGAGAAGGGTAAGCTGTGACAGAGCAAGAGAGTGGCATGGACATATATACACTACCAAACGTAAGGTAGATAGCTAGTGGGAAGCAGCCGCATAGCACAGGGTGATCAGCTCAGTGCTTTGTCACCACCTAGCAGGGGTGGGATAGGGAGGGTGGGAGGGAGGGAGATGCAAGAGGGAAGAGATATGGGAACATATGTATATGTATAACTGATTCACTTTGTTATAAAGCAGAAACTAACACACCATTGTAAAGCAATTATACTCCAATAAAGATGTAAAAAAAGAAAAACATGGTAATTTACCTGCCCTCTTAAGGGGAAGTCAAATCGCAGTGTCAGGTTCCAGCAGTGCTGCCAGTCAACACCTTGCTCTAAGAGTCTCAAGTGTTTTCTTGGAGGAAGTGCTTGAGGACACAGAGGCATAGCTGCAGCCAAGAAGTTCTGGGGGAAATGAGGCTGGATAAGGTGGAATTTGAAAGTGTATTTTCACGTGGCCAGGGGAGGTCAGCAGAGCAAAACAAAAACTTACGAAACCCTGAAAGGCTTCATACAGAAGAATTTTTTCTATTTGGAGGTGCCCCTAGGCCACTACAATTCTTGCTTTAGTCCAGTCTCTCTCTCTCTCTCTCTCTCTCTCTCTCCTCTCTTCTTTTTCTCTTTCTTTCCCTCTCCATCTTCATCCACCTCTTCTTCCTGCCCGCCTCTTTCTCTCTCTCTCTCTCCATTCTCTCCTTCCTTTTTTCTTTAAAGAAACCAAAACAACATGGAGGTTAAGATGTGAGAGGTCATATAAGGAATTTATATTTTGATTTTGTACTTTCCAAAACACCCCACTTGCTCTTACTACCCTTTCTTTCCCCAAAACAAAAATTACTGTGTACCTCAAATCTTTGTAACTTGAAGTCAACTTAGTTTTGTGGCTTAGAAGATACTATTTTATATCTATGTAAAATGTTTCTGGGGAATTTGAGAAAAATTGTTTACAAGTAAACGTGGAGTAATTGCTCCAACTTTAGTAATATAATATACTAAGGATAACATGTTCCTTTTTTGAAATGTGAAATGGTATACACATTTTTTTCTGAATACATCCCTAAGGTTGTTCATGTTCATTACAGCATTATTTACAACCACGAAGACATGGAAGCAACCTAAGTGTCTGCTGATAGATGAATGGAGTCCACAAGGAAGATGTGGTACACACACACACACACACACACACACACACACACACATACGTACAATAAAATATCACTCAGCCATGAAAAAATGAAATCTTGCCATTCCGACAACATGGATGGACCTAGAGGGTATTTTGTGAAGTGAAATAAGTCACAGAAAAAGGTAAAAACTGTGTGATTTCACTTATATGTGGAATCTAAAAAACAAAAAATGAACAAACATAACAAAACAGGAAGAGACTCATAGATAGAGGGAAGGTAGGTGGGGGGGGGAATGAGTGAAATAGGTGAGGGAGATTAAGAGGTTCAAACTTCCAATTACAAATAAAGAGTCATGGGGATGAAATGTACAGTGTGGGGAATATAGTCAATGACACTGTAATGACTTTGTATGGTGACAGATGGCAGCTACACTTATTGTAGTGATCATTTTTAATGTATAGAACTATTGAATCCCTTTGTTGTGCATCTGGAACTAACATAGTCTTGTAGGTCAGTTATACTTCAATGATAAACAAACAAATCAAATCTACCCCCCAAAACAAATAAATAAATAAGTAAAAATCACTAGCAATACATAGTCAAAAGTGACAGAAAATATTTTTACTTTGTGTAGAGACTTTTGCTATATTGTTGACCTCTGAACAAGGGGGTTAGGGGTGCCCACCCTCTGCACAGTCGGAAATCCGAGTTAGGTTTTACAGTCGGCCCTCATTATATGTGGTTCCACAGCCCTGGATTCAACCAACTACAGATTATGTAGTACTGCAGTACATAATTAGTGAAAAAAATTAGCATATAAGTGAACCCACGCAGTTCAAACCCTTTGAGTTAACACTAGACTTTAGTGGACTATGACCTTTGTGTTATCAAAGGTTGCTTTTGACCTATGAGAACTCCTTCTGGGCCTACCTCATTCTCTTCTTGGTTCTGAGAGGAGACAAGAATTTCAAAAGTAGATTTCAAGAGAACTGCTACTCTTCATGAGGTTCAAGTTTTCCAACTGAAATGGGTGGAGAATTCTCAGAGTCTGGGCTCCTGCAACAGGTGGGTAATGAGTATCTCTTGGACTGTGCTATACTGCTTCTTCTGGTCCTCCATAACGGTGTAGCATTGTCTGTGCTAACAATTCCTTTATTGCCATAGATATCTACACTGATTTTCTACCTACTAAATTTCACTAGAAGTGATCACTCTAGTGCCAGAATTCCTTTGAAACATATGGTTGCAATTTTCAGATTGAAAGGACAGCATCACAGTTTGCAAATTCTAGAATAAACATATATGTGGAATACACCTGCCAATAAGAATAAAACTGTTTTTTCTATTCCCTAATGAAAACATTTACAAGCAAGATATAAATTTGGAAATCTGCCATCAGACTCAACTAAATATACACACACTCACACACAGAGAGCCAGCACTTTAACCTATGTGACAAAGGGTAAAAATATTTGCTTACTTAATACCTGAGATAGAATGCTTATTTTGATCATGTTTATTAAAAATATGAAAGAAAAGTCTAATCCTTTATAATTTATGTGGAATTTTCTGTAATAACTGATGTTAACAAACTTTGCAAGTCCTTCAATTCATTCAGAATATAAATCTGTTACTGTCTGTAAAAGATTAGTCGATGAAGGTTCAAAACCATAAGCAGGTACTTAGTGGAGTTTAAAATTCCTGCTGAAGTAAAAAAAAATTTTTTTACAAATTAATTAAACAAGTTGGCTTGGGAATGATTCTCATGCAAAGAAGTATCAGTAGTGTTTTGACTTGTTCTCTGTCATTTAAGTTTCAGGAATGTCAGTAGTGGAGCTGAAACCTAAACCTGGATTTGTTTGATCTTAAAATCTATATTCTTTCTATTACCTGGAAGGTTGAAGAAGGAAAGAAGTGATCCCTCAGGTAAAGAGAATGGCGCTAGCAAAGTTTTGAAGACTTGAAGCATTGTAGTGTGTGCAAAGAAACGCAAATGGCTAACACAGAGTTGGAGGTTTACCCCTCAGGCAGCAACTACAGAAACCATGAATCTGTGAGCAGTACAGAGCCAAGAAAACATTTAAGCAGATAGAATGCAGGGTAATATTTGCCTTTTAAATTTCAGCAGTCAAAATAAAAAGGATGAATTTTCGGAGGTTATTGAAGTAATCCTGTTTCTCACCTAAAATTCTGCAGGAGATGAGGTTGGTGGAATGACTTGGAAGAGAGGATTTGAGATATCTTTAGGAGGTGAAATGAAAAGGAGCTGGTGATAAGCTAGTTGTGGGGAAGAACAGTCAGAGAGGAGAATGAGACAGTAGTCACTTCCAGTGGTCAGGCTTGGGTGACAGGAACCTGGAGATGTCAACCATGAAGAGCAGGGGCTTAAGAGGAGGGGCAATCCCGTGGAATGCCGAGGGTGGAAAATGGTGAGTTCAGGTGGAGAAATCATGCTGCCTGTGTGGACATGTCCAAGGGTGAGTTGGATATGTGCCTGATGCTGGAATTCTGTAGATAAAACCATCAACAGGGATACAACTGATCAGAGGTAGACTGCGGAGTAAGCAGAAAAGTGATCACAGGAACACATTTACTATGGAGGTCAAGAAAGGAGGGCTTCCCTGGTGGTGCAAGTGGTCGAGAGTCCGCCTGCTGATGCAGGGGACACGGGTTTGTGCCGCGGTACGGGAAAATCCCACATGCCGCGGAGCGGCCGGGCCCGTGAGCCATGGCCGCTGTGCCTGGGCGTCCGGAGCCTGTGGTCCGCAACGGGAGAGTCCACAACAGTGAGAGGCTCGCGTACCGAAAAAAAAAAAAAAAGAAAGGAGCACTATTAGGAACAAATAGGACTACAAAAGTCAGAAAACAAAAGAACATTGTGTCGTGGAAAAAGAGTAGAGAATTTGATTTCAGTAAATAGAACTAGTAAGACCTGTTTTGGGGTTAAATATACCTGTGAATCTACATAAATAACTGTGACTTTATATATATATATATATATATATATACATATCCATCATATGTTTTTGTATTCACCTATGCATGTTTGTATATATAGAGACATATGTTTTGTATATATCCTATGGTTTTATATTATGTGCATATATAAAACTAGTATATATGCCTATATATTTATACAGAACAAAATTGTATATATATTTATTATTGTGTATCACATGCATGTAATACATATACATATATATGTATATACACATATAATGAATATATATTGCTATTAGTTATGTCTCTCTCTCTATATATATATAGAGAGAGATGTTTACCCAACTCTAAGTCTTACTATACCTGTAGTCTGCTACACCACACACACACACACACACACACACACACACACACACACACAGACAAAAGAGAAAGAACTGAGTTGAATACTTGGCTGAATGTTAATAGTCACAAGAAATAAACAAGAATTCATTTAAGACTGGGAATTCTTTCAGCCATTTATCTGAGTTTTTAGCTTTTACTATTAGCACTCCCCCAAACTATAATTTGCTTACAAAAAAAGGACATGTTGTGTGTTAAAAAGATTAATAAATTACATTCTGTTTTCCAAAGTTATTGAATTTCTCATTTCTTTTCAGATCAGTCTGGTAGACTTATTTATACACATATTATTAGCTAGACATTCTAATTGTGTTGAAATAATATTAAGATATGTATCATGCATTAAAAGAGTGTACTGTCCACTGTAAATGGCAGACATGAAATACAAATAAATAATAGAATATATGCAAGCAATAATAAAAATATATGCAATATCCAGTAGGAATTAGAGGAGAGGGTGAATTTATTAGTTAATTGTTCATTTATTCCTCATTTATTTAAGAATGGATTTAAAGTTCAAAACAACATGAGATAAAAGGCAACACAAATAATGAAGTGGATTCGGAGAAAAAAATAAATTTTAATGGATAATTTGAAGTCTACAGCAAATCACTACACAGAATAGCATAGTTAAGGTCTAGAAAATGCTAGAACAAGCCACTGGTTGGCCTCTAGGCTTTCTGGAAAGGAGACAAAAATGAGAAAATCAATCACTCTATTCGTATTATCTACAAAGAAAACCTATTTCTGGTGCCAAAACTAAAGAGTTTTTCCTCATAGATAATAAAAAAAAGAAAGAAAGAAAGAAAATAAAAGAAAAAGAACAGTATACCACCCTAAACACACCTGTACACTAAATGGATTTCATGGGCTGACTGTTTCCTACAGTGACTCTAAACATAGGCCAATGATGACATAATGCCAAATTATGTTTCATAAAAGCAGTTTTACAAGAGAATAGACTGTATGGTCCAGATGTGTGGAGACCGGCTTGTGTGGTTTATTCCAAGGATGAATTTTTTTGTGTCTGTAGAAATATGTGGACTGTATTTCACAAAGGCAATCCTTTGCAAGTTTATGTTGTTCAACCATGTATTTGATGAGCATTAAGCAGCAGTGAGTTCAAGGTTGGTGTTCTTGACAATCACTTAGGTGCAGCTATTTCAGTCTACTGGTTAAATAATGAAAATGCCTAACTCCCCCCTGGGAATGACATGGGTGCAGAGAAAAGGAGCCTGGAATTTTAGCTGTTTTTTAAAAATTGTGGCAAAATACACATAAGATAAAATTTACCTTCTTAACCAATATAAAGTGTACAGTTTAGTGGCATTAAGTATATTCACATTGTGATGCTACCATCACCACCATCCCTCCACAGGTTGCTTCATCTTGCAATACTGATACTCTACCTATTAAACAATAACTACCCATCCCCCCTCCAGCCTAACCACCATTCTACTTTCTGTCCCTATGAATCTGACTACTCCATGTTCCTCCTGAAAGTGGAATCATACAGTTTGAAAACATGGAACGCTTCACAAATTTGCATGCCATCTCTGCCCGGGGGCCATGCTAATCTTCTCTGCGTGGTTCTGATTTTAGTCTATGTGCTGCTGAAGTGAGCACTGTAGCTGGTTTTTGAGGGGAGAACAGGAACTCATCAGACTTAAAATGGGGGTAACAACTCCCGTATGAAGGCAGAGTGGTCTAAAATTGTTTTCTGTGCTGCTGAAGACTGAGGTGTGGAGGGAGGCTGAAAGAGATGAGGTTAAAGAGACAGGAAGGAACCAGATGCCAAAGGGCTTTGTAAGCCCCTTTTAAGAGCCTGCACTTACATACAGTGAGACCGGAACAGGGAAGTAAATTTCGTATTAAAAAAAAATTAATTCCAGGAAAAAAGAGAGGCCTGGAAGAGGATAAAATTTGAAACAGAAAGACCAGTTAGAAGGCAGTGACAACTATGTCGGTAAAGTTTTCCTTTTCTATTTTTGCAAATCACTAGAGTGTTAGAGTGGGTATTCAGAATTGTAGCTCATGAAGAAATAGGTGTCTGCACTGTGGATCTAGTGTCCAATCTTCCTCTCCATGCTTAGAGGAAAACTTTTGACATTTTAGAAAATTTTGTATTTTAGCAAAGAATCCAGACAAGCCAAAGTCAAAGTCTAAATTCATATTTTAATCAAGGAAAGCATGTTTCTGCTCACTGATCTCTCTCTCCTTTTCCTCTTCCCATGTTTTAGAGGAAGAAGATATTCTGGGAAAAAGATTAATAGAGGGCATATCAAGACTGTCAGTCAGGGCATATCAAGACTGTCAGACAGGGCTTCCCTGGTGGCGCAGTGGTTGAGAGTCCGCCTGCCTATGCAGGGAACGCAGGTTCGTGCCCTGGTTCAGGAAGATCCCACGTGCCGCGGAGCGGCTGGGCCTGTGGGCCATGGCAGCTGGGCCTGCGCGTCCGGAGGCTGTGCTCCGCGGCGGGAGAGGCCACGGCCGTGAGAGGCCCGCGTACCGCCAAAAAAAAGACTGTCAGACAGAAATGCTAAGAAATCTGGAAAGGGCTGGAATAAAAACTTGCATTCTAGGATGTCTAATCTTGGCTTGGTTACCAATGGTGTTTCTTCCTATTGTAATACGGAATTGTTCTTAAGATAGCAAGAAACTGAACTACAAGAAGGCATATTTCAACTTAAAATAAGGACCACTTATTAGAGCTTCTCTACATTGAAATTGGTTGCTTTGGAAATATGAAAAGTTTTCTATCATTGAAAGTGTATAAAAAAAATCTAGATAAGCACTGATCAAGTATAATGTATGTAAGAAATCATTGTAAGAGATAAAAAGTTGAGTTGAAGAACTGAAAGACCCTAAATAATTCCAAGATTTATGAATTCCACAGAAGGATAATATCAGATTATCTCTTATTAGAAACTGATGATTTTGAAACTCTAACAGAATTTCTGCTGATACTCCCAGTACATTGATATCACTCAATTAATGAACTATATCAACTTGCTAAAGAGTAACTTCCTCCTTTAATATTTTAACAAAGAGGCCCCAAACCATTATTTTGCACAGGTAATTGTCCAAAATTTAAGCAAGTTTATCCTGAAACCTGAGTGTTACGTCAGAAATAGAAGCATAGGCATTTCTTTTGCTTCTATGCTAATCTTCTCAAATTCCAGTTTCCAAATGACTAAAGTATCAAGGAAGCAACTTTCCATGAAAATAATTCACTCAATGAAGAGAATGAAATAGAGAAAAATGGAAAAAAGAGCAAGAGAAATCTTCTGTTTTAGAAAAAGCCCAACATCTAAAGAAATGTACCAAATGTATCAAAAGTGAAAAAAATTGATGGAATACTTAAAATCTCCATTTATTTCATAATTAAAACTCTCAGTTCCCACTCCTCTTTCTCCCCAATTTTAAACGTCTTCCTGCTCTCTCGTCTCCATTCCATCTAACCTGTTAGCTTTCAAGCCTTAATCACGAACATTTGGACAACTGTGGTCCCCATGCTCTTTCTTGTATCTCTGATTATATCATCAAATGCACATATCTTTAAAAACACAAGTCTGATCTTGTAATCAAGCTGTTTTACAATCATTTTGCAAGGGAGGAAACTATAGCTTATGGGATCACAAAACTATGAGCATCAGGCTGAAACTAGAGTTCAGGTCTCCTGGACCCTGTTCCAGAGTCCTTTCACCTCACGTCAAGGTCTTCCCAGCTATTGTATGTATATCGTAGGTACTAACAAAATTATGCTGCCCCCCAATAAAGTTTGAACAGAACACTGGGACTGTATTTTTACCTTAAAATTTTATTTACAAAGTACAGAAAACCTATTCTTCTCAGTTGTCAAAGTTCAGTGTTGCAGAGCAATTGCTCCTAGCACGTTAAGTTGCCAATTTTTAAAATCATTTCCCTCTATTTGATTGTATGGGATTTAACTCCCCCTCTTAAATATGCAGCAAGAAGCATTTTATTTTGTTTTCTTTTTTGCTAACACTTTCGTAGTAAGCACGTGGCTCATATATGGTAAAGGAAAATATTCTCAAGATTAACATTTTATATCAACTGTTTATATTTTCTTAATACTGTGTAAAATTTACGATTGTAAAGAAAAAAGGAATATCAAGTGTATTCATTTTCTGCTCTTCACTCTAATTCCCATTTGATTTTCATATTAAAAATTTCCAAATTCTACACTGAAAAATTCATGATTTAAAGTAATGAATTTGAGTTACTTTGCTACAATGTTAATACATGCAAAATTATAGTAAGACATGGAATAGATAAATATTTTGTTTTTAAGATTAGTCAGACCTAAAAGATATTCTGTTATATAATTTATCAAATAAGATTATTAGACTTATTGCAATATAATTAGAATAAAATAAATATAACTGAATTATACAATTATGACTTTAACTTTCATTTTCACGTTATTTCTGCTTTAAAGATATATTTAAAAATTAAAAGTGAAATTTCCTGATAGAAAGTTAAAGTAAGCATAATTTTAAAAAATTCCATCTTTGTATGTATCAAGACAGCTAACTTTTAAAAATATTTAGTTTTCTTGTTGTTTTTCTGTGATAATATTGATGCTATAGTACAACACAAAAATATTCAAACGTGTTTCTTAAATTAAGTGGTGAGATATATTTTATAGTGAGTAATATGTGATTAAGTTTTGAGTTATATAAATATTTGCTCACTAATATCAAAATGTGCTTAGACTTGGATATACTATAATTCACTTTATTTACTGTTAGTTTCAATAATAAAATGATCAAAACATGGTCTTGAATATCCTAGCTATTATTTTTAAAACTACCTAGCACCAAGAAATAAAAACCTGCCATTGATGTTGACCACTTCCATTATTTTAAAAGACTGAATTAAATCCAGCACACATTGTGAACTGTTTTTGCTTCTTCTTTTTAGGAGAGTTGTAAAATAACCAGGCAGCCTTATCTTAGGTGAGACTGTTTCGGCTTGGAAATAAGCAAAGCTCTCTCTCAATGAGCTAGGTTCATTTCTTATTTGTGTAATACTCTGGAAGAAATTAGGTTTCAATGAAGTCCATTTTTGTCACTGCATGTAGCAATGAATATCACACCCAGCAGGGCACAGTGGCACCTGGCTGTCCAGACCCCAGTGAGCACAAACCATCTGGGGGTAATTACAACAAGGTATTCTTTAAGGACCAGATGGGACCAAGGAACAGAAGCCCCGACCCCTCCCAGTCATTTACAACATAATTCCTTTCAATGATATACTTAATCCTCCCACCAGCTATGCTTTTCAGCTTGCTGTTGTCACTGTTCCTTTATGTTAATTCAGTTTCAAGACGGAGCAAAAGAGGGGGAGAGAGAGAGAGAGTTCAAGAAAAAAAGGGAGGGCGGGGGGGAGAGAGAGAGAGCCACCGGCGCCTCTGGAGACCAAAAGAAATTATTCATCTCTAAATTGTTTCCACCACAGCAAGTACAGTAACAAATTTTTTTTTAAAGGGGGCTGAAATTATCCTAAAGAAGGTCAATGCGACAGCCCTGTGTGGCACCAGCTGAGGTTTACTCAGCCACCTGTTAGCTAGAAAGCTCTCTGCACACACGCTTATGATGCATTTAACCAGTTTAAAGGGTCTTTATTGTCGGCCCAGCCACCTCCATTCAGCAGGCCCGAGCCTTTAGGCCCGCTTTGTGGTCATATGTGGCACACAAGCCTTAATTCAATTACGCTGTAAGCCTATCCAGTCTGCATCACTGCCCTTTCACTTTTGTGCCATTTGTCTCGTATGTTGTAAAGAATTTTATTTTGAAGAGGGAAAGGCACCCTACAACCCACTTGTCTTTATTTTTCATTTAAGGTTTGTGCCGCAGGTGCGCTGCCACTCCCGAAATGGATTCATCTTTAAGCGATATTTTAGATGGAGCATTATTTATTGTTTGGTGACAATGCTTTTCTGGTGTTGCTGACTTTTATGTTTTTTTAATTAGGTGTTTGTTCCAACTCTCCACCAAATCAACAGTCTCTGAACTTGAGAATTGAAAATTCAAAAGGAAAAACATAAATGATAAATGAAAATGACAATTAGCCTTGTACTACCATTTTTTAAAAGAAATGCATTTCTTAGAATGAACAAATGTCAAATTTAGGATTTTTGGTTTCCCTTAAGTTTCTGACACCCAATATATATCAGTTTATATGAATGAGGCTTAGTGAAGCTCTGTTATTGAAAAGTTTGTTTCAGATGAGATTATTAAATATATTAAATCTGTTCATATTGTTTGTATTCTGGGGCTTCCAAATTTCCTTGGCATCAAAGCAATGCATATCATTGTCAAATGCTTGGCATTTTTATAATAATTTATGGGAAATGAAAACATAAATAAGATTTCTCAAAGTCAGGGACTCATGTTTACTTTCATACCAAATTTTTCTTAAAAGGAAAGTTTGTCTCTTTAAAGCATGCTCGACCTAACATTCTTATAACTGTCTAAATCCTACCCCCTGAGTTCAGTGTCCATATGAAGGGTATGGGTAATTTCAAATCAACATTCCCCCAAATCATTAAGTGACTTGTCATGGGAGACTGAAGGGACTTCAAAGGAGGGAGAAAAGAATCTTCTTTGCTATTTCATATCAATTTCTCACCCAAGTCAAAGAAAGAACAATAGTGCTAAGTTATCAGTGTTACTCAAGTTGTGTGTATCAATTCTCACTGTAGCAACTTTTACACGTCTTTTGTATGGAAGCCCTATCTCTTTAAATTACTGAATCAAAACCACAAATATGAAACATGCAAAACAGACCAAGACATTCTAGTTGGCAAGAAAAAAAATAAAGATATTTGCATATAATCTTCAAAATAAATAGGATTTCAAAAACTGGTTTCTGTATACAAGTAAATTTAATGGATATGTTTCTCTCAACAATTCTTTGCCCATTTCCATTTCCTTTAGGTTTCCATTTCATAAATAAGAAAAACTAAGGGTTAATAGAGAGACTAAGTAGCTCACTTAAGAGGTCAAAATTCTTGTGATTTCTTATTGAGGGCTCTTCCTATTACATCATAAAACCTTTATATAATTATTTCATAAACTTAACAATTTTGACCCATCTGCACAATTCCCTATACATATATGTATTAGAGCACCTTATCAATATTCTGTGAAGTGTGAATAGCAACTGAACTTATAAAAGTCTAGACAAAAGCAAAAATAAACAAATGGGACCTAATCGAACTTATAAGCTTTTGCACAGCAAAGGAAACCATAAACAAAACAAAAAGACAACCTACGGTACAGGAGAAAATATTTGCAAATGATGTGACCAACAAGGGATTAATTTCCAAAATATACAGACAGCTCATGCAGCTCAATATCAAAAAAACAAACAACCCAATCAAAAAATGGGCAGAAGACCTAAATAGACACTTCTCCAAAGAAGACATATAGATGGCCAACAGGCACATGAAAAGATGCTCAACATTGATAATTATTAGAGAAATGCAAATCAAACTACAATGAGGTATTACCTCATGCCAATCAGAATGGCTGTCATCAAAAAGTCTACAAATAATAAATGCTTGAGAGGGTGTGGAGAAAAAGGACCCCTCCTACACTGTTGGTGGGAATGTAAATTGGTGCAGTCATTATGGAGAACAGTATGGAGGTTCCTTAAAACACTAAAAATAGAGTGACCATATGATCCTGCAATCCCACTCTTGGGCATATCTCCAGAAAAGATGAAAACTCTAATTTGAAAAGATACATACACACCAAAGTTTATAGCAGCACTATTTACAATAGCCAAGCCATGGAAGCTAAATGTCCATCGACAGGTGACTGGATAAAGAAAATGTGGTATATATATATATATATACACACACATATGCACACACACATATATACAATGGAATATTACTCAGTCATAAAAAGAATGAAATACTGCCATTTGCAGCAACATGGATGGACCTAGAGATTATCACACTAAGTGAAGTCTGTCAGACAGAGAAAGAAAAGACAAATATGATGTCACATATGTGGAATCTAATAAAGCGATACAAATGAACTTAATTACAAAACAGAAACAGACTCACAGATATACAAAACAAACATGATTACAAAAGGGGAAAGGGGAAGGAGGAGGGATACATTAGGCTTGAGATTAGCAGATACACACCACTATATATAAAATAGATAAACAACAAGGATCTACTATATAGCACAAGGAACTATCTTACAATATCTTGCAATAACCTATAATGGAAAAGAATCTGAAAAAGAATATATGTGTGTGTGTGTATATATATATGTGTGTGTGTGTGTGTGTGTGTGTGTATTACTGAACACTTTGCTGTACACCTGAAACTAACAAAATATTGTCAACCAACTATACTTCAACAACAACAACAAAAAGCCTAGAATTACACCCAAACAATGAGAAAAATGGCCCAACTTTGTTACATTAAAAAAAAGAAAGCTCTACATAGGTATATGAATATGTCTGTAGCCACCTTTAAATCCTTTCATAGGATTCTGAAGAAAAAAAATGGCAATGAAATTCGGCCAGTTTCACAATCTTCTGTGTGACTCACTTAACCTGCTTGCATTGTGTACCTCTACATTTTAATATCAAAAATATTTCAGACTTCATTTTGTAAGGACATTGGCATTGTGAAATTCTAGAATATCTAAAGGCATCCTTGATATGAAATGTGAGAACCCAACTATGTATGCTTTAAAGGCATTTTAAAAGAAAAGAATTATAGAAGGTTAGTTTCATTATAGAAACTATCTTTTTATCAGCATTTTACTACCTAAATTTTTTTTCCAAATTTCAAACATATCATATTGCCTTTGAAATAATGGAATCTGTAATAACCCCAGTAATAAATTCATTATTATATACCAAAGGAATAGCTCTTAAAATTTAACTGTCTGTTATACTTTTTTTGGTAGCTCACTTTATACAACAGGATAGAATTTTACAATATTCATTTTGTATTCTCGGTTTCCAATAAAAATCATACACATAACTCGTGAAAATAACTTATTTAAGGAAATGTTGAACAAAAAAATAAAAATATGTAGAAAACCCAAAACAATAACGAAAGCCATAACTGTTATCCTATTTATGCATATATAATATCTATATACAAAATATATTTATATAAATATATAAATATAGTTTATAAAATTTATATAAATATTATATGTATAATATTTGAGAATTCAAACTTAATATAGCTCACTAAATCAACGGACTAATGAATAGTTTTGAATATTTGTTATTCAGCAGCTAATATTTTCAAAAAATATTCAAAGCTGAAATTTGAAAACAGATCATAATATCAAATTTATAATACTTTAGGAACGTTATTTATTATTTACAAACTCTCATTTAAGGAGAGCTCAGATAAAAGGAAACTGATGACCTTCACACTACAGTGGAACACAATTTTAGCTTTGCAGCGTACAGATTCTGTCCAACACAATGGTGCCTCCTGAGATTCACATATGCTTTGGAGAAAACTATCACTTCACAACCAGGACCTGCTCCTGCAGACCTCCCTTCCCTTTCAATGGGATTTTCAAATGCATTTAATGAACACAGGATGGGACATATGTGAATGTCTCTAAGCCAATTATGTAGTTTGAGTTCAAATAAACTACTTCTTTACCAGATTTTCTGGTTCTTAAACATGCATGAAACTATTCATCAATCTTGAGTTTCCAAAATTTGTCTAGAAAATTCATGAGAAGATTTTTGTGCATATCATTTTGCCATAGTCAATGTTAATATCAAGAAATTTCACATGATGTCATGAGTCTAGAGGAAAAGTGAAAAATCAAGTCAACTGGTTTTTTTCTGTGTGCAGAATGCCAAATCATGGGTGGTGTGAATTTTTCCTTGAATTCATCATTTAAACATTGTTTGACAAAGTTATATGAACATTTTGTTGCTATGGCCAACACTTCTTAGTTTGGTATGGTAGCTAGAAACAGGAGATAAAATATGGCTTCATGCTAAACTGAAGAATGAAGACAAGCAAATTCTCACTAATCCAAAGGGAGATGAAAATACTAGAATGAAAGCTAGAAGATTGATGAAATAATCTCATAATTATCTTTTATTCTTATGTCTCCACCACCTCAGACACCCAGGTGACCCTAGCTATCGGAAAGAGAAATACGGTAGGTCAATGACAAATGTTCATCTTCAGGGGAAGAAAGCTCCTGGGTATCCTCCTATTCACCCCTAAAATGGATTATAGATGTCTATTACTTCAACTTTCAGCTCTGTAACAATTTCTCAAGTAACACTTGGTTCTGAGATTACACTGGAAGGCAGTCAGTATGGAATGGACTGTTGTTTCTTTGCATTAAGAAAGAGGGAAAAGAATAAAATGTAGATGTCTGTAAGTACAGATGAATATGCGAGTGGGGAATAGGGTTTTGTGAGATGGTTCATTTCTTGGTTTTGGCACTCTGGGGAGTGTGTGTGGATGTTAAGTGTAGGCATGTATGTCAGAAACACACATGCATCCACATGATATAGGAGAAATTAGCACCGATAGGGTAATTCTAGATTTCAATGACATATTTACTTATTTTACCAAAACAAACACTGCATATTGAGAACGATTTAAACAAAGTCATTTAATCTTTAACAATCCCGCAGCTTCATTGTACAAATAAGGGAACAGAACCTAGAGAATGGTGTAATTTACCAAGGTCACATTGCTAATAAGAATGAAAGCTGGGGTTTGAACCCAAAGATGTCTGAGTCCTGAGCCTGTGCTGGTAACCACTATAGGCCAAGAATTAAACATATGATAGGTAGTAGCTGTATGATATGTCTACAGTACTAATATATTTGCAAGTTCTCTTTCCCTTCCTGTTATTCTGACCCTCATTAGAAGTAGTCATGAAATCTGGAAATTATCACTGGGGTCACACCTGGATGCAAGAGTAGATGATTATCCATTGCTACAGAGGCTTCCCAACATCTCTCCCACACTCTCTGAAATGCTACCTAATATAAGTTGATTAATCGGCTACATCTTTTGAAATAAAAATGTCTGTTAGAGTAAGGCTCTCAATTTCCCTTGCCTGGAACAAATATAAAGTCTCCATAAATATTTGAATAAATATTTGAATGGATGAACAAGATATTTCATTTAATTATATTGTTCTTTACTACTTAGGGGTGAATGAGCCCACCTATGGGAATGGAGTTACATTAGATGTTTTGGAGAAGGGAGCAGAGAAAGGAGCAGATGTAAGAAACCTGGGGAAAGGTGGTCCAAGTGGAATGCCAGCATAGAGAACTCAGTATGGCCTGAAGGAACATGTGAACACACAGTGAGGGGGGCAGAAGGCTGCAGAAGATCACAGTTTAGAAGAAAACAGGGGAATGCCA
Organism: Phocoena sinus; assembly: GCF_008692025.1. Lineage (NCBI taxonomy): Eukaryota > Metazoa > Chordata > Mammalia > Artiodactyla > Phocoenidae > Phocoena > Phocoena sinus. Next base: position 134,784,382 of record NC_045765.1, on the reverse strand, counting down.
AAGATTTTATATATATGCATGGATTTTATTTCACAAAGGTTCTCTGGCTCAGTCAAGGCTAGAGAACATTTGCAAAATACTATATATATATAACCTTTGCAAAATACTATATATATATAACCTTTGCAAAATACTACATATACATAAACCTTTGCAAAATACTACATATATATATATATATATATATATATATATATATATATATATATATATATAAAACCTTTGCGTGTGTTTCTCTGACTCTTCCCATGACCGTATTAGAAAATGCTGACGACCTTGTCCTTGGGGCTTTTTAATGAGAGGCGTGGTGCGTGTGGCGTCGCCGGGGCGCTTCCTTCTCCAGGTCAGGCTGAGGGCAGAGCAGGACCAGCCAGCTGCCCCAGGAGCCGCCGGAGCCTCCTTTCTCCATTCGCTTTTCAACTGCAGCGGCGGCAACAACCCCCAGGAAGCGCGGGGCGCAGTAGGGACTGGGCCGGAAGGTGCCTGCAGACATCCTCTCTAACTAACCTTCTGGAAGGCTATATATATATGTAACCTTTGCCAAACACTATATATATATATAAAATATATATATATAATGTATATATATATAACCTTTGGAAAATACTATATATATACATAACCTTTGCAAGATACCATATATATATTTTATATATATATATATATATATAATATATATATATAAAACCTTTGCCAAATACTATATATATATGTATATAACAAAACTGTGGTCCTCTACATCCAGGAAGCACATTAGCTTCTGGTACTAAGAGCAGACTTGTCTAAGCAAGCTGTCAATAAACACAGCAGACTGCCATACAGGCCTGACTCTACTACTCTACCTTCATTGTCATCCCTTCTTGACTAAGTTAAGAAACATTCTGCCCTTTGTCTGAAGGCTTTTTCATCCAATTTCTAATGTTTGTGTACTTTCCCCATATTTTTGCCATTCATGTGCAAAGAGTGAGAGAGATGATATTATAATATCAACACTAGCAGCATGTAACACGTGTTGCTTGGTCACTGGGTGCAGGCGCTCTGCTAAATACCTCACATTTTTTTCTCCCAAGAAGGCTAGAGGAGATTTTATTATTATCTTCCTCTTACAAATAAAGCAGCTGAGGTGGAAATCATGGATCCAAGTACACATGTGGAAAGTAACCCAACTGGAATTTGAATCCAAATAGTCTGATGCCAGAACCACATTCATAACCACTGTACCAGACTCTCCCCCTAGGTTTGCTCATTAATAAACTAAGTGACTCATCAAGACCACTAAATGTTCTCAGAACTGTGCTAAGTCCTGGAGGGTACAAAAATGAATGGAACAATAGCTGCAACAGCACGGAGGAAAAACACCTGTTTCTTTCTCTGCTGGTCTGGATATCTTCATGGAGAATGTAACCATATGAATTTCGAAGAATGAATAAGAGAGAAACAAGGGAATGTGAGGCTGGGAGACAGTCTAGGCAGGAAAAATACTGCACAAAGCAAACAGGGCCAAGAGCGTTCTCCCCGGCCTACCTCAGGCTTTCCTCCTGCACATGTACACTTTCCTCTGCTTCTGCTGATTGAAACTATTCATGCTCCAAGACTCATCTGAAATCCTCCCTCTCCCAAAGTCTGAGATTCTCACTGCTGAGATTGAGTCTCACCCTCCTTGAATTCTCTCTGGCGCTTATCTTAATCCAGCTGATATTCTGATTACTTCTGGACCTGTTTTATTTTCTGTCCCAAGCATCAGGTAGTGTCTTTCTCATCTCCCTTTCTCTCACTACAGGTCACAAATCCTTTGACTTTCACCACAGATATTCCCTCTGCTTGGTACACTTCTTCCCTCCAGCTCCATTTTTTCTTCTTTAGGCTCTCCTTTTAAAAAATCACTTCCTTCAGTAAGCCCTCTCTAATTCCCCCAGGGTTCCCTTAGATGCCCCTCTTATGTGCTCCCATAGCACCCACTATGTCCCCCATGAGAGCAGGTGACACACTGTTTCATAATGGCCTTTGTACAATTTTGTATCTCCTCACTGGACTGTCTGCTTGGTGTGTCATGTTCACGTAAAGTGGATTTAACAGATATTTGCTGAATGAACAAAAGAAGAAATGGCTTGTTGATGTTGACTGCTCTCTTCTTCCAGGAGGGAGGCCAGGATTGAAGGGTGTGAGTGGGAGAACCATGGTGATAGGGTGGAGATGAGATACGATTGGATCAAGGATCCTATTGGATTAAGGAATTCTACCACATTGGTAAAGGTAGATCCATGTGTGCTCCATTTAGGACCATTTTAACCTTGATATTTAAGAAGTCCTGCCAAGACCCTAACAAAGAAGGTACTTCCCAGAAATCTTTAAGTACCCGTTAGCATTCCCAGACTGAATTTCTCATCCGAGGATTTCAGTTCTAGCCTCTCCTTTTGTTGCAACAGGAGGTGGTATCTTTAAACTTCAAAGCTTGTAACTCAACGGGTACGTAAAAATGTCCACCCTCACTGTAGCCTAGTTTTATTATCTCTACAATTCAGTGGACATCTGTTATTTTTGCCTGTGTAATTTCTTCTAGTAACATTACCTCCTTAAGAAACTATCCATCCCTTGTCTAAAATCCAGGACATGACCCCAGTTAGGTGCTCTGTATCTGAATCTTGAGGAAAATGTCACAAAAATGAAAACCTTTCATAACTCAGTGCCAATATTTCAGTGGCACGCTGAAGATAGTGGTGAGACTGGGTAAGCTGCTTAACTTCTCTGTGCCTCAATTTCTTCATCTACTAAAATAATAAAAATTATCTGTTGGCCCAAAAGTTCATTCGGGATTACGGAAAAACCCGAACGAACTTTTTGGCCAACCCAATGCTACTACTACTAGTACTACTACTACTAGTACTACTACTACTACTAGTACTACTACTACTACTAGTACTACTACTAGTACTAGTACCTACCTTATCGCACTGCGGTGTGGATTAAAGGTGTTCATATGTGTAGAACACTTAGACAAGGTCAGGCACAGAGAATGGGCTAAATAAGTGTTATCTATTCATATTATAACGTGGCTGTTAGAATTTTGAAGTTGCTCTGTTTCTGTCCACTATGAGGCCTGGCTGTAGGATTTTTCCTTCAGGTTTCTAGGTTACTCCAATTTCCTTCCAAAAAGAATTTTTTAGCTTAAGTTGGCCTGAGTCAGTTTGTGTTGCTTGCTGCCAGAAAACTCTACTGGTTGCTTCTTTCACATACTGTAGGTCTCTTCTCTCCAAAGTGTTTATTAGATTCTAGAGGGCAATAACCATATATTATTAACCTCTGCATCATCCAGAACACCAAGAGTAGTGCTTTGTATGTAAAAATATTCATTTTGGTGACTGGAAGACCAAATACATGAATAAAACCATCAACCTCTTTCTTTAGGGCTTTATCACTGTTTTCTTAGCAATAAAAATCAGATCTAAGAGCACCATGATCGCCTTCAGGACTCTAAAAGTGGCTCATCTTGCTTCTGCTTTGAATAGTTTTTATAAGTATGCTTGCATTTTGACTTAAATATATCTCATTTTCAAAATTTAACAATGTTTAAATATTGGTAATAAATGTTATGGCTCATACCTTGTTGGTATTCAAGAGATACTCAGTAGATACACTTCATAACCAAATTATATTTATATCTGTGTGATGGAACACCTTGGAGAACGATAAGCGCCCCTTTGATGATTACGGCCACATCCAACTTTAAGATCCTGGTAATTACAGTATATACACATTTAATTTTCCTGAGCATTTCTCCTAGTTCTTCATTTCTCCATTGGTGAAGATGGAGCTGGAAAAGGAAGTCTGAGGAAGAACGGGCTTTAGTGGATCTGTCTTGAGATTATGTCATAACTAGAATCTAGCTTTTATATAACTTATTTAGCAGAATTTGGGGGAGGAGCTGATAGAGATTATGGACTCTTAAAAGCCCTTACCCCTCACCGCTCATGCTATACTCTAGACAGACAGGTACATTCTGTGATGTATGTGGTCTTATGTAGGGGCAGACTGGGACAATATAAAGTGGTTCCAAATCCACTCATGGGGGGCAGGGAAGGTAGTGTTTCCTCAGCAGAGATTTAAATTAAAAATGGGGGTGGAGGCAGGTATAGGGATACTGAGCACAAGGAAATGTTCAAGAAAAAGTGAACAACCCGTACAAAAGCCTGCAAGTAGGAAAGGGCAGACCCTTCTGAGAACTGTAAGTACCTCCTAGGGGATAAAGTGTACAGGGTGAGGGTAGGAATGACCAAGACCAGAGAGGCACATAGAGGAGAGGTCTAAAGGGCTTCATACTACTTTTATAGTTAGCTCTTTAGATGGCTCTGTGCTGGATTCACAGTATGTTTACTCTCATTTATTTATTCAGAAAATGTTTATTTACTGCTTGCAATATGCCAGGCTATACAGAAACAAACAAAACAGACAAGAGCCTTGGGACTTCCCTGTTGGCACAGTGGTTAAGAATCTGCCTGCCAATGCAGGGGACATGGGTTCAATCTCTGGTCCAGGAAGATCCCATATGCCGTGGAGCAACTAAGCCCATGCACCACAACTACTGAGCCTGTGCTCTAGAGCTCTCGAGCCACACCTACTGAAGCCTGCGTGCCTAGAGCCCGTGCTCTGCAACGAGAAGCCACCACAATGAGAAGCCTGCACTCGGCAACAAAGAGTAGCCCCTGCTGGCCGCAACTAGAGAAAGCCAGCACATAGCAAGGAAGACCCAATGCAGCCAAGAATAAATAAATTTAAATATACATATATATAAAGAGTTCTGTTGTTGTAGAAATTATAACTTGGTCAAGAAGGCAGAGACTAATTTATCAAATAACCACAAAAATAAACGTGAAATTACACATGAGGTGCTCTGAGTATGTCAAGGAGTACTGGACCATGCTGAGAGCTCAGGAAAGATACATAAAAATTGTAGAAGGATAAGTAAAAATTGGCTAAACCATAGGAGAGAAAAAGGCATTCCAAATGGATAAAATTTCATGTGCAAATGTCCTGGGGTAAGCACAGTGAATGATAAAAACTGAAAAAGAACCTTGGGGCCCAGAAGACAGAGGTGGGGATGGGTCAGAACAGTAAGATGGAATCGTATTAAGGAGTTTCTCTTGTCAGTATCCTAAAAGCAATAAGAAATTGAACAGTGTTCAACTGAGTTGTGACACAACCAGACATGCACTTTATAAAGATTACTCTGGCTACATTGTAGAAAACATATTTAAAATTTGAAAGAGTATATTCCATGGTGACCCAGGAGAGGGGTTTAGCACCTTGGATTTGGGTGGTAGAGATGGCCACGGAGCATTTTGGATATACTAAGAAATCGTTAAAAGATAAAATCCACAGGACCTAATGGATTAGATATGAAGGTTAGGAAGATGTAGGTAATTGATCTACATCGCCATTTGGTTTCTTTATCATATGATTTTTTTATATCTATTTTCTTACTTCTTGCTTATTTGAAAAATATTTAAGTTCAAAGCATTACGTATATCTAAATATGAGTGAAGAATATTAATGCAACAACATGATCAAACTAGCTGTTCAGAAGTAAGATAAACATTTATTTCACCATAAAGAAATTATTTATCATGTTGTAATGATTCTGTGTGAAATAAATTTGGTATCGTTATGCTTCTTTTTCTTTGGAAATATGACTGTCTTGTTTTTTGCATTTATTTTTGCTAATCTTCCCATTAAAATTATGTTTACAGCATGTTAGTGAATACCTACCTCGGTTTCCCTATGAGTGAAGATAGAGTAATAAATCCATAACCTATTAGGAAAAGAAGTGGCATTTTTTAAGAATATGAAGGAAGATGCTTCAAACTCCTTAGAAGATCTCAATTCAACTGATTTACAAAAATAAATGGGTCATTTTAAAAACAACAATAGCTGCTTTAGAACCATGTCTACAATTCCCCATTTAGCAATTTTTAAGGAAGGAAAACTTGTCAGTTTGATTGAAATTTGGTTTAAGCAGGATCTGTCTATTACAAAATGAAAAGGAAAATTAAAAACATAATTAGTTTGAAACAAAGGCTTGTATAAAGATTGGACTCATTTTTATTTCAGTTTTTAATATTTTAAGACTTTCGGAAAACAATTTCATTGTTGTATGCCTGAATTTCCATTAGAATGCACTAATTACAATATTTACATTGAGTCCCTTAGAAAGAGAATGAAATATTATATAGAAAACAGTAAATATTTAAAACAGAAACAGGGACTTCCCTGGTGGCACAGTGGTTAAGAATCCGCCTGCCAATGCAGGGGACACGGGTTTGATCCCTGGTCCAGGAAGATCCCACATGCCACGGAGCAATTAAGCCCGTGTGCCACAACTACTGAGTTTGCGCTCTAGAGCCCACAAGCTACAACTTCTCAGCCGGCATGCCACAACTACTGAAGCCTGCGTGCCTAGAGCCTGTGCTCCACAGCAAGAGAAGCCACCGCAATGAGAAGCCCATGCACTGCAACGAAGAGTAGCCCCTGCTCTCTGCAACTAGAGAAAGCCCGCGTGCAGCAACAAAGATCCAACACAGCCAAAAATAATAAATAAAATACATACATTTATTAAAAAAAACAGAAACAAAATAATTCTTCATGGAATTATTCAGATGTTAGATAGTTCAGTCTTTTTAAACAAAATAATATTTACATATTCTAAATTCAGGCAATGTGTAGACAAAAGTATACTGAAGCATTGAAAACTGGAGAGCCAGTTTGCATTTCAAGAATAAAAGATAAAAATACTGTTTAATTGTAAAAACCACTAGTAGAGTTTGATTTTAATACCTGTAGAATAAAAAAGGTCAGCATTTTGCTTTGTGTTTATATACTATCTGGTTATTACTCAAAAGAACTTAAAGGTAATGGATCAGTAGCCAAGAACTTGGAGGATGTCATCTCAATTTTGATACAAACTTTGTAGACACAGATAACTTCTTCCGATTTGAGAGAAACTTCCCCTGAACTACAATAGATTTGAATAAAGAAAAGAAAGTATAATTTAAAAATCTGATTCCTGAATTTTTGGCCAGAAACAACAAAGAGAACACGCTGATGAATTCAGTTTCCCAAAAAGGAAATTGAGCTTTTTGCTCTGGCAAAAAAGAATTCAATATTTTCATCAAATTTGATCCCAATCGTACAGTGTTCCCTCTCTCTGTCTCTTTGTCTCTCTGTCTCTCCTCCTCCTTTATCTTTTTATCTTTATCTCTGAGTATATATATTCAGAGATCTGTACTTTCCAGATTTTTTATTGCTTATGTATTTATTTAAATAGACTGCAAAAAAGAGTTGCCAACCAAGAAATACTGATCATTTCTTTCAAATATACTGCATGCTTATTTCTGATGCAACCACTGTATCTGTACTGTTTACTATAAATTGAATTGGATTGAAGTACAATGAAGTAGCTGAAATTCATGAATTCGTTATTCAAAAATAGTTTTATCTTATCTCTTTCCTGACACTGGATTCTTAACAAAATTCTCATCCGCATATTTCAATAGAGTCCTAACTGCTCTGAGGTCTCTAGCAATTCCTTTCCAAATCCATCCTACACATTGCTGCCCGGTTCCAACCTCCTGTAGTTCATCTTCAGTCATTGCACTCCCCTGCTCAAAATTCTTTAAAGTTTCTCTACTGCATATTAAATTAGGAGCATTCATGAGAAGCAGGAATTAAATCCTTCACGACCTGGCCCCAGAATCTTTGCTGCCTTACACATTGTAGTTACACTATTTACATACTCTACAACCAGTTAAACTAGACTCCTACGCTACAACTTTGCACTACATTGCCTGCATTTGGGTTTACTGGTTGCTTTTTTGTTTGTGGGCCTTTATTGTTGATCCCTTTGCTTGATATATTCTTCTCTGATACCCACATCTCTATCTCTTGAAATTCTACCTTTTCATAAAGGCCCATCTCAAAAGCCATTTTCTCCATGAAACTGTGTCTGATATTCTCAACTAGATGTGAGATTCCTCTCCTCTGACTCTTAATGCATGCTTAGTTCCTCATTAAGACACTTTTATTTGGCATCGTAATATATTTATAGGTCTGATCTCATGGTTATATTTGTCTCTGACCACCGTAGCACCTGGCAGTATTATGATTACAGTAATCTAAAAATATATATTGAATTCCTAGTTAAAACCTAGAACCACTGAAGTCCCTCATGCCAAATTCTAAACAATGAATCCCAAATTCTAAAAACACACTACTGCATCTCAAATTCTAAAAACATCCCAAATTCTAAAAACACACTACTACAATTTTGCCTTCTTTAAGACACAGTAGGGAAAGTGAAGTGAAAAAGAACCCCCAAACAAATTTTTTTTAAATGTTAATTTTGTGATGTCAAAGGTATTTGGAGTAGAAAAGTGTGTCGAGAGAAGATGATATAGTCTTGAATACTGCTCCAGTATGAGCATATGTGATTTTGAATGTGTTATGTATGTATGAGCCTATCTACCTACTTATTAATCTAAAAAAATACTGGAAATTCACTGTCATCAGTTGATTTAAAAATGTATATTATTCTTACTATATCATGTTGCATGAAATTTACTTCATATATAAAAAATGACATGCTTATTTAGCCTCCATCTCTAAAACTGGAATACATACTAGAGTTACTTAACTACTGATATTTAATTATCCATGTTAGGTGTCATGTTTTCATTCTAACACTTCAAGATTCTCTCTGTGAAGAATTGTATTAATAAAGACTATGTTGTTGTCATTATTCAAAAGTATTCTTTTTAAGCAGGGCAAGATTTTTCCAGTGGAAGACACACATACACAACACACACACACTCATGCAACAATCTGAAATCAGAAGGGCAATGCTAACAGTATTCCAGAACCTCCCCCCCAAACATACAATGTATATTTAAAGAATATTAAATACCGTGATCATGTGATTAGTCTCACTATCAATATTACGACAAAGTCTTTTACAGATTGTGTGTATATTTGGCCCGAGAAAACAACTTTTTTTTAAAAAAAGCTGATTATGTCTGAAATACATACTAGGAAAGATTAATGTAAGATGAATATGCAGACACTGCTCAAAATGCCAGCAAACGTCTTTGGTGTAAATATTTTTTCCACCTCCCAAAATATTAGATTTACATAAAGAGTGTTCTGATTTCCTGCAGCTACAAATACACTTTGAACTATTCTTCTGGATAAAGGAAAAAGTTGGAGCTATGAATTTATTCGTACATTCTTTCCTTTGGCTCATTTGTTTGGTCACTGATTTGTTCATTCTTTCAATAGCGATCTTTTACGCTCTTGCTAGATGCTATGCCCCATGCTAGTTAGTCAATGGCCTATCAAGGTAAGACACAACCCTGCCATTTTAAGCAGAGAAGAAATGCAGCCCAAGACCCCATTCTGTTTGACGGTAAGTTTGGTGCAAGACGGTCCTAAAGCCATATTCTGTAGAACTGGTATTACAGAATTCAGTAGTCATAAAGTTATATTTCTATAAATTTGGAAATAAATCGGGAAATTTACTCATCAAGCCGTGCTCTTTTAGATTGGATAATATATGCAAAATAACAGTCGACTATGTTTATTTTCCTTGACTCACCTTCCTACTCTGAGGAACTATTAATTGTCTAAGAGGTCTGACTGCACCTTTCAAGCAAGGAGGTTTTGACCATGATAACCCTTCCAAATATACCAACACTGTGATCAAAGTCTTGATTCCACTTATATTTTAATCCATTTATAAATGCCATTTTTGTATATTCAGCTTATCTCCTTTGTTTCTCTCTGCCTTGGATAATATAGGTCACTCTTTCACTTTTGTATTCTAAGGATGCCAGACTGAGGCCACACATGAAGAACAGTCCCAGCTTCTCCCCTTTACCCTCCTTTCATAACATGTTTTATTTGCCAGCTGATTAAAGATTGTGCTTCTAGACAACTCTCCATAAACAGTTGGTAGAAAACAATGGATGCTGCTTTGTTTACCTTGTGTATTCACAAGTGCTCCTACTGGAAGAACCCCAGAAGTCCCCCTCACTTACATCAAGTGCTTTTAACAATGGTAAGTGTGCCTCCTTTAGTTTGCCCACATGTGTGATATTTCGGAATAAACCGAAGCATGGAAGAACCTATTCACATAAACAAACACAACATTAAAACAGAACTGGTAAAAACACTGAGAGAATCACAGAAAGAAAAATTGTAAAGATCCATTTAATCTCCATGCATAAATAATTATTTAAAACTTCACAAACAGAAAATATCAATATGCATCTTTGAGTAAAGCTTGTTAGCTGTCCTTATTATTACCTGCTTCATTAGCCTTGAGGACATCCCTTCTAAAGTAGGAAAAGCACAATCTGTATGCTAGGAAAACTACAAAGAAGCAATCAATTATTGCCGTAATGACATGCTAATTAAAATTTTGCTTGTAACTCATGTAAGTGTTTGAAGCCCAGCAAATTTCTCTTTTCATTTGTGAAGTGTGAAGGTAAATTGCCCAGTGACAGTGGGACATCGCTAACAAGTACAAATTGAATAACATGCTATCTTGCTCTATTAGCCCTGACTAGCATGTCTGAATTAGATATTCAGCACACTCCCCATTGAAGGCCTGATTGATAAATGCTACGGAGAATTTGTCAAAACAACAGGGGCTACACCCAGTGGGACATCAATATGCCCCATTTAGTCACCCACACAGCACTTCCTACGTAGGATTGTCACATAAAATTAAGACTAGCCGCTAACCAGCCATCAAGCTTGTAGCAGACGTCAGGCAGCCTGTGTTCTGTATGCATATTAGTCACATGCTTAACAATTTGGGCTGTCAGGACAGAAGCATGCAGTGACCTCTGGAGCAGAGGTTGAATTTTCCAACTATATGGAAACATCATGCTCAGCTGTTCAAGATTTTAGACCATTTCCTGCCAGATCTGTGCACAGATGCAGTGCCCTAAGCTATAATCTGTGGCCGCGTCCAAATGACAAATGGCACAGGGAAGATTATTGCATTATATATTAAGTACCACAAGTCTGTAAATTATAAGTAAACTACTGTTCAGACTGTCTCCTCCAGCTTTCAGGATGATTTTCCTCTCCATTCTTTTTTAAATAAACCTAATAAATATTGGGTGAACCCAGAGATGAAAGCCCAGAGTCTGAATTAGCCATCTCCATTGCTAATTAGCTGCTTGAATACCAAACAGTTTTGGACCAGCTGTAATTTAATAAGGCATGATTGAGGTTGGCCTGATTTTGTTTCCCCACTGAAAATTCTTCTCAGGTGCAAGTTTGTATGATTTTAGAATTCTTGGTGATAGGTTGTTTTTGTTATTTCCCTTGTAAACATAATTAGCCATAAGTATGGAGTAACAATAATAAAAATCATTACAAATCTAACAGAATTTTTAATTGGGTCAGTTATCTTATTTCTATTGCATTATATTTAAGCTCTTCATGTATGAGGTTATCAGCTCAGACAATAAAGAACTAAAATATAATAAAGTCAATAGTGTGAAATAAAATGTATTCTCTGCAAAATCGAAAACCTTGTCATCCTCTAATTCAGATCTTGCCATCTGGCATGAAAGCTAGGATAACATTTTAAAATAAATTGCTTAAGCTTTGCTTTACAAATAGTCTAACAGAACATCTGTATGATATGTTAAAGAGAATATGTCAAATAATTTTTGTTTTTGAAAATTATATATCTGTTGAAACCCGAGGAAAACGATTCTAAAAACACTTAGCACTGATCGATATTCTCCATGTATTTTGGAATTCTTGCTTTTGTTCTGAGACCCAAAGCAGAATTACTCAATTAACATGAGAAATTATATTTCTTATGGCACTTCTATAGAATACAATTATAAGAAATATGTGGTATATGATGAAAAATCACTATTAGACTTGCATAGTACTTCTTCTTCCTAGGACATAAAGACAAAACATATTTCTTTTTCTAGGACGAAAGGCAACCTGCTACTTGAATTCTGTATTTTCCTTTTCAGAGATAACACGTAAGTGAAATCTTGCCTTTTGCTACTCTCTGAATTTTATATATCCTAGAGTTTGAAATTTTTCAGCTTTTTGATACACCTCAGGGTATATATCTCTGTTTATGTAACAAATCTAATCATAGGGCTCCTTCCATAAAATCATTATTCTCCATGAAAATAAAAGACACCAGCTTCCTTAGCCTATACAAAATAAACATTGAATTTCAAAAAATTGGTGAGCTGTGAACTTCTCATTCATTTACATTAAACTACAATAAGCTGTATGTCAGACCTAAAACGAAGTTTGCTCAGTGTGGTTCAAGTGACAACCAAAATTGTAACAATGGTCTAAACAATGGATAGGTACCATCACATTGTTGGGGATTATTATGAAGGCAAGTTAGGGCAAGGAGGAAATAGTTGAACATTTAGCAGTATTAATCTGATGACTTCCTCTGAACAGCTATGAACCTTTTTTCTTCCAATATTCTTTTAAAATTAAGAACTATGAGTGGGATAGCTCACATTTATTAAAGCTAGAAGCAGCAACCAATTCCATTTTTTTAAAGTGCTCATTTTAAACTGTTTGACAAGAATTTTTGCATAAAATTTTTATTATAAATTTCATAAATTCCCATTTCCTACCCCCACCTCCCCTCAGTCTTCCAGTAAGAACAGAGAAACAAAGGACAACAGGGTCCTTTTGCCTTAGGCAACAGTCTGCTGATGGATATTGTAGCAGCTGAATTCTCCCCATTCACATTCTAAACCCTCTCTCCTAATTGTCATCAGTATCATCAATGTCACTAACTGAGACTACTGCCACAATTTTACAGCCCTTCAGAGCAATATTGCCTTTGGCTTTTCTCCTGGGGCTTGCTCCTTGCTTGGTGCAATCTGTGGAACCACTTAGCAAAGGATCTATGTTGACTTATAACAGGTACCAGATGATGCGCCCAGACCTCTAGGCTAGTTTTATGCCCTTATGGTTGGTGCGCCTGCCACTGATGTGTGTGTGTGTCCAGATGTCAGGGAAGAGATGACATTTCTGCTGCCATTTTCATGAAAGAGCTTCAGGTTGGTGGGAATGAACTCAACAGTATGTGAGAAAACTTGATGTGTAAAAGAAATAGTATCTTTCTTATTCTTGATAGCTTTGTACATTATTGAACCTAACCCAGAATTTTCACTAAGCATATTCATATGTCTGTGTTATTGTGATGCTTGAGAAAATAGATGAAAATGCCTCTCTCATCTCACTGATTTCCTTGATATTTAAATATTCTACATTGTTCTTGCAATTTATAAAATTTATGGAAACATATTCATATTTACAAGTTATCTATAAGGATTTGGAAAGAAACTACTCTCAAGTGGCTATTTGTAATAACAATTTTTATTAATAATGTTCTCTCAATGAGAAAAAAATCATTTCTTTTCCCATAAATTCATATTTAATATTTCTTCCTAAGGGTCAAATTTGGATTAAAGTTCATCCGTAAACATATATACACAAACATTACTTGAGGAAAATTATATTGTCTCTGTAATTGTTACATATCTCTCTTAGTAAACAAATAATTAGATATAAATAATAGCATTCACTTCTCATGGGGTATAAATATATTTGGCGTCGCCAGATATATTAGCAATTAGGACAACTGTGTTTGTGAAACAGGTCATGATATATCTACATTTTCTCTATCTGAACTTCCATAATTTCAGCTAACAATTGTGAGTTCTTATTGAGATTATTTTATCAACTAATGTCTTCTTCTATGCTACTGTAAACTCCATGAGAGAAGAGATCATGTCCCCCTTTTTACTTATCATTTTATCCACAGTGACTAATAAAAAAAATATCTGGGTCATTGTGAAGATTGGTTGAATGAATTATTATATGAGCAAATTAATAAAGGAGTGGATGGATGAATACATAAAATTACTGGAATTACTAGGAAATTTTTAGTACTTCAAATAAACATTGAACAGGCAGCCTGACATGAATGCGGTTAATTCTCAATGCTGTTGAGGGGCTCACTGTGCTGCCTCTACCTGGAATAGCATATTGCCACCTCCTCTGAACTTTTAAGTAGATCCAAGCCTTGAGGAAACTCACTTTAGGTAAGCTGTTTGAACTGGAGAACTGGAGAACAAAGAAGGAAAATTCCTGGGATAACTTAATCTTCAGGAGGGATTCTGATAATTTACTCTTTCATTGTACCTAGGGAATGCCACTTCAGTTGCAATATCTTTTTTTTTTTTTTTTTTTTTTTTTTTATGCGTTACGCGGGCCTCTCACTGTTGTGGCCTCTCCCGTTGCGGAGGACAGGCTCCGGACGCGCAGGCTCAGCGGCCATGGCTCACGGGCCCAGCCGCTCCGCGGCATGTGGGATCCTCCCAGACCGGGGCACGAACCCGTGTCCCCTGCATCGGCAGGCGGACTCTCAACCACTGCGCCACCAGGGAAGCCCTGCAATATCTTTTAAGAATTGGGTTTTTGTAATGTATTTATCCTCTCAAAATATGGAAGAAAACAGGGCATTTTTTCATAAGGTGGATACAGTGAAATAGAGTTATACAGCAGTTCCTCTATTTTAAACAGAGTATTACTAGTAATGCATTTGATTTCTTTCCCACATCTTGGCCTAGGTGGAGATTTCCACCATTTCTCTCTTTTCTTGGTTCTATGATGATTTGCTATACAGATTGGATTACAGAAATACTGTTTGCCTAAGGTTTCCCCTGAGGACCACCCAAGAGCTTTCCCTGTCACAAATGGTAACAGCCTGTGACTTTAGAGGATTGTTTGCCTAAAGCATATAGTACCTATAAAATATAAGGGACATCTGTCCTGCAGTTCAGATGGTTATGAAGTAAATCATTTGAAAATTATTTCAAAATCTTTCTGAACAAGTCAGTTCAGTATAATGCTTTTGAGAGATAATCAGCAATGTTTGATCCTAATGATATCTGTGTGTGTGTGTGTGTGTGTGTGTGTGTTTAAGTCTTTAGAATACCCTTATTTGTGCAATTAAGGTCCATCATGGCCATCTTCCTGCAAAAAGCAATACAACTGGTTAATGCCAGTTTGTCTTATTCTGCATGGAAGAAAGGATTTTTCTAGGGTCATAAATCTAAATTTGATATTCTAATAATACATCTTATATAATAATCCTTTCTGGTAAACATGAATTTAAAATTGTTTAATCCTTGAGCCAATAAATGTTCTGTAAAGTTAAAAACAATGTAATATATCAGAAGTGGTGTTTTATGATATTTACTATATACTATGTTTATTTTCAATTGTAATACATATTTAAAAAGTGAAAATATGCTTATGACTATTAAACTTTTATTTTCAAGGCAAAAATTACATACACACACACAGATTGATTCTATATGGGAAAGCACAGTGGATAAATAACTGAGAAATATGGTTTCTGCTATAGACAGCAAATTAAATCATTTAATTCCAAAAATTTAATTAAAAATTGAAATCCATGTTAGATTTCCACATTGATCAAAATAATGAGGTAATTTTCCCAAATTCACTTCATTCACTGTGTGTGTATGTATTCATATGACTATGGTAAAGAAAAATTCATGTATTCCCCAATATCACTTTTAAGTCACCATGCCTAAAATAAAACCTGTTTTTTTTTAAATTTCTTCTTATGATTCCTTATTTTATTCAATATTGTCACTGTCAGATTTTCAATCACCTAAATGCTTATAGTTAATTTTGGACCCTCCTTCCTTTGTAACTGCTACAGGACTTGGTAACAGTCCATTAGTTAGAAGAGCTATACATAAGTCCTACACGACTGCTTTTAAGCCCTTGCATGCTTGCCAGTTCCAACTATCACTACTCTATTCCAGGTCTTTATCACTTGCCCTCTAAAATTCTCTTTCAGCAGCCTCCTAAATGATCTCCTTGCGTTCATACCTCCCACACTCAGATACCCTTAAAAAAAAAAAATTGTTCATTTTATTACTAATGTCATCAGAAGTATCCCATGGCTACCCATGGCTAATAAGGTAATTCTGAACTGCTTTGCCAGAATTGAGGGCTCTTGATAATTTCCCTTCAACCTCACTTTCTGTCATTGTCTCCCACTCATCACTCAAGCTGGACTGTTCTACCTGTAATGCTCTGAATATTCCTGCTTCATTATTTCTGTGAACGCTATCACTATTTCTCATACTCAAAATGACCTTCTCACTTCAAACCACCTAGGAACCTGCCTCAGTCAGCCTTTCTAATTTCCTCATCCCCGATGTCCTGCTTTTTAGTAATCACTTAGCCCTTGTGCTATATTATATTGTATGATTACCATGTTTATGGTTACATATGTTTTACCTACCAGCTAATCTCATGGCTCTAACAGAGCCTGTTTCCTCTTTCCCCACTGTGTGCATCACACAGGTAATGTCTCCAAACTACTTACTGAGAGAATAAGAAACTCTACACAAAGGTTAAACTATTTTAACTGTATAAATACTTTACTTGATAGAACCAAACATTTCCTAGCCTATTAGATCATATCATATCAAAATGATCATATCAAGCAGACATTTTATATAAAATACATTTCCTTTGATGCCAAGATGTGAAATCTCAGTAAAAATGAGTAAAAACTGAAGTTAAATCCTAATCAAAACTTATCCTTTTCTTTGAGAAACACCCACATGTCTCTCATAAGTAATCATGTTATTTGAAAACAAAGAAAATTTTAAAATTACATTTATATATATATATGAAAATTATTACAAAATGCAACCTGGGTGAGTCTTATTCATTTATCTACTCAGGGACTAGCAGAGTACCCTGCATATATTGTACGTTCAAAATAACATGTATCTGGAAACAAAGTGAAATATTAATGACTGAGATCCGACAAATTATAGTCAGAAACTTGTCCAAGTGCACAATGGATGAGTTATTCAGCTTCCCCCCACAAAACAATATTTTAAAAGCCACCACTAACATAATGTTATAACACAGTTTAAAATTTAAATATCACATTTGCTTCTGTGTGTGACACTCTGCAAGAATTTTTATCTCCAAAAGCTCTTTTTACCCAAAGATTAGTAGCCATAATGAAGTGTATATATTTAAGGTTGTTTTCCGTGACATTTTTGATGATTCTTTTTTTTTTTTTTTTTTTGCGGTACGCAGACCTGTCACTGTTGTGGCCTCTCCCGTTGCGGAGCACAGGCTCCGGACGTGCAGGCTCAGCGGCCATGGCTCACGGGCCGCTCCGCGGAATGTGGGATCCTCCCGAACCGGGGCACGAACTCGTGTTCCTTGCATTGGCAGGCGGACTCTCAACCACTGCGCCACCAGGGAAGGCCTTTGATGATTCTTAAAAGTCCAAAGTAAGCTTGCTCATTTTGCAGATTTGGGCTGAGAAGTACAAATCATTTAGTAGAAAGCCACCAGAAAACTTACATTTGCGGAAACAGGAACACCGGGGGATAGAGCCTTTCTTTCCATGACTTGAGCAAATTATTTTATGGAATTTGTTATTCTGGCCACTGTGACACTATTAGATGAATATTTTTTAAGTTACTTCTCAGTTTCTAACATCTTCCTGCAAGGCCAGAGAGTTAGAGCAGTCAGTTAGTGTAGGACTCGATTAATATCCCCCGATTCATCAGACAGACTTCCTCTGTCATAGAATCACAAATAAACTTGTCATCCCATTTAACGTGCAAACCTGTGCTTCTAATCATAGTAGGATGGAGAATTATTAGTAGGTCTTTTCTGACCACTGAAAACAGAAAAGTAAATCAATCCTTTCATGATGAGGAGTAGCAGCACCAACTTTAATTATAAGGAACAGAGTGGGGCTTCCCTGGTGGTGCAGTGGTTGAGAGTCTGCCTGCCGATGCAGGGGACACGGGTTCGTGTCCCGGTCTGGGAAGATCCCACGTGCCGCGGAGCGGCTAGGCCCGTGAGCCACAGCTACTGAGCCTGCGCGTCCGGAGCCTGTGCTCCACAACGGGAGAGGCCACAACAGTGAGAGACCGCGTACAACAAAAAAAAAAAAAAAAAAGAAAATATTTTAAGATATATTTTTGTCCTGACCGTGATATTAACATACAAAATAATGTTCAAATATGTCTTGTTTTTAAAACTGCAAATGCAGATCTACTATAGTACAGGAAGAACTAACTGAAAGTAACGAGAGGTCATATCTTTAAAAGATATATTGCTGTTGAAAAATATGGTTTAATCACACTGGTTGACTTTTTTCTGAAAATGGGTTAAAATTTACACACCACTGGAGATCTGTTTAAGAGCATGTGGGTTAAACACACTGAATCTCCATCCCAAACACAGTAAGGCAGCTACAAGTCAAACATAATGACAGTGTTGATTAATTAGATACTCCTACCCCCAGCACTTCAGAGTGATTTATGGAGACACATCTCTAGCCTGATCCATTGTGCTGACTGGATTAATGGAGTGAGCTAGAAAAATTCACTGGCAACAGTATCTGGCAGCCCAGCAAAACATTAACCCTTGGAGTTTTCTTATCTAGCCTATTGACAGAATATTAATTATGACAAAACATGCATGTCTCACCTAATTATCTTTTGATAGCTTGGTTTATGTTTGACATATAAATATAGATGTATATATTGTGTTGAATATTTGGATATACTGAAATTCCTTACATTAGAAAGAAACTGCACATAAACATTTAAGAAGAACATAATTAGAATAAACTGTGTATCCATCATAGAAAGGAAACTACGCAAGCATGTCTTTTTCCTCTTAACTATATGCTTAGAGAAATTTCTTACAGAACAAAAAGAACATAAAAATTCTTTTTCAAACAAAAAGTATTCCCATTGCATTAAGAAATATCAATGTGTAGGTTGCCTGGTGGTAGTGAATTCTGGAATAAAGAGAAATTCTGCCTAAGGGAGAAAAAGATGTCACTGATATATAAACAATTAAACATATTCTGAAGTATGTCTGATCAGAAGTGAGCATATTAGCACATAAATTGCTTCTGGTGTATATAAATAAAGAACCATATATTATCTGAATCTCAAAATTAAAAAGCTTCATAGTGCTATTTCTGCACAGTATTTAAAGCTTTGTAACAGTGAAATTGAACCTTCCCTAAAATATCTAGTACAGTTATGAGATATATCAATACATTCAGCTTTAATTATTTTTGTGGTATTTGAACCATCCCAGTTATATTTTCTAAATATGTTACGTTAAACATATGAAACACAACTTTTAGGTAGACTTGCTTTAAAAGTCTCTGGATAAAAATGTCTTTTTAATTGGAAGCAAAAAATAGAACCGAGTAACAAACTCCTGATCAAGCAGCTCTACCTTGCACTGAGACTAAATGAATAAAGAGTTACTTAATTAAAATATTTGTAAAAACTAAGTTATTATAACAGTATAGAAAGGATAATATAAGGAAGCTTGCAAAACTCTGTATTCTTACCTCTCTGGTCACTCAAGGTTCATACTTAGAAAGCTTAGATTGTCGTGTATTTTCTTAAGTTCAATCATGATACAAAAGAAAGGAAATGCAAAACCGACTAAACCTAAGTTCATGAATTTTTATTGCTCATGCCATCAAAAGAATAGAAACTTAATATCAGGCTTTAATGTCCATAGGTACCATGCCTCATGAAACCAATAGGTTAGATCAAAGCTGCTGTCATAAATTGCCAAGTTGGAGTTTCCAACGGTTCTGCAAGGGTAACGCTAAATCAGTGGTTCTCAACTGGGGGCGATTTTGCTCCCCAAGGGGACATTTTCCAATGTCCAGAGACACTGTTGATTGTTCAAAATAGGAGCATGCTACTGACTACTAGTGGATAGAGCTCAGCTGATAAATATTCTACAGTGCACAATATAGCTCCACACAATAGAGAATTATCCAGCCCCCAAAGTCAGTAATGCTGGGGTTGAGAAATCCTGCCCTAGGTAGAGTACATTTAAATAATTTTATCTGAAGTTTTCAAATGAACTTATTAATGTTGAGAATTGTATCTATGAATAAATGTCAAGGCTTGATGATCAGTTATTGCAAAAAGTGGTAGTATCCACTTAAGGATAAAAAAGTACTCTGAAAACTGGAAAAGTGAGCAGAAAGCTGTTAACACTCTCAAAGGGTGTCATCATTAAAACAGCATCAAGATATTAAGAGGCCCTGAAAATAGAACACAGACTAGTCAATAATTTCATTCATAATGTTCCAGATGCACAACTTTTGAATTTGAATATTTTGGACTTCTAAGGCCATAGAGTATCTAAAAACATTATTAAGTACCAGAAGAAAAGCTTTTTCTTATTTAATGATGCTAAGATTATGAATAGTGTTTAAAGAAAAAAGTTAGTAAACCTTCTCATGCAAAATATTATAAAACATCACAAGTTAATGAAATAAGTATCTCCACTGAATACATGACTGAAGTTAAAATTGTGCATGAGACAAAAAATTTCAATTTTATTTTCCAATTAATGAAAACATTTTCAAACCAAAATGCTCATCTAATCTCATTCAAAGTTTCTATTTAGCAAAAAATAGACTCCAAAAAGAAAAGCTTCTCCTTCTAATCATTGCTAGTAACAAATTTGAGAAGTTTATGTGGCTCCTGTCTCCAAGCTTTTTAATTTCAAGATTAAAATCTAATTATTAACAATAATAACAGCCTTTGTAAATGGTTGCTTCTCACTTGGGAAGGCTTTTTCATATTACAAATCTATTAAAAAATTTCTAGGTTCAAATATAGTCCCAGTCTAGTCAAATCTAGTCAAATCAAATCAAGTCAAATCTAACCTTTCCCAGCAATTCCAAGTCACTCACAAACATCTTTTCCTCTTAGAAAATTATAGAACTTAAAATTTATATCACTCATTTTGGTACTTAATGTTGTATTGCCTCACTTTTTTTCTTAATTAAATTTTTTCCATTTATCTTTTTATCTTCCCAGTTAAATACTCAGATTATAAATTCCATATCATAAAAATCTCTTCTAGTGATAAACTTAGTAATATTAAAAGAAGTAAAGGAGGAAAGAAGGGATGGAGGGAAACAAGAAGGGAAAAAGGAAAAAAAGAAAGAAAAATGGAAAAGAGAGAGGAAGAAAGGGAGGGAGATGGAAAAGGAAGGGTGTGTGTGTGGAGAACAGTCCTTTATATCACTCTTGTGTTATTCAAGAATAAAAGATTTCTCTAACTCTTCTTTAAAATGAAAGTGTTTTCAACTGGCTCAGAGATGCTGAAATGCATCAATTCAGAAATGCAGACCCTGATCCCTATGCCTAGGCATAATATTTGAGGTTTCTCTAGTTTTTCTCACTTGAGATCAGTAATTCTTAAAAATAGAACTACCATATGACCCAGTAATCCCACTACTGGGCATATACCCTGAGAAAACCATAATTCAAAAAGAGACATGTACCACAATGTTCATTGCAGCACTATTTACAATAGCCAGGACATGGAAGCAACCTAAGTGTCCATCGACAGATGAATGGATAAAGAAGATGTGGCACATATATACAATGGAATATTACTCAGCCATGAAAGGAGACAAAACTCAGTTATTTGTAGTGAGATGGATGGACCTAGAGTCTGTCATATAGAGTGAAGTAAGTCAGAAGGAGAAAAACAAATACCATATGCTAACACATATATATGGAATCTAAAAGAAAGGGATGGTCCTGATGAACCTAGGGGCAGGACGGGAATAAAGACGCAGACATAGAGAATGGACTTGATGACACGGGGAGGGGGAAGGGTAAGCTGGGACGAAGTGAGAGAGTAGCATTGACATCTATACATTACCAAAGGTAAAATAGATAGCTAGTGGGAAGCAGCTGCATAGCATAGAGAGATCAGCTTGGTGCTTTGTGGCCACCTAGAGGGGTGGGATAGGGAGGGTGAGAAGGAGATGCAAGAGGGAGGGGATATGGGGATATATGTATACATATAGCTGATTCACTCTGTTTTACAGCAGAAACTGACACAACATTGTAAAGCAATTATACTCCAATAAAGATGTTAAAAGAAAAAAAAAAAAGTATTGGAAGCCCTCAATTTGTAAATGGTCAGGCAGGTCAGAGGCTTGAGGAAACCCCAAATTTGCTGCTGACATCTGAAATGGGGACATTCTTATGAAGGACTTGTGGGGTCTGCACTAACTCTGGGTAGTCGGTATCTGAGAATTGGTGTCAGCATAGTAAACATAAAATGATTTTATTCATAATTAAAGAAATGAGATTATTAGAACTATCAGATTCTACAACATAAAGTTAAGGTTTGGGAGAGTAAGAGGAAAACAAATGGATAAGTTGAATTTTTTTTACATGTATTAAAACTAGACTACACTGCATGTGAATTTAACATATAATAAATGGTATTTCAAATTACTTGCCAAAAAAAAAAAAAATCAGTAATTCCAAGCTCTACTTTAAGAGAGTAAACCCAGCTCTCAGGGAAGAGTATTAGAATATGAGGCAGGATTAACTTGAAAAACATAAAAAATTTAACATAATTACATATTTAGAAGGAAAACCCTTTATTTTCCTAAAATAATATACAGAAAGAAAAACATTTGCAGTCAGGGTAGTCTTCTTCAACCAGATCTCAGCCAATTATTTTCCCATTGAAACCCTTAAATATCTTCCCATCTCCTGGAAGATGAACTCTAATTCTTAAACTGTATAGGCATTCTTTCTACTTCTTTAATCTCTTCTCTTTTTAGTTGCTAATTCAGACTCTTAGCTTGAACCAAACCAAACTTGTTTACCTTTTCCTAAAGCTCCATACCATCTCTCTCTTCACTTTGCCTATAGTCATGTACCTCAACCCAATTCCCAAGCCTCCTGGTCCCCAACACATGTATAAGTGCATACACACGTACACATATGCATTCATTATCTACTTCCTACTTCACTTCTTGTAGTTATTACAGGACCAGCTGCTTCCAGACCAGGTGTCAGGTCTCTGGGTTCCTCTGAGAATCCTGTACTCCCTCCGGAACTTCCTCTTTCCTGACAGAACCATACAGAATGAGATTGCATGCATGGCTAGTATGTAAGCTCTGTGAAGACCTCTTTTCCTCTCTTACTCTCCTGGTGTTTCTACTACCTAGTACAGAGTCAAGCAGATATGTGTTTCAATAGATATTTATTAGACTGAACTAAAACAAACTGAATTGGTCAGATTAAATGCATTTAAGTTAGATATACAGATGCAGAAAATTTTTACGTTGATCAAAAGGGGATTTGGTGTTTTGTTTTAAAAGATTGATAAACACATGTGCTCAGACCTCCATAAGTTCTCAATGCCTTTCTCCTGTAAGGAATTCATTTTGTGTTTCACCTAGATCTTTTTCCTTACAAGAGTCAGCTCAAGACAGATGTCAAAAATTCCTAGGGCTACTCAGTGGTTACACATCTGCTATTACATAACTGACCTTTTTTCAGTCTTAAGAAGACTTTCTTCCCTTAAATGATACTCTCCTCTACTCCCCCAAAGCACCTTAAATTAATTTGTAATATGTTCTGTATTTAAAATTGCAGGACATTTTACTATGCACAGTGTTTCTTTACCAAAATATCTTCTAATAAAGGTTTTCTTTTCCTTTCCAATAATTGAATTAGTAAATAATCATTAGTAGAAATTTTGAAAGATACAAATATAAGTAATATCACACACAGTATCCCAATATCCAGAGATGGCCCTTGATAACATTTTCTTGAATTTATTTTCCATTTATTTTCTATGCATGTACTTTTAAACAGTTAAGATCAATCAGGGAAAATACACTATATCCTGAATTTCTAAAATAATTTTATACCATAAGTATTGCCCTATGCCATTATCTTTGTACTACACTTAATTTCAAATGACTAATAGTATTATATGAATATATCACAATTTACTTCCCCATTTCCCCATTAATGGCCATTTAGATTTCTCTATGTGTTAGAGTTGTTTCCTGCTTTCAGGAAACAGAGGCTATAGAAGCCCTTGTGCCAATGTACTTGGGTGGAATTTTTTTCTTCCTTCCTGGTTCATGTAACTTGCCATACAACAGTTGCTTCAGTACAATGATATATTTAGAGAACTGTTCTATAAGTGCACAAATAACATAATTGGGAATTTGGGGAAAGAACCATGTCTTCCTTTGCCTTACACAATGCTGATAAATACAGTCATGACTCAGGGAATGATAATGAGTCATTTAATTTGCTTAAAGCACTTCCCCTCAGATTCAGCGAAATGGCAAGCTTAAAATTGCTGGCAGCTGAAGATGCTGTAGCCCTTTTATATTTAAGGGAGTAGGAGTGCTTTCTGCACCGCTTGCCTGAAGATCGATTGTTCCAGAAGCGTAAAAGATATAATGACTGCATAGCAGTACCTTGGTATGGCAATAAGGCCAATAACGACGATAAACAGATCAGGTTTCAGCGTTCCAAAGGTGTGTAGGTATAGGGACAGGTTCTCCCACAACTTGGTGAATTACAGCAAAACCCATTAAAGTGTCTATAAAATGAATTTTTCTAGATGGACATATTCTTGGCAAAAAGGTCAGTAACCTGTCTGTTAAGAAAAGTCATTTATGCCAAAAATTTGCTTCCACTATTGATGAGAAAGAAAGTCAAATAACTGGATTAAATGGCTTTTGCAGTTTGACCTCCCGGAACAGGATAAAAAAACCCCAAGTGCTCTAAATGCTCAATTATAAAGTGCTTTGATGATGAAACACCCTTCCTCGGTCCTAGACACTATATTCCCCGTAAAAGATTTGACAAATAATTTCCATTTGAAGGATACTTTTGTTAGGATTTTCTATCCATTTGAGAGATATTACATTTTCTTACCTACAAAAAGAATCCAAGAAAGGGTAAGAAGAACTCCAAGTTCATTCATGAAGTTAGACCAGAATTCAAGGACTCTATTTTTTTTTAAATTAAAGAAAGCAACAGAAATAATAGGAAAAACCTTGGTCTTAGATGTAAGCCTGGCCATTTGACAACCCATGGCATAGATGGGAAGGTCTCATAGATGGGAGAATAGAAAACAAAAAAGAATCTAAATAGGAATGTGGGACAGAAGGAGGAAGCATCCTGGAAGAGTAATAACACCAGCACTTGTCCTGATAGTGCCCCAGAGGATGGCTGTGATGGGCCAGGCCTGGGGACTGTTGCAGACCAACTGAGTACTGACTGTAATTTCTGTAGCAGATGGCCAAACAGGCAGGTGGGTTTCTGAGAGGACGCTCCTGGACCTTCACCCACATTCTCCACGTACCTGGGTACGCAGATGGTAGCACCAGCTGGCAAATGAAAAAGATGAAGTTTATGTGTTGTATTTACTCCCATAAATTATAGAGAACAAAGTCTATCTTCTTATATGTACAAAATTAATTCTCAACACCATATATATCACTTAACTCTGATGTATTCACTTAACTACGCTGATTCTACTTTTATTAAGTTTTTAGAGGCTATAATTTTCCACATTGTTTGTATAGACTATCTAGGTTTTTGAATGACATGTTTTAGCTTGAATATCTAAGAGAGTGCAAAGAAAATTTCCAAGAACAAAAATCTCATTTTGTACTTATATTTTCTATATTCATTCAAAAGAGTTTGAACTAAAAATTTTAAAATATTTAGAAATTCAGAAAGAAACTGCTTCTTAACTACTAATAATTCTCAGTAAATGGATTGTTATCATCTATTTATTACTAAAAGTACCATAATACAAAACAATACTTTTCCATACATTTAAAAATACTTTTAAATAACTAATTATTTCATATTTTAGGTGTGTATATGTTACATATAGATATGAATAGAAATGCTATCACATAAAACAGTATAATTTCATTTTAATCAAGTAGCATTTATTGACCCTTTTTGAAGCATGCTTTTTGGAGATGTGTGTCAAAGTGAAAATGCTTTCAAGTGGTTTACAGTTTGGTTGAGGAGAGAGAGCACATAAAAAGGACTCAACCAAAAGCTTGTTATGGAGAAGCAGAACAAGGAAAAATTAATATAGAATAAAATAAAATTTGTTTTAAATGACCGGGAAATAGTGGGGCTAGTAGTATTAGCTGACTTTTTTATGATTAATAATGGATTTCCAACAACAGTAGAAACCGTATAATGGCTAGTTTTTTCTTAAGTTCATAATTTATGATACCAAACTATATAGCATCAATTTTTAATCTGTATTTTGAAATCCAGATAAGAACATTTTGAAGTGATTCCACATTGCCAAAATAGACAATGCCATTTACGTACCTTGAAAATCCCTGACAGAAGTAGGAATGTATTAGGCATTTGAGTCCAAAGAGGTTAGATTGGTCCTAGTGGTTCTCCACATGGGTGATGTTGATCCTCCAGGGGACATTTGATGACAATGATGTCTGGAGACACTTTTGCTCGTCACCACTAGGGAAGGGGGTCCTACTGGCATTTTGTAGATAGAGGCCAGGCATGTGTTAAACATCCTGCAACCGTCACCCAGCCCAAAATACCAGTAGTGCTGAGACTGAGGAACCCTGATTTATCCCCATATATATCTGCTAAATCCTCAAGGGAAAGATTAGCTCAAAAGAATGAAAAGATTGGCCAAAAAATTAGGAGAGCGTAATATAAGAAATTAGCCTGTTCTGCAATCACAGCTATATTTTACATGAAGTTAAATCACTTTTTTAAAAAGTTTCCAAATACCTCTTCAATTTAACCCTACTGTTTGAATTAGTTCTCAAAAACTTCCTCAAAATGGACCTTTTACTCTGGTCATGTGAATCTCCTTAGTGTCTCACAAGTAGTTACAGTTACTGCCATACCATTATTTCTATTGCTCTTTTAACCTCCAACAGTTTCTTTTCTCCAATACCTTTCCTCTCCATCTAGTCAAATATTTTATACCCGCTGATAGTTACATAAGATTGTTTTCCAAAAAAAAAAAAGAACAAAAACTGAACTTTTGTGCATTTATTATCTCCGTCACATAATTTATCATTTAATCATTGCCCATTGTCTTTTGTGGTTTTATGTCTTGCTACATTAAAAAATGTAGACTATATGCTCTTGGGGTAAGGATCAGACATCATCCATAAACTGTATGATTCTCTTGGTATCCAATACACAGACCTGCATATACAGTAAACGTTCATTAAATTCTCATTACTTTATTAAGTTATCCATTTAGAGTGATAGGAAAATCAAGGTGAAGAAAGATAAGGAGGAAAAGGATAAAATCAAGGGAGAAACAGGCCTTGTGACAAGTTAATAAATATTTTCATTGATCTTTGCTCACGTGAGTTGCATCTCTTATAATTTAGTCTAATTAACTTGAATTTTATCCTGTCTCAGTGTGTATTTATGGATGTGGAAATAAGTTACTGTATTCTAGGAAAAACCAATCGAGGGGGAAGCTCTCATATACTCACTGGAAAGAGCAGACCTGATTCTAGCAATGGAGGGTGGGGACTTCAGTTGGTCTTTGGAGACAGACTAGCTGGGGCTGAATCCTGGATTACCCACGTATTAACCGCGTGACATTGGGGAAGTCAGCTTCTCTGACTCGGAGTGTTTCATCTATTCTATGGGAACATTAATAGTGGCCATTTCAGATGGTTGTTATGATGACTAAATGAGATAATCTCTGTGAAAGGCTTAGCACAGTGCCAGGCAAAGCATGAGGGCTCAGTAAATGTGAGATAGCCTCATTACTCAAAACATAACTTAATCCTGTGATCCCTCAAGATCTTATCTGTTAACATGACCTTAGATCTAAGATCTTCAAATCACCTGAACATTTCAAACATATGGTATAATGTCCTTTAAATGAAATTATTTTTTCTCAATTCCTTAAGAAATAACGTTTTACAATTCACTGTGTTTCATGTGGGCAGATTCACGTCATTTTCAAATGTATTTTACATTTTTAAATCTGTCTAACTTAAAAATCTAAAAGTAAAGAATAAAAATGTTCTTAATCTCACATACTATAAATCTGCTTTTGTGTGTTCGTAAACACTGGGTTCATGGTGAAATAAATTAGCACTGTAAAGTACACATATGTCAACAATTACTGGGTGCAGTAATTTAAGGCCTGATTCACTAAACTTTCCTCTGGCCAATAGGCACCCTTGAACAAGAAATGTGATTTAGGTTGGGGAGAGGACTAAAGCATAAATATTGCACTGAATCCATCTTTCATATTCCAAAGTGCTATAACTTTCAGGGTACTATTTCCTATCCAATTAGCTCCCTCCCACCAACATTTATTTATGTCATCATTTTCCCTGGATTAGTTCTGATTTATAAATAAGCATTCTTGTTGAAAGCAAAGTAGAAGTATGATTTAACCCAAGGTAAGAAAAATGTGTAGTTTAGTTGATCAAACTAAACTAAGTAGTATATTTCCCTTGGATTATTTTCCCTGAAAATGCTGATTTAATTTTACTCTCTTCTTCTCTAAACATTCACGGCTTATTGTCTGTGTGATCTTGAAAAAGTTATCTTTCCTAATTCTCCTCATCAGCAAAATCCCTATTAGGGGTTTAATGAGATAATGTATGTGGATATAATAGAAGCTGAGTCGATTTGAGTTTAACATGAATCTGAAATATTCTGTTTTTAGAAGCATATTCCTGTGGTTCATCAGAAATACAATTAGGCACAAATCCAATAGAAATTGAATAAAATGTGTATTGAATTGGTTGTAATTATCTCTTCTAGATCTTCTTTACCCCAGTTTCTCCAACACCAATGATTTTAATACTATTTGCAGATGAATTTTCTTAAACAATGTATCTAAGGGCATCATTCCTCTATACAAAAATTTTCCATGGTTTTAAATTGCTTAAGAAATGAGGACAAACTCTTATCAGTTAGAAGCCCTGTATGACATAACCCAACATACCTTCTACCTCCTCTCTGGCATCCAATGTTAGACCACAGGCTGCTCCACATATTTTCAGTGTTCTCCTGCCTTTACTTATATTCCTCCCTCTGTGCCATTTGGGCTTGTTGAACTTCTATTGAAGGATTTTCTCAATAACTATTTGATGAATTGAATGCAAATTAATGAACTAACTATAATTTGTTCTTTAAGTTTATAAGATGATCTGTTTTATTCCCTAAAAACTTACAACCGGAGGGTGGGAGGGAGGGAGACGCAAGAGGGAAGAGATATGGGAACATATATATATGTATAACTGATTCACTTTGAAACTAACACATCATTGTAAAGCAATTATACTCCAATAAAGATGTTAAAAAAAAAAAACAAAACTTACAACCAATTGACTCTGAGTTCAGGTAAAATCAGTTTAGTGTAAAAAATAGTACAGAGTTTATTTTTGGGGTGATTTGACTGAACATTTAACTTTTCAGCCAGTTAAGCCTATGTCAGAAAGACATGCCAAGTTACTAATGTGTCACTTCACACTTTTGTAGAATTGCTTTGGAGCCCATTTACTGCTATTAATAAATACAAAATATGGGAAGTGTGCAGGACATTTTCATTAAGATTTGGAACACTGGAGGTAAACAACACACATCTTCAGAGCGAACCAATAATTTTATTAAAGCCACTTGCAAATACATGCGTTCTTTCTAAATTTGGATGTTAAAATGAATAAAGTAAATGAACAAGAAAATAGCATACATATTTTTAATATCCAAAATGAGATTGAGAAGGCCAGAAGTCTGGTGTGAAGGTTACATCTGAGCAGTTGCACTGATATTCTCTGACATGATTTGTCCATAGAGACCACAAATTGAAAATTGAGTTTAAACCGAAAATTAATGTAAAAATACTACTCCCATAATTCACAGACAGGAATTCTGGCATGTTCAAAGAACATTGCACGTGCAAGATAGTTTGATCACATTTAATATTAGTTATTTAAATTAACTCTCTTTTCTAGGCCCTGATTTGCTTCTTGGCAAGTCTTTTACGCATGTAAGTTCTGAGGATGTTTGTTGAAGGAAAAAGTGAGAGCATGAACAGCCACACAGCAGTGATTTAATTATCTTACTCTTACATACAGCTCAAGATTATTTGTAATTGAGTCCCAAGATCTCTCCTATTTTTTTTTTTACAAGGATTGGATTTATTAATCTAACCCCTACCAAGTGCCAGACATAATGCTAAGCACTGGGGATAACAATGAATAATAATTCAAAGTCTTTGCCTAAACGAGCTTACAGTGCAGTGAAAAAGAAAATGCAAAGTTTAAGATTTATAGAGGAGCTGTCTGAGGAAGTCATCAATCAAGACTGATGTTCTGTTGAAGTTTAAGAAGATAGAGAAGCATTGTTTGAGGAAAATATGGAGACTCTGGGCCACTGAAGCATTTCAGCAAAGATCTATGAATGTTAACATTATTTTTGTTTGCAATTTTTTATTCTTTTTCAAATTGTCCATATTTCCATTTCTCATTCTTGGTTACTCATCTACACAGAAAAGCCTCAGGTCTGAATTTCAGATTCCCCATCTTAAAATATGTGCTAATAAAACTGATGACCTAACATTGTTTCACGTTGGACTTTAAACTTTGTACTTATTTTCATACTGAGGGTTACCTTTTGTCAGAAATGTTCCTAACAAAAATATACTCCAGCCTGGAAGTAATTATTACCTCTGAGGGATTTAAGGGAATAAAGAGAAGGGAAACCTCACTTCTTATTTTACCTACTTCTGTATTTTAATAATGACTATATCAACTTTGGTGATTAAAACTAAATTAGAAAGTGTGCATAAAAAAGGGAGTGAACATTTATTGGTCTAAAACCATATTCAGAAAACTGAATCAGCCTAAAACACTGATGCTAACTCCTCTCATTTGAAAGCAGAATGGCTGTGGTGTCTTGGCAAATATGGAGAAATCAACTTATAGTCAAACAATAGATGGTATGGAAGAAATGGTTGAGTATGGTCTACACAACAAATTAATAAAACTCCCACCACAATAACCAAGTGGTTGACTAAATTTATGTTTTCTCAATGTTTGAATATGCATACACACTTTACGAGTTCATGTTTAAATGCGTAAAGAATTATGGGAAAAGGAGGATATATGATGTTAACTGTGTGTCCATTATCCATTTTCTTCAAACTCACAGGGTTAAGTTGTTGTATCTAAATACATAATATGGTCATTGCTCATTCATAATATAGGAATTTAATGTTGATAATTCTTCTTTGTAACTCATGTTATCTAAATCTGATGCAATTAAAAATATTTTAAATAGATTATTGAAAAATAAAAACAGATGATCCACAGGTAATAATGATTATTCAGAGGCGAAAAAAACTAAAGTGATGCAAGTCCTGTATTTTCCTTAGCCTCTTAAAACTTGCTGCTCTGTCTAGAGTAGAACTAGCTTAAATGTTAAAGTTGGAGGTCAAGGTCCAGGAATGTGGGAGATGTGGTTAGGAGTTGCCTTCCTCCCCCACTTGGCTCCATGCTTGTCTTTCAAACAAAAACTGCTCTACTGGTAATTAAACAAGAATTGAACAGCCACCACACGTAAGGCAGTCCACTGGGTTGTTGGAATACATGCACGAATAATCATCCTTCCTAGGAACTTGCGGATGCTGTATTTACCAGTTTGTCTCAGAACTGAATCTTCTAATTTTTCTTTTTTCAGGGATTCTTCCACAATGTGTTCTTTAAAATGAATCGACAACCACATTTCTTGCCCTTTGACTTCAACATTCTTCCTTTCAGCTACATCTTTGTTTATTTCAATTCTCTGATTATGAGATAATTCCCCTCCTTCGAAATTCTGTCTTAAAGGTGTACTTTTATTTCCAGACACCTCATCTTTTTGCCTTGTTTTTTAAGCATTTTAAAGTAAAATATTTATGCATATAATAGAGAAAAGTACATATTTCCTAGATGAACAGTATGATGAATTTTTTAAAAATGGTCACCAGAGAAACCACTATTATCTCCCCAGAGATAATGACTCTAATGATTTCTATCATTTCAGATTAGTTTTGTTTTGAACTTTATACAATTGAAATTATGTAGCATGTACCTTTTGTTGCTAGTTTCTTTTGCTTAACATTAAGTTTGTGAGATTAATCCATATTGTTTTGTGTAATGATAGTTCATACATTTGTATTGCTATATAGTATTCCATTGTATCCATGTTTATTCGCCATTTGAATACCCACTTTTACTAAATGCTCATTCAAGTAATTTGCCCAAAGTGGGTAGGGAGTGAGATGGCTCTGTAGTGTATTTATTGATTTGAAGAATTCTTTAGATATTCTAGATTCAGGGCCTTTATTAAATATATATATTACACATATTTTCTCCCACTCTGTAGCTTGTTTTAGTGGTGACTTTGGGTAAAAAGACGCTCTTGATTTTCAAGAAAGTCTAATAACTGATCTCTCCTTTATAATTAAAGTTTTCTGTCCTATTTGCTGTCTGTAAAGTGATGAAGTTATTCTCCTATTTAAGCTTTTGGAGACTTTATTCTTTTAGGTTTCAAATTTAGATATACAATCATCTTTGAATTTGTGTGTCTGTGTGTTTTGTGTGTGTATGGTGTGAAGTAAGAATCAAGATTTTTTTTCATTTAATATCAAAAACAACATTCATTGAAAAGTTCATCCTTCCCTTCTGGCACTAGAGAAGTGCATCTGCCATATATCATTTAACAATACATGTCAGTTTGTTTCTGGACTCCATTCTGTTCCATAGATCTGATTGCTTTCCTGGGCACCAATTTCATGCTGTCTTAATTTCTGAGTTTAGAATGTCTTAGTATCTGCTACTCTGTTTTCCTTCAAGATTGTGTTACTTTTTGTAGTCCTCAAATTACATGTAAGTTTTAAACTTAACTTATCAGTTTTCACTAGGACAACCAGCTGAAAATTTGAGTGAAATTTCTTTTAATCTATAGATCTTGTCTGTAGATTATTGACTGTAGGCCACATCTGTAGATTATTTTGCATTTTTAAGTACACAGTCATGTTAACTGCATATAATGATGGTTTCCTATCTTCCTTTACATCACTATATATGTTGCTCATTTTTCCTGTCCTCTTGCACTGGCTAGGACTTCCAGGGTACAGCTGAATAAAAGTCTCCCCCTTGCCTTGTGTCCAAATGCTGACGGAAGCCTTTTACTCTTTTATTAAATATGAAGTCTGCTACATACTATATAATATAATATTGATAAATTAAGGTCATTTCTTCTATTCCTAAATTGATTAGACTTTTTATCATAAATGGGTGTTGATTTTTATCAAGTGTTTTTCTGCATTTATTGAGTTATTCATATATTTTTCTTATGTTAATGTATTGAATTAAATTGATAAATTGTGAACATATAGCCATACTTGGATTTTTGGAGTAAATTCCACTTTATTATTTCTTTATGCTCTTTTTAATATATTGCTTAATATAGTAGGCTAATATTTTTATAATTTGCATTTATGGTCATAAAGAGAGGTTGACCGAAAATTTTTCTCCCCTTTCAATAGTCTTTTCACATATTGGTATCAAGGTTGTACCAGACTCATAAAACTAGTTGGGAAGTGTTTATTCTCTTTCTATTATCTGGAAAAGTTTTTATATTTTATTTCATCCTTGTATGTCCCCTGGGAAAAAATGGTTGGTTAGATTGGTGTTATATTTTCAGTATCTAGTTGCAAGAATTCACCTGGGAACTCAACCAGGCCTGGAGTTTTCTCTATGACAAATTCTCAATTTTTGTGATAATATTGCACCATATGGATTTTCTATTGTTGTGTGTGTTACTTATTCTAAGGTGTTATTTTTTCCAGGAATTTTTTTATTTCATCTAAAATTTCAAAGTTATTTGCTTAAACCTGTTCTTTGACCTGTTATTGTCTGGAGGTTATGTAGTGACATCCACTGTTTCATTTCTGATGTTAGTAATTTGTGTGTGGTGTAAGGGAGGTGGTAGAGGTTTGATCTGTTCTATTAGAAGTGTATCAGTATATCAGAGAACACTATAATTCGAAAAGATACATGCACCCCACTGTTCATTGCAGCACTATTTACAATAGACAAGACATGGAAGCAACCTAAATGTCCATCAACAGATGAATGGATAAAGAAGATGTGATACACACACACACACACACACACACACACACACACACACAGTGCAATACTACTCAGCCCTCAAAAAGAATGAAATAATGCCATTTGCAGCAACATGGATGGACCTAGAGATTATCATACTAAGTGAAGTAAAGCAAGACAGAAAAAGACAAATATCTTGTGATATTGCTTATATGTGGAATCTAAAAAAATTACTAATGAACTTATTTACAAAACAGAAATAGACTCACAGACATAGAAAATAACCTTATGGTTACCGAAGGGGAAAGGGAGGGAGGGATAAATTAAGAAGTTGGGGTTAACACATAAACACTGCTATATATCTATAAAGTAGATATATATCTATAAAGTAGATAACCAACAAAGACCTACTGTATAGCCCAGGGAACTATACTCAATATTTTATTTATAATATAGGTTATTTATATAGGTTATTTATAATAACCTATAAGGGAAAATATATGAAGAAGAATATATAACTGAATCACTGTGCTGTACACCTGAAACTAACACAACATTGTAAATCAGCTTTACTTCAATTTAAAAAAAATGGTTGTCAGGATTTTTAGTCTTTTCAAAGAACACATATTTGTCTTTGTTGATTTTCAGTATTATGTTTGTTTTTTATTTAGTTATTTTTTTTGTTCATCTGATTTCTAATTTATTTAGGATTAATGTGATTTTATACCTATAAATTCTTCATATATATCCTTATATGATTGATGTTTAACGTTTCTTATTATTTTAATATTTAACCCTATATATCTCTAAGCCTTATTTTACCTGCATTCCCTAAAATTCTATATGTGATATTTTCTTTCTCATCCAGCCCAAAGTATTTTATAAAATTGAATTTTCTTCTTTGTCCTACAGGTAACTCATAATCGTGTTGCTTAACTTCTTAATATTTGGGTATTTTGAGCTATGTTCGAATTCTTATTCTAGTTTAATTCCTCTATGGTCAGAGAAGGTACTTTGCAGGATTTTTAATCAGTTGATATTTGTTGAGATTTGATTTATCATCCAGGATATTAATTTTGGTTACTATTCTATATAATTTAAAAAGATGAATATGTATTTACTACTTTAAAATGCTCTTCATTATATTTTCTGAATATCTGTGCCCCCATCTCTGATCACTTTCCTTCTTTCTGAAGAGCTCCCTTTACGAGTTCTTCTATTGTTGGTAATATATTATTTCATTTTTATTGTTTTTTTCTCAAACATCTTTATTTCACTTTAATTTTGGAGATATATTTTCACTGGATTTTTTGTTGTTGTTGTTGTGGTACGCAGGCCTCTCACTGTTGTGGCCTCTCCCGTTGCGGAGCACAGGCTCCGGACACGCAGGCTTAGCAGCCATGGCTCATGGGCCTAGCCACTCCGTGGCATGTGGGATCTTCCCAGACCGGGGCATGAACCCATGTCCCCTGCATCAGCAGGCGGACTCTCAACCACTGCGCCACCAGGGAAGCCCTTCACTGGATTTAAAATCATAACTAGGCAGCTTGCTTGCTCGCTTGCTTCCTTCCCTCCTTTCTTTTTTTTTCTTTCTTTCTTTCTCTTTCTTTTTTTCTTTTCTTTCTTTCTCTTTCTTTTTCTTTCCTTCCTTTCTTTCTTTCTTTCTTTCTTTCTTTTTCTTTCTTTCTTTCTTTCTTTCTTTCTTTCTTTCTTTCTTTCTTTCTTTCTTTCTTTCTTTCTTTCTTTCTTTCTTTCTTTCTTTCTTTCTTTCTTTCTTTCTTTCTTTCTTTCTTTCTTTCTTTCTTTCTCTCCCCTTCCCTCCTTCCCTCCCTTCCTATCTTCCTTCCTTCCTTCACCTTAAAAATGTCATTCTGGGGCTTCCCTGGTGGTGCAGTGGTTGGGAGTCCGCCTGCCAATGTGGGGGGTGCGGGTTCGTGCCCCGGTCTGGGGGGATCCCACGTACCACGGAATGGCTGGGCCCGTGAGTCGTGGCCGCTGGGCCTGCGCGTCCGGAGCCTGTGCTCTGCAGCGGGAGAAGCCACAGCGGTGAGAGGCCCGTGTACCGCAAAAAAAAAAAAAAAAAAAAAAAAAAATCATTCCGTTGTACTCCGGATTCCATCATTTCTGTTGAGAAACCAACTGTCAATCTTGTGATCACCTGAAGTTAAAGTGTCTTTTTTCCTCTGTCCACCTTTAAATTTTCTGTTAGATTCTGGTGTTCAGCAGTTTGCCAAATATGCCTGAGTGTGTGTTTCCTGCCTTGTGACTACAGAATTTCTTGAATATGTCACTTCATAATTTCATCAGTCCTGAAAAGCTCTGTCCCATTCTCTTTTTTTTCTCTTCCTGAGACTTCAATTATAAGTACATTACTATAATTTTTCACCTGACTTCACATATCTTTTGTGTTCTTTGGTACATTTTTCATCCTTCTTTCTCTCTAGCTTGATCCTGTATAATTTCAGCTAACTTAACCTTTTCATTTACTAAGTCTTGCTTCTGGTCTATCTAATTTACTGTCATACCCATCCACTGAGTTCTTAATTTTAGATATTATTTTTTTCAAATATCTAGAATTTCTCTCTTATATGGTTTTTGTATAGACTCCAGGGCTCTGGTAAGATTTTCCTCTTTGGCATCTATTTTCTTCAGCATACTAATCATAGCAATTTTAATTCCATGTCTGATAACTTCAAATATCTGAATTACAAGCCAGTCTACTTTTTAATTCACTGATATTTGTTGAGATTTGCTGGGTTTTGGGTCACTTCATCATATCTCAATAAATGGGTTGTTTCTATTTTTTCACAATGACAATCAACACCACAATAAACATCTTGATACATGTCTTCTTGTACTCATGTGTAATAATTAAGAATGAGTATAAGTACAGTAGAATTGCTAGGTAAATAGATCATGCACAGTCCAGGTTTCCTAGAAACTGACAAACTATTTTCCAAAAGGATGGCATCAATTTACATTCCCATCAAACATATAATATTTCCCATTTTTCATAATCTCAGTAACAATTGCTATTGCTAGACTTTTAAATTTTCTAATCTGATATGTGTGATGTATTTTTATTATGATTGCCCCCCAAATCATGTTACATCTTTAAAAAATTGTTATGTTCCTAAAGATTGAGTTTCTGTTTCAAAACTGCAGGTAAGTTCATCTTGGCTAACATGTAATTAAATGAGTAATAATCATTTAAACTAATATATTTTGATATCATTTGTGGTTGTTTAAATTTTATTAAAATTGTTCCTTTTAATTTACTATTAAGATGTATTATTTTCCTAATTCACTAAATGAATCATTGGCTCAGAAATGATTTATTAAAAGGCAAAGGGACACAAAAAATCAGATGAAAAATAGTGTTCAAAGCTAACACTGAAAATACAAATAGGGAGCAGATACATAGTATGAATATAAAATATGGCTCAGTATATAATGCAGTCAGTAAATCCAAAATGTAACAATTTACATAAGTGGACATAAAGCAGAAGAAGTACTAATAGTAATCGTAACCCTCTGAATGTTGGATTTTATAAGATTGTTGTCCCATTTTCCCCTTTCCTCCATTTCCTTGTCTGGTAAGAATATGGCACTGGGATTTTTTAACAGTGGTGCAAATGGATAAATTGTCAAGAATTTGACTTTTTTTTCTAATATTCTTTAGTCTGTATTTACTTTTCCCTACTAGATCCTAAGGTGGTGATGCTTTGTTGGTACTTGGCATTTACTAATATTTTATAGATAACGCTTATCGCTAAGATTGTGAACCAAAGAGAAAGCAATGGTTTTAAATCTACTGTTTGTCTTCTTGAGTAATTATGCCCCATGAATTATCTAGTGTAAACTACAAAATGATTAAACTATTTTGATGCAAGTAAAAAGAAAATGACTGCATACGTTTCTTCTTTATGCACCTTTCCAACTTTATGTAGAAAGCACTGGATTTATTATGAAACCATTTCATCTAAATTTATTCCAAGGACTCTAAATGGATATGAAATTTTAAAAAGTTATGCAATATTATTTTAAATTTAAGATTATTTTCAATGATTTACCTTACATCTGACAGTGTTTAAATACCTGTAAAAAGTACACAGTCATTTTCCTTCCTTCCAAGACAGTCAGTGCTGAGAAGTGTCTAAAGATTCTTCAGAAGTATTTAGTGTTTTCATGCTGAAATCTACTTCTTATTTTTACGCTCTCTGATTTTTCTTGGTGTGTTCCTTGACCTTTTATTCAAGTGTATTTGTACTGGGCAAGAAGCCAGTGGTATTAGTGCATGGAAACCAGGTTAGTTGTCAGAAGAACTGTGGCAGCATGTCTAATTTTGCTATATTAAATCTGTCACAAAACATTAAGTAAGAGATTATAAGAAGTATGCATAGAGCACGTGGTTTGTAACTTAACAAACTTGTAGTGTTGGGAACAAGCTAAAATCCTTCTCTTTTATCTTCTTTCCCATTTGGTTTCACCAATCTCTTTAAACCACTGCTAGAAGAATGGGTGAAACTACAAAAAATTTTCATGACCACAAGAAAGCTCTCTCCCAAGTAAAGCCATACCAACAGTTAGTCAGAAATACTTGAGAAGTTAACAAGGATTTTCTTTTCAATCCACACAAATATCTATCTCGTATGCCATGAAAGTATGCTGAATTCTTATAATTGCTCCTGTCTAAATAGATTTTTAATTTCTGACAAATCAGATTCTTTGTGTAACTAGCAGTGTCTGTGGTAGAAACCAAAGGATATCTCAATACAGTTGGTTTTTTTTTAGGACAGAAAATTTTGAGCTTAGAAGTAGGTAGTACTTGCTGACTTTTTTTTCTTAATGAGCACAGAAGATAGATCTAAGAATTGTGGTGCATGAAGTGTGCATAATTTGGAGGGCACTGTTTCAGAAACAGAAAAATAATTTACTAGTACAAAGTTAGGTACAAGAGCTAATATGTAATTAGACTATGAAAGAAGTCACAAGTTAAAAAGTATAAAAAGCTGATAAATACCACAAAAATCATGAAAACAACAATATTTTTATGAAGTAGCAATCTTATATGTCCTTGGTTATATACTTTAGTACCTAGTATGTTATAGGTTCTATACTATGGCCTTGGAATGGCTAAGGCTCACATTGTTTCTTCCAGTCTTTTCAGAGGTCTTTTTGACCCTTAAGAGTATAGCACATAATAGGCAGTAAGAAATGTTTGTGGAATAAAAGTGGTCTAAGAAATAAATTAAAATAAAAAGATGACTGTTGCAGCCTTCCTACCTTATAAATTCAAAGGTTCATCAAGTCCACAATAACAACTAAACTAACCAAGACATTGTGAATTAGATTGATACATGACATTGTGTATGATATAGGGAAGGATTTTTCTGCACTCAGGAAACAAACCCTAATGAAGACAAAGCTATTTAAAGTAATTTAGCCTCTGAAGAAAAAAATGATGCAAAAAGGAAAATGATTGCATGACCTCCTTTTCAATAAATGTGTTTGCTGTTTCAAAATATAAATGGGGCCAGAGCCTCCATCTTCCACATGGGAAATCCTAAAAGCAAATGTTGGATACAGCAATCAGAAGCCTTGATATAGACTTAATCCCAAAAGCAGATATGGAAACAGAATGTCTAAGTGTGGAAAACTAAGTTAAAATGCGGTCAGGTCAGCTGAAATGCAAGTAGGGGAAGTTTACATTGGCTGCCTGAAAGGCAATAGGGAGAAGATCAAAGACAGGAATGGGTCAAGGTCAGGTTTAGTTGAAACAAAAGAGGCAAAGGTAGCAGGTGAGGCATAGAAAGGGATGTGTAACCATGTAGTCCTAAAAGCAGAAAGGTATGAGCTGACAGATATGTACCTTTTTACAAGCTAACATCTTCTGCTACGGTTTTAAATGAACTAGGAGTCCGGAAAGTCCAGTTCCAGAATTGTAGATGTTGCACAGCCTTTAAGTCCAGCAACACTCCTTAGGCAATACCTCCTCTTCAGGGTAACTCAAGTCTTCCAGAAGTCCAAAATGACCTGAGTGTTCCCAGTATTGCAGTCCATCACTGTTTAAGTCATTCCCTTTCTCCCTCCCCAAGCTAATGCTCTCTCAATGTTCCCACCCTTTATAGGGTGGCCAATTGTTCCAGATTGTCTGGGACAGAAAGGCTTCCTCAGATGCAGGACTTTCAGTTTTAAAATTAGGACAGTGAAGTCAAACCAAGATGAGTTGATAACCTTGTGGTCCAAATAATCTTGCAAACCAGGTCTAATTTCACCACGGAATAGTGATGGGGCTAACTTGTGCTCTGAACACTAGACTTCCAATCCACTGTACCTTTCACTATAGTTTATTCTTATTATGATTATTAAGTCCTTTTCTTAAAAGATGCTTATTTAGTAAATATGATGGCATTTATTTTCACATTTACAATTACAATGTATATACAAAGTCCTAGACTGATAAAAAATAGATTTGGGCTGCTAATATAGAGATTTTTGGTTTTATTTCACAAGTGCACTCTATCTGTGTATGTGTGTGTTTAAATTACAGTTCTCTGAATGAAGTAGGATGAAATTTATCACCAGATACTCAGACACCGTGGAACAAAAATTCTCATTCTGATAACTACTCAATTTTCTTGGAGTGGCCCTGCCATGGAAATTGAGCCATTGAGCTACTGAGAAAAAACATTTTCTAAGCTCTACAGCAAAGTAGATCTTATGAAGCCCATAAATTAACATTTGGAATAAGATTAATGCATCATAATCTCACTCAATTTTGCAAATTCTATCCTCTATTTCAACCTACAGACAAACTGAAATAATGAAGAGCCTCAAAAGGTCCATCTCACCGTAGAAATGCTAAGCCAATGGTGTTTTTTTTTTTAAGCCAGCATTTATGACTATATATGTGTGATACAGGATGGGGGATTGGAAGCTTGGTCTTCTTAAGGGATAAGAAGCAAATTATGTACTTTGAATCTACTTGGATGTCTGTAAATGATGGGGCTCAGTGTTCTGGGGATCTTAGCATTTCAAACTTGAACACTTTGTGTTGAGATTTCATTGAGTGGTCCTCTTATATTTCTTTGTCAATCATGTTTAGCATTGGAAAAAAAAAATGCAACCCTGCACAGTGAAAGCTGCTGAAGTATTCTGAGAGAATGTGAGTTGTAATCATGCAATATTGATTGTGATAATCCACAGCCCAGGAAATGATGTATATAGGAGCTACAGAGATTAAGGCATATATTCATCATTGTGTTCACTCCCAGGTTCTCAGCATGATATAGAAGGAGGAACCCTGGATTGGGTAATAAAATGGGAGACCTGACTGCGGGTCTGTTCATTCTGGTTGAGAGCTTACTATATTATACTAAGAGCTTTTTATATGAATTTTTAAATTTAATTCCCAGGAGAACTCTATGAGAAAATACTTTCCCATTTACAGAGGAGGACACTGAGGGTTAAACAGTTTAAACAACTTGCCCAAATTGACCCAGTGGCCAAGCCAGAATTCAATCTCAGGCCACAAAATCCACCAGAATTCTTTCTCTGTAAATGAATCTTGTAATACATAATGAAGCCCATCTCAGGCCCAGTGAAGATATGCCAGCACTACAAGTTTCATGGGGATAATTTTAAATTCTGTGTTTATTTAATGGAAACTCTCAAAGACATTACAGTGTTTGATTGAGGATACAATATAGTTTTTACCAAGATGAGACAAAAAAGAGGATACAAAAGTATATTTACAGGGCTTCCCTCGTGGTGCAGTGGTTAGGAATCCGCCTGTCAATGCTGGGGACACGGGTTCAAGCCCTGATTCTTGAAGATCCCACATGCCACAGAGCAAATAAGCCCATGCGCCACAACTACCGAGCCTGCACTCTAGAGCCCACAAGCCACAACTACTGAGCCCACAAGCCACAACTACTGAGCCCACATGCCACAACTACTGAAGCCCACACACCTACAGCCCATGCTCCACAACAAAACAAGCCACTGCAATGAGAAGCCCGCACACTGCAATGAAGAGTAGCCCCTGCTCGCCACAACTAGAGAAAGCCCACGTGCAGCAACAAAGACCCAATGCAGCCAAAAAAAAAAAAAAAGTATATTTACACTGTGATTAGTTAAGTTAAATAACATAATTTCATAAATTAAAACCAGAACTGTAAAATACCAAGAGTGATAGAGTTATGCATATATTTTTTATAGTGTGATAATATTATTTTAACGATGAAAAAATTCAGTAAATTTGCAAAATTAAAAAAAAATGGAATAGGAGAATACTGGGGGGAGAAAACCCAACATTACCAACATATTAGAAACATAAAGTGTGACTATTTTTACAAGCAGAGTGCTATTGGAAATTAAACCTATAATAGAGTCCTTAATTTCTGAAATGAAGTCCATTTCAAGTGTTAGGTGAACTATAAAAGTATTTTAGTGTTTCAGTCCGCAGATTTTTTAAAAAAATATATCATTATCCTCTTTCAGTCCTACCAGGGATGAATATTAAAGGGTGCGAACCATTCATGCATGAAGGTGTGGGCCCTCTGTAAATATTAATGATTAACTGACTGACCATATGACACATTTACCTTTTTTTCTAAAACATCCATCTACACCTGTTTTCTTATAACCTTGGTTACAGCCTGAACCAATTAATGTACCTGTGTGAGATTATCATTTGCTCAATGAAGAAATTTTATTCAATCATGTATGTTTAATATTTCATCTTTTCTCACAGACTCTCCTACCTTGGAATCATAAAAGGCTCTTCATTAACATCTGCAATTTAGTCTGATTAGTATTTCACAGAATCACCTGGCATTTTGTTAACTATGACTTATTAGGCTAATATCATTCTCTAATAACAGGTTTGCCATAAAAATAAAACCCTGGTGAAATACTCTGAATTTTAAGTAAATTTGTTGAACATAGTAACGCAATTTATGATTATCACACACAAAAGTAAATAGGATGGAGAAAAAAATATGAGGCAAGATTGTAGAGTAATAGATATTTTAAAACTCCATCAACCTATGTCATGTTTCAATAATGTAATTAACAATAACTAACCCTTTAAGGTAGGAATTATTATCCTCATTTAAAAATGAAGAAACTCGTGCTAATTAAGGTCAAGCAACCCAGGTATCTCCAGCTTCGATGTCCATGCTCTTAACTACAGTTCACACTCCCTCTAAAGCAGTCACCTGGGGAAGCTAGTGAAATTACATTGCCATCACTCAAAATATTGCTCTTACTTGAGTTGCTTTCATAGAACCTTAGGAGAAACACTCCAAATTAATTCCTGTTACTTTATAGCCTCAATTCTCTATTTTAGCCAACTTTTTTCAAACTTTTGGCTATTTCCAAAAATCTAGTCTTACCTATGAAGAATAAAGATCCTACATCAATGGGTAAGAATCTACTCTGAAGTCTGATCCAAAAGATGATAAATACTTTGAATAATGTCAACGGTGTTAAAGCTGATGTACAGTCTCCAAAGGTGGAAACTCTGATGGCAACATACTCGTTAGGAAGTTTATGTTTGATTTGTGGAGTGGATAAATAGCTGGTGTCAATGCCAATGTAAAAGTTGTAGAAACTGCAGGTGATGGTGAATTCCTTTTGAACACATAGATATTAAGATTCCCTTTGATGAAATATATATTGAGATTACGTCTTGTGTGAAATCTGTTATGGAATAAATTAAATATTGATTCCTATTTAAACAAAACATGCAATTCAGTAATATTGCTCTCAATTTTATCCCATGATTCATTCCACTATGGATCCATTTCTCTGTACTGTTGTCCTCTTCACATTTCTCTATCTTGTCTCCAAAAATTTTATGAGACACTTAGGAATATACCTACCCGAGATCCTGAAGAATTCTCTTTTCAGAATATTTCTGATACATCCCTGTGTAAAAACTAGTTTACACACTGAGTATTGTGTGTTTAGAAAAGGAAAGGAACATTACTAAACGAAGTTGTTTTGAATGACTTTATAAAGAACTTGGGACTTAAATTGCACTTGGAGGATTTGAAGGACTAGGAAACTTATGGATTACTGATAAAAGAGTTAACACATAATATAACTGCAATCTATCTACCATGTATATAAAACTGTGTGTGAATTTATAGAGATCTGTCTTTAATTCCTTCCATAAATGCTATCCCCAAACTTCTTTTTTTTTTAACATCTTTATTGGAGTATAATTGCTTTACAATGGTGTGTTAGTTTCTGCTTTATAACAAAGTGAATCAGCTATACCTATACATATATCCCCATACCTCCTCCCTCTTGCGTAGTGAAACTAAATAATATCTAATCTGACGCAATCTTCAAGGCCCAACTTAATTCTCAATTTCTTAGTAAGGTTTCTCCAAACTAAAACAGCTCTAATTGTCTTTCATTCCTCTAAATGCCTAATGTAACTTATTGTCTGAAGCTCTCATTTTGGCATTTTATTAAACATTATCTTTATAATGTTACTAGCTCTTTTTTAATTTAAAT
Source organism: Phocoena sinus (assembly GCF_008692025.1). Lineage (NCBI taxonomy): Eukaryota > Metazoa > Chordata > Mammalia > Artiodactyla > Phocoenidae > Phocoena > Phocoena sinus. The sequence continues at coordinate 134,739,711 of NC_045765.1, read as the reverse complement.
ATAGCTCTATATTTTTAATTTCCTCAAGATAGATTATAAACTTCTAAAGAAATTTGATCATGATACATACATTTTGGGTTTCCTACACAGCAGCTATCTCAATAAATACTGGCTGAATAAATAAGAATAGTTAACATGGTTGTTTTCTGACCATACCAAGGATTTTGGTATATCTATTTAAATGTAGGAGTGTGTATGTGTTAAAATTTATATTTTCTCAGTGCGTTTTTTAATCAACAATTTAAATGCAGGAAGCAAATACAAAAGCTTGACTAATATAATACAACATGTGTAACAACTTATAAACCATCAACTTTACATATACAATGCTAAATATCATTAAATTAATTCCAACATCACTGTATTCCTTTGCACTTCTGGTATAAGTTGGGTTTTTGTGCTTTTTTATGCTTATCTTATCCCCGTAATAAGGTGTAAAGTTATTGAGAACAAAAGTTGGTCTTCAACATATAATTTTTCAAAATACACAAAAGTTTTTCTCCCTTCAAAGTACGCTGAAAGTATTTGACTAGCTTCTGTAATCATGAAGATTAAATAGAAACTTCTGCTCCCTCCATCAGTGACAAAAGCAACCTGAAATCCAGCTATGTTCTGCTTTTTAAGATAGAGTTTGCTTATTTATCAGTTTGTTTATTTTCACTCTATCTATGCGACCGTCATTTTAAAAAGGACCTGCTGCAGGTTCCCCTTTCTCCTTGAATTACACCTGCAGTTCTTCAATGGAAATATCAGCAGGAGGAAAGCCTGTTACCACTGAGAATTATTCCCCATCATTAACTGAGGAAGCGATGCCTTGCTACAGCTGGAGTGAGACTTCTTCCCAAACATCATGGTGTGCCAAACAGCAGAACTTCCTGAATTGGGTGTTAACATACCTAGTTCTAGTCCTGGCTTTGCCATGAAGCAGTGTGTAACCCTAGGTAAGTCACCTTGCCTCTCTAGTTTCAGTTTAATTTTCTATAAAGTGAGGAAGTTAGATTGGATTGTTTTTGAGGTCCCTTACAGATCTACGACCTTATGAATTTCACAGGTAAAACTGCTCCTTCAGGCAACTGAGGCAGACCTAATAACAAAATGTTTATTTTTAACATGCATAAAAAAATCAGCATTGCTTTCCCTTTTTTGAATAGCACAAGTCCTGCACCCTTTTTTTTCCCACATATCCCTTTTTGAAAATGGTGAAGCCTGAAAACTTTCAGGAAAGAAACAGCTTATGGTTTTCCCTCATAATAATAATTTAAAAAACAATAAATAATAGTAAGAACCCACTTGGAACAGACTGACTACTATTCTATAATTACCAGGTACATCAGAGAGAGCATAAATCCCCCATTCATATATCTACATGGAAGGATGAAGATTTAATCTTTGCTTTTGTTACTAAAAATTGGAAATAAGTATTTGAATGGTACAAAATTGTAGGACTTGAAGACTTCAAAGCTTCTTTTAAATACAACTGTAAAATGAATTTTTGTATTTAAAAAGTGTACTTATACTTAGGGCACATGTCACAGTTTGACTGCCAGGGGAAGTTTTGCACCTATGAAAGGTAGCCTGCATCCAAGCTGTCACACAGAATGCCACGTTGTATCCCCATAGAGGGAAAACTCTCCTTTAAGAAAGATGGTATATGGGATTGTAACACAATTCAAGGTTCTGTTTGGTTTGGTGTGGTTTGGGTTTCTTACTACTCAACTCACCTCTCGATTTGTCATAAATGCCTCCATTTCCTGAGTTTGTTTAGCTGCATATCGAGCAAAAAGAAAAAAATCATCGGAATCACTTCAACCGCTGGGAAAACCGAAGCAAAGCTGCCTGTTAAAAGCTGTTAATTGCAGTTTACAAAGGAGAAATCCCTTATCTTTGAAAGTTCACTTGCTTGAGTGACTCATTCTTCCTGGGAGGGATTAATGCTTAATTAGAAAAAGATGCTAAACAATCTGATGTGCTTCCTGAAGGAAAACCTTACCCTAGTTTGAAAGATTCTTAACAAGGTAATATGCTAATTATTTAATGAATGATTTGTGCTAAGAACTAGAGCTACGTGTTAAAATAGCAGTGCTTATCGCATCTGGCACAGCTCCCAGAAATCAGTGCACTGACTGTTCTAGGATTTGGTGCCAAGCCTGTTTTCTGTTGTGCTCTGTGCTGGGTTTTGTTTTCCCACCTTTGAGTGTAAACATGTTTGTCAAGGTACACTGTTGGGAGGGAAAGCAGAGAGGATCAGGGTGGGTAAGCCTTGTGGTCAAGGAGGCCAGAGGAGGGCGGGGGAGAGAAGAGAGGAGGAAAAGGCAGCCAGAATGCCATCCTCCTGTTGGAGTATGACTGCATTCTGCTTACAAATACCTGGAAATAGCAGCTCTCCAACAGAGCTGTGGGGTATGAGGAAGTTAGAGCAGCATGTACACTTCAGAGGAAGGTAACAAGGCATCACTGCAAGCCCAACTTCACACTTTGCTTGTCTGTCAGGGGGTTTTCTCCTTCATGACAATACCCCCAATGTTTTGGTAGGCAGACTCCAGTTCACTTAGTAAGTGAGAGGCATGGGTGGAATGCCAGGTATGTCTACAGAGCAAAGCAGTGCAGGCAGGCTGACGCCAGGAGAGAATAGGCAGGTACCTATTGAGTTACAGGATTTCTACAAATCTAATCCGCATGTAATGTGAGACTTATTACAGAGCTAGCCTCTGCTAGGGCTGTGAAGTCTGAGGATATGAACAGTCTCTGAGGTAATGATCCCAGTTAACCCATTGCAACCCAGCTTCACTTGACCAAAACTAATAGCCTCTTACCCTTGTAATGCTATTTAAGAGTGATAGTGATTACAAGTTGCTTACTAATTGTATAAAAAATACTCAGAGTAAGTAGGGCATTACTGAACTGAAACAGAGATGTTTAATATGCCTACAAACAGTGAACAATACAAACACAGCAACTAGGGCTATTTTAAGGTACTTTCTATTTAATATGTCTGACACTGGATAGTCTATACATTACTAACGATGGGTATCTATAATTTATGGTGCATTTTTGCATGTGATAAATTTGTTACGAAAATTTTAAATAGCAAAGTTTTTCATTAGTATTTAAAAAGCATCTACTTAAGGGAAGCAGTTTTTTTTCCTGGGGCATCTTCATTAATTATCATAATAAATTGATGACACACTTATCAAAGGAAGAAAATCAGAATTGCCAACACTAATAAGAAAGAGGCTCAGGTACTAAAATTTCAAATATTCATGATGTATGTCGTATACTTTTGTTGCATCATCAGCTAACAAACGTCTTGGAAAGTGGGTGAGAGAAATGAAAACACTGTTTCTAGACTTAATATATGATCAAAAGAATTCTCTAAATCAAGTTTGATTGATGAAAAATGATCAGTTTTGGGCTTCCCTGGTGGCGCAGTGGTTGAGAGTCTGCCTGCGGATGCAGGGAACGCGGGTTCGCGCTCCGGTCCGGGAAGATCCCACATGCTGCGGAGCGGCTGGGCCCGGGAGCCATGGCCGCTGAGCCTGCGCGTCCAGAGCCTGTGCTCTGCAACGGGAGAGGCCACAACAGTGAGAGGCCCGCGTACCGCAAAAGAAAAAAAAAAAGATCAGTCTTCCAGCAATCCCATAATTACACAAAGATTAAAAAATTAAGACAATAGTTCTTTATCAATGTCATAAAACTCCAACCATAATCCAAATCTCCATATTACAGATCATTCTTAAGACTGATTCACTAATAAATAACATTTAACCTGAGAAATTTTCTATGAAGAATGGTTCCAAATTACCTTTATGTTTTTCTTACATGTTAATTCCTTCCCCACAGGTATTTAGGTCCATTACCATATTTAGATGCCTTGAATAATCTGAAACATCTCTTTGTAGAGTTTTATATATTAACACAGAGGTACCAAAATCAAGGAATTAAAGGTCTAGATACTGATATGAGAAATAATATTTATAAAAATGTCTTCTGTGACCCATGTATTCTAATAAGTACTTTAGCTATGTTAATTTATTTATACATTTTTATCACTAGAGATCTGGTTTGAAAAATGGCTCTGCTTCTTGCTAATTTCTGAACTGACATAAATTGTAGAGTTTCTATGCACCTCAATCTTCTTGCCTTTAAATAGAGATGGAAAATTATATCATCATGCTTTGGTGAGGACTGAGATAGAACTGATGCCCATAAGTGTGTAGACGGTGTGTGGTGCCTTGAACCACGTACTGTTCCTATCCACATACACTGCGTCGTACAAGTGATTCTCTATTTTGAACGTGGGCTGGAGGGGGAAGGATAAAAAACAGGCCATCCTGCTCCTGGCTGAACTGGCAGAATTTACTGAAGGAGCTTGCCTCTGAACAATATTGAAAGTTTGCTTTTAAGTTGGTTTGTAACATTAAAGCCAGCCCCCATCCTAAATTTGTTCACTCCCCTACTCCACTTGTTTCTTTCAAGCTATTGCCAATTTTATCCCTGTTTAACCTTTGTGGTAGATAAGCAGATGCTATTAAATCTTGGAGTACTGAGTAGGCCTCTTGAAAACAGCAGTCAGTATTTGATAAAAGAATGTAGAGAGATATTCTAAGCAGTTTCTTTTTTTTAAGCAAAAAACATTAATTAAAATGAATAAATTGAGGACATTTGTAAAATAGTGTCTTTTTGAAGGTGTTCTTAATTCCTAAATTAGTAACATCTTTAATATTTGGTAAAGATAAACATACTCCAACCTACTGAGTGATTTTACTGGGTGATAGTATTCTATATTAATTGCTGTTTTGACTTTGGTTTTAGTATGGTATGAAGCATTTTTCTTTAGGCCAGACACATATTTGAAATACCAAATGTATCTCTTTAATTAGATATATATCTATATTTTATGGATGTTACATTTAAAATTCCCAAAGAAAATGTGGTTTATAAGAGTTCATTTCTACAATAAGCAAAGTAGAATAAATGCTAGTAAATTAATTTTTTAAAGAAATGCTACAAAGATTTAAAAGTAAAGAATAAAATACCTTAATAATAAATGGGATCTAAGTCTGAATTTCTTAAAATTCAATTTCTTTGTAAATATTCTGTGTGCACTTGAAAAAAATGTGTATTTTATTGTTATTGGGTGCACTGTTTTATAAATATTAATTAGATTAAGTTGGTTGGTAGTGTTCTTCAAATTTACCATACACTTGACTTTCTGTGTACTTGTTCTATCAATTATTCAGAGAGACAAGTTGAAATCTATTACTATAATTATGGATTTATTTCTTCTTGCAGTTCCATCAGTTTTTACTGCATGTGTTCTGAAGCTCTCTTGTTTAGTAATTATTTGTGATTGTTATGAATTGATCCCCTTTTCATTATGAAATGACTATCTTAACACTGGAAATATTCTTTGGTCTAAAATCTACTTTGTCCTATACTAATATAACCAGTCTAGCTTTCATTTGATTGGTGTGGGCATTGGTATCATTATTTTCCCTCTATTAATCTATTTGTTTCTTTATATTTTAAGTATATTTCTTATAGACAGCATATAGTTGGGTCTTGATTTTTTAAATTTAATCCAACAATATCTGCCATTCAATTGTTTTGACCATTTACAGTTAATGTGATTATTAGTATAGTTAGGCTTATATAAATTTTAATATGTCCCATCTTTTCCTTATTTCCTTTTTTCTCTTTTTCTGGCTTCCTTTAGACCGGGTATCTTGATGATGCTATTTTATCTCCTTTGTTCATTTATTAATTATAACACTTTGTTCGTTAATTTTGTTAGGCTGTATGGTAAGACAGTAACTTATCACTGTCTCTGCCATCAAGTGATATTATCCCACTTCATGTATAGTATACTTTCATTTCTCCTGTCCCAGCCTTTATGCTCTTACTGTCATACACTGTATTTTTACCTGTATTTTAAACTTCAAAATATATTATCTTTGTTTAAACAGTCAATTTATACTTTAAAATCATTTAAATAATAAGAAAATAAAGTCATTTTAATAATAAGAAAATATACATATCTGGTTCTGATTTCCAATATTTTTTTGTGTAGATCCACAAAGGGTTTCATCTAGTGTCATTCAGTTATATTTCATTTCGTATCATTTTTCTCCTGCTTGAAGGACTTCCTTGAACATTCTTTGTAGTACAGATTTGCTGGTGATCAATTCTTTCAGCTTTCATATGTCTTTAGTTTGCCTTAGTATTTGAAAGATATTTTTGCAGCTGAGTATAGAACTCTAGGTTGACAGATTTTTTTCCAGTACTTCCGAGATGTTGTTCCATTATTTTCTCACTTGAGTTGTTTCTGATGAGGACTCTGCTCTCATTCTTGTGTTTGTTCCTCTGTATGTAATTTTTCCCCCCTCTGACTGCTTTTAAGATGTTCTCTGTATCACTGTTTATGAGTACTTTGATTATAAGGTATAGTTTTCTTCACATTTCTTGTGCTTGGAGTTCACTGATCTTCTTAGATATATGGATTTATTGTTTTCATTAGATTTAGAACAGTTTTGGCTACTATTATTTCAATTTTCTTTTCATTCCACTCCTTTTCTTCAGGGATTCCAAGCATGTGTGTATTAGGTGGCTTGAAGTATCTTCCAGGACTCTGAGGCTCTGTTCATTTTTAAAATTTATTCTCTTTTCCTCCTTGTTTCATTTTGAATCATTTCTATAGCCATGTTTTCAAGTTCATTAATCTTTTCTTCTGTAATACCTAAACTGCTGTTAATCCCATCCAATTTATTTTTTATCTCACACATTGTAGTTTTTATCTCAGAAATTTGATTTGGGTCTTTTTATATCTTCCATAATCTCTGCCTAACTTTTTGAACATATAGAATACAGCTAAAATAACTGTTTTAATGTCCTTTTCTGCTAATTACAGCATCTCTGTCAGCTCTGGGTCAGTTTCCATTGGTTGATTATTCTCCTCACCATGGGCCCTATTTTCCTGCTTTTTGCATTTCTGAATATCTTTGATTGAATGCCAGACATTGTTAGGTGAGGAATATTTTGCATTCCAGTAAATATTCTTGAACTTCGTTTTGGGATGCTGTTACTTGAAATAGTTCAATTATTTTGGGTCTTGTTTTATGATGTTTTTAGGTGAGCTTGGCTCAGTGCCCATTCTAGGGCTAATTATTCTTTACTTCCAAGCAAGATTTTACTAAGTACTCTACCCAATGCCCCTTGAATTATGAGTGTTTCCAGCATAGATGGTAGAAAGAGTCACTCTCCCAGGCCCCATGTGAGCAGTAGGTACCGTTCCCTTTACTCATTTTAGGTGGTTCTTTCCATAGTCTCAGGTAGTATTTTCACATGCATGTCTGCTGAATATTTAGGTGGCTTTCTGTAGATCTCTGAGTTTCTCTTTCTATGTGGTGTTTTCCTCTCCAGTACTTGCCACCTTGGTCTTCCCAGATCCTCTGCTATGTCTCCTCAATTTGGAGAGATCCCCAGACTCCAAATGGTTTTCCCTTTCCTGTGGTACAGCCGAGATACTCTCTCAAGGCAGAAAGCTGGGACAGCCATAAGGTTCACCTTACTCCCTGTCTCTTAGAAATTACTATGTCTTGTTGTGTAATGGCCAATGTCTTAAAAAATCACTGTTTTATTTCATGTTTTGTCTTTTTGTTGTTGTTATTTCAGTCTGGAAGGTAAATCTAGTCACTGTTTCTCCATCTTGGCCAGAAACAGGTAAAATTCAATTTCTGAACCAGACAGAGTAATTTATTGATTCTAAGAACAGGAAATATTCTTGCTAATCACTAGCTAATTCCTTATTGTATAGCTGAGGACATTAATGCACAAGAAATTGAGTATTTTTTATAATATCACACAACTAGTTACAGTATTGTTCTTATGATTTTTACTATATTTTAGTACCAAGATTTTATATCTTCTTGTACTTGTTTCCTATAATTTATCTGTGTAGGTCTTAGTCATAGATGAATTTGAAAGGAGTCAAAAATGTCATCTTTTTTCACCTGCCCCCCCAATCCTTAATTTTCACATAATGAAACTGAGAACCAGAAAGGTTATCATATTGTGTGGAAACAAAAGTCTACTGTGGATCTGGGCAAACAAAGAGAATTAGTTGTTTCCTTCTTCTGAGTCCTGTTCTGCCCCAAGCTGAAAGCAGAACACCAGAGTTCAGCTTTGGGAAATAGACCTACTGTGCTGATTCCAGTTTAGTCATAGTTTGAAGACTAAACCAAAACCAAGAAATCTGCCATGTAAAGAGAAATCTTATGAAACCATTTTATCCTAAGGAAGTCAGGAAGTTATAGAGCCAAGGTGGTTTTGCAAAAAACAGAACTATTATCAATGGCATTGCCTAAGATGATCACTAGCTCCCCAAGTAAAGGCTCCTGCTAACCACATGGTTAAGGATAGATGGAAGATGAACAAGTGAATATGGAATTTATGGACAATGCTTATGCCCCCAAACTAGTCCTTTTATTGCCCTGCTATTCCCTCAGTTCTTTCTTCTAGAATACCACCTACTAAAAAAACTCAGAGACACTGATTTATACTACAGATTAAACCTCTGAGAGACAAACACTGGTGTTCCCTCACCCAAGGTATTTATAATTTGAAGGAAGAATCTAGATAATTCTAAGCCAGCATTTCCAAAATTATATTCCATGATTATTAATAGATGGTCACAAACTTTAAAAAAAGTTTGAGGGTTAAATATTTGGCTTCTCAAAGTTAAGCAGCTCTCTTTATTGTGGGTTTTTCAGTCTTTAAGTCACTGTCAGACATCATGCATCTCTAAGAGAGGAAAGAAAATATTCGCCATTTCCCAAATTTCTTCATAGAACCATTATCTCGACTAGTGTTCTATGAAAAATATGCTGGGAAAAGTTAACCTAAGAAATAAATGCTATGGTTACATTTTCAGGTGCAATGGTAGTTTGATGAGAAAATTTTTTTGATGCTAAGAACTATTTTTGATATCCTAAGAGAATGAACAACTTTGATCCTTGTAAAAATTGACCTTATGGATTGGTCAAATTAATATTTTGAACACTATCTTTCTAACAGGCTTTCATAAAAAATATGCTTGAACAAGAAAAATGAATAGAAAATTTCTATGATGCTTCCCAAGCATGAACCGTTACCCCTTAATTACAGAACACTGAAACTGTATTTTGGGGAACAAAGAGGAAAAGCCTTAGATGGGTGGCATAAGGAGGAGGAATTAGGGGTTCAGTTTCATTTCCTTCCAAACTAATTGCCAAGGAGCTTTTTATTTCATCAGGAAGTACACTAACAAATGGCCTCCTTGACTTTTGCTAATCACTTTATTAATGCTTTAGCCAGATTTTAAAATATGCAGTAGTATGAATATCTGTGGAGAAAAACCTTTATTGTGCATAAATTACAAATTTACTATCTCAATTGCAGTTGAGTTTTAATGTTTCCTTTCCAGAAAAGCCCTAGTGCATATTCTTCAGGGAGCAATTCTGCACTCTTAAGGGAATGAACTGAATGACCTAATGGGTCCTTCCATCTTTAATTTCTGTAATTCAGGAAAGCCTCATAAAACACAAGCTTCCTTTGTGAATTAACTTTTCTCTGAAAGTATTGAAACCACTTTCTTGCACACTTTGGAAGTACTTTAAAATGTTTAACAATATTAGAAATATTTAGTGGACCCATATTGAAAAATATCAGCTAAGTAATACTTAATGGTTCAAGTGTAATTCTTCCGAAACAAGAATTATGGAAGAAATACGGCACATGACTTCTTCACTCCCTTTCAAATTATACAAAGCCATCTTTTCACAACACCAAGAAAAATAAAGAATTTTTTAGAAAGAATCTAAAACAAAAATCAAACTAATAAAACTAATTATGAACTATCTTTTATGCATAAACTATGGTGCTAAAGTATCATTGTTAAAAAAGCAAAGGCATTTACTGAAAACGCAAAAGGCGTATTACATCTCCATTTTAAACTATCTAGTAAATGTAAAATAAATAAGAACTTTTATTGAAAAAAGAATGTGTGCTAGAGAGTATGAAAAATTTAGTGGAATATAAACCATGGCTGTTTACCATAAATATTTGCAGTTTAAGAGGGAAAACAAAACAACCGCAATAGGACATCTAGAACATAATGAGTCATGAATTTTAAGCTGTGAGAGTTCTGATGGCACTACAAAGGTAAGAGTATGCATTAAGAAGAAGAATGAGTTGAGGGGTGATTTGCAACTCCTATCTGTACCTCACAGAACTTTGGTTTAAATATCCATCAAGATCAGAGTTTTTTACTCTGGAATTCAGTACTTGGAAGGGCTGGGCTTGGAGTTCCATGAACCATAGTATCATCTGAGAAATTGTGTGTTCGTGCCTTTGCATTAAAGATTTTTATGACGTATTTCACAGGTATCTGTGACCCTAATATGTTTAAAGAGAATAGGTATTGTCTTTATATGGCTATAATTCTAAACTAGCATAAAAATTCATTTAAATAGCATACATTTTAACATGCAAAATAAAACCTATTTAGATAATATTAATGAATTAGTAGTAGCCCAATTTTGTGACTCAGCTAATGGAAACTGTGAAGTTATTTCCAATTGCATATTATTGACAGTGGTAATAACTTCATTTTTAGCATGTATCTTTCCAAAGTTCAGACATAAAGCTACACCAAATGGACCTTAGCTTTTCTATGGGCTTTAGACAAATGTAATATTAGAAAATGACATTTCTAGTTTAAAAAATTATGAAGAGTCCATGAACAAATCAATATATAAACAAAATGTAGTATAGAGATAAAATGAAATATTATTCAGCCATAAAAAGGAATGAAGTTCTGATACATGCTACAGCATGGATGGAACTTGAAAACATTATACTAATGAAATAAGCCAGACACAAAAGGACACATATTAAATGATTCCACTTATATGAAATATATTGAATAGACAAATTAGAGGTTAGTAAGGGCTAGGGAAAGAGGAGAATGGGAAATTATGGCTTAATAAGTACAGAATTTCTGTTTGGGGTGATGAAAGGGTTTTAGAATTAGTAGTGATAGTTGTACAACATTGTGAATATAATTAATGGTACTGAATTGTACACTTAAAATGGTTAAAATGGCAAATATTATGTTATGTGTATTTTAAAATAAAAAATGTTTAAAAATAATTGAGATTTTTCTTGTTTTGCCTTTCATATAAGTATCATTACAACTTAAGTATCTCACTTTGATAATCTAGGGGATTGTAAGGTATTTATAAAAGCCCCCCATTCTACAGATAGTGGCACTGAGGGTAACTTACTTTGTTTAGTGGCCTATGTTTGGGAAAGATAAGAGGAAATAATGACCATATATGAGCACTGGTGGGAAATGAGATAGAAGACAAACAAGAAAAACACCTTTGACCCATGTCAGCAGTGGATTAAAGCAGAGTTATAGCATATTCTGGGACATTGAGCTCTTTGGTAGAAAGAAGAGAAATGATATGGTTGATGGAGAAGAAAGGGCTTGAGGCTAAGAATCTACATTCTAGTCTTAATTCTGTTATTTTCTACATACAGAAGCTCACATCTCTGGGTTTTCCTTCTCTTACTTAACATAAAAGGGCTAGATGAATATTTTTCATTCTAATTGTAAAATTATGTGAGTAGTTAATTCAAGGCATTGAGATTCAATGATATTACTTGCTGAAGCCAAGTTTTAAAAATAAAATTTGGTCATTTTGATAAAATTTTAATTATCTTATTAATTGTCAGTACAGTCTAGCTATTTGGCATTGTCATTTGAATCTAACAAGTTAATTTTTGTGTATAGATACATTTCAGAATTTAAAATGACATGAATTGATGATTCTATTAAGATGCTCTTATAAAATGCTCTATCAACATATTCTTCTAAGAACAGAGTATGGCATTTAAGCTTGGTGACTACTGAATGCAACCAAACTATATCCCATATGTTCAACTCGTATTTTTGACCATATTCCTAATGAATCTGGAAAATAATCATTGATTTTAAAACTCACAATTATTATAGTCTGATACAGTTAATTAAAGACTCCCCTAATGCAGCATCACCAATGTCATATTCTTCTATCTCACAAAAGGATCACAAATATATCTTGAACTTTACAAATAATATTCCCTTTGACCAGATCATCCATCCTATGTATTTACTATCCCTCATATTCTTTCAAATCTACCTCAGAATTCTTTCCCGGACATTTTTCAAAATTCTCACCAAACCAGACACTTCTAGAAGGTTAAAGCTAGGATGTGTTCCCAGGTTCACTGCATGAGAGTCCATGAGACTTTTACGAAGCCACGTGATTTTGAGGTTGAAAATGGCAATGGTAAGAATAATCTCATTAAAATTCTAAACACAAGTTTTAAAATTTGTCTCTCAAATATGTACCTTTAATGTGTAAAATTGGATTACCATTTGAAAGGTTTCACCTCTTTCAGATTGGTTGATTTGTTTAGAAGTTGGGTTTCCCAACAAAATTGCTAAATGAAGGAAATTATGTCTTCTAAGTGTTGTTTTGATCCCAGCCACTATAGTAGCCACTAAATCACACAGTAGGTATTAATGTTTGTTGTTCCAACTTTTTTTTCTGCTGTCTTTGTTTTCTTTAGCTTCTTATAGCTACATCTTGTTAAGAGACCTCAATGGCTAAGCCAAATCTGATGTACACAAGGGGCATCAGTAAACTCATACCTACTATGGGTTAGGGCTTGACTTTTAGTCCTGTTATTCCAACCCCAGGATCTAGGTTCCCCAACTTCCCTAAATCCACTGTACTGCCAACCAGACTTAGGATTGAGCATGTCCAAGTGGCCTGTAAGTCATGGCTTAGGATGGAATTTGGGCTTGGGTAACTCAGCCCATATTCTGCATTGGTTCACTACTTGAATTTCTCCATCCTCTTCAGAACTGAAGTCTTGCCCTTTTTACTCTGCCTTGGGATTCTTGAACATCACTAGGTCCTGTCAAACTCCCCCACGATGGATTCCATTATTGATATTTTGTGAGGGACCTTACAATAACATGGACAGATCTTCTACAGAGTAAACTCTAACTTTTTTCCCAAATTATAGTGCTAGGTTATATCTTTCACTACCATGCCCCCCCAAACACACACCATTGAGCCCTCCTAGAATATATAGCAACTGATGCAGAGTCACTCTTCAGTGCACAATAAAAGAATGTACCTAACAATGTGTCTACAATCATTTAGGTTTCTTTCATAGTGATGTTCTTTTAATGATGCAAGAAAATAGTGAATTATTATTCCTGTCAGGACAAAAAAAAAGGTGCAAGATAACTTAGAATTATACAACTTAGAAATAGATATTTTAAAAGGTAAAAACAACTTTTTAAACTGTTGCTTTAAGTAATCCAGTAACATATCATTTGAAAATATCTCAGTCATCCAGACATATGATGCCATGAGAGGCTCTTTCCATTTAGTAGATACACTGTCATAGAGAAACTACACTTTAGGGATACTATCTGCAAATATTTCCCAGAACAAAGATAAAGAAAGCTATTCATTTTTAAAATAAATATGGCATCTCACTTGTCCTCTATTGAGCCTTACATTAGCAAATCAACAACTGTGTAAAATTCCAGATTTATCTTAAAAATAGATGCTCATTAATAATCATCTTGCAAAATGATTTATAAGCATCGAGAGGAGAGAGGGGAAGGGCAGGGGGAATACATATTCAGCTTGCTATGAATACATTCTGTCATCCTATCCGGCAGTCTGATACAGCCTTCATGCTTTAGAGTGCAGAAAAGCACAATCTGGGAAGTCTTCCAAATCCATTTTTATAAAGAGGAAGCACTTTCCAGGATACAGGAAGCACAAACTACAGTCCTGGTCGTTTGTCATGTTACTTCAGCAAGCTTTGCCAGAGCTGTCCAAGAAGGTTTGAGTACTGATGGGTGATGAAAAATTTGAAATTTGAAATTTGAGATATGACCTTAGCCCAATGTCAATGAACTGTTTTTCTCTGGGTGTTAACTGTTCTTCTGTCAATTATAAAATGAAGGGTTCTTAGGAAAATGAGAGTATTCACAGGTACAAGATCTGACCCTAAGAAATCTAGCACATATGTTGATTTGTTTTAAATTTCTTATTTACTTTCAGCATTGCAGCTGGAATATTAGATATTATAAGAAGTCTGTTTCTGTGTTTTAGTACAGTTTCAACCAGGTCTTCACTGACTTTGCAGAGGTATCTTTGATTAAAATTTAAAATAAACAAATCTAATGTGGTTTTACTAGGTATTAGTTTATCTAGTTTATAAAAGAATTATTATTTTATGACAATTTACAAATAACTATTGCAGTGTAATTGGGGAACTAATAAAGTCAAAATTATAGGCTTCTTGCCCTCAAAATATACACATCCCTTCTACTTCTTTGAGAAAGAATTTTGATCTCTTTATATAAAACCATTATATAAGCTTATTTGTTTATTTGTGTATTTATTTATTTATTGCCTTGTTCTTAACAGTAAGGACTAATGTAGAAGTATATGTACATCATAGGGTTTAAAAGGGGGTAAAGTCATTGTCACTCCTTTGAGTTTAGTGATGTATTTTTGTCTCTTTGCAAGCCGTATAGTAACTGCAGCTTTTATTCACACAGTTGAACAATCAATATTTGTGTGGCCAGTGTAATTAGCTTATACTCTTCCTGAAAGAAATGAAAGATTTCAGGCAAAACAAATTATGTAATCATTTTTTGTTGATTTTTTTTCTAATATCTTGTGGAATTTGCAAATGGCTCCAGAATATTACATTCACAAAACATACTTTAGGAAAGAGTAAAATCATCTATACTGAAAATAAATTAACATAGTAATGAAATGTCTACATGGCTTAACTAAAGTATTAAGGGGGTTGAAATTAAAATGACCTGCATCTGTCTGAATTTTATTAATTCTTTTATAAGCTGTTTCTTATTTGATGCTTTCTTCCCATTCAACCTCTTACTGCACCTAGACCAATTCAGACCTACATTACCTCATACACAGACTATTGCAACAGCCTTAGTCTGCTGCCTTAATCCATTTTTTTTTTTTTTTTTTTTTACGCGGGCCTCTCACTGTTGTGGCCTCTCCCGTTGCGGAGCACAGGCTCCAGACGCGCAGGCTCAGCGGCCATGGCTCACGGGCCCAGCCGCTCCGCGGCATGTGGGATCTTCCCGGACCGGTGCACGAACCCGCGTCCTGTGCATCGTCAGGCAGACTCTCAACCACTGTGCCACCAGGGAAGCCCTCCTTAATCCATTTTGCACGATGCTTTCAGAGTAAACTCCCACAGTACCACCAATGTTCTTGTCATGCTCTGACTCAAAAATATTCCATTACTATACCTATTAATTTGATTCCAGTCTATCTTATCAAATATCTTTGACTAATCTTTTAAAATGAGCCTCTACTTCAACTGGTTTACTCAACTTTATCCCCTGAATGCTTCTTATATTTATTTATATTTACTCACTCCAATGCCCTTGTTTATAAGTTGTGCTTTCAATAATGCCTCTTACCTTATAAATAAAAAAACAATAAAATTAATAATAGTAATAGTCATAATATATACATCTTTAATGACTTAACACAAATGTTTCCTATTTTATGAAGGATTCTATGATCGACTCAACTGGTGAAAGTATTTTCTTCCTCTAACTCCCTTTAAGCATCTAATGCCAATACATTGCTGTGTGCTAATGATAATCTGAATCTCTAACTGTCCTAGAAAAAGTTTAAAGGTATTATTGCTCTTGCACTGTCTCTCAGTATTGCTGCCCCTGAGTTTTAGGATAAATAGAATGAAAAAACAGTTTTTATGGCGGTTGAGGCAGAGGGGGCATGTCAGAGATACTCTTTCTGATTCTGCAGCTGATCACAGACATGTTGAAATGTGCCATGACTGCCCCATGGCTGAGCAAATAGGAGTTATTTCTCTGATTTTTATTTTGATACAAACAAATGGAAAGCCAAGAAAATCCTCCAAGGATCTTTTTCAGAACTCCAAGGAATCTATAAAGACATTCAAAAGGACTTAAAGTTAAATCCTTTTATAAGCAACTTACATGAACAGCAAAACTTTACTCTAGCAAATCTCACTGGAAAATATTAAGCTTAGTTCCTAGAAGCAAAAATGGTTTGGGGCTATGGTTGCTTATAGCATGAATTCACTGAGACAAAATAGAGAGGTACAAATTACTTTATGATACTTTGAGGTATTTCTCTCAAGTTAATAGTCCTCAATTTAATACAAACTCAAAGGAGGTTATCATGGAAATTTTAATAAAGAAATTATTTGCAAAGATCTGAGGTCTACAGGAAAACCAACAAGAAGTAATGCAGTACCCAGAGATAGCAATCAGGGAGGCTTACCCACCTTTAACCCTGTAAGTACAAGTGTGGGGGGTGGGGAGCAGTTAACATAACCTGGCAAGAGCTATAGCTGTAGTCATAATGTAGGAAGGGACGCCTAACAGAAACTGTGCCCTACAGGAGAATAAGATCACTGACAAATTGAGGACAAGCAAGGAAGGAGCTAGAAGAATAACTTCCCTGACATTTCTCACTTTCCTCCCCTCATCCTGGGCCAGAAGGACCCAAACTCATGAGGGTTATAAAGTTCAACCTCTGGGGCACAGAACAGAGTGGAGAATAGATGTGGAACGACAAACAGAAAATATCCAGCACACTCCCAAAAGTCACGTTATATGGGAACCAATTACCCCAGTCATTACATCACATTTGATTAACCACTTCAAGTTGAAAAATCATCATAAGGGGAAATCTATCAGTACTATCTACAACCTGTTCTCACATATGGACATCCATATCCTACATACTCTTTACACTAATTCTTTTTGTAAACTTTTTCACTCAAAATGCAGACTTCCCACAGTCAGGATGCAGAATTTTGCTGGATAGGATCACAAAAATTTACCTGTGCATTTTCTTCAGTGAAGTACTCTTTAATACGACAGTCTATATGATTATTAGATTTCACAGTTTCACAGATATGCTAACCTACTGCTATATTCTGTTATATACAATTAAGGAAATGGATAGAAGAAATTTAATATTTTTCTAGCATTGATTGATCTAGTAGACTTTGATTCTGTGAATTTTGTGGAGTGTGTCTGTCCTTGAACTCAGTGTAATGAGCTCCATAAAGGCTCCAGGCTTCCATGAAGCTTTTAGCACTTACCATATGCATTTACTCATTCATTATATATTTACTCATGGTCCAGTACATACCAAGCATTCTGCTAACTGTGGGGATGAATGACAGTATCAGAGTAAGGAGGAATGGAGTTTTGACACATCTTTAAACATTATGAAGTTTTTAGATATTCAAATTTCCTTCTCCTGGATGAGATCCCACTACAGTTTTCTAGTATTGACTTCTAACATTGAGTACGTTCTGGGAATATTTCAGATGCCAGGGATTTAAGCTCACAGAGCTCTCAGTGTATCAAAATAGACTTATAATCCTTACTACAAAATGTACACAGGAGTCAGATCTGAGTCTTGTGAGTTTCGAAAGGGAGCTTGATATCAGACTCTATCCAAATGACAATGGGAAATCATTGACAAGCATTAAGAATGGAAGTAACATAATTACATCTAAGTTTTAGAAAGAGTTCCCAGGTTACAGCAAAGAAAATGGATGGAAAGTAACCAAGAATACACATAATGACATAAGTTACAAACTATTTAATAGTCCAGAATGAAAGGTGGCAATGGTCTAGATTACATGGGGACAATAGAGGTGGACAGAAGTAGACTAATCCTAGAGGCATTCAGAAAGTAGAATTCTTGGAACTTTATGATCAGTTTCATGTGAATAGTGAGGAAGAGGAATCAAGGACAACTCCAATGTTTAAGGCGTGGCCAACTGGACATAGAAAGTGTAATTTGCCAGGACAAGGAATAATAAAGATGGATCGTTACTTTTTGCTTTGAATTTTAATGTTTCTGTTATTCTTTTGTCAATAGCCATCCATGATTTTTTAAAAAGATTTTGTTTGCCTTTTATATCTTCTTGCTTATCCTTATTTTTCAACTTTTCTTGCCACTTTAATTTTGGTGTGTCTCTTTTAACAACCCATAGCAATTTATACTTCTTAATAAAATCTTATGTTGGCAATTTCATATTAGAGTTTAATCCATTAATATTTATTATGATAACTGACATTTGGCCCATTTTTTATATTAGTTCTGCTGTGTATATTTTAAGTGGTTTTTCTGTTTCCTTTTAGTCAATTTTCTGTCATCAGCTATAGAATCCAATTTCTTAATTCTTCCTTTTTTCTGACAATTTGGAAGTTACATATATCATTTCCTTTCTATTAAAGATTATCTTTATACCTTATCTTGAACCTGTGTTTTTCTATCAGTATTAAGAACGAAAAAACTATCACCACTACCTCCACTACTTCTGCTCTTTAACACACTGACCCACATGTTTTGTTTTTATACTGTCTTCTTGAGTTCTAACTCTGGTTGTTTTATATATCTAGAATATGCAAAATAATTTATTTAGGAAAAGTATGAGAGGCGTGCCTTATGAGTCTGTATTGTTCTGAAATATTAATAAATAAATATTACATATATATTCTTAATGGTCCAATTTTTGCTCTATAGACATATCACTTATGCATTTTAGTCACATTAAAATGGAGGTGAGGCAAGTATAAGAGACTTTTATGTGAATTCTAAGAAGGTATGCTCTGACACTCTAGGGGATAAAAAACTAAATGCTGATATTAATAAACATATTAGGAACATTTAAACATATGAAATTGAATATGAAAATTACCAGCCACTGTTTTAGTCCAGTATTGTTTTGCAGAACATTGATTAAGGCATTTATTAATTTTTAAACTCAAAGTTCAACTACATATTGAGTTTTCTTGCAATAGAACCAAAGATGTCAGTTGATTTCTAGTTTATTTTGTTAGTCCCAAAGGTTTTTTGTTTGTTTGGTTGGTTTCGGTTGTTTTTAAGGTAGGGAATAATAAACCTTATACGGTATTGCCAATTGTTTCAAATAGAGAAAAAGCAACTCTAAATACAGCAACTAAGAGATCTGTTTGCATTTTGGATAGATAGTTAAGGGAAAGCGAACAAGATATTTCTTCTTATCTTACATTGATGACCTACTTGCATTAATTGCAGTTACATGTGCATTTGGGAGTAGAAGTGCTCCATTATTTGCCAACCGCAAAATGACAATGTTATATAGAAAATTTGTATGAGCCATGGTCTTTTTTTTCCCCAAAGTATCACTTTTTCCCTGCCAATAAATGACCTTTATTAAATTCAGCAACTTCTCTCAGCATGATTAATGATGAAAGAACTTGATTAATGGATGTGTTCCTTTTCAGCATAAATAAGACACACATATCTTTAAATCATTCAATGGATTATTACAGCTTCCGGGAATGAGCCCAAGTTACTTAGCATGCTATATAAGACCCTTCTCAGTCTTGCCCTACATTCTTCCCTCTTCACATTATACTCAAGTTATATTAAAATTCTCTCTACCCCCAAATCACCAAGGTCGTTTTCTTTTTGCTCCTCCATGACTTTACAATTACAGTTCTCTCCTGTTGGACTGCTTTTGTTCTCTCTCTACCCCTTTCATCTGGACAGCTCTGTTTCAAATAATTAAACTTTATTCATTGAAGAATAAAGGTTCAAAACTACCCCCCCAAGAGTTTGTTCTGATCACCCCAATATCAACAAAAATTAGCAGGCATTCTTATGTCCAACAATAACGAGCTATGCTTTTCTAGTTTATAGCACTTATAACAGCAACTTATAATGATCTGTTTATTTGTCCACCTCCCCCAAAAGACTCCATTTCTTCATAATGGGGATTGTATCTCATTTACCTTTCTTATTTAGCACTGAAAATATTTATCCACTATAATGTCCTACTCCATCCCCCCCCAAATACCTTAATTGACAACATTTGAAGCAATGTTGATGTTAAGATTCTCTTGAAATTTTGAACATTTGAGTTTTGCTTCATTGTCATTATACTGAAGTGAACGTTCATTTTGAAAAGACCACATCATATAAGTTGATAGAACATCAACAAATCTCTGTCCTGATTTTGGTAAGGATGGTGTGCAGAGCAAGTGTTTTAGGAGATCTGGAATTCTCATTTTCTCTGCTTGTGGTGGAGTTTAAAAAAAAAAGACTTTGGGAAGATAGTAAAATACCTCAGCTTTATGATAATAACAAAAATAATAATGATAGCAATAACAAAAATACAGAAGTTCGGGTTGGATGTTGGAATCCTCTGTCGAGTTTTAAAAAATATAGATGGCTTTATTTCCAGACACACTGGAAATTTACAGTCAGAAATTTAATGCTTGGGGAACTGGTATGTTGTTTTTTCTAGTCTCCAAAGGCCACTCAAACCTACAGATGACTTGAAAACTACCATAATATTATTTCATAGCACTTATAACTTACATGTTGTTTTTCCATATATCTCCCTTTTAATTGTCACAAGAGATAAGTAAAGTATATCCTATAGCCCTAAGAGATAGGTAAAGTATATCCTATTTCATAAACGAATAGGCTGAATTTCAGAGGTAGTTGGCAATACTTAGGGGACTCATAATCAGTTCTGATTTCAAGCCCCAACCTTCCCTCTAAAATATTAAAGTTAAATATTTCAAATAGCTAAAACCAAAGTGCCTGTCTTACATATGTTTAATGCTCTGAGATTTATCATTGTATTTCTGATAATAGAGAAATTAGAAAACAGTTTACTTCATTTTGGTAAAGTGTGAAGATACTCTTCAAATGTTTAAAGTCTTAAGATTTTAAATTATGAAATCAGGGATACAACAGTCATTATTTTTATGGTAGTCTTTTTTTTTAATGGTTCAAAGTCATTATGACCTAGTCATTACTATCAATGAGGATAATTAAGACTTTTCAAGTAAAACAAAAAATTTAAATGGGACATATTCCTTTCATCTCTAAATTTGAAATCATTTATGATTCCTTGTTTCATTATTCTAGGAAGAAAAGTAAATGTATGGTATTTTTATTTTTGATTGAAATGTAATTATAGACAGATTTAAGTTATAATATGTAGATATAATATATCTTAACTCCATAAACTCATAAATATTATTTCTCATAATAAAGGGCCAGCAGCATATAATAATTCAAAATTTTATGACTGGTGATTAAGATATTATTTCCTAGAAAGAAAACTATTGTATTTATACTAAAGTAAACTAAAAAGTACTTTTGCAATAAGAGCTAATTTCAAAGGACGTAGTTGATGTACTATAACATTGAGCCAAATTTTCCCATTACAGAATGCTCTAAAGAGGATCTCTTTAAAATTCATAGGCTAATCCTTCCTTCAGTGTGTATTTGCCTCTAGGTCAGAAGGATGGAAGAAAGTGTTGGACATTATTTGTAACGTGCTCCCATCTGATAAAGAAAATCAGAGCAAAACGTATTTTTATATCCAAAGCATCCTTAATTTTCTCAGATTACCTTGCCTGTCTTTTAAAATCCTCATCTTGAGAAATTTTGAGAGTGAAATCGTTCCTTTACTCCTTAGCTACTCTTTAGAGTAGATATCATGAATGGATCATGACAGTCAGTTTGTAGCACTATGAATGAAAGATTTAAGACCTGAGACTACCATTCGGCGCAAGCAGACAAGCAATATGCTCCTTTACCTGTCCTCCCACTATTCTAAGCTATCTCCTTCAAAAAATATGAATTTACTTGCAGAGTACAGAGATATAATATTAGCTCCAAATCTAGGAGCAACAGATACATATTCTTATTTCACTTAAACATTTTCCAAAGAAAGAAGATACAATATTAAAGTATGATTAAATGATTTTTCATGTGTGAAACAGACCTCCGTATCTGTAGGCTAACAGGACAGTCTATGTAACAGGACTAGAAAGGAGTGAGATTCTGGAATACAACAGCGGTAGAAAGTCTCTTGTCCACTTTAATATCCAGTGTTGTCACTCTATACAGCGAAAACCTTTCAGTAAATAGTAGCACTGAAAATATTTATTTTGTTTAATCTTTGAAGGTTTGCTTTGATAAGGAACATAAAGTCCAGTCCCAGTTGGGAAACTAAAACATATTTCCTATGTTGCTTCAGTCAGATTGTTAAGGCATTTCCAGAAATCCATTTATAGTTCATTTGTTTTTCCATGTAAGTTTAATTTTTTGTTTTCTTTCAGCTTTTGCTTGTCCAATGAATGATCTACTCAAGAAACTTATTTTCTTACGGATTAAAAAAAGTCTTCATTATAAGAAACTATTTTTTAGAAAACTAGCACACTTTAATATCAATGTATATAGATGAATAAACATATTTGAAGTGTTTATAATTAGCTTACTAGGAAGACTATTAACCCTTTTAGTTATATAGGAAATTACATAGTAATTTACGTAGTAAATTTACATAGTAAAATTACTACGTAATTTATTCCAGTGCATCAGATGCCAAAAAGAGCTAATACACCTCAGAGTTCATAACAGCAATTCTGATGTGAGAGATTTAATGTACTATTTACAGAAAGATTATTATTCTCAAGTATTACGTTTCACATACGTGTTAATGTGTAATTTCTCATTTGGTGAAATTCACTGGAAAGTTTTGCTAAATTTAGTACTCTTCAAAATCATGTTCTCAGAGAAGCACATCTCTGAGGTGTTAAGCTAATAAAACAACATTCTCACAGCCTGTTTGGGTCACTGAATTCTGAAAATGAGAGACTTCCCCATCCAGACTCAAGTAAGGTTCTTCCAATTGGTTCTTAAGAACTTCAGGATGTTCAAAATTAAGCAATAAAATTGCCATTTGATATGTCTGGAAAATTAGAGGAAGACAAAAGAGTACTATTTCATTACTACAGTTGAAATAGCCATTATTTAAATATTAAAGTAATGTTTTACAATCTAAATCAGAGAAGAAAAGAAGTCAGTTTTCTTATGCACTGTTCTTGAAAATTGCATGTTTTTATACATTTGTAGAGTCCACTTTAAAACCAAAGGTACATTTTCAGGGAGATCAGCTCGGAGCTTTGCGACCACCTAGCGGGGTGGGATAGGGAGGGTGGGAGGGAGTCGCAAGAGGGAGGGGATATGGGGATATATGTATATATATATAGCTGATTCACTTTATCATAAGCAGTAACTAACACACCAATGCAAAGCAATTATACTCCAATAAAGATAAAAAAAAAAAACCAAAAAAAAGACCTCAAAGGTGCATTTTATTTTCTGTGTACAGGTCACCTGATGCTGTTTATGTTAGCAAGTGTGGATGTATACATTAGCAGTGTATGGACAAACATAATGTGGTTCTTGATTTCTGGAAGAATTCAAGTATAGAGATCCAAAATCCCCTTTAATCCTTCAACATATAGAACCCTCTTGTTTTGCACTGAGGTGTTAATTTAGCTCTTTGCCCATACTTTCTTCAGCCTTTGTCCAGCCTTCCATAGATGTAAGCAAAACTATTTACTTTGTGCTAAGCTTATAATCCTTTGCATCCAAGAATAGTATTGCTGACACAGTCTGCTTACAAACCTCTTTCTGTGTGTGGTACTGTGTCTGATATGACCATATATGAGCAGCAGTCCAGATCATCCTGATGATCCAAATTTTCTACCCTCTGGTCAGCAGACACGTGCCCTTCTTCACCATTCTCCTGGAGAGTTCAGGAATCAAAGGAACACTAGTTTGGGTTTAATGACCAAACATTTGGAATTAAAAAAAAAATTGAATTGCATCATTTTTTAAGACATTTATTCAGTGTCATGATCAGACTATTACATTTAGCAATCAACAGTGTGGATGCAAAATTAAAAAAAATTTAAAACTACATTAAACCTTTTGTTGGGATGCTTTACACTTTCCACAGAACAGAAACTAAAATAACCTGTATACAATTAGTCACAAATACAATCCTCGAGTTTTTTCACCCATACACATGTATTGTCTAAAACATGTTTTCTTTGTAGCAGCTAGGCCCGGCCACCACTGTTCTTGGCTGAGTTCACAAATCTGTTGTAACATGTGGCTCCCCTGCCACTTCTCTGGCTCTCCTCTCCCTGCTAAGCTTTGTTTCCTGGCAGTAATTAAAACCTTCTGACACTGCCATAGTTACTGCTGCTGCTGAGACTGCCAGAGCCACCTTGGTTTCATGGTTTGGCAAAGTACTGGTCTCTACCACCATAGGGGCCAGAACTTCCACCTCCAAAGTTTCTTCCTTTCATGGGTCCAAAATTTGAAGACTGATTAGTGCAATTGCAAAGTCATTGTAGCTTCTGCCACCTCCAAAACTGCTTCCATCATTACTAAATCCATTATAGCCATCCCCACTGCCACCATATCTGTCACCAAAGCTACCTCTGTAAAGTTTCCTCCATGACCAAAGCTGTCATTCCCACCAAAACCACCTCCATAATCACCACCAAAGTTTCCAGAACCATTTCAACCTCTTTGGCTGGATGAAGCACTAGCTGTCTGTTGCCACTTCAGCTGTGGTCATCCATGGTATGGTATTTCCAAATGACAGTCTTGTCTACGGAGTCATGGTCATCAAAAGTTATGGGCTTCCCTGGTGGCACAGTGGTTGAGAGTCCACCTGCCAATGCAGGGGACGTGGGTTCGTGCCCCTGTCCGGGGAGATCCCACATGCCGCAGAGCAGCTGGGCCCGTGAGCCATGGCCTCTGAGCCTGTGCGTCCGGAGCCTGTGCTCTGCAACGGGAGAGGCCACAACAGTGAGAGGCCCACAAACTGCAAAAGAAAAAAACTTACCAAAGCAAATCCTCTCTCTCTCTCTTTTTTTTAAATGAGGTAGGAAAAATCAAGAAAGTCTTTGGCTCTCAAAGTTTTGCCGGTTAGTTCATGACAAAGTTCTTAAAAGAATTGTTGAACATAAAGATAGAATATGTTTCTTTTAAATATGTAAAATTTGCCAAACTTAGTGTGATTACAATGACTGCCCATAATGTCCTCCCAAGATTTTTTAAAAACATAAACACATGTAATCTCTCCGTTGGATTTGAAGTTGGGTGTTTCAACGTGTACAAGTAATTACTTTTCAAAAGTAAATCCTGCAATGGACACAGCATTTTGAAAAAGATATTTGGAAATGTTTCTACTCTTACAGAATTTTATTAGTAAAACAAAGTGTCATCTATTTTTTAATGGTCTTTTCTGTATTTTATTTTATTTTTTGACTTTTTATTTTACATTGGAGAATAGTTGATTAACAATGTTGTGTTAGTTTCAGGTGTACTGTAAAGTGATTCAGTTATACATACACATGTATCTATTCTTTCTCAAGTTCTTTTCCCAATTAGGTTGTTACATAATATTGAGCAGAGTTCCTTGTGCTATACAGTAGGTCCTTGTTGTAGCCTCTCTTCTTGCCACTGCCTCAGTTAAGATTTCAATCACTTCAATTTTCTCATACTGTTCAAAAGAATCTCATTTGTTTATTTTTGTTTTTATTTCCACTACTAAAATATTTTGCACAGCAAAGGAAACCATAAACAAAATGAAAAGACAACCTGTGACTGGAAGAAAATATTTGCAAACAGTGGGAATGACAAAGGATTAATTTCCAAAATATACAAACAGCTCATACAGCTCAATATCAAAAAAATAAGCAACCCAGTAGAAAAATGGGCAGAAGATGTAAATAGACATTTCTCCAAAGAAGACACACAGATTGACAACAGGCACATGAAAAAATGCTCAACATCACTAATTATTAGAGAAATGCAAATCAAAACTACAAGAAGGTATTACTTCACACCAAGTCTACAAGTAATAAATATCAGAGAGGGTATGGAGAAAAAGGAACCCTCCTACACTGTTGGTGGGAATGTAAATTGGTACAGCCACTATGGAGAACAGTATAGAAGTTCCTTAAAAAACTAAAAAGAGAACTACCATATGATCCTGCAATCCCATTCCTGGGCGTATATCTGGAGAAAACTCTAATTTGAAAAGATACATGCACGCCAATGTTCATTGCAATGCTATTTACAATAAACAAGACATGGAAGCAACCAAAATGTCCATCAACAGATGAATGGATAAAGAAGATGTGGTATATATACACAATGGAATATTACTCAGCCATTAAAAAAAACGAAATAGTGCCATTTGCAGAAACATGGGTGGACCTAGAGATTATCATGTGAAGTGAAGTAACTCAGATAGAGAAAGACAAATATATGATATTGCTTATATGTGGAATCTAAAAAAAAAAATACGAATGAACTTATTATTATTATTTTTTTTTGCTGTACACGGGCCTCTCACTGTTGTGGCCTCTCCTGTTGCAGAGCACAGGCTATGGACACGCAGGCTCAGCGGCCATGGCTCATGGGCCTAGCCGCTCCGCGTCATGTGGGATCTTCCCGGACTGGGGCACGAACCCGTGTCCCCTGCATTGGCTGGTGGACTCTCAACCACTGCGCCACCAGGGAAGCCCCAAATGAACTTACTTACAAAACAAAAACAGACACACAAACATAGAAAACAAACTCATGGTTACCAAAGGGGAAGTAGGGAGGGATAAATTAGCAATTTGGGATTAACAAATACACACTACTATACATAAAATAGATAATCAATAAGGACCTACTGTATAGCACAGGGAACTATATCCAACAAGGACCTACTGTATAGCACAGGGAAATATATCCAATATTTTGTAATAACCTATAAGGGAAAAGAATCTGAAAAAGATTATATATATATATCTGAATCCCTTTGCTGTACACCTGAAACTAACACAACATTGTAAATCAACTATACTTCAATGAAAAAAAAAAATCTCTCAGGTGATGTTCTTTAGCGTCTTCTTTAATGCACCAACAAAACCTTTTTCACAGTTAATTTGGCACCAGGTCTTTGAGAATCTTCTTTTGTGACAGCCCTCTTTGGTTCCATAACTCTTCCACCCACCATGTGTGACTTTGCATGTGTGGCTGCATGCACCTCCTTCACCGTTGCATATGTGACAAACCCCAAGCCTCTGCAGCATGTGGTGTTTGCATCTCTCATTACCAACAGTCCGTGGGTGCTCCCCATGGCTCAGAAAGGCTCCTCAGACTCTCTTCAGTTGTTTCAAAGCTCAAGCCTCGAATGAAGAGCTCTGCAGCCTTTTTGGCTCTTTGGGAGACTCTGACCTAGAAAGGAGGACAGTTGTGGGGGAGACTTTAAAATGCTTACTTGGTGATGTTCACTGGTAGACAGGGTAACTGTATCATTTCAAATTCAATTTTTAAAAAATTCAATTAAAAAACAATAATTTGATTTGTTCTCTACTCTATTTGAACTTTGGAAAGGTCAACAAACTCTAAGAATTCATGAGGTATTGTTTCCCCCATCCTGTTTAATTTTTGTTGTTTCCCATTCTTCTGATATGATGAACTCTCCTGAACTGATCTCTACAGCACAAGATTTTATGTCCATGTTTAATGACTGTTCTACAAGACTTCCTTATGTGAAGTCATTTCCATTTGTTGCTACCAATGAAACACATTTATAGACAAAGTACGTAACAGCAGTCATAAGTCTCACACAAACTTCCTAATCTCCCCACTTCTGATTATGGGGGCCTACCAGAGCTGTTGCAAATTTAGATCTCCTCTAGAAACCTCGGACTCATTAATGTAGCAGAGGCTCATAGCAGAGCTTCCCAAAGCACATTACTTGGTCTCTCTAAGATGGCCTCTGGGCCTTCCATTGAAGGGTGACAAGAGTCTCCATTCTCCAGTAATCAAATAGACTCTAGCTTCCCTTCCAGCAATATCTGCAACAGTCAGCCATTTAAAAACGCATTATTTTCCTTTTGAAAACTACAGTCCATAATCCTTCTTGTTAATCTAGAAGAGATAGCAGCCATAAATAGGGATCGCACTAAAGGCAGCACATGGAGGAAATTTTGGTGTTCCCAAGAAAGGACTTGCTTCGCTCAGGAACCTGAAGAAAATGCAAGTTTAGAAAATTTCATTATCGTCGTACTCCAGATTCTTTTCTGCAATGTTTCTACATGCGGTAGTCTTCTCTCCTGCCCTCTAGTTTTCTATGGCTTCACGTGAAATTCTGGTTATTCCTTTGGACTTTTTCCCGATATGGATCCCAATATTCACTTCACCAAAGGTAATTTACATTAAAGTGTGAACTTCCAGGTTCAATCCTGGTAGAAGGAAATTTGGAATCTCAAAGAGTAAATTTCACTTTGATATCTCAAATGTAGATGCAAAGATAGATGTTAGATCACTAGCTGGCTAGCTAAATAGATGACTAAGACAAACAGATACCTAGATAAAAATCTTCTTGATGCCTCTTGTGCACTCATGTTATTTCCTCAAACTGAAGAGACATAGATCACAGGGATCAACAGTAGGTACTCCATTTATGAAAGCTTGCCCATATCTTCCTTGAATAATTCATTATAATTTAATAAAAGCTGAAGACCAGTGTGTCTGCTGATACACAATATAGGCATCATATTGTGAATACTAGATCTTAAAAGACATACTTGTACTAGGTTTTAAGTATAAATATGATTAAAAAATGTTCTCAATAATAGTATGTCTGACCACAGTACAGACTGTTCATTAAGCAGGCTTCCATCTTTACGTACATTCTGCATTAAAATTATAACTAGATCAACAAAGAGCATCTTCAAGTCTGAACATTCTCTCTGATACAACTAATACTTTTTTTTCTCTTTGGAATACAGCTGGATTTCTTAAGGGCACATTCTCATTGATACTGTAGTACATGGCATGAAAACATAGTGCTGGTTTCCTTAATTTTTCTAACAGGGTATGACTTTCCTATCATCATCTAAAAATCTCTTATTTATGTTAATAGTGGGTGCTATTGCTGATAAGCTACTTGTAATAAATAAGTCAAACAAAAAGGCACAAATTCTGCAGATGGTGGAATAATTCAGTGGGATAATCTGCATAAGCAGATTCAGATTTTCATAGAAAACATTTTAATTTAATGTTGAGCTTTGATCACTAGCTTACTGAACATCCCTAATTTTTTTCATCTAGTTCCCACTTTCTTTTTAATTAAATT
The DNA here is from genome assembly GCF_008692025.1 of Phocoena sinus. Classification (NCBI taxonomy): domain Eukaryota; kingdom Metazoa; phylum Chordata; class Mammalia; order Artiodactyla; family Phocoenidae; genus Phocoena; species Phocoena sinus. The sequence goes on along the minus strand of NC_045765.1, from coordinate 134,710,521 downwards.
GTACTGCAATTAGTGATTAATCTTTTTTCAAGTAGCAACATGATTATATTATGCTATGTTATATGGCACAGATTTTCCATTGTTATAATTTTACTCAGATATATAGCTCTATGTCACCTGCTCTCTTAGTAGAATGCTGTTCAATGTAAAGGAAAAACAAACAATTCAATGTTAGCTTGTATTTTATTCATCTGAAAAGAAAGCACAGGCTTTCGGGTCAGGCATGTAATGAGTTAGAAGTCACCACTTCATTCTAACAACAAGTAAGGAGCTGAACAAACTGAAAAATCAACTCTTTTTAGATCCATCTGAGAACTGAGGTCACAGGACAAACTATTGCCCCCCAGATTGGAGAAACAGACAGGAGGATACAGAGATTAACAACTCACTAGGGCAGAAATTTCTATAGGAACTGATGCCAGAGTAGGAAAACCTGAACTGAATTGCTGAATATCTGAGAAAAATCTTCTGCTTCCAGCTGGTGAAGTAGAAAAGAAACCACTTTGAAATACAGCAGAGCATTCTGTTCTTCTTAAGGAGGCCTGCCCTCAGGAGAAACTATTTTATCAAAGTGTTAACTATTGGGGTTTCTTTCAGAGCCCAACCTAACTGGAGGAAGAGAAATACCCAATTCCTGCTCTGTCAAGCCTTTCATGTGAGTGAAGGGAATTACCCAAATCTAGCCCTCTCTAGCTATTCACTCCATCTAAGGGAGGGGTGGGGAGGGACTGAGGGGCACTGGTACAATTCATAGTCCAGGGCCACAGGCTCACTAAAAGACTGAGACCTAATCATGTGACTATAGAATACTTCCTCTCTCCCTACACCTCACCATCACATTATTAATGGCCTATTTACTGCAGTGCCTTTAATCCAGTACATCATGTCCACCTTTCAACAAAAAATTACAAGGCACAATAAAAAGCAATAATACGGTTTGAAGAGACTAAACAAGCGTCAGAATCAGAGTCAGATATGATAGGAATGTTGGAATTATCATACTAAGAATTTTTTAAACTATGATTAATAAGCTAAGGGCTTTAATGGAAAAAGCAGACAACATTGAAGAACAGATGATAATGTAAGCAAAGAGATGGAAATTCTAAGAAAGAATCAACAAGAAATGCTAGAAATGAAAAATGCAGTAACAGAAATAAAGAATGCCTTTGATGGGCTCATTAGCAGACATGACTGAGGGAAGAATCTCTGAGCTTGAGGATATAACAATAGAAACTCCGCAAAGTAAAAATCAAAGAGAAAAAACTCTGAAACGAACAGGACAGAATATTTAAGAATTGTGGGACAACTACACCAAAAGGCATAACATACATGTAATAGGAATACCAGAAAGAAAGGAACAGAAGTGATATTTGGAGCAACACTGACTGAGAATTTCCTCAAATTAATCTCAGACAGCAAACCACAGATTTAAGAAGTTCACAGAACACCAAGTAGGAAAAATACCATAAAAACCTACACCTAGGCATATCATATTTGACCTTCAGAAAATGAGAAGTAAGTAAAAAATCTTGAAAGAAGATGGAGGGAAAATAAAAAAAACACCTCAGGCAAGAAGATAGTGGAGTGAAATATTTAAAGTGTTTTAATATTTTAAAAATGTTTAATATTTAAATATTTAAAGTGTTGAGAGTGAAAAGGCACCAAGCTAGACTTCTGTACCCTGTGAAATTATTTTTCAAAAGTGAAGGAGAAATAAAGATTTTCTCATACAAACAAAAATTGTGGGAATTTGTTTCCAGTAGATCTGCCTTGTAAGAAATCTTAAAAGAAGTTCCCCAGAGAGAAGGAGAATGATATAAATCAGAAACTCAGGTCAACAAAAAGAAAGAAAGGGCATCAGGGAAGGAATAAGTAAAGGTAAAACAAAAAGTTTTATTTTCCTTATTCTTATTGATCTAGTAAATAACAATTGAGTCAAAATAATAGCATGAATGAATTAGAGTATATATATATGAATATATACATATATATTACATATATATACTCTATCTATAGAGTATATGTGTGTGTATATATATATATATATATATATATATATATACACACACATATACTCTATATATGGAGTATGCTTATGTGTTCTTATATATAGGTAAAATGAATGACAGCCATGATACAAGGGATAGGAGGGAGGAATTAGGAATATTTTCTTATAAGGGACTTTCACTACTCGTGAAGCAGTATGATGTTATTAGAAAGTGTGCTTGAATTAGTTGTAAATTAATATTGCAAACTCTAGGGCAACCAATAAAAAAGCAGTATAATTGATAAGCTAAGAAAGGAAAGAAAATGGAATCCTATAAGATGCTCAGTTAAAATCACAAAAGGCAGGGGCTTCCCTGGTGGCACAGTGGTTGAGAGTCTGCCTGCCGATGCAGGGGACACGGGTTCGTGCCCCGGTCTGGGAAGATCCCACATGCCGTGGAGCAGCAAGGCCCGTGAGCCATGGCCGCTGAGCCTGCGCGTCTGGAGCCTGTGCTCTGCAACGGGAGAGGCCACAGCAGTGAGAGGCCCGTGTACTGCAAATAAAGAAAAAAAAAATCACAAAAGGCAGAAAAGTTGTGGAAGACAAAAATAGGAAAAATGAACAAGGACAATTAAAAGAAAACAGTAACAAATATGGTATATATTAATCCAGCTATATCGATAATAACTTTAAATTCCAATGATCTAAGCAGACCAGTTAAAGGACAGAGATTGTCAGAATGGACCAAAAAACAAGACTCAACTATACATTGTCTACAAGAAATCCACCTTAAATATAAAGACACATACAGATTAAAAGTAAAGTGATGAAGAAAGATATACCATGCTAACACTAATCAGAAAAACCCCCACAACAACAAAGTGGGCATATTAATCTCAGACAGAACAGACTTCAGAGAAAGAAAGTTATCAGGGATAAAGAGGAGCTTCACATAATGATAAAGGGGTCAGTACTCCAAGACAATATAACAATTCTTAACGGGTATGCACCTAACAACAGAATGTCAAAATACCTGAGGCAAAACTGATAGAACTAAAAAGGGAAATACACTAATATAGTTGGAGACTTTAACACCCCTCTTTCAGATGGACAGATGAAACAGGCAGAAAATCAGTAAGAACATAGCTGAACTGAGGAGCATCATTTATCAACTGGATGTAATTGGCATCTATAAACTACTTTATCCAACAATAGCAGAGTACAATTTCTTCTCAAGCTCACAAGGAACACTTACTAAGGTAGACTTCATTCTGGGCCATAAAAACCACCTTAACAAATCAAAAACAAAATAGAAACCATACAATGTTTGCTCTCAAATCACAATGGAATTAAACTAGACATCCATAACATAAAGATAACTGAAAAACCCCCATATACTTGGAGATTAAACACACACTTCTAAGTAACACATGGGCCAAAGAAGAAATTCCAAGAGAAATTTTAAAATATTTGAACTAAGTGAAAATGAAAATATAATTTCTCAAAATTAGTGGGATGCAGAGAAGCAGTGTTAGAGGGAAATTTATAGCAGCGAATGCATATATTAGAAATGAAGCAAGAGAGATCTAAAATCAATAATCTAAGTTCTTATTTAAGGGAACTAGAAAGAAAGCAAATTAAATCCAAAGTAAGCAGAGAAAAATAAATTATAAAAATCAGAACAGAAACCAATGAAATTGAATATAGGAAATCAATAGAGAAAATCAATTACACCAAAAGCTAGTTCTTTGAAAGGATCAGTTAAATTGACAGGCCTCTATCTAGGCTAACTAAGAAGAGAGAAGACAAAAATTACTAATATCAGAAATGAAAGAGGGGTCATCACTATAGATCTCATGGATATTAAAAAAATAATAAAGGAATACAGTGAATAACTCTATGCCTGCAAATTTGATAACCTTGATGAAACGGACCAAATCCTCGAAAGACAGAATCTGCCAAAACTCACTCAAAAAGAAGCATATAATAAGAATAGGCCTATATTTATAAAGGAAATTGAATCAATAATTAATAAGCTTTGGGCTTCCCTGGTGGCTCAGTGTTTGAGAGTCTGCCTGCCGATGCAGGGGACACCAGTTCATGCCCCGGTCCGGGAAGATCCCACATGCCTCAGAGCGGCTAGGCCTGTGAGCCATGGCCGCTGAGCCTGTGTGTCCGGAGCCTGTGCTCCGCAATGGGAGAGGCCACAACAGTGAGAGGCCCACGTACCACAAAAAAAAATAAAAATAAAAAAATAATTAATAACCTTCCAAAACTGTGAGCACCATGCCCAGATGGGTTCACTGGTGAATTTTACCAATCATTTAAAGAAGAAATTATGCCAATTCTCTACAATCTCTTCCAGAAGATACAAGCAGAGGGAGTACTTCTTAACTCATTCCGTGAAGCCAGAATTAGTCTAATACCATAATCAGACAAAGACATTACAAGAAAAGAAAACTACAGAACAATATCTCTCATAAACATAGTTGCGGAAATCCTCAACAAAACTTTAGCCAACTGAATTAAACAAGATATAAAAAGAATTATACATTATAACCAAATCTACAACCAAGTGGATTTATCCTACATATGCAAGGCTGGTTCAACAGCATTCGTGGATAAGAAGACTCAATATTGTCAAGCTGTCAGCTCTCCCCAACTTGATCTAAAATATTAAATGCAATCTCACTCAAAATCCCAGCAAGTTATTTTGTGGGTATCAACAAGCTTATTCTAAAGTTACTGGGAAGAGGCAAAAGACCCAGAATAACCAACTCAATACATAAGGAGAAGAACAAAATCAGAGGATTGGCACTACCCATCTTCAAGAAGAATAACTTTCTTAAGAATTACTATAACGCAGTACATCAAGTACTCAAGACAGTAATCAATTCAGTGTGGTACTGGCAGAAGAATAGACAAATAGATCAATGGAGGGCTTCCCTGGTGGCGCAGTGGTTGAGAATCTGCCTGCCAATGCAGGGGACACAGGTTCGAGCCCTGGTCTGGGAAGATCCCACATGCCGCGGAGCAACTAGGCCCGTGAGCCACAACTACTGAGCCTGCGCGTCTGGAGCCTGTGCTCCGCAATAAGAGCGGTGCGGTAGTGAGAGGCCTGTGCACTGATGAAGAGTGGGCCCTGCTTGCCGCGACTAGAGAAAGCCCTTGCACAGAAACGAAGACCCAACACAGCCAAAACTAAATAAATAAATAATAAAAATAAAGGAATTCCCTTAAAAAAAAAAAATAGATCAATGGAATGGGAATTCAAAATGGTACAGACAGTTTGGCAGTTTTTTATGAAATTAAACATACTCTTACCATACTGTCCAGCAGTTGTGCTCTTTGGTATTAATCCTCGTGAATTAAAACCCTATGTTGGGCTTCCCTGGTGGTGCAGTGGTTGAGAGTCCGCCTGCCGATGCAGGGGACATGGGTTCGTGCCCTGATCTGGGAAGATCCCACATGCCGTGGAGCGGCTGGGCCCGTGAGCCATGGCTGCTGAGCCTGCGCGTCCGGAGCCTGTGCTCCGCAACGGGAGAGGCCACAGCAGTGAGAGGCCCACGTACCGCAAAAAACAACAACAAGAACAGAAAACAACTTATGTCCACACAAAAAGCTGCACAATGATGTTTATAAAAGCCTCATAATTGCCAAAACTTGGAAGCAACCAAGATGTCTCTCAGTAGGTGAATGGATAAACAGACTATCTTGCATCCAGGAAATAGAATGTTATTTAACACTAAACAGAAATGAATGATCAAGCCATGAAAAGACTAGAGGAAACTTAAATGCAAATTACTAAGTGAAAAGGTACATACTGTATGATTCCAACCATGTGACATTCTTGAAAAGGTAACACTATGAAGACAATAAAAACATCAGTGGTTGCCAGGGGTTGCGAGGTGGGGGGGCTGTAGGGAGGGGTGAATAGGCAGAGCACAGTGGAGTTTTAGGGCAGTAAACTATTCTCTGTGATGTTACCGCGATGGATCCATATCAGTATATATTTGTCCAAACTCACAGAATGTACACCAAGAGTGAACCTTAATGTAAGCTATGGATCCTGTAGGCTCAGTGATTGTCACACTGTGGTCGAGATCAATAGTGGGGCAGTTTGTGTATGTATGGGAACAGGAAGTATACGGTAACTCTCTGTACTTCCCACTCAACTTTGCTATGAACCTAAAACGTCTTTAAAAATTAAAGCTTATTAATTTTTTAAAAAAATACATCAAAGTTTTGACAGAGTACACATAATTAGCTGGCTGGTTTCCATAGAAGAAATATGCATGGTACTCAGAATCTGCTTCTTATACATTTGTTCATTAATTCACTCAACAATTACTATTTTCTTTGGATGACGATCTTCACATACAGTAAGATGAAACTCCTCTAACTTAACAGAAACAGCTATCACTGAACTCTTTTCCCTCACATTGTTTTTCACAGGAGGCTGATGATAGAGTATCCAAGAATCCCTAGCCTGTGTGATAGATGCTAAGCCAAACAAGGATGAAATAAGTAAAATCTCAGGTCTCTGTTGCAGTGACAACCACGTTCAAGCCTAGCTCAAACAATAATACGAAGTGAGACAAGTTTCTGTACAGTAACCTATGGTTCTGGTCCTTTTGTTTTTCAACCTCCTCCTCTACTTGTCTTTAATATGTGCTCATTAGTCAGTCACCGTCTTAATCTCTTGGGGCTGCTGTAACAAATTACCATGGACTCGGTGACTTGTAAACAACAGAAACTTATTTCTCACAGTTCTGGATGCTGGAAGTCCAAGATCAAGGGGTCAGCACAGGTTCTGGTGAGGACCCTCTTTCAGGCTGCAGACTGTCAACATCTTGTATCCTCACGTGGCAGAGCCCAGAGAGAGGAAGCAAGCTCTCTTGTGGCTTTTATAAGGACACATCTCACACATAAGGACACCTTACCTAATCCTAATTAACTTCCAAAGGTCCTGCCTTCTAGTATCATTATATTGTGGGCTAGAGTTTCAACATATGAATTTGGGGGGACACAAACAATCCACAACAGTCACCAAAACATAACTATGTTGCTTATTATTGTTATCATCCAATTGTGTACTTAAGATTTGGGAAATTCTATTTATATTCTGTTTGTTTTTTGTCTATTTTTTTTTAGCATACAGAGTTTAATAAATTTGTGAAAAGCACAAAATTATTTCATATTCCTATGTGGGAATTGGGAATTAATAGAGAAATATACTGAGGAGGATTCTGAAAATTCGTTTTACACAATAACAAGAAACATAGAGAATACATGAAGGGAAGTGAAATCTTACCACTCTACCTGGAAGCAGTAAGCCCTGACCCGGACCCACAAAGAGCAGCTGCTTATATTTCAAGTGAGAAAGCTGCCTTTTGATCTCTGTAGAAGGTATATCTTTTGGCCTCAATAGGATATGTTTCAGAAGGAAGATTCAGACACATAGGTGTTCAGATTTGAATAGCAAGCTATTTATCTTCTGCAAGTTTACAGGATAGAACTATGGTTCTCAAGTTTTAATGTGCTTTGTGCCTGGAGGGTTTATTAAAACCAGATTACTGGGTCCCCAGAAGATCTTAATTTAGTAGGTATAGGGCGGAGCCTTGCTTTCTAGCAAGTTTCTAGGGCATGCTGATGCTGGTCAAGGGACCACATATTGAGAACCCGTGGGGTAGAAGGTACTGTTGATTTAGTGTATTTGCATATATCCTCAGAACGTACTAATTTGTTATTTGTATACCAACGGTCCTCCTCTTTCCCACTCTATATAAATAGCTCTTTAGGTGTGAATTAGTTTTGTTAAATGGGTTTGTCCTACAAGCGCAGGAACTTTTGTACAAAACAAACAAACAAAAATACCAGAGGAGGCCTGAATTTGAAGTAAGGAAGTTTGAGTCTCAGCTTTTTCACTTTTCTGTCCTCAGTGGCTTGGGCCGATCAATTACTATTAGAGGCTCACTTTCTTTCTCTGTAAAATGGGGTTGATATCCATCTCCCAAAGTTATGAGTGTTAAATGGGATGAGGCATGTGAAAGTGCCTTGAAAACAGCAAAGTACTCTACAAAGGTAACAGTTTATTATTATTGATCTTATTATTGATTTGAGAATGACTCCCCACCTCCAAAGCTCCTGGTAAAGAAAAGACTCATCATAGAGGGTGAGTTTTGTCGACTGACCACAGTAAGCAGTCAATTAAGTATTTGTAGACTGATGGATAAACCGAGACAGACTCAGTTCCTTGAAAGACATTTTGCAATATATAGATAGATTAACTGAGAGAACTCTACTTTTCATTTGTAATAGCAAACTAAGGGAAATTAATTGAATACAACTGAATAAGTATTTATTAAGTACTTGCTCTGTATCAAATGCCACGATTAATCATCCCCTGTTCATATTTTAAGTTATTTCAAATAGTAAACACAAAACGAATTACCCATTTGAGACCCAATTGCATTTTGAAAACAGTCCCAGCAAAATGAGAATTTAGGGGCTTCCCTGGTGGCGCAGTGGTTGAGAGTCTGCCTGCCGATGCAGGGGATGCGGGTTCGTGCCCCGGTCCGGGAGGATCCCACATGCCGCGGAGCGGCTGGGCCCGTGAGCCATGGCCGCTGAGCCTGCGCGTCCGGAGCCTGTGCTCCGCAACGGGAGAGGCCACAGCAGTGAGAGGCCCGCGTACCGCAAAAAAAAAAAAAAAGGGGGGGGTGGAATTTAGCCTACATAACTCTGCTTTGAATTTATTCAGTATGAATTATCATACATTGTACTAGTAAAGTTAAACAGCGAATTCTAAATCGGTGATCTAAACAAAGAATGTTAAGTGAAAACTTAAAATAAAATTACAGAGCAACACAAATCTAGCAATACAAATGTGTATCATCTCATCTCTATATACTTTTAAAATCCATTGGACATGGATGGCATATATGGAGTAATGAAAAACAGGTATTTATATATATATATGTCTATATATGAGTTGATAGAGGTTATTTTTGAGGGGAATAATAAAGGGGGGATTTAACATTGTACTTTGTAAATTTCTGCATTGTTTATATGTTACGAAAATATTCATATATATAGAAATTTTGTACTGGAAACAATTAGAAAGTAAATAATTTAGAAATATATATATCGTCAGTACACTTCCAGGGACTTCTGCTTGGAAAGCAGTATTCTCCCACATGATGAGCTTCTATTCCCCTTCCAAAATATTGACCTGTGAACAAATCATAAGGCTTCCTGACCTGGCTAACACAGAATCCCAGTCCAGTTCCTTTAACTGGTAATTCCTTCAGGGCCAGTTCACATGGTTCCCATGCTCTGTGTCACAAGGTACCACCGCTGAGCCCTGGGCTGCCCTTCAAGTGGTCATTGGGAGTGATGTCTAATCAAGAACAACTTTCCCTGCAGGTTTCTTTCCTCTCATTTACTTCCCACTGATTCTCAGAGAGGTGATTCCGCAGGAAAACTAGAGCTGCTGTTTAATCAGTTCCCTTGATTTCCTTCTGAAATCCATAGGAAGATAGTGTTGTTGAAATAACTCCGTCTCTGGGGTGTCTTTAGAAACTTCCGGCATTTTGCTGACAAGTCGTGTCCCAGCCGGCTTCGCGCTGGGCACTAGATCTGCGTAGAGAAGGGAAGCAAAACAGAAAACGTGGTCTGCACTCTGCCCCCACGCTGCCTAGAACACAAAGCCAGGAGGAAGGCGTGAGAGATTTGAGTCTAAGAAAAGAAATCAAAATTGGGTGGAAGGCAGCTTAAAAAGGAGCAGAGGAATTAAGGAGGGTGAAGAAAAAGAAAAGTAACTGGATCCCTTTTTTTTTTTTTGTAGAAAAGGTAAATTAAAAGTTTTGAGGATTAATGAACCTAGCTCTAAATGTAAGTTATAATGTAAAAAAATTTTTTTAATGCCCAAAGTTTCTAAAGCCACCCTAGTGACAGGATGTTATCACCCAGAGAAGACGTAAGCAGAGCCTGTTTCCTAAGGTGAGGCTCTCCCCCACCTCAGGGCTGCCTCAGTTAACAATCACATTCCACTGTCACGGTTTGTCTGAATGTCTGTCTCCATTCTAGACCACAAACTGTTCGAAGGCAGAAATCCAGCTCTTTATGCCAGTTTTGCAGTGATGACTGTATCGCCCAGACTTCATAGATATATTGAATAAATGAATGAGAATCTTTTTTGCTTTTTTTGAAAAGCGAATTCCTAAAACAATCTAATACTGAAATGTGTTCACAGTTCTTTTAGAATGATCTTAGATGCTACTACATCAGGTCCTATATTTTTCAGTTGCCATTATTTAGAATTCTATATATTCTATTCTCACAATCTCATTCATTCTTTTCTTTTAAGTGGAACCCTAATACATCTTTTCTTTTCATTTTTTCTAGATTGATTTCCAAACTCACCTTCTTACTCTTAAGCTGAGCTTCTTAATTGTGAATGTGGTAAAACTTATTGGTCCCTTTATTTTGTTCCTACTTTATGTTAAAACAAAATAAAATGAAATTGAAGAAACCTTGTCAAGGTGACTGTTGAGAATGGAACTCTGAAAGAAGATTGCAGCCAACAGATTCTTTTCTGAGCTAGAGAAAATCACTACAATTTTGTTTGTCTTTGTGTGACTCCTTTGCTACACACTGATTGTCACTGTGGCAAGTAATAGAAGGGAAGGGAGAAATCATTTTAGCACAAGCCTGGCAGCATGATTTGGGATGCAGAAGAATTCCAGACCTGCCCACCACCACAGGAGTAACCAGACTGCTAGGGAGAGACCAGGAGAGAGCAGTCGAGGGCCATTCCAGGAAAGAAATTAGGCCTAATAAGCAAATGCCAGATGAAAGTCCAGTTAATTCAGAATGGAATCTGGGGCAAGAAGAGAGTAAATGAATTAAAATTATAGAGAATTATAATGCCGCACCAAGCCAAGTTTAGAGTCTCAATAAAGTCTAAATCACACCTCCTCGTGCCATTCTCTCTTGACAACCCCAGAGTGATGTGGGTTCTTTTTCTGAACTCTTCTAGTTTTCAGGAAATGCAACTCCCATCAGATAGCCAGCAAGTACTACTTTGTGTTCAGGTTACTTATCCTGAGCCTGTGTTTTTCTATCAGTATTAGGAACAAAAGAGAATCCAGCCATCACCACTACCTTCCCTACATCTTCTCTTTAACACATGGACCCACGTGTTTTTTCTATACTGTCTTCTCAAGTTCTAACTAAAATATGCAAAATTATTTAGGAAAAGTATGAGAGGCATGCCTTATGTCTGTAATTTTCTGAAATATGAATAAATATTACATAATGTATTCTTAATTGTCCAATTTTTGCCCTATAGACATATCATCTATGTATTTTAGTCACAGTAAAATGGAGGTGAGGCAAGTGTAAGAGGCTTTTATGTGAAATCTAAGAAGGTATGCTCTGACACTCTAAAGGATGCAAAGCTAAATTTTGATATGAATATGATATGTGATCTCTTCTGCTGGGTTATAAATTGCTTTTTTTAAATGTCTACACTGATCATCTCTTATATAATAAATATAAAATTACTGTGATAATAGTTATCATGGTATGGTCGAATGATAATCCCAAAGCCTTCATATGAATAATACTGTTAGGTCATCTCAAATCAAGTTCAAAAGATAAAGCTTTCATTCCCTGGTACCTTGCACACCCTACAAAACTGATAAGAAGTAACGCATGTCATTGGTACATGGAAGGTGTTCATAATAAATATGTTGTCGACCAGCCCCAGACACTCTCATATCACTATTTTAATTTCTTCACACTCTTAATACTACCTGAAATTATTGTGTTCTCTTTTTGACTATCTTTTCCCCCTGCTAAACTGTAAGCTCTGTATGTGCAAAGAGCATCTCTTTCTTCCTCACTGCCAAATCTTCAAGACCCAGAAAAGTAGCACTTAGTAGGTGCTCAATAAGTATCTATTAAATTGAAAAAGTGTTGTTGATTCTGACCACTCAGTATAAAGTTCTACAATACAATGGTCTTGACAGAGCTTATGAAATTAAGACCTTGGTAGAAGAAATTAGGCAAGGGCCTGATTGACACAGAAAGATATTAAAAGATGTAAAAGTATTAATAAATAAGCCATAGACCTGTATAGAAAAACCAGAAATACTTTCAGGAAGAGGCTAATACAACTTCTCAAAGACCAACATGAAGATTTCAGCTCACTATTTACCAATCTATGTGGAATTGTCCTAAATTTCATGGCTTCTGCTGTGTTTTACGCCTACCAACATGGATGTTCAAAATATTTTCACGGTTAGGTTATATAGTTAGCCCTCCATATCCATAGGTTTCACATCTTTGGATTCAAAGAACCACAGATCAAAAATATTAAGAAAAAAAAACCCCAGAAGTTTCCAAAAAGCAAAACTTGAATTTGCCATGTGCTAGCAATTATTTACATAGCATGTACATTGTATTAGGTATTATAAGTAATCTAGAGATGATTTAAAATATACAAGAGGGTGTGAACAGGTTATATGCAAATACTACATCATTTTATATAAGGGACTTAAGCATCTGCTGATTTGGGTATCCAAGGGGGTCCTGGAACCAATCTCCGGAGGATACTGAGGGATGACTGTATACTTAATTCCACCACTCACACAATTACCCATAAGAGAGTTTTAGCAATCTGTCTTGCCTTTTGAAGTCCATCCTTTCGTGTTATCTCCTTGACTAATACACATTATAGGAGAAACTCACAAAGGACAGTACGCACACACACTGTTCCCTACTGCATCAAGGGTAAAAGTGTAAATCAGTGCAGCCACACTAGAGATCAATATGGCACCATCTAGTATAGATGGAGAAAGTCATGTCCTAAGTCTATTGAGGAAACCAACCTGTGCATGAGAAGACATACACAAGAAAGTTCTTTGCAGCTTTGTCAATAAAAGCAGAAAATTAAAAATAAGCTCAAGTTTCATTGCCTTGGAAATGGACAGATACATTGTGATATATTCACACAAGGGAATATTTCACATCAGTCAAAACAAATTAATTACAGATGTATCTGTTAACATGGATAAATCGAAAAAACATAATGCAGAATGAAAAAATAAGTTAGGTATAACACGCTTTACAAAAAGTAGGAAGTCTAGTCTTCCAAGTTCTTGGAAGAGAAAAATCCTGCAATGAACAAGCCTGCCATTTATCAAATGGGGATTTGCTCAAAGGTACATATTCCTATGAGAAAAAACAAAACAAAACAACAACTCTCAGGTACTTCTAGTTGCGCTAACTGCCTCGTCTGACCCATGTACCCATGTTTGTGGCCAAGGAAAAGAAAATTAGATACCCTTTTATTGGAGGATTTCTCTTCCTTAAGTAACTTAGAAAGCAAGGTAAGAACAGAGAGAAAGGGGCAGAGAGAGTGAAACAGTGAAAGGCGGAGAGATTAAGGAAATAAATGTCTCCGACTAGAGTCAAGCCCATCACTGAGAAAATGTTAATCATCATTTTCATTAAGGAAAACACAGAAGCTTTGAACCTACAGATGCTGTTAACGAAAATCACAGTTAATTGTTCAGTTCTCTACTTGCCTCTGCTTATCCTGAAGGAGCACTAAAAGATATGAACTAATTCTGATGAGTTGGTTAACTATGTTTAGTGTTCATGTTAATTGACTATTTAGATGGGACACTTTATTTGAAAAGGGAAAGAAAACCTCTTTTTGGAACAGAGGTGTGTTTCTCAGGATTTTCAATGTTTTTAAAGTAAATACATAGAGTTTGAATAATTTAAGACCTTCCGTGTCAGTCTTTGAAAAACTTAAAAGCATAGGTAAAAATATTTGTGGCTAGCCTGCACACAGTTTCCTCTTAAGTGGGATTATTAATTATTGAACTTGTCTGTACTGGATTTGTTATTTTGAGTTGTTTTGACTCAATTTTTTAGCCATGTTCTCTGTGGTGATGTTCAGTTCTCTTTAAACTCTATTTTATAATCACCTAGCTTCCATTTCATGAAGTTCAGATTTATCCGAAGCAATTTAAAGGACATTTGTACATCATTTGCTTATTACAAAGTAACAGATGTGATGGGAAAGGTGATGAGGGGTAGGCAGGGCAATTGACTCTTCTAAAATTTCATATTTCAAATGGAAGTTGGCGCACTTAATTTCTGCATTAAAACAAAGGTGTGTACTTGTAATATCACCGTGACTTTTATGCCTGGAAATGACAAGGTAACAAGACAAATGGCTCCTCCAAACAGAAGTCCTCATTTTAGAAAATCAGAGGAGTTTAGAAGTCAATCTCTTAGTCCAACTCCCATGGAATGGGACCTCTTGGACAGATGATATTCTGGACTGTTTGAAACTGTGACGTATGGCCAATTTTTCCTTGTAGAAACAGCTGATTCCATTACTAGAAAAGTCTTATTACCCTGAAAGTCTTCCTTATATCAAGCTCCAATCTGTTTCCCTGTAATTTACACCACTGGTTCTCTCTCTGCACTTGGAAACAACCTAGTTCAAAATGCCTGCTTCCAAGGGCTTGATGGCCCAACAAAAGAATTCATAACCACTTTCTTTTCTTTCTCTAATCTTCCCTGCTTTAGGGTATTTATGGCTAACTTTTGTCAACAACTCCTCCTGGGACACAATATGCAAAGCCTCCATTACTCTGATTGCCCACACATCAGACCTCTTTTGTCTAACATTCAGGATAGCAGGGAAAATTCCTAAATTGTAGCATCCGAGAGAGAGAGCTTGGTTGAGATCTCAGCTTCACTGCATTTTAGCCATGTCACTGCATAGGATAATGTCGGCCACTCTAGCCCTCCTTTATTCAACTTCCTCTTCCAATTACCAGCAACTGCATCATCCATCCCCAATCCCCCAACCTCCCCCAACCCCAGGTGTTCAGAAGCTGGCTGTGTCTGCTGGCATAGAGTTAAATGTACCTCGAAATTTACATCCCCCCAGAATGAGCCTCCACAAAGGACTGCTCAGTGAGGGAGTATAAAGACCTGAGTTCCCCAGCTTCAGATCTGGGTAACCTCCAGGCTAACTCACACTCCAGAGCTCACCAGTGCTAATAAGCTAAAGAAAGACACACTCGGAGAATTTGCTAAGTTTCTTCCTTACTCTGCTTCCTTCTCTTCCCAGCCCTGCTTCTCCCACTTTCTTCGGGCCTCTCACTGTTGCGGCCTCTCCCGTTGTGGAGCACAGGCTCTGGACGCACAGGCTCAGCGGCCATGGCTCACGGGCCCAGCCGCTCCGCGGCATGTGGGATCTTCCCGGACTGGGGCGCGAACCCGTGTCCCCTGCATCGGCAGGCAGACTCTCAACCAGTGCGCCACCAGGGAAGCCCCTCCCACTTTCTTAATAAACAACTTGCCCCAGAATTCTCTCTGGTTCTGCTCCAGGGAGAACTGGCTGAAGATGAGAAATTATTGTGATCACTAAACCTCATTTTCCATAACTATAAGTGGGATCAAAATTGCACCTAATTCTAGAATTAATGTAGGATCGAACGAGAAAAAAACAGATAGCATGACACTGTTTCTGGCATGATGTAAATGCTCACCAAAAAGTAACTATTATTATCAGATTCACTGGGCCCAAAGTTGAAAGCAACCACTTAAGAGGCAGAAAGTTCAGGATACTGGGGAAGCCTCATTTCCACTCATAAAGCGTAAGAATGCTGGCTTTCCTTGAGAGGGGACAGCACTGATGCCTGCCATGGAATTAGAGCCCACTGCCAAGAGGCTGCAGCACTTCTGCATGGCGCCCAGGAACTGCTCAGAGGCCTTTGCTGCGTTCCTTTCTCTTGGCAGCGAGACAGTAAGGCTGGATTGCCGGCAGTATTATTTTGCTGTCCTCTCTGAAGCAGCCAGAGGAGAAGGATGTTCCCAATATGAAACAGAGCAAGTCAAAGTCTACAATACTTGTCCCAAATATTCGCCTGCGCTCCTAGGGATTAAATGTGGTATAAATCTATATGCCCCCAAAGTAGAGGGAAACAGAGGCTTTCTGGCCTTTGGATCATTTGGACCGCAAAGTTGAGAGTCATAACATCGTGCAACCAATTACGAGATGAGATTGATATTCAAGGGTTGCACTCACCCAGCTGCAGAGCTTGGTCAGGCTTATATGCACAGCTGAAGGCAACTGAGCAACGATTTTAATTAATTGGCAATTTTGAGCCTCTCATGCTAAAAGCTACCTTAATGACAAAACAAGAAATGATATGGGAAGGCAATACAATTTGAAACATGCAGCCTGAAACAACTGCTAGATTACCAACTCTGAGCTTTTAAGCAGCAGCCCATCTTTCACTCAGCTGTTATATGTTAAATATTCTCTAGTTATAAAAATCTTACACAAATGGAAATCAACTTAGAATTATGAGTTTAATAAGTGCTTTCTGCCTTCTGAAAAAAATTTGTTTGGACTCTAACATTGTTTGCTCTTCAGTAAAAGGTACAACTATTCTATTTATTTGCATAACATACCTACTGTGATTGCTAAAATGGACACAGTGCTTTATGAAGTCCTATTATACATTATTATCTCATTTAACCCTCAAACCAAAGATAGAGAAAAGTTATTATTACCATCAACCAAATGTTAAAGAAAAGAAAATAAAGTCCTAAATGTTTTAAATCCATCAGGGATTATAAAGTTAAGTGGTGATGTAGACCCACTGACTCAGATCTTCTCGTTCCAAATTGTATTGTCAGCTCACCTCACATCGACCTATCTCATAATCTAGTTGATTTATCTAACCCAGAACAAGAGATTCTATTTTATCATGAGCAAAACATTAAGAGAAATCAACTCATTTCATAATTTCAGTCCAGTTCAATTACTACTCAATGCTAAAAAAAATAATCTTTCCTTCAACCTTGATCCAAGTGGAACCCAGCTTCCACCTTACTCCTCCTATCAGACATTAAGGGTCACATCGGTATGATACTCACATTCTTGATAAGCAAAGCTTCCTTATTTTTTGGTAATATTTTTCCTAAATAAATGAATGAGTTTGCGTGGGAGTGTACAAGTTACACGAGAATTATCATACATGAACATTGCTTGGGAAGAGCTTACTGAACTGAACTTAGAAAAAAGATATATATGAAAATAAGAGCAAGTAAGCATGAAACTAAGTAATGCTAGAGACACGTTTTCTGAGGTACAATCAACAGAGAGCTACACTGCTAGAGAAGGGTGCAGGGAAACTATAGCTGATGCCGTCTGTGTGCTCTGTTGATCCCCATCACGTTACCAGTCTTGCACTCAGGGTTCCACGTGCTTCCGTTCCCAAAAGCCAGCACCCAGGTGTCTTTGTCAGAAGGAAGCTGGAAATGTCTGTGAACTTTGACCCCTCCCCTTAACCAGGCACAGCCCTTAATCGCAGCCTTTGGGGACCCTGACACCTGTGTCGTGGATAAGAGAGTTTGGAGGTGTTATGACACTGTCCCCAGAGCTCCCCTGTGAGGCTGAGCCCAAGTGACCCCCATGGGACTTCACTCCTATGGCACCCTTGCTTGGCCCCTTCTCATGCTGGCCCAACTTCCTCTTCCGCTGCCTACTTTTTCATGGACCTTGCTAATAAATCACTTTCACACAAATCCTCTTTTCTGGGTTTACCTTTGTGGAACTCAGTCTAAGACAGAGAAGTCTGAAACTTACATAGGCCTTAAATATTATGCTTCAGATTTGAGTGGTCTTTTGAAAGGGAGAGAGAACGTAGTGAGCAAAGGCATGGGTGGGGTTCTGTATTGTTTATGTAGATATGGGGGGAAGGGGAGGGGGAAGGCTTCCTGACAGCTAACTATGAGTTTTGTAAGCTGGGGACATCATTTGGAGTAAGTAGGACAATAGGGCAGACCGGATAGGGTAAGTCCTGAAGGAAAAACAACAGAAATTTGAACTTGATGTGAGAGAGACTAGGAAGCTGTGTTGAGTTCCTAACTAGAAGAACACAAGGAAAGCAGGCTTTTCTACTTGCAATTTAAAAAATATAGTTACAGAGCCCCTGTCTCTATAGATGCCATGTGAAGAAAAGGGTCTCTGGTCAAATAAAGTTTGGAAATACTTTATACATTTAGCCCATTGATGATTACCAAAGGACCATAAGCCTATGAAAGCTGGGGTCAAGGATTAGTTTGGGATTTGTGGGTTTTTTTTAAATCGCTAACCTTTCCCAGATTGAGGACTATACTGCCTTTAGTGTGTACCCTATTCAAAGTGTGGCCCACCTGCTGGTAAGGAATCCTCTGTGCTTTATCAAGCATTTCCTAAGCACATCTGCCCCCCCACCCTGCCCAGAACACTGTGGGGAAGTGATTTTCATTAACATAGTATAGAACAGGTCTTCCTGTAAACATACTTTAGGAAATCCCATCTTAGGAAGCTCAGTGAGAGGAGTAGAGACTGGATGGAGGCCAAGAACTCTGGTAAAGAAGAGACTGGACTGGTGGCTAGAGAAATGTAAAGGAAAGTGAGAATTGGAGATCATCTAAAACAGTCATTGTTTATCAATGGAGAGGTGGGAAGATGAAAAGACCCCGAATTCTCCAGCCTCTGCCTCAGTGGAGTGAGTAACATAAGTGAGACAGTTCAATAGCGCCACTCTGGTGGCCGATATCTAACAGAAAACAGGAATTTGGACAGCATCTGGAAGTGGAAAATTTTTTTAATTAAAATTGAATGATTCAGTCCAATGGGCTATATTACCTAGCATCATTTTAGCGATAATTAAAAGGTTGTTTTATTGAATTTAAACATTAAAACCTGATGAAATAAAATTATTTAAAAAATATTGTCTGTAGTTTCTGTCTTACGCTCACATAAGGACGAGCAGTTTTGATATCGTTTTCTGGGTAGACTGAGCAGGGTTGTTTCAAATTTTAATGGGCATGTGAAACACCTGGAGATTCAGTTACAATGCAGATTTCAATGTAGTAGGTCTGACGGAGCCTGAGATTTTACATTTCCACCATGCGCCCAGGTGATGCGAGCTTGATGGTCCAAGGACCACACTCTGAGCAGCAAGAGGGTCAAAATAAATGCAGAGACTCTAAACCGAAACTACGATAGAAATTGTTTTTACTCTGTCAGATGTTTACTGTATTCTGTTATAGTTGTTCATTTACTTTATCAATTTATGATGATGATTTTATTGCAAGCTGAGCATATGAGAGAAAAAGAAATGATGGGGGGAAAGATGTAGGTAAAGGAAATTTAAATGAGATATAAAAACCCTTTGGAAACTCTAGTGAAACTCACTGTGTGCTTTCAGAATGAGTGTTTGATATACCTGGGAGGTTCCCATGACTAATTTACAAGTTTTACAGGGAAAGGGAATGTTTAATCAAGATATGTTGTTTAACCTTTTTTTCATTCTGAGTTCTTCTTTTAACTCTTAATTTTTTACATGCTGTGAGCTGAGAAATATGAATAAGATTTCCTCTTAATAGCAAGGCCAACTACACCAGTTTTTACCAGAATCTTTATTCTCTATTATATTTTGTTATTTCAGTAAACTTCATTCTCTAAGGGAGTTTCCAAGAGTATTTCCTTCATTTTCATATGTCAGTACCTTCTTAATTCTAAAAGCATAAGCCAATGTCTAAGTAATAAGAGAAAGCATCCTTATAATCATTTATATTCAGGACACAGTGGCAAAAGAGAAATAGTGGTTTTCATACATATGTTCGTTATTTTGTGGAAACAAAAGCAAGTGAATTTAAACAATAAGCCTTTGAAATCCTGGTGGTTCCTGAAATAGAAATGACGAAAACATAAGCTCTACACTTTTGTTTTTCTAAGATGGTCCTACTGACCATATCTGACTATTTTAACCCAGAGGTCCACTGTAAAATTAATAAGGGAGTAATAAATATAATTGTCCTTTTTAGAAGTCTCATGTTGCTACAGGATGCTATATATAAAATAAGTTCTCGTTTTACTTTTAAAATATGACTATACCTTTATTATATATGCAATGTATTTTTCAGAAGATTTATAGGTAAACTTTCTATTACGTAATTACCCAGCCGTGGCTTCCTCTATGGATTAAAGAATTAAAATGTTAATGGGAAATTCATGGCTCAGGAACTAGAAAGCTTCCTTTTTCCTCTGAATGACTGAGTATATATTTGGCTCTTTCCAATATCGTGACTCAGAAAATTCATTAGATTTACATTAACAAGGTGAGCAGTATACATTAATTTTCTCAGTCTAGAAAACAGGCAAGAAAACTAAGAACCCCTGAGGGTCTCCAATGTCCCACTTAGTCATATCATAAAACAACTGGAATGCAGGTCTCTACTTCAAAGGATAGAAAATTATAGACTCTCTCTAAATGATCAGAGTAAAATCACTATAAAAAAATTCTAGTTCAAGAAATACAATTGGTGACAAGTAATGATTGTGTTCCTCATATGAAACTTGAGAATTGATTAGAGGTCCAAGATACTGAAAAGAAGTCTACATAGGATAAGGGTCTACCAGATCATCCTCCTAAGACTAGACCTTTGCCAGTAGGTCTGTAAATTTGGGGTTAACAGAAGCCTTACTTCCCTCCCAGAGACTACTGTGTTTTATGCTTGCATTTCTTAAACCCAAAGGCAAATGAAGGAGCCTTCGCTAGAGGGTATCTTTAAAACTTGCCTTGAGTTTGCAAACCCCTTTAGTCATAAACACGTTGTTAGAGCAGCTCCATCTTTAAGAATTGAGTTAATAAAGGAAATAATACCTCTAGAAGAATTTTCAAGTAGAGAAAGTTAGCCAGCCATTACGAAAATGAGTGGAAAATGGGAATCAGAGTACTTGAATAAAAATATAATAGATAAAGCAAATAAAAGAATGAGAATTTAAAAATTGTGTCTGGAGTTGTATGAGACAAAAATCTTATGGCTAAAGAATTAGTTTACACATATTTCTGTTGCTTCCCATTGGGGAATCATTACTGTAACTAAACAAAAGTCTTTTTTTTTTTTAACATCTTTATTGGAGTATAATTACTTTACATTGTTGTATTAGTTGCTGCCCGATAACAAAGTGAATCAGCTATACGTATACATATATACCCATATCTCCACCCTCTTGTGCCTCCCTCCCACCCTCCCTATCCCACCCCTCTAGTGGTCACAAATTAATTGTTTTAAGATTATCTTTTATTTATTTTGCGGTACGCGGGCCTCTCACTCTTGTGGCCTCTCCCGTTGCGGAGCACAGGCTCCGGACGCGCAGGCTCCGTGGCCATGGCTCACGGGCCCAGCCGCTCCGTGGCATGTGGGATCTTCCCAGACCGGGGCACGAACCCGTGTCCCCTGCATCAGCAGGCGGACTCTCAACCACTGTGCAACCAGGGAAGCCCCTAATTGCATATTTTTAAATGAGTAAGGGAGCCCCTTTAAAAACATTCCTTCTTGGTCAAGGATTAAAATGCAAAACAGTGATTATATACTGAAGATTAGATATGAAGAAATAGTTCAGGAGTCCATAAGCCCACATATCACCAGATATGGACTCACTTCATACTTAAAACAAGGATGTTATTCCTACAGTTTCTGTTCGTTCACTTTGCCTGTAAAATTTAAAGAAAAAATAGGAAAATGGAAGAAGCTCATAATATTAAATTAAAAAATCCAGACTAAAAAGATCAAAAATACATAAAATGAAAACATCTTAGAGCATCTCAGAGTTTAAGGTCAAACCACTTCAAATCTGATTTATAGATACTGCCTATAGCTGAACATTTTTATTCTCATGTGTAATAGAACTAATCACACACTAAGAAACAGAACCAATGGAAAACAACATGTGAATTCAGAGTCTCAAAGAAAAACCGACAGACTTTTTCTCAAAACAAAATAAAATACTTGAAATATTCCCTGCCCAACAAATGACTATGAAACAATGGAGGAGACTGAAAGCACAAAGAGTCAAACAAATAAGAAACGGAAAAAAACCGTTATACCTGTAGAGTGTGCTCCTTCATTATTGTAGCACATTACAAACTTTCAAGCAGTGCTCAGACTGGTTTTATATAAGCCATTCTTGATCCTGCCTCACGTTTTGCTGTATTTGAAAAAGGCTCTTCTACTTTAAACCTCTAAATATCAGACTGAGTAAGCCTGACTTAAGAGCACTTATGAAGAGCATTTCATGCCCATTTTATTACATTTAAACCGCCTTGAAATCATTGGAGTGTCTCAGCTAGGTTTCCCTCGAACTTATTACCTTACAAAGGTACACAGAGGTCTTTCCCAGAAGCAGTATCTTTTTCAAAAGTACCATCTCATATCAGCTTATTAACTAAGATGGCCACTTCAATTGGTTGGCAACTTAAGGGGAATAGAGGTCTCAAGCATATTGAAAAGTTTTTGATGACTTAATAACAGTATGATATGGTTTTTGTAGTGTTTTGTTTTTTCAACCTTCCTCTTGGTCTTCCATTCTCAGGATCTAAGAAGGCTTTAGCCTAATGTCTAAAATGCTCCAGTAGTATTCAGATTTCATTTTGTGAAAACTAGTGGAAGAAAGAAGCCAGCCTCTCATGGAGTGATAATGGGCAATTGCTCATCCACTCCAAGTTCTTTAGTTGTGGGATATGATAGCATTTAGCACTTTCACTCCGATTTTACTCATACCACTGAAAATAATGGGACATTTTCACTTTTATCACCACTCTACAAACTTTAGAGGCCATATTATCACATAAAATTTTTGGCTTAATTGATAGCATGAAGCTTAGATTTTTCTCTGAATTTTTACACTTTCCTATTGCTCCATGATTTAAGACATCCAAAAGTCATCTGTTCAGGCACTCTTAAAGCAAAAACTATTTTTATAACAAAAGCATCAACACATTTCTCCATGTCAGAAAAGTCAAAGCTAGAAGCGATTGTTTATACCAAGCCCAGTTTTATGTGGATAAGGAAGCAGAGGTAGATCATTCTGATATTTCTAGTCTTAACATATTTTTGAATTACAGTCCAGTGTTTCCAGCGGCCTACTGGTCGCAAAATACAGTTTCCCTGCAGCCCCTCAACCTCGGTAGGTAGAAGATGAACCTCATCTTTCCCCACAGAAGTTCCTCAGGGTCCAGCAAGGAAGACAAAAATCACACTAGGTATTTCCACAGAAAGAATTTAATATAATGGGTTAAATAGATGTCAAATGGCAAAACAGAGATTATAAGCAGCTTCTTGGGAAAAACCAAGGGAAGAGGGTTGAACTGAGCTCAGTTCACAGAACTTAGGATTTTGTAGGAGGAAACCCATGAACTCAGATCTGTGAGGAGGGATGCTACCCCACTAACACTGGTATACCAGGAGTCGGTTCAGGGGTGAGCAGAGAAGGGCGCACTCTGAGAAGGGGGCATGTTCAGGCTGCTCCTGGTATCTCTGAGGAGTCATGATGAAGCTGGTTCTTGGAATGCCACAAAACAGCTGGAGATTGAAACCAACTGTGGCTGCCAGAGTGAAGGGATTTCACTGGGGAGATACTGACAGTAATAGCAAGCACATAGGAAGGCTCAAATCCTATCTCCCCAACTCCTGTCTTCCAGTTTCCTTCCAGTTTTCCCACTGGCAAAACCTAGCAGGCAGGCAGCTGGCAAAATAAAAATGGTGTTTTCAGGGTTATAGTCCCAGCCTCACAAATCAGACGATATAAAGGTGGACTTTGACCTGAGAGATTACAGCTCTTCTCATCTTCTACACAGCTGTCATCTCTACTCATCCTTCAAGTGTTGGGGAAGAGATCCTTCCTTGACCTCAGAGATAGGGCTCTTGTAATTTCCTCCTTCTCTTGTTCTCAGGTATTTGGATTAGGGACAAAGGATATAATCATGAGAATCACACACACACACAGAGACACACAAAAGGAGAGATGGCCAATAAACTTAGGAAAAAGGTGTTCAACCTCAGCATTACTCAGAATCAAATAAACACCTAATAAAGTAAGAAATATTTTCACCTATCAGACTGCAAAAAAATAAATGGATAAAATAATGCCATCTGTGATCAAGGATTTAGTAAAAAGTAGTTGCTACAGTGTAAACTGGTGGTTTATCATACTATTGCAGCAATTTTTTCTCTGAAAATCCCCACAAGAATATACAGCTTTAAAGCTTCGTCATAGTAGAGGTGCTTAACAAAGATGTTCCTGAGTTAAAGAAAAAGGCAGCTACGGGATCCTCCCGAGGTCACAGGGTGAGTGGAGGAGACATGAGGATCCCAGGTTCTTGAATTTCATTCTAGAAGTCTCGGCACCACACCACTCCAGTGAATGTTCCTGCTCTTTTTATGTATATAAATCTCTCTGTAAAGAGATTTAAGTATTTTATTAGTTTTTTTGAATATAGAAATGTATAAAGGACAAAACCAAAAAAAACCCTATAATTTTACCATGTAGATCATCTCAGTTGACATTTAAAAATAAGTAATATATGTGCATACTTAGAAAAAAATAAAGCTGTTCAGGGAAGTTCAAAAAAAGAACATGAAAACCTTCCTCTCTCTACTCCAATCCCTCTAACAAAAAGATTTTTGATTACGATTTTAAAGATTTCAAATGTTAGAAAAGCTTACGCTAGGTATAAAGATATAGTTGTTCTGTTCTAGTTCAAGCTTTTTATTTTCAGTCTACATTACATTCAGTTGTATTCCTGAACACTATACATCCTCTAAAACCATCATGTTAATATGGCACCATGATATGGTAACATGATAAAATTGGGTAGGCCTTCAATAATATACAGTGTAATTCTCTCATTATGGAGATGAAGAGAGTTTAGAGATGGAGAGAGTGTGTGTAACTAGCCTAAGCCCAAAGTCAATAACTAATAGAGTCACTAATACAATTCAAAGTTTCCATCTTTAATGAGTACCTTACACTCAAATTCAAGAATCAAATATAGAGGAATTAAAAATGTATGTCTTAATGAAAGATCATCTGTTATTATTTTGCTTCTATAGAGAGCATGTCTTTGATAAAAAGATAATATTTCCTAATATTTGTGCAGTACTAATGTTAGAACTATTCAGGAAAAAATCCACATTTCACCAGCTGTTTCACATGAGTCTGACAACTGTTTTTAAAACACTGCTAACCTTTAAGCTTGTATCCTAACATAACTTGTGTTTGTGTACCTATTACAAATAGAAACGGGAATATTCTCTAAATATTGGACTCAACGAGAATTTCCTTAGCAATATCCTGGCCTCACACACCCCAAGACTGTTAAAGAAAGGAGGTAACAGTTCTTTTATATTAGCAATATTTTATCTGAGATGCAAATGCTCTGTTCTTCAGATTTCTTTGCCATTGTCAAAGGTATCATTATCTTGACAGAGTGAGAAACTTAAGAGATGGTGTTGCAGGAGGGAAAAAGACAGCACAATGTTTGAGCAAAGTTTTAGGAATACTAAGTAGAAAATGCAAAAGCTCCCTAAAATGCATGTGTGTTTATGGAAGGAAGGACTTAGAATTAATTACTAAAATAAACACATCCAGAGAAATTAATACATTTAGTCTGTGTTCTTTGGGGTTAATATTCTGATGAAGGAACAGAGGATTTATTAGGCATTTCATAAAAGAAAAAATGTGGATGATCCATTAAAAGAGATTACCTAATAATCAGATTTGCAAAATGGATAATAATGATAATATCCAATGTGATCAAAAGTGGGAAAATGGAGTCTTCCATGCACTGTTTCTAGGGGTGCAAATTGGTCCAATTTTCTGGAAGTCAATTTGGCTCGTCTCTTAACATTTTAAACGTGCATGCCCTTTGATCCATCAAGTCCACTATTAGAATCTATCCCAAGGAATTAATTGAAAATGCACCAAAAAACCTAAGTGAAATGATGTTTATGGCATAGCTTATAACAACAAACAGCTGGGTAATGTCCTAAATGTCTGTCAATACAATACTTGTCATTTATTTAATGAATAAACGGCCATTAAAAAGAATGAGGGAGACCCATTTACATTGACACAGAAAGATGTTAATGATATACAATTAATAAAAAAGAAAGAAAACTAGGGAATAGGCTACAAAAAATATGTTTAGAATGCTGTGTGTGTGTGTGTGTGTGTGTATACAGATATACACTTAGTTTGACACAGAATACTTTTATTTACTTTTTTTTTTTTTTTGCGGTACGCGGGCCTCTCACTGTTGTGGCCTCTCCCGTTGCGGAGCGCAGGCTCCGGTTGCGCAGGCTCAGCGGCCATGGCTCACGGGCTCACGGGCTCAGCTGCTCTGCGGCATGTGGGATCTTCCCGGACTGGGGCACGAACCCGTGTCCCCTGCATCGGCAGGCGGACTCTCAACCACTAGCGCCACCAGGGAAGCCCCTTTTATGTACTTCTTTATACACTTTTGTATTGTTAAATTATTTTACAACGAGCTTTTATTATGTTTATAATCAGCAAAGATAATAAAGATATTCTAATTTTGGAGGAATAAAAGAACATGCACATAACTGTTCATTTTTTTTTAATTGGGTCGTGGGGAGTCATTTAGTCAAGTTCCATAAAACACTGAGGTGTTTTGTTTTCCTCTTTTTATTCTATATAATGTTAGCATTAAATTTTGCAAGTTGTTTTTGACATGATGTAGGCACAATAAGAATGCCTTGATTATGTAACTCAGGAGCTCTGATTCAGTATTAATATTTTGCCTTCATTTGTTAAGCTGTAATACATGCTACAATGATGTAGGGTGAAGTTATTTCCTAGTAATAACAGATAATGGAAACTTACCACATGACAGGTACTGGTCTAAATGCTTTAACTGTATCAACTCACTTGATCCTCATTATAACACTGAGTATTAGGTGCTAATGTTATCTTTCTTTTGCATATGAATTATCTGAGGTATCAAAAGTTTAACTAATTGGCCCAATATTGCAGTGCTAGTAAGTAGCAGAATCTAGGAAGAAGTCTGACCTCTGAGCCCAACGCTAGTGCTTTTCTTTTGAGAAGACTCGAGATCCCTCGCTTGATTTATGCTTTCAGTAGGGGAAAAAAGTTACATGCGTAAAGCTATTTTCTGGAAATTATATAAATAAAGAGGCTTCTGAGAATCTTCTCTTTTATCCACATGTAGCTAAAAACCAGCATGAGAGTTAAATGCCCCACATTTAGAATAAATCAAGCCCTACAGCAGCGGAGAAATCCTGAAGAAACAAACTTCCGCGATGAGGATGCAGTGTATTGATACATGCGCTGTAATGCAACGTAGGACGGTGAGCCTCACACTCTGTGTGGGGGAGGGGAGAGGTGCTGTTGAGGGGTCAATGTTAAAAAAACAAACGAAGAGGATTTGTTTGACAGGAGGAATGAAGGCTGTAGGAAGGTGGCAATAAGTTCTTGAAAGACTGATATTATTTGTAAGTTTTATTGTTCTGTGGCAAATATTAAAAAACACAAACTCTTAGAAATCTTAGAAAGTACAGAACATCATAAAAACGACAATAAAATCACCAGATGCGGAAATCATCACATTGGAGGATGTTACCAGCTGGGTACAATTTTAACAGGCAGTGATCAGAATGGAGACAATTTGGGGAGAACAAAAGCAGAAAGATGGGAAAGACGACTATATTCATGTGTTATTTAAATAACTGGAACAGAAAGGAGCGGAAGGTAACTCTGAAAGAGTAGAGGATTTGATCATAAAGACTGGAAATGTGAGGGTGAGGGTGAGCATTGGGGAGCTACTGAAGGTTTTAGTGCAAAGGAAGGATGTTTGAAGCCCAGCTTAGAAAGATCAACCTGATGGTAGCACCAGGAAAAACTGGAGAAGGGAACGATGGAAGTTGAGAGCACTTAATAGTTTATTACTGGGGGGAAGTCATGTATGTAATCCTAAACCAAAGAGAAAATAATAAATAGAAGAGGGATAATATGGGACACTTAATTGCAGGGATAATAAAATCCTGCACATCTTGCTTAATATTACAAATTCTCTTTGTGTGCTGTTTTTATCATCTTTCATTCTATTTTTCTTGTTTTGTAAGAGCTGTAATGTTGCAGGATTGTAGACCATCATTTTTGACAATTCTGTAAGAGTGGATAGCCTCTTAGTAAGCAAGCTGTTCTATCTTTGGAACAGGATACACAAGGCAATTAAGAATGAGTTCTTCACAAACTAAGAGGCGATGTTACAAAAAGATCAAGTTTTTACAAAAATTTGAACAAAGTCCCTGAAAATTTTAATTTTTGCTAAAAATAAAATTAATGGGTCATAAGGATTTATCAAATGTGAAGCTTTTTCTTGACTTCAATTGTTACATTAATAACAATTTTTATAATATTTCCTATAAATTATATGACTTAGAAATGATAGACAATTCAGCAAGTCATTTATATTTAAACTTAAGGGGAAAATGATGTTATGATGACAAAAAGTTTAGTACCATCTCTACATACATTTAATAAATTGCCTTGGTTTGCTTTGCATTTTTGGATATTGTCTGTTATTTTTTTTTCCATGACTAGTGCTAAATGGTGTTATAATTCCTGCTGAAGATGAAAGAAACATTTAAGAGCCGTTAGAAGAGTTATTTGTGTAGGGACTCTGGCTTCTTTTCCCAGATCTGACCTAGGAAATATATGACCTCATGCTTCGTTTTTCTAATTTCTGATGTAGAAATTGAAGTTGAAGAAATTGTAGAAGCTGAAGAAGTCAGAGAAATTGAAAAATTGAAGTCCCCATCTGTATGTGTGTTTATATATACACTCTAGGCGTTCCTTAAATGTATACACAGTATAAACATATGTAGAAAAAGTTTTCCACTAAATTTTGCAGGATATATTTGCAATGAACCACTGTAGGCATGCTTCCAGATCCCCTTGCATTCCTTAAACCACTGCCTTCTGCTGCCTTAGCCAATGACTGAGCAATGAGGGAAGAGGAAAGCCCAGCTTCTTTGCCTAAGTGGGGACAACTCTGATGCCCAAATTACACTTCAGAGCTCTGCCCAAAGTTACCCTTCATGGAATTTTGCCCGACATGGCACCCTTCTTAGCTTCTTTTCTCTCCTTCCTTGTCCTGCATTCCATAGCTCCTTACCACTCTCTCCTGGGAGCACTTAATACTCTCCTGTACATGAATTCACTTCTCAGAGTCTAATTCTGGGGAACCCAACCTAAGGCACTACAACCGAAACAACAAAAGTGAGCTAGTGTAGAGTTTACTGAAAACACATTGTCATCTTCTTTTAGAAAACCAGACCATGGATATGATAACAGTAACAAGATGACCATACAAATACATGAAAAATCATGGACTTACTAAGAGCTTCTAAATGTGCTTTTCCCAAAATATTACCATGTCAAACTTAAAAGAAAACATTCAATGTGATTCACCCTAATCATAACTAATAGCTGCTATCTATTGAATTCTTACCTATGGTGATCACCGTTTTAGCATCTGTACATATCTTATGCCATTTAGTCTTCATAACAATTCTATGATGGAGGTGTTTTCTTTATTTTTCATATGGTTAGAGTGTGGCTCTGAGATCACACAGCTTACCAAATACCTGAACCAGGATTCAAACCCAGATCTAATCTGAGACTAAAGTTCATAATCTTTCTACTTTGTCTCATTGACTATTTCTTCTATAAGAGCATCCTGCAAAATAGTGGGTGCCTATGCGTGTTGACTTACTATTGATTTTCCTCTGATATAGACAGGAAATGATGAGGTAGTGTTTATCCAATGACTTTCAGCAAAGAACTTACTCTTTGCAAATAAAAGCCAAACTATTCCAATTACTTTGAAGTGTTAAAAAGCAAGTATTTTAAGAATGCCAAGATTTGTCTGGTTCTGGTTATGTTATGGAGGTGCCCATTAAGGAGGTCATCAACAACTTGCTTGACCAGCTAGTACAGGAAATATAACAATAAACAATTATGAAAGTTCTGAGTCCAGACAGGGCTATTATGCTCAATACCCGAGGCTCACACATAACTACTTAGATTGTTTAGATGAGAACTCTGGCCAACCATTTTTCCGTGGTGGTCATTTCTGACTCCTGAAGTCCGATCAACTTATTAGATACCTATTATAGAAGGCAATCATGAAGCACATTCAGTTGTAATGTTGTATCTTTTATCTGTAACAGCTGTGAGAAAAAATCAAGAATGTCCACGCAAGTATGGCACAAGGAGCTGGAGTCATTTCACTCTTTGTGGTCAGACACAACAACATATAATTCATATCAGTCTTTGACACTGAAAGCAGCGTAATTCAAGTGGAGGGCATTGTATGTGTCTGGCCTTGCAAAATAAAAATCCCATCTTCACATCCTGGGAGCTCTCCCTTTAACCCTATGGAAGCAAATGCTTTTCATCCATGTAATAGTTCTACACCTGGTGTACCACCCTGAGGATTTTCTGTTGTACCTTAACAATTACTTGGGTGAAGAGACTCCATTTAAGAATGGATGCTGTATAGCACAGGGAGATCAGCTCGGTGCCTTGTGACCACCTAGAGGGGTGGGATAGGGAGGGTGGGAGAGAGACGCAAGAGGGAGGAGATATGGGGATATATGTATATGTATAGCTGATTCACTTTGTTATAAAGCAGAAACTAACACACCATTGTAAAGCAATTATATTCCAATAAAGATGTTAAAAAAAAAAGAATGGATGCTATAACTGAATCACTTTGCTGTACAGCAGAAATTAACACAACATTGTAAGTCAACTATACGTAATAAAAAATAAATAAATAGCAAATGATCTATAAAAAAATGGATGCTACTAAAGTTGAGTGAAGGAATGAATTGTTGAAGACAGGAAAGCTGAATTTTATTTCTGTACCAGTTGATTATTTTGGAATCAGAAGTAATTCATTCCCAATTGTCTCTGTAAACATGGAAAGTAATTGGATGTCATCATGGGTTGAATTATGTCCCCCCAAAAGATGTTGAGGTCCTAACCTCTTGTACTTATAAATGTGACCTTATTTGGAAATAGAGTCTTTGTAGAGGATTGAGTTAATTATTCATGGTATACCTCTTCAGAAAGTCTGCAATTCCCATTATTATTGTTTAGTAAGTCACTAGCCCAGCATTTAAGGCCCTCTATATTCCTGACTCTATGTACTACTTTCAACTTCGTTTTTTTTATAATATCACATATAAATCATCCATAGCCTAGTCAAGTTGATGTCCTCATAGTTCATTACACACACTGAGAAAATCCCCAACTTTCTGACTCTGTTTCTACCTTTTGGTGTGTTAAAAATGTCCTCTATTCTCTTCATTTTTCCAGGCCCTATCTTTACTTCAAGGTGCAATTTACCTCTCAGGATTCCCATAAGAATTTTCCAGAATGCACTGGAGTGGGTAATGGTCTGATACTTTGAAATCCTATGCCACTCATTGCTTTGTATTATTTGATTCTCAATCTATCTAAATATGTTTTAAGTATGACTTTTTTGTGTATATCTTGTCTCTCTAACAAGTCTCAAAGTTATCTTTTCATAGTCTTACTATATAAACAATTATTACCCAATAAACATCAATTGACAGTAGTGACACTGATAGTAATTGTCAATTTTTCAAGAAAATTGCCTGAAATTTAGAGATACCTATAAGAAAAGGGTAATCTCTCTATAGATATCTCACAAGGCAAATGAATCAGTGTATCATCTTAATGTCCCAGATTGAGACAGATTAAATGGCTTCCCTAAAATTATCCCCAGTGTTCAAGGTAAGATGGTCAAGAAAGAGGCAGAACCTGAATACAAACTTAGTTCTTTCATCTCCAAGCCCAAGACTTAGTTATTCATCTAGCATTTAAAAAATATGAATGGGGGTTTAAAATGAAGGAGAAAAAAAATAAAGATGAAGTCACTACCCTCAAAACATTTAAGATGTTTTGGGGATAACAAACATTTAATACCATATATCTGCCTCCAGTGTACCACCCAGTTTATCTGACATAGAGAGGTTTTATTAATCACAGTATTTATTAGAGAATATATAGAAAGGTATTACGCATTTTGTCTTTCTGTAGCATGTGGCCCTGAATGCACAGTCAAATTTTTTTGAGGAACGAACATGGACCTACTGAAGAGAACAACAAATTTGGACAATTCCTAGGCGAGGACTTAACAAGACCTGCTTAGTACAATTCATTTGATCCATAGTGTAGGAAGAAGAGTGCTTAAAATGTAATTTGATGAATTACTTTCTGAAAAAATCTTTAATTCAAAACTTGCTAGCACTTGTACAAGAGTCTTTACGAGCATATAATATATATCAGAGTGAGAGAGAACAAGGGTAGCACCTTGTATCCCCAGCCAAGATTTTCCACCCTTTCAAGAACTCACATATAGCATGTCAATGGGAAGGAGCAATTATTGTTCTTGTACAAATATGGTGCGTGTAAGCAGGTAAGAGCTTGATAGGTGCCATATTTTCCTATATGCCTGCTTTCCAAACATATAGATCAGCATAAGAGAAAATGTGCAAGAATACATCAGGTTTAAAAAGTGCTTCACATACCCAAATCTACCTCTTTTCTTGGTTCTTGGTGCGTTTTCCAGTCTAGGTTAACTTTATCTCTTCAGCACTGGAAAATTCAGTAGGTGAGTGTCTGAGCGGCAGTTAAAGTATGGACCGCAGTTTTCTTGCTGACAATATTAACAGTGTATTCCGACAAACTACATGTGTCATTCTCTACAAATGAAGGAATTGAACAGTTCGTGAATCTTTTTAAAAATCGCCAATTTATTTACTAGTGGGGAAAATCTCCTACTGCTTCTGCACACACCATCCCCTCCCATCAGTGAGAATCAAATCACGTTTTTTATATGCAGGGTTTGTAAACTTGGGTTAACAAACCTGCCAGGAGACATGAGGGAGTCCCAGTAATCGAGACTGAGAGAATATTAGCTGATTAAACAACAGCTCCTTCCCTTAACTACTTTTCATGATTCCTACCCACATCACTATGCTTTTTGAGATGATCACTGAATTCTCACCAAACTCATTAAACACACCTATGGTTTTTTCCTCACTTTATGCACTATACACTTATAAGAAAGTCCACAAATCTAGCAAAAATATTTTAATATAACTTATATGGTTTTGCTTGGGTATATGATGAACAAGGTGCCATCGTGTGTGTGTCTAATTTTTATCAGGCCTCTCCCTTCTCTCTTTAGGTTCATCTTTCTGAAACTGTCTTATTTCAGCATTAATTTTTAAAATATGTAATTTTTAAAAATTTTACACTTTTATCTTGTGCTTTTCACTAATGATACGGGAAAGGAATTTTTTAAAAAGCTAACCACACCAAAAAGCATGAAGATTGAGCAAGCCATAATAGATATAGATATCCTATAATCAACAGAAATGCTCTATGAAACTGTTTCCATTCCTTTACATTTACAGAAAGTTCAAGAAAACTTCTTTTTCATTGTCAATTTTAAGCTGCAAACAAGCAGATTTAAAAAGGCAGGGAGACCATTACTGTCCGAGAGAATTCATGTTTCTCATGTAGGGGTGAAATAAGAACTATATCCTGAGCTTTCTTGGAAAGAAGCCACTTATCTTCCACAGAGGTCTGGTGGGGTTTCCTGAGCTTTTTCCTGGCAATAGTCAACTGTTGTTTATGGGACCATGCCAAGACGCCATGGGGTTGAGGGGCTTTCATTTGGACGGATGGCCTGTCTGGCCCTCTCCTTGGTGCTGGCTGTTTCCACAAGGCACTTGCTTCTCCAGGCTTTGTTTTAGTAAGCCAGGCTGGAAAAAGGCCACTCTGCACGGTCCTTGATGGATTAACATCCCCAAATGATTTCTTGGCTTTGTTACTTCGACCTGAACCACCTCCCTACAAACCTTTCCTAAATTGCCGCAGCCTCTCAGCACCTAAATTCTATCTTTCCCTTGGCACACAGCACATCTTGTATGGCTTTGGAATTCAGCTTGTGTGTGGTTTGGTTTCTACTGGGTTTGTAAGTCATATTTGAGTGAGCACTTGCAGATTGCTTTATACCTATAGCACCTAGTATGTAGTAAGTCCTCAAAAACTATTTTTTGATGATAGTATTTTCCTGTCGTCTTCTCAGGAAGCAAAACATATAATTTTTATATTATAAGATTCTGTCATATTCAGAAAATATTTGAGATCATAGGTTTAGGTGTGTGGCCCTCAATCTACATTATATTTATCTTTCCCTTCCTTTTTTAATAATTGCACAAAACTTCTGATCCTTCCCTGTTTCCCTCTGCCTCTTTCTCAGATACTAGCACACACACACAAACTGATACAAACTTCACACACACATGCTCATCTTTCAACAGGATTCTATGAGTAGACGTTAAGAGCACAGAATCTGAAGCGAAACTGATCATTCCTGTGCCAGCTCCCATAATTAGTATCTGTGTGACAGTGAGCAATTTTGTTAGTATCTCTCTGCCTCAGTTTCCTCATCTATAAAATGGGGTTGATAATGAAAACTAACCTCATAGTTTGTTGAGTTAATCATGTAAAACTTCTAAAAGAATTTCTGGCTTCTAATGAGTTGTATCTTTATATTGTCCACTATTATTAGTTTGGAGTGTCTTAGATAAGATGTTACTTCTCCCTCTCTGGATCACCATATCAGATCTGATTTCCCAAATGTTCAATCTCAACTTAATGAAGAAGTGGCAGTGATAGTAGAGGCAAGAATCTAAATTAAAAAGCTAGGTGTTCTTCTTCTTGACGGAGGGGGTCCAAATCACCAACACTTAGTTTTTTAATAGAAAAGATGCTAGTCATGAAAGAGCAAATGATTTAAATAAATAAGTTTATTTGGACCGCAGAGAGGTTTATAAATCCTTTGTATGATTTGGATTTTATATGGCTTTGCACAATCACTTCTCTTGAAAGTTTGTGTTTGGAACAGCTTATCTTAAGAGCTGATATTGGATACATAAAAATATTAGTGAGTCACAGTAGGAAAAGGTCCAAGGAAAAAGATAACCAATTTTTAGGTGCAATAGTTTGGTGCTAAAATGATGCTTTCTGTTACTTCATCTTTGTACTATTTCTTGGTTTCCCCCATGAAAAGCTTGCTAGTGGATGAAGTAGCAGATCATCAAAGGCTCAGTATTTAACATGGTTTTGAAAGGACCTAAAGTAATGGCTGAAAGTGAGGTAGAAGACTTGAAGATCATAGCAAATGAGTCTTTAG
This sequence comes from Phocoena sinus, assembly GCF_008692025.1. Lineage (NCBI taxonomy): Eukaryota > Metazoa > Chordata > Mammalia > Artiodactyla > Phocoenidae > Phocoena > Phocoena sinus. The sequence goes on along the minus strand of NC_045765.1, from coordinate 134,675,307 downwards.
GGTTTAGCTTCAATGCAGGTATATCTTTGGCAGTGATAACTCTGCCTTACTTGAAGGTTCCCCAAATTATGCCTATCAATGGGGATTTGTATCTTGTACTGTGGAATAAACCCAGAAGCATGACTCCCGAGGTTATCTAATAATCGACACCTGTTCTAATTCTGCAGGCGGTGTCACATTGTTCTTGGAAAACTGAAGTTGATGTGGTGAACTTGGCCCAGGTGAGAATGTCTGCAGTATTTGTCCCAGCAAGGATGTATACTGGACTTCTCCAGCTTTATGTGTATAATGGTCAGTCTGGAAGTAAAAGGTTATGTTTATAGGAGACCTCACTTAGAAGTCATTCCAGTTATTTATGGCTAAATAACAAACCATTCCAAAATTTTGTGGCTTAAAGCACCAACAAGGACTTATTTTGCTCATGAATTTACAACTAGGCAGGAATTGGCAGGGTGGCTTATCTTTTCTCTGTGAGTATCAGCAGAAGTGGCTTGACTAGGACTGGAGGATCCATTTCTCATATGGCTGGAAAGTTACAGTTGGCTGGCAGCTGGGAACTTAGAGCTGTAGGCTGGGAATTTTCTTCATATAGTACTACTGGAAGCTGAGCTCTAGGAATGAGTGTTTCAAGATGTCTGGTCAGAAGGTGCAAGGCTTCTTATGACCTTGACTTGGAAGACCCTATCATATTATTTTAGTAATTAAGAAAGTCATTAAGACAAGTCCACATTCAAAGGGAGGGGAATTAGACTCTATTTTTAATCTACTGATGAAGTTATCATTCTCAGATTTCTACTTTTCAGTGAGGTTATTGATGATCTCTCTACTATATATACTCATGGTGTTGATGTCTTTCTGTTTGTTTTAGACAAGAAAATCTTGTTTGATATCCCAAGAAGTCTTTCTGGTCTTTTTGTCTGCCTTCCTCCCATTGACATTTGACAATAACATCACCTGCATGTTTCCATATATATCTCTGTCTTTTAATTGGTGTATTGAGACCACTGACATTTAAAGTGATTATTGATATAACTGAATGAATATTTACCATAATTATCAGTGTTTTTTACTTGCCCTTGTTCCTTGTTTTTATTTTTGTTTTCCACACCTTTCCTACCTTTTGTGTTTTGTGTTTTTTTTTTTTGCGGTACGCGGGCCTCTCACTGTTGTGGCCTCTCCTGTTGCGGAGCACAGGCTCCGGACGTGCAGGCTCAGCAGCCATGGCTCACGGGCCCAGCCGCTCCGCGGCATGTGGGATCTTCCCAGACCGGGGCACGAACCCGTGTCCCCTGCATCGGCAGGCGGACTCTCAACCACTGCGACACTAGGGAAGCCCCATTCTGCCTTTTGTGGTTTTAACTGAGCATTTTATAATTCATTTTCTCTCTTTTCTTGGCATATCAATTATGTTTCTTTTAAAATATTTTTCGGTGGTTGCCCTAGAGGTTGCCATATGCATTTACCATTATTCCAAGTCTACTTTCAAACATTACACCACTTCATGGGTAGTGCAAGTGCCTTAAAATAACAAAGTATTTCTAAGTCTTCACTTCATTACTGCTACTCATTTTACTTATGCATAAGCATACAAAAGCATATATACATGCTTATATATCCTATGCTCTGTGACATCAATCAAGAATAAGAAAAATAAAAGATTTTTGTTTTACCTTCCCTCATTCCTTCTTTGATGCCCTTCCCTTCTTTTTGTATAGCTGAGTTCCTGACATAATTTTCTTTCCATCTGAAGAACTTCTTTTTAACATTTCTTGCAAGGCAGATCTACTGGCAACAAATTCCCTCAATTTTTGATTGTTTGAGAAAGTTCTTATTTCTCCTTCACTTTTGAAGGATAATTTCATGAGGTACAAAATTCGATGTTGTTGTTCTTTTTCTCCCAACACTTTAAACATTTCACTCTATTCTCTTTTTGCTTGTACTGTTCCTTCAGATGTAATTCTTATCTTTGTTCCTCTGTAGATATTTTTCCCCTCTGGCTTCTTTCAAGATTTTTTCATCTTCGATTTTCTAAAATCTGAAGGTGATATGCCTTGGGGTTTGTTTTGTTTTGTTTTGTTTTTTTTTTAGCCCTTATTCTGCTTGGTATTCTCTGAGCTTCCTGGGTCTATGGTTTGGTGTCTGGCATTAATTTGAGGAAATTCTCAGTTATTATGCTTTCAAATATTACTTCTGTTCCTTTCTCTCTTTCTTTTCCTGATACTCCATTACACATACATTACACCTTTTGCAGTAGTCTCACAGTTCTTGGATATTCTGTTATTTTCTTCAGTCTTTTTTCTCTTTGATTTTCAGTTTGGGGAGTTTCTACTGTCATATCCCCAAACTCAGAGACTCGTCAGCCTTGTCCAATCTATTAAGGAGTTCATCAAAGGTATTCTTCATTTCCGTTACAGTATTTATGATTTTTAGCACTTCTTTTTGATTCTTTCTTAGAATGCCTACCTCTTCACTTATATTATACATCTATTCTTGCATGTTGTCTACTTTTTCCATTAATAAGCTAAAGCCTTTAGCTTATTCACCATAGTTTAAAAACATTTTAGTATGATAATTCCAACATTCCTGTCATACCTGACTCTGATGCTTGTTTAGTCTCTTCAAACTGTGTTATTGCTTTTTATTGTGCCTTATAATTTTTTGTTGAAAGATGGACGCAATACACTGGGTAAAAGAAACAATGGTAAATATGTCCTTACTAATGTGTGGTAAGGTGTAGGGGTAGGGGAAGTATTCTCTGGTACTATGATAGGTCTCAGTCTTTTGGTGAGCCTGGACCCTGGACTGTGAACTTTGCCAGAGATTCTCAGGTTTTCCCTTCTTTAGTTGGGACAGTATAGCTAGAGGGGACTGCAGTTGGTTATTTTCCTTCCCCAAGTTAACTTAGGCTCTGATAAAACCTCATCAGTTTAGACTTTGGTAAAATACTTTCTCCTGAGGGCAGCCATTATTAAGAACAAAATCCTCTGGTGTATGGTAGTTCTATTTTTAGTTTTTTAAGGAACATCCATACTGTTCTCCACAGTGGCTATATCAATTTACATTCCCATACGTGGAATCTAGAAAAATAGTACAGATGAACCTATTTTCAGGGCAGGAATAGAGACGCAGATGTGTGGACACAGGGGGGAAGGGGAGGATGGGATGAATTGGGAGATTAGGTTTGACATAAATACACTACCATGTGTAAAATAGATAGCTAGTGGGAACCTGCTGTATAGCACCGGGATCTCAGCTCGGTGCTCTGTGAGAACTAGATGGGTGGAATGGGAGGGGAGGGCCACGCAGGAGGGGTTATCCTTATACATATAGCTGATTCACTTCACTGTACAGCAGAAACTAACACAACGTTGTAAAGCAATTATTCTTCAATAAAATTGTTTTTTTAAAAAGAACAAAATGCTCTGGTGTATTTCAAAGTGGCTCTCTTTCCCCTCCCTCTGCCAGAACATGAGAGGAGTTTTCTCCACTATTCAATGTGAGGACGTGGTAGAACACTGGAGATAAAACTCACTGAAGCGTGGGGCCTCCTATGACTGGGTCCCACTGGAGTTCTTAACCCTCAGACTTGTCCACCCTAAGTCTCCAGTCCAATGGAGGTTTCTGCTCAGGGATTTCTGCTCAGGTAAGTTGTGATTCCCTGTGTTCACCTGTTGACCTCTCTCCAATTTGGGGGGCAGTAGTTTGCTCTGTGACCTCTTTCTCTGATGGATCTAAAAAGAACCGTTGATTTTTCAGTTTGTTCAGCTTTTTGCTTGTTGTTAGGATGGAGTGGCCACTTCCAAACTCCTTACGTGCTGATGGGAAACCATGAGTCCCAATTCATTACCTCTTTAATGGTTAATATCTGAATTTCAAGATAAGAAATTAGACACTTAGATATTTTCCTGGGAATAGCTATCAAAATAGAAATTTTAAGTAAATTATGATTTTGAATTATATTAGTTTAATAAATGTCTGAAGAACATATTGAGGGGAGTTTGAAAAATATTTCCACTCAGTGCTGTCTACTCCATACCAGCATGTACAGTTTGAACGTGAGGTAAGATAAGGGGAAAAAAGGAAAGAAGAAGCAACAACAAAAACAATGAACGAGGGGTGAGATGTCCACGAGACACTTGCTACTGGGGGGAACTTCATATTCTCTTATTCTTATGACTGAATATATGAGTATATCATAAAAGTAGACATTCAATTAGAAGAGAAGTAAAATAAAGCAAATTGTGACTTCTGTAGTGACTAATGCTGGCTAATGACTAATGACGAACCCTCATTTCTTTAATTTCATAAAACTAATGCCTGAGTCTTTTCTCATGATTTTCATGTCTATGAAAAAAGTACTGTTGATGCCTTAATTCTAACGTGGAGAATAGTCACATGGGTGCTTGTACTTCTAACCACTGGGAAAGGAGTGTGTTATCTTCCAGGGCAAAACTGTCTTATTGTTGCAGCCATTGTGGCTGGTATTGAATCCTTGGGAGCAGGCAGCATGTGGCACAGCTTGACCTTTCAGATCAGGCAGATTAAGAACATTCTATTTCCCACCCAGTCAATGCAGGGCCCATGGTTAATGATTACTTAGAGCATAAATCCCACAGCTGATTTGCTGTCATTTGGAAATGATCAGAGCCCATGTCCAGCAAAATCTGGCAGTGACATTTTTGGCAAGCTCTTTCAATAACAGATGTTTTCAGAAATGAGAGAGAGCAAGCCAGGATTGGGGGTGGGGGCCTGGGCGGGGTCTGAAAGGAAGCAGCATATATTTTACGTAAAATTTACTTTGCTTATAGTTCGACCATGTACCCTCATTCTTTCAAAATGATGGGTTGATAGTGGAGACTTGGCGTGTAGTCCTACATTACACGTCACTACTAGGACGGAAGAGCATTGTCTGCTTTCTTACTCCGAAATAATTTCAACCACCTCAGGCAATAACTTTTTCTTAATATTCATCAGGATACTTTTTTAGGCCACTAAAAGGGGAAATCTGCAATGCTCACCTTTATTAAAATAGAGAAGAGGATATAGAGGGGAGTAGAATTAAGGTGAAGAGTCATAAGAATAAGAGAATATGAATTTCTCCCCAGTAGCAAGTGTCTAGTGGATATCTCATCCTTCTGTTCATTGTTTTTGTTGTTGCTTCTTCTTTCTTTCCCCTTGTCTCACCTCACATTCAAACTGTACATGCTGGTATGGAGTAGACAGCACTGTGTGTCTACTGGATAAGGGGCCTAGGCTGAGCTGGGGTAGACTAAGGTTTCTGGCCTGTGAGGTTTTCTTGATGGCTTTCATCAAAGCCTGGCAACCTATGTCACCCTACATTTGAGATGTGTTCCAAAAACACGATGCATGCAACTAGATAGCTGATCAAAATTGTAAGGGAGCCAGAGTTAGCTTTTGATCCTGCTTATATTTCTTTTTTTGAACTCTTGCTTTGCTGACTTTCAGTCACACAGATCCCAAGAGTGGCCCATCTATCACTGTCCAGATCCACCAACTCCACCTAAGGCTACTCTTAACCAAGTGCTTCATACTCGAAAACTAAATCTCTGGTGTTCATCGAACTCACCTTCAATCTATCTTCTTATTATTCTCTGAGCTCTGCTAATATCAAGACTGTATTTATTTGGATCTATGATTATATTCATAGACATCAAATTATGAATGACTGACAGGCAACTCTTTCTGAAGTATCCACAAGTCCTTATTAGAATAAATTATTCTTGAATAATAAGATGACTAGATTGGAAGATGAAGAAAGAGTACACCTATAAGACATTTGATAATTTTTCTCCCTCTCTTGTTATATGTACAAGTTAAACAGCTGTATTAAAATGACCTTAAAGTATAAAGACAGATAATGTAAGACCGATATAGAAACACTGCCTTCATTGACATGTAGCTCCCATCAGATCCAAGTCAGCTGCTCAATTTGTTGCCATCTCGCAGTAAGTGGGAAGAGAAGGGAAAATACATATTGTTTCTACTCCCATTCCATTGATCAGCACATAGTCACAGGACCTCACAAAATTTCAAAGAAGCCTGGGAAACATACTCTCTTGCTGAGAAAAGATATTCTTAGACAAAACTACCATTCTTTAAAGAATGTGACCATTACGTTATCAAAGTAAAGGAGAGTGGTTAGTGTTAGATAAATACAAGCACTACAGCATTTGGTCCAGAAGACAGTGCCATTAGGTAGATTTTATGATGGTTAAACTATATTACCCAGAGAGTTTTGAGTCCTATATTGATTGCAATCTGACATGGTTATTTCTTGAGGTAAGCCAAGAAAAGCTTCACTTGAGCATTACCCCATGTACCACAAAAACAAAGATAGAGAATGTGTTCTCATCAACTCTGAAGATGACATAAATGTGAGTAGGGAAACTAGTTCACAAGATGACAGAATCCAAATTCCATAAAATCTGGGCAGATTGAAATAATGAGCTGAAATTAAAAAGATGGGAATTAATAAATATTAAATGGAAAGTGGCTTTAAGCTCAAAACAACTATACAAATATGGAATGACTTGGCAGTTCATGTGCTAAGGATATGAGTTTCCTTAAGCATAATCCATAAGCATTAGTATTGAGGCACAGCTGCCCAAGAAGTAAATACACTTTTTAAAAGGCAAGTAATGATTCTACTGAAGTCTGCATCAAATTGAACACATAAATGCCACATTTGAAGGGGGCTTCAACAACATAGAGCACACATATAAAAGGACAATTATTTCATATCTGGAATGATTGAAAGAACTACGAATATTTTGGAAAAGACGAGGTTTATGAGAGACAATGAATGATAACAATCTTCAAGTATTTGAAGAACAGAATATGTAATCCTTTAGCACCAAACTGGAACATTTGGGTTATACAAAGATAGATTTTCAGTTCAGTATAGGAAAGTTATTTCCAATAGTAAAACTTTACAAAATGGTATATCTTTGGGGTGAGCAATGTTTCTAATCTGTATTCTTTCAAAACTTCCAAAGTTTCTTCCAACTCAGAGATTCTATAATACCATTATGTATTTCTGAGCAAAGTGATTCCTTCAATCCTGCATATGCATGGATATACAGGCATATATACAAACATGCACACAAACAGTCCATTAGACATAGGATAAATGGCACTCATATTGGTTTCCTGGTAGGGTGCACTACATAAATACTACCTCCACCAACCTTTTATCCTTGCCGTGACTTTCCCTTCTATAAGGGGTTAATTAAAACATAACCATGGTTGCTGATGTAGTATCAAGGAGTAGACAGTATGCATCTTTGAAAACTAAAGAAACTACTGCAAGTAATTAGAAAGCCAGAATGCATTATTCCACTCCAGTTTCAAGATTGTAGATATGATCACATGGTTCTTACTTTATCATTGGGGTGGAGTGGTATCAGCATTCTAAACTTAACATCACATGACTTGAGTTTGAGTCCTTGACCTTGGATATTTTTAGTCCCGTGAATTTTTTCAAATCATTTAGTCTCTCTTCTCCATGATTTCTTCATGTTTAAATGAGAATAACGACTGTCTTACAGTATTATCCTAAATGTCAAATGAAATAGCCATGAAAAATCTTCTGTAAATTCTATACCAGTAACATATTATTAATACGTTTCCTGGAACACTGAAATGTTTTCAAAGACTAAATTTTTTCTTATCCTGAATTTCTTATTTATCCTGTGGATTATCTGTATCCTCTTTTCAATTTCAGTCTGGCTTTTCCCTGCCACTTGTCACACATCTGGACCATTTTTTCCATTCCCATGTCTGTTCCCTCATCCACTCCCATCAATTACTGATTTCTCAAATTAAAATTCATTTTTAACATTAGATTAAGAAAAAGAACACGGCGGGGGAAAGTGGCTGTAAAAGAGCATATAAGCAGAAAGTCAGATATAACTGCTCTTTAAGTTAATGGAAGCATCGAACAAACTCAAAGAGCAGCAAGTTAGCTAGAGCTCAAAACCTAGATAGGTTTGGGCTTCCCTGGTGGCGCAGTGGTTGAGAGTCCACCTGGCGATGCAGGGGACACGCGTTCGTGCCCCGGTCCGGGAAGATCCTACATGCAGCGGAGCAGCTGGGCCCGTGAGCCATGGCCGCTGAGCCTGCGCATCTGGAGCCTGTGCTCCGCGACGGGAGAGGCCACAGCAGAGAGAGGCCCGCGTACCGCAAAAAAAAAAAAAAAAAAAAAAAAAAAAAAAAAAAAAACTAGAAGGGTTTGGAGGATTCCAAACATCATAAACTATGTAGTATCTAGAATAACCAACAATTTGCCAGTAAGGAAGCCATCGGTCACTACAATGCCCCACACACACTTCCTCATATTTTGTTGCCTCTTTGCCTACCCTGGCTCCAGTAGCTTTTGTGCCTGACATCAGATAATCACTTTCATCTTCTGGGGCATGTCTGTTAGTGTGTGTCTTCTCCCAGGAACAGAAGCAGATGGAAAAGTAGAAATCTGAAATGAAAAGGGCTGGATATTCATTTCTCACAAGTGGCAGCAGGGGCCATTGTAGTGACTAGGGTGCCCATGCCAAGAGGCAGGAAGAGTCCAGCAAAAAGACATGAACAAAGGTATAAGTGTTACCTCTGTAGGAAGTGGAAACTGTTCCCGGCAGATGCAGAAGGAAAAATCAAGGAGAAAGATGTTCATCCTATCCTACCGGAGGTACAAGCTTAGCCAGCTAGAATCAAAGGTCTAAAGTGCATTAATGGTGGCTATCAGTGACCTTGTTAGTCTGCTACGGAGAACACGAGTTCACTGGAAGAACTAATGAGCATTCTAGGTATCTTCTTTTTAAAATGAGAATTAGGGTAGTACAATTTACAATTTAAATTACTGGCCTAGCAGAACAGCACTTTAAAAAGGACTCTTCTTACATACAGATGGCCGGTAGGCACATGAAAAGATGCTCAACATCGCTAATTATTAGAGAAATGTAAATCAAAACTACAATGAGGTATCACCTCACACCAGTGAGAATGGCCATCATTAAAATTCTACAAATAATAAATGCTGGAGAGGGTGTGGAGAAAAGGGAACCCTCTTGCACTGTTGGTGGGAATGTAAATTGATACAGCCACTGTGGAGAACAGTAAGGAGGTTCCTTAAAAAACTAAAAACAGAACTACCATATGATCCAGCAATTCTACACCTGGGCATATATTCGGAAAAGACAAAAACTAATTTGAAAAGATACATGCACCCCAATGTTTATAGCAGCACTATTTACAATAGCCAAGATATGGAAGCAACCTAAGTATCCATCAACAGATAAATGGATAAAGAAGATGTGGTTCATATATACAATAGAATATTACTCAGCCATAAAAAAAATGAAATAATGCCATTTGCAGCAACATGGATAGACTTAGAGATTACCATATTAAATGAAGTCAGACAAAGACAAATATCATATGATATCACTTATATGTGGAATCTAAAAAAATAATATAAGTGACCTTATTTACAAAACAGAAACATACAGACATAGAAAACAAATCTATGGTTACCAAAGCGGAAAGGGGAGGAGGGATAAATTAGGAGTATGGAATTAACAGATACATATCACTATATAAAGTAGATAAACAAAAAGGATTTACTGTATAGCACAGGGAACTATATTCAATATCTTGTAATAACCTATAATGGAAAAAAATCTGAAAAAGAATATATAGTTCAATAAAATAAAACAGACTCTTCTTCCATAAGTAATCTAAAAATTTCTCTATGATTTAGAAAGGACAATTGAAAACTGATGTCCAAAGCTGGTTACATGAAAGCATTGTCTCAGTCTTCTTTAGGTCGGGTGAAGCTTTGGGACTTAGAGCTCATTATGAATGTGAAATTTTGTATGAAAGTGACCAACCCTATATATCAGCATATTCTTCATCTAGGGTACAAGGAGGGTCACAGTCCTTTAATTGCAAATGACAGTTTTCAGAATGTGAATGCATAAATGGAGATTGGCAAAGAAAAGTGATACCTGAAGTACTCTTTAAGCTTCAGGTTTTTGTTGTTAACCCCAAAAGTCATAGCTGAAACATTAATAAAATTTATATTCATTGAACCAGAAGGGAAATTCTGGGGTTATATTACACATTTCAGCTATATGTGCAACATTTTATAATACTTCTAAGAACTTCAGAAATATCTTAAGCCTCCCCGCCCCCGACTCCTCTAGTCCAAGTTAATTATTCATATCTCTGTGTTCCTATGATGTCTTGTACATATGTTAATTATAGCACTAACCACATTGAACTTAACCACATAAAATTTAAGCATGTTGTTTTTCCATGTTAAGTAGTGCTACAGACTACATATAAGGGAATTCCATTTCTTGAACGTGATCCACAGTCTCATATCACTTTTATCATTTATTCATTGCTCAGTGAATTGTGCCAAACATTATTCCAGGCACTAGGTATGGCTCATGGGAGGTATTTGAGGAGTAAACATAAAAACGTATCTTTAGAATTCAAAAAGATACATACTATTTTAAGAAAGCAATCTTTATTTTCTGATTATCAGAAAGACCTCACAGAGAAAGTAGCACCTGAGATGAGTTGGGAGGAAAGATAAGATTTTGAAAGTAGAGGGTTCAAGGAGAGTGTGGAAGCATCACAGGCACATGGCAATGCAATTATACCATCTCATTTTACCCATTAGCCTTTGAGTTTCTCAGAGCCAAGACAGTGTTTTACTCATTGTGTTAGCTTGCCAGGGCTACCATAACAAGGTACTACAAACTGGGTGCTTAAAAACCAAAGAAATTTATTGTCTCACAGTTCTGGAGACTAGGAGTGCAAAACTGAGGTTTGGGCCAGGGCATGTTTTCTGTGGAGTGTCTGGAGGAGGATCCTCTCTTGCTCCTTCCAGCTTCTGGTACCACATGCATTCCTTGGCCTGTGGCAACATAACTCCAATCTCTGCACACGAACATTCTCTCCCTGTAGACAACGTGATGTCTCTACATTATCTTCCTTCTCTGTATGACTTTGTGCCTTCACGTGACATTCTACTCTGTCTGTGTCTGTGCCAAGATTCCCCTATTCTTCTAAGGCCATCATTTATATTGGATTAGGGCCCACCCTAATGACATCATCTTAACTTGATGACAGTTGAAAAGACCCTATTTCCAAATAAGTTCACATTCACAGGTACCCAAGATTAAGACTTCAACATATCCTTTATGGGGACACATTTCAACCCTTAACACTCAAATTTACCACCCAAATATCTATCAATGAATCTACCAAATTCTAGGCACCTGGTACATGCTGGCTAAATAAAATGTTCTTACATCCTACTGAAATCCTCACACTGTCATTTAAAATTATATGGTTTACTATTGATTCAGGAAAACTGAGAAATTAATGATTACTATTATATGAAAATATTCAACCTACTTAAAAGTTGTATTGTCACCCTTAGCCAGGTCTTTCTCTAGTTAAACTATTCAAACACTTTTCCATATAAATCCTATTTTCTAGCTCTTCAATCATCTTTGTTACCCCTCTGTATCCTAAAATTGAACTTGTAGTTTATCCTTTCAGAAATATATTTTGGGCTACTTCAGACCCTCAAAAGATTTGATATGCAATATCATTTTTCCTAAACACTTGTTCCCTTTCCTTTGTAAAATATTTTTCCATGTAGTTAACATGAAGACATTGAATGCTTTATAATAATTTTGGGGTTCGAATTTAATAATTTTTCAGGAGGAATTATCAAAAATATGGCCAGAGAATTCATCTATGAACTTGTTGACTTTTTTATACTTTAAAATGAGAAAAAGTCACATCGAAAACCATTGAAGTTGAACTGGCGTGTTTCACCTAACCTCCCAAGATAACTTTTCAGTTGTGTTTGATTAAACTCTGTGAGTCACACTGCTGTCTCTCAGTTCAGGGCTCTTTGCTACCTATGGGTCTTATTTTACATCAGGAGCAGCTGAATCTCACACCTATATTTGCCACCCTTCTGGATCCTTCCTCCTGAGCTTATTAACACCATCCAGCAGCTACCTTGAAGATATACTGCCAGGAAAAATAAATGTTTTCTGCAAGGAGCAAAAATGTTTTCTACTCCCATATGTCAGCACTTCAGATCAGGCCTATTGCCAAAAACTAATAGCATTTAAACAATAGTTTATTCAGGTGAGAGTTACAAAAATGCCCCTCTTCTGAGATGATTCACCAGATCTTATTATTCAAAAAATGAGAAGAAAATTGGTTGATTTTGCATCAAAAAACTGAACACACTGAAAATGAAGCTAGAGATCTGATTCCTAGTCCAAGTTTCACACATAACTTGCTCCTTAACAACGAATTTTCACATGACCTTTCAGCATCTCCATTTTCTCACGTGTAAAATTAAGAGAATACCATCTTTTTACCTATTGATTATGAGGATAAAGAGAAATCACACGCAGAGTCAATCTAAAATTATAAGGCACTGAGCATGTTTCAGATATTAATATTCCAACTTAGAATTTTAAAAACGCTAAAATGTATAAATCAAGAAAAGTGACAAAAGAGCATCATTGCTGATTAATGGTTATTCACCATTCTGTGTCTGAATTTTGGGAAATTATCTATTTATGTTCTCTTTGTGTGTGGACTTTCAACCCAGAATATAATATGAAAATTTCATATTATTATTGCCTTATGTTTTTTTCTGACAAATCTTACAATACTTTGGAGGAGAAAACTATATAGTATATAGTATATACACCATATACTATATACTCTGGAGGAGAAAACTATATACTCAACTTTGAGCTGAGAAAACTCAACTTTTGGTGAGCTGAGTTCAAGGTCATAGAAAGTCACATATCCAAGATCCTGGGCTGAGGGGTAATAAACTTATTACAGAACTCACTCCTGGCTTGAGACGGTTGCCATCTAGAAATAAAAATGTAATCTTGCCTATAGAATTCAAACAAGTGGAACCAGCCATGATTGTAATAAGGAAAAGTAAAAATGGCTGTAACACTGAATCCTGTTTTAGTACCAAATTATCAATAAAGCTGATGAAGGTCACCTGATTTGAGTAAATATTCTGACACAGTTTTGACAGACAAGCATAGATCAAATACAAGAGTCAACAAAAGTATGAACAGTGAGACTGTGCATAATTTTTATTTTATTGATATTTTAGCTTCTCTGTATTTCCTAATTTTGTTACGATGTACAATATTTACCTGTGAAATTTGTTAATTAATTGATTAATCACCACCCAATCTTTAAGGCCAAACATTAACATCATCTCCTTCATGAAGCCTTTAGCAACTCCTTAGTCAACAATAATAGCATTCTTGTTTGAATTATAGCTATTTTATAATATTTTATTTTTCTTACAAACTCAAAAAATTGCTTCCACAAATTCAGTTCAGTGAATGTCCAGGGTCTGTATTAGGTTTATATTTGTATGCCCCTGTGTGCCTAGCACAGTGCCTTGTAATAAACATTTATTGAATTTGTTGAATTGAGATGGTCATGATGACAAAATATGATAAATCATTGGCATCAACTACAACCATTTGATTACAGAATGAGAAAACTAACATATAAAGTGTGAGAGGTTTTTAAAAAGCATTTGAAAATATACTTTGAAAGAGGTATTAAAATGAATGAACAGCCAGTAGGAGTTTCTGGGTAGAGGAATGATGTGCTCTATGCACAAATTCAGCTCCAGATAAATATACTTAACTGTCTGACAGAAAATGTCACCATAAGATATTAGAACTCAGAGAGAAGACAGAGATTCAAACTATCGAGAAATCAATGGGATGAGTATTCTTGAAGAGGTTACGACTTTCAAAAAGCTATTTGAAATTGTTATTAGCAATAGTATTCTGGAGGGAGAAATGTGATTGTGTGATATTCTGAGGTGATAGGTTGTCTTATCTGGGACCCGAGAGGCCAAAGGAAGAGTTAGTAGGAAAAATGCACCTGATATACGTCCTTAAACTTTGTGCAGCTTGTTCTGGCATTTGAATACACATTAAAATATATGTCTATGAACAGAAGGTCTTTGTTACTCAGTGATAACCTTGCTGCTTCCTCAACTAGTCCTCGAGATATAAAGAGGGTTATTTTCTGCTATAAAGGTCACTCTTCTGTTCATGCTTCATCACACAGATTACTGACGATTAGGGTTCTCCATTCTCTGGTGTGGGACACAGATCCCCCCCTTTCGACATTGTAAAGTAATTCTGGCCATAGAGGACACAAAACACTTAGGTCATATTGTTTAGCTCAATATGCTACCTTTGGTTTGTAAGCGATACACAAGGCGACACCCCGCTTAGATCCTCCTTCAATAAAGAACTTGCAGCCTGAGCTACTTAGAGTGCTGCCAGCAAATAGCCTTCAGCTATCTGCCCCTTTATGCATTGCTTCAGCTGCAGAAAGCCACCTTGGCCAAGTTCACACCCTTCACAGTGGGGGCCATATTATATGATAGATTGAAGCAAGATTATAAAGGCCAGCCTATTTCAGCCTAACTCAGGGCAACTGTGATGAGTCATTTTAGCTCCAGAGCTCCCAGTGGGGTCAGCTGAAGTTGTTGTTGGGCCTGCTTTGCACCTCAACTTCTCCCTTGGCCCAATCTTCTTCTTTTGCTTTTGTTCTGCAGGTATTGATTCCAAGGGCACTCCTTAATATCTATCTTGCATACTAGATTTCATGTCACGTTTGGCTTTGGAAAAACCGATATAAAATAGGGTGAAACAAACAAACTTGGAAGTTGACTTTTTTTAATTGATTAATAACCCAAGCGAGGACTCAAAGAAAGTAATAATACCAGAATACTAGAGAGCATTCGAGGCAGTATGAATAGTTTATAGGAATGTCTTCAGCAGACAGAGCATGGCATGGATGAAACTAGAAAAGGTAAGCTTCATAGAAGAAAGAGTGTCACAAAATTAAGCTGAAGAAAGAGGTGACAAAGTCCATGGCTGACTGTAGCTGACCCTGGCGGTAGGAAGGTGTGACCATATCATTGGGAACATTGAAAGATGGCAAGAGAAAGGTGGATTTTATTTGCTAAGCAATGAGAAGTTAGTGAGTTTTTTAAATAGGAGATGAGAATTTTGTTTTAGGAAACTCTGAAGGATTCAGCGTGGAAGATGGATTTGGGCAGGGGGGCGGGGAGTTGGAGAAGCAGAGGATGACATTAGGAAGCTGTTACACCTATCCCATTATAATGAAAGTCAGAATGAAGAATAAAAAACTGTGTGCATATGTGTGTGTGTGAAGAGGGAGAGAGAGAGAGGGAGGAGTCTCAGAAATAATCTGCAAGAAGAAATGGCAGACCAATATTAAAAACATGAATGAATCTTGTCAAAAAAAAAAAAGAAATGGCAGGAAAAATATATTATAAGAGGCTCATTATATGTGAATTAAATTGAGTAGCAGTCCTTCCAAAACTTTTTCTAGATGTCAAAGATCATTTCACAAAAGAATACCATCTATTGAACACCGAAATGTACTCAATTTTGTACTAGGTACTTTTAGATATGTTTCGTTATTTTCAGTCTCATACTCCCGTAAAATAGAATTTCTCTTTCTGGTTTGCAAACAAAGAATCTATTTTAAAAGATCAAGATCTAGGGGCTTCCCTGGTGGCGCAGTGGTTGAGAGTCCGCCTGCCGATGCAGGGGACATGGGTTCGTGCCCCGGTCCAGGAAGACCCCACATGCCACGGAACGGCTGGGCCCGTGAGCCATGGCTGCTGAGCCTGCGCATCCGAAGCCTGTGCTCTTCAACAGGAGAGGCCACAGCAGTGAGAGGCCCACGTACCGCAAAAAAAAAAAAAAAAAGATCAAAATCTAGAATTCTGAATTTAGAAAGGTCAGAGAGCCTTCCAATGTCACCTAGCTAACAAATATCAGAACTGAAATTTTAACACAGGCCCATTTCAACTGTCAGTTCTCTCAATCACTACAATACTACATATCTAAAATATGAAAGTTTCAATATTAAAAGAGTTTCCTTCTTTATTAAGTAGTGTGGGGCAAGCAATTTCAAATCTTCCATCCATGATCACTTCCTGCTGCCAACATATTTTTGAAGTAGACTAACCCTAAGCCATTATGTCACATGGAAATCCAAGAGTAATAAATGGTCTAAAACTAAACCTGCAAGGCGAATACAAGTTCCCTCTACTCCTATTGGCACAATCTATTAACAGATGCTTGTGTATACTTTTGTAAACTCATATGTTCTTAGTAGGTGTAGACATTCTTTATCCTCTACTTAGCAGTTTGATTCTTCAGAGATTCATTGCTCTCTTCACCTGGAAGTTTTAGTGCCACTGAAGAAAGTACAGGCTATTCACAAAATGTTTTGTGTTATTTGTTCTGGTGTTCAGTCTGGAGTTCAGTGTAAAATCAACTTTGCAGCAGGTCAGTGATGAAAATAGAAAATAGAAAACATGCATTTGGGAAACTGGAACTGACTTTGGGCCAGTAATAGAGCTGCCTAGCAGTTGTAATAAAGACTTACCAGGAAGAACACATAGAGAAGTATTCATATTACATTCTTATTTGCATTACATGTCCTCAATTATGTCTAGAAAGGGCTACCAAGGCATATCTTGTAATATTAACTAATTCAGAAGGAGAGTGCTATGTAGACAATGGAGTAATTTTTTGAGTGAAGATAAAACTATTCAAGCTTGTTGGCCAGTTGCCTCCCAACAGCCCTATTCAGGACACCCTTAGATATCTGTATTATTCTTATAATCTGACCATTTACGTAAGGTTATAAAAGGAACCTCTTCACAAATTTCTTAAACCCAACTGATTGCATATTTAAGTATTCCATATATTTCATTATTGCGGAAGAGGTTAGTGAAGAACCTAGAAACTCTTGGACACATTATAAAAGGCTACTATCAAAAACTGGGTGGGGCCTTTAGGGTCAACAAGGCTTCTTGCTCACCTCCCATGGAAATGCAGCTGCATTATCAGGTTATAATGTGTATCTTAGCACATCCACCTTCTTTCAATCCCTTAACTACCCCTCCCCTCCTAAATCAATTCAAGGCCACAGACAGAACTCCTATTTCAAGACAACATTTCATGCAAATAATTTATTGATATGCTGCAGGAAAGAACAAATAGTGGAAGATTGACACTATAGAGAGCTATGGAACTGTGTCCATTCCTGTATTATGGTCAGGTCACCTTCAGATATAGTGCTACCAATTGTTGAGAATAAAAATACCATGTTTATCAATAGAGCTTAACATTCCAAAGAAGTATCATCATGATGAAAGGTCAATTGCATGGAATAATCATTTCAAGTAGAAAATCAAGAGGGTTAGCAATAAACAGTTCTTTGTAAAACACACATACAGTATATCCTCACACACAAGAAAAATGAGATTCCCCAAGGAAGCATTAGATTCATGTTTGGGTTTCTGGAGATCATGAGATGTATATATATTTTACGGGAGTTGATATCAATGCAATATCAGTATCATTTGGATAACTAATGTATGCTCATTAGGAACTTTCAGAAGTCTTTAAATTTGTCCTTTGATGATAACATGATAGAAACATAGCTGATTCCTCCTTCTACTGAGCTTTTGCCTTTAATGTCACTACTTTGGGAGACCTTCCTTGACCACCTAATCCAAAGTAACCCCTTTCCTCTAACACATTACTCTGCTTTTTTATTGTCCATTAATACATCATTGTTTGATATCTTCTTATATATTTAGGTAATTATTTTACTTCTTTCCCAACTAGAATTTAAGCTCTCTGAAAGTAGAACCCATTTTGGTTTTGTTCACCACTGTGTCCTTACTACTTGGTACGTAATAGGATCTTTATGTAAATGTATAGAAAACACATTTTTAAATTAATCCAATCCTAATGATATTTCAACTAACATTTATTAAGGGAATATATTGTGCCTGACTTAGCTATAACAATAATTACAACCTTTAATCTTCAGAACAACCTTGTGAAGTGAACATTAATTCCACCTTCCATAGATGAGAAACCCAAGGTTCAGAAATCTTTTCTTTTTACTCCAATGCCCCACATGGTACATTTCCACACAGTCTATCACGTGATCATGCACTCTTATTTTGGTTTCCAGTTTTTTGCTCTCTATAGGTATTACCAACTGTTCCTTAAGCTCCTTAACAGTAGGGATATTGTCTTCTTTTGATTTTGTCTTCACGTTGGTATTCATCATGGTGGTGGGCACATAGTTGTAGCTGACAAATGGAAAGGTTAAAGTGTTTATGTAAAAAAGATGGAAAATACATCCCCATAACTGGAGCAGAATGTGATCCTTTGTAGAGGTCATGGAATCTCCCCTCATATTCTCCAGGGAATAGATTCCTGGCTAGGAACTCAAGAGCAACTGACATATCTGGTCTGACTCAAAGCTAATAATGGGCATCATGCAATTTCTCTGTTTTGGGATTCCTTGGCAGGGAGAAAAGCATGTACAGTTGTACAAGACTCCCACCTCTATAACTCTATGTTTATAGATTAGGAAACTGAGGCACAGAGGCTGAGTAACTTGTTGAAGGCCATACAATTAGTTAGTGGCTGATAGAGAATTGTGGCAGAAGATGCTGTAATTGAAATTTCAACACTTAAAAAATCAAGGTCTGAGCCAGTTCTGAATGCATTCTCTACCTTCAGAATAAATTTAGAAAATGTGTGTCCTATGATGCAGGAGACTTCTTCCCATTGGAACTTGGTTTATATGTCTTTTTTTAGAGTGCTTAGTTTAAAGTGTCTTAAAGCCATAGCTTTTATTTATTTATTTATTTATTTTTGCGGTACGCGGGCCTCTCACTGTTGTGGTCTCTCCCATTGCGGAGCACAGGCTCTGGACGCGCAGGCTCAGCGGCCATGGCTCACGGGCCCAGCCGCTCTGCGGCATGTGGGATCCTCCCGGACCGGGGCACGAACCCGTGTCCCCTGCATCGGCAGGCGGACTCCCAACCACTGCGCCACCAGGGAAGCCCAGGCCATAGCTTTTAAACTATATTAAATAAAAATAGGAGCAAATGCTACATGTATTTTAAAAATTTATGATAATTATATATTACATTTGTCACAAATAGGCATTTTTGGAGAGTCAAAATTCTTAGCACTGAATTTTTTCTAAATAAATTTTAAATTAATAAAGGAGTTCAAACTACTGATAGATCTTTTGCTATCTACTCATACTTCTGTTATATTACTTTATAGTTCCTATGTGTGAAATTTCCTTTTATTAATTAACTAAGAGAACATGATGAGTTAGACATGCTATTTCATGTACTTTGGGTAAGCTTCAGAAGTGAGATAATTGAATACAGTTATTGTTTCCAGTTGTATAGTCCTAGAACATAGAGACGTTAAATAATGCTAGAGATAAATAAAATAGGTGTTGGAATTTGAATAATACTGTCATTTAAGATTTTTATACAGCCATGGCTATATAAAAAATATATATACACAGCCATGATATATTCCTTTTACATTATAACTGATATAAGATATGTATAAACTATTGAAAATATACTTATCTCCATGAAGTCGTTATAATTTAGATATAATTATGCATTACTACTGGATTAGGATTTCTACCCAGGAGAAATTTCCTTCTTTCTAGCTTTCTTAAAATAGAGCTCTAGATAGCCAGAGGAAATAAACTGGAGGAAATGAAGTCATTGAATTATCTAGTTTAATAAAGATACTTTCACCAAACACCACCTTTTTAATAGACAATTTCTTCCTAGTTCATTATCCATTACTGATATTTGCAGTTTAATTTTCTTTTTTCTCTCTACTAAAAGAATTTTGTCAATTTCAGAGGTGATTATTAAAAGATTTCATTGTATTTTTTCCAAAGAATGTTGAATGTATTAGTAAAATGTGAAAGACTTGATTCAAAGGAGTGAAATGGATTCTCTTGGCACAAAAACATGGTACTCGTATACAAATTGTTCATTTGAATAACAAAACCTGTAAATACAGGCTGGGTAACATATTTGCGCACCAACCAAAATATAACCTAAAACCATATTATCATACTTTAACTGCTTCGTTATAGAATTCACTTTTAAATTAGCTATAAAATATCACATTTAAAATTTTTGTATGTAGAAAAATGTATGTATTTGTAATCATGAGACCATATTAAATAGAGATCTCACTTGGAAAAGAAAATTAAGCAAAATCCATTATTTATTTTAATACTGAAAGAACAGTAAAATCTGGCAAAGGAATAAGCTGTCAAGTATGTAACTCATTTTAAATTACTACCAGGTTTCCCTTTGTTTACATGACAATGGTACTTGCTCTCTGCAATAATGCGTAACAGTTTTCCCATTTTCAGAATTCTTGAGACTTAAACTCCAGAATTGCCATGTGCCCTATCACTCAACCAAATCTACATTTTCCAGTTTACAAATAAAAGGAATGAAGTGTGCTGTTAAAATCCATATTTTAAGAGCAGATTCTTTTAGAATAGTATTCTCGTGTATGTTCCTAAGTGCTTAGCATGTGCTTAAAACGTATATATTAGGAGTAGATTATTTTCTTTATACATCAAGCACAACACATTCATTGAGTTAGGAGAGCAACATGTGCTATTCATCATTTGGATCTGATGAATTATTAAATCTTATCAATTTGTCCAGTATTCAACTCCTCTAGGAATATAGGTCGGCCTCATTTCAGAGACACGCTTTTAATGTATTGATTTTCTATCCAGAAAATTATATCATTTGGTGCTAAAGAGAAGAGACTTTTATTTTAGAAAAACATAATTTTTAGCTTTGAAATTACCAGAGGAGGCTTTGTCCAGTTTACAAAGGGACATTAATTAACAGGAGTGTTGATATAGATAAACAATTAGGTCAGTTGATCAAGCTACTATTTGTAATATAAAGTGGATGATCCCAGACTAATTTAGGATTTGGTATCCCCTTAGAACAAGGTATGCACAGCTTTCAATTAATATCACATTATTTTGTATCTTCTGATTGATCATTATACTGTATATACTCAGATTGCTCCCCAGAAACTTAACAGGAGCAAGTCTTGCCTTTCTTATGGACCCCAAGCCCACCAAACCAAGGAATCCGTTTTTTCACCTCCAAGTGTCTAATCCCATGCTCTAAACACAGTAGGGAATAAATTCTTGTTAACTAGGGTAAATCTATATTATAGACATCTGACATTGCTAAGATATTCTGAATTCATTCAGAGTTGAAGGATTTTCAAGAAATCTTTCCATTCAATATGCCTGTAGAAATCTGACATTTAGGTTTTCAACAACTATGGATAGATATGGTCATCTGAACTTGGTCTTTATATAGGTTAGAAGGTGACAATATTCGTTTAACTTTTTTTGAAAGAGTAAGTTGTAAATGACACTAATTCAACAAAAATTGATGGAGTGCAGGCTATGTGTCAGTACAGTGCTGGGATATAAAAGTAGCTTACAGTGTAATGGTGGGAACACGATTCCAAAATCAAATTATTTCAATATAGTATGGTGTCTCAGCCAAGTTTTCTCCAAAAATCATGGATGATTTTTGGATGAAAGCCTGAATATTAGCAATTTATAAGGGAACATGATCCCAAGTAGCAGAAATACAGGATGGAGGGAGTGATAATCCTGGGATCATCTGAGGAGCCTTATGAAATGCATTTCAGAACTGTCAGCCCCAAGAGTTGAAAGGGAGAAGCACTTATCTATCATCTCCAGTCACACATCAGTTAAGGGTGTTTCCACTGCATTAATTTCAGGAGAATTTAGGTTGCCTGTGCATAAGAGCTGCCACATTCCCATAGTCATTCCATGCTGAGATGTAGAGACGCCTGGGGCAGTAAATGTCCTGACCAGTTACACCTAAACCAAGCCAGCCAAAGAATACTCGGGTCTGTCATTCCTGCTGGAACACAGGCTGAACTATAAGGTAGAACCTAGAGAATACTGAAGTGCCCAATTCATATGGTAAATGCTAAGATCAAGGGTAATGCAGAAGCAAAGAGAAGGAGCCTTTTTAATCCAACTTGGGCTTTAGGGAAGTCTTCTGAGATAATATTACACCCAGATAAAGTGAAATATAAATGTAAGAAGATGATATTGATGCTCACAATGGAAATCAAAAGAAACCTAATTAAAATTTGATATTTGGGAAGTTTGTCAAAAAGTTTTAAAACACTTGGTCAAATAAGATCATAGGTAACTGTGAGACAATAGTTATCCCTTAACCAAAGTTACAAAAGATCTCAAAAGCAAATACGAGTCACTTAAAGGCAAAGAAACTCACACAATCTGTTGTCAATCTGTTGTCAAAAGCAGCATATCAAGAATACTTTGGAGGGAGAAATCAAATCCCGTCTGTTCTAGCCCATTCCTAACAAAATCCATTTACCCAACTAAATTCAATCCAATCTTAGAAAATCCTGATCATGCATAACTCTGCAGTATTTTTCATTCTTCACACCTTCTTTTACTAAAAACACATATTTTACCTTTCTTAAAACATTTTTTCACATTGAGTTACTTTTCTTGTTGACAAATTTGTAACAGATAGAATAAGGTCTTATTTGACGTCTAATAAACCTAGATACAACAGAAGTATTATACTTGACATCAATGACTCTAACATGTCTACATTAATCAAACCAACAAGCTTAAGCCACTTTCAATACCAGTTATCAGTTTAGCACTGAATATTTCCAGATGACATGAACCTGAAATTCATTCTGGCCAGATTGGTTTTTATTTCTGATTATTTATATAAGAGCTTAATTTTTTAAAAGCCAATTAAGCAGAGCTCTTTTACGAATTAATTTTTGGCAATACCATACACCTACAACACACATATAGATGCATATGAGCACACAAGCAAACACAGAGGCCTCATACTTCCCATTCCAAAATTTCAGCCCTGAGTCAGGTACAACATAAAAGCCATCAGTTACAGGGGGTTGGATTCAAATTGGGCTTCTAGCAGATGCAACAAATCAAGGTCACCTACCTAGATGGCTAAACCCTTTTTACTAGTGTTTACAGAAAAGACACTTAAGATTTCTATTTATCCTTGACAAGTCAAGTTCTGAATTACTTTACCCTCTTTTTAAAATTTAAAAGTCCAACACCATCTCCTTCACTCGAGTTCTAAGTTGCCCAGAACATAGGATATTGGATCCTGAAGGTTATAGTAAACCCAAAACTGGGGAGAGGGGAAGGGATGGTGGGAGGCCCTGCAGGTTAGATAAGATTGTGTGCAGTACTCTAGGTGGGACAGCCGCAGCATGGCACAGTGAGGCACATTCATTAGAATCAGAAGAATCTGAGATATCTGGCTGGTTGGGTGGGGCAGGGGTGGGGGGACAATCACAAAATGCTGGGGAGTTTCTTAGGAAGGACGTCTTCATTGGGTCCTGTTAGAAACAACATCTGTCCACACCAAGCTCACAAACAACAAGGTAGAACAACCAACCAAATAGGGGACTACAAGATTACAATCTTGCCTTCCTTTGTCTCCAACAGTTAAGGAGGTAATTCAAGGAAGAGGGGTGAGTGAGTGTGTGTATGTGTGCATGAGAGAAAGAACGCAAGCAAACTAGCACTCTTACCCCTTCACTTGAATTAGCCTGTACAAGGCACGGGGGTGGGGTGGGCGGGGGGAGTGAATCAATTATGAAGTTAAAGTTTTAAAACAAACAGTACTGAGTCTTAAGAACTTAAGTGAGACTGAATAAACAGAGGTCAATGAAAAACTGTAGAATTGGGATTAAAATGGCCCATTAAGGGAACCCATTACATTCCCAGAAAAGGAGGATCTACTAGAGCACAGTTTGCATCAGTTATTAAAACATAAACTCATATTATACCCCAATAACTCCTTAATAAACTGGTTAATAAAAGCTATTATTAAACTCCTTAATTAAACACCTTAATAAAAGCTTAATTAAACTCCTTAATAAAAGCTATTATTTATTGAGTCCTTAGTATGTGATCAACACTTACTAATGCCTTCACACTCATAATTTCATCTAAAGACAGGAATTACTTTTGAATTCATTTAATGAATAAGGTAACTGAGGTTTGCAGAGATTCAGTAACTTTTCAAAGAATCCAGAGTAGAGTCAAGATTTAAAAATTCAATCTGTGTGCCTGACTCCAAAATACACACTCTTGACTACTATGTTACAATGTCACTCTTTGGAAAGGACATTGCAAGCAAACAGAAGAGGGTGAGCAAGGTGGAGTGGTTTGAAACAATAAGATTTATATGTGGAGTTCCATGATATTTGGTATCAGTATAGTATTAAATGTGAGGTGGAGAATAAAAAGAGATAAAAGCATGGAGGCCGGATCAGGGGGTGGAAACAAGTTCATGGAGACCCTTTTGTGCACACGACCTGGCCAACTGCAGACGGGAGGCAACGGGAAAATTCGGGAGGGTTCTTTAGGCAAGGGAGTAACGTAGTGAGATCTGAGATTTCTGCCGAGGTTAACCTCTCCCATATCTATTCATGTTGCTTTAACCAAATACTGTACTCTCAGTCTTTGCCTACCAATCTTAAAATTTATTTTGGTAACAAGGAAAACCAAGCAAGAGACAACAGAATGTTGCGGTTCACAGCCACGACCACTATTAGAAAAAAGCATCTTAAAGAACATCGTTACAGTGTCCATATTCAAGAATTAAGAGCAAGACCATTCCATTCTCAACCCTTAATTCAAAATGTTACAATTCATTTCTTTTCTAGAATCATTTTCCACATAAAATTGGAATAACTAGTTCTTTAAAGATCTTTGTAATTTAGCAGCTTTTGAAATTTGACTATGGCATTTATTTTTTGCAGGGAACGGTTGCTCGTGAGGTAATTTTAATGTTTATGCCTAGAATTTCATGTGACTAATTTGAAGGTCATACTTCTTAGCTGTTATGAATAATTTTTCTATGGCTCTTTTGACATTGTAAAATGAAATATAATCTTATAACACTTTAAAATTCCTTTACCCTGGAGATTTTATTTCATACCATGGGCAGTTTCACATCTTGAAGGTATGAAATTTCAAGCCCAATTCTTAGAAGAAAATTAGCGAATATTGTGAAATTGATTATGTTGGTTATCCAACATGAATAGCATGTAAACTCTCTGAAGTATCATGTAAAGCAAAGACTACTAAATTCAAGTCTTTGGAAAAAAAGCCAAAATGCAATCATCTGTGAATCTTAATCAGAATCCTTAAAGAAGGCATATTTAATAGTAAGAAATAAACCTCAAAGGATACATACATAATTATAAAAAGTAAAACATTCTTATGTTTAGTATTCATATATAATTCAATACAATTTCAAGTTGCTAAAAATACCTTATCATATTTTCTAGTGTTTTGAGGTATAGAGTTAAAAAAAAGAGACAAACAGATATGAAAGGAGCCTCTCATCTAAATACATAGAGATATTTTAATTTTCTAGGCACCACAAAATGCATGGCGTTCTGGCTGCAGCACTCAAATCAGAAAGTAATATCTTTTAGATGACATGTTAAATTGAAGTTTTCCAGAGATTAAAGATTACATGGTAAAGCTGGTAAAGAGAAGGGGTTATAAATCCAGAATCCTGAAAAACATCTTCAAAACTCTTTTTATCCCCTCCCTAAAACAAAGGCCTCAATCTAATGTTAACTGGCAAAAAAGATTTTTTGTTCCAAAAAACTGACAAGAGATTATTGGATACTTAGTGTTGTAACACATCTATAATCTGCAATTTATGGAACGCCACAGTTTCATGGTTACAATAAAGCTCAATTTTGTTTCTTTTTACTGCATACTGAATGGACATGGGTTTATTTTACCCTATAGATCTGGAAATTTGCAATATAACAGTAAAATATAAAAGAATACTGATTAAAAGAGAATGCTAGGCAACTGATTTGAAGTTGCAGGACTCTTTTGCAAGAATCTTCTTAAAGGGATCATTTTCTTCTTTTGCCTTACAAAACAAGGTCAAAATCATAAGCATGGCTTATGCTCAAGCAATATTAAAAAAAAAAACTTTAGACAATAAAATACTTAGAATTCACAGTCAATTTTTTTTTTTCATTTAATATCACTGGTTTAGCAAAATGTATTTTAGGAAAGAGGTAATAAAAAAAATAATAATAACCTAGAAAAATTAATTCTGATATAATACGGAAGTCTGTGCTATTAGTAATTTTAGTAATGATTATTTATGCTAAAAGAGATTTGTTTTTGAATTAGTGAAAATAGTGAATGAATTATTGTAAAATATTTGTCTCAGGTCTTTCCATTTTTTGCAGAAGGTGGATCAATACAGATCTCCTAAAATTCTGAATGAACTACTTTTTAAAAGTTTGTTGGAAGGTATTCCTTGAGGTGGTAGGAGGAAAATTAGGAATGTCTTCCAAAAGCAGAAGCAATGAAAAAGCTCAAATTCAAAGGGGCAAGTCAGTTTGGGAACATTTTGTGGGGGCATGTGATGACCCCTAGTGTCTCTGAACTTTATTTTTAATAGGCACCATAGGGTCAGAAGACAATGCCAGGACTCATGAATGGAGAGATTAAAACAGAGACTTCTGCACAAAGCCAGGATTCCCAAAAGCAATACCTCCCCTGGGAAAACTAGGAAAAAACCTGCCTCACAGAGGGAACTGGAGGAAAGTCTTGTTTGTCTGATCTTGGCTCTAAGTGGAAGAAAAATAATGAAAATTCTTCCCAGAAAATGCCTACGAACAAAGCCTTCATTTAGGCCTGGCTCCAGAATTCTTATATCCTCAGAATCTGAAAACTCCGAGCCCAAAATTAAGGTGACAGTAGTCCTGTGTCAACAGTGCCCCTCAAGTGCATGGAGGAAGCACGTGCAAATGCTTTCTGGGAAGATATAATACCAATCCTGGGGACTTCCCTGGCGGTCCAGTGGTGAAGACTCCGAGCTTCCAACGCATGCGGCACGGGTTCAATCCCTGGTCAGGGAACTACAATCCCACATGCCGCATGGCTCGCCCAAAAAGATTAAAATATATAAATAAATAAATAAATAAATAAATAAATAAATAAATATATATATATATATATATATATATATATCCTGGCATCAAGGGATTCTCACAGATAAAACTCCAAAGAAGGGGCTTCCCTGGTGGCGCAGTGGTTAAGAATCCACCTGCCAATGCAGGGTACACGGGTTCAAGCCCTGGTCTGGGAAGATCCCACATGCCGCAGAGCAACTAAGCCCATGCGCCACAACTACTGAACCTGCGCTCTGGAGCCCACAAGCCACAACTACTGAAGCCCGCGCGCCTAGAGTCCGTGCTCCGCAGCAAGAGAAGCCACCGCAATGAGAAGCCCACGCACCCGCTTGCCACAACTAGAGAAAGCCCGCGTGCAGCAGCAAAGACCCAATGCAGCCAAAAATAAATAAATAAAATAAATAAAATTAAAAAACAAAAAACTCCAAAGAACACAAATTCAGAAGGAAAAGTTGCAGAACAAATGAGAGAACATCAACAGATACAGCAACTGCAGAAATAGTCCCACAAAAACTGTAGATATAATGATCAGAAACAGTGTGAAAGAAATGCTTGATATCTTTAAAGAAATTAAAGTGAGAGAATCAAAAGTCTGACTAAAGAACAAGTGATTATAACAAAAAAAGTCAGGGTGGATTAGAAAAGAATCACAGAAAATAATCATAAATAGGACTACTAGAAAAAAGATACAGTAATTTAAATTAAAAATATAAGAGGTTAGTCAGCAGATTAAACATGGTTGACAACAATCAGTGAAGTGGAAGAAACATATTAAGAAATAACCCAGAAAATAGCACAGATAAGCAAAGAAATATATATATGTATATATATTTAACATATCCATCCTGCAGATACAAGAAGATATTCTAAAATTTTAAATCCTTTGCCTGTCTGCTAATTTACAACCTTAGCAAAGATTAAAGTCAGTTCAAGAGGCTAGTTTTTAATATTAACATGAAAATACTGTATTTTTCATTGTTAAAAGTGAATTATACCTTGAGTAAATAATGGTCAAAGAAAATCCATCTGTTGTGAATAATATTAAACCATGGATCTGAGAAACTCAATGAATCCAAATCAGGATAAATAGACAAACACAAAATAGAAATATCACAACCAGAAAAATAAAAGTGAATGCTACCTAAAATACAGTATGAATAACAATAATTAGTCTACAAAAATTCCATTTCCTATAAAATCAATTTTATGTAAAATTAATTTCATGTAAAGTAAATAGAAAGTGTACATTTTGAACGTATCTTACATTATACATTATATTTAAGAGAAATTTTAAGAGACTAAATTCATTTTTTTAAATTTCCAGATATTTTGAAATCTATATAAATAAAGGCAGAGTAGTAACAATTAAATTTAGTAAATTTCATATTCAAAATGTAGGTACCAGTATAAATTCCATGTGCTAATATATTCATTTTATTCTTCAGTCCTAAAGTAAGCTTAAAATTGAGGATCTACTCTACATGACATAGAAAATATTATTTTTAGAAAATTATAATTAAACTGTAAATCACTCAACACTATGCAAATTATATTTTTATATAAAAGAAAGACCTGATCAATAAATATGACTAGTCCTCAGTTAGTTAATGCATATATATTAAGCTATTGTGTACCCAGTATAAGATATACTCTGTGGAGGACACAGGCAAGTAGGGATTTGTATTTAATTGAAAAGACAAGAGTGCACACTTTTTTTTAAGAAATTAAACACACGGTAAATGATAAAGTGCATGTAAAAAACCCCAAAATCAAAGATGCAACGTGAGTACAGTTGGCCCTCCATACCTAGGGTTTCGTATCCTCAGATTCAATCCACAGTGGATCAAGAATATTCAGAAAAAAAATTCCAGAAAGTTCGCAAAGCAAAACTTGAATTTGTCATACCTCTGACAACTATTAACATAGCAATTATATTGTATGAGGTATTATAAGTAAACTAGAGATGATTTAAGTATCCGGGAGAAGGTGCATAGGTTGGATGCAAACACTATGCCATTTTATATAAGGGACTTCTGCACGTATTGGTAAATTTTGGTAACCATGGGGGTCTTGGAGCCAATCCTACCTGCAGATACTGAAGGACTATGATACTCACCTGTTTCAATAAACTATTACAATGTTATCATATATAATAGATTCAAAATTATTTGAACAAGGTTTAAATATTCAAATTAATGGTTTTAAATTTATTCACTACCTTAAATTCTTGCAAATACTCACACATTCATATTCTTCCTTCCTCTCCCTCTCCCTCTCTCTGTCTCTCTCTCCCTCCCTTTCTAAATAGACAAATTTAATCATGTGGTTATTTTTTTAAAGTATAGTGTAAATGTCTTAAATGCTGTTTACTAATATTTTAACCAAATTTGCATCTTAAATGGATTTGCTCATGTATATTCAATCTAAAAAGTCTCATCTAGATAATAATATTACTGAAGTACATATACAGTATCATATAAATTGTATAAAAACTCATGAAAATTTAGGAAAATATTTACACTGTAAAGTTACAGGCAGTTTAAATTCACATAATAGTATTGCCATATATTTTGTATACATTTAAAACTGTTATTTTAGGAGTTTTGGTATTAAAAATAAAACAAAACATAAATATTGCATTAGGATCTTAAATTAATGTTAAAAGTAACTATTTGAGATCAATAAGTAATGCTAAATAAAAACATCCTGTTTTAGCTTACTGGTTGACATACATTTGTTAGATAAATAAATGACTGACCAAAAAGATCTATTGGCAAAAAGTCAAGATAAATTCTTATGAAACTAAGAATTAAAATTTTATTTTTACTTCAGAAAAATTTAATAGTTGCTTTCAAAAGTGGTTTACACTACTAGCTACTATTTAAAATTGATGTTCCCCTGTATTTACTTTGTTACAATTTACTGTTATGGATGACAAAATTTACCTCCCAATAACAGTGCAAATTCATGAAAACATAGAGTGTTTTCTTTATCTCTGTTTTAATTATTTATTTGTTATAGCAATAATAAGTGTGTATATTAGATCAGTGTTCTGAGCCCTATAGTCTTTAAGAAAAAGTGAACACTTTTTTTTAAAACACAGGTTATAGGGCTTCCCTGGTGGCGCAGTGGTTGAGAGTCCGCCTGCCGATGCAGGGGACATGGGTTCGTGCCCCGGTCCAGGAGGATCCCACATGCCGCGGAGCGGCTGGGCCCGTGAGCCATGGCCACTGAGCCTGCGCGTCCGGAGCCTGTGCTCCGCAACGGGAGAGGCCACAAAAGTGAGTGGCCCGCGTCCGGCAAAATAAATAAATAAATAAAACACAGGTCATAAAGAACAATAGTGATGTACATTAAATATACTGTCACATACATCACTTTCTTAAAACCTTCATTCAATCCTGGCAGAGACCACAATTAATTTAGAGCTTCTCATTTATTTCCTATCAAACATTTGGCTATAGTATAATAAAAAGAATATCAAAACCCAACACTTTTTGAAAGGTTCCACTTGCTTGAAGTGTAGATGCTGAAGCCAAAATTGAAAATGACTGGATTTTCCTATAAACTAGTTGACCTGTTTATTCCAGAAATGGTCACCATTCAGCCACCATTCAGCCACACTAACCATGACAAATCAACACCTTGAAGATTTATTGAATGTACCAGCTTATGTTCAGTAAATGTTCATATGTATGGCTTTACGTAGACTCTTTGAATACTACAAATTATCAACTACAAAAGTTTTTAAGTAAAACTTTTTCTTGGGAAGGAATAATAGTAAATGACAAATCATAAGTTAAAACTCTTTCCCAATTCTGAGAACTGTAGGCAGAAAAGGAAGGAAAGTATAGAGTGGCTAAAATTAACATGGCTTATTTGAATGTAAAGATTAATTTGAAAACACTTCAAGTTCAGAATACTGTGGTACCTCTCAAAAATGGGGATGGAGTGTATATTTAAGTGTGAGACAAGACAGGTGGGGAACTTTAGTCCTACCACTGATGGACTTGCAGATCCACAGAACTGGTCCTCAGAACAGAATCAGTGCCTGGGGAACAAAAGGGAGAAAGTCAGGGTGATGGAGGAAAAAAAAAAAAATTTACGTATGTAGCTAACTAGACTCCTTGATGAATAGAAAGAAAAGCTCTTGAAAATAAGGCTTAATTTATAGTGTTCATAAGTGAAGTTATGAGGAAATAGTACTTTTCTAGTTTCTAGAAATGGATAAATAGTAAACAACAACAAGTATCTTATTTGTTTTATAATATCTTTAGCACAAACTAAAGTGAAACAACTGTAATGGAGGGTAGGAAAAAAACAACAAAGTTTTCTTACAGTTTTCAGAGCAAATGCCAACATTAAAACAAGAATATTAAGTACATATAAATGAAGGTGGTTTGGCTCAGACAGGCTGGCAAATATAACATTTAAGTGAAAAAAGGCACCAAAATGCTGCCTTCTCTATTAAAACCCCAAAGAATTTTAATTTAAACTTAGAGTTTTAAGTAAAACATTACACATTAATTATCCAGTCTCCAAGGACATGCAAAATACGTCTTTTTGCAGGAAGTTGGTTCAGCATTGACTAGTTGCCAACTGTCAAGCTAAGGAACTTTTATAGAGAATTGAATGCAGAGGTTTAAAAAGGTAGAGGAATTAAGATAATACATACATGTATAAAGAATTGGTATAGCTCTTGTTATAATTATCTGTGAAACTATACTTTTAAAATGGAGAGAAGCATATTGCTATTGGGAAAGTTTTCATTTACATCTTTTAAAGGTAAGAAAATATATTATCATTCTACATAAACTGTCACTTTTTTGTTTTAAGAAAAATAACTTCAATCAAAAAAAATTCAAGTTTAAAGATTTATGTCCTTACAATCCACAAATCTTTTAAAATTTACTTCCAAATGTTTATTTGTTCAAATAAATAAATGATGAATCTGTAAATTAAATACACAAATGGTGAATAATGGTATCTAAATGAATTAATAGGAATTTCTTATATGCAAAGTATGTCATTAATATATATTATCTTCAAAGTTTACATATATATAATACAAGTAATTGAACTTAAAACACAGGAAATCATCATGCCTAAGAGTCTGATGTGGATTATAAACCAGTCATTCAGTAAATGAGAAACTTTAATCAAAAGCTTCAGACCAAACACCATTAACTGTAGTAAAGCTTCCTTTAGGAGAGTTTCACGTTGCCTGAAATTTTCGCTCGTAGGAAACTAAGGGAGTTGTTGTAATCTACCTCCATCTTCCAATGGTGTTTTGCATATTGCCATGTGCACAGAGTTTCAAAATATGAATATTTACATGTAAGTGGAAAACTATATTCAAATTAAACATTTAAGAATAAGAAAATACATTTTGTTTTTAGACTTGGTATTGCCATTCCCCACCCTCATTCTGCTTTTCTTCCTATAACCAGCCATTTAAAAATGCTTGAGGCATAACCTTTTGTTTAAATGAATTCTTTTTTTTTTAAAAATAAATTTATTTATTTTATTTTTGGCTGTTTTGGGTCTTCATTGCTGCAAGCAGGCTTTCTCTAGTTGCAGCGAGATGGCTTCTCATTGCGGTGGCTTCTCTTGTTGCAGAGCACGGGCTCTAGGTGCGCGGGCTTCAGTAGTTGTGGCTCGCGGGCTCTAGAGCGCGGGCTCAGTAGTTGTGGCGCACAGGTTTAGTTGCTCCACGGCATGTGGGATCTTCCGGGACCAGGGCTCAAACCCATGTCCCCGGCATTGGCAGGCAGATTCTTAACCACTGTGCCACCAGGGAAACCCTAAATGCATTCTTATAAGATGTGTATTGTGGTTTTGTGCTCACGTATTTTAAATTTATAAACATATTTTGCTCCAGAGTTCCTTCTGCTTCTTACTTTGTTTTAATACAACATAATATTTTTAAGATCTATATATTTTCTGTGTTACATTTAGACTGAGGGAGCCAGCTTCCAAGATGGCCCCCAATGATTCACACTTCTTGGTAATAATGTGCATGTGTGATTGCCTCCTGTGTCGAATCAGAGCTGGCTCTGTGTGACCAATAGGATGCGGTAGATAAGCAGCTGGGTGACTTCTGCTGCTAGGTCATAAAAAGTAATATGGCTTCTGCCTGACTCTTTCTGTCTTAGGACTCGTGGCCCAGGAATCAAGTAGGGGAGGAAACCCAGGCCAAAAGGAGACGCCACATTTAGACATTCCCGTCAACAGATCCAGTCAAGGTTGTAACCAAGAGCCAACTTCAAATGTCAAAAGCGTGAGTCAGTTTTCAGGTAATTCCAGTCTCTCCTCTTTGTGTAGCTCCAGCTGAGGCCAAATGGAATGAGACATGCTGTCCGCATTAAATTTCAGGCCTGTAAATATGTGAGTTTGGGAGTTCTGAGAAGTAAGTGCCAAGCAGAGATCAGATGTGCAAGAAACTTGTTGTGAAAACTGCTTGTGAAGGACAAAGTGGGGTGGCGGGGGGAACAGAAGGGAGAGAAGAGCCTTCAGACTGTGATGAAAGTATGACAGCTTTGAAAAGAGGGAAGGAAGAAAGGAGAGTTGGTTAAACAGAATTTCAGACTACACTGCATTTCCAAAAACATCTTGACTAAGCTGATGGGGACTCCCTAGGCAAAAGTTGCCCATAAAGGGGTCCCGGATCGGGCAAAAATGACTTTGCTCTAGTTCCTTCACCATGCTCAGTCACTGGCTGGGAGAAACCCTGGGAGAGGAGGGTCGTGGCATGAACACCATAGCAGATTTGATGACGTAGTAACTGGAGACTGTCAATGACCTTTGTTCCATGAAGGTTCTTTTCACAGCTGCCACTGCCTACTCCATTCAATGCACAGATCCACTTACCTATGAATCTTTGGGTAGCAGCCCCTCATACGTTCCATGGACTTCTCCTGGACTTCTCCTGAAAAAGTTTTATTTCATTGGCTCTGATGATGCTACACACCAGTGATTTTCTCTGGCTACTCCCCAGTCTCCTTGGCTGATTGATCTTTCTTTGTATAACCTTTTAAATAAGGGGTCTCCTCAGGAACTGGCCATAGGTCCTCCTCCTAGAAAATGAAAATGAGTGGGACAAATGACTGCCCTCATCAGTGCAGCTCAGCTGCTCTCAGGATCACAACTGGTATTATGTCCCACCTCCACTGTCATTACATCTTTTCATCTCCAACCTCTGCAGGTCTTGGTGACTATATATACATAAAGGGAGTCAAAGAAAGAGAATTATTATAAGGAACTGGTTCATGTGATAATGGAGGCTGAAAAGTCTCAAGTTCTGTAACTGACAAGCTGGAGACCTGGGAGAGCTGATACATAACTCCAGTCTGAGTCTGAAGCCCTGAGAACCAGTAGAGGCTCAAGACCCACAAAGAGCTGATTTTTCAGTTTTAGTCCAAAGGCTGAAAAAGACCAATATCTCAGGTGCAGTAGTCAGGGAGGAGGAGTTCCGTCCTACTGGAGGCAGGGTCAGCCTTTTTGTTACATTTAAGCCTTTAACTGATTGGCTGAGGGCCACCCACATTAGGGAGGGCAATCTACTTTACGCAGCTTACCAATTCAAATGTTAATCTCTTCCAGAAACGCCCTTACAGACATGCCTAGAATCATGCTTGATCAAATATTTGGGTGGCCCGGTCTAGCGGACACATAAAATTAACCACCACAGTGACTAACCTGGTGGTACAACCCAGACCTTCTTTCCTGTGGGAGCTGAGCTCTAGGTAATTGCATCATTCTCAGGCCAAGGCTTCTATGCCTGTCCATTCATAGTTTCAGCTAGAAAATATAGTACCTCAAGGTGCCAAAGTGGATGATCCATCATATCAAGATCACCAGCAACAGGAATCAGTTTGTCTACACGATATTAAATTTATTTTAAAAATCTTGTACCAATATGTGTGGTCTTCCTTTTTGTCTATTGTTTAGCACCAGTTAAATGAATTCCTTGCTCATAAATTCTTTGCTATTTGAAGCTAACAGTTCTTCAACGTTCTCATTATTTACTTCAATAAGTCCAATCTCCTTTGCAAGCTCTAAGATTTTTTGCTTTGCATCAATCATTTCCTTAAGCTTTGGAAAAGAGCAATGAACTGTGAGACGAGTGTCTTCCATACTTTTTCCTTGTATGTTGTGTTACAGTTTGTCAAAACCTGATTGATAAGTTTTAAGGAACTCCTTGATGTCAAGACTATTCCATAAATCCTTTAATGGAGGACTGTCACACCAGATACAACACATAATATTTGAGAGGCAAAAAAGACCACTTAAATAGAATCTTCCTAATCAATAACACTACAGGCCAAAAAAAAAAAAAAAGACTACTCAGATAGGATGCTCCTAATCAATAACAATAGAGGAATGTCTGAGAACATTATTATCAAAAGAGACTTGTTTGCAAGATTTCCCTTCTTCATGTGTTCCATTATGAATAACCATGAAGATAACACTGTCTATAATCATTAAACATCTGCTTTGCAAAGCATTCTTCAACGGTCTCTAAAGGGCCATGCGGTTTGCGGAATGATAAACCAACAACTTGTAGCTTAACAAATTCCACCTAAAAGCAACATTAGCCTATCTTTGGATGCTTCAAGTGCATGGTACTGTTTCCTCCTAGAAATCTGAAATAAATCTACATGATGACAGTCATCTCCAGTGATATCTAGTTTCATCAATATTGAAAATGTGCTTTGTTTATCAGTAGTTTTCTGCCATATAATGGGGAGAATCGCTACTGTTTCAGTATTAGCAGCTTCACCTATGACCTTCAAATTACATAAGGTAAGGTCTTGTGAATATCTCTCCTTTCCATCTCCTTTTTCTTCAGGTCTTTGAAGATGTTCATTTCTTTCTGCTGTATCAGCATGGTTCTTAATGACATTCCACAATGACTGAGGTTATCAATACACAGCACGTGGTTATTTCTCCAGTTTTTTAATACCAACCATACTTTTCATAATTTTTTTTCTTGTTTTACTTTCTCACATGCAGAAAATCATTGTACACTTGGTAAATGAAGACAAGTGCATTACCAGATTATGTCTTTTATAAGCTCTCCTCTCTCAATTCAATTCTCAATTCAATTTAATGCTTACAATTTTTCTTCCAATGGATGGGTTTTTCTGGACTTTAGGTTCACCTAATTTTTTAAAAGACATTTTTACTTAATGTAAAGAAGAAAATAGATAATGCACAATACTTTTAGACAAAGATGATATTAGGAGAAAAGCTAAGACTGAAACACAATCTATATACATCCTCTCACTCAAACTCTTAAAGCAATTTAGATGTTTTTACTGGCACATCAAACTATGTTTTCAATAATGAATGTGGCGAAATTTTTGCAAGTATTTATAGTGAATATATGGTTAAGAGTTCAGATAACTAGAGACACAGAATATTTGCAATATTATGTGACTCACTGATGACTCACCCACATGAGAAGAGAACATGTCCTTATTTGGACCTATAAGCAAGTATGAGTGGGATATGGCTGTCAAGAGCATTTGAATTTCTTGAGGGTGTCAGTGCAACAATGCTTTCAAACCCAGAAAGAAAATACTATTTACATTTAAAAATATGAGACCACTGGGAAAAAGAAAGATTGATCTGAAAAATAAGAAGACTAAATGAGTGTTCTGTCATAAAAGGAAACATAAGAGAGATTACATAATGAATTATGCCAAGAGTTTGAGAATATATCAAGTTTTATTTTCACATGGAAAGTGGGGATGGCCCTAAATCATCTTAGATTTTTATTATTGATTTAATTATCATTCCAAGTAATGTTTATACTTTTGATGTACCTTAGAAAATAGTAAGATAAATTAAATAGCTGTATTTTGTCAGTAAAGGACATTTTAATATAACACAACAAATAGTAGCTCTGGAAGAATGCCAAAGAGGGGGCAAAAAATGGTTCTCTGCATTCTTGTTAATACTTGTTTTTGTCTCAAGTCTATGCTACCTAATAAGAATGCACCACCACCTTGTGGAAATTCCTTCAAACTACAGACACATCATCCCAAGATCCAGAGGGATCCAAGAAACAGACTACCAGATCAACATATTTCATTTCTATTTAATTTAGTTTGACTATTGTTTCTATGTAGCTCACAACAAAATCTTAGTCTCTCAACCCAGCCTCTCCAACTCTAGTCCCATCTTTACAACTGTCTGGTTCACTTTCCCACCTGATGCTTTGCTGGCACTTAAAATACCATAACTTCCAAACCAAATTCTTCATAATCGTTCTAGTTCTAGTTAAATGAATGGACACTCATATGGTAGTGTTAACTCACCCAGGTTAAAAATGTTGGCCTAAAAAAAAAAAAAAAGTTGGCCTTCTTTGACTTATTCTGCCCTGAAAATCCACTCCACCTTAAAATTAATCACCAAGTTCTGTTAGTTCTCACTCCTAAATGTCTTCCATTTTTTCTCGTCTTTTTATCTCTACTGACAAAATCCTAGATTATGCCTTCAAATTTGCATACCTAAGCCATCATAAGTCTTATATCTACACTTCTAGCGTCTCCTCTTCCTCCACTGCCACTACTGATGCTGTATCTCTCTCCTGTGTTAATCAGTTTACTTGGTTTACTTAGGCGTTACAGCCTCCAATACTCCTTTTTTTAAAAAAATTAATTCATAAATTTTTGGCTGTGTCAGGTCTTTGTTGCTGCGCAGGCTTTCTCTAGCTGCCACGAGCAGGGTCTACTCTTCGCTGCAGTGCATGGGCTTCTCATTGCAGTGGCTTCTCTTGTTGCGGAGCAATGGCTCTAGGCACGCAGGCTTCAGCCGTTGCGGCACTCGGGCTCAGCAGTTGTGGCACATGGGCCCAGCCGCTCCGCAGCATGTGGGATCCTCCCGGACCAGGGCTCGAACCCGCGTCCCCCGCTCCGGCAGACTCCTAACCACTGTGCAACCAGGGAAGTCCCCGGCCTCCAATACTCTTATCAGTGTCTACATGTTCCCTGACTTCTCCCCCCACCAGTGTGCTAAATATCTGATGTTCCAACAATAATCTCTACTCCAACCATAATCTCTACTCACTATCTACTCCAACCATAATCTCTACACACTATGTCCCAAATGTGCTCTAGTGCTTTCCTACCTCTGCTACTATGCTCACACTCTCTCTGGCATACCCTCCCACTACATCTGGAAGTCAGAATTCTTGTGAATCTTTGAAAACATTTTCACAGTGATGTTTAGCAAATGTGAAGACTTTTGACAGAAAAACTGTTTACCCACTCTGAAAAAATATTCCAGTCTGATGTTAAAGGGATACACATGGAGTAATGGCTATTCACTTGACAAGCTAGGTAGCTAAATCCATATTGGTAATGAGTGGCATTAAGAAAGCTGACATAAGAAGGAAGAGAATGTCTCCTATCATATCTTAATTTTGATTCACTAAAGTTGCTATGTGGCTTTTTTATTCCTTTTGTATAAAATTCTGAACAATTATTTAACTTAGAGTTTAGCAGGCATTTTGATCTTCCAGTTTTATTTGCTAGCCCAAATCTCCTTACTGACTAATGTTGCATTTTCATCAAATGAATTTTATGCTTTTCAAAAGAATAATGCATACAACTTTAGTTTTCAACAGATAACTTTTTTGTACTTGACAGTATAGTTTAGGGTGAGTTGATGATAGAGGAACTGGCCACAGGGTGGTAGCTCTGGCTAGTAACTAGAACTGGGTATATGTTTAGAATCAGATCAGATAAGAATTGCAACAGTGGTTTTTCAAGAGATTTGATGGGGCTGGAAGGAAGCAAAAAAGGTCACCTTTTAAGTAAGATATACTAGAGACAGATCAGACGAGCAGTATTCAAAAGATTATTAAACAGAGGAGACAGTCTTTGGTCAAGTTTTTAAGCAGCACCAGGGAGAGCTCCCTGCATATGTTAGCCTCCACTTGGAGGAAACTAATGGTCTGTTCTTTAACTGCTGGCAGCTGGAAACTTTTCAGATGGACTTGATTCCCAAAGGTAGTCTTTCTGACAGCATAAGTCTCAGTCCTGTTTAGTCCTATCCCAATCCTCCGTGGATGAGGCTCCATACTTATATATACCTAAAAATTATTGCGATACATAATCCAGGTCAATTGGGAGTTCAAGCTACAGGATGAATTTTGGTGGGAAGAGATCCTCCTAAAGTATCAAGGTCTTCTTGGTTAAAGTTTTCTTCCTCCATCATATAATCATCCTTGAGAAATGGGCTGAAAAAAGTCACCTTGCCCAAGAGTATACCTCCCCTGACCCCACGTCCCAGGGCAGCACACAGCCCTGGTTGATACAGTGTTATAAAAGCCAAACACTCTTTTCCCAATTCTGGGCAACTCTGAAAGGCCGTTAAAGCTTCAAGGTCTTCATGGGGTCACCTGAAGTGTTGTTGGGACTGTACCATAGCCCAGGTTCTTATTCATCCCAATTCTACTTCATTCCCTTCTCCCAAAAGTGTTGATCATGAGAACAACCACCATGGAAAAAACATTAAACAACGAGATTGATAGAACAATTCAGCCAGTTGACATGAATCCCAGCCTGTCATTAACCACCACAGTGCTGATACAATGGATACATAAATGGAGTAGCCAGAGTAGCAGGGGTGGTAGCTAAGCAATGGCTAAACAGCATGAATCCTCACTTGCTAAAGCTGATACAGCAGAATCCCAACCTGCTAGAGACAGAGACCAACACTGAGCACCTAATATGGCACAGCTCCTTGAGGAAACCAATTGGCCACTTGATGGCAAGTTTATTATATTTGATCCCTTCTACTATGGGAAGGGACAGTGACACACTTGGTTGGTAACTGACATGTATTCCAAGTGTGAGTGTGACTTTATTGTCCACAGAGTTTTAACTAGCACCACCATTCGAGGACTTATGGAATGTTTGATACACTGATACATCATCCTTTATAATTTTTCATTAGAGCTATGGGCCCACTTTACAGCAAAAGGGCTGTGATAGTGAGCACATGATCATGAAGTCCACCGGTCCTATCACATACCATGCACACAGCAGTTGATGGCCTCATAGAGAATGTAATGGCCTACTAAAAACACAGCTGAGGCGCCAGCTGGAAGATGATACCATGCAAGGATGATGGGCGTTATCTTCCTGGACACAGTGTACATGCTAAATCAATGACTACTGTAGAGTGCAATGATCCCAGTAGACAGCATATATGGGTCTGGAAACCAAAGATGGAAGCAGGAGCGGCCCTGCCTACCATCATTCTCAGTGACCAACATGAAAACTTTATGCTTCCCAACTCTGCAACTCTGTCAACCAGGGAAAACAGAGTCTCACTGACCACTAAGCTACAGCTGCAGGGGTAAGAGCTCCCTTCTCTGAAGGAGAACTTGATAGGTTGCCTAAGCACTCTGAACAACTTTTGCCAAGGTACTCAGCAAGCAAAAAGAGAAATTGCCATTCTGGCAGAAGTAATTAACCCAGACCATGAAGAGGAGGTAGGGATGCTGTTACACAATGGGGATAGGAAGGAATGAATATATTTGGCATCCAGGTTGTCAAATGAGACGTGCATTTGAATCCTCACTTGCTAAAGCTGATACAGCTGATACAGCAAGAGCAGCAGCCTCAAAAGAGCATGGTAAGAGGACCTTGTACCCCTCAGATCAGGGTCTTGCCACCCCACCAGATAAGCCATCTAGACCAGCAGAGTTGCCAAGGATAAGGCAAATCTAGAATAGAAAATAGAGGAAGGAGATGCTGAGGATCAGTTGCAGCCTTTAGACAAGCTGCAGCACCAGAGGCTGGAGATCAACCACTAAACTTTCTCTTATTTGTTTTGCTGAGGAAAAGAGGCCCATCAGAGCCCTGAAGGAGTTGCTGTTGACCTCCTCTAAAGCAAGTGGAGGCAAGTAGCTCAAGGGTTGGACTGTGAGAGATGCTGTGCTGTCCTATTCAAATCCTCTTTTCAGGACTGAAGAAATGATTCTTCAGCTGCTGGGAAGTTTGTTGAAGGCTTTCAGATCTGTTCTCAGCCCCTCACAGAATTACCATAAGCTTCAGAGAGTCAGACAGCTGTCTTGCCTCTCAGAGGAGCCCCCATCCAATGACTAGTAAATATGGGGTTATAAAGGCTAGGCTCCCTCACCTTAACTTGGGACAACCTTGAAGAACCATCCCAGCTTCAACCATGAGGTTGGCTGAGACCTTTGTTGCATTTACATCACAGCCCAAATTCTCCTTCTACTTAATCCTGTTTCCTTCCTTTTTCAAAAAAACAGCCTAGTCAACTTCCTGCATAGTAATCTTCCATTTCAAAGTCTGCTTCCCAGGGGACTTAATCTGATATCTACAATAGTAAGTGAGTTAGGTACTTCTGAAAATTATATAAACTTTTGTTAATGGCTAAAACAGATATAACCTTCATGGTCTGTGAAAGAAATACCCATTATATTGTGTGTACTCAGTTATATCATCGATGTGTTCAATTTATGAGAAAGTATAAGTTCTCTGGAGTTATTCTGATTTTTATCCAGTAGGAACGTAGATAGGTACATTTCAAAACATCCTTAAATACTGGGAAGATACTTTAATAGTGAAGAGAACTAAAGTTATAAATCCTTAATGTCCATATCCCATAATCATAGCCAAAGATTACATCATATATATAAATTAATTTTCAACCACAATATCCAAGGTTTTAGTTTCAGGAGGATCATTACTCAAGTAGAGTAAACTCTACTCTATTATCCATCATGAGCAAGGAAAGGAATGTGTTGATTAATTATATTATTTTTAATGGAGATTCCATATGTACTATGTTTGAATTACCAATTTTCAAATAATTCAAAACATCAATATACATTTAAGATCCAGGTGACTAAAAATAACACTTTTTTTTACAACGCAAAAGTCATTTTAGGATCTTGTTACATCACACATTTATCAATACAGACATTGTCATTTAGACTTGCAGGAACAACTACTAATGGAGACGTCTGCTGTTGGGTCACAGAATAATTATTATACTGTTATAACACAGTTTGAACTACATGTTCTAGTTGCAAAGACCACCGGAGACCGTCATGCTATATCTTAACTGTACCCCACAGTTGAAAAGGAATAGATGAAGTGTTTGTTTAGCTTTCAAGTTAGAAACTAGTTGGTCAGTATATACAACATAAGAATAACTGGGGGAAAAAAGTGAACAGTAGTAGTAAGCTAATGCAAAAATATGATAGTCCAGGATTGAGTAATATGTGTATCTATCCCCTCAGATCCATGGAAATCATTGGCGACGTGAAGCTCCTTCATTAGCATCTTTGCTCACGAAAGAAGACAAGGTTGCTCTGATAGATTTCCTCTGAACAACTACAACTCATTTTATGAATACATCTGACATGTACTCAGTATCATTTCAGTGCTTACACTACCTTGTTGTCAAGGAAACAGCCATCAGGATCACTTAGGAAGTAGTGAAAAGAAACCAGTAAAAGAAGAGGAGTATATTGTATGTTGCAATGGTAAGAGTTTCCTTCTCTGAAGGAGAACACGATAGGTTTCCGATGTTAATGAATAGAACCCAAACTCACTGCAAAACATGAAATCTGAGCATGACAGAAAAGATGTTATGAAAAATGCTTGCTGATGGCAGAAAATTAACAGTGTGAACTGGCCTTATATTTACAGAGAGATTTAGTACATAATATACTCATTATATCCAACATAGGGTACGCTATGTCCACATTTGAAAATTAATAAACTGGTTGAACTTAGTCATTGTTTTTAAATTAGTTACTATAAACAAGTACATAAGCAGTTGACCAAATGCAACTAAGTCATTTCAAGTTATAAATTCACTTGCTTGGGGAATGTGTTTTTGTTAAAGTCACTACATTGAAATGATTAAGAGCTCAGCTTCTAAGTCAAATATCTTGATAATCAAATTGCAGCTAACTTCCAAAGGGAGAAAAAAAGATGGCACCTTCAGAAGGGTTTAAATAAAAATCATTGAATGGAGGAATTACTTGAAGAGGTAGGGAAAAGTTGAAAGGAACAACAAGGGATGCTGAATAACTCAGGGACTCGCAAAATGGGAAGCCATTGCTACCCCCAAGAACTCAAGAAACAGTACTACCAGAATTTGGTGAAACACCAACAAGAACACCTAACAGGAGCTACGACTGTACCAGAAACAGACTCTCCACAGCCAGGCAGGAAGGGAGCGGGGTGGCAGTAGGGTAGGGAAAAATAACACCACTTCCCTCTTCTTTCACTT
This sequence comes from Phocoena sinus, assembly GCF_008692025.1. Taxonomy (NCBI): domain Eukaryota; kingdom Metazoa; phylum Chordata; class Mammalia; order Artiodactyla; family Phocoenidae; genus Phocoena; species Phocoena sinus. Next base: position 134,631,934 of record NC_045765.1, on the reverse strand, counting down.
TTAAGCCTCCTGCTGAGATCTCCCTTGTGTTGAAGGCTTCCAGAAGGCAGGAGAAAAGGAAGCCTGGATGATGCAGTTTGAATAGTTTTGCCTCCCACAGCAGGGCAGAGGAGAACAGAAAATTGATCTAGGGAAGCAAATGGAAAACGATAGCCAACATATCCGCTTGTTGGTTATATTACCTGAGACATATTACTTCTCTGTTTCATCTCTAAAGTCCAGCTAATAATAGTATCTTCTTCATAGGGATATTGTGGAAATAATATACGAAAATAGCTAGAAAATCATAACTACTCAATAAAACTTAGCTATTATTTTTTTTCCAAGTCAGTTTTTTTTAACTAAAAATTGTCAAAGTAATTCATGCTATGAGATGTGGAGAGGATAACTTGGGAAGCTGAAAATTTGGAAGAGATTAAAAACATAAAGGCCTAAACATATACAACAGTGTTAACACTAAATGGAACATTAACATTTTTTTTGCATTCCTCCAAAAATTACTTTTCAGATTATGAAAAGCAATTCTTTCTTAGTTGTACGATGTATAAACAAAGTCTCTAGTTTTCATCTCCCAATAGCAGAGGCATCAACTTCTTTCACATTCATAGCTAGTTGGGGTCTGTAATCTGAACACAGAAAAATGGCTCCGCAAAGATGCCCAGGTCCCAATTCTTAGAACCTGTGACTATGCTACCTTATACGGCACAGGAACTTTACAGCTAGGATTAAGTTAAGGATCGTAAAGTGAAGAGATTATCCTGGATTACCCAAGTGGGCCCAAAGTAACCACGGGGTTCCTGAGGAGAGAAAGGCAAGAGGCTCAGAGTAACAGAAAGCAACATAATGACAGAAGCAGAGGTTTGAGTGACTTGAGGAAGGGGTGATGAATCAAAGAATGCATGTAGTCTCTAGAAGCTGGAAAAGGCAAAGAAACGGATTCTCCTCTAGAGCCTCCAGAGGAATGCAACCCTGTAGACACCTTGTGTTTAGGACTTTAGCTGTAGAACTATAAGGTAATACACCCGTGTAATTTTAAGGCACTAAGTTTGTGGTCATTTGCTACAGCAGAAATAAGAAACTAAACAGGGTCTCTGCTTATTGTTGCTTTCTGACATCCCAGATCCATTTTCCACCCTTTCCTGTTTGGGTCTGTGCCATAGGAGGCTAATCTTTGGCTTCTAGCTGAGATCAGTGAATGGAGGCACTGGCAGGAATGGGGAAGGCAAAGAGAGGCGCTAGAGTACTTATCCCTGTCCTGCCCACAGATCACTGCATTTTTGGCCTTTGATGGTGTCTCCCTACAGCCCCCATTCATAATAGGTATCCTTACTTCCACAGCTTCAGGATCCTAGGCCTAGGGCTGGTCACTCCCCATGGTGGCTAGTCCCAAATGCTTCACTACCCCTGTTGGTTCCCTTAACCTTGCCCACACTTCCCTAAATCCTTAATAGTTCTCTGGTTAAGCCCTTTGAGTGTGCCATTTCTTTGCTGCTGGTAAACTGTCTGATTCAATACAGAATATCTATTTTCATATTCATTTAAGACTCAATTAGTTGAGTCTTACATTTTCCTTGAGGTGCTCTAAAAGAATACCAAGCATAAGAAAGTTGAAGACAGTGTAATCATCTACCAGTAATTAAAATTATAGTTTGTTCATCTTTTGAATTGAGTTATAACATGTCTGTCCCCACTTTAGAAAAACTGAATCCTTCTTCACTTAAAAAGCCCACAAAAAGTGTTACCAAACATACTTTTAGAGAGTAAATACTTTCAAGTGTTTTAGGCACTTTAAACTATTTAACAAAGGCACAAAGAAGAGTGGAGAGAAATGCTTTTCATGAAGTAATACAGTTCATTGCAATACTGAAGGTCAATCAGATAGACATAAACAGATCATTACAGTAATAAATAAATGGTAACTAGAGTTAAGAATTTAATTTTTAAAAATGTATGTGCCCATCAGGAGCACATTATTTGTTTAAAATCTATCAAAACTATTATTTAACATGGCTGCTTTTAGAAAACTATATAAATGAAATGTCAAATATCTGGATTGATCAAAAAATATTTAGTCAATCTTCAGGAGATTTGCTATAATATGGAAAATAAGTATCCAAATGACTTGTAACTGAAATGCATTGTCACTTATGTCTAGATTATTAAGTGTGCGTATATATATATATATACTTAATAATGTATATATATACTTAATAATATATGTATAATTTATATATGTATATATATACACTTAATAATATATATATACACTTAATTAATACACTTAATTACGCCTAAGTGAGAGTTGGTCAAAGTTGCCAGAAGAAGAAACTCTCTTCTGTGCATGCTTAAATCACAAACATTCACACTTTATTGAATTAAACAAATTAGGTAAAGAAATAAGATAGCATAATTTAAAGAACCCTCCACCAGTCCCCTCAAATTGGTCAAATAACTGTATTTCATAGAAATCATGAAATCCTCTCTCCTTTTGGAAAATATCAAGCCCTACAAGATTAATTTATGCTGTACAGGCAGATGATGAAAGATTCTGGGAAATAAAGCCAAAATGGGCTTGAGATTTCTCAAATCAATTAAAATTGTTTTCAGTTACCATTTTGCTACAGAGTCTACCCCTACTCAACTCTTTCCACATGGTTCACGGATGAATGTCACAAAGGAGAACAGAGGACTGAGGATGACTGCAGACACATTACTGCTCCTGGAAATGCCATAGAGTCTTACATATAGAGTTTTACAGTCTCACTGAAACAAAGATACAAGAACAGGCTTCACTCTCTAGATATCGCATACTAAAAAAAAAAAGCCTCAAATCAAAGGGCCGTGAAAATACAAAATTAACTAAATACGCACACTAAGATTATAATTTTAGCACTTGCATTTAACTATAAAATAGGCTCCTGTCTCTACAGGCTTATTCAGAGCAGAAAAGACTCATACATACATTGTCTGCACTAATTACTTGTTTGAACTACCCTAAGCTGCCTTCATTAGAGTCACTGGTACTCGTTAGTAAAACATAACGTGCTTGAAGTGTACAAGTATGGATGAATGCTTGCCCTTCCAAGTTCAATTTAACATTTTTACATAATTATGTAATAAATAATTTGTACTTTACAAGAGAAGTAAGATAGAATTGTAATGAATATATATGATAATTAGTCTGTCTTTGGTATGAGGTATTAGTGCCTCTTTAACTTGATGTGTACTATATTGTAATATACATGGAATCTACATTATAGTAGTGTGATATATTACACATTACATCATGGATAGTACTTATAAAATCTATGCACAACATTCATAAATATGTGCTTATATTAGTATTTTTGCATGTTGTATATATATATATAATATTCTCTGGCATCTCTAAGAAAACAACAAAGCTATATATTTCTACATGGCTAGAAAAATTATAATCATCAGCAATCTATTAACTAGCAATTATGTCTTTAGTGTATTTCCCATTCTGAAGTCTTTTGCCACTTGAACAGGAACATACATCTACAATGTCCTTCCTAATGCTACTACTATATACCTTCAATGGTAATAACTATAGTACTAATAATGATAGTTATACTGCCTTAACTACAATGCCTATAGAACAAAACTGCTTTTTATTTACAAATTATTTTCACATTCATTACCTTATTTGTTCACATCAACCTTGTGATATTCAAATATAATCTTAATGATGGGGTATGCATTGCAGGGGTAGGAAAGAAAAATTAGATTCTGTCTCATTTATCTCTTGCAAGTAAGGGTTACACTTGACCTTGCCTGTGAATAGAATTTCACGCATGCATGCCTTTATGAAATCTTAAGCAGATGCCTTCAAAGTGGGTTTTCTGGGTTGGTGCTTGAAAACCAACCAAACATCAGCTGATATGGGGCTGCCTCAAGCCATCAGGCACATCAGTTGAGAGCAATGAGGGTACCTGACTGGCCACATGAAAATAGGGAACAAATCTAGAATGCACAAGCCAGGGCTGAGAGAACAGGACATACTGCATGATAGTCCAGATCACAATGTTGGGCACTAGAGCTCAGTCAGGATCAGTGTGGGTATCCAAACAACACCCACAGAGTTCAGAGTTTGGCAGGATGGCTCCTTAGGCATGAAGACCACAGTACTATAAGAAGTGGAAGGTCAGGGAGCCTGATTCCTCCAGCTCCATTTGTCTTTCTCAGGATTGCTTTGGGTATTTGGGGTCTTTCATGTTTCCATACTTACAATAGTGAAGACATGGAAGCAACCTAAATGTCCATCAACAGAGGAATGGATAAAAAAGATGTGGTACATATATAGAATGGAGTATCAGCCGTAAAAAAAAAGAATGAAGTAATGCCATTTGCAGCAACATGGATGGAGCTAGAGATTATCATACTAAGTGAAGTAAGTCAGATAAAGACAAATATCATATGATATTGCTTATATGTGGAATCTAAAAAAATGATACAAATGATATTTACAAAACAGAAACAGACTTCAAAAACAAACTTCTGGTTACCAAAGGGGAACGGTGGGGTGGGGGAAGCATAAATTAGGAGTTTGGGATTAACATATACACACTACTATATATAAAATTGATAATCAACGGGGACCTACTGGATAACACAGGGAACTCTACTTAATATTCTGTAATGACCTACATGAGAAGGGAATATGAGGAAGAATGGATATGTATATATGTATTGTGTGGGCCAAAAAGTGCCTTTGGTTTTTTAGTAAAAATAAAAGACACATTTTTCATTTTCACCAAGAACTTTATTTAACAATGTATTCACCCTTTTGTTCCACTACCTTCTGCCATTTTTTCAGGCAACTTCATAATTCCATCTTCCCAAAACTTATCTTTTTGAGCAAAGAACTGTTCCAGGTGCCTTTTACAGTCTTCCAGGGGATTGAAAATTTTTCCATTAAGAGAATTTTGTAAAGACCTAAATAAATGGAAATCCGAAGGTGCAATAACTGGTGAATACAGCGAATGAATCAGAACTTCCCAACCAAGCTGTAACAGTTTTTGCCTAGTCATCAAAGAAACATGCGGTCTTGCGTTATCCTGATGGAAGATTATGTGTTTTCTGTTGACTAATTCCGGGCGCTTTTCGTCGAGTGCCACTTTCAATTGGTCTAACTGGGAGCAGTACTTGTTGGAATTAATCATTTGGTTCAACGGAAGGAGCTCATAATACAGGACTCCCTTCCAAGCCCACCATATACAAAACATCACCTTCTTTGGATGAAGACTGGCCATTGGTGTGGTTGGTGGCGGTTCATTTTTCTCCACGATCTCTTCCATTCCACATTGTTGTACAGTAACCACTTTTCATCGCCCGTCACAATTTGTTTTAAAAACGGAACGTTTTCATTACATTTCAGTAGAGAATCGCATGTGGAAATATGGTCAGGAAGGTTTTTCTCATTTTGCTTACGTGGAACCCAAACATCAAAGCGATTCACATAACCAAGCTGGTGCAAATGATTTTCGACGCTTGATTTGGATATTTTGAGCATGTCGGCTATTTCCCACGTGGTATAATGTTGATTGTTCTCAATTATTGTTTCGATTTGATTGCTATCAACTTCAACGGGTCTACCCGACCGTGGAGCATCATCCAACGAGAAATCTCCAACACGAAACTTCGTAAACCACTTTTGACACGTTTGGCCAGTCACAGCACCTTCTCCATACACTGCGCAAATCTTTTTGTGCGTTTCAGTTGCGTTTTACCTGTCTTGAAATAATAAAGCATAACATGCCAAAAATGTTGTTTTTTTCTTCCATCTTCAATATTAAAATGGCTACACGAAAATTCACCAATTTTGATGTCTTTTTTAAAATTCACATTGATATGACAGCTGTCACATACAATCTAACAAAATTGTTTCGAATGAAGTTAAAGACAACTAAGTGATACTAGAGCCATCTTACGGAAAAAAAAAAAAAAAAAAAACAAAGCTTCTGGCCCACCCCATAGGACTGAATCACTTTGCTGTATGCCTGAAACTAACACAACATTGCAAATCAACTATACTCCAATATAAAATAAAAATTAAAAAAAAGAAGCAGAAGGTGTGCTAAAAATCAACTTGCTTCATCATTCTGCCTTCTCAAGAGACCACAGAGCCTATTCCCTTTGCCTTTGATTCACCAGGTAACCTGGATATGAAGTGGCATATGAAGTAGATAGAACACCTGGGGGGAACAAGGACCAGGAAACTGAATAATGAACTGGGTGTCTTTTGGCCGCTAAACTGATCTATGGTAATTGCTTACTCACTTCTAGCAGAGACTCGTAAACACATGTTCTATGGCACCTTTCCAGGGGTTTTGGAAAGGAAAGAAGGTACAGTATTGTGCTTATATTACACCTTTTTCAGCAACTTTAAATAGATTTGTGGAAGATTTCATCCTTTGAATACTGAAATTCAATCTAAACACTCAGAGATAACTTTCATTTTCTTTTTCCCCCAAGAAATTACAAGTCATCTTAACTAATTTAGACAAGCAACCCACAGTCCCTTTCAGATAACTCTGTAACTACTTTGTAGACAAGGCTTACAACACTTACTTGAAAGACTAGGAATGTGAAAAATACACATGACTGCAGTTGGAACTTCAGAATGAACTTCAAAGGGCTCTCTTTCTCTAACAGAAAAATGAGAAACCAGGCTGGTTGACTCTGGAAGAATCTCACTTACTCCAACTTTAGAGAGAAAAATCATTAGAGCCCAGATCTATTTTGGACCAAGAATATTTCGATTACTAGAGAAGAATGCTATAAATGCTAGAGGAGAATTGAACTATTCTTCATTTGGTTTCAGTTGGAAGTATTTATTTGCCCACCCAAAAAGTTTCCCAAAATATAGCTTACTGAGATTATTAAAAAAGATAAATATTTAGAAGGACACAACATGCTCTGCATATTTTTAGAAAATGTTGTTGATATTAGCAGCAGCAGTTGGTTGTTTATACAACTTTGAAACAAAGACCAATCAAGATAAATCCTACAAGTTCTAACTAGTATACTGATTCAGGATGTGATAGTAATACTTTCTCTTAACAAAGTATATACAAATTATATATTATAAACATGTCTATAGATACTTTAGAGTAATGCTTTCTCTTAAAAAGTATATATATGAGACATATATAAAACATGTATTTCATATATGCTTGTAGGTGTGGTGTGTGTGTATCCTACCAACATAGGATATTTTCAGACAATATTGAAATGTCTCAAAGTCTAGAATTATCATCTACATTATGATCCTACATATATAAGTATGCATGTGGTGGATCATTTATAAGTGTTCTATCTCCAAATCAATGCAATATATTACCTCATTTGTATCTTTCTTTTGCTCTCAGTAGATAGATTCTCTGGGAGAATGAGAAAAGCAGCTCCTGACATCTGTGTATTTAGTCTGACACAGCTCAGTATTGCTAGGAGCTCAGTATTGCTAGGAGCTGGCCTGGCCCTCACACCTAAGGCTCAGTGTTCTCCCGTTTGACCCACCAAAACAGTCTCACAGATATCAACATGAAGCGAGGTTTCTCTGTGACTCTAAAGACCAAGACCACTTCATAATTTTGTCTACTCACAAGACAAAAGCCAAGTCACTGTACAAACCACAGAAATATCAAATATCTCCTGGCTCATTTAAGTGAGCGCTGCTTCTTTAGCAATGACAGCTTTATTTTCCTTCTGGTCTTCCCTCCTTCTAGAAAAGATTGTTAAGATACCCAATCACAAAATTAACCCCACCTTCTGATAGCATCCAATCCAGAGTGTGAAAACCCCCATTTCTTTAAACCCTCCCCCCAAATCACCCAACTAAAGTACAAATCCTCAATTCTTTCTAATACCCTTTTATCAAGACACTCCCAAGTTCTCCATGGTGTGCAGTCTCTCTTGCAGCAATGAACAATAAACCCGACTTGTTCCACTACAAGTGAATTCCTGGTGGTCTTTGGATGGAAGGCATTAACATACATAAAAATCCTACAACAATATTATGCATCACATGATTAATTTTTTAATAAATATAGATGTTATATATGTATAAAATATAATTAAACGTTTTATTATATATGTAATACATGCATATGGGAGTGTGTGTCTGTAAATGCACAGAAAAATGACTGTGACTAACAGCCTCTACTCTTAGGGAATGAAGAGGTATTGGAGTGTTTGAAAGAGGGTATTCGCTTTTGACTTTTTAAAAAAAATTTACAAACATATGTTTTTGTATTAATTTTGAAGTTGCTTTTTTTTACTCAGTTATTTGTTTATATATTTTCCCTTACATTTCCAGAGACTGTAACAGTTAGGAATTGTATTTGGTTGTAAGTATCAGAGATGTGTCTATGGTGAAAGAAATGAGGGGTTTATCCTCTGAATGTAAAGGAAGCCCATGGGCAGAATTCTAAGACAGCCTCCAAGATTCTCAGCCTCCTGCTATACGTGCCTTTTGACTGTGGACAGGACCTGTGAATATTATGGGATGCCACTCCAGTGATTAGGTTACAGTATGTGGCAAAAGCCAAAGGACTTTGCAGATGGAATTAAGGTCCCAGATCAGTTGATTTTTGAGTTAATCACAAGGGAGAGGTCATCTCCCTTCATCAGGTGAAAGCCCTTAAAAGAAGGACTGAGCCCTTCCTGAAGAGAGAGATTCTTCTGCTGGCCTCGAGGAAGCTAACAGACATGTTGTGAACTATGGAGATGGCTACATGGCAAAGTCCCGAACTAGATGTTGAGAGTAGTCCCTGGATGACAGCTAGCATGAAAATGGAAACCTCAGCCCTACAACTGTGAGGATATGAATTCTACCAACAACCTGAGTGAGCTTAGAAGCAGATTCTTCCCTCAGTCAAGACTTCTGATGAGAATGCAGCCTGGCTGACACCTTGACTGCAACCTTGTGAGACCTTGAGCAAAGGACCCCTAAGTTGGTCCTTTGCTCAAGGACCTAGGCCATGCCCAGACCCACGACCCAAGGAAATTGTGAGATAATAAACAGGTGTTGTTTTAGACCGATAAATTTGTGGTCATTTTTTATGCAGCAATAGATAACTAGCACAACATTTCAGAGATGGTATCATGGCTCTAGAAAATAATCAGAGACCCAGGAAACTCTCCCATCTGCTCACTGTGCCTGGCTTCTTCCTCATGGTCATCCCAAAGATACAATATGGCTTCTGGAGCTCCAGCCACAATGCCCAAGTTCCAATCAAAGAGAAGAGCGGAAATAAGAGCAGGAGAGATGCATGCTAGTTGTCTGCTACCCTTTAAATAGCTTTCCCACAAAACCCACACATATACCTCCACTTACACCTTGCTGGCCACTCCTATCTACAAGAGAGGTTAGGAAATAGAGTGATTTAGCTGGTAATATATCCAATAGGCAAACAAACAAACAGCAAACAGGATTCTATTGGCAAGGAAGAAGCGGGGTGGGAGAGGAATGGATATTGTGAGCAAACAGCAGTCTCTTCCACAGAGAGAAAAGGAAAAAAAAATTGTTCTGGCAACAGCCTTGCAAATGCTCTTTTTTTCTGCCACAAAAGTTTTCTAGGAGGGTGAGCAAAATAGATGAAGGGTGTCACAAGGTGCAAACTTCCAGTCTCAAAATAAATGTCTTGGGGATATAATGTACAGCATGGTGACTACAGTCAATAATACTGTATTGCATATTTTGTAACTTTGAATGGTGATGGGAGAAACTAGTATGAAGAAAGGTTTCTAGTCAATACTAGTGTTCTTCATCTTGCTCCATCTCCTCTGCCCTCAAATGCCTCATACCCTCCTCTGACTTTAAGGGAGGTATGTGCTCACCCATGTACAAGTCCTGCCCTGTGGAGAGACCCACACATATAAGCTACAGGCAAAGAAACTAGCTGATCCCTTCCCTCGTGAGTATTGTTTAAACCTCAAATCCAAAACATGGAGACATAAATCTTACATTTAAGCACTGCCACATTAAATCATTTCTCTTTCCCCTTCTTTCCACCTCACAGAAGGGCCTGTGTGTGTCTGAGTGATTAAAGATAGAACCAATGTGATTACTTGAAGATCAGATATAGAGGTCAGCTCACAGCAACTTAAGTTTACAAGGAAGAAGTGAGTTGGGGACGTGCTAGAGACCCATCCACAGGGACAAAAAGAGGAACATGGCAGCCTGTCTAGAAAGCCACGGGCTGCAGCCAGCAGTTGAAGGCAGTGCCTGAAGGGTGTGAAGAGCTCAGACATAAATCAGGCTGACTTTAGGACCTGCTGGGTGACAGAACCAAGTGGCCAAGAATACTGTTCAGGGGAGCCACACACTGACATCTGGAGGAGTTCAGCCGAAGGCAGCAGGGCTCATCTGGCTGGGAGACCATTAGATAATTCACCAAAGATCTGTAGATAGCCAGTGGTTTATAATAATGGACTGGATGTGGACTCTCTGTTAGACTTTCTGATAATGATGGAAAGACATATGCTTAAACAAAGTAGAAAGTGATGTATCATAAAAAATTATCAACAAACTGCTAAAAATGATAGAATTAATTTGACTTTGGGGAAAGTAGGATACTTGAGAAACCTTCTTGAAAGCATATCTTGGGATCCTCCCTAATAGTGATAGTACAAGAGGAAGGGAAAGTGCTAAAATTATAGAATTAGGCAATAGAAAATTCACATTGGTGTTCCTGATCAACTGCTGACAAAGCTCCAATCAGGGCAATGGCTGAGGTAAGTTCCTTCTCTCTTCAAGCACCTTATTTCATCATGCACAATGCTGTGGCATTTGTCCTTTCCCCTATCACCTCACTGTAAAAAGTATACAGGAATGATAATAATAAAGAATGGGGCAACACAATACTTCAAGCTTCTTTCTTGAGGTTGATTTTTTAAGAGCTTTATTGAAGTATAACTGATGAACAATAAACTGCACATATTTAAAGAATATAATTTGGTAAGCTTTGATATACACCAGTGAAACTATCACCACAATCAAGATAATGAAACTCCAAAAGATATATCACCTCCAAAAGTTTCCTTAAAGGCCCTTTATAAACCCTCCCTGCCTCCCCTCCATTACCTGTCCCATCCTCAAGTCCCTATTTATCCAATTTCTGTCACTACATTAGTTTGTATTTCCTAGAATTTTATATAAATGGATTCATACAGTGTGTCCATCTGTTGGTTTTACTTCTTTCACTCAGCATATGTATTTTGAGCCTCATCCATGTAATAGCATGTATCAATATTTCATTCCTTTTCATTGCTGAGTTGTATTCCATTGTATATCACTCATTTTTAGATTCACCATCTTTGTTTCCTTTTTGACATCTTCCTTCTTTTTTTCTTGTTGTCAACCTGCTCATTATAGAAACTTTCATAATAACGCAAAAGGGTAAAGGGACGGGAAAAAAATCACCTACAGAAAGCTTTCATATTTGAAATAAAAACCAACAAACAAAACTAAACAAAAATCTCTGAAGACTAAAAAGCCTTTTATGACTGTCAAAGAAGTAAATCCTTACAAGAGTTGTTTGGTGTCCCTTGATAGATACTGGGGGAGGGTTGTGGTGCTATTTCAGTCTTGGTAGCCTTGCCTAGAGCTAACGTTTAGAGCTACCTGTTCAGTCCTTCAAAGGCCGTTATGTAAATGTTTTACTTACACAAAGGATGTCTTAATGAGGAGAGGTTATGAAATGAGGCAACATGCTAAATCTAGTAACGTAAGGGATATACATAAAAAGTCCTGAAGATCCACAGGCTAATAGCATCCAATAATCTTTATAAATCCGTGTTACTCCCCAAAGTGAATGGCATGAGCGCTGAGAGGGAATGCAATTTTGATTACCATGTGTTATCAGAAGTATTTCTACTGTTAAACCACAAATAATTTTTCTTTAACATTAAAAATCTTTAAGTGTGGTCCATCTGCCATGGGATACACTCAGCAGCTGCTTCTTTTAGCCTAGCAAAGATCAACCTGACCTTGACCAATCAGCTTGTACTTTGAAGAGTGTACTTTGTGAAACATGTGAGTAGAGAAGTATTCATGCTTGGCAGAATTTGCTGTCTCTTCTGCTCAGTATTTTACCATGATTAATCCCCATCCATCTCTCTTCACTGCTGCTGCCACTGCTGAAGATGACGCTGTCAGTCTCATATTTCTTCTCTATAGCAGACGCCTTTCAAATGTTGTTGGATTCTGGCTGGGTATGACATTTTATGGGGCACTGCTGCCTCCAATCAGGCTTTTATGGGCTTCTTGGTTTGTGCACATGTGCAGACATTCTGACCCCAGGACCTCCGGAATAGATTCTGAGAACAACTGTATCTGACCATTCCAACATTTTGGACATCCCAACTTTTCCCAAGGGCATGGGTGTGAAGAGTGCTCCCTTGTGGTTTTGGCTTACATTCTTCTCACATCTGAAGAACTAGTCTAGGAGAATGTGAAGCCAGGTCAGAAATGCTAACAGAGCAATGATTTTGCTGGCAGCCCTTCAAGTTCCTTGGCATGAATTTGAACATACGGTAGTTTTTTCACAACATCTTTCTGTTTTTATTATGGTTTAAGTGAGCAGTTCCAAATACGTGAATTACACTTTCTGGTATAATCCAATCTGTAGAAAGGGCAATGACTGACAAAAACTCTGGAAAACTTTGAAGCCATTTTATAAAATTCCTTCTCAGATCTAGTCCTTTCTCCTTTCTGAGTCCTGAATCTTGTTGTTAAATGAACATAGTTACATAAAAAAATGTAAGAATCCATTCTGTGGTATTTCTAGTAATTTTAGTTTGTATTTTCTGTGCTGATTCAGTTTAACAATAGTGAGTTTACTTTTGGTAAGCATTCTAGCATAAGACATTTACAGATGCAATACGACTTTTTAAAATTATTGCCAAATAGTCTACAAAAAATCTCCCCCCTTAAATCAGAGTTTTAAAGTATAAATGCCAGATTAAAATAATTATAAAGTCTATTTTTTTCCCAAATTCCATCTACTGCTAGTAAAGATCTGGGTGCCAGATGAACTGGGTCATCAAGGCCTGTTCCTTTCTTTTGTTCCTCTTGATATTTACTCCACTTTTTCCTTTTCCTCAATAAGCTTTCTCTTACCCTTCTCAAAATTGAATACTTTTCTCTTAGTCTAACATCTATTTTCATCCTCTCTTTTGATGGCTGATAAAGTCATGTACACTCAATTCTTTCTCCACCACCATATTCAAAGGAGTGATGCTCTACCCACTTACCTTTTCTTCCACTTTGAGAGCTGTACTCATGTTTCCTCCTCACTACTGGCATCATTCAAAAGAATATACTTGCCCTGGCACAGCATATCCAAAATCATGTCAGCAGATCTGCAATGGCTTGGGTACAGGATTATGGAGAGGTACATCATGTGATGTTCGGGACAGCTAAATCAACATCTCAGGATTGGAAGAAACACACCATCAAGACCTAAAAAGATAAGACTTCTATTTTGTCAAAAACCATAGGAGATTCCAAAGCCAAAGAAACTTATCCAACGCTTCTCATCACTATCCCCAATGGTTTGTGCAGCTCATAAAAAGGAGAGTGAATAATAAATTGTAACACTGAGCCAAGAAGACAAAACAGCACACTGTACCACATTCTGAAGTAAGACATAATTTGGGTCCTGGTATTCAAGTGAAAGTCAGCAGCATGCTAGTTATAGGTAATAATATAATATCTGATTTAGCATTACAGTCGATGCAGTGATCTTCCTAGGCTATTACACATACCTAGGGAGTGTGGGGAGGATTCTTAAAAATGACAAAGCATTAATTTAACTACATTCAAGTGAGAGCACACATGATATAATAGTTCAATGTCTTTATAACTAGACTGAACACTCTGATAGCAGAGTGGATAGCTACATTTTGGTTACTCATATGAATCTTATTACTATATTTTGATAATAGACCTTAAGTAGACATTACAGAAAGTAATACTTGCTCTTTCACTATATGAATGTCTTGTAAATTAGGAGATGGTGAACTATCTAGTTATATTAATATATTAATATTTACATTTAAATAAAGAAGAGCACAATACTCTCAAACCACAAAAGTTAATCGTAGTCATTCCTTAAGCATTTTCTAGGACTTATTCATATTTTAATTCTTGTTGATATGACATGATTGGAAATTTCAGAATAGTAAGTGGTAAAATACATACTTTAAATGCACAACTGAAATAAAATGAGACTGTGCAAAACAGAAGGGTATTTCTTTATAGAATTAACCTGTAGCAAACTAGTCATGGACCATGATGTTTGATGGGATTTTGGTCTATGAAGCTTCAGATTTTGTTCTTATTACAAAGCACCCTGAATATTATCTTGAAGCTTGCTAATTATTTTCTTGGAAGGAGGGTGTTATGTGTACTATGAAACAGCATTTCAAACATTTCTTTCTGGAATTATATTAAAATATTAAATAATGTTATCATTAGCACATAATTATACATAAAACATATGCTATATACTTTTAATGTTTTTCATATATTTGTAAGGTATATACAATCCACACACAAAGTCAGTTAAAATAGATCTGTCTTACCATTGTTACCTTTTTGCCTTATTTTTTTTTTCATTTTTGGATTGAATTTTGTACAATGGAGGCATTCCAACAACAGAGAATTGAGAAAACGCAACAAGGTAATTGTTACCTCTTGCCTGATGAACTCTTAAATCAACAAAGGAGTCCGCTTCTCCGGCTAATCAGCGCATGTGGGTCCCCCGCCTGACAGAAGAGCACAGAAGTGAATCTACGCTGCGGGGTTTCTCTCGTTTTCCAATTCAAACACTTGCCACACAAAGTGAATAAAATAAACCTGGAAAAAAATGCCAACGAATACTTGGGGCTATCTACATTTTGGTGGTGATATTAAGAATTAAACCACTCACTCCAATGTTCTGTATCAATAGCTATACCATCCTTTCCGGACGCTGCCACCAAGGCAAATGCAGAGGGAATGTCCTTACCATTTTCTGGAATGTAGGCGCTCAGATCAAGTTGAGCCCCTGGCAGCTGGCATAAAGAGATGATTTGACAAAGGGTTTGAAGCAATTAAAATGGTACCTTGATTCTTTCATTTCCACAAGTATATTCATCTGGGGGAGGGGAGCCCGGGGGATTGGGGTATGGGCAGAGAAGGGGGCAACCTAACACTGAAAGTTTTACCTTCCCAAAGGGTTAGTCTCTGAGCCTGCAGCCGCGGATTGTGCTTTCTTCTCCACTCTTCGGGTCTAGGAGGTTGGAGGGTCTCCCAGCAGGCAGCCCCCAGGTGGCAGGCAGAGACCCCTGCTCTTATAGTGCTCGGCACCACGGGCAGGCGAACTGATTCACTTTTACTTTCGAGTCCCCACCCGGGCCCACCAGTGCGCGACAGAGACAGGCCATCCGGGGCTCTGGTCCCAAAGGTGCGTGACAAGCAGATTCACACTAAGGAACTGAGTGGCCTCTCTCGGGGGGCCGCGCTCGCCAACCCGGACGGAAGGAGGTCTGCGGGACGTTGGTTTTTTCCCAAGTCTAGCAGGAATTAGGGCCGGGGGTGTAGATTCAGTTCGATTTTTCCACTTCTTTCAATGGGAAGATGAAATTGAAAAATGCCCTTAAGCGCAGAACACGGGGCGCGGGGAGTGGCGGGGGGGGGGGGTGGATTCCAGCACAGAGTTTGGCAAGTTGGAAATCCGGAAGGGAGGAGGCTAGAGACGGAGATGTGGGGCGGGGGGGGGGGGGCGTCTCTTTGTTTCGCTCTCCTCTTATCCTTGGACTCGGGGCAGGCTAAATTTCTAGCGACCTTTGTTGCTTGAACGCGGGCGAGTGGGGTTCTAGGAAACACCAGAAACGTGATCGCAAAGCTCTGAGCCCTACAGAGAACAGTCAGACAGGGTTTCCTGCGCCCTCGATGAGAGGCTACCTGGGGTAGAGCGGTCGACCTCGCGCCGCGCGGCTGCCCCAGGGGGAAGGGATGGCGTTCTTGACCCCTTCCGGGAGGCAAGTGATTAACTCGGTTGAGTTGATCAAATGACGTTCTTTCTGAAAGGGGTCGTCTCCTGCGCCCCTTTCTCAGCTGGTATTTAGCAGGTAGAGGGGCAAAGCAAATTCTTCTCTCAGCCTGAAGTCGCAAAGAATTAATGATTTTTCTTAACACCCTGGATCTGGAGGCGTAGAGAATTCTATTAATGTACACGCGCCCGGAGCTCATCCTCCCATTCACCTTCGCGGAGTCGACCTTTAAGATTGTCCCTAAAATCATACCTTTTTTTTTTTTTTTTTTTTTTTTTTTTTTTTTTTATACCTTCTGAACTGACCAGCCATTTACTGGGGTTTGGAGATTTTCCTCCAGCCCCGAAACCACCTTCTCTCCTACGCTCACAATCTGCCGGTAGATGCCACCAATGATTGCCTCCCCCCCGCTTAAAAACAGCCTCCACCCACGCTCCTCTCAGATACAGTAAACGGCCCCGACACGCTTTAGCCACCAGTTTTATTCGTAGAAAGTAGCTATAACTCTTGACATCACCTCCGCAACCTACCCGAGGACTCCAGCCGAGGACACCTTACTGAGGCTGTTTTTTTCGAGCGCTGAATTCTGAGACGTGAGGGAAGGTTATTTGAGGCATAGTGGTAGATTTCCGGGCTTCCAGTTCCCTCCCCCGCTTGGCCGGTAATTTTCTGCTGCCCCTCCTCCTCTTGACCTCCAACAAGGTACCTTCGCCTCCCTTCCCCCAACTCGTTCCCAGTAAACCTCCATCGCGCGTTGGAAATCAATCCTTTGGCGCTAAATTCAGAGCTGCCGGTTGGACAGGATTGCAGTGGGGCAAAGGGTGTCACTTCTTTCGGAAAGAATGTCATTTGATCAACTACACTTGAGTTAACTTGCTCCGGGTTTCCCGAGAGCTCGGGTGGACCCGTGGGTGTTTTGCTAGATTGGGTGCAGATGTGGTAGCTTTCAGCTGAACCGCCCAGGACCTGGGAGAGAAGCTTTTTCGCCCCTCAGGACTCCAATTACCCCCGAGAGAATCCGATGCATTTAATGAAGGCTTTGACAGAGGTAGGGTTCAGTGCGTCCTTGGATCAGAACCTCTTAGCACATTGCACTCACTGACTCCAACCTGGGGTCCACGCAGACCTCCGGTCCAGTTAAAAATTGCCTGTTCCTAGTCACATAGGGTTTCAAAAAGAAAAAAGAAAAAAAATAACTTTAAGAAGGAAGAAAAGGGTTTCACCTGACATGGCCAGCGCTTTTGTGAAATCATAAATGTTTCCAAAAGCACAATTTTAAAGGGAGGGTGCAAATTTCTGTCCTTGCTTGGTCGAAGTCCTACCGGCAGTGAGATGCGGAACCTCGCATTCTCAAGACTGATCTGAGGTTTGCGGCTTCGCCGCTTCCGGGAGCGTGGAATTCTATCCTGACTGGGAACAGAGCAGGAGACCGCACATGAACGCTGCCTCCCTGGCTGCCGTCCGCCAATAGAGAATAGCAGAACCGCTGGTGACAGACACAGCGGTTACGTGAATTCAGGCTAAGAAGCTCTGCATGCAGAAGAAAATTCTTGCTAACTCACCCAGATTGTTTTAACTGGTTAATAAAGCAACTGACACTCAACAAAACTACAACCACAGCAGGAGTCCTTGGCAATAAGAATGACAACTAAAGGTTTGTTGTTGTTAGCTGCCTTTATTATTATCTTTGCTTAGAATTATTTTTTTTAAAAAAAGGAGAGAAAAAAAGACAATCGTTTCATACCCAATGGTACATAAAGAATATCCCTTCCATTCTTCTCTGAAATTAGAGTACAGCTTCTCTTGATTCATCCTCATTAAGCCAGCACCAGCAACTGGAAGAGAGGCAAATTAGTTCTAAACATCCACAGCCGGTTCTGGGTGGAATATAAATGGTTTATCGTGACTCCCTTTATACGGCTGTAATTTTATCTGACCCTTGGATGTGATTTAAGATACTGATGGTTTGTATAGCCTTATTCCTATCTTACATAGGATAAGTAAAAACAAAAAGTGTGAATGGGATAAATATACATATATTCCATACCTATTTTCTGAGGTGAGTAAAATATGTCCATGTTTCATTTTGACCCCCAGATTATGTATTTGTGGATATCAGAAAATATAAATCCTTCAGTTATATATATATTTTTATATCTGAACACCTTACTCGTGGAGATTGGCATTCCAATTGTTATTCTCAAGCCTGATCCTGATGTGGGCTAAACTGAGCATCACCTCCCTGGGAATAAGTTCCCAAACAAACCCATAGTTCAGGGAAAGCTGATCAAAGCCGCCTCTCCTTCCCAATCTTGGTTAGTTGGGGAGGGAAAAGTTTTCCCCCTTACCGTACATAATTTCCCAAAGAACCTACTTAAAACCCACTTATATCTGCCAGAAGTTGTTGGGCAACAAATAAATCCTAAATATGTAATGCTACTTGTCAATTGCAATTAAAGCCCATTTAGATATTTGAAACGTAGCTTGAGAACATGATATTTGTTTAGGAATCTGTATTTGGCATTGTTTGATGTGGAGTGTTTAAATTTTAATCAAAGCAGAGAAGGAAAGCAACAACACACAAAGCGCAGCTGTAAGAGCCCACCAGGCATTTTAGGTGGAAAAGCTGCGTTTTGGAAGGTGTGTACAAGTCCATGTGGGTGGATGCCACAGACTCAAGTGGAACTTATTAAATCTTAGCATCCCTTTTATATTCAAAGACACTAAAATATATTTGTGATGGCCAGGAGGTAACGGGAACTATACTTAATAAGAACTCATATTCTTTCTTCTCTCACCAGTAGAGGAGCTGACAACGGGATTCACACAACTGCTGTTTTTAAGGATAGATTTTTTGACCTACCAGAATATACAAAGGTCAAAATTGAATCCATTTTTGACAAGAGAGGGTCTAATCCCCCCTTTGAACACAAGAGGTCGCTCCTGTGATCAAATACTGGGGGGGGGGTGGAAATATTGCTAATCACAGTTTGATGTATTCTATAAAAACATTACAAAATTTTTTTACAGATATATTTGATGCGTTAAATGTGTGTATAGAAATCATTTAAACAAACAGGGGAATAATCTGTGATCGCACTTGAACTTCAAGGTGAAGTGAAACAATAATGCCTGCTATCCTAACTTTGATTTTAATGCAAAATGTATTAGCTACAGACACACAGAACTCCAGAGTACATCCATCATGGAACAACATAATTGGGTTCCCTCAAATTTCTCCCTTTGACAGGAGGTATCTAACAGCTTAGAAACTTCTTAAGAAAATACTTGTTTACAGTAACAGTGTGGGCTGAAGAAAGGAAAACATCTTGTCTTCATCGTTATGATAAAATTGCCTATTACTAACGGGTTACCTCCAAGCCACATGCCAGCTTTTCTATTTGGACTTGCTATCATCAGGAGCAATAATTCTTTAGAATAGCTTATGAGTTTAGGGAGTTAAAATACCACACTCTGTGTGTGGCTGGTTTGAAGGAGGATGGATAGTGAGGGTGCTTTCTGGATCTCAAATATAAGTCATCAGGCTTCTGGCAGCTTCCGTTGTTTAATTCCATGTTATAAAGGTGGCATGATGGAATATGATTGGTTAAAATTCTCTACTTCCTGGAGATATAGTACCTTTTTAAAAAATAGAGTCAGCTTGGTTATCTGTACAGGAAACATACCCGTATGCTGGGAAGATTTGCTTCGTGTTGTCATTACCAGCATCAGTTTTACAAAAGCAGCCTGACAAAAGGCTCCACGCATATAATACCAGCGAGACTAGAAACTATGACCAAAAACCAAAACCACCCCGCCCGCCCCCCCAGTCTGGTAAATGTATCAACCTACCTCTAACTTTCGATTTCACACACACGCACTCTGATATAACTTATTGATACAATAAAAACAGAAGGGATGAGATCCATTTAGAAATTTTCCTTGAGAGAAAACAAAACAAATGCATGTTCTTGGCAAAGCCCCAGCCAGATCAGGAGGAAATTCAGCATCTTAGTTTCTCTCTGCGCTCTGGAGAAGCATATCCCTGTAAACCGAGCCACTGAGACCGGCTGAGGGCTCACGGCTGTTATCAAGGGCTAGATCTGGCGGATGATACAAAGAACGGAGTTTCCTAACACACCAGGTTTTCTCAAGGCAACCGAAATTAAACACCGAAATTAAACCTACTACTGCGTGCGTTTGCGGGCCTTTTTAGATAAAACTGGCAGTCACATTAGATAAGGAATAGCTATTCAGGAGCTTTTGGAGGAGTGCGGTGGGGGGAGTCTTCGTGGCCTTTCTGTGACTGTTTTGGGGAGATGGTTAAGATATGACGAGAACATGTAAGAAATTATTAAAAACAGTTATTTACCGGCGAGTTGCAGCCAACATTCTTCTCTCTCCAGGTTGTTTCCCGAGAGAAAATGATTAGATAAACACACCCAGTGAAGGGAAATAGGTATTTCGCTGTTCTTCTGTTGGACCTCTCCCTAACTCACGCCCTTAGACTGACGCATTTTTAAAATCTCTAGAGAGACGTGGAGACTTGTCCTTACAATTATCAAACACCACCAGCTAACTGTACACGTTTGCTTAAAAATAAAGGGCAGGAAACCAGAAGAGAGAGGAACTGGACAGGCTATATTCACTTTGCAAACTTTAAACTACTGGCCGATCACTTTGCACTTAGGCTTCGGGTTCGTGCACTTCCTAATTCTAAACTGCAAAGCCGACCTCCCGGGTCGGAAGGAGAGAGTAGTCCGCGGAGTCAGCTTGGTTTTACCTGTGCGCTTCCAACCTGATTTTCCGCTTAGGCACGAAGCGCCCCTTCCCCCCACCCCCCACGTTTCTGGCTCCCAGCGCGCTACGCGCAGCCAGTTCGGGAACTCACCCGCCCCGGCAGCAAAGCCCGGCCAGGCCCGGAGCTGTGCGCCAAAGCGCGAAACCAAACGAGGCAAACAGCCTGTTCCAAGTCGCCCCTCTTCCTAAAGCCCGGGAAGGACCTCTTCATCAGGAAGACCTACCCACCAGCCACTCGCCACCGGCGGCGGAAAAGTGAGCCCAGCGCGCAACACGGCCAGCCGAACTGCGGGGACCCCAGGAGCGCAGGGCGGAGGAGCAGCGCGACAGGAGGCGAGGGCGCTGGCGGCACGGCCGAGAAGGAGCAAGGGAGGGGGCAGGAGGAGGAGGAGAAGGAAGCCAAAAGCCAGAGCGGCCGGGCCGCCCGAGCATCGGGGGAGAGCGGCCTGAGGCCCGAGCAACTCGCCTCGTGAGCCCTAATCCTCTCCCGCGGGCTCGCTGAGCGGTCAGTGGCGCACGGCAGCAGCGAGGCTGAAATATGATAATCAGAACAGCTGCGCCGCACTCCCCGCAGCCAATGGGCGAGGCGCTCGCCTGACGTCCCCGCGCGCTGCGTCAGACCAATGACGATGGAGCTGAGTTGGAGCAGAGAAGTTTGAGTAAGAGATAAGGAAGAGAGGTGCCCGAGCCGCTTCGAGTCAGCCGCCGCCGCAGCGCCTCCGCTCCGCCAACTCCGCCGGCTTATATTGGACTCCCCGATCCACGAGGGCGCGGCGCAGCCGGGCAGCGGCTCTCTCAGCCTTGGCAACCCTAGGGGCCACTGTTTCCCACTTAGCCACAGCTCCAGCATCCTCTCTGTGGGCTGGTCACCAACTGTACAACCACCATTTCACTGTGGACATTACTCCCTGTTACAGATATGGGAGACATGGGAGATCCACCAAAAAGTAAGAGGCGATTTTACCTTGTGGGGCTCGGTGTGCTGTTCTTGTGCGGGGGTCTCTCTCAGGCAAGGGTGCCAAGGGCTCTTCGGAGTTCGAGTCATTGCTTGGAGAGAGAGAGAGAGAGAGAGAGAGAGAGAGAAGGTGGCTTTTTCTTGTTGCCGCCACGCCTGCATGCTTGCTGTCGCTTCTGATCTTCGGGAAACTGATCGTACCTTGTGTTTGAATTCGCCTGCGTGCCCTCCAAAACCCTAGCCTTCTGGTGCTAAGCGGTGGTTTCCTCCTCGGGAATCCTGAGCTCTCCGAGAAGGTTATTCTGTTGCAAAGGTCCGCCTGCAAATACAATACCCGGAGATGTGAATTAGCATTAGACTTGCAAAAGAGAACAAGTGACAACTGTATTGATGTCTGCTCTTGCTAACAATTTCCAGTCCTATGTGCTATTTAAGAGCGTGCTTCATGGAAAATATAGACATCCCTGCGTTCACTTAACGCTTCTAGTCAAAACCTTTTCTTTGACTTGACTTATCCATAATCTTTCCCAATGATTATGGCAAAGAGGGAGGAGGGAGGAAAAAGAAATACAAAATGAACGGGTTTGATTGCGTGCTAGGCTTACAAATGTAGACTATTCAAATCTGCATTTTACATATATTCCACCTCCTTTTAAAAATGAGTCAGGGTTTTGATGGCACACTCCAATTACCATCCCAAAGTGCAATACTCTTTTAAAAAAAAAAACTCGCAGAGTACGCCCTATAAGAGAACGACACTAAAAGTGTGTTTATCTCTGTAGGAAGTAAACGGTTAGTCAATCATGTATTTATTTTCATTTCAGAAAAACGTCTGATTTCCCTATGTGTTGGTTGCGGCAATCAAATTCACGATCAGTATATTCTGAGGGTTTCTCCGGATTTGGAATGGCATGCGGCATGTTTGAAATGTGCGGAGTGTAATCAGTATTTGGACGAGAGCTGTACGTGCTTTGTTAGAGATGGGAAAACCTACTGTAAAAGAGATTATATCAGGTACGCCATTTATACTGCTTCCTTAATTTTGTGAGATTTCCCTCTCTCTCCCCATTCTTTATTATTTTCTGTGGCTTTGTCCTTTGGTGAAGTTTGCCTTAATGGATTCCAGCGTGCAAAAGTTACCCTTGTAAGTGTAATATGTAAATTAACCTATGCTGTTCATTTTACTTTTTAGAGGGAAAAAAACCCCCGCGACACTCGATAGTGGTTCCCATAAATTATGTGGCATTGAAACTTGTATAATTGCTCTTGGAATTTGTGATGCTCAAATTATTTTCCTCTGTTACCCTCCCCCTTCCAAAACAAACAAAAAAAATCAAGATGGAAAAGTTGGGGTTTCTAAACTTTAAAAAAAAAGGTTGGTTGGTTTTTATTGTATCATGCAATGCTTTTTCTTTTTTATTTATTTTAATCGAGTATTTTATTAGTAACTTCCAGATTCTTCGGAGATGTCAATGCAATAGGTGAAATAGTTTGACCTAAGCATATTTAGAGATGTACTTTGAAAGAGCAAATAGAGATATTGCCCTTTTACTTTTAGGGTAAGGACTCCTGCCTGGAAAATTTAAAAACCAACCCAAATATTCTCTGTAAAAAAGACCGGAAATTTAATCTTTTTAAATATTAACCCTTTGGTGACATCTGACTGTCTTCTTTCTTATCTTATCTGAGCTGATGAATTAGACAGAGCAGATCAAATTGCCCATCATCTGTCTACGAACAATTGGTATATTTAGATAATTGAACAGCTTCCTTTCTCACATTAAAATCTGGTAACTGATAAAATGAGCGAATTGCCCTTACTGTCAAGAATAAAACCACATAAGGAACTTCCTGAAGTTTTTTCTTTCAGTTTATTCTGCGTCTAAACTTTATGCTTTGCCAATCTCAAATTTTCTGACTTGTGTATACATATGTCAGAAACTTCATTTTCTGCCTTAGGAAGGAAGTAGAATTTCCAAAGAAAATGTTATTGTTTTAAGAACAAAACAGAAGAGATAACACCTTCGTTATTATGTCGATTCGTTATTATGTCGAATAATATCAAAATATTATATTTAAAAATAAGTTCTCCAGTGGCTGTTAACAAGTAATTAGCTCTGTAAGTCATAGAGTTTATGGAGCTTAGAACTTAACCTTAAAGTTTAGCTGTGATTTAAGTATGCAGTTACAATTTTTTCCTGCTCACTTAGTGTGCAGTATTTTTTCTTATTTTAAAACCATGAAGTGGAGAGTGTAATTTTAATAAAGCTGAACAGTGCAGGAAAAAAAGTTTATTAATACTTTGATGGTGGGGGAGGAGGACGGGAGGAAAGAGGGGAAGTGGGAAGCTAGAGGAAGGGGGAGGGATTTTCCAAATTGTTTGGTCACAGGCAAGGTAAAGTCCTCATCCTATGAAGTGGGAGATCTCACATAGAGTAGGTGGAGGGAGGGAAAACTTTTGAATCTACCTTCTAACCTCTGACAAATGAGCCATTTTCAATTGTTTACTTGATTGGTTTGTGAACTGGAGATTCTGGAGAGGGAGAGCTCACTTCTCAACCCCAGCAGTAGCTTTACTCCTGTGGAGATAGTGTTTTGCTCAATTGTATTCAGACCTGCTTGTGCCTAATTCTGGCTAAACGTTAGTGGAAGGAACCAATCGCTTTTACATTTCTTCTCTCTTTCAACTGTGTGTGTGTATGCACGTACAAGTGTGTGTGTCCCTTTGAAATCCTGTAGTTGTAAAAGCAGAACAGAGAGACCGTTTAGATTTCCGAATGCCTTTCCCCCCTTGGGGGAGCGAGGCTCCCCCTCTTACCCCGCTTTGTGTAGGTCTTTTCCTCTCCTCCATTCTCTCTTTGTAGGAACGCTCCTGCTTTGATTATTAGTGATAACGCGGAGAGGGGGCCAGGGCAGAGCCTCTAGATGAAACCTACAAGGATTGTCTCTTGGTAAAGAAAGGTCAGCAGTGAAGAAGACCTTAGGAGTGGGTCTTTTCATTTTTCTGTCTGGTCAGGGTTCTCAAACAAACTGAAATAAAGGTAGATGCTTCAGCAAATTGAAAAAGATGGAGGGAACCAAAGCAGATTTTTAAAATAATAATAGAAGGAGGAAGGGAGAGGAAACTTTCTGTTAACATTGCTGCCTGAGGAAAAGATCTTTAGCTGGGAAAAAGTGCAGTGGGCTTGTGCAGAAAGGGCTCTGGAAACCCTCAGAGGTTTCATTTTGTTCTTCTGCCTGTGCATTTGTGTGTTTTCAAACCGAGTGGGGTGACAATCTCATTCCATAACCTCATTTTCTTTTGAAAGGAGGATTTGGGTTGCAGTTTTAGAGACGTTTCTAGCAGCAGAAATTGGGGGATAGGGAGGCAAAAATTTGGGGCCAGTGACTCCCGAGTCCCCCTGGACCCCTTCCTGCCAAGAGCGGCAAGGGCCACCCTGGACTGGTCGCTGGAGCAGCGGCCCAGGCTTCCAACACGTCAGACATTTTTCGATGGTTTGGACTGGGCGTTTTCAACTAAGAGGTACGGATCGAGACACAGAAGCTCATAGGAAAGGGAAATGGAGCGGGAAACGAGAGAAATCTAATCATTTCCACCCTCCCATTCCCAGCTTGTCTGCGAATGCTGATTTCAGTGTCTCAGGGCATTGTGGCCGAGGTTGCCAGCGACCTTGGGTCGGGGGCAGCGCCCGCCTGAAGTGACCACCTCTCTCTGTGCTTCCCTCCCGCCCCGGGCCCGGCCCCCGCGCAGGTTGTACGGGATCAAATGCGCCAAGTGCAGCATCGGCTTCAGCAAGAACGACTTCGTGATGCGCGCCCGCTCCAAGGTGTACCACATCGAGTGTTTCCGCTGCGTGGCCTGCAGCCGCCAGCTCATCCCCGGGGACGAGTTCGCGCTGCGGGAGGACGGGCTCTTCTGCCGCGCGGACCACGACGTGGTGGAGAGGGCCAGCCTGGGCGCCGGCGACCCGCTCAGCCCCCTGCACCCGTCGCGGCCGCTGCAAATGGCAGGTACTTCTGGGCGCGGAGGGAGGCCCTCCTCGGGGAGGCAGGCGCCAGGCGAGGCCAGCGCCACTCCTGCCAGCGCGCCAGCGGCCGCAGCAACCCTGGGACCTCTGCGGCGGTTGTTGCGGTCGGAGGCGGAGGGTTCTGGGTGCGGTTTGCACCGCGCTTCACTCTTTCGCAGCAAGGTTCAATGCCCTCACTGTCTCCCTTGACAACCCCCCCCCCCCAGCACAGCTACCCGTCTGTGTGTCTAGATGTGGGTGCCCGTGAATGTACACCGCTTGGGCACACGTGTCTGCACACGCCCAAACAGTACTTCCAGTTCACCTTGGCCTCCAAAACGCGGCTTACTGAAAACGGGCTTCAGCTCCCCGCCAGGTATTCTCCCCGCAGCTGCCTAATTAAAGGGGTGGAGCTCTGGGCCCCTGGAGCTTCCTCCTTTAACCCAATGAAGGAAGCTTAGGTGGCCTCAAGTTATTTAGCCTCTCAATTCCTTTTCCCTTGCAAACTGCCCCCCCACTCCAAAATACTTTAAAAATTTATTTGTATCCCTTTGTGAGAGAGTGGGCCTGAAAAGATACAGTTTTAATAATTGCAAGCCTTCGCACGGAGCCGTAATTTAAAACTGTCCACAAGCTTATCTGAAGTAATTGCCTTTGAAAGGGAGCCTCCCTCTTTAAACCGTTCATTCTACTTGATTTGGTGAGAATTTCATCTTCGGGCCTGTTGCTGTGACACTAAATTGACCCCATAGGTGTTGACCTGACCCCCGGGGGTCCTGGAAAGTGCAAGATTTGTAACAAACAGATCTGAGGGCCCTTGCCCCAGGAAGGAGAGTAGAAATAGAGCAAGGTTGGCCAGGAGGGGGGCCACAGGTAAGAAGGCAGACAACGTTTCCAAACCTGCTTTCTGGTCTTGATAGATCTGCCCTGTGCATTTTTAAAGTGTCAATTCGCCCTGAGTTCTGGCTGTGAGAAAACTACAACTCTTCCTCCTCTGCTCTCTGGCAGCGCTAAGAATTCCGTCCTGGGGGATTTGTGACTTAGCTTGCAGGGGGGCAAAGCCAGAGGTGGCAAATTCTGTTAGGTGCAACCTGTGCTCTGCTGTGGGAAGCACAGAAGAGGCCGAAGTATTGGGAGGGAGTCAGGAGCCAGAACACTCCCCAGCTGTCTTTCCTCTAGAGGCCAGGCAGCTCTAAAGAGTTTCGATTTTCCTTTTCTTGGGATCAGATCACATCAGGAACATCCAGGTAGATTTAGTAGATCCAGGTAGACTAAGAAAGATCAAAGCCTGGAGAGATGGCCGAAATCCCGAATTTCTTTATCCCCTTGATATAATTGTACCCTGGGGACTGAAGTTCAAGCTCTCTGTCAGAATTCTCCTCAGCCTTTGCGCTGCAGGCATCCCGCTGGGGTAGTGTCTCTGGCTGTCACTGGGGTTCTGCGTTTCTTTCCCTAGTACCGCCTGTGCGTTGGGGGTGGGGGTGTGTGTGGACTCGGTGTAACCTGGGCCCAGTTCGGGTACTAGAAAAGGCGCATAGGGAGGAGAAACAAGGCAGAACGATGCCGCCCTTGCTGTGAGCAGGGAGACAGGCCCTGAGACGTGCGCCCCTTTGCTGACTCCATGTTGACACGAGCAGGGGCGAAGGCTGCTTTCCGGGGCCGGATTACTGAGCATTGACCTCTGAGATTAGAAAGCGAGATTTTATTCTCCCTTTCGCGCCCCTTACCCCCACCTCTGCCGCCCCTGCTTTGTCTGTCGAGGCTGCAAAGAGCTGCCCATTGTCCGGGAGCGGCGCGGGCAGGCGGCCCGGCCCGCTCACGGCACCCCTTGCCCCGCAGCCGAGCCCATCTCCGCCCGGCAGCCGGCCCTGCGGCCCCACGTCCACAAGCAGCCAGAGAAGACCACCCGCGTGCGGACTGTGTTGAACGAGAAGCAGCTGCACACCTTGCGGACCTGCTACGCTGCCAACCCCCGGCCCGACGCGCTCATGAAGGAGCAACTGGTGGAGATGACCGGCCTCAGTCCCCGCGTGATCCGGGTCTGGTTTCAGAACAAGCGGTGCAAGGACAAGAAGCGGAGCATCATGATGAAGCAGCTCCAGCAGCAGCAACCCAATGACAAAACTGTGAGTGGCCCTGGGGCCCGGGCAGGGGACGAGAGGGGGAAGCCGAGGAGGCGTGCGTGCCGGCTGCCCAGGTGGGCCGGCGCCGTTTCCCTCCGGCTCCGGAGCAGGACCCGGCACTGGCGGCCCCTCCCCCCGACCCCTGCCCCGGGGAGAGGCCCCCCCACCGGGGCCCGGCCCAGCGCCCACACCGCGGCCCGCGCTGCTCCGGGAGGCCCCAGCCCGCGGGGGTGGGCTCGTGCCCTTCAGCCTCGCCCTATCCCGGATCCGGAAGGGCCGTCGCCCCCTCCGTGGGCAGTGAGGCCTGGCGCCGGTTTTGCCAAAGTTCCGGTCATCAGTTCCTCAGGCAGCCGAGAGGAGGAAGGGACAACTCCTTGGCTTCCTTTTTAATCCAGGGTCATCCCGGTGTCCCCCGTGCGCAGCCTGCAGCAGAGCCCCCAGGTGGGCGAAGTGCCCCAAGGTGACCCGTGAAAACAGGGCACCTTCTGCTCCAGGTCAAGCCCAGGTCTCCAGAGATGTCAGGCCCCTGGCACTATTACCCACAATCATCCCTGGCCCAGAGCGGCACCCAACTGGCAGGCCTCCTGGTTAGGTTAAACTAAAGAGTTTCTTTCTTCCCCCCACCAACCAGCAATTTTTATTTTTTTTTTTGCTTTTTACGGCTTAGGCCCTATTTTTAAATGCCATAAAACGTGCTGTCATTAAATTTGACAGACTGGCCAAGCCTGGGCCAGGGCATTTTCTAAGTTGGTTAGTGCATAATAGCACAATAGTGGCCTGACCCAAGTGCTTGGGAGTCGGGGTTGGCTCCCAGAGAATTGCCTGCAGAAAGTCTACCCCCAGATCTGACTAACAAACTGCCCAGAAAATCACCATGTCTAGAGGCTGAAGGGAGGCCTATCCTGCCTCAGCTTTCCACTGAGATGCTATGGCCTGGAAAGGCAGACGGGCGGAATTGGGATTAACAGTGAATTTAAAGGGAAAGAAGAAAGTCGAAACAGAATCTCGCTTAATAAGGTCCAAGCAGACCTAATAGTCCAGGCCACAGAAACAGAAGAACAAAACGTAATAACACAAAACTGAACCCTGGCTAATATCCATACGCCCAGCAGATTAACTGAGTCAATAAAGGCCACTATATAGATAAGATAATACCAGGGTATATTTGCTTAGCCTGCACAGACAATGGAGGGAGGGAGTTTGCTCATTAACATGTTGGGATTGGGGGGGGATCTATTCACAGAATATCCAGGGGATGACAGGAACTCCCATGGTGGCTGCCAGTCCAGAGAGACACGACGGTGGCTTACAGGCAAACCCAGTGGAGGTGCAAAGTTACCAGCCGCCTTGGAAAGTACTGAGTGACTTCGCCTTGCAGAGTGACATAGATCAGCCGGCTTTTCAGCAACTGGTAAGTGTCAGCTCCCAGAGTGGAGAGGCTGAATCTCCAAAGAAAGGAGATTCTGGTTAAACTGTCACACAAGGAAAGATTCTGGGGGGGTTAGCGAGGAGGGTGCTCCCCGACCCCAGGGTTGGGGAGAGACGAAGGGGGTGTGTTGGAGAGAGGAGGGAAGCACTCAAGGAAAACAAACCTCTTGTCAGTCTTTTCTGTGAGAGTTCATAGTTTGACCATATAGGTTGAATTTTCTATCAATCAGGCCTGTTCTGAGGGATTAACTTCAAGGTGCCTAACTAAATAGACACGCGTGAGAAGGTATCCTGGGTTGCAGAATCATACATCTTCGACTTGTAGCGTCAGAAGGGACATTAGAGATCACCTTGGCATTTTGATCAGCAGCCAGTAAATGTACTCCCTTCTCAGCTCCTAGAGCATGGTATAGTTAAGGACCTAAATCAAGGTGATTGTAATAATAATCAATGTTGTAATACATAATCAATGTTATTATCAATGGTCAGCAGGCACCCATATGCACTATTCAAATATATCAATAAAAAGTTCAGTTATTCAAAGATATGATTGATACTTTTTGTGACTATATCTCTTTCTGGGACTATATCTTAATCTAAAATGTAGGAGTGCTTAAACATTTTTTCAGTATGTAAGTTCAAATATCCTTCACAGTCACATACTGTGGGGCATGTATAGCAAAAGGAACCTGAGTTCTACCAATCAGAGAGATAATAATGTGAAAACCGGTTTTCGTGTTAATATTTCTACACATCCAGAGAAGAGAAAACTCAACTCACCTTTCACCTGGGTGAAGATAACTAATATTATTAAGTATATATCTTTTGTGAGATGATATATGTACACATATGGTTTTTTTTCTTAAGTAATAAACAGCCCTGTAAGATCTTGTTCTATAAAACAAGATCCATCGAAAAAACTTGTGCCTTTCTTTGAAAATAAAGCTTGAATTGAGGTTAACTTTTTCCCCTCAAATTTATCTGGAGGGCATTTTCTTTCTTTGTGGCAACAGTTGGGTAATGGGCCACAGGCAGGTGTTAAAAGGGCTTGGCCCAGGTGTCTGTTTGAAAGTGGGCCAGTCTAGAGGAGGCAGATTTGAGAAGTCCCTTGGCTTCACAGTGGGGAAGTTCAATAAGATAGCAAGGAAGGTAGATCCCGGAATTAGGAAAAAGAAATTATTTTTAATGTCAGGCTAATCTTACCAGTTATTTGGATCATAGAAGGCAGGTAAGGGGAGGGTTCAGGGCAGCCGAGTGTTTGCACCTCCTGAAACTTTAGTGTCAGCTGAGAGCAGTGGAAGGGAAGCCGAGGATGGGGAGGTGTTGGGAGCAGAGTGGAGAAGAAGGTTTACAACAGCAACACAATACTTTCGGCTTAAGAGAAGGAGCCAGATATTTATAATGTGGATGACGTTATAATATATGGGTCTCCTCTCGGAAGGAAGAGCCTGATTGAAAGAGAGAAAGAGGCCAAAAGGCAGCAGGACCAACAGCAAGGAAGAAAGGCCACGCTGTGAACCCTCTGAGGAGTTAATCAGTGTTCTGTGGAGCCTCCCCTGAATCTCCCGTCACAGGATCTGAGCGGCGTGTTATGGATTTTCCAACTCAAGAAGGGAGGCTTTGATGCCTAGAGACTGAGAACTCGCCTGCTCCCAGGGCAACACGTAGCCAGCAGGATAATTTTATTTCGAGCATGCATGGTAGAGTTGCGATGCCATTTTACAGTGGGAAACACATTTGTTCTTAAATAATTTAATGCAACATAATGTTGGGAATTCAGTTTCAGTTAAAACAGGGATCTCTTGGAAGATGGGAAAGCGAGAGGATTTCTTCCCAAGTTCTTTTCCTTGTAGGCTTTCTTTAAGCCTGTTAAAATTCAATTATATGTGCGGATATCTCTATCTATATATCTGTCTCTGCACACAGACACACACACACACACACACACACACACACAGAGGACAAGTTTATAATCCTTTTGTGAATACGATCACAGCCTCCTTTATTCATTTCTTAACCTTCCATGCAGGTCAATTTTTCAGAAGGAGGACCGGGCTCTAATTCCACTGGCAGTGAAGTGGCGTCGATGTCCTCTCAGCTCCCAGATACACCTAACAGCATGGTAGCCAGTCCAATTGAGGCATGAGGAACATTCATTCAAATGTATTTTTTTCCCTGTTGGAGAAAGTGGGAAATTATAATGTTGAACTCCGAAACAAAAGTATTTAACGACCCACTCAATAAAAACTGAATCAAGAAATGAATGCTCCATGAAACGCACGAAGTCTGTTTTAATGACAAGGTGATATGGTAGCAACACTGTGAAGACAATCATGGGATTTTACTAGAATTAAAACAACAAACAAAACCCAAACCCAACGTAATGCTATCCAATGACCTTAGGAGTACTGAAGAAAAAAAAAAAGACGTTTTTAAAACGTAGAGGATTTATATTCAAGGATCTCAAAAAAAGCATTTTCATTTCACTGCACATCTAGAGAAAAGCAGAAATAGAGATTTTCTAGTCCATCTTATTCTGAATGGTGCTGTTTCTATATTGGTCATTGCCTTGCCAAACAGGAGCTCCAGCAAATGAGCAGAAAGAGAAACTGGCCTCTTTGGCTGAAAGAGTCCTTTCAGGAAGGTGGAGCTGCGTTGGTTTGCGATGTTTTTAGTTGACTTGAACAAGGGGTTAATTGAAATCCTGGGTCTCTAGCATGTCCTGTAGCTGATTTCTTTTTTCCTTTTGCCCCTCCCCCTCTTTTTTTTTTTTTTGAGATCCATCCTCTATCAAGAAGTCTGAAGCGACTTTAAAGGTTTTTGAATTCAGATTTAAAAACCAACTTATAAAGCATTGCAACAAGGTTACCTCTATTTTGCCACAAGCGTCTCGGGATTGTGTTTGACTTGTGTCTGTCCAAGAACTTTTCCCCCAAAGATGTGTATAGTTATTGGTTAAAATGACTGTTTTCGCTCTCTCTGGAAATAAAGAGGAAAAAAAGGAAACTTTTTTTTTGTTTGCTCTTGCATTGCAAAAATTATAAAGTAATTTATTATTTATTGTCGGAAGACTTGCCACTTTTCATGTCATTTGACATTATGTTTTGTTTGCTGAAGTAAAAAAAAAAAAGATAAAGGTTGTACCGTGGTCTTTGAATTATATGTCTAATTCTATGTGTTTTGTCTTTTTTCTTAAATATTATGTGAAATCAAAGCGCCATATGTAGAATTATATCTTCAGGACTATTTCACCAATAAATGTTTGGCATAGATAAATAAATAAACACAATGATCCAGGGTCCCTCTTTTATATGTTTACAAGTAAGTCATTAAAATGTCTGAAATTAAAGACTGCATGTGAATGGGGTAAACTGACATATAACAGGTGTGATATTTTATTGCAGATGGTTAAGGTTGAACTTGCAAGTTTGCATTTCAATAGTTGGATCAAAACTGGTTGGAAGCCTTTTGCTCTCAGCTGTGATAATATTACTGGTTTTTTGAAAATGAGATGCTTTCCTCTGTCCTGTTTCCCACCTTTCTATCCTCCTGTCTCTTTTCCTGCCCCACCCTCCATCCCACTCCACCCCACCCAAAATAGGAAGAGGGTCCTGCTTAAAATAGATTTTGATCCTGAGTCACTATGTTTATCTTCTTAGAGTGCTTTATACCAAAGTCTTCTGCTTAGGATCGTTGAAATGACCCATATTTCAAGTATAAGCTCTCGCTAAAAGAGAGGCTTTCTGCCTAGCCAGTGAAGTATGACCATTATTTACCAGTGGCGGCTGTCAGCCGTTTGAGAAATGCTGCTTTATTTGCGCAGGAAGACCAGACGGAGAGAGGGGAGTTTTCTCACCAGTTCCCAGACCAGTCAGTGGGTGTCTTTTCTTGCCTCTCCTTCCCCACCGTCTCCAACTTGTTTCCTACCCCCCTCCCCCCTTCTCTCTTTCTCCCTTAACTCAGACCCCCCAAACCTTACGAGGGTGATTGGTTAGGGTGGAGGGGCGCGGCGAGGACTAGGTGGGGAACCGCCTTCTAGGGGCAGGAGTCCGGGTTGCGTGCGGTCGGAGTTTCGTGGACGTGAGCTCTTAACACCTTGCCCGCTGGCATTTAGCAGCGGCTCCTGGGCCAGAACCAGAACCCAGGGAAGGAGAAATGGCCCTGTTCGAAATCAGGCTTCTCGGTTCGTTTGTGGGTGTAGAGTAAGGATTTGGGGCTCCACCCTGTCTCCTCCCCTCCCCCTCCCCCAAGATACTTTGGTTCTCTACAGACTGAATGCATTTGTACGCGCCAGTGTAATGCCTTTTTAAACATCTGACAAGTCGTAATAAATACGAAAGCTAACGTACCCTAATCGTGTGTCTCGTGGCGTGCGCCCTTTAGGACCCCTGACGGCGAGAGGGGTGGAGGCCGGGCTGGAGCCCCGGGAGCCCCGCGTCTCCCCAGCTCTCCAGTCGCTTTCGCCCTCTCCAAACCTGCCGCAAGTCGGGAAAGAGCCTCAATTAGGCTTTTGTTTGGCTTTGTCCTACATAAGGGGTTAATTACAGGCTCTAACGTGGTGGGGCCAGAGAGAAAACAAACTTTGCATTGAAAACGTTACAGTGCATTCGACATGCCCGTTGATTACTTTGATTGTTGTGTCTAATTCTTGACAGAGGGGTAATAATTTGGCCTCAGTAATAATGGCTTGTAGTCATCTGTTGAGAAAAACAGGAGTTATGTCTTATCTCACATGGATCTTCTCCAAGAAAGGCCTTTTTTCTTTTTTTTTCTTCTTCTCCTTCTCCTTCTTCTTCTTCTTTTTCTTTTCTGTCCCGTCTCTCTCCTCTAATCTCTTGCACCAGACTTGACTTTTTCAGATTCCCATTCAACTGTTTCTATTTGCCTGTCTTTGATTTTCCTTTTTGCTCACCGTCATACCTGAGGCGACTAACTAATAAGTGCAAGGATGGCAGGTACAACATGGATATTGGTATCAGGAGTGCGGAGTTACTGATAGCCCAAGCCCTGGTTTGAAAACCATTAAGTTTCCTTTCCCAGCCATAGCCTTTAGTAGACACTTTTGAAAACATTAGACTCGGAAAAAAACTTTATTTAGGGTTTGAATGCAATAGAGGTACTTAAGTGAGGCACATATCTTTGTGATGGTTTTTCATCCTGACATTTATTTCTAAGATTAGGTTGGTGTGTGGGGAGATAATGTTTTACATATATAGATGTCAGTCTGTTCTGAAGTCCACAGCTCGAATTTAAGTACAGTAATTTGGGAGGGAAGTGTTGAATGATTTGGGTTCACTTGCTAGATTCAAGATATATGTTGCCTGATGGCTGAGAATGGATTGATGGGTCGATAGCATTCTAGTTCTTGTATTATTTATATGAAAGGTGTGTTCCCTTCTAGACTCCTCAGCATGTGCTCTAAAATGTGTAGCTGAAATGTCTTCTTGTTTGCAAACCATCTTTTGCACATACTCTCCTTTTCCCTGCACACCTCTGGAGATTGAATTTTGAGCGGTGCTCTTCTAATGAAATTCCTCCTGTTTGCCATTATCTTTGATCCTCCCTCCCCTTATTACTCTGAATTCTTCCTTCTGGACATTATGACTCATTTCCTCCAGCTTCTGCAAGCTAAAATTTAATGCAACTAAAAACATCCAGGACGCTGTCCTTAAATCAGGGAATCTATATCAACATCTATACTCCTAAAAAGACAGGATTTTTTCCTCCCTATTGTTCAGAGCAACAACATCCTCTGTGTCAGTTTACTGTCCTTGTCTTTTCCTTTCATCAAATGGACCTGGCTTTTCTTACCATTAAAAATTTTAAAAAAAGGTCCTTTCTAAGTTAGAATCATATTTGAAGAGATTTTTTTTCTTCATTGAAGTAACATTTCTGGTTATTTGAGATTCTGCGTGGGTGTGTCTACCCACTTCCCAATTCACAACTTTTTTGGAATCCAAGATTAAATAGATGATTTTGTGTCGCTCTGCTGTTCTTCACCCTGATCAAGTTGTTAAACCTATCTATTGACTCCCTTTTTCGTCTATCTTATCCTTTTGGCTAAAAGCCAGAAAGACACAGTGTGCTTTTGAGGTACGTCAAAGTACTTGGCATTTTTCTAGCACCTTGAATTTTTAAGCCATAAGATCGATCTCATTGAAATATTTCTTATAAGCCCCCTGTGGATTTACTTAGCCTTTTCCTTTTTCTTCAAAAAGAAGAAAAAAAAAAAAAAGTAAAAACTAGGTCCAAACCACCAAAAGAGCTAAGTTTGGATGGAACCCAGCCAGTTTGAGTTTAATCTCACCTCTAATACAAGTAAACTAAGCAGAAAGTACTTGTTTTCTTATCTGTAAAGTTCAGTTTAGTCAACTTTTGTAAAGGAGATTTATAATCCAAATTATGCTTGGGTTCTATTCATTAAGGACTATTTACTTCCTCGCTGCTAATCAACAATTAAAGATTATGTCACAACAAGACAAGTCAAATTTTCTTTGGGGGCGCTGGGAGAAAGGGGGAGGGGATTATTTTTGTGCCCTTATTTTAAAAGTGTTACTTTCAAAAAATGGCTGCAAATCTTAAATTCTCATTAATTATTTAAAATAAAAACAATTAACTTGTACAGTGTGAGTGGGTATTTTTAAACTAAAGTGTAAGTAGTTAATTCAGGGCGCTGGCAGCCGATTCTGTTTACTGATCTTTTCTGATTGTTGTTTTCTTGATAACCGAGCAAGCCACTGAATGGCTGTTTGAGCCCAGGCGCCACAAACATAAACTTCACAGCTTACAATGTCCCAAGTCGTGATGGAGGATCTCTCCACACCTCCCGGAGACTTCTGAAGTGTAGACAGAGAAGTTGGTTCACTGGGAGCGAAGGAGGGGGAGGGGCAGGAGGGAAGGCTGCTGAGTGTTTGCTGTGAGCATTGTTACTATCACATCCTTTAATTTTTATGGCGCTTAAGCTGTTGGCTCCGAGAAGCCAGTTTCTATGCCTTGGAGAAGCCAGCCTCTCCCGGAGCCGCACTTAAAGAGTACTTCATTCTTTTTAGTTTTTTTTTTACATTTATTTTGCAAATCTTTCTGCTTAATTATGCCTCTGAAAAAGGGCTCAGCAATGATAAGCAAAGCGTTCTAAAAAGAAAACCATTTTTTTTCTCCAAAAGAGGACGCCTAAGACTAGGGGGGAATGTTGGGGGGTAAGACTGCTTTTCACCAGATGGGAAGAAAGGCACCTTAACCTGAGCTTTACGAGAGCGCTACGGGGAGACTCCGCTCAGCCCTCTCCACGCCTAGGACCCTCTTTCCCTTCCACTGGGCCAAAGTTCGTGCTCATTTCAGAGTGATGTTATTTGTGGACTTGATTGGATTGGCAACTAATTTTTCCGGTCTTTCTAGTGGTCTCCCCTCTGAAGTGTTTCCCATGTCCAGCGGGCAGGGCAGAGCCGGGCTGCACTCGGGTTTGGGGTGGGTGGGTGCTAGGAATGGGGGACCCGACAGTGGTCTAACCAGCCCCATGACTCCCGCAGGCAAGTCAGCTAAAGCAGGGACAATCGTGGTCCGGGAGAGGAAAAAAGGGTGTTGCTGGGCCCTTCTCTTTCAGGGGTTGATCAGGTTGGCAGATCTGGAGGGCTAATCCAAACAAGGCGCTTGACTTGTGAGGTCGCGAGTCTAGACAGAGCTGGTGGCTCGGCGGCTCCTTATCTTTCCCTGGAATCAGCCGAAGAGGCGCGCCCCGGCCCACTGCGCTCGGCTCGCCCCGGCCGGAGCCACAGCGCGGCGCAGACGGCACAACAAACACGGCACCTGAGGCTTTACAGCTCGCTTTATTGTTTAATGGGGAGGGCCGCAAAGCAGTCATTTGTTTTCTCGGCCCCGATCCGGGCCGTTCTGCGTGGCGGCGGGCCTCGGACACCGGGTGGGACGCGCGCCAGCGCAGCCGTCCGCTCGGTCCCCGCGGGCCACCGCGCGCGGCCATCCGGTCCCATGCCGCCCCCGCGCAGCCCCTGGCCAGGGCTCGCCGGAGACCCCAGCGCGGCGCGCATCTTTATCCGCGCCTCAGAGGCCTAGGGGGTGGCGGGCTGTAGGAGAAAGCTCAGCGCGAGGTGTCCTAGACTAATCCGGTATCTCCTCTTGTTGCCTGGAAATGACAGGTCTGCGCTATAACCACTTACGGTCTGCGGGGTCAGTGGGCTCTGACTCAAGGGCAATCAGTAAAAACATT
This sequence comes from Phocoena sinus, assembly GCF_008692025.1. Lineage (NCBI taxonomy): Eukaryota > Metazoa > Chordata > Mammalia > Artiodactyla > Phocoenidae > Phocoena > Phocoena sinus. Next base: position 134,594,335 of record NC_045765.1, on the reverse strand, counting down.
TAGTTCAGTAATAAGCTTCTCCCCGCTTCGCCCCACACCGTGTATCGAGAAAGATGCGTCACCATCTTAGAGTGTCCCTGAGCGGCGGAGCGCCCTTTCTTTCCCAGCAAGCACAAGGTGTGGCGTGACTTTCTTTTCGTGACCAGTTCACTGGGCAAACCGTGGAAGCCTGCCTTGATCCTCCATCTGGCTTCCACCACAGAGAGGCTGGCACTACCATCCACTTGGGAGCGAGGGGACCATTGGGACAGAGCTTGCAGTGCCCTTTTTGGAATGACGAATAACCCAGCTTGGGGATTTATAACCAAGGATTTTGTGGCTTGCATTTCAAATTAATTGGGTAGCATTCAGTTAATTATAATTTTGGTCCTTCCCTGTGGGGTTTTTCTCTTGTTTCAAAAAGAAGGGAGAGTTTCTAGTTACATCTTGTTACTCACTATTCTTCTAGTTTGCAAACAATGTATGTGTGTATGTGTGTGTGTCTTTGGCATGGAACAGATAATACTGCCTCTGTTTGAAAACTAACCGTCAATGGAGGTCAGAAAATTTGGTTATTTGCTTCATGTGATGGTAATACAGACAACACCATCTCCCAGCTTTGGAGGTATGCAAATTCACATCATGTTCTTCCTTGCCTGGTCCCAGTCTCACAAATGTGTCAAATGAAAAAAGACAAAACCCAAGTTTCATGAAATCAAAGAATTTCTGTAGGGAGCTTAATTTTTTTTTCTTTCTCCAGAAAATAATCCTTAACTGTAACTCAGGCATTGACTTTCCTTTTTCTCATGGGTAAGAGTTGCTGTTTATTTTGACCTGTCACAAATACAATGTGTTGTTTGAAACTTGTTAAACTTAGCAGGTATATGGAGATAATACTAGACAGGCCACTGAATATGATAAGGTAAAATATGGTGGGAATGAACTTTTAGGGGCTATGAAGGATTTTACTTTTTCCCAATAGCTTTTTAATTAATTTCTTCAAAATGTTACATCTATTTTTTTTTCACAGTTCTGTAATATCATACAGTAAAGAATTGTTCGGAGCACAGTAAAGACATGACTGGCAAAATGCTACTTGTACAGATTCTGGTCTGCAGTTATTTTGATAATTTAGATTACTTATAGTCTCAATTAGTTTTAAATAAGTTTTCTTTACCATTAATAAAAACTGCCCACACTTAGTTAAGATCATGTTTTACCTTAAAATTTTCAATAATTACTTATTAGATCAAATATTACTTTGTTTTTATTATATACAGGAGGTTTACTTTAAAAATAGTTTAGCAAAGGAAAAAGAATATCTGACTTCGGGGGAGAACTAGCAGGAGATAGAAAAAAAAAATTTTATTTGGAAAGAGAGCGTATATACTTTGAAACAGTATATTTTAAGCAATAAAGGGGAAAGTGCTTGTGGGCTAAATAGTTAAAATCTCATTTTAAACTCACAGACTATAAATAATAGTTATTTAAAATTTTGTCCAAGAGTTTTTTTTGTGGGATATAAGTTCTCAAGAAGAAATACTTGAAATAAAAATAGTCTGGCAACCTAAATAACATTTAAGATTTAATTCATGAAACAAAATGAGTGATTTTATTTATAAAATGCAGTAATTTTCTTCCACTAACAATGAATGCTGATGTCTAAAACGATTAAGTGAGGAAAATACATTATTGTCAGTTTCTGGAGAATGAAACTGATTATCAGTTTCTGGAGAATAAAAATGCTGAATAAATTCTGAAGTCATTTACTTCCTTCAGTAATGTATGGAAATATTTTAGAGATCACTACTTAGAATTTCATTTTTGTATCAAAGTACATTTCTTATTTTTAAGACTATGCTATATCCTTGAAGTCTTTACAGCTTCAGAGATACTAGTCACTGCGGCATTTTATGCATGGCCAAATTTCTCCCTGTTTACCAGAATTTTAACACTTGGATGAAGGATTGTATATCACCAATAGAAATTCACCTTTTAGTTCTATTATCCCATCAATGGATTCATAAGTCTCATTAATGTTAATGGAAAATGTCCTTATGTGTCATTTGCAAAACAGGGCTTGGAGGTATTTCACCCAGCAATGTCTTTATAGAAGGTATGTCAAGGCCAAAACGACCTAAGAAATAATTTCAGTCACACCTAGGCCTAGATAATATATTAGTCTCACAGGTGAAAATCAGCATATGAAATGGTAGGATTAGAATTGACTTTAAAAACAAATGCATTAATTTTTTTTAAAAAGGCCTAAAAATATTTTCCCTGACCTTTTAGAATTTTAGGAGTAACCCTTATTTGTTAACTGACTGTTCAGAAATATTCCTGCCAGGCCAGGCAAATAATACAGCTTCTCTACCATTGAGATCTAGGACCAAAGCTGGTGATATACTGCTTACTCACCATATAGGAACTTGTTTCTAATGAATTAACTACCGGAATTGAGTAATGCTTTGTTTATTTGTTTTAATTTTGTAGTGGTGATGGACTCTATGAAATCATTCTTGTGGATAAATGTGTGCATTTGTAATGTGTATTATGGCAGCCTTCGGCCGTGGCATAGAGTTTTCTCGAGGGCCAGGCTAAGTGGCTGGTATTAGAATTGAATCTGTAACATTACAGAATTGAGTGATGGTCCAAGAATATAAATGATGAATGTTGTTTTGGTTATTCAAATTAAAATCTTCTAGAACCACTATGTAGACTAAGGATATTTTAAATCGTCTTTATAGGGAATATCAGGGAAGGAGGCAGTTTCTCCTAAAGCAAGAGACGCATAGTGGTTGCTTCTGCCATGACATGACACTTTTCTATCTGTAAAGCACTTTACAGTCATTAGTTATGCATGAGAGCCGCCCTGAGCCCGTTTTTCTAATGACCTCTCTACCTGTTTCTCAGCACAATTCTCAATTCCCTTGTCTTTCCCTCATATGTGTAAGAGCAGAACATCAAAGAAGCAATACTTTGTCCTTGATGGCTTCAGTGAGGACTAAATTAGATCAGAGAATGGAAACCATTCTATAAACATCTTCAGTGAGGTCCACTCTCCTTACTTCCAGGAATTGAGGGGAGATGCTGAATGGTGAAGTGGGTGCGTGAAACTGACTAGCAAAACTGTAATTTATCTCCTTAAATAAGTGACTCTCAAACTTTTTGATTTCAGGACCCCTTTAAACTCTTCAGAATTATTGAGGATCTCAAAAAATTTTGGTTTATGCGAGTTATATTTGTCAGTGTTTACTATATAAATTTTAAATGATGATTTTGAAATATTATTTATTTAAAATAATGTGCCATATGATCACATAAATTATTTTTTAATGAAAAATAAGTATAGATTACAAAGCAAAAAATCTAGTAAGAAGAGTGATATAGTTTTCTTTTTTAAAATCTTTTAATATTTTTAACTTTTTATTTTATACTGGAGTGTATAGGTGATTAACAATGTTTTGGTGGTTTCACGTGCACAGCAAAGCAACTCAGACATACATATGCATGTATCAATGGTCTCCCCCAAACTCCCCTCCCATCGAGGCTGCCGCATAACATTGAGCAGAGTTCCCTCTGCTATACAGTAGGTCCTTGTTGGATATCCATTTTAAATATAGTGGTGTGTACATGTCAATCCCAAACTCCCTAACTATCCTGTCCCCCCACCCTTCCTCCCTGGTAACCATAAGTTCCGTTCTCTAAGAAGAGAGTGGTATAGTTTTCTATCTTTGCAAATCTTTTAGATATCTGGCTTAATAGAAGACAGCTTAATCCTCATATCTGCTTCCTCATTCAAACTGTGGTCATATCACACATCCTGTAGCCTCTGGAAAAGTCCACGTCCTCCCATGAGAGAATGAAAGTAATAAGGTAAAAAATGTCTTAGCATTACTATGAAAGGAGTTTTGACCTCACAGACCCCCTGAAAAGGTTTCAGAGACACCTCCTCAGAGGTCCCCAGATCACACAGTGACAGTCTTTGCCTTAAAAATGGGCTTTTACAAAAGGATTATAGAGAAACTATTGCTTGAGGGAATTTAATTGCTTAGGTTAATGTTCTAGTGATAACAGGTTTGTTTTTAAGGCAAATTCTCATTGCAGTTTTATTTTGTGACTTTCCAATTCCGTCATCAAACACTGATCTGAAAGTCACCTATATCCAGGGCCTTGAAGAAAAAAAATATTGTGATGTTACATAACTGAAAATTTAAGACTCCTTTCTAAAAAAACTTTAGGAGAAACAGATCCATGAATGTGGACTAGAGTATGTAATATGTGCGGGACTCATTTATTTTATGTTTTTATCTTTTAGAATCTTTTTCTCCTTTACCGTAGTAAAGTTAGAGGATGATGAGCACTGAAATCCATGAGGAATAATTCTGACCTGACATATGTGGGAATTGCTGGCTGCAGTATTTTGAGACAGCAAATTAAAAATGACAGTGATAATTTGGAAAAGTCATTTGGATTTCGGAATGAGATAAGCTTGTGAGATGAAAGACTAAAGGCTAGAAAAACAGCAAGTCAAGGATCATAGTGGTTCAGGCAAGGGAAGGACTTTTTTAGATTTGGCAGGAAGAGAATGGAAGGAGTTGGTCTGAAAAATATTCTGAGAAATTGACTGATGTGGAGGAGAATGGCAGTTGTCTCATCAGAATCTGTTTTTCCCTTTTTGCATAAGCTATTGTATAATAGGCTTATATCCCAGGTTCCCTTGCAGGTGTGTGTGGGGTGCACATGATCACATCCTTGCCAATGGAATCTAAGCAGAAATAATGTAGGTTATTCTGGGCTTGGGGATGTGCTTCATTCATGTTCTCTTTTTTCTTCTAACTGGCTGGAAGCCAGGAAAGTCCAGTGTTAATAGGACAGATGAGGAAAGAGCCCTACGGGTATGGTGGATCAACATGGTGGAAATAACTAATGTTCTAAATAATTTCACGGAATGGAGCTGCCCAGCTGCCCAGTGGAGCCTGAAACAGTTCAAACTATAAGTGAGAAGTAATTTTTTAAATCTTCGTTAAGCCACTGAATTATTATTATTATTATTATTATTATTATTATTATTATTATTTTTGCGGTACCCGGGCCTCTCACTGTTGTGGCCTCTCCCGTTGCAGAGCACAGGCTCCGGACGCGCAGGCTCAGCGACCATGGCTCATGGGCCCAGCCGTTCCGCGGCATGTGGGATCGTCCCGGACTGGGACACGAACCCGTGTCATCCGCATCGGCAGGCAGACTCTCAACCACTGCACCACCAGGGAAGCCCCAAGCCACTGAATTATTGTTATGTCTATTTATTACATCAGCCTAGCCTTAGGCTGGTAATCAGCCTTATTATCCTAATACAACAGGATATAGACTAGAGCATTGAGGTAGTAAGAAATCAAGGATGATTCTAAGGTTCTGAATCTGAATGACAGATTCTGAATGAATCATGCATTTATTTACTTAATCACTCACTCATTCATTAACCCATTCTAATATTTATCTTGTAGTTACTTCATGCTATGTACTATTTTTTGTGTTGGCTATATAGCAGTAAACATGAAGCTTTCATGAAGCTTCTATTTTTGTGATGCATTCAGATGACGTACAATAAATGCACATTACAGTGAAAGCAATAACAAATGCTATGAAGAAAAATCAAGCAGATTAAAAAAAGGGGGGACAGAATTTGAAGTAGGGTGATCAAGTACAGCTTCTCAGAAGAAGTGACTTTTGAAGAGATGGTGAGCACTTGAAAAAGTGAAAATGAGATAATGTATGTAGTGTATCAATTCTATATTGAAACTGTATATTTGAGGTTTAACATGTCCTTGATGTACAGAAAGAAATGGATCAATGTTAGAGAGGTATCTGTAAATTATTAACTTACACAACTTAGTGAAAACAAAAGAATCTCTGTAGAATTAAAAAAAAAGCAGGAAGACACAAGGAAAACAGTAATTCATCAAAGATATGTTTGGAAGAAAAGTGACTGGAAAGGTATAAGGAAAAAAGAAAGACAAAGAAATGTGAGAAATAAGTGAAGAGATCAGGGTGATGATGAAGAAAAATAAATGACAATAGAAATGTCTCAGGAACTAAAGCCAGAAGCCTTCAAAGGGGCAGGTATGAAAAGCTGTGCCCCATACATCAGAAAGATCAAGGAAGATAAGGACAGAGAAAATGCCTTTGAACTTGGCTGAATTGAGATCATTGGATACCATAAAGAGGCAAAGATGGAAGCCAGATTTAGGAGGGGAATTAAGGGGGAAATATTTTAAATATAGTTCATCTAACTCTTCACCATTGTTATTGGACATTTATTGAGTGCAGTGATTCTATAGAGTGCTGTTCTGATAACCAAAGTATTCGCTGAATCCAGTTACCAGGTTTGTGAAGAATGACGGAAGTACCAGACTCTGGTACTTCTATTTTAGAAGGGCTCTGGGGGACAGAATTACCTAAAATGCTTTTAATCCCTTTGGCCGTCTGGCTTTGCTGAGTTCAGGAAGACTCAAGTATCCACAATCTAAGCAGACAAACCAATTAGATGTTAAAATCCCAGAGGCTAGAACTAAGCTGTCAAAAGAAAGTGAGTATGGAGAGGTCATTATCCAGTAATTATAAGAACCTAGGCAAAAACCTAAAAGAAAAAAGTCCTATTGGCATGTTGTAGAACTGTTTGAGAGGTTAGCAATTTGCTTAGTTTTGTTGACGGTAGGCTAGTGTATGTGATGTTTCAACAGTAAGTAATATTCCTGGAGCTGTATATTATCATACTATTAAAAACTCAACTGAAGACACTTTGAGAAAGAGCAACAGGTTTGAAAACCACATGAAGTAAGGGGAAAAAAATCAGTTGGGCCTTAGAAACTTAAGTGGCAAGAAGCAAAGTCCTCATATGTTTTGTATTGTGACTCATCATCCAACTGATGCTTTGCTAGTCTGAAGACACTGGGGAATCAGATGGTATATCATTTTGCATCACGGAGGTGTCCATGGGAAGAGAAAACCAGTAATAATATCTGCTACAATTTGCCTCTCATGGAATGGATGCCTACCAAGAATTCAAAGTTTCTCTTAGTTTTACTTTGCTCTATGAGAAATGGTGGGTTGTATATGTACCACTATAGATGTGCCTATAATGTAGGCCCTTTAGAGGGAAAAGTAAAGACTAAATCTAGTAACATAAAAACACCCTAGGTTAGTTATTTTTTGTAGTTAAAATAATTTGAAAAGATTAATTATCCCCCATCCAATACTTTGAAAAGATTAATTATCCCCCTTATTTGTGTACACAAGAAGGTAAAACATAAAATCTTTGGTAAAGGTAGGAATGAATGGAGGAAGAAGAGAAAGGCTTACTTGATTTTGAGGGCCAACATAAAGGAAATGGGAGACACTCATCTGATAGCTAAATGTACTAGGTGTAGTATGCACAAGTGTGTAAAGACAAGACAAAAGACTTCAGTAAGTATTGTTGAATTACTCAGTTTTGAAAATGTTTAGTCTTGGTGAGTTCTTTAATACTATTTTCCCCTAAAATGATAGAGATTCCATCTTTTTCCCCCCGAAGCTCTAATTTTGGGATTATGCTAAAATGCCTCAAACGATCAAATGAAGACACCTCCATAATTGTAAAGGTTTTAGTTATTCTATTCCTGTGGAATCCAGAATTGGCATATAAAATACTTTCCAATATAATCTTTGACTTTTTTCTGAATGAAATATGATCTGTGTTCATGTGATAAACTTTCCAAAATGCACATCATGTGGGAAGTATATTAATAGTGGAAATGTAATTTACCTCTTATAGCTAGATTAATTTGATATCACCTGATATGAATTGTCTTTTTTCAAAGACAATGTCTTGATTGTTTCTCTTTGTGGAAAAAATGCCACAGCAATCCAAACTACATTTGTTTTCAGAAAAGTGGCTTTCTGAAATCAGTTGATTAGAGAAAAATCATTTCTCTTCAAAATGATGATGATAAATCTATTTTTATACTTGAGAGTTAATGAAGATCATTTTCTTCCCCACCGACCACTACTCAGAATGGCAGCCTGAATCAGTCAGTATTGCTTAGCAAGAATGTATAAGCGACATAGCCTAGAAAGTTGTAGAGTTAAATAAAGGTCTTGATTTTGTAAGGCATGCTGCAGTAAACTATCTCAGAAAGAAACATGCCAGGATAAATTCACAAGAGTTGGATGCTCTACAAGAGTCCCCAAACCTCTTGGCGTTGAACTAATTAGTTCTATAGCAAGCTGTGCATAAGCCACATAGGTGGCTAGATGACACAGGCAGTGAACGAGAACTTTTGTGACGCATCCTCCTAAGTTTAGGAATGTTCTAACTGTGCCTAGAGGCCTTATCCTCAATGGATCAAGCCTTCCATTCTGATCTGTAGCCATTGATCTATAGCACATATTCTTATATGCAACATGAATGCATATGGAGTAAGGGAAAGAGAGGAAGGCTTTTGAGTCATTAACACCGTTGAAGTTCGCTGTTAGTAAAATAATCATATATTTGAACAGCCAGTCAGTATTGGGAACAAAGTGTGAGGCAGGTGAGCAAGTGACGCTTCCTTCTATTTTTCCCCTTTCTTCTTCTTGTCACTAAAATGGTACTTTATGGGCATTAGGCTTTGCAAACTCTTCTACTACAGTTATTATTTAATGGTTGTCCTCTATGTACCAGGCACCCAGCTAGGTGCTAGTTTCATATTGTTTCTCTTTCTCATGCATAAACATGTAAGATAAGTTCATTCCATTTTGCAGAAGACAAAAGTAACCTCCAGTCGAGAAAACTTGCCCAAGGTTTCAGAATTCGTGGAACTAGACATAATGATATTTAAATTAATTGCACCGGTAATTTGCATAACAAACAATTTAGGTGTGCTCATTCTCAAAGAAGTTTTTTTTTTTTTTTTTTTTTTTTTGTAGTACGCGGGCCTCTCACTGTTGTGGCCTCTCCCGTTGCGGAGCAGAGGCTCCAGACGCGCAGGCTCAGCGGCCATGGCTCACGGGCCCAGCTGCTCCGCGGCATGTGGGATCTTCCCGAACCGGGGCACAAACCCATGTCCCCTGCATCGGCAGGCGGACTCTCAACCACTGCGCCACCAGGGAAGCCCTAAATGTTGCTTTTTGACATCATGAATAATTTTTTCCTTGAAAAGCAAACCCTCCAAGTCTTCAAAAAATAATACTGTTTAGGCACAACAAAGTATTTAAGGTTATTATTCATGCCAAGTCCAGCTATATGGGTCACTTTCGGCTTCTGGAATACACCATGTTTGTTTGCTTTTGTTTTTGTTTTCCCCCACCTTGGCCCTCTACAGGAATTATTTCCCATAATGCACCATTCATCTGCTAATCCTGGCTCATCCCTCAGTTTCCCAGTTCAGATGTCAGTTCCTCAAGAAGCCGAAGTCATATGCCCCAGCTATGAGCTCCCATCACAGACTGCACTTGCCTGCTTGCCTGTTTCTATCTCCCACTTGCCTGTAAGCCTCCAGAGGGTCTATTTTCTTCAGCTCTGTATCTCCAGAACCAGCCCAATACAGAGCAGGTACTCAAGTATTTATTTACTGTATGTGTATATTAAAGTATGAGTGAATATCAGACCTGCCAAAATCAGATGAGAATTGCACCGTTTTATTAGGGGCAAGGGAGGAACGGAAAAGAGGGCTATTTCAGAATTATGACTGGACCTTAATAAAATAATGAGAGAGACAGAGAGACAGAGGTTGAGAGAGGTGCAATTTAGTGGTTAAAGACAGAGTCAGGCAGTAGTCTTGGATACGAACACTTGCTGTTTGACCTTGGACATGTTACTTAGCTTCTCTGAACTTGTTTCGACACGTTTAGGAATGGCTTGTTGGACTAGTTTGAAGGGTGCCTACTACGTAGGATTATTATTATATTATGAAGGGTGTAAGAAAAGTATTATTCTCATGAATGAATTTACTTGGTTCTTTGCATATTTTTCTTTGTTCCCTCTTGAGATGGATACTGAGTCTTTATGATTTTTCTTGTTTTTATATTTTTACACTTGTTTCCTTTCTGTGGTTACAGTTTTCTTCATGAGAATGCTTGTATACATATACTTCTATGGCTTCCTTTAACTGAGGAGAATTAAAGGGACTTTAGCAAATGATTAAAAGATAATTTTTAAAAATCATACCACCCTACCTAGCACAACTCATTTCATTTTTACATATAACTTCCCACAAGCACAGATTCTCATATAGTTATGATTATAATGTGTATGTATTTTTTTATGCCCTTTCTGCTTAATATCCCATAATAAGTATTATGTGCACTTTCAGAATCAAAAACATCTTGAGAAAATGGCTTTGTTAACATCAGTTGTTCCTTAAGCCTTTCTCACTGGTTACCATCGCACAGTCCATTTAACATTATTGTGTATGCTTAATAATTTCATCACATTTCTTGTGGCATAGATTCCTAACCTTTTAATTATGGCAAAATATTCAAAAGGTTAATGAAACAACCCCCAGAGGAGCTTCTGGTACAATACAGTAGCACAGGCTTATTTTCCTTGGCTTAGAAATGATTGTGTGAAAGAACAGTGTGCACCTCTGGAAAGGCTAGCAATTCTGCCATCAGATAAATGATTGCGTCTTCAGTGGGCTGGCTCCCTTTATTTGAGCTACTAGTTGTGGAGCTGGGAAACAGAAGCCTGCACAGAGAGTGAAGGCCCAGACTTTTTTTTTTTTTTTTTTTTTAACTGAAATGTCAAGCTATGTGGCTATGCACGGCAGAAGACGACCCCCTGCGAGATGTGATAAGCCCCAGGCCTGCTCCACACACTACACTGAAAATGCCGTGGGAGGGCTTCCCAGGCTGATGGAACTAATGACAGTAATAGCTCTGGGTAATTTGTCTTTTTCCTCACTGTGCACATTCTCTACATGTGGTGCACTTTACACCTACCACCAGGCTCACATCTGGAATGCTACGACCCTCTCAGGCCTGATTCAGATAGGTTGAATTCTCCTGTAAAGTAAATCTGACCTCTAATTTTCTTAATAATTCAGGATTATGCTAATGTTAGCAACCAGTAAAGAACAGTACAGGAGCACTGAAGAAAGCTTAAGCCCTTGTATTGGAAGCATGACCAAATTTTCCTTACATAATGGGTTAGGATTTTTTCCTCTATATCGTTCTAAGAGAGAAAATATAAATTTTGGAAAATGTGTAATTTGCATTATTCCTACATCATTTCTGGTTATAGGACATCCTCTGCTTGAGAAGAAATTTTCTGTTTCTTTTCCTTGGTAAACAGATTTTCTACAGAGGATTTGTAAGAATCCTAATGATAGGTTTGGGTTTTTAATTCTAACTGTAAAAAATACTTAGATAGTTAAAAAGACTGACAAAATAATTTCAGGAATAGATAAAAGAGACCTCACAACAGCTTAATCTCATAAATGCAGAGTGCTTTCAGGGAAATTTTAACAATAAAAATCCTGTTTTAGTGCTGGTTCCATAGCAAGACTATACTTTTAACATAGTCTTAAATATCGTATTTCTGTCTTGTATTTTCTGTATTTATGTAAAACATAGCTATATTATTAAAAGTGTAAACGTCTGTGCATACCTTTTAGAAAAACATAAATGAACTTAAGTTTTAAGAAATGTTGTACTACATTAAAAGGGTAGGCTCTCCAAACCTAGCTCTCTGTGAATAAAGGGATATTCTCTGTGAATAAAATAAAAGTATTTTCATAAATTAGTAGGTGAACGATTCCCCCAGAGAGCAAGAGATTTTCAGCATCGTGGAGGTTGGAGAACCACACTATTTTCCAGAAAAAAATATGTGTGCTCATTAGTATGGGCATCTGAATCGTTCTGTCAGAATATTTGTAAACTTATTTCTAAGTTATAAAGAAACACTTAATTTCATTACTTTTTTCTTCAGTTCCGGTCCAGGAAGGTGCTAGTGAAACACTTTGTTTCAGGGACTAAAGATTGTGCACAGAAACCCACAAATTACAAATTGTTTATTTGGTTAATAATTTATGTTTCTCATAAACAATGTAGAGATTGTAAATATTTTTTCTATAAATAATGTCTGTGGCTATAATTGGTCAACAAAATGATAAATCATCCACAATGTTCGGTCTCTCTCTTGGTACCTCTGACTATTGACTCAATTATTCAAACTCCACACCAATTAAAGGCAGAAGTGTTTGCATCTTTAAGTACTGTGTCACCTCAGAATTTAACCATGGACTCAGACCACTCTGTAAAACCTCCTATGTACCTCCTACATGGATGGTACAGATGGATTTTAGAAAAGAATTTTTTTTCTTGGAATCCTAAGAGATTGACACTTACCCCTTGGTTTACGGTAAAACCAATCAAATTAGGGAGGGAAAGACAGATGAGGGAGAAATGGCAAGCTGAGCGTCCCTCCCCGGACCATTTCCCTTCTGCTGGGTCCGAGCCCCTAGGAAGGATTACGCTAGGGAAAATAATGATCATCATTATCCTGGATGAAGCAAAGGAGGCTGCAGAAGGACTGCTAGTGAGGCTAATTGTGACAGGTGTACTGTATTGACCCTTCCTGGGCCACATCCCTTTGGGCAAGATTTGTGCACAGAAGTGGAGCCTTCTGCCTAAATGACAGATCATGCAGACTGAGGTTGCTGAGAGCACTTTTGCTCGTGAGTTTGGGGTTAAACGAAGGTGAAGCATTTAAATATTACACGTTCTTAAATATATATAATGCTTTAAGATATTTGACAAGAAAATCCCCAAAGAAAACAACAAATTAGGTGGTATAATGTGATTTCAGCAGAATCTGTGAAGGGTGAAATATCAGTTAGTTCATTTCACTGAATGAGTGGATAGCCCAGTAATGAGAAATTTACAAGGACATCCTGTCATAAGACCAAAGTTGACCACACTGGCCGTTTTTATCAAACACCTTCCATTTACTGAGTCAGGTCCCTCATATGCTCTGTCTACACATTTCTCACAACAGCTCCAAATGGCCCATATTATTACAAAGAAGGAAGCTGAAGATCGGAGGGGTTCAGTATAGGGAAAGTAGTAAGATATGAACCTAGATTTGTCTCACAGCAAAGTCCTCTGCTCATTCATCTTCTCTCTCATCCTCTTAGCCACCCTCCCTCCTCTTCCCATTCCCTTCCCTAGTGTTTGTGTTTTACTCTCAACAGTCAGCAGAGTTCTGAGAAGACAGAGGTCTGTAGAAAGAAAGAATCTCTCATACAGGGCTTGGATCCCACTTCTGCCAGTTGGGTGACCTAGGCAGTTAGCCTCTCCAGATCTCAGTGTCTTCTCAATAAACCATGGATAACCCTACTCGGAGAAGACTGAGAGAGAATCAGATAAACTGCTGAGCGTGGTAGGCTCTCAATGAGTGCCAGACATTAATTTATAATGATAATCCTCCCAAGTCAGAGTTTGAAAGTTGTTTTTTTTTTTTTCTTTCCTTTGGGAATCTGAAGTAGAGGTCTTTACAAATACACATCCCTTTTCTTTAGAAGCCTCCTAAAATGCAACACATTTATACAGAAAGCATATTACTTACATTTTATAAAACCTCTTAGGATATTTAACATTTAGGACACAGTTTTTCTATGGAAAGTAGTACTTTGAAATATTTTTCTTGAAACCAATTTCTTTAGTTTGTAAAACTGGTAAGAGTGGCATTTTGATTTAGAAAGTAGTTAAGCTTTTATAGCTGATTTAGCTGGTTCTTGAGAAATGCTGATAGTCATTTATCTTGAGCTGCCTTCCTTCCAGTACCACCTTTCCTTGAGAGGTGCTTGTTAGTATATTGAAGGTGGAATGGGATGGTAACTAGTCCTTAAGAGAAGAGAGCTTGCTGGATAAGTATTCTGGCTGCCATCAGCTATTATGTTTCATTACTTCATTGATATCATATATGTTTATTGAATGTCTAAGTTCTGTGAGATACAAAAATATGTAAAAAAAAAAAAAGGCTCTTTGACCCAAAGCAGCTTATTGTTGAGAAAAGGAGCTGAAGCATTATATATAAACTGATGTAAACCTGTGCAAGGGGGAAAAACTGAGTTCACAGAAGGAAGGAATCACTTCAGCTGAAGGGATTAGGCTTCATGTAGGTGCAGTTTTTTTTTTTTGTTTTGTTTTGTTTTTTTTGCTGTACGCGGGCCTCTCACTGTTGTGGCCTCTCCGTTGCGGAGCACAGGCTCCGGACGCGCAGGCTCAGTGGCCATGGCTCATGGGCCCAGCGCTCCGCGGCATGTGGAATCTTCCCGGACCGGGCACGAACCTGTGTCCCCTGCATCGGCAGGCGGACTCTCAACCACTGCGCCACCAGGGAAGCCCGAGGGGCAGTTTTTGAACTCGGTTACAGAGTAGGGAGGATTTGGATGAAGATAAGGGGAAAGGCATTTCAGGTGGAGGAAAGGAGCACGGGTCGGGGCGGGTGTTTCATCCTGAGTTGACAGCGAATGACCTGTGGAACTTCTTAAACGCCCATGTTCCGGAATCAGCATGGTTAACATGGATCCTAGTTAATTCTGAGGGAAAACTGAGAAACACAGGCATGGCTGGGTCATTGGAAGTGATGGGATGGCTGGAGGGTTAGACAAGTGGCTCTTAGCCCAGCTGCTCGTGCGCTAAGATCACCAGGGAGAGTTCCCTCCTTCTTCCTACTTTCCTTCCTTTTTCCCTCCCTCCCTCCATCCTTTCTTCTTTCCATTGTTTCTCTTTCTTCCTCTTCCTCCTCCAACTTTTCCTCCTCTTCCTCTCTTCTACTCCTCTCTCTCTCTCTCTCACACCTGAGCCCCAGGCCAATTAAATGAGAATTTCCGAGAGTGGGGCTTTTGTATCAATACATATATTTTTTGCTTTTCATTATGGAAAGATTAAAATATATATAAAAGTAGGCAGAGCAGGATCGTGAACACCCATCCCATCACCCAACTTCAACAATTGTAAACTCACCGCCAGTCTCATTTCACTTGTATCTCTACCACCCTCCCCATCTTCTGTATTGTTGTGAAGCAAATCTTGGACATTATAAAATTTCATCTGTAACATTTCAGCATGTGTCTCTAAATAAGGACGTAAAAGTGCCATGGTACCATACTTTTTAAATATCATGAAAGAGCCAGTTGTGTTTTAATTAGTTACTGTTTCATCAGTGTGAGTGTGTATGTGTACAGTTTTCTACAGATCGTTTGACTCAGGATTTTGACAAGGCCTATACAATAAGCTTGGTTGGGATGTCTCTTTGAATCTATAATATATGTTTCCTCTCCATTTCTCTCTCTCTCTCTCTCTTTCTTTCTCTCTCTGTTCAAGAAACTAGATTGTCCTACAGAGTTTTCCTTACTCTGCAATTTGCTGATTTCATTCCTATGGTATCATTTAGCATATTTTCTAGTCATGTATAGATAGTTGGATCCAGAGGTTTTATAAGATTTCAGTTCCAGTTTTTTTTTTTAGAAACTGGATTTCAGACCAGTTTCTAGGTCGTGATGTGTTCTTTCATTAGGAGCATATAATATCTGTTTGCCTGTCTTATTAAGATGTTAGCAAAAACTGATGAGCAATGCCTTGAGCCATTAACTTAATAGAAATTGCAAAATGATAATATTCTATTGTCTCTTCATTAACTTGCTGAAATACTTCTACAAAGAGACTTTTCCTTTCATCTACTAGTTGCTTAAAAGGTGGTACAGTTTAGACAGGAAAGGCAGGACACGTGATTCTTTCCCTTATTTACCAGTTTTCAAAAATAATGAATTTGTTCATTAGCATCATTCAGTTCAGTTATCTAATTAATTTGTTTATTTAGTATTACTATGAATTTAAACATGTTTGGGATATTCCAGTCCATTGTAATGTTACTGTTACTGATTCTCAGATTGTTCTTTCTTTGCCTGGTGGGAACCTCTTCAGTTTGGCGCCAGAGTTCTTCTGATATGACCCTAGTAGTATTTGAAACATTATTTACTTTCTAGTATGACAAGATGTCTCAGGATCATCATGTACATTTCCTGTCCCAAACCTGCAGTGGAGCACTGCTATCTTTCACTAAGAAACCATATTTTAAGATTACAATCTGGATACTAGTGGTTTACATTGCTGTTAGGCCATGTTTTTAAGTCTTTTAAATGGAAAGAGCCAGGGAAGATTTTATTTTCTAAGATACCATCACATCACAGATATATACTGATACATTCCATTCAAACTCAGCACCACAGGGTTTATTTTATGTTGGTATCTTCTTTACCACAGTCCTCCCCCGAATCCCAGCTTTCAATGACACCAGGAATGTTAGAAGGAGAATATTTTATTATGAACTATTTGCTTTGTCCTATAGTGAACACACAGAAGTTTCAGATTAACAATAATAACATCTTTTCTAATGATATTATTACTGGTAACTTTGTTATCTTTTTGTTCTTAGTGTATATATCAGTAGGGATATGCAGTCAATTTGCTTTGATTTAAAGTTACTTTGAATAGTTCATCTATTTGATTGTACCAGCAGTTGGTTATGTATTTGTTTTATTTTCATTTGTTTTATTTTCATTTTGAGAGGTTAATTTATAAATTTAATTTTGTTTTATAATTATGTAGAATATTTACATATTTCCAAAGTTAAATTTACAAATCAAGTTATTGTCAAAGTAATTTAGCCTGTCCCACCAGCCTATCTACCTCCTCTCCCTATAGATATCCATTTAAACAACGTATGATTTGGCATTCCATTGTTTATGCTCAGTACATAGTTGTAAAACTCCCCCAGTGATCTTATGTGGAGTCAGACTGGAGAGCCTTTACTGTAGAAATGATGAGCTGGAATGTCAGTCTTGTGAAGCAGGGAGTTTGTACAATGTTTTAAAAACTGTATTTCCTACATCTAGATTAGTGGCTGTGACCTAGCAGGTGATCAATAAATGTGTTGAATTAATACTTATTAGGAGTTTGCAATCAGAAGAGTGAGAGGATCTAAGCTGTGCTTTTTGGAAAAGCTAGTCTGACAGCAGTGGTTAAGGTAGCTTGGAAGGGAAAACTGAAAGCTTCATCATCAGTGTGGAGGTGATTAATTGGATGATAGTAGTTTTGAAGGAAGAAACAAAAAACTCAAGAGTGTGTGTGTGTGTGTGTGTGTGTGTGTGTGTGTGTGTGAATTCCATGGATTGGCAAGGTACTCTGTCTGGGCTGGCCCCACTGTTCTCTGTTGGGCTTACTCACATGTCCATGGAGAGTTGGCAGGCTGGCTGCCCTTACTACAGACCTGGCAGTTGGCAGGTTTCGCCTAGAGGCTGTCTGATTGTTGTCTGTGTCACCTCACTTCTCCTTGGGGTCTTTTCATCTTTCATCCTACAGGAGGCTAGCTTGGGTTCTTTTCCATCCATGGTGGTCTTACCATACCAAGTATAGTAAAAGGCAAGCCCCAAGGTGGAAGTGTTTCTCAAGCCTCCCTGCCCGTGTCATGCTTGCTAAGGTTCCATTGACCAAAGGAAGCCACAGTGGCAACCCTGATCCAAGAGGTGGAGAGAACAGACTTTAGCTCTGGTAAGGGAAGATTTATGGCTGTTTTGAATCTCCCCATATGATGCTGTGTGAAACAGATGTGTAAGTCATCTACTTATAATTTTTAGACCCAGTCCCTTACATGGTTATTAGTTTCCAACTCTGTGTCCTGTCTCGTGTCCTTTCCTGAAATGTTTGTTTTTATCTACATAGTCCATTTTGAGTTCCGTATCCTCAACAGAGCCCTCCCTTACCAGTATTTCACTTATGAGAATTTCTTTAGTATTTCTGGCTTTTATCTTGGTGATTACCTTTTAATTTTGCACTATTTTGTATTTTTGCATTGTTCTCTAAATTCTTTATGTATGCTTCTCCTGAGTTCTCACCTAATTTGTCTTATGTTTCTATTGGAATCTTCAATGAATTTAGCATAGTACTAGAATCTAAGTTCTCTATAAATCATTGTTACTTGAATTTTGGATCGACTAAGTGAACCCTCCTGGGATTCAACATTACCAAAATCCTCTTTGCTTTGATTTCTAATGGAGCTGTCCAATCGTGGTTTGCCATGTGTAAATAATGGTTAAAGCAATCTGGTTAAATTCAGTAGACTATTTGTTTTTAAGTGTTTTGGCAATTGGATTGAATCAGTTAAAAATATTTGAAATTGTGCTTTTTGAATGAATTTTCACATGCAATAATACCACTTACAAGTAAGACATATATAATACCCTTGCTAAACCATGTGTATGTCTGAGGAGGGGTCTTGCAGTGGTCTGAGTAGTAAAATAAAACAAAACAAGCAACAGAGATTGTGATGATCCAGAGTGTGTCATTGGGAGACCACCTTCAGTTTCCTTTAGGACCAGGTCATATTGGAGAAATCTCAAGAAGAGTTAGTGGTGTTTGTGAGAGGCAGAAAAAAAAGATAAAAGCTAAGAGGCTAGGTGGGAGAGAGAAGAGTAAGGTTGTGTAATGCTAGGATGGCAGTATCAACTTACAGCTTCTGGCTCTGATTTCCTTTCCCATGGGCCGCAGAAGAGTACTTAGGAATTCTCAGAGGAGGAAGAACTGAAGAAGCCCTTTCCTTCTCATTCTTACTGAAAATTTCAGAGAAGAGTAAAGGCAAAGGGTGATGCTGCTGAGAGAGCAAAGGATAGGGTGGGGATCATTCTAGGTCCTGGAAGAGAGAAGGAAGGGGAGGTGAAATGGAATTTGTGCAAAAGCCACTTCTCTTAAGCCAGTATTGATCTTTGCACCATGGTTGAAGAGATCTCTGTCCAATTATGGGTGAAGATTTAAATTCAAATTAAAACTGCCCAGAAGGTCTGGCTCTAATAAAATTATTTGTGAAATGTTCTACCATTTGGGGGTAGGGTGGTAAGGGTATCAAAAATTGTGAAATTTTTTTGACTAATGAGAGATTTTGTTTTGCCTGGAGACTGTCAATCTAGACTAAAGTGAACCTCAAAATTCTGTGTCTATCTCCCACTTAAAAAAAGAACTACAGAGGAGCTAATATGAATATATGGAAAGAAATGAGGCTTAGCAAAATGCATAGCAATTCATCAGTGAGAGGGATATAGTGAACAGAAGTCTAATAGATACTATCATTGTCAATAATTGTTGGGGACTGCTTGTCAGCAAATTGGATTGTTTGTTATAGACAGTGACACACTAAAGTATCTGGATCTTGTACTTGTTGCATACGTTTTAAATATTTAGGTGAATATATATATGCACATGTATATTTTTAATGAGACTAATGTTTTCCTGTGTTACAAAGTTTCAGGATTTGTCTAATAAGGCTTGAAGTCTTTTTGCTAAATGGTGGAACTTATCATGACATTTATATACTCTAACATCCAACCATACTGGTTTTAATGAAAATATTTTCCTTAAATATTTTGAAAGTAAAGCATCTTCACTGAATCAAAACTGACACTTTAATTTGAACTCTCCACTCTGGAAAGTGTTTGCAGTCAAAATTTGTCATTAAAAAAACTCAATGAAATGAAAAATAATGATATGCTGGCTTGCTCCTACAAGCATCTGGAGCAGAAATGCTAAAGATACTATATTTTAATGCTTAGTTGGCTTTTACTGCCATGCAGGGATTAAGTGGGAGGCAGCTCTCAGTGCAGTAGAAAGAGCCTCGACCTTAAACTCAGAAGAGCTGCATTTAAGACAGAGCCTTGTCATTTATCAGTGGGATGACTGTGTTGAAATAACTTAGTTTCTTCATCCTTAAATTGGGATGATAATAGATATGTCACAGAGGCTTCAGACAATCTTGTATGGAAAAGTGTTACACACAAAATCTTATGTAAATGTAGGATTATTAAATATACATTTTTATATATTTTCGAATTAATGGTCTTGTTTGTATTCAGGTTCTATAGAAATCAATGTACGTTTGTTTCAGTTTTCTTATTACAAAAGCAATACATGGTGAAGTTAAAAAATGGCAGAAAATTAAAATAAGCAAAAAGGAGTAACTGAGAATCATCCATAATCATTCCAAACAACTATTATCACATGTTTATGTCATTTTCATCTTAATTTTTACCTATACATATCGTTTTTTAAAGTATACCCTATTATTGCAGTGTATAATATACAATATGTAGTTTGTTCTTTTTCCCTTAGCATTGAATAGGATTGCATCCGTTAATATATGCTCTTTCATGTGAATGAACCATAATTATAATTTACTTACAATTTCCGTATTGAACAAAACTTTAGGATATTTCCAATATCTCAAATAGATGAATATTCTTTTTTATTAGTCCTTATACACATTTACTAGTATTCCTGGATGAAAGAGTGAACAGCATTTTGAAATTTTGATATAAATTAACAACTTGCCTTTCAGGCAGACTGTTTTTAATATCCCCAGTAGTGTGTAAAAGAGCCTGTTTCCCCACATTGTAGTCATTACAATAATTTTAAAAAATTTTGTCAAGGTCATAGGTGAAAATATTATTTCACTGTTTTTAATGAGCATTAAAAATATATATATATATATATATAGTTCAGTTGTAATTCTTCTTTTTGAATTGCTTGTTCATGACTTGGCCCAACTTTTTCATATTAATTTTTATATCTTTATACATTAAGGTATCAATCCTTTGTAGTGTATATTATGAATATGTTTTTTCATTTACCTTTAAATTGTGTTTATGATTTTTGAAAAAATGATGTATGCATTTCTAATTCATAGGTAGTAATGCTTCATTTGGGATTGTCCAAGAATGAGGAATTCTACCTAAATAAAGTTTCAAAATAATTGAAGCCTTTTTTAATGCAAAACTTTAAAATGGGGCAATTTTTAAAATGAAAAATCATTCTAAATTGTATTATCTACCTCTTTGCCTCCTTATACAAAATGTATTGAATACTGTTATATAATAGGCACTTTACTTTTTTTTTTTTTTGTCTTTAAAACAGTCTTGCAAAATAGTTATTGTTATCTCCTTTTATAGCTGGGGCCACTGAGGTTACAGAGATAAGAAATACCAGACCCAGCTTATAAGGGGTAGACATATGATTTGAACACGAGACTAGACCCACTGCTTTTGATAGTGTACTCAACACACTTCTTTTGTGCGTTAATAATCTGCGGCCCTCAAGTCTATATAATGTGCAGGGCTTTATTTGCATGATACCTGCATTGGAGGTTCATGCTTATTTCTTTTTAATAGTTTCTATATATGCTTTCTCAGTTTCATCAAGGTAACTCTAAATGTGTCCTACTCTCAGCTTACTTGCTTCTGACTTGGCAACAATAGCCAATACAGTTGACCCCTGAAGGACTCAGGGGTTAGGGGCACCCACCCCCCCATGCAGTGGAAAATTTGCATATAACTTTTGACACTCCCCAAACTTAACTAATAGCCTACTGTTGACCAGAAGCTTTGCCTATAACATATACAGTCAATTAACACATATTTTGTATGTTATATGTAATATATACTGTACTCTTACAGTAAAGTAAGCTAGAGAAAAGAAAATGTTATTGAGAAAATACATTTACAGTACTGTACTGTAATTAATGATACCGTAAGTTTACATCATCTGTTTACAAGATGAATTGTCTGTCCAGTAACTACATCAATATTGTCTTACATGATTCAGAACGCTGAGGATGTTATACAACTTACTAACATTAGACATCAAAAACAAAAAGATAACTTGAAAAACAAATTCATATTTATTTATTTATATGTGGACTCTAAAGAATGATCCAAATGAACTTACTTACAAAACAGAAACAGATTCACAGACTTCAGAAACAAATGTATGGTTACCAAAGGGGAAAGGGGGGCAGGGAGGAATAACCCTTACAATGGTTGCTTGGAGCTTTCCCCTACCATTGTTTTAATTGGCTATGCTTAATCTGTTGTAGGGTGGAAAATAGATAACTGGATTTGTAAAAACAGCAGATGAGTAAAACTTTTTTTTGAGTGACGTCTGAGAACCTTTTCTATAAGTAGACACCCTGAGTTTGTTTTGCCTCAACCTAATTCTCAAATTTATTGATGTTGGTGTTACGATCTGCAGGAAACACTTTAGTAACTTTATCTCATTTAGTTCTTAATATAATGCTGCAGATTAGAATTATTACCCATTTTCATTTTATAGCTGAGGGAATAATTTGCCCGAAATTCTATTACATAGAGTTTGGGGCTTCTGTTTGGAACTTAAAAAAATTTTTTTTAATATATTTCTTTTATTGAAGTATAGTTGCTTTACAATATTATATTAGTTTCAGGTACACAGCATGGTGATTCAGTATTTTTACGGGTTATACTCCATTAAAAGTTAGTAGATGAAAATTGCTATAAGTCCCATGCTATACGATATATCTTTGTTGCTTATCTATTTTGTCCTTTTCCCCCCTCCCCTTTGGTAATCAGTAGTTTGTTTTTCTAAATTTGAGTCTGTTTCTCTTTTGTATACACATTCATTTGTATTATTTTTTAGATTCCACATGTTAGTGATATCATACAGTATTTGTCTTTCTCTGTCTGACTTATTTCACTAAGCATAATATATGCTAGGTCCATCCACACTGTTGCAAATACCAGAAGTTAATTCTTTTTTATGGCTGAGTAATATTCCATTGTATATAAATATACCATCTTCTTTATCCATTCATCTGTTGATGGGCATTTGGGCTGCTTCCATATCTTGGCTATTGTAAATAGTGCTGCTGTGAACATTGGGGTGCATGTATCTTTTCGAATTAATATTTTCTTTTTTCTTTTCTGGTTATATGCCCAGGAGTGAAATTGCTGGATCACATGGAACTCTTTATTTGCTGATTTTAGGCTAGGTTGCAAGATAAGTAGTCTTAAAATAACTGAAGAGTTACTATATCTCAGCATTCAGTTGTAGGAGTCTCACTGAAGAATGCAAAAAGTAGAATGTTTTGTTTATAAGATTTAAGCTATAAAGAAAATATGCATTTTTAAATAAAGTTGAATTGAATGCCACAACATGACATCCAGATTGAGTGTTCTTTCCTTACCAAAAGATAAACATCTTGGAGGGAAGACATATGGGAACATATGTATATGTATAACTGATTCACTTTGTTATAAAGCAGAAACTAACACACCATTGTAAAGCAATTATACCCCAATAAAGATGTTAAAAAAAAAAAAAGATAAACATCTTGACCTCTGCTAAAGATATTTTCAGTGTACTACAAAATAAGATTCCTATTATGATGAGAATGTTTATATGGAATAAATTATACATGATTATACTAGTATAAGATTTGATTGTGATGATTCAATTCAATCTATATTTGTTGAATGCTTACCTATACCATATATAGGTATAGTTGGGGAAAAATACTAACATATCGAACAACTATGCATTGCAGAATAATATTAGTATGCCCATCTGTACTTACAAAGTACTACCGTATTAGATTTATTCTTAAGTGGGTTCCTAACTGAAAGAAATCTATGGAAGTCAAAGTAAGACTTACCATGGGTTGTAAATGAAGGTGAGATTTTGAGAGACAATGAGATAACTCAGGTAAGGGGAAAAATATATTGTATTGATTGTCTTCTTGATAACCAGAATTAAAAAGAGATACTGGATAGCTGCCAGGACAGAAAGAAGAGTTAAAAAATCGGTTATTTGGAAGGAAAGGAATCAGGGCAGCTTCGAGGGTCCAGGAAGCAGGAATTTCCTTCACCAATGAAAAAATTCAACTCCAACTGTTTGCAGTCTTCTTTTCCTTCTGACAAAAAATGATCTAGAGGTATTAAAATCATTGTGAGGAGTTGAACTTATTTATATCTTCGCCAGTCAGGAGGTCAACTCATCAAAGATTTTAGTGTAGGTTTTTTTTTTTTTTTTAAACCATAATCAGTCCCTGTGATCGGAACGTCATCTAAAAGAACTTAGAGTCAGATCTAAACTATAATATAGTTGATTTATTCTACAGCTTGATCGATCTTGCTGACTTTTCGCCTGGTCACCCTGGCTGTGTGCTCTGCCCAGTCTGAGGTTATGCACACCTACCTCTCCACCACGTTGGTTTTGACCACTCACCTGTCTAGACCTGTGGAGGGGGCTGGGGTCTGAGCTCATTCCATCATTTTCTTAGTTAGTTTTCCCCTGTTGTTGCTCCACCAGTTTGCCAGACATAGACAAGTATATCTGACTCCCAGCTTGGGTATAAGTTGGTACTTCACTACAGGTACAATACTGTTTGTATAAGCCAAACCAAAAGGGCCTGCATATTACTCACACAGTTTGTTGTTTACATTTTACACATGTGTTCTGATCAGTAAAACGGGGAGATGGTATAGCAGTGGGATATGGAGCCTGTCTGCCTAGTTTAAATCCTAGGTCCACCTCATACTGTTGGACCTTGGGAAAATCACTTAAACTCTTCCTGCCTTAATTTTCTCATCTATAAAACAAGGATCACAATAGTACCTAACATTTAGGATTACTGTGAGGAGTAAAAGAATTCATACATATGAAGATCTTATGTCTGTGCATGGCTCATAGTTAATTCTATACATGGATTAACTGTCATTATTGGTGAAAATTCTACATGGGTCCCACTCTATATCAGTGAATCTTTTAGACTCATTCAGAATAATTAGGATCATATTTCTGAGGTGAATTAATTGATCTTTAAAAAACCTGGAAACCTGATATCTTAATATCAAACATTTCAAATCAAAATTCTTTTTTTTTTTTTTTTTTGTGGTACGCGGGGCTATCACTGTTGTGGCCTCTCCCGTTGCAGAGCACAGGCTCCGGACGCGCAGGCCCAGCGGCCATGGCTCATGGGCCCAGCTGCTCCGAGACATGTGGGATCCTCCAGGACTGGGGCACTAACCCGTGTCCCCTGCATCGGCAGGAGGACTGTCAACCACTGTGCCACCAGGGAAGCCCGCTAGTCTTTTTCTTTTTCAAAAGATCTGAGCACTTTCTCTCCAGAGGCTCTGCCTGGAAGATCCATCCCAGTGTTCATCACTTACATAGGTTCTTCTCTTGCTTTGGTCTCAGTTTAAAGGGTCCACTTCTAGGAGACCTTCTCTGATGACTCTCTATCACTCTTGTCCTCAGACTGCTGTTTTTCCTTCATAGCATTATTACAAATTTATTCTTTTTTTTTTAATTGCTCCAATCATGTAAGCTCCACAAAGGAAGAGAAGATGTCTATATAGTATGTTGTTTTGTCTTCAGTGAGTAACACATTTCCTGGCACATAGTAGGTGCTTAATAAATGTTTAGTGAACAAATATGTTGTTACTTTATTGGGGGGACACACAAAAACCACTGTATACAATTATATCAATTTTCTAATTTAAACAAAAAGAACAGAAAAGTAGATCGATTCTTATAGAAAAAAGTGAAATAAGAAGTAGAAAAAACATTTGGATGATTCAAGAAGAAATTCCCATTTTTATTCAATCTATCTTTCACTACAAAGGTAATGAACAACATTACACCTTTACCATGATTTTAAGCATTTCTTTCTAAATAATATTTTATTATTTATTTATTTGATTGCACCAGGTTTTAGTTGTGGCCATCAGTCTCCTTAGTTGCAGCTCATGGGCTCCTTAATTGTGGCTCACCAGGTCCTTAGTTGTGGCATGCAAACTCCTAGCTGCGGCATGCATGTAGGATCTAGCCCCCTGAACAGGGATCGAACCCGGGCTCCCTGCATTGGGAGTGCGGAGTCCTAACCACTGCGCCACCAGGGAAGTCCCTAAGCATTTTGAAGGTAGAAAGAAATATAAACTGTGATCTATTACAACAGATACTTTAATCTAGTTTTCTTCAATTACCTAACTCAACTTTTGCTTGAATATTTGGGTAATTATTTAAATATTATGATCCCTATGAAAACATCCTTAGATAATCTCTGAATTGGCTTCAGTTCCCCTTTTTTATTGGTGGATTCACACTCTGCTAGGCAGAGGGTAAAGGAAATTTACCTCCTTAAATTAGACCACTCTTCAGCTCAGGCATTTTCATGTTCTATTTAGATTAAAAATGTCTTAGTGACCCACATTCAGTAGGATATGAATTTCTAGTTGTTTTTTTTCAGGTAGAGGTTATGAATTAAACCTTATTCTTTTAAGGCTTCCATTTGTCCCTCGGTATGTATTGATAAGATGCTTATTGGGGAAAAGATGCCACCAAAAGCTGGTACTGCTGCATTTTTCTGTGAAAATAACTGTATTTTCAACGATGGCACTGACTGTTAATAATATGCTCCCAAGAATTCCTCTAAAGCCAGGTATCCATATAATAACTCTTTTGCCCTCTGTCTCATCTGGGAATGAGACCTCTCTTGTCCTTCCTTTCTCAATGGCTGAAACGAGAATGTGAGTCCCTTAATTCATGAATAAGACAGAAAGACAAGTGTTTCTTTAATATATTAGGATTAGAAAAAATATAGTTGTGAATTTTACTCACCTGTATTACATCAGGAACTTCTGTGATATCCTCTTACTTTTCCTGGTATTTAAAAGGTGAGTATTGATGATTTTTTAAATTGCTTTAAATTTAAAATTATTTTTGATCATGTCACATTATAGAAACACTTTGCGTGACCATATACTGCTCAGTTTCATGTATGACCAAATGTGAAGGGATAACATATTTCTATATCTTCCACATTTAAAAAAAATAATCTCTTGAATCTTCCATATTTACAAAAGAGCCAATATTGGAAAATGTTATTTTTAAAAATTCTAGTGCACCTTTAAAATATCAATCTTCTGAGATATAATATACACTCAATAAAATGTACCCATTTTAAAAGTATGTTTCAATGAGTTTTGAAAGATGTATCTATCCATGTAACGACTATCACATCTAGATATAGAACACCATCTCCCAAAAGTTTTCTCTGACCCCTTTGCAGCAACCATTGATCTGCTTTCTGTCACTATAGATTTGTCTGCCTTTTTAAAATTTTTAAATAAGTAGAATTATGTGTTATACAATCTTTTAAGTCTGGTTTCTATTGCTCAGCACACATTTTTGTGATTCATCCATGATGTTATGTGTATCAGTAGTTAATTTTGTTTTCTTTCGGAACAGAATTGCATTGTATGGGTGTACCATTATTTGTTTACCCATTCACCTGTTGTTGGACATACTTCCAGTTTTTGGCTAATGTGAGTAAAGATTCTATGAATATTTGTGTATAAGTCTTTGTGTGTACATACTCGGAACTCCTGGGTGATGCAGGTAGAGAGTAAAAGCTATAAAACAAAGTGATGTTTTTAAGAACTTCACATTCAAGAAATGGAACTAGATTAATAATACTTGTCAATAACACAGGCTGGTAAGTTCTGTAACGGAGGTGTCAATAAAGTGTTGGAGACTAATAGACAAGGAATCTATTAAATTACACGTATCTTTGTGTGAATATATGTTTTCATTTCTTCAGGGAAAACCTTGATTGAAATTGCTGGGTTGTGGTTGCCTTGAAACTGTGGAGCACAGTGACAGAAATCTCCAGCTGCCACCTCTCTGTATCCACCACCATTTGCACAGAGAGCATGCTGCCCACCACAGGCTTCCCACGTTTCCGAGCCAGTGATTCAGCACAGTGGGGGAACTAAAGACCACCCATGACTGTGAGATGTGGGACTCTTCCAATGAATGAGTTTGACTTGAGTCCTCCTGACCTCATCTTTCTTGGAATTGTACAAGAGTTCAAGACTCTTTCTACCAATCCTTTCTTCCTTCCCTCTCTTTTTCACAAGTGTCAGACCTGCATCATGGTTTGAAGGCAATCCTCACTATCTTTGGGTCCCACCCCTTCATTGCTTACAGGTGCTTCCCCAAACAAATTTCTTGCATCTCTAAACCCAGTCATGGCATGTGCTTCTTAGAGGACCTGAACTAGTAATGTGTGGATCTTATAAGTGTGTGTTTAAATCCATTATAAACTGCCAAACTCATTTCCAAAGTTGTGGTAACATCATACATTCTTATTGGAAACACATGAGAGTCCCAGTTGTTCCACAACTTTACCAACACTGAGTATTGTCAACTTTGCTCTGAGATCAAATATAGACATTATGACTCTGACTCCATTAGCCCAGGTTCTTAATCAAGACTGAACTTATTCTTTTTGAACTTCTGTTAAACATCAGTTGAACAGATATTAAATAATAAATCAATATTTTAAGGTCAATTAAAGCTTAAAATTAAAGGAACTATATTGAGTTATTGACAGAAAATCTCCATAATTTATTTTTAGCAAACTGTAGATCCAAATGTGGATGGCAACACTCAGTTAAATTTACAAATATTCAGGTTTTCATTTTCTCTTAGTTTATCCTTTAATCATGATTTTATTCATTCTAGTGGGCCTGTAGTGGTATCTCACTATGGTTTTAAATTTACATGCATTTGATAATAAAAGATGTTGGGAAATGTTCCTCTCTTTGAATTTTATGTAACACTTAGTGTGTATTTCTGTGAAATACTTTACTAAAAAGCAACAGATGGCAATAGTGAGAGGTTGAATGAGAGTGAAGCCCAGAGAAGAGGAGAGGTGGGGCAAGGGTGGAAAAAAGAGAACAATGAGTAATGAATATATTTATGGAATTCCAATCCTTGAATTGTCTTTTATTTTCCTGTTGTTGGCTCAGGAAACCTCGTGATGGTCCTAGTGGTTGTGCTTTGTTAATTATGAGTAAATGTATAAATCTAAGGAAGTGGTATGTGTGAATTTCAATATGATGGAAGCAATTGAACAGTGCAAGTTATTCATTTTAAGAATATAAAAACTAGATATAAAACAGAGAGAACAGACTTCTGGGCTTCAAATAGCTGAAGTTGTTCCCTAATTCTCTTCAAAATGTAAATTTCCATTTCAGTTTTCATAGAAAAGTTGCCAATAAATATATTGGCTCTGAGATCAAACATAGACATTGTGCCTCTGACTATTAGCCCAAGTTCCTGATCAACACTGAGCATATTCTATTTGAACTTCTGTTAAACTTGAATTGAACAGATATTAAATAATAATATCAACATTTTAAGGTCAATTAAAGCTTAAAATTAAAGGAACATAAGAGAGCTATATTGAGTTATTGACAAAAGATTTCCATCATTTATTTTTATCAAAATGCAGACCCACCCAAACGGGGATGGCAACAATCAATGAATTTTAGAAATAGCAGGTTTTCATTTTCTCTTTCCAAAGAAGCCTGTGGAGAGTCAACAGATGCATTCTGACTGCAGCACATCTCTCGGGATGCTTTCATATGTAAATCCATACAAGAGAATTTCTGTCTACATGCTAGCGTGACACTGTGAAGTTTTAGACACTGTGTCTTGGTGATTACCACATAACCCAACTGCCACATAAATTATCTTTATAAATAAAACTTTGCATACATATGCAGCATCTAGAAGGGAGCAATAAATTGGTCATGGCTCCTTGTCTCCAACGGCGCCACTTCATCACTTCCTTCAGCAAGTTGGGACTGAGGGCACATTGGTGAATGCCTTTGTCTAATCTCCTATCGTGATGCACCTCATATTTCAATATACAACTGGTACAGTTGGCCTTTGGAGGAAAGAAACCTTCAGTTTCCTGCATGTCAGTCTTTTTACTTTCCTGCCTACAGCAAACTTAAAAAAAAATTCCTTGGGAGAAATGTTAAGCAACCAAACCTTTTACAAAACATGTCAAGATTAATTGCTAGTTTCACTTATGAGCTATGTAGACTGTTTCCTAAAATTCTCATCTTCTTAGATACAATGATTCATATTCCCTTTCTTGGCAAAACATCTGCCTCTTTGCAGATATCCCCATCAATAATGTAGGTTATCAGTGATGGGTTTCTGCCAACACTGAACTCACTTAAAAATACAAAGAATAAAAATGTTTCAAGAACGTCTTTGGTCTTTGCTACCTTAGACTTTAAATATTTGGTCATTCAGCACTCTCATTCTACTTAGCTCTACTACACAAGAATGATCTGAATCTCTACACTTGTTTTTTATTCAACCCAAATTGGAAAGCTGTTAATATGAGTTAACTGAGCATTCTTACCCATATTCTTCTCTTCCGTGATACTGCAGTGCTAACCATGAAGCTTCCATGTCTTGAAATAATTTCTTGGTCTTTCCTTCATGTAGTGTTACTATGGCAGAGCCTGAGGCTGGCTATTTCAACATCAGTTCTCAACTCCCTTTTTCCTACACTGTATGCTTTCTTAGCTTCTCTTGTATTTAGGAAAGGTTGTGTGATTTAGTTCTGGCTAATTAGAAACCAGTATAATACTGTTGTGGGTTTCCTGAAAAGTTTTTGCTTTCCTTATACTAAGAAAAGACCTGGCCAGAATCACCCTGTCATGGAAGTGAATATGATTCTGGGAGCTGTAGCAGCAAGCTTGTGACAATGAGGTGATGAGCTGGAGAATTAGAGACGTACTGGTCCTGGAACAGCTGGGTCTCTAAACCACTGCCAAAAGCTTCCCTCATCTTCAGATTTCTTGTCCTGTGAGAAAAATATTCCCCTACTTATTCAAGCCATTCTGCATTAGGGTTTCTTATCTTTGCCACTGCAAATAAACTGGTATGGTTACTACTGGATACCGTAATAGAAGTCAGCTTTACATTTGGACCCCAAATGTCCCATTGAATTGAGAGGGAATCTTTCATCTGAGAATAGGTCTAAAGAGCAGTGAAATAATAAAGTAGGTCTTATTTTTGAAACTTTTCAGATAAACCTTTATGATAGCTGATACCAAGTTAGTGCTAAAACCAGGCCTCATATTTGCAACAATGATGAAATCTTATTAAAACTTAAACTCTTTAGATAGATCTTAAATGTCTTTTCCTCCATGACAGAGGTTTTTTTTTTAAACATCTTTATTGGGGTATAATTGCTTTACAATGGTGTGTTAGTTTCTGCTTTATAACAAAGTGAATCAGCTATACATATACATATGTTCCCATATGTCTTCCCTCTTGTGTCTCCCTCCCTCCCACTCTCCCCATCCCACCCTTCCAGGCTGTCACAAAGCACCGAGCTAATATCCCTGTGCCTTGCGGCTGCTTCCCCCCAGCTATCTACCTTACTACGTTTGTTAGTGTGTATATGCATGACAGAGGTTTCTATTCATAGTTTCCTAGAAAAGCATAGGAATCCTGATCTCTACTTTTATCTCATGACATCCTCAAAATGATATACCCACTTATTTGCTTTGTTCCCATTTCTTCCTTTCATCAAAACTACCCAAGTCCCACCTTACCTGTTAGTACAACCTACCTGACACACAAATCACAATGATGATTCCCTACCCTGAAGTAGGCCTTGCTTACTTGATCATTAATTATTTTTCAAATCACATCTCTTATAGCTCTTTATTCTATTCTGTTTTGAATCTTCAACTGGATTAGATGCCTCTTGAGAGCAGAGAATGTGTTTTATACTGAACGGGGCATTACAGCACCTTCCTCGTGGTAGACACACATAAATGTTTGTTGAATTTATGTGCATTGGCACAGATACTTCTAATTTTTGTTCATTCAAGCTTTTTGTACAGCTACCACAATATTACACATTTGCCTACTTTTAAAACACCTACCACCTGTTAAAGAGAATACGAGCAATGTGTAAAGTGCTGTGATAAATCTCAACATAAAAATCACTAAATCCAAGTAGAAAAGTACAAAAGAACTTGATTGGATAATTCACAAATAAGTTCAAAGACAACAAAACAAAACAAAACTATGAAAAAAATCAATCTTACTAATATTGAAAAAAATACAAGTTAAAATAACAAAGTGCTATGTTTTCACCTATCAAATTAAAAAGAATTTTTATTTCTAAGATATTATTGGCAGTGGTGCAGGGAAGGGGTCATTCTCATATAATGCCTCGGGAATTTCACCCTCACTCTTTCTGGAAAGCATTATGGCAATATATTCAAGAGTTTTAAAAGAGTTTGTAGCACTCCACCTACTTTTAGGGATATTCTCATAGCAAATAATGAGAAAAGCAGTAAAAGTTAACTGAAGCATTTTTAAAATAAAAGCGAATTATAACAAAAAACACTTACCTATCCAGGAAGAGTTAAATTGCTAATATGAGAATAGGTCCCTGTGACAAAGTAATCAGAATATTTTTCTTGGAGCTCTAGAAAAAGAAGAAAGGAGAACATTTCTTAACACCTGATAATTAACAAAAGAAAAAGAAAAGAGAATTGGATGCATTAACACCAAGGTGGAGAAGAAAATAAAGATAACGTTACTATTTTTTCTGAGTATCTCATATGTCAGTTTATAAGAAATGAAAGATCTTAACGTTAGTTATTTTGATAATAAACACATTTTAATACATTTCACCACTCCCAATATCTCTGTATTTTGTGACTATAATGATAAAAATTATAATTTCTAACATTTATTGTATGCATAGGTTCCAAGTCCTATACTGAGCATTTTATACATATTTCCCACTTAATTCTTTCCACAACCCTATAAGATAGTGAAGTAGGTTCCAATATTATCATATTACAAATGAGATACTGAAGCTTCAGAAATGAAATAACTTTGCCAAAGCAACACTGTTACTAAGCAATGGTACCAGGATTTGGACTTGTTTCTATCTGACTCCAGCTCTAAATTTTAACCACTTTTGGGTAATCTATTTTGCATATTTGCCTATGTACATTTTAGGGTTATATCTTAAGGCTAATTATTACTTGACGTTAAGGAATACTTATTTACATGGGAAACTTCTAATGTAAAGAATGCAGTTTCTCTGACTCAGTTCTGTCTCATGACTTTGGGAAAGTTACTTACCCTTTATAAATCCTGAATTTTCCTGTAAAATGTGGATAATAATTTCTACCTTGAAGGATTATTGCAAAGGTTTAAGTAAATCATCCATCATAGTGCTTGACACATTACTGCAAATGGTAATCTTTAATATTGACATCCTATCAATAACACGGTTTGGTTCACAAATACTGGGAAGGGGCATCATTAGTTATAAAGTATGCATAGAAGGGAGTAAGATTTTTTTTAATTGTAATGTATTTGACAAATAACATTGTGTCCACAGCATTTTGATTTGATACATTTGTATATTGCTCTATGATTGCCACAATAGCCTTAACTAGCACCTCTAAAAAGTCACATAATTGAGGGAGACCTTAAAGATGGCAGAGGAGTAAGATGCAGAGATCACATTCCTCTCCACAAATACATCAGAAATATATCTACATGTGGAACAACTCCTACAGAACACCTACTGAATGCTGGCAGAAGACCTCAGACCTCCCAAAAGGCAAGAAACTCCCCACGTACTTGGGTAGGGCAAAAGAAAAAAACAGAGACAAAGAATAGGGACGGGACCTGCACCAGTGGGAGGGAGCCGTGAAGGAGGAAAGGTTTCCACACACTAGGAAGCCCCTTCGTGGGCGGAGACTGCAGGCGGCGGAGAGGGGGCGCTTCGGAGCCTTGGAGGAGAGCGCAGCAACGGGGGTGCGGCAAGCAAAGCCGAGAGATTCACGCACAGAGGATTGGTGCCGACCAGCACTCACCAGCCCGAGAGGTTTGTCTGCTCACCCGCCGGGGCGGGTTGGGGCTGGAGCTGAGGCCTGGGCTTCAGTCGGAGTACAGGGAGAGGACTGGGGTTGGTGGCGTGAACACAGCCTGAAGGGGGCTAGTGTGCCACGGCTAGCCGGGAGGGAGTCCGGGAAAAAGTCTGGACCTGCCGAAGAGGCAAGAGACCTGCCGAGGAGAGGGGATTCAGAGCGCCGCTTAGGGGAGCTCCAGAAACGGGCGCGAGCCGCGGCTATCAGCGTGGACCCCAGACATGGGCAAGAGACGCTAAGGCTGCTGCTGCCGCCACCAAGAAGTGAGCACAGGTCACTATCCATACCTCCCCTCCCGGGAGCTTGTGTAGCCCAACACTGCCAGGGTCCCGGGATCCAGGGACAACTTCCCTGGGAGAACGCACGGCGCGCCTCAGGCTGGTGCAACGTCATGGTGGCCTCTGCCACCGCAGGCTTGCCCTGCACTCCGTGCCCCTCTGTCCCCCCCGGCCTGAGTGAGCCAGAGCCCCCGAATCAGCGGCTCCTTTAACCCCGTCTTGTCTGAGCGAGGAACAGACACCCTCAGGTGACCTACATGCAGAGGCGGGGCCATATCCGAAGCTGAGCCCGGGAGCTGTGCAAACAAAGAAGAGAAAGGGAAATCTCTCCCAGCAGCCTCAGAAGCAGCGGATTAAATCTCCACAATCAACTTGATGTACCCTGCATCTGTGGAATACCTGAAGAGACAACGAATCATCCCAAATTGAGGAGGTGGACTTTGGGAGCAACTGTAGACTTGGGGTTGGCTTTCTGCATCTAATTTGTTCTTGGTTTTATGTTTATCTTAGTTTAGTATTTGGAGTTTATTAACATTGGTAGATTTGTTTATTGATTTGGTTGCTCTCTTCTTTTTATTTTAAATATAGGTATATATATATTTCCTTTTTCTCTTTTTGTGAGTGTGTATGTGTATGCTTCTTTCTGTGATTTTGTCTGTATAGCTTTGCTTTTACCATTTATCCCAGGGTTCTGTCTGTCCTTTTTTTAAATTACTTTTTCAATTTTTTAATTTTTAATATTTTTTTTATTTTAATAACTTTATTTTATTTTATTTCTCCCTTTTCTTCTGAGCCATGTGGCTGACAGGGTCTTGGTCCTCCAGCTGGTGTCAGGCCTGTGCCTCTGGGGTGAGATAGCCGAGTTCAGGACATTGGTCCACCAGAGACCTCCTGGCTCCATGTAATGTCAAAGAGCAGAAGTTCTCCGAGAAATCTCCATATCAATGCTAAGACCCAGCTCCACTCAACCACCAGGAAGCTACAGTGCTGGACCCTCTATGCCAAACAATTAGCAAGGCAGGAACACAACCTCACCCATTAGCAGAGAGGTTGCCTAAAATCATAATAAGGTCACAGACACCCCAAAACACACCACCGGACATGGTCCTGCCCACCAGAAAGACAAGATCCAGCCTCATCCACCAGAATACAGGTACCAGTCCCCTCGCCATGAAGCCTACACAACCCACTGAACCAAACTTAGCCACTGAGGGCAGACACCAAAAACAATGGGAACTACAAACCTGCAGCCTGCGAAAAGGAGATCCCAAAGACAGTAAGTTAAGCAAAATGAGAAGACAGAGAAATACACAGTAAATGAAGGAGCAAGGTAAAAACCCACCAGACCAAACAAATGAAGAGGAAATAGGCAGTCTACCTGAAAAAGAATTCAGAGTAATGATAGTAAAGATGATCCAAAATCTTGGAAATAGAATATAGAAAATACAAGAAACGTTTAACAAGGACCTAGAAGAACTAAAGAGCAAACAACCAATGATGAACAACACACTAAATGAACTTGAAAATGCTCTAGAAGGAATCAAGAGCAGAATAACTGAGGCAGAAGAATGGATAAGTGACCTGGAAGATAAAATAGTGGATATAACTACCGTAGAGCAGAATAAAGAAAAAAGAATGAAAAGAATTGAAGAAAGTCTCAGAGACCTCCGGGACAAGATTAAACTCACCAAAATTCAAGTTATAGGGGTCCCAGAAGAAGAAGAGAGAAAGAAAGGGACTGAGAAAATATTTGAAGAGATTATAGTTGAAAGCTTCAATAATATGGGAAAGGAAATAGTCAGTCAAGTCCAGGAAGCTCAGAGAGTCCTATACAGGATAAATCCAAGGAGAAACATGCCAAGACACATATTAATCAAACTATTAAAAATTAAATGCAAAGAAAAAATATTGAAAGCAGTAAGGGAAAAACATCAAATAACATACAAGAGAATCCCCAAAAGGTTAACAGCTGATCTTTCAGCAGAAACTCTGTAAGCCAGATGGGAGTGGCAGGACATATTTAAAGTGATGAAAGGGAAAAACCTACAACCAAGATTACTCTACCCAGCAAAGATCTGATTCAGATTCAATGGAGAAATTAAAACCTTTACAGACAAGCAAAAGCTAAGAGAATTCAGCACCACCAAACCAGCTTCACAACAAATGCGAAAGGAACTTCTTTAGGCAGGAAATACAAGAGAAGGAAAAGACCTACAATAACAAACCCAAAACAGTTAAGAAAATGGTAATAGGAACATACATGTTGATAGTTATCTTAAATGTAAATGGATTAAAGGCTCCAACCAAAAGACATAGACTGGCTGAATGGATACAAAAACAAGACCTGTATATATGCTGTCTACAAGAGACCCACTTCAGATCTAGGGACACATACAGACTAAAAGTGCAGGGATGGAACAAGTTATTCCATGCAAATGGAAATCAAAAGAAAGCTGGACTAGCAACTCTCATATCAGACAACATAGACGTTAAGATAAAGACTATTACAAGAGACAAAGAAGGACACTACACAATGATCAAGGGATCAATCCAAGAAGAAGATATAACAGTTGTAAATATTTATGCACCCAACATAGGAGCACCTCAGTACATAAGGCAAATGCTAACAGCCATAAAAGGGGAAATCAACAGTAACAAAATCATAGTAGGGGACTTTAACACCCCATTTTCACCAATGGACAGATCATCCAAAATGAAAATAAATAAGGAAACACAAGCTTTAAATGATACATTAAACAAGATGGACTTAATTGATATTTATAGGACATTCCATCCAAAGACAACAGAATACACTTTCTTCTCAAGTCCTCCTGGAACATCCTCCAGGATAGATCATATCCTGGGTCACAAATCAAGCCTTGGTAAATTTAAGAAAATTGAAATTGTATCAAGCATCTTTTCCAACCACAATGCCATGAGCCTAGATATCAATTATAGGAAAATTCTGTAAAAAATACAAACACTTGGAGGCTAAACAATACACTACTTAATAACCAAGAGATCACTGAAGAAATCAAAAAATACCTAGAAATAAATGACAATGAAAGCACAATGACCCCAAAGCCTATGGGATTCAGCAAAAACAGTTCTAAGAGGGAAGTTTATAGCAATACAATCCTACCTCAAGAAACAAGAAACATCTCAAATAAACAACCTAACCTTACACCTAAAGCAATTAGAGAATGAAGAGCAAAAAACCCCCCAAAGTTAGCAGAAGGAAAGAAATCATAAAGATCAGAGCAGATATAAATGAAAAAGAAATGAAGGAAACAGTAGCAAAGATCAATAAAATTAAAAGTTGGTTCTTTGAGAAGATAAACAAAATTGATTAGCCAGAGTCATTAAGAAAAAA
Organism: Phocoena sinus; assembly: GCF_008692025.1. Classification (NCBI taxonomy): domain Eukaryota; kingdom Metazoa; phylum Chordata; class Mammalia; order Artiodactyla; family Phocoenidae; genus Phocoena; species Phocoena sinus. Next base: position 134,557,046 of record NC_045765.1, on the reverse strand, counting down.
AGGGAAAAGACTCAAATCAATAGAATTAGAAATGAAAAAGGAGAAGTAACAACTGACACTGCAGAAATACAGAGGATCATGAGCGATAACTGCAAGAAACTCTATGCCAGTAAAATGGACAACCTGGAAGAAATGGACAAATTCGTAGAAAAGCATAACCTCCTGAGACTGAAACAGGAAGAAATAGAAAATATAAACAGGCGAATCACAACCACTGAAAATGAGACTGGGATTAAAAATCTTCCAACAAACAAAAGCCCAGGACCAGATGGCTTCACAGGTGAAGTCTATCAAACAGAGAAGAGCTAACACCTATCCTTCTCAAACACTTCCAGAGGGAGGAACACTCCCAAACTAATTCTACGAGGCCACCATCACCCTGATACTGAAACCAGACAAAGATGTCCCCAAAAAAGAAAACTACAGGCCAATATCACTGATGAACATAGATACAAAAGTCCTCAACAAAATATTAGCAAACAGAATCCAACAGCATTAAAAGGATCATACACCATGATCAAGTGGAGTTTATCCCAGGACTGCAAGGATTCTTCAATATATGCAAATCAGTCAATGTGATAAACCATATAAACAAATTGAAGGAGAGAAACCATATGATATCTCAATAGATGCAGAAAAAGCTTTTGGCAACATTCATCACCCATTTATGATAAAAACCCTCCAGAAAGTAGGCATAGAGGGAACTTACATTAACATAATAAAGGCCATATATGACAAACCCACATCCAACATCGTTCTCAATGGTGAAAAACTGAAACCATTTCCACTAAGATCAGGAACAGGACAAAGTTGTCCACTCTCACCACTATTATTCAACATAGTTTTGGAAGTTTAAGCCACAGCAATCAGAGAAGAAAAAAAAATAAAAGGAATCCAAATTGGAAAAGAAGAAGTAAAGCTGTCACTATTTGCAGATGACATGACACTATACATAGAGAAACCTAACGAAGCTACCAGAAATCTTCTAGAGCTAATCAATGAATTTGGTAAAATAGCAGGATGCAAAATTAATGCACAGAAATCTCTTTCTTTCCTATACACTAATGATGAGAAATCTGAAAGAGAAATTATGGAAACACTCCCATTTACCATTGCAACAAAAAGAATAAAATACCTAGGAATAAACCTACCTAAGGAGACAAAAGGCCTGTATGCAGAAAAGTATAAGACACCGATGAAAGAAATTAAAGATGATACAAACAGATGGAGAGATATATCATGTTCTTGGATTGGAAGAATCAACAATGGGATAATGACTATACTACCCAAAGCAATCTACAGATTCAATGCAATCCCTATCAAACTACCAATGGCATTTGCACAGAACTAGAACAAAAATTTCACAATTTGTATGGAAACACAAAAAACCCCAAATAGCCAAAGCAATCTTGAGAAACAAAAACGGAGCTGGAGAAATCAGTCTCCCTGACTTCAGACTATACTGCAAAGCAACAGTAATCAAGACAGTATGGTACTGGCACAAAAACAGAAATATAGATCAATGGAACAGGATAGAAAGCCCAGAGATCAACCCATGCACATATGGTCACCTTATCTTTGATAAAGTAGGCAAGAATATACAATGGAGAAGAGACAGCCTCTTCAATAAATGGTGCTAGGAAAACTGAACAGCTACATGTAAAAGAATGAAATTAGAATAGTCCCTAACACCATATACAAATATAAACTCAAAATGGATTAAAGACCTAAATGTAAAGTCAGACACTTAAAACTCTTAGAGGAAAACATAGGCAGAACACTCTATGACAAATCACAGCAAGATCCTTTTTGACCCACCTTCTAGAGAAATGGAAATAAAAACAAAAATAAACAAATGGGACCTAATGAAAGTTAAGAGCTTTTGCACAGCAAAGGAAACCATAAAGATGACGAAAAGACAACCCTCAGAATGGGAGAAAACATTTGCAAATGAAGCAACTGACAAAGGATTAATCTCCAAATTTTACAAGCAGCTCAGTATCAAAAAAACAAACAACCCAAACCAAAAATGGGCAGAAGACCTAAACAGACATTTCTCCAGAGAATATATACAGATTGCCAACAAACACATGAAAGGATGCTCAGCATCACTAATCATTAGAGAAATGAAAATCAAAACTACAATGAGGTATCACCTCACACTGGTCAGAATGGCCATCATCAAAAAAATCTACAAACAATAAATGCTGGAGAGGCTGAGGAGAAAAGGGAACCCTCTTGCACTGTTAATGGGAATGTAAATTGATACAGCCACTATGGAGAACAGTATGGAGGTTCCTTAAAAAACTAAATATAGAACTACCATATGACCCAGCAATCCCACTACTGGGCATATACCCTAAGAAAACCATAATTCAAAAAGAGACATGTACCACAATATTCATTGCAGCTCTATTTACAATAGCCAGGAAATGGAAGCAATCTAAATGTCCATCGACAGATGAATCGATAAGGAAGAAGTGGTACATATATACAATGGAATATTAGTCAGCCATAAAAAGAAACGAAATTGAGTTATTTGTAGTCAGCTGGATGGGCCTAGAGTGAAGTAAGTCAGAAAGAGAAAACAAATACTGTATGCTAAGACATATATATAGAATCTAAAAAAAAAAGGTTCTGAAAAACCTAAGGGCAGGACAGGAATAAAGACACAGACATAGAGAATGGACTTGAGGACATGGGGTGGGGAAGGGTAAGCTGGGACGAAGTGAGAGAGTGGCATGGAAATATATATATACACTACCAAATGTAAAATAGATAGCTAGTTGGAAGCAGCCGCATAGTACAGGGAGATCAGCTCGGTGCTTTGTGTCCACCTAGAGGTGTGGGATAGGGAGGATAGGAGGTAGACGCAAGAAGGAGGGGATGTGGGGATATATGTATTCGTATAGCTGATTCACTTTGTTACACAGCAGAAACTAACACAACATTGTAAAGCAATTATACTCCAATAAAGATGTTAAAAAAAAAGTCACATAATTACCATTTCATTTTTGTGTTGGGAATAATTAAGGTCTAATCTCTTAACAAGTTTATTGTTTATGATATAATTCTGTTGCCCATAATCGCTATACTATACATTAGATCTCTAGGACTTATTCATCTAGTAGTTGCACATTTGTACCTAAAACAACATTTCTTTTATTTCCCCACCCTCCAGTCCCTGGTAACCACCATTTTACTCTTTTTTTATGAGTTCAGCTTTTTTAGATTCCACTTTTAAGTGATATCATGGAGGATTTGTCTTTCTCTGTCTGACTTATCTCACTAAGTATAATGCTCTCAAGCCCCATCCACATTGTCACAAATGGCAGAATTTCCTTATCTCATGGCTGAATAATATTCCATTGTAAATATATACAAGTTCATTTTTTAATTATTAAAATTTTTAATTGAGGTACCATTGGTGTATAACACTATGTCAGTTTCATGTGTATAACTTTATATTTCTACTTCTTGATACACTGTACAGTGCTAGCACTAAAAATTTAGTTTCCATTCATCACCGTATGGTTGATCCCCTTTACCCATTTTGCCCTCCCCTGACCCCTTCCTCTCTGGTAACCACTACTCTGTTCTCTGTATCTACCTGCTCGTTTTTGTTTGGTTTGGTTTGTTCATTTATTTTTGGTTTTTGTTTGTTTGTTGTTTATATTCTATGTATGAGTGTAATCATAAGGTATTTGACTTTCTCCGTCTGACCTATTTCACTAAGCATAGTACCCTCAAGGCCTATCCATGTTGTCCCAAATGGCAAGATTTCATATTTTTCATGGCTGAGTTGTATTCCATTGTATGTATTACCACATCTTCTTTATCCATTCATCCATTAATGGGCACTCAGGTTGTTTCCGTATCTTGGCTACTGTAAATAATACTGCAATGAACATAGGGGTGCATATATCTTTTCAAATTAATGTTTTTATTCTTTGGATAAATACCCAGAAATGGAACAGCTGGATGATATGGTAGTTCTATTCTTAATTTTTTTAGGAATCCCCATACTGCCACAATTTATACTGGCTGCAACAATTTACATTCCCAGCAACAGTGTATGAAGGTTCTCTTTTCTCCACATCCTCACCAACATTTGTTATTTCCTGCTTTTCTGATAGCCATTCTAATGGGCACAAGGAGATATTCATTGTGATTTTGATCGGCATTTCCCTAATACTTAGTGTTGTTGAACATCTTTTCATGTGCCTGTTGGCCACCTGTATGTCTTCTTTGGAAAAAGTCTATTCAACTCCTCTGCCCACTTTTAAAATCAGGTTGTTTGGTTATTTTGTTGTTGAATTGTATGAGTTCTTTATATATCTTGGACATGAACCCCTTATCAGATATATAATCTGAAAATATCTTCTCTCATTCAGTAAGCTGTATTTTTGTTTTGTTGATGGTTTTCTTTTGTGTGCAGAAGATTTTTAGTTTTATGTAGTGCCATTTGTTTATTTTTGCCTTTGTTTCCTTTCCCTAAGGAGATATATCCAGAAAGCTATTGCTAAGACTGGTGTCAAAGAGCATACTGCCTGTTTTCTTATGGGAGTTTTATGGTTTCAGGTCTTACATTCAAGTCTTTAATCCATTTCAAGTTGATTTTTGTGTATGATGTGAGATAGTGGTCTAGTTTCATTTTTTTGCATGAAAAAATTGCTGTTCAGTTTTCCCAGCACCATTTATTGAAGACACTCTCCTTTCTCCATTATATGTTCCTGCCTCTTTGTCATAAATTATTTGTCCATGTATGTGTGGGTTTACTTCTGGTCTCTTAATTCTGTTCCATTGATCTATGTATCTGTTTTTTCTGCCAATACCATGCTGTTTTGATTACTATAGCTTTGTAATATAGTTTGAAATCAGGGAGTGTGGCACTCTTAGCTTTTTTCTCAGGATTGCTTTGGCTCTTCAGAGTATTTTGTATTCCGTATAAATCTTAGAGTTTTTTGTTCTATTTCTGTGAAAAATGTCCTTGGGATTTTGGTAGGGATTGCATTGAATCTGTAGATTGCTTTAGATAATAATGGACATTTAAATCATGTTAATTCTTCCAACCCATGAGCATGGAATATCTTTCCATTTATTTGAGTCTTCTTCAATTTCTTTCACCATTCTCTTATAGTTTTCAGTGTACAGATCTTTCACTTCCTTAGTTAAATTTATTCCTAGGTATTTTATCCTTTTACTTGTGATTGTAAATGAGATTATTTTCTTAAGTTCTCTTTCTTCTAGCTCATTGTTACCATAGAGAAATGCAACAGATTTTTGTGTGTTGATTTTTTACCCTGAAAATTTACTGTATCCATTTATTATTTCTAACAGCTCTTGTGGAGTCTTTAGGGTTTTCTATAAATCATGTCATTTACAAATAGTAGCAATTTTACTTCTTCCTTTCCAATTTGGATGCCTTTATTTATTTATTTTTCTTGCTGAATTACTCTGGCTAGAACTTTCAATACTATGTTGAATAAGAGTGTCAAGAGTGGGCATCCTTATCTTGTTCCTGATTTTAGAGGAATAGCTTTCAGTTTTTCACCACTGAGTATGTTGTTAGCCAAACCATATCTTTATCCATTCATCCATTGATGGACACAGGTTGTTTCCATACTTTTTCTTTCGTGAATCATGCTACCATAAACATGAGAGTGCACATATCTCTTTGATAACCTTTTTAAAATTTCCTTTGGGTATATACTCAGAAGTGGAGTTGCTGGATCAAATGGAAAATTCAACATTCTTTGTGTTGCAATACCAATATATGTATGGTTTTTGGCCATGGCTTTGCAAAAATAAGATCACTTTTCTTACTGTTCTTGTTAATCAGTATCTTATGGAAATCCTCATGTCAACTGGGGCAGCTCTAATGTATTTGTTTTAGGGCTGCATATTATTCCATTGTGGATATACCATGATTTATTTAGCCATAATGAATCCAACTCGAAAACATTCATTTGGTTTTCAAATTTCCTTGCAACTCTGAACAATTTATGTGTAAATAGCCCTTTCCATATAGATTTATAAACTAGTATTTGATTCCTTTATGATATATTGCTAGTAATAGGATTGCTAGGTAGAAGGGCAGTCGTATTTTTAAATTAATAGGCTTTGTCCGATTACTTTCCAAAAAGGCGACAAAAATGTATATTTAACAGCAATATTGGGAACATATTCCCAACATATGGGAATATGCTTTTCTGAAAAATTTCCCTATTGTTCATTTTTGATTTTGGCAATATGATAAAACAAAGCAAATCAAGACAGCAGAAAAATGGGCATGGGAAAGTAACATACGCAAATGTCTCACAAACATATTTTAAAAAGAAACACTAAGATAAATAAACTAAGCTGAAATGGCAATGAGGTATCACTTTACAGCTAATAGATTGACGAGTTCTTCCCAGGCACTGTTCCTTTTGGATCCTTCCTGGGGACTTTATTTTGCTGATCCTTCACTCACAGGGCCCTGGAAGCTAGGGAACACCACTTTGTTCTCTGGCTTCTACTCCCCTGATTTGCCTACCTCTTCATCCCAGCAACTGCTTAGTTTGGGTGATGAGCCTGGAGTTGGAGGTGAATGAGGAGACATTGTTGTGTTAGCAAGTTCTTCTTGTCCCAGAATTGCCTGACTATGTTTTGGAGAAGTTCATTAAACTTAGAATTTTATGAAGACAAATGTTTTTTGAAAATGAGTAAACTCAAGTTGTGTAAAATTTTGTGCTCTTTATTATGTGGGGCAGCCTCGCATGTCCGTTACCTTCCTGGACTCTGAAAGGCATTGAATCTGGGGCCCCTGGTCTATTTGTAACAGCATTAATTTGATGCTTACCATCACTATGTGTAACCCCTATGGTGGGCCATGGGACTAGTTTTAGCTAACAGACCATGAGTTTCTGCACATGTGTGATGTTTCTGTGATGAGACAGGGGAAAACCCCTGTGCAGTCTTCATTGTCCTCCTTCTTAGAAGCCATGTGTTGAGAATGTGGGGACATAAGGAGAAAGTACACTGAATCCTTGAGTCAGCTCCTGGATGAGAGCTTCTGGGGAGAACTCCCAGGCCCACAGAAGACTTTGAGTGAATGACAGTTAGAATAAATTCTTATGTGTTAAGCCACAGAGATTTTGGTGCTTGTTACCTTAGCCTAGATTAGCCTACTGTATTATACTTTTAGACCTATGCTGGGGACAACTCCTGTATGTAATTAATGTCTCACAGATTGACCAAGTCATTCCATGCATCCATTATCAATAGAATACATATATCTAAGGATTACAACTGACAGCAAACCCTAGGTGAGCTCTAGACAAAAAGAAATATGAATGTTTCAGCTCTAATGTAACCTAATATATCTTAGAGGGCAGTTTCCTGGTGGTCAGTGTTAAGATGGCACCAGCCATATAGAGGCAGACAAAAAGCTGGGAAATATGGGATGCAGTCCAGGAGATTGCTAATTTGTGCCAGCTTTTCAATGCTCAAGTGAAGATGTTTTAGATTTTGTAAGCCAGACTATTTTATTTTATTTTTTAACGTTTATTTATTTATGTCTGTTTTGGGTCTTATTTGCGGCATGCAGGATCTTTCATTGTGGCGTGCAGGCTCAGTAGTTGCGGCACAAGGGCTTAGTTGCCCCCTGGCCTGTGGGGTCTTAGTTCCCCTACCAGGGATTGAACCCACGTCCCCTGCATTGGAAGGTGGATTCTTAACCACTGGACCACGAGGGAAGTTTCCAGACTATTTTAATACATTAAGATTTTTAATTTCTATTTTGTTTTCTCGTAATATTCAGTGAAGTGCTTTTAACAATGTCAGCAAGTGTGTTAGTAATAATCAAGAGTTTTGTCCACACTTGGACAAGAACTCTAAAGGGGGATTACTACAACCCTAGTGTCAGGGGTGTGGTGACTGGTGAAAGCACTAAGAACTCCAAGTGGGTGAAATTTGGGGAACAGAATTTTTCTTCCAGTCCTAATCTTAGAAATTCTAGGTATTAAGCTAGACCTTGAAGTATAGTGGAATTTCCAGAGGTTGAACTGGGCTGGGCATTCTGGGTGGAGGACAGAGTGAGCAAAGAGGCAAGAGAGCTATTGCTGGGTAATCATGGGGGAGGTGCCGAGGGAAAATCCCTCTCCCATCCTTTCTTCTCTCACTGAAGAAAGGAACAGCTACCCATATAACTATCCTATTCAGGGGCCCCTGTTTGTGGCATGTTTCATAGAGAACCAGACCACTGCCCCGAGGAGATGGGGAAGCCAGTCCTGTATCTATGGCACTCTCCTCCTCTTTCCTTGTATGAAACTGATGCAGAAGGCTGCCGTCTAGCGCCTGTCCACTCTGGTGCCTGCCAGCTCTCTGCTTCTCCCAAAGGATAAGCAAGGCTCACTCATCTCCTTAGCCTCCCTCCCTCAGCAGACTAATGGGGAGGTTTTTGGTTCAGCAAAGGGAAGAGAACCCTATAAACTTGCAGGTTAAGCTCGAGGGACCCAGAGGACTCTGCATTGGGCATAATGGGTATGATTGTGATTAAAAATAAAATGACTTTATGTCCCATTTACTGTATTCTTCAGGAAGCTCCTGAATAGAGGAGGGGGCAGGATTTGGACACTCTTTGTTCCTAGCCAACTACTATCTAAAACCAACAAAACCTTAACAATAACTCTTAACATTGGCTAAGCCAATTTCTGAACCTAGAAAATAAGGATATTGATGATTTAACAACCTCCCTCAAGAGTAGTTAAATGGTAAATGATTGAAAACATACTTCATTGTATGTATGTGTATATATGTGTGTGTGTGTGTTTGTGTATACATATATATATATATATATATATATATATATGTATTCTCCAATTTTGAATCAACCTGGGTGAGAGTTTGAATCAGCCTTTCACAGTTTACAAAGTAGTGAATCCTATTTTTAGATCCTTTCTCTTTTTGTTTTATGGTGTGATTGAAATAACCTGAAAATATACTGAAAACTTCTGTTTCCTAATTTTTAAACATACATAGATACTCATAATAGGACTCTATATTCAGATCAGGAATAATAGATCATCTATTTAAATTCAGTAAAGAATTTTGAAGCAAAAAGTAAAAAAACCCAACTTTCATAACTCTGTTCTATGAGTTGTGTACTAGCTTTTGAGATTTTAGGAAAGAAATGAACATGGAAATGTAAAGGTGGACCAAATTCCCCTTTTTTTCTCTAAGAATGCCACAGGCATGAACAAACCTGCTACTGTTCAGTACACATCTGTGAACAGTAGGAACAAAATGAACACTTTAAAGATGCTCTTCCAGATGAATTCTTTTGAGTTCAGCAGTATTACTCCTTAGGAAAACAATCAGGGGTAAAGAAAGTAGTCTTTTCTTTCTCAATGAAATACAATTGATTTTGTATTTTGGAGACCTCCTTCTGAAGTGTTTTAACTTCAAATGTCCCGAGAGTTTCTTTAGACATTTGGAACCTTCAAATGATATTTTCCAGGTACTTAGAGGCTTTATCTTCCTTCTGAGAATGGAGACCTTGGTGATAATTACAATATTCTTTTTTAATGTCTGCAGTTACTGACTAAACAGTTCAATACTTCCCAATCAATATATTAAATAAATAAAACTAAGGTCTATAGTATATATGGGCAAGATTTAAAATATTTTTTTTAGGCTTCCCTGGTGGCGTAGTGGTTGAGAGCACTCCTGCCGATGCAGGGGACACGGGTTCGTGGCCCCGTCCGGGAGGGTCCCACGTGCCGCGGAGCGGCTGGGTCCGTGAGCCATGGCCACTGAGCCTGCACGTCCGGAGCCTGTGCTCCGCAATAGGAGAGGTCACAGCAGTGAGAGGCCTGTGTACCGCAAAAAAAAAAAAAAAAAAAATTTAATTGTGTTTGTTTCTAAAATTGACTTACTGCAGTTGTAATACAGAAGATAAAACATGGTCTTTAAGATCAACAAGATTAGGGGAAGTTAGGGCTAAGCCTCCCCAAAGTTAAGTTTTTCACCTGTAAAATGAGAAATATTAATTCACATTTCATCAGGTTTTTTTTTTTTTTTTAATAAGGAGACTTCTTTTTTTTTTTTTCCAATTATTTATTTATTTATTTATTTTTGGCTGTGTTGGGTCTTCGTTTCTGTGCGAGGGCTTTCTCTAGTTGCGGCGAGCGGGGGCCACTCTTCATCGCGGTGCACAGGCCTCTCACTGTCGTGGCCTCTCCCGTTGCGGAGCACAGGCTCCAGACGCGCAGGCTCAGTAGCCATGGTGCACGTGCTTAGTTGCTCCACGGCATGTGGGATCCTCCCAGACCAGGGCTCGAACCCGTGTCCCCTGCATTGACAAGCAGACTCTCAACAACTGCGCCACCAGGGAAGCCCTCATCAGGTTTTTATGAGGACTAGAACTTTCATCAAAGTCATCAGTGACCTAAAACTTGTCTAAACCTCATTAATCTCAGTACTTCTACAATGTTTGCTGAGCTTGACCACTCTTTGCTTCTTGTAATATTTTTTTCCTCCTTAGGTTTTGGCATACCCATTTACCTGATTTTGCTTTTCCTGCTATCTCACTGGCCACTTCCTCTAGCAGATTCTTATTCTAAGAAAGTATAATTAGACTCATCAGATAGAACTTCATAGACCAGCTCTAGACTGGCCATATGCTGATAAGACTTGGATTTCTGTTATCAGCCAGACCTTTCTCTTAAGTTGCAGCATCATGTATGTAACTCCATATCTCACATATGGATGTCTAATGAACATGGCAGCCTTAACATGTTGAAAACAAACTATTGATACTCCCTCTAAGCCTTTTACATCTCAGTTAATGGTACCATCCTCCATCTAGTTGCTAAAACTAAAATCTTAGGAATCATTGTTGATTCTTTTTTTTTAATCATACCCCATACTTCAGTAAGTTCAGTTAGCTCTGCCTCTAAGATTTGTCTTTGATCCATCCAATTATCATCGTTTCTACTGCTACAGTCCCTGACCCAGTCACCATTTCACTTGCCTGTTGACCACAGCCATCTCTAACTGGTTTCTCTACATCCACACTTGCCTTGTTGCAATCCATTTCCACCTAACAACTAAAGTGATCTTTATTAAAAATTAAAAAAATTTTTATTGGAGTATAATTCATTTACAATGTTGTGTTAGTTTCAGGTGTATAGCAAAGTGACTCAGTTATACATATACATATATCCACTCTTTTTTAGATTAAGGAGGGGGATAACTTGGGAGATTGGGATTGACATATACACACTACTACATATAAAAGAGACTAATAAGGACCTACTGTATAGCACAGGGAACTCTACTCAATACTCTGTAATGACCTATATGGGTAAAGTGATATTTTTAAAGCACTAACATGATCTGTTTAAAACCTTTGAATGACTTACCATTACAATTAAATTCATTAAAAGATTCCTCACAAGGCTTCTGTTGATCTAGCCTACCTGACAGATCTCACCTCCCTGCTTTCTGTCCATCATCACTGAGTTTGTTCCAGCATCCTGGGCTTTGTTCTGTCTCTTACATATGTCACCTTTTTTCCTATTCAGGAGCTTTGACCTCATGCTTGGAAGCTTGTTTCAAGATTTGTTATGGCTGCCTTCTTCTCATTTGTTTAGGTATTGAATCAAATACTGCCTTCCTAGAGAAGTCATTCCTAAGTTCCCTAATGAAACCAACTCTTCAGCTTACTCTCTACCATGTTACTCATTTTTTTTGTTGTTGTTGTTTGGTATATGGCACTTATCAGCACCTGAAATTCTTTAGTTATGTCTTCATTTATCGCCTGCCTCCCTTACTTCCACCACTAGGACATCCACTCCTTGTGGTCAGAAAACTTAGTTTCCCATATATTGCTGTAAACTCAGTGATTAGCACTATGCCTGGCATGTTGTAAGGGATAAATAAATGGTTAACTGAAGTTGTTGTTGTTGTTTTATTGTTTTGTTGTATTGCTAAAGTTCAAACACTCACAAATGGTTGCATTAGTGGAGATGGTCTAGTAATAATTTCTACCTTTTTTAGTCTCAAAAAAGGTGTTACATATTGATTACAGTTGTTACTATGCAGAAATATTGATTAGCCCTGACTTCATTAGGAAAGGGAGACTGGTATCCCCAGGGCTGTGTTTTATTTACACACCTGCAGTTACCATCAATACACATAATCTTAGAGACACAGAAATGCAAGGTTTTAAAGATTAGCTAGTTGAACCATCTCAGATTAAAGGAAGTAGACAAAATAGAACTCTCTCCCCAAATAAATAGCTTTAATAATTACTTAGAAGTATAATTAATTATTGTACTGTATGCATTAGCCGGTTTTTATTCTTTAGTTAGCCCCTATTCCCTGCCCTCTCCTCCCCAGTTTACTCTGTTTACCTTTGCAAAATGTTTGATTAATTTTAGTCATTTGAGTTTTTGATTCTTCTTGTTAGTTCTTGAAAAATGTGTAGACTGATTCTAATGATTATATACTCTTTTATATAGTGTCAGAATCCACTTTCATTCAGAGTATTATAGTCCAAATATGAATTTTATATTTCTTTACAATACCAAATGTATTAAAATGAACCTTTAATGGCTTAAAAATCTTGAGTAAAAGTTAACTGACTTTTATTTGGAATTATTATTATTATTTTTTAGTCTCAAGATGTTACATCTTGATTAGAGTTGTTACAATGTGGAAATATTGATTAGCCCAATTTTATTTTAGAATTATTTTCAGCAAAAGTGTAAGCCACCTTGTTTGCCACACTGAATTCAGGTATAGTGTGAACCTGAATTTTTCTTTTAAGATTTGACGGTTCCTTCCAGGTGATTAATTCCACGCACTAGATCTTCTGCATTGATAAGCCCCATGCAAATACTATAGTCTGTTGAGAATCTGCCTTCATGCAATACAGCTCTTGTTCCATCCTGCTTTTTACCTTTGTATCAGACTAGATTAGTAAGTGGGTCCATATACGAATATAGCTAATGAACCTAAGAATTCCTATTTTATATTTTATTTTCATCTTAAAATTTATTGTATATGTGTCATTTTGCTAGTAGTGTATTTTACTATTTTTTAAAAATTGGAATATTCAAAGGTAGATGAAAAGAAATTTTGACTATAGAAAAATAATTTGAGCGATGTCAGACCAGGATGAGAAAAAAGAAAAGCTCTTACTCTCAAGTCCACTTGGATTAACCATATGAGAATGGAGAGTAAACTGTAATGAGCATCTGCTATGGTTCCTAGGATGGTAGGAAAGCAAGAATAAAATGAGAGTTGCTGGATCAACTGCTCAGGAATTTGAAACCACAGGATATTGTAAGCCTTTGGGATTCTAAATATTCAGGCATCTGTTAGGTAGCAGATTCAGCTAAATACGAATCATCAAAGGAATACCAAAACTATGTTGAGGACAAGCTTATAATCCATAAAGAAGAAAATCAGTCAATGGGGACGTTATCCTGGAAGAATGTAGCTATTATAACTGTGCTACTAAGTAGAAGTTCTTGGAAAATATATTTCCAAAAATTTAACTCCTTCACTTCTCCTTCCCGGCCCTACCTTGCCAAAAAGGATGCCAACTAGTGGGGGATGAGTCTGGCTTAAGAAAACCAAGTTGGGATATATATGTATATATATATATATATGAAAAATAACATTCATCATAGGGACTAATGGATTATCCCAAGTGAGGTGTAATTTAGGATAGTTACCTCAGTTATTCTCTAGCTACATTTTATAGTCACAAAGGGAAAGTAAGTCTTTTAAAATATTTTATTTCCTTAAATTTCTTTTAAGTCATAGATTTCTAGAAGAAGAAATTGAAATGAGAAGCCTAATCTTTAAAGGAAGATGTAATATAGAATGGAATTCCAAACTATGAAAACTTAAAATGGGGTGGGATCTCACACTAATATCACTCTATAATCTCAGTAACATTGAGTATTCATTTTTTCATTCAACAAATACTTGCTAAAAATGAACTGTGTGCTAGGTTTTAAGAATATATTACTGAAGAAAAACAAGCAAAAAATTCCTGTTTCTATGGAACCTCCCTTCTTTCTCATAGGAAGAAGGGTGTTTGGAATTACAAGCTTGCAGAGGGAGAAGTCTCCCAGAGAAGGGTGATGTGAAGGGCATATCATATTAACCCCTCTACCTCTCTTCCCTTCTCTTCTCTTTAACGGTAGGGATCCTCTCAGCAAAATGCTTTTTGAGGTATATTATGTTTATCTTGTCTTTGCCCTTACTGTTTTTTACCAAATAATGAACCAGCAATAAACACGTGAACTTTTACACATTTGATAAAATGGGAAACAACTGGAAAATGCTTACACCTACCTTTATATTTGCTCACTTGTGGGTTTGTATGGCTGCTGATCCTTTGTCCCTTATACTGCTGGTGGGTCCGCAAATCCAAGGGAGTTTAGAGAAACCAAGTATGTGGTGAGGATGCTTTGGTAAAGGATCAGGTAGAGGGAAAAAAAATCATTTACAAGTCAGCTCTTTTACAAAATGCATCATAGATAAAATGTAAATTTACTTACCACCAGGATTCTTTCTTTTTTTTGAATTTTATTTAATTTATTTTTATACAGCAGGTTCTTATTAGTTATCCATTTTATACATATTAGTGTATATATGTCAATCCCAATCACCCAGTTCATCCCACCCCAGCCACTTTACCCCCTTGGTGTCCATACCACCAGGATTCTTCTCAATAACACACAGAAGCCCTGTCTCACCCTCTCTCTTCATTTTAGATATCTCTTCTGTCTGCATTGACCAGTTTGAGCTCCCAATCTATACAGCCACTCGAAAAATTTCCTAGCAAATCGGAGAAATGTCTTCTCTGTTGGAAACCAAAATATGGCTCTGATGCACAGCTGATTTACCTGTAGATGATAAATTACAACCTTTATGTTATTGGCATTTAAAAAAATTCTCTTGGCTAAAAGAGAATTTTTCACCTCTAATTGCTATTGCACATAAGTTGGGTATCATTTATGCCCTTTGATTCCTCTCTCTCCAGTTGGTACCTTTACCTCCTGGTCATTTTGTTGCTCACTGACAGCTCTATTAGTTGTTCCTCAAATTATTCAATTCTGAGAGTCGTCTGATTTAGTTTGGTGTGGGGAGGAAGTTGAAAACATTTGCGGACACAGCTTTGGGGCCTTATCTATAATTTTGACTTTGGGGCATTGCAACAAATTTGGCACAGGTAAAAGTAAAGCTCTTACCCTTCTGAAAATTCCCAGGGCTTATTTTAATGGGTTAGGCATAGTCTTACCGTATAGCTCAGTTGGAGCCTTCATATTTACTTTTACAGCTCGCCTCTTTAAGAGAGAATGTTCACAGTGGAGCACAGCAGCAAGAGTTAGAAGACCTTAAAAAGGAAGCTGTTAATGCAGCAGTAAAATTTCCCCAGGTAAATTTTTTTCTCTCTCATTAAGTTTCAATATTCTGTAGTATTATGACTTAGCCCAAACAGACTAGCATTGAATCTGAGCTTTCAGTTTTACAAAAATTATGACGTGTTTGTCTAAGCTCTATTTTAACTTGGATAACTGTATTCTGGGCTTGAACTCCAATAATTCTTTTATTAACATTTTCAGAATAAGAATTTCAGAAGTAAATGCTTGAGCTCTGTCATTAGTTAGGTCTTCTAAAGATTTACTGAACTTAAAATTTATTGAATCTCTTTAATAACTCCATCAGTATAGAAACATGAGCTCTTATGTTTATGTATTTTTCTTTTAAAAAACTTTTTATTATGAAACTTTACAAACACAACCAAAAGTAGAAAGTACAGTCAACCCCATGTATCCATCACCCAGCTTAATCAACAATCAACATTTTGCCATTTATGTTTATGTTTTAATAATCATGATTAGTAGATATCCCCAGGAAGAATCATCATGTGCTATTTTTTTAAATCCTAGTAAGATTCCTTAGTTTGTAAAGAACTGGGTTTGGGGTGAATTTCATTTTTGAAAGTAGAATACGAATTGTAGAACACAAACCGGATATGCTATGTTGGCTGAATTTTAAAAATTAGTTGTTATTTCTGCTTTTTGTAGCTATTATTTAAAATATTGGTGGAGTATGAAGTTTTGTTTTCCAAATGTCAGCTGTTCCTTTCTCTATTCCTGGTTCAAAGCCAGCATTGTCAGAAGGGAGACAAACTGGCAACTAGCCTAAATACCAGTGGGGATGCATCGTCTCTTTTGGACTTATATTTTTAAATACCACCTTAAAAATCTGTAGATAATAAGTGCTGCAATCTTGAAAATATTAATTAAGGAAAGAGCTAATAATTACTATGTGTGAAAATGAGAGTGATATAATTGAACTGTGAGGTTTTTATTTGAAATTGATTAAGACTTTCAATGAATTACTTGGCAAGGAGAGATTTCCCATTTCTATTGTCTTTACTAGTTAATAAAATATCAACAGGCCCAAAGGTCTGTGTACTTACAGATTCTTTTTAGATGAAATTCTAATTCCCTCATTTTAATTATTTAGGGTAAAATGTTTTATTTACGATGATGGCATTTAGGAGAGTTGGTCAAATATTGTTGACAAAAAATGGATACTAAAAAAGAGCTTTAAGCATACAGACCTTTAAGCATACAGACCTTTTCTTTACAGAAATTGTAGAGTACTTTCTACAAATCAAGTTTAAGTTTTTCTCAAATCATTGTCTATGCGCATATGTTAAATAATGCTTTGAGGTTTTTTTTTTCCCCCTCTCAAAACAAAGAAACGGTGAATTAGAAAAAAGATCTCAAGCTGAATGATGCCATTCTGAATGGCTCAGTGTTGACAGGCGGGTAATGGGTTAGAAGGGTTGGCTGTGGACAGTACTCTTGCTTGGGCGGATGAAGAGAGATCCCTGTGAAATATACCGCCCTGCTCTGCCTTCAGAGAATGTAACCACATCAGTCAGCCCCTTTTGCCTGAACCTATGAGGTCACCATTATTAGTTCACTTTTTATTCCTATATAATCCAGGCTGAACTTCAGAAGCCTTTCTGCTTTTCCCATCACAAGTTACTACTCTGAAATATGGAAATAATATGAGAGATCTTTTATGAAACATATATGCTTCTATTCATCCTATGTATGCAGTTGAAGCAACAAACTAATTTTCTGAGCAAAAGATCCACTAAATCTAAATCAACTTGAGTGAATAGCTTCTTTCCATGCAAATAATCCTCTGGATAAAAAAAGACAGAGATGTAATGCTAGTGGAACAAGGATGGGAGCGCTGTGGGAAAGGAAGATGGGCTTTTGTGAGAGTGAAAAGAATTTTTAAAGAAAACAATTACTGAACTAATGGAGAAGTGCCAGAGATTGTTAATGTCACTAACGCACACAAGTTATTTTTATAATAGTGAATTTCTACATCTTTTAAAAACGGTTAGAAATATGGGCTTTGAAGTTTGATCTGGATGTGAATCCCAACACTAACATCTGCTAGCTATAATATCTTATATCTCGCTTCTATCCATTGACAGGGGTTGGCAATTCTTTTTTATTTGTCTTTTTTTTCCTCTTTAATACAGCTTTTTGCAGAATTTCTAAGGATCTTGGTTGCTGTCTCAAATGACACATTCTTTCTTTGCTCAGTTGTCATCTCCTTTTTTATTTTTTTATGTTATTTTTTATTTTTTACATTAATTTTTATTGGAGTATAGTTGATTTACAATGTTGTGTTAGTTTCTGCTGTACAGCAAAGTGAATCAGTTATTATATACATATATCCACTCTTTTTTAGATTTGTTTCCCATATAGGTCATTACAGAGTACTGAGTAGAGGTCCCTGTGCTGTACAGTAGGTTCTTTTTTTGTTTGTTTTTAATTTAATTAATTAATTTTTGGCCGCGTTGGGTCTTTGTTGAGGTGCACGGGCTTCTCACTGCTGTGGCTTCTCTTGTTGTGGAGCATGGGCTCTAGGCGCGGGGGCTTCAGTAGTTGTGGCACACGGGCTCAGTACTTGTGGTGCACAGGCTTAGTTGCTCCACGGCATGTGGGATCTTCCTGGACCAGGACTCGAGCCTGTGTCCCCTGCCTCAGCAGGTGGATTCTTAACCACTGCGCCACCAGGGAAGTCCTACAGTAGGTTCTTATTAGTTATCTATTTTATATTTAGTAGTGTGTATATGTCAATCCCAATCTCCCAATTTATCCCTCCCCCTTTTCCCCCTTGGTAACCATAAGTTTGTTTTCTACATCTGTAACTCTATTTCTGTTTTGTAAATAAGTTCATTTGTACCATTTTTTTAGATTCCACAAATAAGCAATGTCATATGATATTTGTCTTTCTCTGACTTACTTCACTCAATATGACAATCTCTAGGTCCATCCATTTTGCTGCAAATGGCATTATTTGTTCTTTTTTATGGCTGAGTAATATTCCATTGTATATATGTGCCACATCTTCTTTATCCATTCATTTGTCGATGGACACTTAGGTTGCTTCCATGTCCTGGCTATTGTAAATAGAGCTGCGATGAACATTGTGGTACGTGACTCTTTTTGAATTATGGTTTTCTCAGGGTATATGTGGTACATGACTCTTTTTGAAATATGGTTTTCTCAGTGGGATTGCTGGGTTGTATGGTAGCTCTATTTTTAGTTTTTTAAGGAACCTCCATACTGTTCTCCATAGTGGCTGTATCAATTTACATTCCCACTAACAGTGCAAGAGGGTTCCCTTTTCTCCACACCCTCTCCAGCATTTATTGTTTGTAGACTTTTAAATTATTTTTATTTATTTATTTTTTTTGTGGTACGCAGGCCTCTCACTGTTGTGGCCTCTCCCGTTGTGGAGCACAGGCTCCGGATGCGCAGGCTCAGTGGCCACGGCTCACAGGCCCAGCCACTCCACGGTATGTGGGATCTTCCCGGACCAGGGCACGAACCCGTGTCCCCTACATCAACAGGCGGACTCTCAACCACCGCGCCACCAGAGAAGCCCTGTAGATTTTTTAATGATGGCCATTCCGACTGGTGTGAGGTGATACCTCATTGTAGTTCTGATTTGCATTTCTCTAATAATTAGTGATGTTGAGCATCTTTTCATGTAATTCTTTTTTATTGAGGTATAATTGATATATAACATTATATTAGCTTCAGGTGTCCAATATAATGATTCGATATTTGTACATATTGTGAAATGATCACCGTAATAAGTCTAGTTAGCATCCATCACTACACATAATTACATTTATTTTTCTTATGATGAGAATTTTTAAGATCTACTTTCAACAACTTTTGAATATACAATACAGTATTATTAACTATAGTCACCATGCTGTATAGAATTGGCAAAATCTTCTGCGAAGGGCCAGATAGTGAACATTTTAGGCTTTGTGGGCCATGTTGTCTCTTTAACTGCTACTCAACTCTGCTATTGTCTTGTGAAAGCAGCCATAGATAGTGTATAAATGAATGAGTATGCTGTGTCCCAATAAAGCTTTATTTATGAATACTGAATTTAGATTTTCATATGTGACAAAATATTCTCTTGAATTTTTTTTTTCACTATTTAAAACTAACATCAGTTTTAGCTTGTGGATCAAACAAGAAAAGCCATTTGCCTGGATTTGGCCTGTGGGCCATAGTTTTCTGAAACCGGATCTATGACTGGTTTTCAAAGTGTGGTCCATATACCAACAGTACATGCATTTCTTGGGAACCTCTTCAAAATGCAGGTTCTCAGGCTTTACCCTAGACCAACTGAATCTGAAAGTCTGGAGATGGATGCAGCAAGTGTTTGAACAAGCATTCTTGGTGACTCTGATGTATGATCAAGTTTCAAAACCATTGATCTATAGAAAATGCTTCTTAACTGCTCTGAGTTCTTGTGCAAATTAGTGAGACAACAATTGACAGTGCTTAGCAAGATGCTGAACCACCTCAGCAGTGCTAAACACCTATTAGCTACTGTAATTAAGGATGAAGTAAGTTGGTTTTGATTTTGATCATATTTTTTTCTTTTCAAAAAGGTGACAGTGTACAATAGTCTTCTGCAAGAATTCCAAAGCCAAACTAGTGTAAAGGAAAATAAGAGCAGATAATTCTAATCTTCTTTGACTAAACTTATAAACATTAGAATTAAGAAATTCAACTCTCAACAATGTGATAGACAATGATTTTCTTGGGAAAACAGAATCGCTTCATTGTTAATACTTCCTTTGACCTGTTAGTTATTAGAAAATGATAGGAACAGAATTTGTGGTGTCACAAATCTTATAGCCAAATAAACTCTTGCTAAAGAAGCAAACTATGAATTTATATTTAATAGGACAAAGACACCTACTACACAGCATTTCTTGTCTTTCATTTCTCCACAAATGTGTGAGCACAAGGAATATCCCTGGCCATTCACACCTGGTTTATAAGAGTCATGCTGACTGTCTGACCCATCATAGCTTCTGATTAAGATAGGTTTGTGTAGTGGAACGGCAAAGGCAAAAATAATATTATCTCACAAAGTAATTTATTTGTGCCTTATGCAGAACTAATGTCATGGAAGCCTGCTTTCTTAGGGACACCTCCATCATTATTGAACTGAGCGTTTTGAAATATAAACAAATAAGGGAAAATGAAAGAAGACAGTATTTACAGAAAAAGACCACTTACAATTTCTTTGACTCTGAACTTAGTACTGAATGTAAAATTTTCTAAATAATCACAGGTGAACAGAAAACCTAATGAAGTTAAGAGTTGCCATTTTTCATGAATATGGACTTCATAGCAAGCCATACCTAACACAGTAGAGGGAAGAAAGGGAGTTCTGCCTTTCTCACAATCATCTAGATAACTTTTTTCTAATTAAACATTTTGCTATGATTTATCTGTGTAGCTATGACTGTGTGTATAGGTTTGTCAATATTTCCCACACAAAGCAACATGAACTTTTATTTTGCTCTTAACACATGCATATTTTATTGCAAATGGTCACAAAATTTCTTGGGCAACAGCTGGCCTCCTAATGTCCTCATCATGACAGTGAATCTGCAGAAGCAGATGAAATCCTTCTATAAACTCAAGTGAACTAGAAATTAAAAAAAAAAAAAAAAATGCTTGCGCAAGTCCCCAGAACAGAAATGTTTTGTTAAAAGTTTTCCTGTGTTTTGGTATTTTAATAAAGGCCACATGATATGAGGCTTATTTCTTAGTTATACTTAACTCTGGTTGCCATTTCTGTGACAGTCTTACTATGTAAAGGTCAGACTTTTTTGTCCTTTTAGCTAGGACTTGCTAGAAAAGCGGCAGGAGCGATGTCACAGCACGCCGCTTTGCAGCAAGTTGATGCATTTCGACAGTTGAGTATTTCTGATCAAGGGAAAACTAGATTTCATTTTTGTGTATTATGTAACATTTGACACTTTAGTATGTTTCTTTATTCAGTAAGCTATCAGTTATATCTGCAAAAATAGCCCCAAAGGGGAATTTCTAAAAAAATATTGTTAAGACTTTCTTGGTTCAGAGTGAACATTAAATAGTAATAGCTATCAAGCAGTATTATGTTTGGTTTAACCCCAAATATAAACAACTACAATCCAGATGTTTCCTACTTTCCTATCTGCAAGTTTCCTATGGTCATCCTTGACTTTCATATCTAAATCAACTGCCTTAAACTGTACTGTAGGAAACCCAGAATCCTCCCCATTCTTTCTGTTTTTTTTTTTTTTTTTCTGGAGCACATGTGCTTCTCTGCGGGTGCACATCTGTGACTTCTATGGGCTGTTGCTTACTCCTGACCATGTCTATTCCTTCCTGTGGGTGCTCCCTGCCCGCGCTGAACAAGTGGGAGATGCTGCCCCTCACCATGCACCCTAGCAAAGCACCACAAACCGAGGCTCATGTGAGTGGCAGCCTTTTACTGCAGACTTGAGGGTTGCAGAAAGTAATTACAGGTACGAAAACACTTCAACTTAAATGTCAGGTACACATATTGATGTTCCCAGTAATTTGTCATCCATCCCCTTGCGTTGGAAGTTTTTCATGATCGTGTGCCCCTGTATGCTCCAGCCTCCAGCTACGTGCCAGGAGCCCTCTTTCTCTTTTTCCTAGATCTTCCTGGCAATTCCTTTTTCCCCTCAGTCCCAGGCCCCTCTCCTAGGCTGCCTGCAGCAAAGCCAAATTTTTCTCTCTTTCCTCTTCAGAGTAACAGCGCAGCTTTTTTTTTTTTCTTACGCCACCCATCCAGCCTGGACCAGCCAGGTCAGGGACCTGAACTTTCTCAAGGAAAGGAAACAGCATGTACCGTGAAGATGATTTTCTCAAAAAAAGAGCCGTCTCCCCGCGGATGAATTATGCCACTTCTCTGGAAGGCAGACTCAACTATAGTCTGTTTTCACTTCCAGTAGCAGTTGCTTCTGTTTCCAATGTGCACAGTATTTCCATCGGTGCAAACCACTATGCTCTCTCACAGGTAGGTTATTTTTACCCCCTTGGATACCTGCTCCATACCGCAGCCAGGTGATCCTTATGAGGGGGTAATTTGATCATGCCATTCTTTTGGTTAAACTATAAGGGGCACCTCACTGTTCTCAGGACCAAGTTTTCAATCCGTAATAGACCCTAGAGAGCTCTGTGATTCTGCCCCCAACCCCATCCTGTACTCCACCAGCCTTGACTTGTCTCACTCTCCTTTTTCCTTGTCTTCTCTCTCTCTGAAGGTGCTGGCCTTTTGGCTTCTGGAACAGGGCCTCCTCCTTCACACCATTGGCACCCTGTGTTTCTTGTTCTCTCTGCCTAGAAGTCCCTCCCCCTTCACATGGTTCTTTCTGACTTACCATTCATATCTCAGCTTAAATATTGCTCCTTAAATTTTCTCTGACCCAGAGCTATGTTAGGGCCCCCCATGCGTACTCTCTCAGCACCCTGGACTTCTCTTTCATAGCGCTAATCAAAATCATAATTAATTCATTTTGACAGGAGGGTATCTGTCAGATTACTGTGGCTTCCTCCACTGAGAGTTGCCCAGGATTGTCTCTGTGCTTCTACTTAAGGCTTCCACATCTAACTTTTTCTTTTCTATTCTGTTAACATCTCAGCCCCCCTCAATGCTCCTCCAAACTTGGGGGTAGCAATCACTGTCCTCCACTGATCCACCCAGGGACGCGTTGCTCAAATGTGTCATCACTCTTCAGCACCTCTCTCCACCTTCATGCTGGTCCCCACACCACCTGTCTAGATTCCAGTAACATATTCCTAAGCTTTTACCATCTTTTCCAAGGTTTTCATTGGGCTTTATCTCTTGCTAGACATCCTCTTGCCCTCATTATCTCTGCTCAAGCCATACTCATTTTTTCTCACATCTTCTCTTGGCCATGTTCTTTTTGCCCCCTGGGCCTTCATATGTGCTGTTCCTGTAATCAAAACAGAGAAGCCCACCCTTAACCCTGCTAAAACTTTCCTTTAACTGCCTATATTCTACTTATCCATCAAGATTTGTCTTACATTTCAATCCTCTAATTAGCTTTACCTCACTGTTTATCCTCCCCACTGCCAATCTGCTTATGACAGGCAGAATAATGGTCCTCAAAAGATGTCCACTTTCTAATCCTAATCCCTGGAACCTGTGAATATGTTAGGTTACCTGCCAGGACGGATTAAGGTTGCAGATGGAATATAGGTTGCTAATCAGGTATTGTTGAGATGAGAGACACTCTCCTGGACTATCTAGATGGGCCCAATGAAATCACAAGAGTCCTTCTAAGTAGAATAGAATGACAGAAGAGTCAATGTCAAAGAGATGTGGCATGAAAAAGATTCTACAGGCCATTGATGACTTTGAAGATGGGAAGGGACCACAAGCTAAGGAATGCAGGCAGCCTTTAGAAGCTAGAAAAGGCAAGGAAACGGATTCTCTCCTAGAACCTCCAGAAGGAAGTAGCCCTGGTGATACCTTGATTTTAGCCCAGTGAAATGCATTCGGACTTCTGAACTCCACAGTTGTAATATAATAAATTTGCATTGTTTTAAAGCCACCAAATTTTGACAATTTGTTACAGCAGCTGTAGGAAACTAATACAGTGCTCTTCCCAGGGAGTTCCATATTCTGTACTTTTTGTCATAGCTTTTATCATCTTGTATTATAATTGATTATTTGTTCATCTGATTCTTTTACTAGATTCAAAAGTTCACAGGACAAAGACAGTGACTTTCTTATTCACTGTCATATATCCAGTGATAACTACAGTGCCTGGAAGATAGTAGGCTTTCAATAAGTATTTGTTGAGTAAATTAATGGCTGAGCCAGAATTCAAACATGGATCTTTGACATTATGCCACAGCCCTTTCATCCTGAAGCAGACACTACCTGAGATTTTCTTCCTCCAGGAAATCCCCCTGTAGGTCATCTTATCAGATATAGGCTGGCCAAATTTAGTTATTTGAAAAAAAATTTCCCAAATATGTATAGATCCACTGTGCTGTAACATCTCATTTACCATCTAGAAGGAAACACATTGTAAAGGAATTTATTGGATCCTGTTAACTTCTTTAAGCAGAAAGATGGTGTAGTTCTCATTTGACCTTAAAAATCTGTTACATACATGTGTTTCCATGACACATTGTTCAGAAATGGCCAGAAGCAGCTGGATAGAGAAAGCAATGGCTGCCTATGGGTCACACGCTGTGTTTCAGATCCCATAGTTCACTGTTTCTCAACCCAAGGTGAACTTAGTGTCCTTTGAAGGTTATTTCCTCAGGTGAAATAAACACAGTTCCATATATTTCAGTCACTTGCACGGCAAAACTGGAACATCTTAGCATTCCCAGAGCAAATGCTGTGGGAAAGTCTGTTCAGGGTCTCAACTTGCCGACATGCATGCTATAAGTTCCTGGTTACCACCTACATGACAAAACAGAATAAATCATAAAGTTTTAATATGATAAAAACCAGACGTTTTACTCTTTCCTTTTTGGTATTTCTCTCTAGTGAACAATTTGGTGGGTGAATATCAAAAGCTGTTGGAACTGAGCACATTATCACTCTCCATGCCTTATAGTTACTATTTTTTTAAAAAAATTTAACTTTTTTACTGATTGCTGGGAAGATCTTTTACTTATTTATTTATTTGGTTGTGCCTGGTCTTAGTTGCAACAGGCAGGCTCCTTAGTTGTGCCTCGCCAGCTCCTTAGTTGTGGCAATCGGGCTCCTTAGGTGTGGCATGCAAACTCTTAGTTGTACACACATGTGGAATCTAGTTCCCTGGCCAGGGATTGAACCCGGGCCCCCTGCATTGGGAGTGTGGAGTCTTAATCTCTGCACCATTAGGGAAGTCCCCATGTCTTATAGTTTTAATATGCTATGAAAGAAAGGAGAAAAAAAAACACCCTTCTAAATGATTCTTTTTATCTTTTCCAAATACAGTAACTCTACCAGCTAAAACCACTAAGAAATTAAAGGTGATTAAGGAATATTAGGAAAGCTGTCAGTGTATTTTTAAAAATCAGGGAAAGTTGCAGTATTTATTAAGCCCTCAGGGGAGGAAAGATATATTCTTCCAAATAACAACAACTGAAATGTATTTCTACTATTTTTTGCTCAAGACTCTTTAAGCACTTATACTAAATTTCAGAATGCTTCAACAACTCAAATGGATAGAGTGTTAAATGCCATGAGGAATGCTGGTGCAGGAGACAGAAGAAGAATAACATTTCTGGGTCTCTAACTAGTCAACAAGTTATTCCATGGAACGTAAGTTTGGTGTAGATGACCTTGAAAATTTATACACATTTGCTTTTGGACTGAAAAAGAAACATTTTGTTATAATTTTGAGGGTTAAGTTTTAATAAAAGGGATACTTATTTCCTTCAAAAAGATTCTAAATTACACAAAACTGGGGGATTCAAAAAGGAGTCAATCAAACTATTTTGGATTATGGGGAAGCTTCACTGGAAAGTTCTCCACTACGGATTCTGCCAAGGTTGATTTGTAAAAGGAGCCAAAGAAACTGGGCTGCTTGCTGAAGTGTAAAAACCAAGGCATCAAACAGGCTAGCTCTTAAGCTCATCGTGACCTTCCTGAATTACTTGGAGTGTGGGCAGAAACCTAAAATCTGGCTTAAGAGTGAAACACATATGGCTGGATCTATCAGAAAAAAAAATTTTTTTTCCAACATAGATCAGCAATTTCAGATCTGTAAGATGAAAGATTTTGTAAAATGGGTTGGGAAGCAATGCAGAGGAAAACAGGAATAAAAGTGCACCAACACGCTATTGGTTCCTATATAAAAAGGGAATAGGCAAATAATCCATCTGATAAATCTACCTTGTTTCTATTACCATTTTTTTTTTTTGCGGTATGTGGGCCTCTCACTGTTGTGACCTCTCCTGTTTGCGGAGCACAGGCTCCGGACGCGCAGGCTCAACGGCCATGGCTCACGGGCCCAGCTGCTCTGCGGCATGTGGGATCTTCCCGGACCGGGGCATGTACCTGTGTCCCCTGCATCGGCAGGCGGACTCTCAACCACCACGCCACCAGGGAAGCCCTCTATTACCATTTTTCTACCTCCAATCAGGCTACTGCGGAGATCTGCAAACATGTACCAGAATAAACCCAGGATTCCCAAAGCCCTCATTTCACCTCCATCCAGCTGAAAAGTACTTCTTTCTCCCTTAATTGTTCTACGGTTGAAAATAGAATTTAGAGGTGATGATGCCCAGATTTTCGTGCTATGAAGCTGTTGATTTGTAGTGGTTGAATCTTCCATTCATGCACAAAACACATTCGTACTGTCTTCTTTTTCACCCGTGTCAGAGCAGACCATCTACCACAACATACTTCACCATGTTTTGCTGGATCAAACCAGCTTGCTGTGCCCTCAGAATGGGAGAAAACACTTAAATGAATCAACAGACAAAGGATTAACCTGCAAAATATATAAACAGCTCATGCAGCTCAATATGAAAAAAAACAATCCAATCCAAAAATGGGCAGAAGACCTAAATAGACATTTCTCCAAAGAAGACATACAGATGGCCAAGAGGCACATGAAAGCTGCTCAACATCACTAATTATTAGAGAAATGCAAATGAAAACTGCAATGTGATATCACCTCACACCAGTTAGAATGGGCATCATCAGAAAATCTACAAACAGCAAATGCTGGAGAGGGTGTGGAGAAAAGGGAACCCTCTTGCACTGATGGTGGGAATGTAAATTGATACAGCCACTATGGAGAACAGTATGGAGGTTCCTTACAAAACTAAAAATAGAATTGCCATATGGCCCAGCAATCCTACTACTGGGCATATACCCAGAGAAAACCAAAATTCAAAAAGACACATGCACCCCAATGTTCATTGCAGCACTATTTACAATAGCCAGGTCATGGAAGCTACCTAAATGTCCATCGACAGACAAATGGATAAAGCAGATGTGGTACATATATACAATGGAATATTACTCAGCCATAAAAAGGAATGAAATTGGGTCATTTGTAGAGACATGGATAGACTTAGAGACTGTCATACAGAGTAAAGTAAGTCAGAAAGAGAAAAACAAATATCGTATATTAACGCATATATGTGGAATCTAGAAAAATGGTACAGAAGAACTGGTTTGCAGGGCAGAAATAGAGACACAGATGGAGAGAACAAATGTATGGACACCAATGGGGGAAAGCAGGAGGTGGGGGGTGGGATGGATTAGGAGATTGGGATTGTCATATATACACTTATATGTATAAAATAGGTAACTAATAAGAATCTGCTGTACATCACAGGGAACTCCACTTCTCTGTACAGTAGAAACTAACACAACATTATAAAACTACACCCCAATAAAAAAAATTGTGAAAAAAAGGAAAACAGCTTGCTGTGGCACATCTGTATCATAAACACTGCCATGTAAAAATGCAGTGTTGTAATAATGGAAAAATAAGTTAACATTCAGTGCTTTTAAGAAGGTAATTTGCTTTGATTATGCTTATATAGTGAAAATGAACAGAATTATTGTAAAGAAGGTCTGATAAATCACCATGTTTGTAAAAAAGATGAGAAATGCACAGATTATATTTTCAACTCACCAGAACTTAAATTTACCATTAAATATGGTCAATTCTTTTGGAAGCTGTTTCCCTTGGAAAATAGAAGTCCGTTTCTGAAACTGGGTGAAAAATATAAAATAAACTTGTATTAGAGACATGTAACAAAAATGTCTATGACAGCAAGAAGAATCTTACAATAAATCCTATATTAGATCTACAGGTAGGCACTTATGAAATAAATTCCTTGCATTACAGAGTCGGTATGTCACTGAATATTAGCGGAGTTTGGTGACACTTTCTCTGGCATTTCTGTTAGCATTTTTCACATTAGGAAATTTCCTAATTAGCTAAAGCTGACGTTCATGAAGAACGTTAAGACTTTTTTCCCTCTCTACCTAAAGCCACAGACTGTCAAGTTTTGAGTTCTTGACTTTTCTCTTTCATCCCCTGATATCAGAATGACAATTTGCTTTTGTTTGACAGCATCCTTTACAGTGACATAGCTATTTGCTATTTTGGATTTGTTGTGGGCAGCTTGAATTGTAACTTACCCTGTTAGCAGTGTGGCTGAGTATTAGTACTGCATTTTTAATTAGGGATTTTTATTAGTTTTTCATTTCCTTGGGAAAAAATATTCTCAGTTTATAGATGGGGTTATTACAAAAAAAAAAAATCTAAATTGTCTGACAGGAACTCAGCCTATAATTTTCTGTGCGAGTGGGGGGTTTCTATCTTCTAAAGACTCTTCAACAACTTCATCACATTATAAGTGAAATAATATTAATTGAACCACAAGGCCAAATTTGTAGAACTCCTGGGGCTTGAGTCCTGTCCCCCCAGTTTTACTTCCTTCTTGTTGAGCTTCTTGAATTTGAGGGAGGCAGAGTGTGACAGAGGATGGTAGAGAAGCCTATGGCTGGGCTTCTGTGACACCACAAAGGTCTCTCCCAGCTTGAAATTAAGAGGAGAGGGGCTGAGATAGGGCCCCGGCAGAAGAGACTTGGCATAAGAAAATTTGCAGCTAGGTTATGCACTTGTAGCATGTCATGGGAACACAATGTCATTGACTATTAACGAATTAAATCTTAATAAAAACCTGAGCTTTCTCTTATTCAAATCGAAACACCTTAAGAAGTCACTAGTTTTGAGCATTCTTTGAGCACATGATTTTCCCCATAGTCCACGTGGGAGTTGTGTCTACGTACAGGACAGGTTTGCTTTAAGTATCACTGTCTAAGGTACTTGCTAATGGCATTAGAGACCACATGGCAGTAGTCAGTGAACATGTAGCCCCTTATTCTAGGAGATGATAGTTTCATGAGAATCAGTAAATAAGAAAAAAACAAAATTAGTTACCCCTTCAAGCAAATAATTTAAATAATTGTGAAGGGAAAGAGGATTTTTTTTAAACCTGGAAGTTTATATTTCAAACTGCAAGATAGTCAGAAAATTAGCATATCTCTTAAAAACCTGAGTTTTAATTTAGCACTCAGGGTGATATCATTGATGGTCTATAGCGCATGATAAAATCAATTCATCTTCTTATGTAATTTTATTTTCAAAATCAATGATGATAATCAGATTTAACTATCTCTAAATGATATATAGCATAACTACATATAGTTGAAGATACATGAACTTATTTCCCTGGATTTTCCTTGTAATAAATCCCAAGCACATTTCGACCCTACACTGAATCTAGCTTTATGATATTTAATTGAGGAGTAAAGAGGGGAGCTTAGGAATAAAAGAACAAAGAAGTAGGTGATGTTTCCAAAATGGTAAGCGAGCCAGAAAGACTAGATTTTCCCCCAATTCTTATTTTTAGGAAACTTTTCTACTCTTCCTCCCCCACTTCTGCCTTCCATCTCAAGCCTAGCTTGTCAGTAAGATAAGTTTGGGAACAGGGTAAGTAAAATGGAATTTATTTAGTAAAAATTACAGAAATGATTTAAGGAAGGTAAAAGTAAGTGCATAATTTGGAATTTGATAAGTAAACAAAAACTAATATCCAACCCCTTTCTCATTTCTATAAAAAAATTTAAAGTGAGGAAGTCTTTATTTTCTATGACTAACAGTGAGAAACATATCTCTTGTGAATTGCAGCAGTATTGTTGAATATTGAAACAATATCCAGTACTAAAAGGATACGTAAGAATTTTCAGGAGCAGAAGAAAAAGACATCTAGAATAAAGGTCAATCAAGAAAAGAACATTTTAAGCGGTCACGCGGTCACTAAATGACTTTTAAAACCTCATTTTGAAATCTATTAATTAAACATTTAGTAAATTTGGCTTTTATAAATATGACATGTATACTTGTTTCTTGATTTCTACAATCAAATTATAAAAAATAATATAACATCAACAGCAGTAGGTGATTTTTTAATGTGACCCTGAAACGTGATAAAGTTTTTTAACTGAAAAATTAAAGTGAATGCAAACGTATAGAGGTAGTTTCGCCAAGATTTTATACTAAATAATGATCCATTTAAATAGATGACATTTTACTATTTTTAAAAAAATGACAATTTGCAATCAAATGACAAAATGTATATAGAATATCTGACTGTATTTGATTTAAAGAAAACTATTATGAAATTATGATTATAATTCATTATAGCAACTTAGTACAATGATGACACAGCAGCTATTAGACGATTCTATGATGATCTGCACAACAAACGGGTATGGGAATAAACTGTGACAGCTAAAGAACTTACAATATAACTTTAAAATACTTTGATTAGTAGACACTTGATTTTAATCTATCAAAAATAATGTGAATGTTAATTTTAGTCACACATTACTTACAGTGATCTATCAAAGAACAAAACGTGCCTTTGCAATTTTAAAATCTCTTAAGTTGTAGTTTTCATATCTGCAGTCTCTCCTCAAACTATTTTGAAAGTGTCAAAATACTTGTCTGTTTAACAGTAATTATAGCATGGAGAAAGAGCACATCACTAAAATGTGTTTAATCAGAATTTATATTTGCATCCCTCCATAATACATAGCTTAAGGTCTTTCTTGATCATAATATTAAAATGAAGTATTATATTAGTATGCGCTGAAGCTGAAAAAGATGAGAAGAATAGACACTAAAGTTTCCACAGGACTGTTATTGATCAGGAGGTTCAATCACTTTTGATTTTTAATCTTCTGAAAGTGCACACTGAAAAATATTTTTTGAGCTTCAGAAAATTCGTTTAAGCTATTTTAATATAATTTAATTACAAGTGATAAAATTTCAAATCAGTCATTTTGGGTAGAAAGTATTTTCCAGAGTATGTCTATGAATAAGTTAATTCACCAGATTTTAAAACTGAACATGTTTGAACAACTTGTAATCTTAATTTTCAAATTACAGTAGTGGAATCTCTTGTAAATCTTAATGCCAATTATTTCTGTCTGAATTAACTTTCAATCTTTATTGACACATGGAAAACTGGGGGTTTCTTTTCTTGCTGATAATTATATTGTTCTGCTTGTTAGAATTATAGTGTCTCTGCTTTGTTCAAAGCTCGTTAGGGCAAGTTTTTTGAACTTGGATTTATTACCACTTATCTTAGGTCTAGCACAACCTCAGGAATTGTGACAAAGACTCTTTTACTGATATTTTAGCATATTAAAAGGTCAGAAACATCAACAAGGGACAAACAAGGTTTAAGAAGATTTATTTGTGCAAAGAGAAAATATGCTTTGTAGCTTTGTGCCATTAATAACAAAACAAAACAAAACAAAACAAAACTAGTCTTGCTTTAGCTTGCCTTTTTCTCAAATAGTAGAAATAGACAGCATATGGTCCCTGAATTTTACAATTACATTATCCCAAAGAAAATGAGCCAGAACATTTTAGCGAATAAAAATGAGCATTTTTGAGCAAATTTTTTCTGTATGAGTTTCTTCTAAAGTCTCTGCTTATTTTCTTACTACATTGATACTTTTCTATTGTGACTTTACCTGTCTCTCATCCTGCCCCCAGCTTTCTCTTGTTCTCTTTCAAAGCATTTTTTCAATCAGCACATGAGTTTCTGAAAGAATATTATTTAGTCTTGGCTTTTCCCTCAACTTTATTCAGCAAAGCTACTGACTTGAACAAAAGCAGTACTGTACCTGCTCCTGGCCGCCAGAAACAATGACGAGCGCCCTGATAAGATTAGATGTAATTTTAAATGCAGCGGGGACAAAGCCTCCCTCCCACTCACCCCAGTCATAACCCCCTACTGTAATTCCACCACAGTGAGCAGTTGAAAAATCCCTGACCAGAGCCAGACTGCTTGGTAAGCGCCACCTAACAGACATCGAAACATGATCTGCATCATTTTCAGGCTTGGCAGACATTTTGTGCATAAAAAAGAAAGGAAAAGAAAAAAGAAGGAAAGACTAGAAAGAAAAGAAAAAAAAAGACCATCTTTGAAACTGGACACAAGCAAACTTTATACATTCCCAGTTTTATAGTTTCAAGAAAGACTTAAATCTGAACTATCAAACAAAAAAAAAAAAAAAAAGAAAAGAAAAATATGCTGAGAACATGTATAAAATCACTTTAGCTAGTTTTCTTTTAGAACAGCAACTATCCCTTTATATCTAAGTTAAATTGTTCTACGGATTGTGTAGTTTTGTAAACTATTGAAGTAGCACAAATGTTTGTGTATGAATCTAGGAACCTAGGTGCCCAATGTGCATTTTTTTAACTCATAAAACTTTACCCTTTAATTCTGTGAAAGCACGTATAGAGTGTCAGAGCTCTTTCCTTTTTCTTCTGCTCTTTGGATAAGACCCTTGACTGAATAGATGTCTTTACCTTTATGTGTTACATTGGTTCTGATCACAAAACTCTGTTGATTCCTTTCTTGTACTAGTATGCAAATGATAACTTAATCTTTGTTGCATTCCATTTCTAAATCTATCTATCTATCCAACAATCACTACTCTTTCCATAAATGCAAAACACTAATTTTATATTTTAAGAGGAAAAAATTATATTGACAACAATGAACGTATATTTAATACAGACACAACTCACTTTACCCACACCAGGGCTTTTATAACATTATAGTAAGCTTGAATTTTTGTGAAACAAATCATTTAAACTGCATTAAATAAACTTTTAAAATCAAAGGTAACCCTTTTTATACTGTGGATAAGATCTCCTTAACCTGTCAGATCTCAGATGCATTTGTTGTGTCGAATGTTCTTGATAGGGGACATGACTGTGTGCTGAAAAAAAGTCAGATGTTGAAACTGGATAAAGAGTCTTAACTGACTAAATTTGAGAGGTTTACTAATCTCTGAACTTCTGATCCCATAGTAGTAGGTATTTTTGAGTTAATAGAAGAGGACAAATCTCTATACTCGCCTAGTTATGGAAATTAGTGATGTTTTGAGTACAGAGCCTACCCATTACCTGACAAATACACTGCATGTGTGTGCTGTGATCGCCCTTCTTTCTTGCCAGAAAACTTCAGAAAGCTGAGAAAGTGCAGCTTTTTGAGATAGATTTAGAATCTATCCCAACCCATGATAAATTTGTATGTTGTTTTCCTCTGAGAGAAGAAAGAAACCTAAACTAAGAATTTTCATAAGATTTCAGTTAATTACATTCCACTAAACATTATTGAAATGTGTTGTTATCCTTGAAAAGGGTGGACTACATTGGTTTTTAAATTGTTTTGGTGGGCAAGAATGTCTTTTCCTTTTTTCCTTTCCCCCTCTTCCCTTCCCTTCCCTTCTTTGCTCCTTGCTTTGTGTGTGTGTTTTTCAGTCTGCCAATAATGTAACCAGATATCTTCAATGTTCTTCTATCTCCCTTTTGTATCCTCCTCTGTCTGTATCTGGAAAGATGTGGATGGGGTAGCAAAGCACATTAGGATCGGGGAAAATGGTAAGGATGATTTTCCATCTGACAGCCTCTTGGCAGGTGCCCAGCAGCCTCTGTATGCTTCTAGATTCTCAGCAAATTTCCTGAGCAGTTCCTCTTTTGCTCTCCCCTACCCCCTTCCTTCCTTTTCTTTCTTCCTACAATGCCCTGGACAAAGTCCTAGGCATGGGCGATTAAAGAAGACACAGTAGGACATAGTTCCTGTTCTCAGGGAACTCACAACCTGGTGACAGGAGCCTCAAGGAAAGAAGCAGTGTTTGCTCCAGGCTTTCCCTCTCCCCTGCCCCTGATCAGAACTGAAGCTTCCCATTTTCCACTTTCTTCTACCCACCAGGAACCTGGAAATGAATGCAAGCTAAAGTAACTGATAATCTTTAAAAGTCTTGGTCACCTCAGACAGCATTTAAATGTTAACTCTTGCTTTCAAAAATGGGGTAAATTGTAAGGATTTTAGTCCACAGGGAGCACAGATGAAAGGGAGAGACTGTTTTATGTTAGAGCTCCTTCCTCAGAATCTCTCAATCATGACCACAATGTATTTATACTAAGGTTGGCCTCATCTTCTTGGTCCATCAGGATTCATACTTGGAGAAATTCTTTACAACTGTATAAATTTAACTTTTTTCATATTTGTCACTTTCAGTGTCTACTTTATGAGAGAAAAATAAGCCAAATTATTATTTACATGCCAATACTCATCATAAAGTAATAAAATTTATACATTTATTGAAATATTATTTTCTGCATTACTAATATATCCTTGTAAAAACTAGAGATGAACCTCAGTTTCAGAAAATCTGTACTTGGGAACTCTCCCCCTCTTTCTGTGTCATCTTGCTAGCATTATTTTAAAGTCATAATTAATACATGTTTGTTGTAATAATATCACAAGATCCACATAAACAAAAAGAATAAAAAATAAGAAAAAATCAATCAAATTTTATTATATTTCTAGCACCAAGAGATAGCAATTCTTAACATCTGCTTTCAACTTTTTTCTATCCAAATATTTTCATATTCTTCCACGAGGGAGATCATAGTGTACACAGAAGTTTTAAACCGTTTTAACTTAACAGTTTATCACAAATGCTTAAAATTCACTAGAAGGATTATGCTTAATGCTTATAAATACGTTTCTATCTTTTACATATTTGCATCACATGGATGTGCAGTTTATGTAAAAATTCCCTTTTGTATCTTGTCTTCTTTCTCCTATTATACTAATATATTCTTTTCTGGTTCTTTAACCTCCAGCCTCTAAGCTTTTTTTTTTTTTTTTCTGTTCTGCCGCTTCCAAATGGAAAACTGTTTCCTCCTTTATCTGCTTGTCTGGAAATGTTGTTCATCCTACAAGACTCAACTGATATAGCTCTTTCTCCAAATCTCAAATCCAGCTTCATCCTCTGCATTCCTGTCATGCCTTGAGTAGACTTGCATTATGGAAGTTATCATACTCTGTACGCAATGGCATTGGCCTGAGTCAGAGATCAGACGCCACAAGCCTGGCAAGTGGCATTAGTGAGGCATTTTCCTGCAGGTCTAGGTTGAATGCTCTGGGCAGAGCAGCCTCTAGGTGGCATAGACTGTTCTGGGAACTCCTCACTTACGGAAAGCTCAGCACCGTGAAACAGCTGCCTGGCTAAATTCTGTAATCTGTTTAGGCCCAGTGACTCATGTGTTAGAAGATGTGTACCCAGACTATAACTGGGGTTCAGGCAAATGCAAATTTAATTGAAGGATTGTGGGTTTCTCCCGGGAGACTCAGTTGGAGGAAAAGATTGCAGCTCTCCAAGAGAAAATCACCTGTTAGTGGAGAGAGCCTGACTGTGGTTGGGTTGAAATGTTAGAAGGAGCCGTGGCCGCTGGTGACTCTGTCTGGCTCTGCTATGCCTGGCCATCCCTGCTCTGTCCTGGGAAGGGGACTGCTGTGTAAATAGAATGACTTGTGCCACTGGGGACCCAAAGGTTCTGCTGTAGAAACCACCCTGAAAGAATCATTAGACTCAGAGACAGAAACACACAGCCTGGATGCAGCCTATGCCTTGTTGGGGACCCCGTGCAGTTGGGTCTGACCTGCAGGAGTGGGGAGACAAGCTGGTGGCAGAGTGCAGAGGTCCATGGGGCAGAAGGATGGGGCAAGTGCAAAACCTGAACTGAGAGACCCTTCGGGCGAAGCCCCTATCCATCTCCTCCCACTTGGCCGGCTGACTGGCTCCCAGAGGGATTGCCAGCAAAGACTGCGCTTCCTCTGGTCAGAGCGCTAGGATTTAGGGTATGACTCCCAGTCTGATACACAGATACACATAGCAACTATGTCTTTTTATCCCTTGTATTCTCTAGCACTTAGGATGGTATCTTACAGGTACCTAATAGATTCACTTATTTATGAACTCAGATGTTGCTGAGGCCTAATATATATCTGGCATTATTCTAGGTTCTGGGACAAAAACAGTCAGCAAAAACATACTTCTTGCCTTCACGGAGCTAAATGTCCACTAAACTAGAATTCAAGCAAATGTTAGTTTTACCTTTTCTTTCTCTCCTATCTCTTCACGCAGTCTGTTTTGAAATATAATAATCCAAATTTCACTTTATTTTCATAATATGCTCTTAAAAATATAGAGGAACAAGCAGTTCTAAAACAGAAATAACCTAGCAGGATACCAATGATCCTTAACAGGTACTGATATGTAAATTGATACTTTGGAATGTACATTAATTTTACCAAGTCACCAGGCCAAGTGACTTGCTTTGGAACCCTAAATTGTTCATTGGCATGTTGGGGAGATGAGCATTTTGTACATATATGCAACTTCTTTGGAACTGTAATCCTCAGCCTCTTCATTGTGATCTGACAATGAAGCATAAAATGAAGATTGATAATAATTTTGAACTGGATTCTTTAATAATTATTATTAATTTCTTATGTTCAAGATTCTATGCTTAGTCTTGGGAAAGAAAGAAAAATGAAAACAAGATGGTTTCTGCTATAGATATAGTATAAAGCCTAGTAGGTTTGGCCGAAGATGTAGTCTTTCAAAATGAATGAGCTGCCAAGTGCTATTTTCCCCACTGTTGACAGATCAGAATCTTAATCCACAGAGTTCAGCCTGGAAGGGAGCAGGGGACAAGTACTGTGTGCTGGACACAGGCAGGGAACGGAATTGTCCAGACAGCATGACTCGGTACTTCCCGGCACTTGCTTGTACATGACAAATGTATCCAAAGTGTTGCTACCCATTTCTCACGTGAGTCCTGTTATTTTGAAAATCTTAAAATAGATGAATTTTCTATAATAATAACTAGACAATGGACACTGATTAGAAAATGAACAAAAGCCACCTCTTTTCAAAAGCCTTATTCCCTTCTGAAGAGACTTTAATCATGAAAGTGACTACAGCGTACAGCATTTCATGTTTTCCAAAGAATAGTCACACATTTAATTTTTATAGCAACTTGTGAGCCTAGCAGTATTATATTCATTTTAGAAGTAACAAAAGTGGGCCAAAGATATTAGGTAATTTGTCCAATTTGACTAAGACATGACAAGAAATTGGTCAGAAAACAAACATAAAAAACATTTATTTTTCTCCCACTTTGAGCAAAACATGATATTTCCAGATGTTTGGGGAGACGCTCGTGATATGGATGATATGACCTCTGTTCACAAAGACTCTGTATTTGAATGGAGACAAATAAACCATTTATGTAAAAAGACATAGATCATTATATTAAAAGTGCAGAATAATAAAGGGCAAGTGACAGTCATAAATTCTGACGTCCTATGGAGCAATGCCACAGCTCAGAGATGTTAATTCTATTAATACTGGGGATATCACTTTCTCAGTGTGCAGGAGAGGTGCTGGGTGACTACCTTTGAGTCACTAAAAGTTTATCATGGAACAATAGCACAGAAACCAGGAATAGAAAAATGGGTGTCTCTGAGCAGTAAAAGAGTTTCATGGAGAAGCAATTTCCTTAATAATTTCTAATTGTATCATTAATAAAATAAAAAAGACAGGAACTAAAATACTATCGCATTTTTACTAATGAGAAATCCATATAAATATTTTCCATATGAAAAATCCATATACACATTTACAAGTAAGTATGAAAGATTTTTTAAAACATATCAGCTATTAAGACAGAACCTTTCTCAGTCTTAAGTTTCCAAGCCAAGGTAGAAAAATGGACTCTCTTCCCAGCCCTCCTCTCTTCCCTCAGAGGGTGCTTGGAATAAATTGTAGAGGGGTGCATACTCCCTTCAAGGGAAACCTTGAAGAAAGAGAACGCAATACCTCACTGCCATGTCATGTAAGGTGATACTTTTTAAAGTAGAGGTTTTATTTTACAGCAGACCTACAGCATATATTCCCACAGGTTTAACCCTGACCTACACTGAAAGGTTCCAAGATATCTACTAATTAGGTAATAAAATTTTTGAAGAGAAAAAGATTTAAAAAGAAAAAAAGTTGCCTACATCTTTCAAGCCCCAGGGCAGCTACCATTTAGATGGACGGTGATGAGTTATGTAGGACAAGGTATCTCAGCTTGCTGTTCTTAGAGAAATAATGAAAGCAAGTTTTGCTGAAACAATTTTTTTTTCATGCAGACTGTCTTTCTTTCAGCTTCAATTGAAGGAAATCCTTATGAAGGTTTACATGAGGAAACATGTTCAAATTTAAAGTTAATGTGTGACTTTTCTTCTTCTATTTGTTTTTGTAGAAAACAGTTGTATAGACTGATATTACTTAAAAGGTCTAATAATTGATTCATTTTTCAGATATTTTGTCTAGATCGAAGCTGATAAGCCCCAGAGTAAAAATTTGTACAAGTAAAATAGGAATTTCTCTAAGCCAACACTTGAAACAATATTTGCTTGAATTCTACAGGTATCCTGAATTATAGTATAGCCATAGAAATAAAATATTTTGGATAATGTCACTGGGTCAGTATTTTTTGTTTTTAAAATTTTAATGTTTTTAATGGCATTGCTTTTGTGATTAATCTTAAGATGTCATGATATTTAACATTATTTACCGCTACTATGTTGTCATTAAAAATGCTGATACTGTGTTAAGTGGAAGTAACAGGGAGCCTGGGTCCAACCTTACCATTGAGTTAGTCTGTGTGTGATTTACTCAGGTCACTTAATTTCTTTGTGTCTCAGTTTTCTTCATGTTTCCAGAGATGTTAATAAAAGCCGTTCCCTAAGTCACAAGATTTGGAAGGACATATGAGATACTATTTGTAAAAGAATTCTGAAAAAGATGAAGCATTCATATATAGGTGATATAATTTTGAAATATTCAATTTAGCTCTTTGTATTAATCAGAATATGACATGTGATATAATTGATGTTGTCAGTGATACTTAGGTATTTATTTAAAACTAAAAATATACTTAGGTCTTGTGGAGGTCCCAAGGAGCAAGGTGGTGAGTGCAAAACACATAGACTCAATGTCAGGAAGAATATAGTGGAAATCCTGCCTCTGTTACTTAACAGGGAAATTATCTTGGACAACCTCTTTATCTTCTCCAAACCCCAGTGTCCCCATCTGTAAAACAGGGATAGTGATGTTTATCCAGTTGGGACTTTACACATTAATAAGGCTCACTGTTGGCCATAATTAGGATTGATGACTTACAGGCTAGGTGCTTTTAGGAAGTTGATTAATACATGAACACAGCAGTTATTTAACCAGTGTTTGATAATTTTATTTTTTTTTAAGTATGTGATCATCACGGTGGTCTGAATGAATTCACACTCCTCAGAATGCCTGAAGTTACTAGATAGCAGCAGTATTTAGTTTTCAATTCCGTAAGAAAAAATGATTTTAGGGTTGATGTATCCAGGTGTTAGCTATTGCAAAGTTTTTAAAAATCAGATATTTAGCTAGACAAAGAGTATATGGAATAATTGCAATATTTTTCTGTAAATGAACTAAATAATTTCTTCTATTTCATACTAATTTCTACACAGAATACATTTTTAGTCTCTAAGTATTTTAGAATAAGGTTTTTTCTGTATTTACCTTTTATACAAATGAACAAAATTATAAGCTATCTTTTGTATATATGGTATATTTGGTATATGTACTATTGTCATAATGGTGGTAGACTTAAATATTCTCATTATTTTTTCATATTTTGGGCTTTTAAAAAATTCTATTTTTATAGAGTCAAAAAGAATGACTTATATTAGCAACTGTACTTACATTTTTAGAAATGAAGCAAAACTTATGCATCTTCATGGATGTTAGAGTGAAGCATCATAGTTGCTCTTGAGTATCTGGAATTTTTTTTTTTTTTTTTGAGGAAGCTAACTGAAGCTCCATGGTAGGTTTTACGAGGTATAAAACAAGAATTCAATGCAATTAAAAAAATTTTTTTTAGAAAAAATAATTCAGCTATGAGAGCTAGTTCTAATGCATAAGTATTCCCACAGTAATTTTGGTTATTGTAGGTGAAGTTTGAAAAAATAATATGGAAAAACAATACTTGAGAAATCATTTTATACATTTGTTCAGTATGTTCATACTAGATAATAAAATGATATAAGAGGTAATAGAGTCATCTGTCAGTGGACATTTAGGTTGCTTCCATGTCTTGGCTATTGTAAACAGTGCTGCTGTGAACACTGGGGTGCATGTATACATTCAAACCAAGGTTTTGTCCGGATGTATGCCCAGTAGTGGGATTGCTGGATCATATGGTAGTTCTATTTTTAGTTTTTTATGGAGAACCTCCATACTGTTCTCCTCAGTGGCTGTACCAATTTACATTCCCACAAACAGTGTAGGAGGGTTCCCTTTTCTCCACACCCTCTCCAGCATTTATCATTTGTAGCTCTAACCCTAAAAATGAATGAAGTAATGCCACTTGCAGCAGCATGGATGGACCTGGAGATTATCATACTAAGTGAAGTAAGTGAGACAGAGAAAGACAAATATCATAGGATATCGCTTATATGTGGAATCTAAAAAAAAAAAAAAAAAAAAGTGATACAAATGAACTTATCTACAAAACAGAAACAGAGTCACAGGCTTAGAGAAAGAACTTATGGTTACCAGGGTGGGAGGAGGGATAGACTGGGAGTTTGGGACTGACATATACATACTACTACATTTAAAATAAATAACCAACAAGGACCTACTCTATAGCACAGGGAACTCTGCTCAGTATTCTGTAATAACCTAAATGGGAAAAGAATTTGAAAAAGAATAGAAAGAAAAATAAATTAATTTAATTTAAAAAAGAGGCAATAGAAATATAATCTGGTTAGAGTGTTCATTGGACACAGAGGAAAATTTAGCATTTGTTTAAGAATTTTGATAACAACAGAGTTAGAGTTAAAAATGAAAGGACTTCCCATGAGTTGGTAATAAAGAAGGTGATACCAGATGGACTCTTCTAGTGGCTTTTAGAGGTGGTGTCACAGAGTCCATGATTCAAGTAAACAGTGGAGAAATTGTGTTTTTCGGTGCATAGCTCTTTCTGAGAAAATGCAATAAGATGCTATCTTGCTGATGCTCTCCTATGACGTGATCTCATTCCACAGAGGTGCTTCTTGTAGGGAGTAATTATTTGTCACTAGAGATAAGCAACCCAAGAAGAGCCTTCTGACCTAAAAGAAGAATTCTGTGAATAGACTCTAACCCATATAATATACATATATATATATATTTATTTATTTATTTATTTATTTATTTTGTGTGGTACGCGGGCCTCTCACTGCTGTGGCCTCTCCTGTTGCGGAGCACAGGCTCCAGATGCGCAGGCTCAGCGGCCATGGCTCACGGGCCCAGCCGCTCCGCGGCATGTGGGATCTTCCCGGACCGGGGCACGGACCCTTGTCCCCTTCATCGGCAGGAGGACTCTCAACCACTGCGCCACCAGGGAAGCCCAAAATTAACCCTTTAACAGAGCAAAAATAATCCAGAGTCCTGACTGTTCTTCCAAATTGTCTACTCTCATTCAACATTCATTCAAGAGATATTTTTAAGTGTCTACTACATGAAAAGATCCCTGTTCTCCAGAGAATCTGGCCCCAGTATTAACAATGACCAAGAAAAACATGGAGAAATAGCAAAAGGCAAGGAGTCTGACTCTTTTTGATCCCCAGGCATTTTTTTATTTCTTTGTGTAGCAATATGTCCTCCTGAGTCAGAGTTGGAAATAAATCCTCTCTCTGCTTGGCCAAGAGTGAAGAGAACTATCCACCAACACCAACCCGTGCCGTGGAGTGGCTGGACCCGTGCATCCGCAGCCTGTGCTCTGCGGCGGAAGGGGCCACAGCAGTGAGAGGCCCGCATACCGCAAAAAAAAAAAAAAAAAAAAAAAAAAAAAAAAAAGGGTTAATTTAGAAAATCCCCTCCCACATTTTCTGTAGTGAATTGCTGATGCAGTCATAAATTGGGCCACGGAATTTTGACACTTGCTGTTAAAGTTAACGTCAGATAACAAAGACGTATCTATGCTAAACTTAGAGGTACCTAAGTTCAAGTTGAGAACCATTAAGAATAGAGTCAAATAACCTTTTTGTTTTTTATATGAACATTGTTTTACTGAATATGCCTATTTTAGAAAAATAACTAATGCAGAAAAGCGAATGATGCATATGTGCTTTCCAAATAGTTTGAATTTTAAAATATTTTAATTCACCAGTGAAAGGACACAAGATGAAATACTGACATGTTTTACCTCTGTAGTTATTAACAGCAATTTTTCAATAAAATTATTAGAGCAAACTATTTTTTATAAAACATATTATTATAAAATAATCTTAGTCCTCATATATTAAACATAGAAGATATTTGTTTTTATAAAAGTTCAAGGCCTTTATATTTCAAAATTATAAGCAGTGAAGAGATTGTGTAAAAAGTCTATTATTCATGATAGAAGGTTTGAGGATACAAACCTTTTAATCTAAGTCAGGCATTAAAAATATTTTGACATATGACCTGGCCTTTTTTTTTTTTTTTTCAGTTCAATTTTCAGAAATTAAAGGAATAGCATGAAAGAGTGAAAGTGTTTTGAGTATACAAATAAAAATAGAGAAAACAAGCTAACAACTGGAATGGTAAAAAAATCTCCTTACACATACATGCCTTTGACTTATTACCTACATACCTAAGGCATTAACAGTTCATTTTTTTTTTTTTTTGCAGTACACGGGCCCTCACTGTTGTGGCCTCTCCCATGCTCCGCGGCATGTGGGATCTTCCCAGACCAGGGCACGAACCCGTGTCCCCTGCATCAGCAGGCGAACTCTCAACCACTGCGCCACCAGGGAAGCCCAACAGTTCATTTTTTACCTGACCATAAAGGTTAGCTTCTAGGGACTATTTCAAACCTCCACTGAGACTGCTAGTTATGACACAAACAGTTAGTAAACTAAAACCACCGCTTCTGTTTAGAACTGCTACTAAATATCTTGTAAGTGATAAGAACCTCTCAGTACAAACTGGGGCCCTCAAATGAAAATGGTACAACCAAGATAAATAAAGATTAATATCTAAATTAAGGTAACTGAGCTAGTGCGTATTTTTAGTTTAATGAGTACTTTTACCTTAACTTTGCTGAAGCCTAAACAATATATCACACATTTTCTACCTAGACTTATTCTGCATACACATAATCTTGGACCCTACCAATAAATTAGTCTCGGGCACAAGTGATACCCACAGTGCAATAGTTTTAAGAGTTAAAATGGCCCCAGAAATTAACACTGCTGATGGTACTGAGTTACACATTTCAGAGTGACACCTTTTGTCCTTTGATATCATTTCCCAACAAGGTTATCATTGAAACTTCTTCCATTCGAACGAATTGTATTTCTCGGTCAGCTAAAGTAGCTGACAACACAGTGTGAGTTGACATGTAGCTCTAGGTCCTTCTTATTTTTTTTTTTTTTTCTTTTCAGAGTTCTCTTAAAAGATTTTAGTTATCTGTCATCAGGCCCGAGTTTAGATTCTCCCGAGCCAAAGCAGCTTGGAATGTGTTGGTGAAGAGGACACTCCAGACAGGACAATATGCCTGTCTGCGGGGTGAGCGTGAGGGTGAGGGCTCAGAGGTTGGAGCAGTATTGCTTCGGCTGGTGTAAGCCCTGGAGAGAAGAGGGGAGCCCCTGGGAACGGATCCTGGTGCTGAAAGCGTGCACTTCAACCTTTCAGTTTGTACACAAGCCTCAGAGCAGCAGCATTATCTGGCAGTTGGCCTTCTTATGCCTAATTTTCAACCCACAAGTAGGAGTGAGGTTGTTGAGGATATCCTCACCCTTAGAGTTATTCACTTTTCATAATGACTCTACTTAGCACGTTAGGAGGGAGCGCTGATGTCTAAGTGCCCATCTGCTCCGTAGTCATTACTGTGCACCCTTCAATTAAGCAGTCCAGATTATGAGTTCTTTTAAGATAAACTGAAAGTGATTACGATGGTGGTTGCATGGGTATGTACATTTGTCAAAA
Source organism: Phocoena sinus (assembly GCF_008692025.1). Taxonomy (NCBI): domain Eukaryota; kingdom Metazoa; phylum Chordata; class Mammalia; order Artiodactyla; family Phocoenidae; genus Phocoena; species Phocoena sinus. Next base: position 134,512,661 of record NC_045765.1, on the reverse strand, counting down.
CTCATCTAACACTTCAAATAGGCGAATTTGTAAGTAAGTTATACCTCAATAGAGCTGATTTTAAAAAATATTTAGGAATCTCAGAGTGTGAAGAATGGCTTCATAAAACAAGAAAGCTGCTGTCATAAGAGGCATGCTAATTTCTGTTATTGTTACAGGAATAAACTTTTCTGAGTAGAGTTAACCATTTATAATAAACAGTAAAACTAGCCCATAATTGATGCATTTTACAATGATTATATAAAAGAGCATGCCTCCCTTTTTCACCTTTATATCCCTATGGATTTGTGTGTTGCACAACACATAGTAGGTGCTCAATAAATATTTGTGGAATAATTGTTGTCTGAAGCTATAATCAGTAGCATATAAAATGGCATTATGCATCATCTTAACATTTTTTAAAAAAAATGTATAAAGCAAAGGGTAGTATTCATTTAATCAGTCTAGAGCTGAAAAGATATTTTTGAACTTCTTTGTTAAATATCCTTTAACACTATCAGACTTTTCTTGCTATTTGGCAATATCAGATGCTTGATGTACAACATCAGAAGTAAGAATCCAAGCTCATTCCAGTGTGCTGGAGTCTGATTTGTCCTCTTAGCAGAACCAAGGGGTTTCCTGTCTATTTAATTTTGAGTATATCATGATTTCTGCAACCTGATACATAACTATATGCTTACTTGGGGGATAAGTGGGAAAAATAACAAGACTTGAAATCCTCAGTCTTTGTTTATTCAAGAGAGTGGTGGTGTGAGTGGGGTGAGTGTGAGAGAAGCTTTCCCCCTTATACATAGAAATAATGCTGTGTTGCATAAATCATAGCTGTTTTGAACAATATGACGAAGCATACTGAAGGAAGGATTATACCTTGATTTATGAAGAAGGCTTTGCCAATTTGGTTGCTTTCACAAAACATTTATTTTAAGTGATTTAAATTATGGAATCTAAAGAGACAAAAAAAATAGTGAAAGGGAATAGGTGAATCTTCGCTTTGGTTGAGGGAGGATGATGGATGATGATCACCATGTTTATTTGGAGAAAATAAAATATTTAGGGGGAGGTGTCCAGCTGGAGGCTTTTCTGCTTATTTTGCAGCTCAAAGCAATAGTTAAGATTGAAACTCAGTTGAGTATCTGACAATTCAGGACACAGACCTGGAGAATATATGAATGAAGGAAGAAATGCCTTTTGCTCTCTGCACTGTGTTTGGCTCTCCCCTAAACACACTATAGGGGAAGGCGCTGGAGCCATCGTTTTGAAAATCCTGCATCAACAATAGTAAATATTTCACATAATTAACTGAAAGAGTTTCTTGAAATATTTATAAATTAAGACTTTTTCCTAGAATGTTTCCGACCAGATGTTAGTTCCAATTATATTTACCTTGTTTTCTTACAGCAAAGTCTTGTCTGAGTACGTAAAATCACTTGACTTAATTTTTATGTAGACAGAAAGGAGATAAACGAATACAGATTAAGCACTGTAGTCATCATGAACACCCTGTGGCTTAAAGTTTGGACCTAATGTTCTCTCATACTAATTATGTTGACTCTCATCATAGACTCATTTCATTTTCACAGTTTTCTCCACTACACTATAAACTGCTTCATGGCTGGGACGAGTTTAGTTCTCTCTGCACCACACAACAATGTCTCCTACATAATATGATGCTCATTGAATATTTCTGAAGTGATGAAATGAATAAATTACCATACAAATTGCATATGCATGTGCACAAGTTCTTACTGTGGTTAAACACATCAACTATTTCCATTCTCTCTTTTTCCTTTTGATTACTAGTATCCTCCAAGAATAAGATGAGCACATGACTTCTCAGAGAGTTTCCATTTTTCAATTTTTCTTGCAGCTACTTTTGACCATATGACTAAGTTCAAACCATTCCTATCTGATCAAAAAGAATGTTTTGATATTTCCAACTGAGGACAAGCCACTTGGGTTTCCACTCTTTTCTCTTCTTATGAACTGGAACACTAACTTGATTGTGAGTCAGCTCCAAACATGTGGAGGAGGATAAGGTTCTGAGAGATGATAGAACATGAAGATGCCATGACTCTGGACCTCTTAATGACAACTTGCAGTGCAACTATCATTCAACCTGGACCACCCAAACTGGAACAAGAGAGATAAGTAAACATCTATTTCATTTAATCTGTTTTATTGGGGAGTCTTTGTTATAGTAGCTTAACTTGTACACTAATATATTCTTTATGAGTATATAGTATATACATACAGTCACATACCTATGAATTGAATTAAAAGCAAAAGGAAGAAAACTATCTAAATGACCCCATTTTAAAAAAGTCTTTTGCTATTATTTACTTCATGTGAACATATAATATTTACATACTAATTCACAATTTTTAAGACTGAAAAATAGACTAGTATACAGTAAAGAGTTGAAAGCTTGTTGACTTTGAGCTTATGACAATCTTTCTGAGCCTCATGTTCAACATGTATGCTTTGAGCTCTAAAATTTTATCTTTAAAATTCTATGGATTCTTCTTAATATTATAGTAACACAAATTTTTAAGAATCCCAGTGGGATAACTTCCCAATGAACTTGCACATAACTAAACTATTTTCAAGCTTAACCACAGGGCTCATTAGAAAGAACTACATGCTCACCTGGAGTATTCCCTCTATGGTCAATCATGGACATGTAAACTTATATTCCATTATTTAAAAGGATGAATAACAAGGTGCCCAGTAGTTTTCTTAAGTCTTTTCCCTTTGTGATCCTGTTTTTGGATTCCCCTCTCTCTATCTGTAAGACCAACCCAAGAGAATTTATACTAGCATAGATGTAAGAAAGATGATAATTAAACTTTTCACTGTTCTCTACATTTTTTCACATCTGAATTGAGAGTATTTATTATACTCTTAAGTGTATCAAAGGTTTGCATTCTTTTAAAAAATTCTCCCGATATTTGTCATTCCAAAATTATTGTGAAACTCTATAAATATTAAAATAATTTTATGCAAGGCAATTGTGGTGGTTCAGTGGATAATACAAAGAGATTTCAGACATGATTCCTATCTTTAAAGTGCCTACAGACTCATGAGAAAATAGAGTACACGCACAAATAAAAATGAAAGGTAATGTTAAGGATCTTTTTTACTTGAGGAGATCAGATATGAAAGAGGAGTGAAATGGGGAAGCTGATGTTTTAACAGTCAGTGTAGATTTGAAATGGATCTTGAGGTATGAAGAGGCCTTAACCAAGAGCCCTGAAGTGTGGAGCCAGATGGAGACAAGGTGGAAATGTTTATATCGTATTTGCAAAGCTAGAACTAGCCTGGTTTAGCTGAAGCAGCCGGCTTGGATAGGGCAGATGTGGAATTTAGGCTTCTTGGATTCTTCTGGGCCAAATCAACTCAGTTCTTGAAGATGAACGTGACTATGGATTTCATTCATTTTTTTAAGGAAAGAAAGGTACATGAACAACAGCTTCTAAGGAAGATTAATTTCAGACCATTATGTTAAGGGGATTAGAGTAGACAAACTGAAGCCAGATAATTAAATTAGGGGAAAATTGTGGTTACCAAGGCTGGAGGAGATGTAGATTTGAACTAGAGGAAATAGCAGAATGCATGACTCTTAGAACCTTATTCTATTGACAGTGAATTTTAACGTGTGTGTGTGTGTGTGTGTGTGTGTGTGTGTGCGCGCGCATGAGTGTGTGTTTGGTTGCTTTTTTATGTTCCTTCTGCTGCCCTTCCTTAACTGAGCTGCAACTTATGTTAACCCTGAATCTTTCATGGCTTTCTCACACTGAGAATTCTTTTTCCTGTTTCTATAGTTTATTCACATATAGTATTTAAAAATTTAATTAATTTATTTTTTTTTTGCGGTACACGGGCCTCTCATTGTTGTGGCCTCTCCCGTTGCGGAGCACAGGCCCCTGACGTGCAGGCTCAGCAGCCTTGGCTCACGGGCCCAGCCGCTCCGCAGCATGTGGGATCTTCCCGGACCGGGGCACGAACCCGTGTCCCCTGCATCGGCAGGCGGACTCTCAACCACTGCGCCACCAGGGAAGCTCTACATTTATTTTTATTGAATAGTTGACTTACAGTGTTTCAGGTATACAGCGAAGTGATCCAGTTGTATATGTATATATATTTTTCAGATTCTTTTCTATGATAAGTTATTACAAGATATTCAATATAGTTCCCTGTGCTATACAATATGTCCTCGTTTATCTGTCTTATATATAGTAGTTTTATCTGTTAAATCCAAACTCCCAATTTATCACCCCTTCCCTTTCCCTTTTAGTAACTGTAAGTTTATTTTCTATGTCTGTGAGTCTATTTCTGTTTTGTAATCATTTGTATCACTTTTTAATATTCCACATACATATAAGTGATATCATATGGTATTTGTCTGACTTACTTCACTTAGTATGATAATCTCTAGGTCCATCTATGTTGCTGCAAATGGCATTGTTCTTTATGGCCGTGTAATATATATATATATGTGTGTGTATATATATATATATATATATATATATATATATATATATATATATATATATACACACACACACACACATACACACACCACATCTTCTTTATCCATTCATCTGTCAATGGACATTTAGGTTGCTTCCATGTCTGGGCTATTGTAAGCAGTGCTGCTATGAACATTGAGGGTGCATGTATCTTTTCAAATTAGAGCTTTCATCTTTTCTGAGTATATGCCCGGGAGTGGGATTGCTGCATCATATGGTAACTCTACTTTTAGTTTGTTGAGGAACCTCTGGACTGTTCTCCATAGTGGCTGCACCAATTTACATTCCCACCAACAGTGTAGGAGGGTTCCCTTTTCTCCACACCGTCTCCAGCCTTTATTATTTTTGATGGCCATTTGAGAATTCTTATTTTATTAGTTGTACCAGTAAAAGTAGTACTAGTAGCTATCACTTGATAATAGCTTTTGATGATTACTTACCATGTGCCATGCACATCTTAAGCAATTTACATGTATTATCATATGCATTACTATATGTAAATTACATGTCGAACCATATGAAATTGCCATTCTTACAGGTAAAAAAGTGAAGAGCTGTGACTTCATATGGTTCGCTTAATCCTCAAAATAATCATATGAGTTAGTTCCTATTATTATTTGCATTTTATGCAAGGAAACTGAGGCATAGAGAGCTTAATCTCCCTAAGGTTGTAAAACCAGTAGGTGGCAGAGCTAGGATTCAAACAGAAAAAGTGTTGCCCTAGAGTTCACGCTCTAAACCACCTGTTATAGGCTTATATCACACCAACCCTTATATCTTACATAATCCTCCCAACAATCTTGGGAAATAGATACATGCCCATTTGAAAGATATGAAAAGTGAGACACAGAAGAGTAACTTGCCCATGGTTAGTCACCTAAGGAGGAAAGGTTAAGATTTGAATCCAGTTCTGTCTGACTCCAGAAATGTTAACATTCAACCTCCGTACTATACATGGAGGGAAGAGGTAGAATTAGGATCCTCTTGGCTACCTATTGGTGATTTCAAGGGATTGTTCTAACATCCTTTACATCATTCCACTTTCCCACTTATGTGTCTTGTCAACAACCAAAAGTGTTCCACATCTGCAATCTTACGTTTCAAAATTCTTTCTTGACACTACAACTCTATCTCTAGCATGTCTACTAAACATGCCTTTAGCTTTAAATTGACATCAGTTCCACACTTTATTTTACTCATCTGTTATCCTCTTTCTGGTTTCACTTCATACCCAAATCATAATGGATACTACAGCTATTTTGTCTTTACTTTCCCTATTATTTTCAATTTCTTAATGCCACTGACACGGTTGTTTCACTTTGCTAGTTAATTCTCACCCTGGTTCAACCAAACTATCAGTTTTCTCTAATTTTGTTCTCAGGCAATTTGGATATACCTGGAGAAAATTACAGAACCACGTGGATTGCCTTCAGTATAAACGTATGATTTCCAATCTAAGTTGAACCCTTGATACTATACAGTGGCCTTTTAAAAAGTCATTTAACTCATTTACCTCATTTTTAGTCAAGTTTCCAAATACATGCAGAAGTTGTTTTCAGCTGTTTCTTCTGTTCTCAACCTGCCAATTCCTTTCCCACTCTTTTCAATTTCAATCCCTAATTCAGTGATAAATTAAAATTTTATGTTCCCTTCATTTTATGACAATGTTTGCTTACCTCTTTCTCAACCAAATATTTCATCCTACTCAGAAAAAAAAAGTTGCTCGCAACTTCCCCTTCCCTCCAAAGATAACACTTCTCCCAAAGTTTCTTCATCAACCTCCCACTCACTATATTTTTTTCTAAATTAAAAATAATTTTTAAAATTTTATTATTTATCTGTGTAGGGTCTTAGTTGTGGCATGCAGCATCTTTTATTGCAGTGCACGGGCTCTCTAGTTGTGGCATGCAGGCTCAGTAGTCACAGTGTGCGGGCTTACTTGCCCCAGGGTATGTGAGATTTTGGTTCCTTGACCAGGGATCGAACCAGCATCCCCTACATTAGAAGGCAGATTCTTAACCACTGGACCACCAGGGAAATCACTCCCACTTATTTTAAAGAAATCTCTTGTTGTTGCTTAAAAACATACTCAAGGCTTCATCCACTCCTTCCGAAAAAGAAAAACAAATCTGCCCTTGATCTGGATTCTGTGAAGACTTCTCTAGTTAAAGTTGCCAGCTCTGCCTGAGAGCCATAAAGTATTCTCATGACTTCCCCGGCAGTCCAGTGGTTAAGGCTTCCGTACTCCCAATGCAAGGGGCACGGGTTTGATCCCTGGTTGGGGAACTAAGATCCTGCAATGCCACGTGGCACAGCCAAAAAAATAATAATAATAAATAAATAAATAAAGTGTTCTCCAACTAATTCCTGAACCACTTCTCTGTCTTAGCTCTTCTCACAAAATGCTTCCTCAACTTCTCTAGTTCTTTCTCAACTCTCATCTCAAACTTTATTTGCAATTTAGAGCATCACCTTGCTTCTTATCCCATGAGCTCAGAATTGTCACTATTTTAATCTGCTTTTTCTTAATGCTGCTTTTTTTTTTTTATAGAAAAACATAGACTCCCTACTGAAGGATTCTCCAGGTATATGACTGGGATGCAAATAAGTCTTTCACTACCTGCCACCCTAACGCCTTCCTTAATTAAACTCTCAAATCCATCCCAAGAGTGGTCTACATTGTGTTGCCTACTCTTAAACTGTCTTTGATGTTTCATTCTCTTGCACCTGGTTTTATTCTCACCACTCTAGTGAAACTACTCTTCCTAGAATAACCAATGACCTTCAAGTGGAGTTCCTAAATCAAATTCATTCATTTAATTTTTTCTATCTTTCTGCTGTGTAGTCAAATCATCCTTCTCCAATATTTCTCTTTTCTGTGTTCTTGGATAACACTATCATTTATTAATTAATTCTGTAAAAATTTTGAGCATTTTTTTAAACATCTTTATTGGAGTATAATTGCTTTACAATGGTGTGTTAATCTCTGCTTTATAACAAAGTTAATCAGCTATACATATACATATATCCCCATGTCCCCTCCCTCTTGCTTCTCCCTCCCATCCTCCCTATCCCACCCCTCTAGGTGGTCACAAAGCACCGAGCTGATCTCCCTGTGCTATGCGGCTGCTTCCCGCTAGCTATCTATTTTACATTTGGTAGTGTATATATGTCCATGCCACTCTCTCACTTCGTCCCAGCTTACCCTACCCCCTCCCCGTGTCCTCAAGTCCATTCTCTACGTCTGCGTCCTTATTCCCATCTTGCCCCTAGGTTCTTCATGACCATTTTTTTTTAAGATTCTATATGTATGTTTTAGCATACGGTATTTGTTTTTCTCTTTCTGACTTCCTTCACTCTGTATGACAGACTCTAGGTCCATCCACCTCACTACAAATAACTCAATTTCGTTTCCTTTTATGGCTGAGTAATATTCCATTGTATATATGTGCCACATCTTCTTTATCCATTCATCTGTCGATGGACACTAGGTTGCTTCCATGTCCTGGCTATTGTAAATAGAGCTGCAATGAACATTGTTGTACATGACTCTTTTTGAATTATGGTTTTCTCAGGGTATATGCCCAGTAGTGGGATTGCTGGGTCGTATAGTAGTTCTAATTTTAGTTTTTTAAGGAACCTCCATACCATTCTCCATAATGGCTGTATCAATTTATATTCCCACCAACAGTGCAAGAGGGTTCCCTTTTCTCCACACCCTCTCCAGCATTTATTGTTTGTAGATATTTTGATGATGGCCATTCTAACTGGTGTGAGGTGATACCTCATTGTAGTTTTGAGTTGCATTTCTCTAATGATTAGTGATGTTGAGCATCCTTTCATGCATTTGTTGGTGATCTGTATATGTTCTTTGGAGAATTGAGCCGGTTTTATATTACAGGCAATATGTTAAGCTCTAGGGATAGAGAGATAAACTAGATACACTTCTTGTCCTCAAGAAACTGATGATCTAATGAGGGAGAGAGACAAGAAAATCAACTTTACAACATAATGTATTAAATGCTATAATAGAGCATAAAAAAGCTGAAGGGGTTGTGGTAGTGCAAAAAGAATAAAAGGACAGTTTCTTGGATTGGGAGTGCTTTTCTTATTTCTTCTGTTAACCACATCTGCTAATTTATCTTCTCTTCCTGCTCCTTAAATATTATCATTCTCTGGAGTTATTTTTTCACTCTCCCCTCTTCTTTTCTAACACTACTTTATCTTTACTTTTGAAATATCATCCTATTTTACCTTACCTTACCTTAGTGTCCAACTCAATATTAGTAGCTCACTTCTATTCGCCAAGTTTAAGACCAGTTTTTGCCTCCTGTAATCTCTTTAATATTAAAAAAAATATGCTTGTTTGCTTTCCTATAAAATTTGTTTTTGATCCCGAGTTGCCTTTCTTGGCTAATAGTCTTTTCTATTTGGTCCCCAAGATAATGACCTCACATTAATCTGGGATACCACTGTGTTGTTTATGTATTTGAATCCCTAATTAGGTAATTAGTTACTTAAAGATGGACACTTTGCTCCTTTCATTTTCGAATGAACTCTGCCTGGAATATTTAAGTCTTAATGTTGTTTATATAAATGAATGTATGAAGATAAGAAAATAGATTAAGAATTATTAGCAACATGTTAGGAATCATAGGTGATGTTCAGGTTTGAGTCTTGGTAATGAGAAGAAAGGTCATGTCATCAATACTGAGTGAGAGAAGGAAGAAATATAAACTCATGGTTTGCTTTTATTATTTTTAGGTTGGATGTATTGGTGAAGCTTGCATGTAGAAAGATTAAGGTTATATTTGGAAATATATGTAAATATAAAAATATATATATATAATATATAAGCTCTGGACTTGACAAAGAAATTTGGGCACACTCACTGAAGAAAGAGATGGATAGAACTTTAGAACTTGGATACAGGTAAATAGAAAAGGAGAAATGGCTCAAAACTTTTAACAACGATCAATTGCATCATTTTGGTACCATTATAGACATAGAGACTTCCAGAGGAATTTTATACATACCGTGTTTTGGGTCAAAGTTGAATATCCATGGTGGAAAAGTCCCTGAAGATACGTTTTGACAACTAAGGAGAAGCTAAAGAGACAACTCTTGGACTGAAATAGTGTCCAGTCACAAAAATCAAAATTGATAGGAGAACGGTGTTTGGTTTGACAACAGTCAAGGAAAGAGATTTTTGTAAGGAGATGATCAAACATATCGAAAGAAATTAAAGCTTAATCTGAATGAGGTGGAAAAGAGAAACACTAATTGATTGTCACATTTGATTGAGTGACCTTGTAGAACAAAACTACAGTAGAATGATAAGGGCTGCACAATGACAGGTAGCAGGTAGTTGAGGAGAAACAAATGATGGAGGTGGTGAACGCAAAGCACCCTTCAAAGAATTTGGCAGAAAATGGAAGGAAAAATATAAGATACTAACTCAAGGAGTAATGAAGCCAAAATATTTTGCTTTTATTTAAACTTCCTTTCCTTTTTTTCTTTTTTCTTTTTTTTTATTTGGTGGGAATGGGGTAGGGAAGGGAGTCCTACTCTGTTCACAGGTTGATTGAAAATAGGTGGAGTAGAAGAGAAAGATGAAAAGGGATAATTGAGCATGAACCAAATTTAATGAATAGCTATCTTGGAAGATGCTCTTGTGTTAAACATAGCACAGCTGGTGGTGGGTAAGTCTATTCATAAGAGCCAGGCTGCAAATAGCTTTCTCGAGGGCATAATGCTACTTTGGTGGCCTGAGTCCAGGATTCTAAGGTGATTTTTTTTTTCTTAAGTTGGGATGTTCAAGCATGTAGAGATCTAATCCTACCCATGACCTTTACATACCTTATTTTGTGGTTTTAAAGAAGATGGGTCGAGGCAGTGAATAGAAACATAGCATCACAGTTCACATGCTCGCTAGCACATAGCAAACATGATTTGTAATCTTGATTATTTTAGCTTTTTTTTTTGCCAACAGTTTATGTGGGGAACACAAAATTAGTATTCACTCAGTGCAAACCATAGAGATTTTATCAAGGGTAATAAAATAATTAAAATCTTCTGGAGAAATTGAAGAAACTACATTAATATCTGATGGTAAATTGCCTTTGTGAATACTAATTCATTGATGCTAATTTAATCTATCAACTTTTCCATGTGAAGCCTCTCTTACAAAACAAAGAATTGGCTGGTGTTATTATGTTTTATCATATTGACAGCACTCCGGTATTTATATATCTTCTCTAGTTTACAGGAAAGTTTTAAAACATTTCATTCATTAGTAAGCAACATACATTAGCATGTATTTTTCTGATGATTTAACAAAATCATTCCAGAATTCATATTTATTTAAAAATACCCTTTTTAAAGTTATAATTTCATGTAACACTTAACTCATTCCTACATGTACAACATATTTGAGTTCTAGCATCTTCAAGACTGTAAAATGCCTAGGACTGATTTAAGCTGTTTCCCACGAAAAGTTAAAATAATGATACTGCATAATGAAACTATCTTTACCCAATACCTAACATTTTCACATCTTCAAATTAAGTTGTAAATAGAAATTATAAATTTTTTCATTATTGAGAAGTATGTTCATTTCTAACCCAGGAAAATGCATAGAAGTTTGGAAAACCATTCAGTCCTTAAGGAAAAAGTGGTTGTTTCTTGGTGCTGTCATTGTTTGTAAAGAGATTAATAGAAGTTGACAACATGTGTCATTTATGTGTCAGGCTGGCTAACAAAATCTTTTGATATGCAGAATTATTTGTCAGGTAACACCTTTCTAGTTCCCTCTTCACCTTTAAGTGGATCTATCTACTCTGGGTCATTCCTGTCTGTATCTGATAGCAAGGCTTAAGCACAGTTTAGCCCCATGAATTTTGCATTCCTCTTTTATTAACCTTTCTTAAAAACACTCAACAAATCTTATTTTTCAAGCATGTGTTAAACTTTCATCTGCAGCAGCACAGCAAAAATGAGGTAGAAGATGACACAAAGGATAGATTCTAGTCTCCAACTTGAACACTTTCAATCACTTGTATAATTCTTTTAGTTTGATATCTACCTCCTATTTCAATTTAAATATATAATATATATATCTAATATCAAATATATAGTAATATATAAAATAATATCTAAAATTTAATATTTGACTCACCAAAGACAAGTTACCAAGAGCTTTCAATTTTATATAGGTATCTGCCCCAAGATAGTTTAGAGCTTCAACATTTCACAGACTAAAGGAAACAAGCAAACAACAGAAAAATCCACAAAAGAACAAATTTTTTTTTCACAAGTTCCAATCTTCTCCCTTGCTTTGTTTTCATTGTCTTGAAGGTCTTTATGGTAGTGCGGTTTTGTTAGAAGAAGATAAATCTGTGAACTTAGCTAAAAGTAATTTCTTGAAATATCTATTTTTTTTTTTTTGGAGTGTTGTCACTGAATTCAATCATATGTTTTCTGGGATTTGTAACAGTTAATGCAATTCCTGTTCATTATGAATGTCACCATGCTTATATTTTGATGAGGTGTAAAATTAATATGTCACTGGTTTTAAGAGTCTATACTGAGTGATATAAGAAGTCAGAAGGGAAAACAGATTTTTGGACTATATTTTTTTGGCATAACTGTTTATTTAGAGAACTGTGTCCCTGATATTCTAAGTGGATATGTAAATCATTAGATCTTTAGTTACTTTGACTATTAATATTATTATTAGATGAAACGGACAGTCTTATCTATTCGGGAATTGCTGCCTCTTAGTATTTTTATAACAATTGATCATGCAGTGTTTTTTTCCTTGACTGGGAAAATTAAATTGTACCCATATGAGTTTCTAAAACAGGGTGTAAGCTTTTATAGGTAAAGGGAATAAATTTTCAGTGTGTTATAATATTAAAATTCTTAGAGTAAATTAGATATTTCAGGGGGGAAAAAATCTCTGAATATCTTATGCCAGTGATTAAATATATTTGCCAGCATCTCAAACTGAACTTGCAATTCTTTTTATAACTTTATCTGATTTCACATTCAATTTGGTTTTGATAGATTTCAAAGTTACAATAAGTCATTTAAAAAAAGATGTTCTCTTTTATGCTTATAGCCTATGAAAAACACTTTTAAGTTACATTGATTGAAAGATTCCTTTTTGTTCTGTTGAATACCTTTTCTTGAGCTGGCAATTAAAGGGTTATTTAATTGGAGAAGTTCAGAGTCAGATCAGTGTTCCCAGTGGCACATATCTTTAGCAGTAAGTGTGGAAGCCAACTCGGAAGAAACATGTTTGAAGCGGCAGAACTAATCATGCAGAAGCAATTTGCGATTTTCTCTCTCAGGCCAGATAAAACAGAGCATTATGACATTGGCTGCACTGAGCAAGGTCAATTTACTGTGAAAAGCCAGCTATAGACTCCAACTTCAGATAGACTTTTATCCTGCATAGCTAAACCCAGGATATACTCTACTGCTCACACTACAGAACAGAATGGGCAAAATGAAGTGGACAATTCAATTAAGATGCATCCGTATTTGTCACTACTTTTTTTTTTTTTTAACTGTTTCAGGTAATCAGCTTGTAACTAGATCTCAAGATTTCTCCCACCCCCAGGAATGAAGTATAAATGCTTCGTTTCATGTTCTGTACAGTAAAGTTTATTTTTTTTAGTGTTTTCAAATTTAATCGATAAGAATCTACCACTTACCTTTGAAGAATTCAATGCTGATTTTCCTTTATTGTATTTAATTATGTCTTAGCTTTAAAATGAAGACTTCTCTCAGAAATATACACAAGACTGTCTTTACAAAAATATAGCATATTAAAAGCATGAAAGAACTTTTTCAGTTTAGCATTTATGTAATGTGCTATATGAATGTGTAATTGTTATTCCTAATACACGAACCACTACATAAGGATGATCCCACTTCTGTTGTACTAGATATAAAATCTGTATTAATTTTTGGAAATGATTGTATTTATGGGAACAATCATATAAATTGTTTGGCTAATCACAGTGAATAAACACAGTCTATTCTCTTAGCCATGAGGAAAAATACTCTCCTACCTCTTTTTTTTGGCTGATGTCCAGAGAAGATTATTCTTATGAAATATGAAACAAGAGTTTACCTTAATTAGCTGTTCAAGGATCCAGCCATCTGGGATATCCACGTTTAGTGCATTTAACTTTATTAAGTGCATCTGATAGACTCGTTGGGCCACAATTTATGTTGGTAATGTTGCCAATAATCAATTCTATTCAAAATATCACGAAATTGGGATAGAACTTGTTCCCAGAAGCTGAGCCAGAAAGTAAATGAAGGTATGATTAAATGTCTTTGTTATTATAGTTCATAGTAAAAAATATACATCCATACCTAAGACACAATAGCTCTACAAATTGATGTACTAGTCAACAGCTTTCTGGACCAAATTCTGGTGCTACTGTTAAAAGTCTGCAGGTGATGGAACTCCATAGTGCCGACATTGGGTCCTGGAACATTGTAGAAGTCAGTCTTTTAATGTTTTCATTGGTTTACTGTGATGTTGAGGTCAGGCAGAACTCATTGGTCCTGCTTTTGCCGACCTAGTGATTGACAGTAATGCAATGTTCTTTTAGAATTTATGACTCTGGGTAAAGGACAAGTGAAATATGTGACTCAGGTCAAAAATGAGGACAAAGAATGTCAGAGATGAGGTGCTTATTTTAAATAGAAGTGTAGAGTCATTAATTTTTAATATTGTGTTTTCAAACTCAAACTTGAGATAATTGAAAACAGATATATTTTCCCCCTACAGAGACTAATGTTTTTGTTTAATGAGTCAAAAATTTATTCAAAATTTAAAGCACAGATGTATAAATTAATTTTGCTTTTTATTTTTCAAACTTAGGCATTTTCATTTGTATATTCACCTATTTCCTTTTTGCTTTGTGGGACATTTGTTCTCTCAGATAATCCTCCATAATTCAGGATCTATTGTGAATTTATAACAGTTAGGGCTGGTGGGTTGTAACCTTTGTGTTTCCATTGTACTATAGTACAATGTACAATAACTTAATTCTCTTCTACATGACAAAATGTAATCCAGTCAGTGATTGCATATGTTATATTTTCACCCAAGTAAAATTTAGATTTTTTAAAAAATAGACAATATTAAAATATAGATGGTTTTTATTTTGAATACGACTTTCGTACATGCATCTTGTTCTGTAACTGTGATAGTTGTACACCGAAACAAATGATGTGATCATATCATAGTTCTCAGCCTTAGTAGAATCACCTGGCTAGCTTCAAATTAAATTGTGATTGGTCTCATCCCACAAAATTGTAATTTACTTGGTCTGTGATATTTCCTGGACACACTGTTTAGAAAGTAAAAGATGTCAACCATTTCTTAGTCTACATGACTCCAATTTACTCGTTAGTTCTTTGCAAATCTAGGGGCAAATATAAGTTTTAAAGAATATTTTCTCTATTATTTAGCCTGATCATTTATTCAGTTCATCTTACCTAAGTAGGGCCTAAATTATAATATTTTTCTCTTTGTGTTTGTGTGTGTATGTATGGAGTATGTGTTTGTATGTCTGTGTGTGGAGTAGACTAATTTCTCAGAAATCGGTTTTAATACAAACATTTAAGTGTTGTATATATGAAAGAACTTTATAAGTGCTATTTGAAATGCACCTATACAGATTAATTCTTTAAATTATTTGCAGTTTAACAATCACTACAATGGCAATTTTATGTTGAATAAAATTACATATAAAAAGATATAATAGATGTGACAGTGCTTTTAGAAGTTAAAAATACTAAACAAATATGAAGTATTGGTATTAAGTACTATTGTATATCAACAAATTTCCTTAATTGAGTAGTCTTTATGTTCATATTCAATCATAATCCAAGTATTCTCATCCTGAAGAATGTTTTAAGTACCTTCTTATGTAGTCTGTTTGACATTTTACATTTTATCTAACCTTAGTCAAGGCTTCAGAGTTCAGGTTTTGTGTGTGTGTATGTGTGTGTATGTGTGTGTATGTGTATGTATGTGAACGTGTGTTTGTGTGTGTGTGCGTTTATCTTCAAAAAGTAATCTCTAGTGTAGTACATATTTTGCATTTGGATAATCTAATCATGACAGGTTAATACTCTTGATTTAGTGCCCAAATAAGATACCTCTTCAGGGTTAGTAATTATCCAACCAGTTATGAAATTGTTTCACTTTCTAACCTGCCATGGCCAAGAGAGTTGACTTACATAACACCGTTAAATTACACTTAAAATTGCACACACCCCTTCAGAAGGAAATATATACCTGAGAGAAGACAGCAGTCTGTGACAAAGCCAACTTTCTGCCTCTCATTGGCAAACAAACGAACCAACCAACAAACATCGGTGTTGTTTACATTTTGAGGAACAACTTTATTTGTCATTTCTTATAATTTAATTGACAACATAACGTTTATCAACAGTACAATGCAGCAAATAAACAAAATAGAGTCAAGTCATCATCACCACCACTCTTGCTCTCATCACAGAAAATAATCTTGTCTCTCTGGAAAACATCAAAGCTGTAGGGATAAGCCACATGCAGTACAGTGTCCTTGAAAATACCAGGCATGCAATCATTAAAAAAAATTGAACCACAAGATATCCTTATTAAATATGTCATGGCAAGTTTTTAGCATTAGGTGTAAAATTGATAATCCTAAATGATCAAACAAAAGCAAGAGAATAGCTATTTTGAGTGACATGATACTTGCCTCAACCCCCCAATATTTGAAACAAATTTCTAGTAAAAATTGAGCTAATGAAAAGTAAGTTCTGCATAGAAAGGTAGAAAAGAAAAAATGACCAAGGCAAGTAAAATTATACGACTATAGAAAATGAGCAGAGAAGGTGGATCACAACTCATTTGTTGAAACTTTGTAGGAAAATTTCTCCCCTTGAATTGAGATATTCAGCTAAGTGTGTGTGAGAGAGAAAGAAAAAAACAGAGAGAGAGAGGGAAGGACAAGAAAGAGAGACAGAAAATGGCAAGTGCTGGGGTGGCAGGCGAGGAGGTGGGTACAAAATAGCAAGTGACATTTTTTTTTTTTTAAAGTTAGCACTAGAACCAGAAGAAGAAAAGGTAAGATGAAAATAAAATGACTGACGGGTTATGCCCATAGAAACCTAGAGTAGAAAAAATGTTTGTCCCAGATATTAGAACAAATAGGACACCAGCCCATTGAAACTAGAATGTTGTCCCTCATTTCTGAATTTCAATTTTGAACAAATATAAATAGAAGTTGCTTATTGAGGAATATTGATTGTAAGTATTCAGTAGTCTTTTAAATTGAGATTATCCAGAATTATGGGTAAAAAGAAATAAATCAGGAAATGAACAGGCAGCCAAACAGGTAGCCCTTCTTTAGTTTATCTTCAGGGATCTCTTTTTGGTTCTATCCACATTTAACCCTAGAGTCATCCCCCTTCATGGGAGTTTGTAAATCCTGAAAGTCCCATCACCAGATGGAAGTCCTGTCTGCTTCAAGAAGATTGAAGATTGGGGTAGCTAGCATATTTCAATTCATTATTAAACAGCAGTAAATACCGTTATTGTTTTCTTCTTTGTACCCTCTTCAACTGCTATTGTACTGTTGTTATTCTGGAAAGCCAGAATTTCACTTCTGAGAAGTGTTTATGTTTACCTCTTTACCTCAAAATTATTTGAAAGCTTTTTTTTTTTCTCTCTTTTTCTTCCCCATAAAGGATACTGCAGGCACCAGCACATTAGCTAGTGAGGGAACAACAACTCAGTAATGTCAGGAGTCTTGGGTTTCTACGAGAGGTAGGTATGGTACTGACTTTGATGGTTTAAAAACTGCTGAGTGTTTCTGATTTGCATACTATAAAGTGACACAGGCTTAAGTGTTCAGGATGGTGTACCTTGGTGTTTATATTTTAAAAGCATTAATTTTGAGACTGCGAAGGAATGGGAAAGTTAGAAAACAGCATAGCCATGTGGGAAGGTAGGCAATGGAGTATCAGAATTTCTGGATCCTGGCTTCGACTTCATAATATTACACAAACCAGTGGATCTTTCCACGTCCAGTGTTCCTTTCTCCAAAGGAGATTTTGTTCTTTTACCTATCACAAAGAAGTGTTATGAATATATGTGATCTTAAGGATTGTTTGAAGACGTTTTGCTTAAGATGGTCAAATTTTAGGCAGCTGTGCATCCTCCATGAAGTACTCCTTGACCTATCAAGCAGCTTCTCCTTCTGACCCTTCTGTCTTGCCTTCCTTCTTCTCCTGGAATCCTCTTGTTTCAAAAAGCCAACCAGCACTGCTGTGTGTGGTTGTATAGGATGGGTGGAACACAGGAGACACCATTCACACTGTTTATTTATTTAGACAAATGTATTTGTATATTTGTTTAGACAAACTTCAGGCAGATGGCAGTAAACTGTTTTTTTCTAAAAATATCCATGTGTCACAATATTTTGGCAGATGGATGTAAAGTATTCTTTTATTTTTTTGCGGTACGCGGGCCTCTCACTGTTGTGGCCTCTCCCGTTGCAGAGCACAGGCTCCGGACGCGCAGGCTCAGCGGCCATGGCTCACGGGCCCAGCCGCTCAGCGGCACGTGGGATCTTCCCGGACCGGGGCACGAACCCGTGTCCCCTGAATCGGCAGGGGGACTCTCAACCACTGCACCACCAGGGAAGCTGGATGTAAAGTATTTTGGTAAAGGGGTACCTTTTTTCTAATTAACGCAAAAGCATTGGTTGGATCAGCAGTGGCCCATCCAAACTGTATTCTCATGGGATATAAGGTTTGCTTTCCTCAGTCGACAGTGGCTTCATGAGGGCAGAACCTATTTCTTATATAATCGTGTCTCTCCTCTCTCTCTGAAGCAATACACAAGAACTTAATAAAACATTGTAGAGGGAACTTCTGAACTTAGATGGGAGAGGACTCGGTGAAGTAGAAGTGATGACTAATCTTAAGGTCCTAAGTCTTATGAAATTTAAGATGATATTATTATTAATGCTACTAGTTCCAAGGTCTCTGATAGCTCTTAGGCTGTTATAATTTAAATGCTATTAACTGTATTTTGTGGAACTATGTGGAAAGAACCTGGGAGGGTAATTTTTAAAAAAATATCCCTAACTTCTACTTCCACAAATATTTAAAAGGAATTCTAAAACTTTATTTAGCGAGTTTGTTCATACTTGGAGTTGATAGTATACGGGAAGGCTGTTAACAGAGTTGCCTTCTGAGAATTAGAAAATAAATTTACTCTTAGAGAGTTAAACCATAAGTCAGGATATTATGGATCAAAGCAGATATTTTCAAAAACACCTGGAAAAGAGCCCAGCAGGACCTGACTTTAACCTGACGAAAGACATCAATATATCTAAGGAAGGAATGTGGCCATCAGGAGGGGGCTTGGTCACCTGTGTAAGGTTAGGAAAAGGAGGATCCCAGAGGCAAACTTTTGCCTTTCTTGGAAGAGTCCATACCTCGTCTCTTCTGGATTACTGCAGTATTTCATGAACTTGTCTTCCAGACTCCTGTGTTCAGTCCCCTAAAATCCAGAATGATTCTTTTAAAAGAAAAATAAGATTGTCATGCCCATGCTAAAACTCTATTGGCTTTCCATTGCATTTAGAACTGCATACTCTGACCTACAAAGTCCCATGTCTTATTTTCCTGGCCACCTCTCCAGCTGCATCTCTTAGTGCCCTCATACTGCCCTCCAGACACTCTGGCCTTCTTGTGTTCTTTGAACGAACCACCTATTTTGACTAGAGGCTTTTGTACTAGTGTCCTCTCTGCCTGGAAATCTCCTACAGGCAAGCTCTTTATTAAGCTGTCAGTTTCGAAGTCATTCCTCAAAAATAGCTTTGACACCATCTAAATCAAACCTGAGTTACTCTCTATGACAATAATGTATTTTAAATATTGCTATCATTTTCAGGTCCTCATCACCATCTAATTTTTTGTTTGTCCATTTGTTTGAGGTGGACACTGCCAAGTCAGTCACCAAAATTTGTTTACTTTTCTTTACACAGCTAGAGGAGGGAACACAGCAAGGAGTTTGCCACCTAGTTGTGAAGACAGACAGATAATCAGGCCTGACTGCAACCAGACCTATGGGTGAAGGCTAGGGCTGGGTATCTAAGG
Source organism: Phocoena sinus (assembly GCF_008692025.1). Taxonomy (NCBI): domain Eukaryota; kingdom Metazoa; phylum Chordata; class Mammalia; order Artiodactyla; family Phocoenidae; genus Phocoena; species Phocoena sinus. The sequence continues at coordinate 134,492,943 of NC_045765.1, read as the reverse complement.
AATGTCTGAGAATCATGCAGAGGCCACAGAAGGTATGGCCTCATGGGGTGCTGGGAGTTTGAATTTCAAGGCAGAGTTAAGTAAGCTGTTCTGAGATGGAGCAGTGTCACATCTGGTCCTGGACTAGGCACTCGCTAGTCCCTGGGAGATTCATAGGACTTAGAAGAGGAGGTGCATTGCACTTGGCAGGGGACGTGAAGAGAAGGCACAGGATCCAACCTCCAAGAATTTTTCCTCTGAGGCTCTCAAACACTTCCTGAGAAGACAAGAGTAAATCCCATGAGGTAGGCTGACTTTGGTGGGAAAATGAACAGTGAGCTAAGAACCTGACTTCATGTTCTCACTCTGATTTTGGCCATGCATGCAATGGGTCAAATTATGTCCCCTTTAATCTGGGTCGCCAGATCCTTAGGAAGGGTTTCAAATATATTTGAACCCAATCTTTAATTCCATTCCCCTGGAACAAGTCTTCCAATGGCCTATGAGGCTTTTCTCTATCACTTGCGACACTAGTTGTTGAAGAGCAAAGCACAACATAAAAATCTGTATGTCTGCATATTTATTTATCCTCGCAGTCTCCATAATACTGGCGTCAACAACATCCTAGACATTTTTCAAATTTAGTTCAAATTCTGTCTTGTTTTGTTTTTAATTTTGACTACTGTGAATTCCATCTTAACTGAGATTAAAGATAGCAATAGGAAAAAGTTAAAATTACAAGTCAGTCGACTTAAAAATCAGGAACCTACACAGAAGAAAGTTTGTAATTGCTGGCGGATAATCCCTATGGCATGTATAACCAGAGCACACTAGAAGGCTGCAGGGGAATTGTCAGAAAGAGAATCAAGGACTTCAGCTTCAGGCTAAGAAGTCAGAATAAGCTTGTGACTTAACGTTGCCACCCATGACTCAAAGAACGTCTATTCTTTCAAATGACAGGTTTTCTAGTTTAAACCGTACCAAAGAAAAGGAACATGCCTTTCACTGATGCATCATTGTTGCTGTGGTTTAACTTCTTAACCCCTCTTCCTGTTGAAGATTTTTTCACATCTGAAGAGCATCTACAGCTTCAGTCCTTAATTATACTTCCACCTCCTAGAACTGGAAAAATAAAATTTAGAAAAGAGGTCTGATTTGAGTATAGATTGAAATTACTTTACACAAATCCATATTTTGGATGATTCTGCAAAGGAAAAGCTCTTTCTGATATTCTATGTAATTAGTAAAAGTAATTGTTTCTTGGTGAGCTTCTTGGGGTTTATTAAAATCCAACACATTTTTAAAAATGACTATTGTAATTATAGTTAAGGACCCATAAACTTGTTTATTTGGATAATTTCATATTATATGCCAGAAAAATGTAAAATTGCTCAGAAAATGTACAATTGTGTTAGTATTTACAGTTTAATTTCATTTATTTGTATTTGAATCAATAAGGTGTTACTGTTGCCTTCAAGAAGACTTTTAGGGCTTCCCTGGTGGTTCAGTGGTTAAGAATCCGCCTGCCAATGCAGGGGACATGGGTTCAGTCTCTGGTCCAGGAAGATCCCACATGCTGCAGAGCAATTAAGCCCGTGTGCCACAACTACTGAGCCTGCACTCTACAGCCCGCGAGCCACTAGCCACAACTCCTGAAGCCCACATGCCTAGAGCCCGTGCTCCGCAACAAGAGAAACCACCGCAATGAGAAGCCTATGCACCGCAACAAAGAGTAGCCCCCGCTTGCCACAACTAGAGAAAAGCCTGTGCGCAGCAACAAAGACCCAACTCAGCCAAAAATAAACAAATAAATTAATTTTTTTAAAAAAGAAGACTTTTAAGGGAAAATCTATCTGATTTTATATATTTTCGCACAGATAAGAAAGCGCCCCAAATCCTGACCTTATTTATTTATTTAATATATCCTTATACCTTTATCTTATATACCCTTTGCTCAAACTCTCCTAATGTTAACATCTTATACACCATGGAACAGTTATATAAAAGGAAATTATCATTGATAAAATTCAATAAACTAAACTACAGATCTTATTTGGATTTCCCTGGTTTATCCACGTCATTATACATTTGTGGAAACCCATACAATGTTCAACATCAAGAATGAATCATAATGTAAACTATGGACTTTGGGTAATTATGATGTATCCATGTAGGTTCATCAATTGCAAGAAATACCACTCTGGTGTGGGATGTCAGCAATGGGGGGATGCTATATGTGTGTAGGGTCAGGGGATATATGGGTAATCTCAGCATCCCCTCAGAGTCCCCTCAATCCTGCCAGGAGCCTTAAACTTCTCTGAAAAGCTAAAGTCTTACTAAAATACAGTTGACTATGTTCATATGTGTCAATTTCCAAGTTCCCTCTAATATCTCATTTGACATATGCATCTATCTTGATTATAGTTTTATAGTACATCCTGAAATCATATACTGTGAATTCTTCAATTTAGTTCATCGTTTAGAATTGTTTTGGCTCTTTTAGCTCCTTTGCACTTTCATATAAAATTTAGAATCAGCTATTCTAAATCTGCAAAAATACCTGCTGGGATTTTGTTTGTGAGTACACTGGTTCTGCAGATCAAGTTAGGGAAAATTGACATATTAGTAACATTGTTTCTTCCAATCTATACAAAAAGTCTATTTCTCCTTATTTAGGTCTTCTAAATAAGACCATCAGTTTTAGCTCTTCTAAATAAGACCATCAGTTTTCATTGTAAAGATACTTCACAAATTTTGTTAATTTATTTTTGGAGGGCTATTGTATTTTTTTTTTTTTAATTTGAAACTTCAAATGTTCATTGCTGTCATTATAGGAAGAAAATTGATTTTTGTATACTCATTGACCTTTTATACTGCTACCTTATTAAAGACACATTAATTCTAGGAGATTTTTAGTGATTTTCTACATAGGCAGTTATGTCATCTGCAACTTGAGATAGTTTTATTGCTTCCTTTCTAATCAATACAACTTTTTTCCTTCCTCTTATTGCCTTATAGAACTGGTTAGATATTCAAGTATGATGTTGAATAGGTGTGTTAAGAGAGTTCAACCTTGCTTTGTTCCTGACCTTAGGAGGAAAGCATTCAGTCTCCTACCATTAAGTATGATGCTCATTATAGGGTTTATTATTATTATTATTAATTTATTTATTTATTTTTGGCTGCGTTGGGTCTTCATTGCTGCATGCGGGCGTTCTCTAGTTGCGGCGAGTGGGGGCTACTCTTCTTTGTGGTGCGTGGGCTTCTCACTGCAGTGGCTTCTCTTGTTGTGGAGCATGGCCTCTAGGCTCGTGGGCTTCAGTAGTTGTGGCCCGCAGGCTCTAGAGCTCAGGCTCAGTAGTTGTGGCTCACGGGCTTATTTGTTCTGCGGCATGTGGGATCTTCCTGGACCAGGGCTCAAACCCATGTCCCTTGAATTGGCAGGCGAATTCTTAAGCACTGCGCCACCAGGGAAGCCCCCATTATAGATTTTATTGTAGATGCCCTTTAATAGTTTAACGAAGTTCCTTTCATTACAGATTTGCTGAGATATTTATCATGTATAGATGTTAAACTTTTCAAACACATTTTCTGCACCTGTTGAGGAGATCATATATTTTTTCCTTTAGTCTGTTTATGATGAATTACATTCATTGCTTTTTGTTTGTTTGTTTGTTTTGTTTTTTTGCGGTATGCGGGCCTCTCACTGTTGTGGCCTCTCCCGTTGCAGAGCACAGGCTCCGGACGCGCAGGCTCATGGCTCAGGCCCATGGCTCACGGGCCTAGCCGCTCTGCGGCACGTGGGATCCTCCCGGACCGGGGCACGAACCCGTGTCCCCTGCATCGGCAGGCAGACTCTCAACCACTGCACCATCAAGGAAGCCCCACGTTCATTGATTTTTATTTTATATTGCTCAACCTTACACACCTGAGAAACCCCTCAGTAGGTTATGTCATATTTTTCTTTTAACATGTTGCTGAATTTGATTGCATAATATCTTGTTGCAGATTTTTGTGTGTATGTTCGTGGGGTATATTGTTCTGAGGTTGGCTTTTCTTATAATGGCTTTGTGTGATTTTGTTGTAAAAATAATGCTGTCCTCATAAAATTAGTTGGGAAGTGTTCCCTGCTTTTCTATTTTCTGGAAGAGATTGTATAGAATTGGAATTACTTATTCTTATGTGTCTATTTGTTTGTTACCTTAAATATCTATTTTCCTATTTCTCTTTTCACACCTACCAGTTATTGCCTCATGTATTTTGAAGTTTTGTTTTAGGTGAATATACATTTAGGAGTTTTATGTTATATCAGTATATAATGTCTCTTTTTATCTCAAATAATATTCCTTGTTCTGAAATCTGTATTGTCTGATATTAATATAGCTAATGCAGCTTTCATTTGCTTAGCGTTTGCATGGAATACTTTTGCCATTCTCAATTTACTAAAGCGTTATAATAAGTCAGGTTTCTTGAATACAGCATATGGTGGGGTATTGATTTTTCTTATACAGTCTGACAATTTTTATCTTTTAACTGGTGTGTTTGAACCATTCACCTTTAAAGTTATTATGATATGAATGGATCAAACTATCATGTTGCTTGCTGTATTTTAGTTGTTCCATTTTAGTTTTCTGTCTTTTTCATTAATTGAGCATATTTCATAATTTCATTTTATCTCCTCTGTTGACATGTTTATAGCTCTTTTCCTTAAAAAGTATTGATTTATGAGGTTATAATATACATTTTTATTTAATCTGAGTCTAAATTTAACAAAATTTTGCTGCATCAAGTGTAATGTGTGGAACTTACAGCATTATATTCCTAATTCTTCCCTCCCAATCTTTGTGATATTTTTGTCATAATTTTCCAATTACATGTGCTATAAATGTATAATACATTGTTCCTATTGTTACTTTAGGTAGTTATGTTTTAGAGCAATTAAACAGAAGAAAATAAATGAATATTATAATACTGTTATTTATTCCACTTCTGATATTTCTTTGTGTAGATCCAAATCTACAGTTCTTCAGGATCTTTGTGTAGATCCTGAAGAACTTTAATGTTTCTTGTAAAGCAGATCTGCAAGCAAGGAAGTCTTTCTATTTTTTTATAATTTGTCAATCACAGTTTGTGTTTTCCTACCTTGGAACTGGCTCCACCAGATGTTTCTATTCCTGGGCTGCTTCTCCAGTAAGCTGTGATTCTCTCTACCCACCTGTCTGTCTCACCAGTTTTGGGGACAGCAGTTTGCCTTGTGGCTTCAATTCTCTGATGAATCTAAGAAAAGTTTTGAATTTGTTCAACTTTTTCTCTTGTAAGGACAGCAGTGATGACTTAAAGCTCTTTACATGCAGAATTGGAAACCAGAAGTCAAATTAAGTAATTTTGCTTAAGATGTAGAGTTAGCAGGTGGCTCTGACTTGATCTCCTTTATATTCAAGAAGAAACATTTTCTCTACTTTTGCTAAACACAGTCTTTCTTTATTATGAACTTGATGTAATGCTGTATCATACTTTCAATAAATTTTACTGCACCCTTTATTGTACTTTATGACTTTGCTGAATTCAATTTTCCAACTAGCAGACCTCATATGTATACAAAGTGTATATACAATTGTATCAAAAATCAATTTTGCGCTTCAAATTTCTTGGCACAAATTTTGTTTCGGTGGCAAATCAGTAATATGCCATGTAATTGGGTAGAGATTCAGAATCAGAAGTGTAGTGATTTGGACTCCATACTTTTAAAGGTTCAGGAGCAAAAAAGAATTGTGTTTTAATTTACCTGTTTATCCCTGGGTTGATTTCTTAACTTCTCTCAGCTTCAATTTCTTACCTCAAAAATGGGAATAATAATATCTAACTTGGAATTATTTTTAAGATTAAATGAGATGATATGTACAGGGCTAACTATGATGTTAAGCAAATAAATGGCTCTCAAGGAATTATTATTGTTCTGCATTGGTCCAGAGGAATTTTGGGACCCGTGGGAGATGGATCCCAGAGCAGGGTATGGAAAATTATCTCATGTTTGCCATTCTTTAGTGGCATGGGCTGCTGTAAGGGCTATCAGCTTTCTATTCCTGGAAATATTCAAGCTAAGGAAAGGTATTTTTCCTTTAGGGATGTAGGAAAGGAGATTTTGGATTAATGAGAGTTAACCAGATGAACTATAAGAGCCCATACAGCCTCAAGTGATTTAATTAGAAAAAAAGCCATCATTAGTATTCTGTTTATATTTGAGTTGCCAAATTTAATTACTGGTTTCAAGAATCATTTTCTTACTTTATTAAAGTCATTAGTTAATGCCTACCATGCTATCAGGGAATATTAATTGATTTGAATTTTGCAAGTAGTATCCCTAGACTCATAGGATTATTGGCTGGCCTATGAATTTCTTTAAAATATAAAATTCTTCTGAGTCAGGTGTGTCAGGAATATAATTTTGTCTGTAAGGTGTTTTTTTTTCTTTTAATATAAGTTATTTGAAGCTTTTAAGAACCACAAGTATAGTAATTTGTAATTGATATTGCTAAAGTTAATTGGTTGGGATTGAGTGGCAGCAGCTCTCTGGATAGAACTTGTGCTTCCAATTAGCCATAGTCCCTACCACTCCCTAATGTCCCACACAGAGTCTTCTTTGTTCATTTTCATTATTTGCTTGTTCTCTCTAGGCATTTTAGTTTGCATATTCTGCTCTTATTTATTTGTCTCATCAATTTCTTCCAGCTACTCAAATTGACTCCTCAGTTTTTCAGGAGAGGGAAAAACTGAGTTACAATCAAAAGTTGTTGACTTTCTAGTTGTGGGTTTTTATGTAATTTTTAAAAGGCTGATAAGATAAAAATGATTAGTGGGCCTAAGTGCTCCAAGAGAGACAGGTGGCAGTTGTGAAGTAGGAAGGATCTAGAAGGAAAATATAAGTAGTATATCATGAGTTAACAAAAACTTACAGAAAGTTCAAAAAGGAAATAAATAGCCTGAAAAGCCAAATCTATCATTAGTTATATATACCAAGGTGGCAGAATTTGGCATCAAAATGATTTGGTAGAGGAGAAATATACTTATGAGTGCTGTCAGTTAAATTCATGAGGGTGAATGTGAATAAAGGTTAAAATTGTAGATTAAACACAGAAACATCTGACTTTTGGGATTAGGTTGCAAATTAAGCAAACTAATTGCACATTGAAAAAAATGTTTTTTAAAAAGCATATTTAGATGCATGCCTTAAAAACAAAACAATACAGATATGGAGGAAAGTTTTGTTTTAAAAAAATATGATAAAATTATCTACCTTGCCATGTTTTTGTTTTTTTGCGGTACGCGGGCCTCTCACTGTTGTGGCCTCTCCCGTTGCAGAGCACAGGCTCCGGACGCGCAGGCTCAGCGGCCATGGCTCACGGGCCCAGCCGCTCCGCGGCATGCGGGATCTTTCCGGACCGGGGCACGAGCCCGTGTCCCCTGCATCGGCAGGTGGACTCTCAACCACTGCGCCACCAGGGAAGCCCCCATGTTTTAAATTTGTTAACATTCCATAATGTCATCTACTATGTCTTGTTCATTCACTTGATATCTGGGCTAATTAAGAGTCAACTCAATTATTAATTCTATATTCTTGGCTCAAAACATGATACTCACTATAATTCTGAATATTTATTTACTTATTGGTATACATATATCTTTCAAGAAAAAATGGATTTCTCAGTAACAGATAAAAGTGTACATTAAATATATATATATATATATATATTTAAAATACTGATGAAAATCTGGAATACTATTTTAACTCCAATGTAATTCTTAAATTCTCTAAAAAAGGGTTGACTCCTATGTTTCTTGGAAGTAAATTTTACACAAAACATACACAGGATATGAAACGATGCAAATATGTTTGTGCTGCAATAAGAACTATACTTTTTATTACTACATGTTATGCTATCAATAGTCACATTAAATCCTATTTAAGAGGCTAGTTCTAGTGTATGTACCTATTTTAAGTGTAACTTCTTAAAATTTTGTAGGCAAAGTCCTTCAATGAGCAATGAAAAGATGATTAAAAAAAGACGGTTGAATAGAAAAACAGCCAGCAACAGTAATTCATTTTGGATACAGTTTTACTTTTTATGAATAAGTCTGCAAAATATCACCATAAAGAGTGAACTTTTTCTTTAAATGAATACAGCTTCTTAATACTGAAAGCCAGTTCAAATAGTGAACATTTAAAAATTCTTATGACATGGGATTATACCTTTGTGGTTCTCGTAGCACATGGTGCATTGGTTTTGATTTTACAACTCAAAGAAGGGGAGAGTACAAGGTAAATAATTTGGTTTCTTTGAAAAGAACCTATGTCATTTCATTTTTCTATGCCATTTAGGAAATGATGAGAATAATGCCATACAAGAGTGGTATCTGTCTTTATAGGTATTTCAAATTTCATGTGTATTGAAATATCATTGTCATTAAATGCTCACATTATATGAGGTACTATACAGAACCACTAAAAACATGATACTTGACAACAAAGAACTTTGTGATTAATGCAGCAATAGTATAAGGAATATTTACTAGGCCATATAAAAGATTATACCAGCTTATTCTGACCCATGGAACTAAAGTGAAAGAATTAGCATTTGTAATGGCTATCCAGTATAGTGAATATAAGTAAAGTAAGCAAGTAAGTCTTGTTTCCCCTAGCTCGAGAAAACAGAGCAAACAAATTAAATACATCAGAATTTTGCCTTCTTTCTTACAACCTCAGGCCAAGGAGACAAAGAGTTGGTGGAGAGTCCTTCTTTGCACTATCAATTAGCCAATCAAACAAACATGCAATCTAAAACAAACAAACAAACAAACAAAAACCTTTAAGATACATCCTGCAGTGCCTTCTGTAAAGAAATTCCAGAGCCATTACTGTCACCAGGAAAGAGTAATAGAAATAGAATGAGCTGCCCAGGGAAAATGAGTTCCAAAGTATAGCTATTTGGGTAAATAAGTAAGATTTCACCAAATGAGAATCATAGTAATAAGTTTGTTGAAACCAAACTTAAATAGTTGTAACTGTAAAAGTTATATAGCTGGAATCACTACTAAATTCTTATTAAATTTTTGATTTACACTATAATGACAGAAGAGAAAATATATTGATGTTCATTAAAAAATAAATTTAATTATATTAGTGAAGTTGGAAAAGGAGAGATTCTTTGATGAGAAAGATGAAATCCTGATTGCATTTTTTTTTTTTTAATTAATTAATTTATTTATTTATTTATATTTGGCTGCGTTGGGTCTTCGTTTCTGCGCGAGGGCTTTCTCTAGTTGCGGCGAGCGGGGGTCACTCTTCATCGCGGCGCGAGGGCCTCTACACTGTCACGGCCTCTCCCGCTGCGGAGCACAGGCTCCAGACGCGCAGGCCCAGTAGCCGTGGCTCACGGGCCCAGCCGCTCCGCGGCATGTGGGATCCTCCCAGACCAGGGATCGAACCCGTGTCCCCTGCATTAGCAGGCAGACTCCCAACCACTGCGCCACCAGGGAAGCCCCTGATTGCATTTTTGAACGTATTTAAATTTGATAAATAACAGTTCAAAATTGCATATTCTTAATTTGTAATAGGCAGTGCTGTCAAAAGTCTTGTGGAGGGTGATTCTTCGACAACTTTTCAACTTCTTTTCTAGCTTTGTTTTACTTTAGCTGATGCTTGTGGGTGAAATCAATGAGAACATCTTCAGAAAGTAAGCAAAAGAACTGAAGAGCACAAGAAGCCATTTTCTGGAATATTTCAGTAATTATATCTCGAATGTTGGCCAGTGGGTTAGGTAAGCTCTTTCAGAACTTTTTTATTGGATCTTATACTGGTAAGCAGGGAAGAACACAGACAATTAACTCTCATGACCAAGAACTAGAACAAGATTGGGTAGATTTTAATAAAGATGATAGACAATGAAAATATGAAGCCATACTTTTCTTATCAGCAGTCTAGTTAAGTATTTGCAGAGCTAAGTTGTGGAGCTGCTAAAATAGAATTAGGTCATTGAGTAAGTGAGGAAAATAGGAAGAACCACCAAAGAAAGCACGTAGGTGTTGTCCAAGAACAACTTTCCAATTATGGTTGTTTTATATTTAACTCATGTTTGTTATGTGCTTTCTCTTCCTTCTTTCCTTCATCATCAACCTCATCATTCTCATCATGTTATCTTGACAATTTACTACAGCATCACAAATCATGTATGTTAATTAATGTGTCATATATTTAAATGACTACTTAATATGCATACTTTTCTGTAACAAGACATTATGAAGAATAGCAAGGAAAATAATAATCACAATAACTTATAAAGTATATTATAGTTTATAAAATTCATCCATTAATGAATTACAGTTTGGAATTGGGTTAAGCAATAAATCCTAAGAACATGTCACTGAGCTGGTGAGGCCAAGGAAGGCATCACAGAAGGAGTAAGATATGAATGAGTCTCTGAGATAGAGCATCCCACTTCGAAGGAAATATTTTGCTTTGACTCAAGTGTATCATTGAAAGATGTGAGGTAGGAGAGTGTCATGATCAAATTAATGTTTAGGACTATTCAACTGGAAGTCATGTGTAAAATGAAGTATAAAGGGAGGAGATCAGGGAAAGACAACCTAGTTGAAAAGCTACTTTAGTAATCTAGGTAAATAATTGTGTCTAAAATACAAAAGCCTTGTGGTAGAGTAGAAAAATCACTGTTCTGTTGAGTTAGAACATCTAAAAAGCTCTGTCATGTCTACTCTTTATTTATGAAATGTAGAGTTTGGATTATCTAGAAACTGCTTTCCATATCTAAAACATGGTGATAATATGATTCAACTTTCAGTCTTCCCCCACATCTTCAACTGGAAAGCAATGGAGGAAAGGAGTTATTTTTAGCCTTTTTGCCCCCTTGGGGTTTGGGCTAGACTTTTAGTCTTAGTCTCTATGAACAAGATGTCAAAGCCTTGAGTTATTACCTTTGGCTCAGTCAAAATCTCAGGCAGTAGCAGTCATATGGTTGAGTGGCCAGAAGTTTATGATCTACCTGGTCATGGGGTTTAACATCATAAAAAGAAAGTCTCAAACACTTCTGAGTATTGCTAAAAATATTATATTTATGTAAGGATTTTTACTTTTGGATTCCAAAAGAAGTTTTTATTCTTATCTCAGACATCAACAAGGATGTAGGTGATAAGAATTTGAATTTCAGGAACTAAAACTAGACAGGAACTAAATATTATTTAAAAAACAATTTTTGATTTATTGCTCCTCTCTCTACTGGGAACTCCACCCCTCACCCCTACCTCAGGTGGCCATAGCAATTAAGAAACAAATAAAAGCCATACTGAATGATAGCATTATTTTCCTGGAAATAGATGCAAATAAGATATATTATAAAAGGAATGACTGTAGAGGAGAAAGATGTTACATTAAACTAATTTTTATTCCCTTTCTTAGACTCCCTTGTCCCTTTCCTTCACATCACAGTTATTATATTTTCCACTCAAACCACAATAAATATTTCCATAATGAAAACATAAATCAATTTTTGAAGACCTTTTAACAATTAAAATGCATCCAGCCTATGAGAGACAGAAGAAATGAAACGGGTTTCCAGGAGCAACAAGGAAGTTCCAGGAATATTATGTATTTTGTGCAGAAATATCAGGTCATACTCTTCAGAAAGAAAAGAGGTTATTGCCCATGAAAATTAGAAAAAAAAATGTTTTCAAAGGACAGCCTGGTCAGAAAATATCAAGCATAACTTTTCAGCTGAAATAAAATTCCAGGCTAAATTTTACTTCTTTATTTTTTTTTAACCCTGACTTAAAAGTAAGTCACCACTTTTCCTCTCAAATCCTGAGGCTTGGCAGAGCCAGAACTCCTAGTTGTCCTTAATTTAGAGATGTTCCAGAACCTGAACGTAGACGGGTGCAGTGAAGTGCATAGTTTCACTGATACAGAGATGTAATAAAGATTTGACGGTAGCAGCCGGTTCCTTCGGAAAAAATAGACCTCAGGCAAAGAAATGCAGGGCAAGTGTTCTTAGAGAAAAAGAATGATGGTAGACTTCCAGTTATATAAAGAAATATTTTTATAAGAGGCTTTTATGTAGACAATTATATGTGGGAAGGTTAACTTCAAAGAAAGGCACACTTGGAGACGATGATAAAAGTAATTGTGACAGGTTTTGTCACACTGTTTTTCTAAAGGTTAAACTTAATCGAAAAATGTCACACCTGATATTTTGAAATTCTTTTGTAACCAAAATCAATGATACAGTATGAGTCAACATATGCAAAATTAACATGTAAACTATTTCTTTGCATTAGATTATCAATATAGTTGGTTCAACTCTCCACACAAGAAATCCATCAGTACTTAGATGTTACTAGTTGCAAGATTTGTTACTATTTCAACAAACATTTGAACTTATTTTAAAAGGAGGCATTTTGGGGGCCAGCTTTTTCATAGGAAATTCTAATAATGTGAAATTCACTCTTATTCTGAAACGCTGCTAGTTCAAAGGGTTTTGGAAAACCGAAGTGGTCTTTGAAGTGCTTTGAAAGATTTTTAAAAACATCTTTTGCAAACAAATTTGTTTTTTACAGACTGCCCTGCTCATTGACACACCAAGACACCACTTCAAACATTACAGCTGAGCTGTGGACAGGCAGGAAGCGTCCGCAGCCGCCAGGGCAGTTCAGACACACAAGCAGCAATTCCAGAGAGAGAGAGAGAGACTTAAAAAAAAAAGAAATCTCAAGAATCTTTCAGACCAGAGGTGAAAAGTCATTCACCAAGTATACCAGTTTCTGTAACCAGAGCCTGAATGTCCAAACCTCGTGGCACGAAGAGTGTGAAAGGCACTGCTGGACACACCTGATCCCCTTGGGTCCTCAAAGCAGAGCATGAGCTCCTGCTGCAGTGTCTTTGAACTTGAAGATTAGCACTAGCTCTTCTCATCAGTAAAAATCTATTTTCAGGTACATGGTTCACATCAACAATATGAACTTTAAATAAGTGGTTCTCGTGCTTTCCAAATAAAAAGCCCTCTTTTTAAAATAATAATTTAAAAAATCCCATTTGATTCTGAGTTCACAGTGCCTATTGATTGAGAAAATACATAAAAGCCAAAGCTATGAAGAATGTATAATATATTCAATCAATTTCAGTTTAAGTAGTCATGAGGGCATTTACAGCCCTTTGAATTTGATGCATACATGGCAAAATTATAGTTTTGTTCAAGCATTGCTTAACACTTTGGACCTCTTGCAGTAACTCCGAGGTCCATAACATAAGAGCAACTACACTACTCTTTATTCTCTAGAATTTTCTTTTTGGCTCTTTTACATTTAAACTTGTCTACTTGGAATTTTTAATGAGGGATATGGTTCAATTTACAAGTTTCTGAAAAGTGGTTTTAAAAATAAAGCAAGTTATATTCATATGCAAGAGGAGAGTTTATTACAAGAACTTTATTTGTAAAATCTTTGGAAAGTAAAGACTTATAAAGTAAATAATGTGTATTTCCAATGGTTGGCATGTTGTGTATTAGGCAATAGATGACTTAAAAGCTGGTCTATATATGGAGATATTAGACTGTTAGAATTTTTTTAAATAGATCTTTAAACCAGTAATAACTTACTGTATGCTTTGGAGAATACATAGGATAAAATGATCAAAGATTAAATGCCAATTTAGATATTTTTACCACACCTATAAGTACCATATTTGAAAAAAAAGAAATCTGGCATTTGGATAGAAATGATTGGGGATCAGAAGTAAATACTGATTCAATCAGAGGAGCGGACATTATGAAATGCGTTAACACCTAAAGAAGTGGATGGAAAAGGATTGGCAAATATTGCATTTGTACATCTGAGTCACATAAAAGGTAGGTAGAGTTTGGTTTTAAATTAATCAATGGGAAGATATATATTTTTAGGGGTATGGAGACATTTAACAGTCAAAATTCTTCATATTATTGAATGCATGAACAAGAATGACAAATCTTGAAGTATTAATATGTCTGTCCTCCTAAAAACCCAGAAAGGCTACAAACCTACTTACTGGGAACTCCTTTAGTTAACTCATTGACATTGTATAATAATTTACAACTTAAAAATTAAGTGACATGAAATATAAAAATGTAACCTTTAAAACTTAGAAAACAAGAACTTGATTTGTTTCATCAGTAGAAATATAACTATCAAAGGTAGCCATCAAAACTCAGCCACAGAAACTAATAATTAATATATTATTGACTTTAAAACTTAGGGGAAAGGAAAACAAAGGAATATTGAATGTGACATGCTATTAAAACAAATCCTTTGTTATATTTATATACTGAATATGAAGACTTTCTTTCTTGGTGTTAATTTAGAAAATGTTATTACATTTCTTGGATGTAAAAGTGTTGAAGTAGAAATATCTTTAAGTATCTCATGATTTCTTATAGTAGTGAATTAAATAAAATGTATCTTAATCATCCTCTGTTTCTGCTTACTGTATTCCTAAAAATCTCTGTCCCCCAAGTTTTTTCATAAAAGTATATCAATATATTATCGACATCAAATAAATGACTAAATAGAATACAGCACCCTATGTTTTTATGTTAGATTGGTTTTTTGTGTTTTTTCTCCTACTGATACACACATTAAGGTCCACACAATCTCTGTTTTACTTTCTTGACATTTCATCTATTGTAATCCAAACTGAGACCAGTAGAAGAGAAAGATAAAGTGCTCTGGAATGATAGTTAAGGAACCCACCAGGTATTAAGAGTATTCCAAGTACTTATTTTAAAAAAGAGATGTCAAAGATTTATTGTTTTAAACAAAGAGGCATAGGTAAACAAAATATTTGACTTTTTATACTATGAATTATTTGATTTTTATACATCCCAATGGAGAATGGAATAACTTTATTTAATATAGAAGCTGTTGCTTACAAGCCCTTGTCTCCCTAGCAGTTGATTGATCGGTTTTTCCCACTTTCATTACTAACAATGGCTATCAGAAAAGATTCAGCCTTTGTGACTCTGAAAAAGGATTTTGTTTATTCGGTTACTAAAGAGTGGGGAAAAAACACCCATGTATATAAACAGCAAATACTCAAGCCGAACTTGAGATCTTATGTGAAATTTACACTAAGCATCACAACAGAGGGCAAATAGGAAAAAGAATTGTGAGGAAGAAGCAGGGAACTTTTATATTGCTGAAAATATACATAGAGATCTCTACGAGAAGATTTGGCTTATAAGGAAAAGTCGGGGTAAAATTTCAGGATTTAAGAGAATACCAATAAAGTGAAGATTGACATTAACCAGACTGGGCTATAAATACCACACAAAGAGACCAAACAAGTCCTCCCCTGACAGGTCTGGCCACCTCTCCCCTTCAGAACAAACCTATAATGAACAACACTGGAATGAAACCTGTTGTTCTTTTAGGATCAGTGAAACTTAATATGTTGGTTTGAGCACTTTTGTTTTTGGATGAGTTCACGTTTGTGTACTTACCTGATTACTGTGTTAAGTATAGGTTAAACCAGGCAGCATAACGGTATAGTCAAGTCTCTACAAGTGTCATTATTTAATCATCTCTACTGACTTTCTTGTCTTATCACTCAAACTAGCATGACTTTTTCTTTCTCAACATCATTTTGATGTGAAAGAGGAAACCACTTTTGTGTTTAAGAAAAACCTCTAATTACCTGTACAGAGAAAAAAGAAAATATTAACACAGAAGTAAACACACCTCTTTCTCTGCTCCATCTTACATCCTTGGAAAATACTAGTGCACAGAGCTTGTTTTATATTAATAGCTCTGACATATATTTTTAATTTCCCTTTTAGTCTTTTAAAATTATGTGACTGTTATATTCTTGTAGGAATACCATACTCTGCAGATCTCTGTTACAAATGTTGACTAATTAACTAATTATATATTATTGAACAATGATGATAGGTTTTATTATTTTCTGTTCAATATTTCAACAATGATTTTAGTGGTACAATTTCTGTTAGAATTTTTAATGAGGTATCTCTTTCATGATGTAATCAATAGGCTAGTTACTGAAGTTCTCATGTGGTCAGAAAACAAAAAAGTTATGTGGTTATCTGTAACCTTCCAACTGAAATAACTGTTCTATGAAATGAATATTTGTAAATAACACATTTAAGGAATATGTTGATTTTACTAGTGGTTCAAACTGCAAATGTTGTTTTGCAAAGAAAAAGTACTCCATTATAGACAATTGATTAATACAATGAAAATTATCTGTGATGTATGATGTATGCTTGATATCCTTGTTTCCAAAAAGATGAGAGAGTCCAACTCAAGAGTAAGCGAGATGATAGATCCAAAGCAGTGGTTTTCTAATTGTGCTCCCCAGGTTCCTAGAGGGTTTTAGAATGTTGTTGGAGAGGGGGAAGCGGTATGGGCAGGAGGGATATCAATTAGAAGATCTGATTTACATATTGGCATTGCTAATTTCCTTTGAAGAGCAAGCTATGCTTTAAAATAAAGGTATGAAAAATCCCTGTTCAATAATCTATGGAGATAGTTCAGAGGTGTCACAAACATTTTATTTAAATTAAAATCATCAAGATGAGAGCCTAGACTGTTCTTTTTTGTTGTCTGTTTTATCTCCATTATGAAGCACAGTCCTGGCACAAGATAGGTGCTCACAAAATATTTATTTTTATCAGTGCTGATGAAGACAAGTTGGCCAATAGCCTGTATATACACAATGGTATTTAACCCTAACAAGCTCAGATAGTGATAGCACAAAACTTAGTTTTAGATTTTACTTGTTTTGTTTCTATGTTTTTGACTGAGTTAAAATTGGTGTGCTTTTGTATTCACTTTGAATTTAAAATTTTACATGGGTTCAAGGTAAAGTGAAATTGTATTCTTTGAAACTATATATTTTAAAAGGGGAAGTTTAAAATAATTAATTTAACAATCGAGTTGATGAGATTGTTTAGGTTCAAAATGAAGTAACTAGTGAACCCATATTTATTCATAGATCAACTAAATACACAGCTACTACATCTATACTAATAAGCATCCAATGAAGCAATGTTCTAAAATCTCACACAAAATGAGCTGAAGACACAAAAGTCATTTGTTATATGGGCTCATTTTTTAAAGGATAAATGAGTCTCACATAATAACATTTTAAAAATTGCCTTATGTTTCCTGCTAAATCATTTTGAAGCATAAATAAACAAGCATAAAATAATATTATCAATTTAAACATATATTTAACATAGTCCTAAAAATATTTATGCAACAAAGTTTAAATATGTCCATTGAAATGTATTCATGGATTTTTTTCAAAAGAACTTAATCCATCAGACATGAGGGAGAATCACACACTATTAGGAAAATTATTCATTAAGCCTTCCACTATAGACACTGCAACAAGCATGAGAGTGGACAGGCAATGATGAAAATACAATTGGTACTGTTGTCTCATGATATAGTCTAGAGATAAACCTAGAGTGCACATCCAAGATATTAGTAAATAGAAGTCTAATATCACATGAAATCTTAACAATATAACTAGGCAAGGGGGGTATTGCAGATTTTCCAATAGTTTTTGTAAAATATATATCAAAGTACAATATAAAGATAGTCTTTTACCTATAAAACACTGAAAAAGTATATAATATAGAAAGAATAAAATTTTCACACATCATTAAATAAACTGGCAATGATTTAATGATGGCTGTAGTGACTGAAGAGAAAGAAGGTAGGAATAGTGGTTTTTCTAAAAGGTGTTGCAGGAAAATGTATTTACAGTTTTTTTTTTGGTTTTTTTTTTGCCACTCCACGTGTCTCATGGGATCTTACTGCCCTCAGCAGTGAAAGCGAGGATGGAGTCCTAACCACTGGACTGCCTAGGAATTCCTGTATTTAGGTTTCTTATCCTCGTTTAATACACAGATAAATCTAGTAGTTCTTAAGATGCATCACTTTTCATAACCATGATAGATAAATGCCAGACAAATTATATAGGTAAGGTCTGATCTTTCAACTGCAGATTTTTCAGAGCTATTTGTAGTGATACAGCAATGAGTGTTAAAACTTCCATTTTTTAAAAAATGGAAATTGATTGACTATTCCATGGCAAAGTGTTAGTACAAATGTTTCAAATGAGACAAGAAATACTCCTGTTTTCTAACAAAGAAACTTCGTTAACTAAAATTAGCTCAAATACAACATGCCTTCCCTATCTTGTATATCCTTCTAGAATTTGGGGTAAGCCAAAGAAGCTCCATTTAGCTGTATATCAATGTCATTGTACATACTGAAAATCGAAGATAAAGTATAAGTAATCAAAACAGAATTTTAGGGCTTCCCTGGTGGCGCAGTGGTTGGGAGTCTGCCTGCCGATGCAGGGCACGTGGGTTCGTTCCCCGGTCCACATGCCGCGGAGCGGCTGGGCCCGTGAGCCATGGCCGCTGCGTCTGTGCTCCGCGGCGGGAGGGGCCGCAGAGGTTAGAGGCCCGCGTACCGCAAAAAAAAAAAACAACAGAAAAACCAAAAGACAGAGCTTTAAAGTTTTTATCGGAAGTGCACGCTATATATATACTGAAACTTTGATAGAGACAGAGTGATTTGGCTAACTTTAGAAACTGACATTGTTGAATGCAGAATGGATAAAAATTACACTTGAAAATTATTTTCCAAAGAATGATAATTTAAAACGAATGAGGAACTGTTCATCAACCAATTTCAACTTGAAAATTTAACAATTAAGGGTTGAGAGCAGATGTTGGATAATGTTAGTGATTCAGCCTTGAAACAATTTTCTGCTCTTTCTCTTTTAGTCTTCCGGATGAGTTAAATGGAAGAGCATCACAGAATTTCTGTATGAGCTGTTAAAAAACTGTTGTAATTTGCAATTGTTCTACGTGACACAAAATTGTTTTTATATAATGCAATCCAAAACAAAATACAGAAATAATTTGGATATTGAAGCTGTTATAAGTTACTAGTTTCATCTACAATCTCTACTTACGAATTTTTGTGTGGAAGATAACCTTCGTATTCTCACTGATTGCCTTTAGAGTAAATATTATATATTAAAACTTAAGAAAAATAAATACATATAAATTATGATCTCATGTATTTGCTGTTTATGGTTCTATGTCATTTTTCATCTGGAGAAAAAAGTTCATCTGCTAAAAGTGTTTGAAATGTAGGTTCTAGATGTCCTATTCAAGTATTAACGTAAATGATACACCTCTAATTTTCTCACTTAAAATATGGTAATCATAATACTTAACTGCCAGGGTTGTTGTAAGAATTAAAGATAATATGTGAAATGTTTGCAGATAATTTATGAAGCAAAATTTAAGCGCTCAGCACAGTGTCTATCCTGAAATAATCATGCTATTAATTCTGTTATGTTTATTATTCAAGGAGGTACCCTCCTTGTGAATGAAAGAGAAAAGATTCCTTGGGAACACCCTGGACTGTTCAGGAATTTCTGGCCTCCATATCACAGCTCAGCTGCTAATATTTTTTAACTTGGATTTTGTCATAGTTCCTTTTGAAAATCTGACAAAAGCTATGGACTTACTCCCGCTAATGTAAACTTTTGTATTTTTCCAGTCTTCCCAGATTTCCTGTAGGATCAAGTCTGTTCAGAGATTCCAGATTAAGATCCCGTCCTCAAGTTTAGTGTTTAGAGATTGTAGTAACCCATTAATTCTTCAACCAAATAAACCCAGAAAATTTTTTTCTCAGATATATGTATACACACACACAAACACACATACCTATATATACATATGTATAAAAAACAATCACAACTATAAGAATTCACCTCATTGATTTATTGTTTTGTTGTTTGTAAAAACATTCCTATGGCCACTAAATTGTCTCCTCATCGATCCAAGTTCAGATTTTTTTCATAATCCTTGGACTTAAAATGGAGAAGATAGCTGTGAAAAAAGAACTGACTTCCTTCTCTTCTAGTAATAAGCCTGCAATTTTCAAAAATGCTTTCCTCAAGCTACAAACCGATACTCATGAAAATAGAAACGTGTGTCATGGATAAGCAAAAACGAAAGGAATAATGTAAATGAGCTGAAATGCTGTAACTTAGATTACTAATTTCTTTTCACCAAAATTATAAATTTTTTTTGAGTGGACCACAGGGAATGTAACTCATTCCTTTTATATTTTGAATATTTTAAAAAGGTTTTTTTTTTCAGATTAAAATCAAAAGAATTTCCCCTTTTCTTTCTTTTAAAGAAATAAAAGATGTGGATGATTAGGATTACAGTACATCAGTTAGTGTCTCTGTTCTCTTCATAATATATCATATGTCAAAACTTCTCTCTTTAGAATAACAAAAATGACCTTTTGGTGCCATAAGCTCTGGCTGACCTTTTAGTAGCCATAACAGTGGCAGAGAAACAATAAAGATACATCAAGCAAGAGTTCCTTCTTGCCACTGGGATACTCAGGGCATGAACCAGAGTGCTATATGGAATTTGTGCTCCTAAATTTGTAAGTAAAAATTAACAAAAGGACTTTCTATTATGAGAATCAACTTCATGACCTTGAAGTGGTATTTAAGTATTTCAGTTAACATAAAGCTTACAGCAGTCTGCACTTTAGAGAAAGTGCCATTTTCAGAATACACTTTAGTGAATGATATAAATATCAACATTTTGAAAGCTATGTATATAGCTTAAAGTAAATTTATTAATGGAAAATATAGTTTAAACATAAGTGTAGTGTGGCTTGATTTAGAAAAATTTAATAGAGAATAATCGTTTTTTATTTGACTTCTTCCCATTAATTAAAATGTTAACATCAGCTTGTCACAAAGAAACTCTTTCTTTTCAAAGGACTTGGAACCACACACTGGCTGATGTTTGAAATCCTGTATCTATATGATTTATCTGTAGGGCACCATTTGAACATTTATTATCGTTGCTGTCCAGAGTTTCTAATTTTGTTTATGTTTTTCTTGAAGTGTGGAATTGCAATTATGAATTTGTATAAACCCAAGCTCAGTAGTTAAATAAGATGAAAGACCTGAATTACTTCAGTACATTCCAATGTGTGCAAATTGGGATTCTGGTTACAATGAAGCTCCAGCTTCTAGTTAAGTTGTTTTGAAGGCAGGAAGTGGGAGGAGGGAGGATGACTTCATCAAAGAGAACTGGGTCTGTGTAAGGGAATTTGGCTTGTCCAAGAACAATGAGTTCAGTCCTTCAAATAAGGTTTCAGTTAGCTCTTGTTTGCATAATATTATTTGTTCATTGATAGACATCTATGATCATGATCATTTTTCTCTTGGTCAGTTTTGCTATAATCTTTTAATTTCTAAAAAAATTGTCTGGGTTTAAAAAAAATAACCAATATCAAAGTCTATAGCAAAATAATTTAGAATCTCTTGATAAATAGTGGAATATTTGTTCAGTTCTCTCTTGAATATTATTTGTATTTAAAGGAGCTTTTAAGGCAATGTGTTCTTACTCGCACATATTTTCCCCATACAATTGAAATTTGGATGTAAGTTTATAATAACTTTCATTATGAGACTTCTTGTAAATAACTCTTGACTTCATTCATTTATTCAATGGGCATTCTTTTAAATACCTACTATGTTCTGGGCTCTGTTCTAAGCTTTTGGAAACAAAAATGAACAAAACAAAGACAATGCTCACAAAGAACAAATCTTGTGAAATTGTGCTACATCTCTGTTTCCTCTCCAGTTCAGCGATATCATGTTAAAATGATGGGTGGATCTCACAAGAACTGTTCTCTCAAACACATCATTTGTGGGAAGGTACAGGGGAATGGGAAAGAAAGTAGCATAAGTGATACATTCAGCAGTGTTGAATAGAAACAATCTTAAAGGTGTCACTAGTCTTCCCCTTCAGACTGCCTCTTCTTGCTGTCACTTTCTGGTATTCATTTGTCTTCCTTTTGAGGTCCTGGTGAGATGACCTCTCGCAAGCAGCATCCTCTTCTCCAGTTGTTAGTCTGCATGTGGAAGTTTTGAGGCACCTATTGCAGGTACCACTCATCTGATATTTGATATATACTATCATGAATTATCTTTATTTAGGGTTTGCCTTAATTTTGTGATCAGGATTAATTGCTGCAAGGAAGGATCCATATCTTCTGGGGTTTTGCATTCCCAATGAGGTGCCCTAATCATACAGACCACTTGGGAAGGGATTGTGATGACATTTTTTATTATATATAGCCAAATACAGCACCTCATTTATTGGTGATTATTAACAAGTATTATTTTATCCTAATGAGTAATACCCATGATAATTAGAGGGAGTGAAATGAGTAATTTTCAAACTCTCAGGAAGGCTCAAGTGACAAAAATAATGATAGCTTCTACCTCTCGAGAATCACTGAAAGTATGACACAGGGAGTAAAGTGATGAATTCCTGGATAGGAGGAAATTTAGGTGGCAAACAAATTAGAAACTGGTCTCTTCCACAAAAATTTAGGCAGGCTTAAGAAATCCATCATGCTACAGTTGCAAAAGTCCCAAGTTTATGTCTTTCTAATCTGTTTTCCAATTGCAACCCCTTTAAGGCAGAAATATGAGACTCACATCCTTCTGCTTAAAAATCATTTCATGATCCCCTTTGCACTCACTATGGAAATAAAATTCCTTAATATATCATATGCAAGACTATTCGTGATTGTTTCCTGACCAACTCTAGGCTTCATCTTAGTACTTTTTCTCTATAATGTTTGATAGGCAAGTTGAATTATTAGCTCTCTATACGACTGCTTGTCTCTTCTTTTAGGCCTCTGTAAGTGGTACTTTCTTTTGGAATAGGCTTCCTGTTTCTCTTTCTTTGGGTAGATAATTCCTTAGGTCTCTTCTGGGAAGACTTCCCTTCCCTGCTATTGGTTCCCCTCTGTATCCCCACAGCACCCTATGCAAAATTATGCTCAGTATGACTCAGCTACTCAACTCCAGGGCCACGGTTGGAATTTTAGTCTATTCAAATATCACTGTGGGAAGCCACCCACCTAGAATAAAGTGTCAGTTTTATACAACCCGTAGGTCATGTCTGTGTCACAGTTCTCACCTACTGCATGCTTTCTACCTTTTTCATAGTTTTCATACCCCTTAGCATGAGGCCAGTGTTTCTAGAATTATGGTCTTAGTGTGCCATATAGGTGTACCTATAAAAACTGAGGACTGCCTAAATTGGCCCTACAGACTCACAGTTGCAAGTCATGGAGTCTGAGTATCTGTTTTTGTTTTGTTTTGTTTTGTTTTCTGGTATGCGGGCCTCTCACTGTTGTGGCCTCTCCTGTTGCAGAGCACAGGCTCTGGACATGCAGGCTCAGCGGCCATGGCTCACGGGTCCAGCCGCTCCATGTGGGATCCTCCCGGACCGGGGCACGAACCTGTGTCCCCTACATCGGCAGGCGGACTCTCAACCACTGCACCACCAGGGAAGCCCATGAGTATCTGTTTTTTAAACAAGATACTCAGGATATTCCTTTGCCACCTATAATTTGATAACTCTTATTAGTTGACTTGAAACTCCTTGAAGGCACCAGCTGTGTACTAGTCACCTCCAATACATATTCTGAAATTCAGCAATCTTTAATATATTTATTAGTTAGAGGTTTTTTGTCCGTTCTGCGGGATTTTCTACATACATGATCATGGCATCTGCAAACAAAGTTTTACTTCTTCCTTCCCAGTCTGTATACTTTTCTTGTCATGTTACATTGGCTAGGACTTTCAGTGTGATGTCAAATAGGAGTAGTGAGAGGGAACATCCTTGCCTCAATTTTAGGGCAAAGTATCTAGTTTTTCATCATTAAGTATGATGTTAACTGTATGTCAGGTTTTCATAGATGTACTTTATCAAGTTGAAGAAGTTCTTTATTCCTAGCTTGCTGAGTTTTTTAAAAATCCTGAATGAGTGTTGAACTATGTCAAATGCTTTTTATGCTTCTATTGATAGGACAGCATGATTTTTCTTCCATAGAATGTTGATGTGGATTATTACACTAAGTTATTTTGATCATTGTATCAGTTTGTTATACGTGGACTATACTCCACTTGGTCATGGTGTATAATTACTTTTATAATTGTTGAATTCAATTTGCTAATATTTTGTTAAAGATTTTTACATCCATATTCTTAAGGCATATGAATCTGTAGTTTTCCTTTCTTTTTATGCCTCCACTTGGTTTTCGTATTCGTGTAATATGGGTCTCAGAATGTATTAGGAAATGTTCCCTCTGCTTCTATTTTCTGGAACAGATTGTATGGAATTGGTGTCCTTATTCCACAAATATTTGGTAGAATTCACCAGTGAACAAATCTGGGCCTGGTGCTTTCTGTTTGTGAAGGTAATTAATTATTGATTCAATTTCCTTAATAGATATAGGCTTATTCAGATTATCTATTTCTCCTTGTGCAAATTTTGGTAAATTTTGTCTCTCAAGGAATTGTTCCATTTCATCCAGGGTTTCAAATTTATGGCCATGGAGTAATTGATAATATTCCTTTATTATCCTTTTAATGTCCTTGGGATCAGTAGTAATGACCTATCATTTCTGATATTTGTCATTTGTCTTCTCTCTTTTCTCCTTGGTTAGCTTGGCTACAATTTAATCAGTTTTACTGATATTTTAAAAAAAACAAACTAGCTTTTGGTTTCACTGATTTTCTATAATCGATTTCCTTTCTTCAATTTCATTGATTCTTGCTCTAATTTTTGTTATTTCTTTTCTTCTGCTTACTTGGTTTTAATTTGCTCTTCTTTTTTAGTTTATTAAGATAGATGCTACAATTCTCATTTTTAGATATTCTTTTAGTATATAAATTCAATTTTATAAATTTTTCTCTGAACACTCATTTCACTCCATCTCACAAAATTTGATAAGTTGTATTTTATTTAGTTAAAAATATTTTAACATTTCTGTTCAGCCTTCACTTCTCCATGTATTATTTTGAAGTGTGTTATTTAACCTCAAAATATTTGGGGATCTTCCAGCTATTTTTCTGTTATTGATTTCAACTTTAATTTCACTGTGGTCTGAAAGCATGCATCATATGATTTCTATTCTTTTAAATTTGTTAAGGTGTGTTTTATGGTCTGGAATATAGTCTATCTTAGTAACTGTTCCATGTGAACTTGAGACGAATGTGTATTCTACTGTTGTTCGATGGAGTATTCTATAATTGTCAACCAGATCCAGCTGATTGATTGTGCTGTTCCATTCAACTAAATCCGTACTGATTTTCTGCCTGGTGAATCTGTCAATTACTGATTGAGTGGTCCTGAAGTCTCCATCTATATTAATGACTTTGTTTATTTCTCTTTTCAATTCTATAAGCTTTTGCCTCATGTACTTTGATGTTCTCTTGTTAGGTGCATACACATTAAGGATTGTTATGTCTTCTTGGGGAATTGACCTCTTTATCCCCGATAATTTTTCCTTCTCTGAATTCTACTTTTTCTAAAATATTATAGCTATTCCAACTTTCTTTTGATTAGCATTGATCTCTCTTTCTCTATCTCTTTACTTTTAATATTTCTTTTTCTTTATATTTAAAGTAAGTTTCCTGTGGACAACATGTAGTTGGGTCTTGTTTTTTTTTTTTTTTTTTGCAGTATGTGGGCCTCTCACTGTTGTGGCCTCTTCCATTGTGGAGCACAGGCTCTGGATGCGCAGGCTCAGTGGCCATGGCTCATGGGCCCAGCTGCTCTGCAGCATGTGGGATCCTCCCAGACCAGGGCATGAACCCGTGTCCCCTGCATCAGCAGGCAGACTCTCAACCACTGTGCCACCAGGGAAGCCCCTGGGTCTTGTTTTAATCTACTCTGAAATTCTCTATCTTTTAATTGGTATCTTTAGACAACTCATATTTAAAATGATTATTGATATAGTTGAATTAATATCTACCATATTTCAAATTGTTTTCTATTCATTGCCCATGTTTTTCTTTTTGTCTTTCACTCTTTTTCCCATCTTCTCTGGTTTTAATTATTTTGTATGATTCCATTTTCTCTCTTCTATTATCATATAAATTGTACTTATTTTTAAGACTTTTTTCACTAGTTACTTTTGAGTTTTCCATATACATTTGTAACTAATCTTAAGTCACTTTGAAATAATACTATCCCACTTCATGAGCAGTGAAGCTGTCTTACAATAGAGTGTTCCCATTTCCTTCCTTCCATCCTTTGTTACATTTCTGTCCTTCATTTCACTTATCCATAAGTTATAATAAACCAGTACATTTTTGCTATTATTAGTTTAATCAAATTTATTTATTAGATCAATTAAGAATAAGTGCTATCAAAGATTTTATTTTCTCTTCATTTGTTCTTTCTGTAATACTTTTCCTTTCTTTACATAGATCTGAATTTCTTACCTACGTCATTTTGCTTCTCTCTGAAGAACTTAAACATTTCTTTCAAAGCAAGTCTACTGATGACAGATTTCCTCAATTATTGTTTGTCTGATAATCATTTATTTCACCTTCACTTCTGAAGAATAATTTCTCTGGATGTAGAATTCTAGGTTGGGGGGTTTTACACTTTTAAGACTTTAAATATTTCCATCCACTCTCTTCTTGCTTGCATGGTTTCTGACAAAAGGTCCAATGTAATTCTTATTCTTGTTCCTCTATAGGTAAGGTTTTCCCTTCCTTTGGCTTCTTTCAAGACTTTTCTTTGTCTTTGATTTTCTACAGTCTCAATATTATATGATGATATACCTAGGTGCAGGATTTTGGGTATTTTTTCTGCTTGGTGTTCTCTGAACTTCCTGGATATGTGCTTTCATGCCTGTTATTCATTTTGGAACATTCTCAGCCATTTTTACTCCAAATATTTAAAATATTTCTGTTCCCTTTTTCTTCTCCTTCTGGTGTTCCAATTATGCATATACTAGGACTTTTATAGTTGTCCCACACTTCTAGGATATTAAAGTATCTATTGACATATCTTCAAGGTCAATGGTTTTTTCCTTAGACATGTACAGTTTACTGATGATTGCATCATTTATTTTTGATTCTTTCTTAGTTTTCAACTTTCTGCTTGCATTATCCACCTGTTTTTGTATGTTGTCCACCTTTTCCACTAGCTCTCTTGGCATATTAATCATAGTTATTTTAAAATTCCCAGTCTGATAATTCCAAAATACCTGCCATGTCTGAATCTCATTCTGATGTTTGTTTTACATTTTCTGACTGTATATTTTGCCTTTAAGCATGGCTTGTAATATGTTGTTCCAAGCCAGACATGATAGTTGCGTAAAAGAAACTGAGGTAGATAAGCCTTTGGTATGAGGTTTTATGTTTATCTGGCTAGGAATTAGGCTGTATTTACTGTTTGCTATACCTATGGTTTCAGAGTTTAAAATTTTCTCTAGCTTCATTGTCTTTGTCTCTTGACTTTGTTTTTCTAGAGACTCCCTTTTATTAGGATTTGAGACTTGCAGTTCTTTCAGAGTAATCTCTTGTTACTACACTAGAGCTGTATTGATGAGGTCAAATTCATAGGAAGAAAGTAGATTAGTGCTTACCAGATTCTGGGGAGAGAAGGTGTTGAGGTATGTTGGCTAATGGGTATAGAGATTTGGGGGAAGTGATTAAAATGTTCTGAAATTAGAGTGACGATTGTACAACTCTGTGACTGTACTACTAAGTGAATGGTATACTTTAAAAGGGTGAATTTTCTGCTACGTAAATTATATCTCAATAAAGCTGTTTAACAAAGCCCAATAAAAAAAATAAAACATGGGTAAACATATTAGAGCTGGTGACGGGGAAAATTCAGATTTTTTTTCCTAAAAATATGTTGCTTGCAACATTATGGATAGTTGGGGAAATTTGGAATATCCTAAATTATGCTTTATTCAAACTAGAAAGTTTCATGCAATTATTAAAAATTACATTACCAAAGATATAAAAACTTAAGTGAAAAATCAAGATATAATTAGATGCACAATATAATTCAAGTTTTATAAAATAAATATACTTATGTTTCTCTATATATTTCTAGATATAGTTTTAAATTTATATATTTTAATAAGAAAAATAGCATAACAGAATTCATCTTAATGTCAAGAGTAGTTATTATGAATGGTAGTGTTATGGATCATGATATTCTAATATTTATTTTACAAATTAAAAAAAAAATTCCAAAATCTTTATAATGAGCATTCATTACTTTTATAATAATAAAACACACATCATTAAAAGATACATCATTTTTTAATTTTGATTTTTAAATCCATGATATATAATGTGAGGTAAAACTCCCATAAAAAACTTATTTATTTGACCCTCCTCTTCCCCCACCGTGGGATGAATTGGGAGATTGGACATAAATACACTACAATGTGTAAAATAGATAGCTATTGGGGACCTGCTGTATAGCATAGGGAGCTCAGCTCGGTGCTCTGTGATGACCTAAATGGGAGGGGAGGGGAGTTAGAGAGGTCCAAGAGGGAGGGGATATATGTATACATATAGCTGATTCACTTCATTGTACAGCAGAAACCAACACAACATTGTAAAGCAATTATACTCCAATTAAAAAAAAAACTGTCATTAAAAATTAAAAATAGAACTAGCATATGACCCAGCAATCCCACTACTGGGCATATACGTTGAGAAAACCATAATTCAAAAAGAGTTATGTACCACATTGTTCACTGCAGCTTTATTTATAATAGCCAGGACATGGAAGCAACCTAAGTGTCCATGAACAGATGAATGGATAAAGAAGATGTGGCACATATATACAATGGAATATTACTCAGCCATAAAAATAAATGAAATTGAGTTATTTGTGGTGAGGTGGATGGACCTAGAATCTGTCATACAGAGTGAAGTAACTCAGAAAGAGAAAAACAAATACCATATGCTAACACATATATATGGAATCTAAAAAAAAAAAAAAATGGTTCTGAGGAACCTAGGGGCAAGACAGGAATAAAGATACAGATGTAGAGAATCAACTTGAGGGCACAGGGAGGGGGAAGGGGAAGCTGAGATGAAGTGAGAGAGTGACATGGACATATATACACTACCAAATGTAAAGTAGATAGCTAGTGGGAAGCAGCTGCATAGCACAAGGAAATCAGCTCTGTGCTTTGTGTCCACCTAGAGGGATGGGATAGGGAGGGTGGGAGGGAGATGGAAGAGGGAGGAGATATGGGGATATATATGTATAGCTGATTCACTTTGTTATACAGCAGAAACTAACACACCATTGTAAAGCAATTATACTCCAATAAAAAAGCTTAAAATAAATAAATAAATAAATAAAACAGGGGCTTCCCTGGTGGCACAATGGTTTGGAATCCAACTGCCAATGCAGGGGACATGGATTTGAGCCCTGGTCCAGGAATACCTCACATGCTGCAGAGCAACTAAGTCCATATGCCACAACTACTGAACCTGCGCTCTAGAGCCCATGAGCCACATCTACTGAGCCCGTGTGCCACAACTACTGAAACCCCCACACCTAGAGCCTGTGCTTCATAACAAGAGAAGCCACTGCAATGAGAAGACTGCACACCGCAACAAAGAGTAGCCCCTGCTTGCTGCAACTAGAGAAAGCCCGCACATAGCAATGAAGACACAATGCAGCCAAAAATTAATAAATAAAATAAATAAATTTATAAAAAGGATAACAATGCAAAAAAACTTATTTGAATGATAATAATAATAATTACTGATTAATCAATACCTATCATCCTGGTCTCACAGTCCTTATCATCATATTTAGTGGTTTTGCCAATGTTGATGTAACGTTCAAGCAAATGAACATAATGACACAAGCAACTCTCAGTCTGCATTGTAAAAGTCCAGTTTAAGATAAGGATTTGAGCAATGTACTGCATGGTAAAGCAAGGCAATTTATAGCACGATCTTGAAGCCAGTTAATTATATAATCATTTATGAGGTTATTTTTATAGAGTTCTTGAACTTCATTTATAATTTTAAAAAATGCATTCATAAAGCCCGTTTAGTGACCAACTACAAGATAGAGGAAGAAAAGCAAAATTCATTTTAGGAGCTGGTGGACCTTCATGATGGTGGAGGAGTAAGATGTGGAGATCAACTTCCCCCCCAGCAAATACATCAAACATACATCTACATGTGGAACAACTACAGAACACCTACTGAATGCTGGCAGAAGACCTCAGACTTCCCAAAAGGCAAGAAACTCCCCACATACCTGAGTAGGGCAAAAGAGAAAAGAAAAAACAAAGACAAAAGAATAGGGACGGGACTTGCACCTCTGGGAGGGACCTGTGAAGGAGGAAGTTTCCACACACTAGGAAGCCCCTTCATGGGCAGACAAAGGGGGTGATCAGGGGGAAAGCTTCAGAGTCAAGGAGGAGAGCGCAGCAATGGGTGCAGAGGGCAAAGCGGAGAGATTCCCACACAGAGGATCAGTGCCAACAAGCACTCACCAGACTGAGAGGCTTGTCTGTTACCTGCTGGGGTGGGCGGGGGCTGGGAGCTGAGGCTCGGGCTTTGGAGGTCAGATCCCAGGGAGAGGACTGGGATTGGCTGGGTGAACACAGCCTGAAGGGGACTAGTGTGCCACAGCTAGATGGGAGGTAGTCTGAGAAAACTCTGGACCTGCTTAAGAGGCATGGGACCATTGTTTTGGGGTGTGCGAGGAGAGGGGATTCCTTCCCTGTCTGCCATGGAAAGCAGAGCACAGCCTAAACGAGCTCCAGAGATAGGCTCGAGCCATGGCTATCAGCTCAGACACTAGAGACGGGCATGAAATGCTAGCGCTGCTGCTGCAGCCACCAAGAATCCTGTGTGAAAGTGCAGGTCGCTCTCCAAACCCCTGGGAGCCTGTGCAGCCACCACTGCCAGGGTCCCACAATCCAGGGACAACTTCCCCAGGAGAACACACGGCATGCCTCAGACTGTTGCAAAGTCACGCCGGCCTCTGCCGCTGCAGGCTTGCCCTGCATTCCAATTATAACTACTGTACCTCTCCCTCCCTGAGACATGAGTGAGCCAGAGCCCCCTAATCAGCCGCTCTTTAACCCCATCCTGTCTGGGTGGGAACCGAAGCCTGAGGGCAACGTACATGCAAAGGTGGGGCCAAAAGCAAAGCTGAACCCCAGGCGTTGTGCAAACAAAGAAGAGAAAGGGAAATTTCTCCTTACAGCATCAGGAGCAATGGATTAAATGCCCACAATCAGTGGGAGGTATCCTGCATCTGTGCAATATCTGAATAGATGATGAATCAACACATCAAACGAAACTGAGGCAGTGGAATTTGGGAGTAACTATAGACTTGGGGTTTGCTCTCTGTGACTAACTTGTTTCTGATTTTTACGTTTATCTTAGTATAGCTTTTAATGCTTATCACTGGTGGACTTAATTGGTTTGGTTGCTATCTTCTCTTTTTTAAATTACTTTTTAATTTAATAATTATTTTAAAATTTTAATTATTTCATTTTTTAATATTTCTTTTTTTCTTTTTATTTTCTTTCTTTTTTCTCCTTTTTCTTCTGAGCCGTGTGGCTGACAGGGTCTTTGTTCTCTGGCCTGGTGTTAGGCCTGAGCCTCTGAGATGGGAGAGCCAAGTTCAGGACAATGAAACACCAGAGACCTCCAGAACCCACATAATATCAATCAGCAAGACCTCTCCCAGAGATCTCTGTCTCAGTGCTAAGACCAAGCTCCACCCAATGGCCAGAGAGCTCCACTGCTGCAAGCCCCATGCCAAGCAACTAGCAAGACAAGAACACAACCCCACCCATTAGCAGAGAGGCTGCCTAAAATCATACTAAGTTCACAGACACCCCAAAACACACCACCGGACGCAGCCCTGACCACCAGAAAGACAAGATACAGCCCTACCAACCAAAGCACAGGCACAAGTCCCCTTCACTAGGAAACCTACAAAACCCACTGAACTGAACTTAGCCACTGGGAACAGACACCAAAAACAATGGGAACTATGAACTTGCAGCCTGTGAAAAGGAGGCCCCAAACACAGTAAGTTAAGCACAATGGGAAGACAGAGAAATATGCAGCAGATGAAGGAGCAAGGTAAAAACTCACCAGACCAAACAAATGAAGAGGAAATAGGCAGTCTACCTGAAAAAGAATTCAGAGTAATGATAGTAAAGGTGATCCAAAATCTTGGAAACAGAGTGGAGAAATTACAACAAATGTTTAACAAAGACCTAGAAGAACTAAAGAGCAAACAATGATGAACAACACAATAAATGAAATTAAAAATTCTCTAGAAGAGATCAATAGCAGAATAACTGAGGCAGAAGAACAGGAAATGACATGGAAGATAAAATAGTGGAAATAACTACTACAGAGCAGACTAAAGAAAAAAGAATGAAAAGAATTGAGGACAGTCTCAGAGACTTCTAGGACAACGTTAAGTGCACCATCATTCGAATTATAGGGGTTCCAGAAGAAGAGAAAAAGAAAGGTACTGAGAAAATATTTGAAGAGATTACAGTTGAAAACTTCCCTAAAATGGGAAAGGAAATAGTCAATAAGTCCAGTAAGCACAGAGAGTCCCATACAGGATAAATCCAAGGAGAAACATGCCAAGACACATGTTAATCAAACTATCAAAAATTAAATACAAAGAAAAAATATTAAAAGTAGCAAGGGAAAAACAACAAATACCATACAAGGGAGTCCCCATAAGGTTAACAGCTGATCTTTCAGCAGGAACTCTGTAAGCCAGAAGGGAGTGGCAGGATGTATTTAAAGTGATGAAAGGGAAAAACATACAACCAAGATTACTCTACCCAGCAAGGATCTGATTCAGATTCGACAGAGAAATTAAAACCTTTACAGACAAGCAAAAGTTAAGAGAATTCAGCACCACCAAACCAACTTTACAACAAATGCTAAAGGAATTTCTCTAGGCAGGAAACATAAGAGAAGGAAAAGACCTACAAAAAGAAACCTGAAACAATTAAGAAAATGGTGATAGGAACATACATATCGATAATTACCTAAAATGGAAATGGATTAAATGCTCCAACCAAAACACATAGATTGGCTGAATGGATAAAAAACAAGACATGTGTATATGCTGTCTACAAGAGACCCATTTCAGACCGAGGGACACACACGGACTGAAAGTGAGGGGATGGAAAGAGATATTCCATGCAAATGGAAATCAAAAGAAAGCTGGAGTAGCAATTCCCATATCAGACAAAATAGACTTTAAGATAAAGACTATTACAAGAGTCAAAAGAAGGACATTACATAATGATCAAGGAATCAATCGAAGAAGGAGATATAACAATGCACCCAACATTGGAGCACGTCAATTCATAAGGCAAATGCTAACAGCCATAAAAGAGGAAATCAACAGTAACGTAATAATAGTAGTGGACTTTAACAATGCACATTCACCAACAGACATTATCCAAAATGAAAATAAATAAGGAAACACAAGCTTTAAATGACACTTTAAACAAGATGGACTTAATTGAAATTTATAAGACATTCCATCCAAAAACAACAGAACACACTTTCTTCTCAAGTGTTCATGGAACATTCTCCAGGATAGATCACATCCTGGGTCACAAATCAAGCCTTGGTAAATTTAAGAAAATTGAAATCGTATTAAGTATCTTTTCTGACCACAACGCTATGAGGCTGGATATCAATTACAGGAAAAAAATCTGTAAAAAATACAAACACATGGAGGTACACTACTAAATAACCAAAAGATCACTGAAGAAATCAAAGAAGAAATAAGAAAATACCTGGAAACAAATGACAATGAAAACACGATGACCCAAAATCTATGGGATGTAGCAAAAGCAGTTCTAAGAGGGAAGTTTATAGCAATACAATCCTACCTCAAGAAACAAGAAAAAACTCAAAAACAACCTAACCTTACACCAAAACAATTAGAGAAAGAAGAGCAAAAAACACCCAAAGTTAGCAGAAGGAAAGAAATCATAAAGATCAGATCAGAAATAAATGAAAAAGAAATGAAGAAAACAATAGCAAAGATCAATAAAACTAAAAGCTGATTCTTTGAGAAGATAAACAAAATCGATAAACCACTAGCCAGACTCAACAAGAAAGAAAGGGAGAAGACTCAAATCAGTAGAATTAGAAATGAAAAAGGAGACGTAACAACTGACAGTGCAGAAATACCAAGAATTATGAGGGATTACGACAAGAAACTATATACCAATAAAATGGGCAACCTGGAAGAAATGGACCAATTCTTAGAAAAGCACAACCTTCTAAGACTGAACCAGGAAGAAATAGAAAATATAAACAGACCAATAACAAACACTGAAATAGAAACTGTGATTAAAAATCTTCCAACAAACAAAAGCCCAGGACTAGGCTTCACGGGTGAATTCTGTCAAACATTTAGAGAAGAGCTAACAGCTAACCCTCTGAAACTCTTCCAGAATATAGCAGAGGGAGGAACACTGCCAAACTCATTCTATGAGGCCACCATCACCCTGATACCAAAACCAGAAAAGCTGTCACAAAAAATGAAAACTACAGGCCAATATCTCTGATGAACATAGATGCAAAAATCCTCAACAAAATACTAACAAACAGAATCCAACAGCACATGAAAAGGCTCATGCACCATGATCAAGTGGGGTTTATCCCAGCAATGCAAGGATTCTTCAATAAACGCAAATCAATGTGATACACCATATTAACACACTGAAGGATAAAAACCATATGATAATCTCAATAGATGCAGAATATGCTTTTGAAAAAATTCAACACCCATTTGTGATAAAAACGCTCCAGAAAGTAGGCACAGAGAGAACTTACTTGAACATAATAAAGGCCATATGTGACAAACCCACAACCAACATCGTTCTCAATGGTGAAAAACTGAAACCATTTCCACTAAGATCAGGAACAAGACAATGCTGCCCACTCTCACCACTATTATTCAACACAGTTTGGAAGTCCTAGCCACGGTAATCAGGGAAGAAAAAGAAATTAAAAGAATCCAAATCGGAAAAGAAGAAGTAAAACTGTCACTCTTAGCAGATGACATGATACTATTCACAGAGAATCCTAAAGATGTTACCAGAAAACTACTAGAGCTATCAATGAATTTGATAAGGATACAAAATTAATGCACAGAAATCTCTTGCATTTCTATACATTAATGATGAAAAATCTGAAAGAGAAATTATGGAAACACTCCCATTTACCATTGCAACAAAAAGAATAAAATACCTAGGAATAAACCTACCTAAGGGGACAAAAGACCTGTATGCAGAAAACTATAAGACACTGATGAAAGAAAGTAAATATGATACCAACAGAGGGAGAGATATACCACGTTCTTTGATTGGAAGAATCAACATTGTGAAAATGACTATACTACCCAAAGCAATCTACAGTTTCAATGCAATCCCTATCAAACTACCAATGGCATTTATCACAGAACTAGAACAAAAAATTTCACAATTTGTACGGAAACACAAAAGACCCCAAATAGCCAGAACAATATTAAGAAAGAAAAACGGAGCTGGAGGAATCAGGCTCCCTGACTTCAGATTATACTACAAATCTACAGTAATCAAGACAGTATGGTACTGGCACAAAAACAGAAATATAGATCAATGGAACAGGATAGAAAGCCCAGAGATAAACTCACGCACATATGGTCATCTTGTCTTTGATAAAGGAGACAAGAATATACAATGGAGAAAAGACAGCCTCTTCAATAAGTGGGGCTGGGAAAACTGGACAGCTACATGTAAAAGAATGAAATTAGAACACTTCCTAACACCATAAACAAAGATAAACTCAGAAGGGATTAAAGACCTAAATGTAAGGCCAGACCCTATAAAAGTCTTAGAGGAAAGATAAAAAGAACACTCTTTCACATAAATCAAAGCAAGATGCTTTTTGACCCACCTCCTAGAGAAATGGAAATAAAATCAAAAATAAACAAATGGAACCTAATGAAACTTATAAGTTTTGCACAGCAAAGGAAACCATAAACAAGATGAAAAGACAACCCTCAGAATGGGAGAAAATATTTGCAAAAAAAGCAACTGACAAAGGATTAATTTCCAAAATATACAAGCAGTTCATGCAGCTCGATATCAAAAAATCAGCACCCCAATCCAAAATTGGGCAGAAGACCTAAATAGACATTTCTGCAAAGAAGATATACAGACTGCCAGCAAACACATGAAAGGATGCTCAATATCACTAATCACTAGAGAAATGCAAATCAAATCTACAATGAGGTATCACCTCACACCAGTCAGAATGGCCATCATCAAAAAATCTACAAACAATAAATTCTGGAGAGGGTGTGGAGAAAAGGGAAACCTCTTGTACTGTTGGTGGAAATGTAAATTGATACAGTCACTATGGAGAACAGTATGGAGTTTCCTTAAAAAACTAAAAATAGAAGTACGATATGACCCAACAATCCCACTACTGGGCATATACCCTGAGAAAACTATAAAAAGAGTCATGTACCACAATGTTCATTGCAGCACTATTTACAATAGCCAAGACATGGAAGCACAACCTGTGTCCATTGACAGATGAATGGATAAAGAAGATGTGGCACATATATACAATGGAATATTACTCGGTCATAAAAAGAAGCAAAATTGAGTTATTCGTAGTGAGGTAGATGGACCCAGAGTCTGTCATACAGAGTGAAGGAAGTCAGAAAGAGAAAAACAAATACTGTATGCTAAGACATGTGTATGGAATCCAAAAAAAAAGCTTCTGATGAACCTAGGGGAAGTACAGGAATAAAGAGGCAGATGTAGAGAATGGACTTGAGGACATGGGGAGGGGGAAGTGTAAACTGGGATGAAGTGAGAGAGTAGCATTGACGTAGATACACTACCAAATGTAAAATAGATAGCTAGTGGAAAGCAGCTGCATCGCACGGGGAGATCAGCTTAGTGCTTTGTGACCACCTAGAGGGGTAGGATAGGGAGGGTGGGAGAGAGACGGAAGAGGGAGGGGATATGGGGATATATGTATACATATAGCTGATTGACTTTGTTATACAGCAAAAACTAATACAACGTTGTAAAGCAATTATACTCCAATAAAGATGTTAAAAAACATTCACTTTAGGAGAATAGAAGATTTGAAAATTTGTGGGACTTTCTGAATGAAGTTCATAATTTTACTCATTACTCACAATGATTAAACAGAAAATCAGAGCAGGAAGAAATTGGACTTTTTTCAAAGAAGCATTAAACAAAGCACTAAACAATCTAGGCTTGCAAACTACTGTATCTAGAAGCCATGTTCCTCTGTGGACCTGCCAGAAAAACATACAAAAGACTAAGAAATGTTGATGATATGAACTTAAGAAACAAAATATCCCACGTGGAGCAGTTTTCTCAAGTTATTTAGACTTTGTTACTCTGCTTAAAATCAGTTCACATTATACTGATAGATCCAGGCAAACATTTTAAGTTATGCTGCACATGATATCCATGTTGGAAGAGAGGCTGAAATATTTTCAATCAATTAGTTTTCCTGACCTCCTATTTTTGTTTTCTTTCAATGACCAGAGTCTGAATTGCATAATTTTTCAGAAGTTCAACAGCACTTAATGGTAGCAAATATGTAGAACTTTATTATATTTTGTTATATACTGTTCTCTTTCATTAAAGCGAAACGTGTCTTTTTTTTTTTTTTTTTTTTTTTTTTTTTTTGCGGTACGCGGGCCTCTCACTGCTGTGGCCTCTCCCATTGCGGAGCACAGGCTCCGGACGCGCAGGCCCAGCGGCCATGGCTCCCGGGCCCAGCCACTCCGCGGCATGTGGGATCTTCCATGAACCCGTGTCCCCTGCATCGGCAGGCGGACTCTCAACCACTGCGCCACCAGGGAAGCCCACGTGTTTCTTCTTTGAAAAGAAGTTTCTCCAAGGCAAGAGCCATGTGTTGCATTTATTATATATATTTTCACAAGGACCCAGGACTGTGCTGGGCAATGCTTAATAAATAGATGACCTAATTTTGCTGGTTTTAGTTTCTTATCTAAAAACCTCAGTTTAATTGGACTCATATTCAGTGTTCCTCAGTAGCTATGCATTTACGCTATTTCTTGTCATATCTTTTGTATGTTCATTCATTCATACATCTACCTATTCAACAATTTATATTCAAACTGGCTTTCTTCTCTTTAGTTCAGGCCTTGGAAATTTTTCTTTAGAGGTCCAGAAAGTAAATATTTTAGGTTTTGTGGGCCATATGGTCTCTGTTGCGTTCAACTCTGCCATTGCAGCATGAAAGCAGCCAAGGCAGTACATTAGTGAATGAATGTGGCAGGGTTCCAATAAAACTTTATTTACGTAAACCAGCTGCAAGCTGGATCTGGCCATTGGCAGTAGTTTGCAGATTCTTGCTCTAGTCCAGCTTCCTCCTCACTTACAAATTTTCCATATATGTATTCCAATTACCAGGAGATAGAATCTTCTAGAGATCACACCCCTGCATTGCTGATAAATATTTAGTAATATTAATGACATTATCAGCTTGGTTCTTAAAAACTCATTTCAGCTTTCTAACATCTCTAACCATCTGTCACTACAACTAAACTTGTTGGTTCCCCAGAGTCCAGAAGGTACCATGAGCCTTCAAAACACATTATATTTATACAGCCCAACCGATTGTTGGCAAATTGCACCTCTACTTATTTCCTCAAGAACCAATTCCCCTCTTACACTTTCAAAAACTACTCTTTCTCTGACCACCTTAGCAGGAGGCTGCCTAGCTGTGATAGTTATTTGTATACTTCATGTAATCATCTATTATTTCCTCTATGTTTACATCTCATCTTTTATTAAACATACTTGTTATTTAAGTCCTCTTATACATTTTTTGAAGTTTATAATCTTATGTTTCCAATTAAAATATAACTCATTAAGGAAAATAGCTGTTTTATATTTATAAATTTTCTCCACTATCTGTATAGTAATCAACAAATATTACACAACACCCTTTTCATCCAATATGTAGAGCTGGACCTAGATAAGAGATAGGATGTGACTTGGATAATCTGAGCTGGGACACGGGTCTTCTCTTACCTTCAGACTTGGACTTGGACTGAAATTTACATTATTAGCATTCTGGTTTCACAGACTTTTGGACTCAGACTGGAACTATACCATCAGAATGTTTGCCTTTTCAGCTTGCTGCCT
This sequence comes from Phocoena sinus, assembly GCF_008692025.1. Lineage (NCBI taxonomy): Eukaryota > Metazoa > Chordata > Mammalia > Artiodactyla > Phocoenidae > Phocoena > Phocoena sinus. Next base: position 134,453,748 of record NC_045765.1, on the reverse strand, counting down.
GTAGATCTTGGGACTTCTCAGCTTCCATAATAATGTGACCAATTTCTTTTAATAATTTCTTTATTGTAAGATCTACCTATCTGTCTATCATCTATCTACCATCTGTTTATCCTGCTGGTTCTGTTTCTCTGGAGAACCCTGACTAATCCACCAGACTTGGCTTACACACTCTCCTAGTCTAAGACCCCATTCTGAGGTCTTCCTGTGCCATCCCTACAGGCTGTTCAGTTCTTGTCCTACATGTTTCCCAAGTCGCCCATGTCACTGTCTTTGCAAACACATGATTTAAGTGAATTTTTCTTCAAATATATAGTGAGCACCTGGAAGACAGGAATGTACCATTTTCATCTTGCCTAGTACATTCTCTGACATTTAGTAATGACTCAGTGATTTTACTAGATGCATACATGCATATGAAAAGATAAAGAAGTTGAATTTCCTTAATCTGCATACTCCAAATTCTCCTGGTATATTTCTAAAAATCAAATCTATATCCAAAGGACAAACAGAAGCAGAGAAAAGCATGCTAATGATTCTCTAACAGATAAGTATAAATTCTTTCTAAGTCAAGTTAAAATAACTAATAAATTTTAAATGATCATTAAATTGAAGATATCTGTTTTAGGACCCTGGTATTTATGCTAGAAGTAGGATATGTGAATATAGTCCTTCCCCAATCACATGTTTATTTTAATGTTTGCACCTTTTTTTGTAGTAGAGAAAATTTCTATATATAAGTTATGGGCTTTGGAAATACTCATACAAGACCCAAAATATCTCTCATAAAAGACATGGCTCAAATAGGTAGACACAGAAATGACTTCAGGGCAGAAATTGTGAGCTGAAAAAAAGATATCTAGAGAATGAAAGAAAGTAATGAAGTATGAGAAACCAGGACAGGTGAAGGAATCTAATTTTGAGCGTCTCTACACAGATAGGGGACAGATTTCTGAGTGTTTGGCATGGTTGAGGCCAGTGGGGTAAGAAATTTAGCAGGAATGTCAGATGTCTTCACAAGGAGTAGAACTGACTGAGATTTTAGCAGAAGCCAGGTCAGAAAAATATCAAGGACATTGCCTAGCTGTCCTGTGTTGAAACAATTTGAATCTAAAAAGTCCAGGTCAAACTTAATGGTTATTAAAATACAACTCAAAATAATCAATGTTTCTGTTAAGAGAACAGAGGCTAATTTTTTCTGAATCCTAAGTGAGGAGCAAAGTGCCAGGCTCATAGAGTGAACTGAACAAATAATTATTGGCCCAAGTTTCAAATTTTGTAATAAAGGAGAAAAGCATATTTGTCATTGAAAATACTGATAAAAATGGGAAATTCAGGTGGTTTCATTGGCGAGAAAGTTCAGCACCATTTTGAATGTGATTAGTTTGAAAACTGAAAATATAAGTACATTCTTAGTGTCTAACACTATCCCAGGTACATAATATACAATTCAAAACATATTTGAGAAGTGAATTAATGAATGAATGAGTGAAGTTATTAAAATATCTAAAAGACCTTCAGAACTGAAGATAAAAATCTGTAGTTGTCTCTATAAGTTGATAAGCAAAATTACAGGATAAGAAAGTACTGGATAGGCTGAAGTAGTTTGTTTCAGATGAACAATAACTCTAAGAACAACCAGAAACACTGGCTAAAATACAAAAATAAGATGTTAAAAGTCATAAGAGAGTTGATAGAGCAACAAGGATTAGGGGGATAATATTCCAGGGAGGGGAGACATCAGAAGTAAGCTGACAATTTACAACTAATTTTCCCCTGGGGTATTTGCTTCTGCGAAGCATAGGCAAGAGATTAAGAATTCAAGCTTTATTTAGACATAGAGACACTTCTAGGGACAGAGAATCTTTCTGGGGACAGAAAAGACAGCTTTAGTCACTCTTGTGAGGATGATGGTGACAAAAAAAAAAAAGGAAATTTTACAGGTCTTAAATATGTGGCTGGTTCCTTTCTCAAGAAGTTTGTTGAATTCTGAAACTTCACAGGACAAGAGACAAAAAAAAAAAAATCCCCAAATCTCTGAAACATAGAGCAGAGTTTTTCTTTGTTTGTTTTTTTGCGGTACGCCAGCCTCTCAGTGTTGTGGCCTCTCCCGTTGCGGAGCACAGCCTCCGGGCACGCAGGCTCAGCGGCCACGGCTCATGGGCCCAGCCGCTCCGCGGCCTGTGGGATCTTCCCGGACCAGGGCACGAACCCGTGTCCCCTGCATCAGCAGGTGGACTCTCAACCACTGAGCCACCAGGGAAGCCCAGAGCAGAGATGTTTTAAAGCCTTTCAGCTCTCAGAAGACAACGACTGGCATGCAGACCTCACCATGGGTTGTGGACTTGAAGGACATACTGGGTCCAAGGAAGAATCAAATGTCAACTAAACCTTGCAAAAATGGGAATCTAGCCTTGACTCAGGTTCCTTCCCACTTGATTGAAAATATTTGTTCCTCTCCCCATCTCAGGTCATGCTCTCTTTGAAGTCTCTAGGGCAGAATCACTCCTTGCCTCTTCTTAGCTTCTGGTGATTGCCAGCAAGCCTTGGTGCTCTTGACTTGCAGCTGTGTCTCTGCAGTCTCTGTCTCCATCATCACATGGGCTTCTTCCCTTTGTGTGTCTATATCTTCAAATCTCTCTCTCCTAACAAGGACACTTCATTGACTCAAAGTCATGGGATTCGGGGTCCATACTAATCCAGTATGACCCCACTTTAATTTGCTTACATCTGCAAATACCATATTTCCAAATAAGGTCACATTCACAGGTACTAGTGGTTAGGGCTTGAGCATATCTTTTTGGGGGGACACAATTCCACCCAAAACAAGAGGGAAGGTGAAAAGCCAGTGAGCAGGTATTGTATCTAAAGGGGTTTAGCTCTGACTCAGCTCAGCAGATGGTTGCATCTGGGCTTGCTCATGAGTGTGACCACATGGGAACTGTGGGCTGCCAGTTTGCATATTTTGCTTTCAGAAAATGATTTGCCTTGGGGTTGGGTGGTTTGTTACTGAAGAATAATAGCGGAAGTCCATTTTGGGGCCCACAACATTGTTTTACGTGACTTTAGAAAACAGTAAATACTTTCTACTGTGTAGTAGAGGAAGTGTTCTGAAGAATGTCAAGATGGCAGAAATACTATGGTTTTGGACTGTCAAAAAGCCCTGTCATAAACATTTGGTGGCATCATTCAAAATGACATCTAAAAGATGTAATGAACATATACTCATGTATGATGTATAACATTATGATCAAGATTTCCTAGCAAGTTTCCACTTACATTTGTCTTAATCCATAGTTACTGGATCTATTTCCTTCCCTATGCACACATTTTAAAAAATTATTTATTTATTTATTTAATTTTGGCCGTGTTGAGTCTTTGTTGCTGCATGCGGGCTTGCTCTGGTTGCGGTGAGCAGGGGCTTCTCTTTGCTGCAGTGCAAGGGCTTCTTATTGCTGTGGCTTCTCTTGTGGTGGAGAACGGGCTCTAGGTGCATGGGCTTCAGTAGTTGCAGCATGTGGGCTCAGTAGCTGTGGCTTGTGGGCTCTAGAGCGCAGACTCAGTAGTTGTAGAGCATGGGCTTAGTTGCTCCACGGCAAGTGGGATCTTCCCAGACCAGGGATTGAACCCATGTCCCCTGCATTGGCAGGCAGATTCTTAACCACTGTGCCACCAGGAAAGTCCCTATGCATACATTTTTGAACTTAACAAGGTGGCTTCAATACACTCAATCTTGTTTAAATGAACAATCTTTGAAGACATGGGATGGGACTGCAACCTGTTTAGATTTAGAATCATTAAAATGGTGTCTAAAATGTGTCCCTTCATGAAAACTGCATTTTAGTAGTTCCCAGTGTGGAAATTTTCTATCTTGATAAATACTTCCTCACCTATAACTCAAAGAGGTTACTCAATTGTGAGAATATGTTTTCCATTGGTAACGAGAGACAGTACTTAAAACCTAGAGATTGCAAGTGAAATCACAGTTCATGTGTGAGGCTCACCATGTCACCAGGAATTAAATGAGCAAGTTCCTATACAACTTTCTCTTCTTGGAGTCAATTATAAATAACTCCTTCTTGTGTAGTACACATTTCTTAAGGTCTTAAATTTCTAAGCTCTGTTGAGTTTTCCTCCTCCTGGAAATACCAGGGCTAGGTAGACCATTTTCCCCTGGCACAGATAATTTATACATTAAATTTTTTGTTTGTTTTGTTTTTTTGTTTGTTTTGTTTTTTTGTTTTCAGAAGCATAAGGGCACTCAACCATGGACTTTGTTGATGGAACAAAATTTAAAAATGGCCTTTTTAGTGGACTTCCATGCTTTCCTGGCCTAACCAAGGTTAGACTCTCTATCACCCATAGCCCAGCTGTGGGAGCATTTATCAGTCACACTGCAACTCAAATGTTTTAGTTTACAGCTCCCCGGTTGACTAATTCTACACACAATTTTAGCAATTACCTTTTCTGTCACCTTTATTTGTTCCCTTCTATTATTTCCATGTCTGACCACCATTAGATTGCAAATTCTTTTGAGGGCAATGAAACCTTTTCTTTTCATCTTTCTCCCCTTATTAATATGTTTTTATTTATTTGTCATTTAGTGAATATTATTAGGATAGCTTCACAACACTAGTTTGTAAGTTGAAATAATTCAATTTCTTCACTATAAAGCTATTAATGTAACACAACAGCAAAAGACAGTTTTAAGCCAGGACCACTCAGTACAGTTAAATCATTATCAATCACCTAGTGAACCCCAAAGTCAAGCAAGTGAATTATTTGAGCCTAGGGTAAATTTTATATTATGGCTTTTCCACTATGTCCCATGATGGAAACACGTTTATTAATTGACAACACTCTGCTTGGCTTTACTAAGCACCAAAATGAGCTTACTTTGAAATTTAGGAAAGAGTTCCTCCTACCTCAAGCAGTGAAATAAATTTGTAAATTTGTTATACTTATGTCATGAAAGAAAAAAAATGCAGTCTCTGAAAAGATTAGCTCTTTGGGGATTACAGTATTTCAATTAATGACACTTTAAATCTTGAAATCCTGCTTTTTTTCTCAAAATTCTATTATCATAAATTTATTCTGTTGTGTTAGGACAAGTCTAAACTAGCAAAGTGAGGAGGAAAATGGAGGCAATTATTCAGATAACTGAAGTAAAATACTTTTTCCTCATTACTGTATATTTCAGATAAAATCTTTCTTTTTTTAAACCTGATTATATATAGAATTACCTCAGTTTCCTGCCAAAAATGTATATAGTAAGATCATATTATTTAAAGTTTCTGAGTTTTATAAACTTCCTGACTTTGAGCTTGGCCTATGTAGGTAAATAACTCCATTAGCAAGGCTAAAATGTGTCTGGGGAATTGAGCTAGATGTAAAATGTTAAGCTTCAGTTAATGAGTTTAAGGTATTAGAAAGTTTACCCAAGTAGATATATAAAAGTCTCTTCCCTGTAGTCTGGATCTATGTAAGTAAAATAAAATGAAGAACCAAAGTAATTATCTCAGTAAATGAAGTCCTAAATTGATCTCTTAAATGCAATACATACAGATAATAGAGGGTTTTTTTTAAAAAAAACTTTTTACTTGAGTTATCCAAATTTGCTCTTTACCTTACATTTTGTCATTTATATTTTAATCACTTTTATCATTTAAAATAACTTTTGTTTTTTAAACCTATTTTCATCATTTCAAACTAAGACATGATGATCTTTTCTGGAATGATGTAAAGTAGAAAAGGGATAAGTATTTGCTCCTTAGGAAAAAAATTATCTACCTAATAATCTAGAAGTTTAGAAACTACATTTCCTTTTTTACTTGCTACAGTCATCCTGATATGTTAGTTTCCTTTTTGCTTCTAAAACATTCCATAATTGTTTATTTTTATATTTCACTGTGCCATTAAAATATTTATTTGAAGCAGTGGATATGATGACTTGAGGACAGCTAACTTACTATACAGGAAAAATAAATTTGTTTACCATATAAGAAGGCATACTTCAGGTAAATTAAAAGTAAAACTATAAAAATTAGAACTTAAATCAAAAGATATTCCATAAAGCAAAAATGAATAATTGAACACATCAAAATTAAGGACTTTTATTCAAAAAAGGGCAGCATTGAGAATTTGAGTAACAGGCTGGTATTGTTCTAAAACTGACAAAGATTTAATATCTAAAATATGACTCATGCAAATCAATAAGGAAAAAACCAAGAAACTGAATATAAAAACTGTCAAAGAAGAAGGAAGAGAAATCAAATGGCTCACAAATATATGAAAAGATGATTAATTGCATAACTAATTAGATAAATGTAAATTAACACAATAATTAGATATTTACATGCATTTGATTATTGAAAGAAAGTCAGTACCAATACTGGCCATGATATGAGGGAAGACAATTTCTTATGCACTGAATATGACAATGTAAACTGGTATTACTCTTCATGAGATATATTTTACAGGTTGTTATTAAATTAATTATGCATACAGTCTATTATCCAAAGATTCCACTAGTGAGTATCTACCTGAGGGAAATTTTTGCTTAGCTAATTGCTACATTTTTGTGTGGTACCAAGGATACAGAAGCAAAATTGATGTCTATCACTATGGGAATTGATAAATTAAAAGAAGGTAGGTACAAACAATGTGATATCATGATAGAATTACAATCAATGCACTAGATATACATACAGCAAAATGAATAGATCATATAGTGTGGGCTGAAGAAACATAAGAAAAAGAACATTTATAGCCTGATACCACATATGAAATTAAAGCACATACACAGACAAACCAGCATTATGTTATTCAATAAGGCATATATTACGAAGTACCTATAGTAAATAAATATAGAATGTGTGTAGAATGGGAGTGAGGTTCAATAATGAAGAAGAAGAAAATAGTAAGATGAGAGGGGAATCTCATATAGACCAAAGATGACGTGTTTCTGTGGTAAAAACAAAACAACAAAAACAAGGCCTTCACATTTCATTCCTAGTGAAATCAGAGATGTTCCTTTTTTCCTCATGACACTTTCACTTCTCAAGTTCACATTTACATTTCTCAGCTCTCTGATCCCCTTCTTTGACTTCTGCCTTACTTATTTTACCTTTGTCTGTTTCTTTGTATTATCTGCCTCTCATTGATTCAATGTCTCTTGTTTTATTGTACCACTCTAAAATCTACTTATTTTTTAGTTAGATGGTAAACTCGTAATGTAATTAACTCTAGAAATAGAAGTCTTCAGTTTTAAAAAAGCAAAAGATATTTTAATTCAACAATACACAGTGAGTTCAGTGTCATTCATGAATTATATCTAAGTGGAATTGTTTCACTACTAGAATTCTTTACTCTCCACAGGGAGGATGTCAGAGGATCAAGGAAGACTCTGCCTTTCAAAGTATTTTCTCCATATGCCAGCTATTACCTACAATTCCTTTACAAGATATGTAGATTTTTCACTCCACGATTAGTCATATGGCCACATTTGTAAAGCTCTGTTAAGAGCAATGGGCCTTAAGAGAATGAGTTAAAGGGGTGGTGGGGGAAGGGAATGAACAGCAGAGCAAAAGGATAGAATTTTCAACTGTCTTTTGCTTATGATTGGGAATTATACAAGAATATGAAGAAATCTTTAGTTCAGGACTAGATCTTTCCCTTTAACTCCAAAAGAGCCTGGGGTGTGGCGCCAGTGGAGACCACATAGGGCTCCTGTACTTGAATTCCACACCTAACTGAAGGTAACAAGGCTCCTGCCTCACTGGTGTAGTGTTAGATGATGCCTACTAGATAGTCAGGATTTTCACCACTCCCCAGAAGTCATGAGGTCACCCCACCACCACCACTATGGCATCAGTGGAAACCACCTGGGGAGCCAGAACTCATTCCTACCCAGTAGTAATTATCAGCCCCTCCCCCTTCCAAGTATCCATGAAGGCTGAGAGGAGAACCTGGATTCCTTACCCACTTGGTAATAATCCACTGGTATTATTTCCACCAGACTGTTGTCAGAGGAAGCCTGCTAAAACAAATATTTAAATCAGATCCAGACATTCATAACATACCCCAAATGTCCAGATTTCAATAAGAAAATCACTCAGTCTCAAATGAGTGAGAAAAAACAATAGATGTCTACACTGAGATGAAATAAACATTAGGATTATCTGACAAGGATTTTAAAGCAGCCATTATAAAAATGCTTCATCAAACATTAGGAATATACTTGAAATAAACTAGAATATAAAAAGTTTCAGCAAAGTAATAAAAAGTATAAATAACTAAATGGATGATCTAATCAACATTTATAGAACACTGCACCCCAAAACAGCAGAATACACACTCTTTTCATGTACTCATGGAAAATAAACCAACATAGATCCTATACTGATTCATAAAATATACCTCAACAAATTTAAAAGGATTGAATTATACAAAGCTTGTTCTCTAACCACAGTGGGATAAAAATAGAAATAAAAAATAGAAACAGAAGAAAATCTCTAAATACTTGAGAAGTAAACAATACACTTCTAAGTAATCTGTGGGACAAAGAGGAAGTCTAAAGGGAAATAAAAAATACATTGATCTGAATGACAATGAAAATACAATATACCAGGTTTTTTGGACACTTGATTAAAGCAGTGTTGTGAGGAAAATTTATAACATTAAAGTGCTTGGATTAGAAAAAAATCTCACGTCAATAATCTCAGCTCCCATCTCAAGAAAGTAGAAAAATAAAAGCAAAATATGCCCAAAGCAAGGAGAAAGAATCAAATAATAAAGATACATGCAGAAATCAATGAAATGGAAATTAACAGGGTAAATCAAACAAATAAAAATCAAACTAGTGAAACAAAACCAATTATTTAAAAACATCAATGAAGTTGACAAAACTTTAATGTGATAGTTAATTTTGTATGTCAACTTGACTAAGCCCTTATGCCTAGGTTTTGGCCAAACATCTCTCCAGTTATTGCTCTGAAGGTATTTTTTAGATGTGATTAACATTTAAAGCAGAGAACTTTGAGTAAAGCAGATTAATTTTTATAATGTGGGTGGGCCTCATCCAATCAGTTGAAGGTCTTAAATAAAAGACTGAGGTTCCCCAGGAAGAAGAAATTCCACTCCCAGACTGATTTCAGACTACAATATCAGCACTTACCTGGGTTTCCAGACTTCTGATCTTCCCTACAAATTTTGGACTTACCTGCTCCCACAATTGTGTGAACCAACTCCTTAAATAAAACATCTTCCTATATATTTATACATCCTGTTGGTTCTGTTTCTCTAGAGAACTCTAATACATCTAGCACTACTGATAAAGGGAAAAAGAAAAGACACTAATTACCAATATTAGGAAAGTCTATCACTATAGACTGTGCTGATATCAAAAGGATAATAAGGAAATTCTATGAATAAGACACATAAATTTCACAGCATAGATTAAATGGGCCAGTTCTTTAAATGGGCCAGTGTGTTCTGATACATGCACAAGTTCTTAGGGATAGAGAACACAATTACGCAGTCACAATTATAGAAAAACTGACATTTTATTACTGTAACATATTAATGTGCTTCTATCATAAAATATTATGATGTCATTCATCCTTTCATGCTCAGAAATTTTAAGAGTGTTATATGCAATTTTGGTCCGAACATTTTAAACACATGTTGAACTAGGAATCCATAAGAATGTTAAAAGATATAAAAACACCATCTATGTGAAGGGAAAAAGGAGTCAGAGCTTTGTACTTCATAGAGAAGCAGATGAGGAGAGGTCCTCTCATGTATCCACCGAGAAAACCAGTGACGACAACTTCCCCTGTGAGGCAAAGGGCATGGAACCTATAGATACAACATTTGAAGCGGTCACCTCTGGAGATCTGAGCAACTAAGAAGTTTGAAATTTGGCCTTCGTTTAGCCCAAGCACTGCCATCAGATACTTTCTTGAGTTTTCTTTCAGAATTATGACTTTTTAAAAAATGGACTGAACTGAGGTTTCAGAACATATGCACCATTACCTTAATTAAAATAGAAAACCCAAGTGTGTCTCTAGCGACTGCCATGTTTGACTCCATCTCTTTCATAATCTTAATTCTCTTTTTAATTAAGAATTACCTTCATCATCAATTTTAAGATAGTTGAAGACTAGTATAAGTCAGTGTGCTTATCTTGAACTTGTTAGGAAAAGTCAGGGTCTAAGCTTAGGTAAGACAATGCAGCACATTTTTCTTTCAGGTTTCCAGGCATAATTTTGTTGTCTAATCTCCAGACACATAGTGTGTTCAACATTCTTCTGTCCCTTTCCAAAGCTACTGATGGCTGCATAATTGACTAAAGAGAAGTCCCAAGTTAAAGAATATTCCTTCACAAGTGTGTGGAAGAAGTTTTTACTCACATGCTGAAGACTCAGGTTAATTTGGTGTTTAGACCATTAATTTTGTCAAGGTTTAGTGTTCTCTTATGACGAATATAAGCTTAGCATGTTAAGAAGTTTTGTTGTTGCTATTGTTAAAAGCACGATCAAGTGTCTATTAATAAAATCTTAAAACTAGCTTCTTGAAAACCTGACTACTGCAAATAAAAATATATAGTAAGAAATATGTGGAAAGAATTATTTTATTCAGTATTATAGAGTCAAAAATTCCAAGGGGATTTGTGATTTTTCTAGTAGGGTAAATGTCATTTAGGAAACAAAGTGAGTGGTATTAGAATACATGCAAAAGACTGTGAGACTTTGGAAAGAGCACAAATTGAAAGCCAAGAAAACTAATCAAATCCCAGATTCGCTTGTATTAATGGACAAGTCACTTAATCTCTCTCTGTCTCATTTTCCCTATTCGTAGACTGGAAATAATACCCATTTATAATAAAATATATTGTTAACTCTGACTAAAGAATGGCTCTTGCTTTTATTGGGTAAGAAGGAGGTTTTAAAACTTGTATTTATGTTATCTTTTTTTTCTCACTAAAATGTGAATAGTTGTCTTACAACAACGACAACAAAAAGTGGGAATATGCCTTAATATGACCTTAGGTGAGCTCCATCAGCATGGGTCACTGTTAATGTTCCAATCAATGAAAATTTTCGAAGTCTGAGGCTGCTCTGCAGATAAGCTAAAACCTGCAAGCCCTTACATGGACCTGTATTTACACACAGATGCACCCACCTCTCGAAGTAATTATTTTCTAACAAAGTGTTGTTTATATGTTTCATGCAAATTGGTTTGAAGTGTTGCTTAGACAATCTTATTATAGTTAGAAATAAAAACTTCCATCAAGAAATTGTACAAAAGAAAATGGACACACCAGCTGGGTAAATCTATCACATGCAGCAGGGTGGGGTGGAGGGAGCCCTTTTAATTAGCTGAGTGAATGCAGTTTGCTGAACACAGAAAGCACAGCCTCAGTCATATTAAAATGTGCCTAATTTTCTGTGAAAAAGTCCCATCTGAACAGGCCTGACCACAGTCAATCATACTAAAAGCCACTGGTGCTTAATTTGATTTACCAATATAAAATGCAAATTAGGTTATTAAGTGGAGTGGCAGACGGAGTAGGGCCCCTTTCAAACCATCAAGTTAAATGCAAGCAGACAGCAAACTGGCTGTGCAAAGAAAATTTTAGCATATTCGTTTGATTAGTGCTACAAAAATTTAATTAGGTTGGCTAATTACTTGACAAATTGCTCTACACAAGAGAAAAGGCAGAGGAGGTTTTTTTTTTTCCTTTTTCATCGCAAATATCCTGTGTGTCTTTTAGTCCAAATGCTATCTGTCAATTTGCAAAAGCATTATTAAATGAATGGAAGATGGTCCCCAACAATAGTAAATTGTACAATGCATATAATTAGACAAGACCCACACAACTATATCCATATGTCCATACTCCCTCGTGACTAAAAATATTTAACACAATATTTCTACGTAACTGCTGTCAAAACAGATTATTACAAATCAGTCAATTGTTCTAAAGAAAGAAAATATTGTGCACAATATAGAAAAGGGACATTTGTGAAATTTCTACCTCCCAGAGGAGTTTGTTTGGTAACTATTAGATGAAGTAATGGTGACATGCTGACGTTTCTCACCGCAGAATGGACCCGTCAGCCAAAACATAGCATGTTGAGGCCAAGGCTACAATGGAGTGGAGAAAATTGTCTCCTTGTGATATGCTCACAATTTAAACTATTAAATAATTCCCAAAGTCTACTGACAATTTTTTAGAATAAATTTCATTTTTTTGGAATGCTATTTACTAGTCTTTGTTCCTTCCTCTATGTTTCCCCAGTTACTACATGAGAGAGCAGACTTCAAACACTCATTTTGGGGAAAAGCCTGCAAGTTGTGTAACCACAGAACGAAATAAAAATTTCAACCTATGTCAGTATTTTATTGAGAAATTTTGGATGATCTTGAGTAAAGAAAAGTGCCTTTTTCCATTCAAAGGAAAACTTGTTTTTCCTAGAGAACGTATATGTTTATATCAATATTCAAGAGAACAACAAAGGGGGTTTCATATAATCACAGCTCTATTTGGAGGATTCCCAATTATTTTCAGATACTTTATTTGATTTTTATTGATTTTTTTACAGAACTAGTGAGCCTGTTCTAACTCAGTCATCATGATTTTATGCATAGGTTTCCATTTTTCCTATTCAAGTGCAAAAAATAGGTATCACATTTTATAAACATAAAGCTTCGCAGTTAGTAATTAGATACTGTATTTAACCTGTTCTAAAGTAACATCCTAGGAAACTACAAACTACAAAAAATATTTGTGAACAATCATTTATGCAGTCTGTGCCTTAATTTTTGCAATGAATGTGTTCTAACTTAAGTTTAGAACATAAGTATAATTACACTACACAATGCAGATGCAGCAAGCTTATTATTTTATGTAACACCCTTATCATTACTGCCATTTTATCCTAACTTACCACTTTTACTCTTTTTAGATTTACAATCATCACCAGAGGAAGCAGAGTATAGACTACCTATAGGATATGGATTATGTAGACAATTTTTCTAATTTAGAATAAAGTTCTAGGATAAAGTTGTGTCCTCAAAAGCATACATTTGGCATGAATCGCTGACATTACATTTAAAAACCATGAGGGTGTCATCTTTGATAAAGACTCCATCTTCATACATGAAGGTAGATTCTACAAAACACTAAGATAGAAAGCATAAAATTCAGTAGCAAATAAATTATTGTAATAACCCTTGAGGTTTCTTTCCTTCAAGATATTGACTGATTTTCTTTACTCTTTCCCTTTATATTATTATTTTTTTTATTTGATAAGCTGACAGATATTTTTTAAAAATTGGGGATGTGTTCTAATAAAGTAGTTGATGTCTGAGATCGTTTATTAAGGGTATGGGTATAAAATAGTAAAATTACTGACTTGCAAATACATGTGTGTGTCACCATTGAATGTTTTTAATATTGAATATGGGTGTGTAATATTGAATGTGCTTGACTGTCCAATGGATGCTGGCATATGAATTGCTGAAGAGGTGATAAACTTTTATTATAATTTTTATGTGTTGCTTGGAACAAATTACATGCATGTATAATAATAGTTGTTATCTTTTATTGAGCCCCTACCTTACAAAGGCACAGAGTTTGATGTTTACATATAGTTATCATTTAATTCTTCTAATAAACACAAAATATAAGTACTATTGTTCCCATTTTAGAGAGGATGAGATTGAGGCTGAGTTTAAGTAAAGAATCCCAAATCAAAGACCTAGGAACTGATAAATCTAGGATTTTAACTGAATTCTGTCTGGACTGTAATATCAAGTTCTTTCCCTATGCCATGAGTAGTTTTTAGACATATATTTTTTGGTGTGATCTATTTATGTCTCTAGTACACATAATATATAATTGGTGTGTTTGTAAATAATTTGAGGTTTCCTGAAACCACTGTGATTTGTATACATAAAGTCCATAGATTTCAGAAGTCCACATCAACTATAGAAAGGTTGACAAGAACCTTTGGAAACATCATATCCTCTAAAGTTGTGTAGACAGAGTCAGATTATTTGCCAAGTTGGAGATTTCAAAAGAAACACCAAAAAAGAAGATAGGTGTAGGATTGGATTAGAAAAAGTGAAGGTTTCATCATATGACAGCAAATGTGTTGGGGAAGAATATACCAGGGCATGAAGACATGAGCTTAAAGCCAGGTTTAGCTTTTTGAAAGGTTTGATTTTCTTTCAGTATTGCTATGTTGTGAATAAAAAAAAAAAATCCTGGTTTGCAGATAGGATAAGATTTTTTCTCCTCAGTAACATTTTAGAGGTTAAGCTTAAGAAGGCTTATTTAAGACACATGCATATCTATGAGTAGTAAAGAGTGATTCGTCTTCTGAATGCATTTCTACATATTACTAATATTCCTGAGTATTTTGTTTCAAATATTTGATAGACCATAAATAATTTTTCATATAGAAATATCAATCCTCTTAAGGTAGATTTGAATTAATGGTAAAAATTCCCAATAACAGTTCAATTTGAAAACAATCCTTCAGATTTTGAACTAACTGATAAAAGAGATAACCCTAGGATATAGTTAAAATTACTAATTCACCAGATTTTGAAATTCACTATACTATGAATTTACATGGTGTTAATTCAATCATTAATGTATAATAAGTCATAATTCCTTCAATACCACACTCATACTTAATAAACTAGGGGAAAAATATCTTCATTTAAGTTGAAACTTAGAGGAGAAGAATCATGCAAATTTTTAGAATTAAAATAATGACTTAGTATTTTGGATCAAATCATTTCCTAGTGGCTAGTTGTATTGGTCAAGTGCCTTGACTTTGTCAAAGAAAACAAATATCCTGTTATATTGAGCTTTCTTATTATAATGAGGAGAGCCTACCATAGTGTTAACTCTATCATCTGAAGGGTCCAGGGAGCACTTCCTCTCCCACTCTGGGAACTTTGCTCGTGCAAAGTGGCCATTTGAGCTTTGGTTCTTTTCTGTGTTCACAAGGGACAAGTTCAGCCTATGACCTGTAGTTTCATGTTACCATGTGTTATGTATGTCACCTGTGATACAAAATACAAACGTAAAAGCTGCCACATAGCTAGAGTAATAGATGCATGTACTTATTGAGTTGACAAGACACCAGGAAAAAATAATGAATGAACTTACCTGGTTATTCACAACCAGAAAACAATTCCCTGATATTTAAATGCATAAACAAAAAGAAAAATAATTTTGCTAGATGAAAGAAAAATTTAAGTGTTATAAAAAAACAATAAGTGTAGGACTAATTTATCTGCATTAATGAACTTAAAAAGGTGCTCTGATGAAGAAGAAAAATATTATGAAGAATTAATGCAATTCAATTTCAAAACCTCAAATATATGAGGTTTTAAAAATGTCACCTCTTGTCACAAATAATAAGTTAGCAAGGATGCTATTTATTATTTATTTGCAGAAGGATTCATAGTTCATTGTATGATAAGGGAATACCTCTATCTTAACATTTGGGTAAAATTGTCCAATTACTTTGCAGATGGTTGAGTAGGTTGGACAGTATGCAGGTGAGTGCTGGCTAAACTGTAGACACAAGGACAATTAGTTCTCAGGTCCTTTATCTGGGTAGCTTAAAACAGTTTTCTGTATCAGGGAACTTTATTTTAATCCTTTGACATAAGAGCTTAAAGAAAACCTTAACTTTGTACAATAAAAACCATGTGATTCCCAGAAGTTCTTTATTAGGCAATAGCTATGCTTGAGATGTGAATTTCTGTGGTGGCTTTCCATTTGGCATATCTAATCAGGGAAAGAAAAGCAGGGGTAATAGTAACAAAAAATAGCATGTTGAAACATAGAAAAATTGATTTGTATCATTTGTAGTTTTAGAAGGAAATCTTAGGTTGACTTACTTGCTACCACAATGGTCCATATATCAATATTCTTATATTTTAAATCCAGAGGATTTTTATCTTCCCAGATTTAAGTCACTTTCTGAAAGTGTTTGTAACCACTGTGTAAAACTTAATATGTTCTGGTGCTGGATAATAAGAGTTCTCTTCCTTTTTCTCTGGATTGTCCAAGTTCAGTCTCTAAGAGTATCTCTTTCCCTTACTAGTTAGCATCTTGGTAATAATAACCATGTTTTAAACTTGCGCTAGCTGCTGGGTATGGCGCCCTGAGGAACCAAGGCACTTGGCATGATTAAATCAACTTAACATTATGGCTGCAGAGTATTAAGTCAACATAATTATTACTAAATATTAAGTCATGGTATGATCAAATTGATAAAAATTATGGTTTTGGGAGACAAAAACTAAATTATAGTTTTCCACTAAAACTGTAAGTACAATACCATCTTTGTTGCAGAAGAAATGTTTTCCTATTTTTTTCTTCCTTTTTCATTATTAAACAATCATTTTTCAATAGTAATTGTTTTCTTTCTTTTTCTTGATGCTGGGGAAATTATTGCTGAAGCATAAACACAGCCTGTTCATCTGAGAATATTTTTTTTCCTTCTACATTTCCAAGTACCTTTGGGTTTTAGCAGAATTTATAGATTCCTTGGGGGAATTTTTGTGTGTGTGTGCTGCTTTAGGGCTTATTTTGTCTTTATTTCTCCCAAGAGTTAAAAATAGTTGGTGTGAGTCACATTAACAAAGGCTCACCTGTACAGATATTCTAAAGCAAAATCCAGCTAGGTTTACTGCTATCATATAAGGCATGAATTAATCAGTAGGATCTTTCACTTACCTGAGAAAACAGCTTTTTTCTCAAAGGTATAGTTAAGGACAGAATTATCTTAATGTGATTCTATAAGAATGGCTTCTATAAAGTTAAAATATTCACAGTAAAACAGCAAATTGTCTTTTTCCCTTAAATGTAAACCCCAATGAGGATTTATGAGAATGATATTTTATACACAGTGAGCCTTCTATAACTTGCTCAGTTGTTCACTTCTAAAAGTCTTGAACCGTCTCCATGCCTGATAAGGCACTGGCTTCTTTTATTTCCTAATATTCTCCAAAGTGTTGGTTATTCATATGTGAAACATTCTTCGTTTATCATGATATTAGAAGTCTTACATTACAAGCTGTGAATAGGTACGAGGTACAGAACGACCATTTGACCATCTTGGTTCCTCTATGGTTTCTTTGCAAAGGCATAAAAACATTAGATCTGGCTGCAGAATGCTACCAACTTTCCTTTCTTTTCTTTGTGTGGGAAAATTGTATTGAACGTCAAAAAGAAAAATCATTAACAAACAACAACAATATTAAAAAAGCCACCTCCCCAAACTTGTGAAAATTTAAAATTATTTGATTCAGAAGCTATTTTCAAAAATAGTGATCAAACTGCTCTGGCATCAAGTTAACACATAAGCCAAACTCTTCTTTTTCTACTGAGTGAACAAAAAATAATTAAATACTAGTAATACTAGCATTTTTAAATCCTAAGACAGAATCCTAAACTTTGATGTTAATTACATTTAATTTATAGAGAAAAGTAAGAAGACCTTTAAAAATTAAAAAAAAATTATAATTATAGGTAAGTTTTCTTTGTAAACTCCTTTAAATCATTTTAACGTGTTACATGTCTTTCTCCTCTAAGGATAATTAATCTCTCTATTTATATCTAATTATATATTATTCTTATCTTTGACTACAGTGTATGACAAATAAACACAAACGTTAAATATCTAAGGTTTACTATATTTTATATCATATATTTTCAGCAAGTCAGTTTTTGAAAAACATTTTTTAATAAAGTCTTTTGATAGCCAAATATATAACTACAATAGAATCCAGAGGGAACTATACATGACCAAAATGGTTTAAATTAACCTAAGGTAAAAGTATCATGATTCTGAAAGAATATGATATTTTACACTTTCAAATATTTGCTTTTCATACATTTCCCCATCTAAAAGTAGCCTTTATGAGGGAGAATTATGTATATATATCTATAGAAAAAAGGGTTTAAGGTTGGTTTTAACAGTCACTTAGCTGAACAGGTGAGTGCTACGTAAACATTAACAAAGACTATTCCTTTAAGTATACCAGTCAGTTTCAAACTTTTCCTAAAACTCATTTTCTCCCCCACTGGAGATATTAGGGTCATTTGCAAAAGTTCACTTTTAGAGGAAAAAGTGGTCAGTAAATCTAATACTTTTATCCTCAAGTATAAGTATCTAGAAATGTATATATATACATGTTTTCCAATAATAGAGTAATTAGATGCTACTGTATTTTTTTATTTTTAAAGTCATTGAATAGAGGGTAATATTGCTGTCTTCTATTATCTCAAAGTTCCCATTTGTTCATTATTAATTACTTTATTCATTCATTCCACAAACATTATTCATGAATTCATTTATTACACAAACTTTTATTGAGTAGTTGAAACAAAAGGAAGTTGTATTAATGGATATAATTATGAAATAGGATGAAAATGAGCATACACAATTTTAGATTACTCTATTCCAAATATTTGAGAATAGCAAAAAGAAGATAATACATAAAGGCAGATTAGATAATGAATTCAACTCTGGAGGTTAACTGTTCAAAAATCCTTGAACCTATCACAATGTACCCAACAGGGAATACATAAGCAATATAAGCTATACCCATATTATCAAGGAAATCATATAAAGCTTTAGTTTTTATCTGTGAAATGTGAATTTTGGATGCAGACATTGCTGACAGTAGGGGAATTCCTTTCTTAAAAAGCAATGAAACCAATCTCAAAAGACTTAACAACCTGGGTCAGAAAGTTTTCAGATTTGCTTTTCTGAGGGACCCCTTTCTCTCAAGCACTCCTTGAGCCCGATTTATACTGAAAACAGACTTTTTTCTCAGGTAGATATATGATTATTCTCTTAAAACTCCCCTAAAGCAGGGAATGACTATAAGCATTAAGCTTCAAAGAATTTCTCTGCATGCAGGCAATTGAGTTGTCAACAAAGCCATGATTAATGATATCTTATATGAAAATTCATGGAAAATAACTAGATGCAATTAAGAATACTAAAGAAGAGAGTATAATTTCTTGAACACTTGAATAATTACACATTCTTATAGTTACGCATGGATTAAAAGAAAATATTTTGGATAACTTGTTGAATAATGGTTAACAAATCTAATTTTGCCTGAGGACACTTATTATGCCTTGTGATGAAAATAATGAATAAAGAGGTATATTTTTGTATAGGAGGTTTCTCTCAGGAGAGAGAAAAAGAGAGAGAAAGATGGAGAGAGAAAGAATTGAAACATATCTAGTTAGCATATAGCTCTGTTTCTTCTGTAGAGAACACATTACAAAATTAAAAACCAGGAAACCAGGAGAACTGTGATGTTTCCAAATAGAATGAGAATATATCATGTGAACCTTTAACTTACTTGTATCATAGAATCCTTTAACCACTTCCCTCATAGTGACTGCTTTGAAAGTTTCGGCAACAACAAAAAATTTTTTCTTTCTAGTTTACTCTTATTTCAGTATATTTTTCTCTTTCCTTTACCTTCTTCATTTTTAGTAGCTGATAGGAAATAGAGATGTTTATAACACACACTGGGGGGGGAAATCCCAAGTGTACTAAATCGGAAGTTTTCCAATCCATCATTCCCTTTCTTTGGCGGAGAGGAAACAGTATACAGACATCTGAACATATTGTTCTTTTAAAGAGACATGAACCATTTTTCTTTGAAATGACTCATTACTTACTTCTATTCCTTTTACTACTTCACAAACATGGTTCTGTACTTTCACTTGGAGAACTCTGCAGCTTTCTGAGACTTGTTACAGCAGCAACAAGTGAATCATAATCCCATGTAGGTAAATGTTGCCATTCCTAAGTCAGTCCTTCTGATCAACCTGAATTTGCACAGTGGAACTCTAAATATTCAGCATTCCTGTTGCAGAACTTCACTTTTTGTTCTCTTGTTATTTATATACTTTTATAAACGTTAAAACAGAAAAATGATGCTTTCTGAGAGAAAAAACGTAATTATTAATTAAGCCTCCTATTATGTCTCTAAACCTTTATATACATCACTCCCATTTGTAATAGTTTTGTTTTTCTATAGATTTCTATAATGAGTATTTCACTATACAAAACCTTGAAAATAGAGAATGCTATTAGGGAGGAAATCAAAATAAACAAATGTTTCCACACAGATAAATTGTTAACATTTGGGGACATTTTTTCAATAGGGGTGCATATGTATGCATTTCCTCTCTTATTTTTATAGTACTTAGACCATATTTTATATATATATATGTGTGTGTGTGTGTAATTGTACCCTGCTTCTTTTGAATTTTATCATGAGCATTTTCAATGTTATCAAATATTATTTGAAAACATGGTTGCTAATGATAGCATGATATTACAATAGGTTAAATATCATAATTTACTTAAACTCGATTTTTCCAATGTTTTATTTTACCATTATAGTGAGTATTCATTTGTATAAATTATTGCATGCATTTCTGGATTTTCTTCCAAAAGGATTTTTATTACAAATGCAATATTTGCTCATGGTTTAAAAAAACAAATAAACAAAAGAACTCACACAGCACAGACAACTTTAAAGTAAATAGGTGTTTTCTTCCCACCTGATCTCAATTGTAGACATTTCTACCATTAACAGTTCTTTATGTATCCTTTCAGAATTTAAGAAAATGAGGTCTTTTTTACATATTGTTATCTTGCGTTTTTTAAAAATCAAAATTTCTCAAAAGATTTTGTGGGTTTTCCACATCTGAGAATAAAGAGAGAATTTATTTCTAGTAATGTTTTCATTGTATTGTATGCATCATCAGTGTCATAATGTATTTAATTATTTTCCTCAGATAGTCATTTAAGTTCTTTCCATTTTTTTCTATTAAATAGTGCTACAAAAATATTTCAATCCATTTATCTTTCAGCATGGCTACTAGTATCTTTACGATAAATTTCTGAAATGTAAGAAGCTAGGTAAAAACATTTGAATGCATTTAACAGTTTGAAAGTTATTTTCAAATTTTGTCCTAGAACTTTTTGCCAACTTACATCTCTGAAATAAAGTATGAGAGTGCCTATTTCTCCACTTCTTCATTTTACCATCTGATACATATATTACTCACCACGTATTTTGCACTGCTAAGCATTTATTTTACATTTTATTTGGCCATCTTCCCTCCCTCCCTCCCTTCCTTCCTTCCTTCCTTCCATGTAACTCTAGATAGCATCCTTCATCCATAAGGCCCTGACTAACTTGCAAGTGTTTTCACATATGTGTGTGTGTGTTAGGATATATGTGACTACATATAAATTAAAGAAAAGACCTTCTGCATAACAAACCATTAAAAAGAGAAACAAGGATTAATTGATTTCTCTTTTTAAGAGTTTGTTGTACACAGTTTTAAAATTTATATGAAGTCAGATTTATCAGGCTTTTCTTTCATGATATGTAGCTTTCAGTTCATATTTAGAAAATCCATTTCTTCTCCAAGATTATCTTTTAAAATTTATGTTTTTAACTGCATAGATATTTGGACAAATGTTCCTCCATGAAAATGATTAAATCTGGTAAAAATCTTTTTGCAAATATTCTTAAAGAATCAAATAATGAACACAGCAGTAAGAAATGATGAAGCAAAAATCTACATGGAGGAGGGAATTCAGAGATGTAGGAGGAACACTGAATCTTTTTCTGTTCTCAGGGTATTTGTGGAGCCAGGGAAACGAGGATCCAGTTTCCAAGGACTTGTGGGAGAGGAAGACAAAAAAATAAAAGCTTAGGCTTTATTCTTGGCCCAAATAATTTTGTAAAGTAACTGAGCTGCTCAAAGTGAAAAAACAAACACATAACAAAATAAAATGAAACAATAACAACAAAGCTCTAACCTCAGATCTAGTAGAAATAAGACTACCATAAGCTACAAAGCTGCAAAGCTTTCAGATACGGGAATTATTAGACACAGATGATACAAATTACAAAATATTATGCTTACTCTATTAAAAAATTAAAAAACAAACCAGAAAATATATCCAGGGAACAGGAAACTGAAATAGTCACTGAGAAATTTGAAAAGCAATCCAACAGAATCTTAGAAATTACAGAAATGAGATCATTAAAATTAAGAATATAATGGTGATGTGTTTAACAGAGTAGATATAGCTATAACATCCTGAATAACAAACTAGTAGAAACCAATCAGAATGCAGCACAGAAAAGTAGAGATGGCAAATATAAAGAGGTTAAGAGATGAGGAAGACAGAGTGAGATAGTGTAACACTTATCTAACCAGAATTCCAGGGAAGAAAGGGAATGTAACAAGAGTTATATCTGGAGAGATATTAACTCAGAATATTCTACACTATATAAACTAAAAAATCCCAACAAATTCTAAGGAAGAAATTAAAAAAAATCAATCTATATATAGATACATCAAAGGCATACTGAAGAATACAAAAAACAGAGATATTAAAAGCAGTCAAAGAAGACAAATTAACTTCAAAGAAGACTTAGACATCTGACTTCTCCACCAACTCAAATGAAAAATAAATGTCAATCTCAAATTCCACAACAAGCAAAACTATCTTTTAAGAACAAGGGTAAAATAAAAAGCAGGCCACCAATGTAATTTCCTGAAAGAAATTCTCAAAGATGTACTTTAGGCATAAGAAATATGAATCCAGATAAAGGTGTGATAAGGAAGAATTAAAGAGCTAAATAAGTGATATACACCTAAGCAAAATTGAGTATGTAAAATAATAATCTGTTAAGGGTTAAAATAAGATTACTGTGCAAAACACTTACATATAAGTATTCACATGGAAAATAATAAAATTGTACCCTGGCCACACAGTATACTAAAAAATCAATTACAAGTGGATTAAAAACATAAATGTGAAGGGCAAAATTATTAAACTTTAGGAAATAATTTGGGAGAATAGTTCTTTCATTTTATGATGTTAAGGGATTTCTGAAAACATAATGGAAAATCTTGATAACTTATGAACTTATATTCACAAAAAGTTTACATAAATAAACTGAAAATATAAGCTGTGAAATGGAAGATGATATATGCAAAACATAAAACAGAAGAAAACACTAGTATTTAGGATAAATAACTATGCATATTGCATGATTTTTGAAAAGACAAAATCGAATTTTAAAAAGGGAAAATGACTTATCCAAGCATTCAAACAGCAGAAAGGAAAATCTGAAGAGATCAACCTCAATAATAATCTTAGAAATAAAACTTTAAACCTTAATGAGATACCATGACAAATTCTCCCTATTAGATAAAAAATAAATACCTGATAGTACCAAGCATTGGTGATGATATGGTACAACAGCAATTCTTTTACTATTGGTGGGACTGTAGATTAGTAAACATCTTTGGACAACAGTTTGGTAATATTTAATAATTTTATTCCTTGCTATACATCCTAGAGAAAGTTTTGCCAGTGTGTACCAGGAGACACGCACTAGAATATTCATAGCAGCATTGTTCATTATAGCCACAACTTAGAAAAATTGAAACGTCAACTAAAGTAGAGTAGGTACATAATTTGTGGTACATTCATAGGAAGGAATGATATACAGCATACGTTAAATGTGAAGATGGAGGAATTAGAGCTTTGTGTAACAACAGATGCATTCCACAAACATTGTGTGAAAGAAGCAAGGTACAAATGAATACATTGTATGATACTATTTGCATATTGTGCAGAACCAGGCAAAGTGACACTATCTTTTCAGGATGACTGTGACCACTGCAGTTGAGAGCAGAAGTGGCTCCTATCAACTTGTAGAAGCTGGTTGTTAAATTTTCAGAAATTTGTTAACCACTGGTAACTTGAAATTTGCCATTATTTACAGCATGAAAATCAGAAAATGATACAAATCAGAACTTTTGAGTCATTTTTTCTCTGAAGAACAAGTTGCTAAACATTTACCAGCATACTATTGGGTGAGGGGTAAAAGGGCTTTTGGAATAATCACAAGTTTCTATTTCTATACTGGATGATGATTAAATAGGTTTTCTCTCTAGTTGGACATTAAACTCTCCTACATTTTTATGTTCTCTTGTATATGTACGATATCATACAATAAAAACAATAAAAGCAAAATATATTTCTTTTAATAATTCCATGCTGTTAGATTTTATGTGTAAATCTTTGACATTTCTGGAATGTATTTCAGTAATAATAGTGAAATGAGATCTAGCCTCATGGTTTTCAAAACTAGTCAGTGGCCAAATCTGGATCAGATATGAGATTGTCCAATTCAAAGCCTATGTTTTCTGTTCTATTGGAAGCTGCCTCAAGTATGTTCTGTGGTTTTTATACAGTTTCCCATTTGTCTCTTTGTAGTGTCCTGTTGAAGAGTCGCAAGAAGACAGGCTAATGGTATGAATTCACTTTTGCAGCAGCATAAGTTCAAAGAAATGAAATTATTGTGGCAATCAAGTAGTGGAGTTGATTCCAAGACAATTGATTCCTCTCAATTTAAATAAACTTAAACCCCAATAGTATTATAGCAGTCAAGAGATTGGGAATGTCTACACAAGTGCTCTCATGATATACAATCACAGGATCATGTTTTCTAAATGCCTTCTTCAAGATTTCTAGAAGAATTCTCAGAGTCAGAAACATATTAGATTACTATAACTTTTAACTTGATACATTAAAAAATATGGTACATTAGAAACAGGTACAATATAAATAAAAGTCACTTTATCTTACTGATAATTTAGTTTTTATTCACTGCCAAATAAAAATACTTTAAATGCTTAAAAATGTTTTAATGAAGGTCTCCATTACTGCAAATATGACTTCTATAACTATTTCTTTGGAAAATATTCCCAGGAGACAATGATCTGCAGTTGTTGGGCTAAGAGTATGAGTGAATAGAGAATCAATTTTGAAAGACTAATGTAAATCATACATTAGTATGCCAAATCATACATCATATTTGTGGTACCTGGATTTTTCTTCCTTGATTTTATGTCTGAATAGATGTGTTTTCACCAAAAAGTGCCCTTTGAGTACTGTAGAGGTATGTCTTAGTAATAAAATTAAAACTGCTAATTAAAAACTTGGTATTTAATACTGCTGGCTGTGACACAATGTAATTTACAGCTTTGTAATTCCACTTGATGGAATACAATCTTCTTTGCTTTCTTCTAGGGGAAGATCATGCTATATTAAACAGAGTTCTGACACTGTCACGCTCTTGTCAAAGCACTAATCCTTAGGCCATTCATTTGACTCCCTATTCCTGAAGTAATCCATGTTGGGTCTTGGGCAGCTCCCTTGAGGATTTGCCCTTTTTGAGGATGCTGAGATCAGCCTTATTGTGCAAAGTGATCTTGGTTTTATGCAAAAGATGTCTTAGTTCCAGCTGCTTAGTAAGAGTTTCACTATTTTTCACTCAGACATGTTAACTATGAGCTTATAAATATTGTTCATGTTCATTACTTCTCTTTCGTCCAGTGTCCTCTACTAGAGGGCAATGTGTGAGAGAGGAGTTATTTTTGTGACTTTTAGAAAATTGAGTGGAGGTGGTAGATAACAAAACATAAGAAAGAATAAGAGAGAACAGAATAAAAGAGAGATTTAAAACTCGATTTCATTCATTGGTATTTTATCCAACCAATTGCTACATACTTCAAAATTAAGTATATTCTATATTTAGTCTTTATTTATCATCATGAGAAAAATATTTGTAGTTGAGGGGACTCAGTTCTTTTCTTAGAATCAGGATTGAATATTTCTAATAAAGATAAGGGTTTTTTTTTGGTAGGGGAGATCAAGTGATACTATTTGAACGATTTGGATGGAATAAGATGTCTACAAATGTAGCTTTAAAATGTTTTAATGAAGGTCTCCATTACTGCAAATATGACTTCTATAACTATTTCTTTGGAAAATATTCCCAGGAGAAAATGACCTACAGTTGTTTGGCTAAGAGTATGAGTGAATAGAGAATCGAGTTTGAAAGACTAATGTAAATAAACTGTTCCACAGAACACTCTGATCCATAAGATGCTACAAAAAAAGAGCTATTCTATGATTAAATAAATTTTAGAAAGTATGTGTAAAATAAGTTGAATTGATTTTGTTTTTGTAATACATCTTCTCATCCACGTTGTAAAGACCTAAGAGTATGCAGAATTTTCCTTGATTAAGGACCAAGGGGGGTTTCCCTGGTGGCACAGTGGTTGAGAGTCCGCCTGCCGATGCAGGGGACACGGGTTCGTGCCCCAGTCCGGGAAGATCCCACATGCCGCGGAGCGGCTGGGCGCGTGAGCCATGGCCGCTGAGTCTGTGCACCCGGAGCCTGTGCTCCGCAACGGGAGAGGCCACAACAGTGAGAGGCCTGCGTACCGCAAAAAAAAAAAAAAAAAAAAAAAAAAAGGACCAAGGGATCTCTCTCTCTCTGACTCTCTGCATATAATATAATATATAATATATATTAATATCATTCTCTAGCTATACATTATATGTATATTTATAATCTTGAAATATCTATTAGCATCTTATACAAGAGAGGGTTCTATTGAACAATATGATGATGTTCAGATAGATGTATTTGACAGGCACTTGGGAAGTGTGTCTGGGGATTTTTGAAGTTAGTGAGGATAGTGGATTGATTTATTAAGGAAAGAAATGTAGAAACTGAAAACCTTGAAAACACAGCTATAAGCAAACTTGAATCATAGGGACAAGAGGAACAGTCAAAGAAGTTGAGGAAGGGGAATTAGAAGTGTGCATTGGTGTCAGGCAAGAAGAGGGAAAGGCTAGTCACCTCTGTCTTGTGCCATGGTGGGTGAAGTAGGAACATACTGCCCTGGTGCTCTTGAATTTGGTAATGAGATGCCAATGCTGATCTACAAGGGAGCACCTTTGGGCGAATGATGAAAACAGACATCAGGCAGCAAATGGTGGATGAGTGAACGTGTGGTTAGAAAAAAAGTAGCAGAAGCTAACTCTTAAGTGGACTGATATTCTGAATATGAGAGGGTGAGGGGAGTTGTGAGTACTGTTGTAAATGTAAGAGGATGAACACAAAGTGAAGGAGGAGATGAAAGGAGACGGGAATGAAGATTAAAGCCGGAAGTGGAGCACAGGAAGGAGAAGGGCCACGTATTCTTCTAGGACAAAAGGAAGGTGGGAAACACAGGCTGAAGGACTTTAGGGATAGTCTGTTTTCCTTTTGTAAATTCTTAGCAAAGAAATTCATAAACATTTAATTTCACAGTTAAAATAGCACTTACTGCAAAATTTCTTATCACAAATACTGACTATGAGGCATAACATTTAACTTAAAGTTTTCTTTTCATCATTTATTAATTTGAGTAATAGAATTCAACCTTTATTTAAGGGGTGAGAGATACATAAAGTGACTGATTATATCTTCACACTATTGAGTTTATAATCTAGAATTAAGCTCAAAAGAAAATTAGAATATTTTAGATAAGTAAAAAATGCAGAAGGATAAAACTGCTTTGTCTTTAGACAATCACAGTTAAATTCCTGACCTATATATTTTCCTGATTCTACCACTTTTTAGTTCTGTAAGTAGAAATTAGTTCACTTGGTGTTGATAGTTTATAATTATTATCAATATTTTAGTATCTTTCAAATGAGAAAAAAGATTAACACAGGACCTGGACTTCGAACCTCTTATATGAGCCACAAATACATTTATTTCAAAGGAATCTATTCAGGTTAAATACCTATAAACTTTTTATTTCTTGGAGGTTTGACTGAGTTTTACTCAGACATAATTTTTCATGGATATGTTTAGATAATTGCCGAAGAATTGATGTTTTAAGTATTTTGATGGGATGATGGACTATTGTTGGTAATAATGAATACTTTATAAAGTATCTCTGCAACAACCACTAATTAGCTTCATTTTAGCCCACAGTTAATTCCTAAGAATAACTTATGTAAATGATGAAACTCTAGTAGTTTTTCTGAATTTCATGACAATGAGATTTTGTGGCAAATTTCTGACAGCAGGTACATGCCTTTGTTGCCTTTTGAGAAAGGAATAATCCAAATACTAGAACTTATTTAGCTGTGGAGATTTCTCCCTTTCCAAAAGCTTTGAAAGTATAAACTGAGAAAAGCAGGCTAAAAAGAGCTTCAAGCTTGATTTACATCTTAAGAACAAAGAAACAAATGAAAATGGGACTATTGTCTTTATCTTCACGGTTATTGTGTGCAGTATCCTTCTATAATCTTTTCTGGTAATGAGGCTTAATAGCTGCCGTTGAGATATTAATGGAAATTGTCACAGACAAGGGAGATATTACTGCATCTAATGAAATAAAGTAAGACTAAAAGGAAAGGAAAAAGAACAATAAGTAAAATCTGCACAAATAAAAAGAATTTAACTAGTTTCTAAAATTTAACCCTATAGTTGACTCTGACATAAAGTCTAATAATAGAAATGCATTACTGGTCAGTTTTCTAAAATATCAGTTGTCAGACACAACTGGCAACCTTCTTCTTTTATTATTTTACATCTATATGGTATTTAAAAACCTCTTGACATCAATATTACACAATACCTAAAAGCCGAAATTCTATATGGCCCCAAGGGATGTCTCCTTTTTATAGTCCTGAAAAATGCTGAGCTAATGAACAGATTCCATTTCAAATCTGAAGCCTCAGCTCTCTAGCAAAGATTCTTTTATGATTTGGCTTATTTTTAAAAAATTAAAAACATAGAGACTGTTCTTAGCACAGCCTGTCTACATATAGATGCTAAATTTTCATTAGAATTTACCTATAAATTGTTCATAGCACATATACAGCTATTCTAATAAGAACTGACTGGTGAATCGATTGGTCTTGAAATGTGCATTCCATTTTAATCATATATTTTGGTTCAGGAGTAAAAAAAAACCTGATTCCTTGTCCATTGCTGTCTTCTTTTTTCTCTGACTTTCAGACGTGTAGAACATTCCCGAAATTTTTAGACAGTTAATGCTTATCCCATGCTTAAGAAGAAATACTTATTTTTTTCCTTCAACTGTGGATATTACAAACAGAGATTAGTGGCCTCTCACTTCAGAGCTGTCAGTGTTGAAGTGGCGTGAGCTATTAACATTCTGTTGTAAGTGGTCAGAAGCTTCCCTGGGCATTCCTGTCAAAAGGCCACTAAACCCTCCAGTTTGTGCTGTTTTCACTAGGATAATCCACCCCTGTCCTTTCTGATTGGTTGGTGCTATTCAATATGCCATATTTACTAATGATCCTATGCAACTGCTAAATTATTTTTCCTTAAAAAAGAAATAAAAGGTAAGTCTTAAATCAAACTATACTCCTATTGATGCTTTGATTTGGCTTCAACGGTAATATTTTATTCCAGGAAAATAAAATGAATAATTTTTGAACGATTTTTTTTTGTCAAATAAGACTCAGTATTATGCTGGCTTGGTGTCAGAACAACTATCAGAAATATCAGACCATCATTCATGTAACCATTAAGACAGATATACAGAGTACCAATAGATGTTCAAATTCTAGAATCCATCCTTTTCTGGCTCTGCACTTCCTTTAAACTGCATGCTCAGTGCAGGCTTTATAACAGTCTTATCCTGGCCCTTATTTATTAAAGGAATAAAATAACATTACACATTTGTAAGAAGACCATACATATATAATCAGTCACTTTGTTCAGTTAATTTATGAAATATCATGTATTCTTTCCCATATGTTCTAAATCTTATAACTGTATCTTGGCTAGGGATCAAAGGATAGAATGAGTTTTCATATTTTGAGTATATGCCTGTCACATGACATCAGTCTTATGAGACAATTGATAATGCGTTTTCCAATTAATTAGTTATTTCTTTCAATAACTCTTTGCTCTCTGGCTATTTTGTAATAGTCACTGTGCTAAACATTTGAACTAAAACAGTGAATACATTAGACAAAAAATTCCTAGCCTGTAGGATTTGCATTACAGAGAGAGAAAAATAGAATATAAATAGATCAATATAGTATATCAGATGAATGAGTGTAATGAAGAAATATCAACTATGAGAGGGGGGTTCAAAGGGTCCACAGGGGCAGGGAGTATAGTGATGGAATATTAAGGTTTACATAAGGAAAGAATTGATTCTGAAAATTTCTATTTAGGATTTGTGCATATTTTATCAAAGTCTTAAATTAGAGTGAGACTGATTATTTAGATATGAGGAATTTAGTTGTGCTATTATTGGTAACTCAAATTTGACAAATTTTTCTTCACTTTATTTTCAAGCTCTGATCTAAACCCCTGCACTCTTACATGTTGCTACTATACTTATGAGTTAGCAAATGGAATTCGGTAAGCTCCTTCAGGGAAGTTTTTTGAAAACAGGTGAATAATTACCTGGGTTTTATTTAGATTCAGTCCTCTCTTGAGTCACATTGATCCCTAAGTCTTCCTCAATTTTGTTAGTCTAGAATGCATTCCGTCTTCCAAATAGTTAGGTAAATAGCTAGATGATCGACAGAAGGAGAGAAAAAGAAAGAGAATGGTATTTTGATCACTATGACTACAGTCTTTTACATTTTCTTTTACATATTAGAATTCTAATGAAAAATGTAATTCTTCATAAATAGAACTTTCTATTTGGTACTGCCTTCCCTGCCAGTGATCCTGATAAAATAGACTTCATTTTAAAATTAGTTTTCTTGTGGCCAGAAAAGACTGGATTTGTAGACTCTGAGGGGCCAGACTAATTGTGACCCAGTTCGAACAGGTGCTTTGCTTTTATTAAATGATGTCCAAGGTTAACGTCAGGCAGCGTAGATCAACCTCTACCCTCCACTTGTCTTCAGTGAGAGTAGTGTGAGTATATAGGGTGTGAATTTGACCCCCCGAATCTAACAGATAGTGGAATAATGGAGATTACTCTTTTAGAACCTAGTGATTGGTTTTTAAAAACTGATTCATCTCTTTGACAGATGTCATGCCTCTCCTTTTTTTGGAGTGTAAGTGAATTTCCTTTGAGGAGCAAATAATCTCCAATTCCCATACACATTTCTGTCTACCAAAGTTAGCCGTTTTAATAGGATAACATTTAAAGACTTTTACCCAAAAGAAATAAAACTCAATTTTCTTGTGATGTGTGCCAATTTTTAATTTATATTTGTTGAATTTTAATATTTAGAATTATTTAATTCACAATGTCATTACATTCCAATTTCTAATAGAAACATTTATTTTATTGCTAATAAAATAAGTTTTCTAAATAATTAGCAAACTTTTCACAATATATAAACCTATTTTTTCCCTTCCATTTTCAGAGGAGTAAACTGCTACATAAAATAAATTTTTCTTCTCATCATAACTAATTACGTACAAGAGGTTATAAGGTAATAAAAACAATAATGTGCTGAGATTAGGGAACCTCATAGTTATATTTAGCTCACATATTTCTGTTCATTTCCACAGAAAGGTAATTTCTAATCTTCAACAAATCGTAAATAGCCTCAAATGAAATATATAACTTTTCTATTGTGAAGAAATGCTCTAGTCTGTGGAGAAAAATAAAATAGAATCTATTTGTACTAAAAAACAGACTCTTCAAATATTTAATTGAATCTCTGACAGTGCTTGTTCAAACACTTTCACCTGTATCCTCATATAAAATGAAAATAAAAACAATCATATATTTAATACAAATATCCTGGTAAATTAAACTAGGCTTATTAATGCAGATGCATTGATTTGAATAAGAAAAACAACCATACACACCGAAGACATTTTATTATTTGACTGATAGTGTTTATTTAAAATATCTCCTCTCTCATGATAAGTAAAATATATTTTGACACAAAAAGATTTAATGTAGTTGTTCTAACAAATTAAGGTACAACCTTATCCATTCCTGGATTCCACAAGCATTTACAGAATGAACTTTGTACTCAGATGTGGGCTAAGAACCTGTATGAAGAGTTTACTACCCAATGAGAGAGACACGCAATGAAATCCATAATAAAGATATAATGGAATTGTGCAATAGTAGAAATCTGTGCAGCATGGTAGAAGAATTTAATAAATGGCACAACTTTGCCTAGTGGGTCAAAGAATGTTTGAGAGGGGAGGTGATAACTTAGCTATGTCTTGAGAAGCTCACTAGAAGCCCACCAGGTTGAAAGTTAAGGAAAAGCATGTGTATGGCAGACATACAGACAAGGGAAAAACGTCAGGATCTATAGGAGTGCATGAGGATGACATATTCAGGGAAAACAGAGTAGTCTGATGTACAGTGGACCCCTGAACAACAGTAGTTTGAACTGTGCAGGTCCACTTATACGTGGATTTTTTTCAATAGTAAGTACTACAGTGCTACACGATCTGTGGTTGGCTGAATCCACAGATGCCAAACCGTGGATACGGAAGAACTGCAGATACAGAGAGTTGACCATAAGTTATATGTGGATTTTCAACTATGTGAAGGGTTGGGTGGCCCTAATTCCCGTGTTGTTCATGGGTCAACTGTAATTAGAGGGATCAGGCTAAGGCTAGATCATGAAGAGATTTTTATTAATTTGGTCACTCTAAAAAAAAATGGGTAGAGGATCTAGGTGGGTTCTCAAGTCCTGTGTTCTTCATTAAAATTGACTTTTGTTCCTCAGAATTACACCAAAAGCATGAAACATCTATTCCTGAGGTTGCAGCTTTCAGGCAGAAAAGATAAATGTGTAGATTTATAACTCAAAGGATAAGAAAATCCAGCACATTTACGTTGGTTCCCTTAAACATTTGAAAGTAAAAACATTGTACCCCTTGTTTGTTGCCTTGTTTTCTTGTGTTGTATTTGGTATAGATAAAAAGAGGTATGCAATCATCTAGATCAACTAACTCAAGTTGGCAAAAGCTAAGTAATCAGTCTTTGGGGGACAGCACACAACAAGTTCTAATGGATTCAATAAATACTGGTTGAGTGCCCTCTAAGTGCTAGAGGTCAGGGCTACACATATGCATGAGATACCCTTCTTGCCCTTGAGGATTTTATGATCTCTGAAAGCAGACAGAGAAATAAACATAATTTCAAATTACAGAAGTAAATTACAAGAAAGTAACAACCCATGCAGGATTCCTGGGAGCACAGATCAGTATCTTCTAGAAATTTAAGCAAAACATCTTGGAGGAGGGACAGCTGAGCTCAGTATAGAAGAATAAGTGGTGAGTATCCTTCAGTAGAAAGAGACTAAGCAAACGGCAAGAATTTCTGTGGTGTTTGCAGGAACACAAAGAGTTTGAAATTGTTGGAGTGTCAAGTCTGAAGTGATGACTGAGCCTAGAAAGTTGAAGCTAAGGAGCTAGACAGGGACCAGTGAGGAGAGAGGGGGCTTTCTATTCATCTTATGGAGTTTGGAGTTAGTGCTCTAGGTAACAAGGCATTAAATGGTTTTTAGTAGGAAAAGAGCACAATCATATTTGTACTTTAAATTGGTATCTACCGGCAGGTGATGCTGTTCTGTGGGATTGATGGGGAGAAGTTTCCAAGTTCCAGGACTGCAGAACAGTATACGTCTCATTCACTACTCATCACAATCGCCTGCAAACTAAGCAGGTGCTCCATAAATTTTTGTTGAATAAATAGATAAACAAACCTTTTGGTGATTACTGATGATACCGACAAGCCAGAATCGGGACAGTGGTGACAGAGAGTGGAGAAAGAGGAAAGGATATAAATACAGGGGAAAATTCTAGCAATTAAGATGAACAAAATATGGTGAAGTGTTCTGAGAAATTTAGAATGATTCAGGGCTTGGAGAAAGGCAACATTTTTGATCATGTTGATTTTTTAAAAAAATTCCTTATGAAACACACATAGGCTTGCTTCTTAAAGGTGTATTTATATTTTTGGTTGTCATACATCCAGTATTAGTAGGACTCCAAAGAAATTATTGCTTGTTACTTTTTTGGTGACAATGCATAATACACCTGCAAAGAGACTATAAGATTTCTATCCGCAGAAACTGTCTAAAACCTCTTAAATGTTCTGTACACAGTGAACATCACAGGCTTTTGTTAAGAATCTGTTAATTGATTGGCATTATTGTTCCAGTTTAAGGCAAAATCTCAAATAGTACGTTTTTAAAAACCATAATTTCATCGTAGACGTGGTGATACATTTTGAGAGTCTAAAATACTATATCTTCACCATCCATCCCATAGGAACTATGTATAGTTAAAACTCTCCTATAATTTGTTCCTTTTGTTATTTTGGTACCTCAGCCTCATTGAGTAGTACCTTGGGTAGACTACTTTTATAATAAACTCCGACCTACAGGAATGAGGACAGATGTATTCCCCTTGCCCTGCGTCGCCGATTCCAGTTGGTACATAGACACTAGTTTCAGGACTTAGGTCCACCCTTCCTGTGTTTTTTTTTTTTTTTTTTTTTTTTTTTTTTGCGGTACGTGGGCCTCTCACTGTTGTGGCCTCTCCCGTTGCGAAGCACAGGCTCCGGACATGCAGGCTCAGCGGCCATGGCTCACGGGCCAAGTCGCTCCACAGCATGTGGGATCTTCCCGGACCGGGGCACGAACCCGTGTTCCCTGCATCGGCAGGCGGACTCTCAACCACTGCGCCACCAGAGAAGCCCCATCCTTCCTGTTTTTTACTCTGCTTTGTGTTTTCTAACTTTCCACTGTGTTTTGACAGTTTCCACTAGGCAATCTATCTTTTTTCAGGATGATATTTTATAATGTAAATGAAATATATCTTACAGAGCTTATTAGGCAGAGGTGATAATTATAGAAATAGCCATTTTTCCTTTAGGAGAATGAGGAGAAAATGTAATTCAGGAAAAATAGGATTTTACATTCTTTATAAAGGGTTGTGTTGTGTTTATGTAAAGAGCCAACTTAAATCTAGTTACGCTTATGTATTTTATGAAGGGCTCTGAGCAAGTTGTTAAGAGGAATTTTGAAGATGGAAAATAATACACTTTATGTCTATAAATTAATGTTATACTAGTTACAAGTGCCTTGCACTGTTTTTTGCTAGTAGAAACTCTACTGATGAACATGTAAAGAAGTAAACGAACAATATACGTACTTCATGCTTAAATTTGCTTATCCTAACACCTAAAATTTATTGCTGTAAGCGTGAATAATTTAATGCAGTCTTACATTTGCCAATGTTCATAGGTAAAAATTCTGATAGAAACAAATAAACTCACCTTGAATGGGAAGCTTCTAATATCACAAAATCAATAGAATCAATAATAAGTTATAGTCCCCTAATAATAACTAATTCAATGTGTTTCACTTGGGTGAGTTATTTAAAACTACCAAATCTCTTTTTTCTGTCCCATTAAATGGAAAAAAGTGTATCTATATTTAAATCTTGCTAGTAGAGGTTGCTGAGGAACATTCAATTAATTAATACATAATTTATTCCTCACTTCCAAAACAGCTAAAATTCAATGGTGGAGGTGGGAAGATATAAATCTTAAATGTTTTCTGAATGATTGAATTGACAAGTGAAAAAAAGATTTGATGTAGCCAGTGCATATTCTAAAAATGCATAAAATGTTTTTGCTTTTTTTTGCGGTACGCGGGCCTCTCACTGCTGTGGCCTCTCCCGTTGCGGAGCACAGGCTCCGGACGCGCAGGCTCAGCGGCCATGGCTCACGGGCCCAGCCGCTCCGCGGCATGTGGGATCTTCCCGGACCGGGACACGAACCCATGTTGGCAGGCGGAATCTCAAGCACTGCGCCACCAGGGAAGCCCCATAAAAATACATAAAATTTTGATTTCTATTCATTATAAAAGTTGAAAGCATTGAAACATATCTTATAATTTTATAGATTTACATAGTTATAAGGAAATCTGATATTTGTAGCTTTCTTGAAAACTCTGCTTGTTTCTAGAAAATTATTATTTCAAATGCATGTCACAGAATAATTTCTATAATCTATTAACATTGTAAATAAGAAAAGCTCTATAACTTAATACAACAAAGAATAATTTATGTGGTCTCTCAAAATCAGAATTGTTCTGTATATAGCAAGATGGTAGACAAGTAGATTAAGTATGAGTTGTATCTTTGCAGCCTGGAAAATTGTGTGGTCATGGAGTCATATATTTCTAATTGTATAACTTGGCTTTGTGTTCAGGAGAATATCACTTAGATGTCCTTGTCCTGAGTATTTTGATTTTTTTTAAATATATGAGTCTCCTTTAAAAGCTTTCAGGCATGAGCCTTGAGGTGGTAAATCAAGTTTACCTAAGTTGTATTATAACTGTCTAATCTATGAAAGTAATACTCTATTTGTTTTGTGATATTTGATTCCCTGTTAAATACTTTAAAATGAAGGTTCCTCTCTGTCTGGGTGGTGTGAGAGTACTTAATATCTAAAAGGATTCAGTTGTCATGAATATATTTAGTGGGTCTTAAAATACTCTGTTAGACTAGAGTATTTTGAAGAGTAGTCTATTCATTGCCCATGTCTAAAAGGTAAATGTTGGCAATTAAAATATACCGTAAAAAAGCATGTATTTCTCCTCCATCTGTCTAGTTCAAGTTGGAAAGTGCACTAAAATGGAGATAGAAGGTGATGTTAGGGAAAAAAAACAGGCTTATGTATTGTCTACTCACTTCTAGGTTTCAACTCAACCTGGGAGTAATTGAAATTGACACACATTAGATTTCCTGGAATTCTTTCATTAGGCAGAATGCATTCATTTAAAACTATTCCTTAAATATATATGCTATAAAGAGATTTTTCTTTTTCCATTAAGATATACCATCTATAAGAAATGTAATGTTGACGTGGTAAAATAAATTTTATCTGTAAATAGAAAATAAAACCTAAAGCAAACTTAAAAATAGCTACACAGACCTTTAAAACATTTACAATTTGTTACCAAATGGTAATATACCATACCAAATTAAAACTGAGCTCACACATAATAGAAATTTATCTAATATTCTAATTGAACTTGAAACTTAGGTTTGTGGAAAATCCGTACTTCTGACTATTTTGATTTTGCACTTTGAATCAGGGTTTACATTTCTACGTTTGTTTTCAGCATATATTCAATAATGGATCACTATAATTATTCAACAGGAATTTATTTATTGCCTCCCAAATTGTAAGTTCTATTCTAGGTACTAGTTATATAGTGTTGAACACGACCTTTATTTC
Source organism: Phocoena sinus (assembly GCF_008692025.1). Lineage (NCBI taxonomy): Eukaryota > Metazoa > Chordata > Mammalia > Artiodactyla > Phocoenidae > Phocoena > Phocoena sinus. Next base: position 134,416,562 of record NC_045765.1, on the reverse strand, counting down.
TTCAAAAATATTTATGGAACTTCCTTGGCAGTACAGTGGTTAAGACTCTATGCTTCCACTACAGGGAGCACAGGTTCGATCCCTGGTTGGGGAAGATCCTGCATGTCACATGAGGAGGCCAAAACAAACAAACAAAAATATTTATAAAGCACCTATTTTATGTCTGACATTGTTTTAGGCCCTGAAGGTATAGCAGTGGGGGAAAAGGCAGAAGTCTCAACAGTAATGGTTTGTGTGTGTTGTGAGGAGGAAAAATTTTAAAAATAGACAGGATAATAAGTAAAATGTAAAGGAGTTAGATGATAATCAGTGCTAAGGAGGGAAATAAAACAGGGAAGGGGTATGGGAAATGTGTGGTGGTTGTAATGGCATGGTTTCCAATTTTTGGCAAGGGGCTTAGGGAAGTCGTCATGGAGGATTTGACGTTTGAGTAAAGGCCTGAGAAGAGAAGTGGTAAAGAGTGAGCCATGGAGCTGCACGAGGGAAGTGTATTCAGGAAGAGGAAACAGCAAAAGCAAGGGCCCCCAAACAGGCATCTAGTTGATACTGATACGACAAAGGAGAATGAGCATTGCTGAACGTCTTAGGGGCTAATCAGAGAAGGATGGGGGCAAATGGTGGGGCAGCTGATTCCTTGGACCTTTGTAGACATTATACGGACTTAGCTTTTACTCAGAGAGAAAAAAAAAAAGCCATGGAAGGGCTCTGAGTGGTGGAAGGACAGGGTCTTAGTTTTATTTTAATGGGATCATTCTGGCTACAGGGTAAAGGATAGATTGAAAAGAGAATGGTGAAAGCAGGAAGTCCATTTAGGAGGCTATTTTAATAATTCATGGAGAAATGTTGGTAGAGTAGACCAGAGGGGAGAGAAGAGGTTGAGTTCAAGATATATTTAGAAGGTAAAGCATCAGCTGAACTTGATGACCACTGGCCTGTGGGATTTTATAGAAAACAGAGGATAGAGAAATGAATCCAAATATCTTGGCCTGAGCAACTGAATACATGAATTTATCATTTTCTTAGATGAGGAAGAATATGAGAGGAACAGGTCTGACATAAAGATCATGAGCTCAGCTTTGGCATGTTAATTTTGAACTGAAGTGGCTGGGTATGACTATGGAATTCAGAGAGATTGTCTGGGCTAGAGAATTAAAATGTCCTTATCATGAGCATCAGAATGATATGTAAGGCCAGGTGTTTGGATGAGATCACTGAGGTTGTGAAAGTAGATAGGAAATAGAAGAGGTATACTGTCTGCTCCATGGGGATCTGCAACATTGAGAGGTTAGGGTGATGAGAAGGGGCCAGTAAATGAAGCTGAGAGAGGTTATTTAGGTGAGAAACAAAGAAAATCAGGTGAGTAGTGTATTATCCTACAAGTCAAGTGAAGAATTATTTCAAGAATGAGGGAATGATCAACTGTGTTGAATGCTAAGTCAAGTAACATGAAAACTGAGACTCAATCATTGGATTTTAAGGTGTGGGTATCATTAGTGACCTCAATGAAACAATTTCAGTAGAATTATGGGGGAAAAGGTCCCATTCAAATAGGTTAAAGAGAAAATTAAATGGGAGGAGAGATACTTAAGACAGTGAGTTTGGAGTTTTCTTTCAAGGAGTTTTGCCATAAAGTAGAAGAGAGCAAAAGATCAAGAGAGGATTTTTTTTCAAGTTTGGAAAAGAAGAACATACAGTATTTGTAGATTGATGAGGTAGATCCAGTAGAGGTAGAAAATTTGAGAGACACCATCCTTTCTATCATGAAAGATATAGGATATAATAATCTAACAGCTAAATAACTGAGGAAATAATCAGGTGCTATGATGCAAGTAAAACAAGATGCTGTGATCACAAAAGTGAAGGGGTGAAGAACGATCATTTTTACTGAGATGTATTTGACTGGAAGGAACCAGTTATATAATGACTATCTGGGACAGGAATGTTCTGCGCAAGGGGATTTGCTAAGATTGAAGACCCTAAGGCAGTTGGTTTTCCACTCACAAAATGAAGCGTCAGGGAGGTTAGCGGAAGGCATTTACATGGTATTCTAAGAGCAATGAGAAGGCATTGCAGGGTTTTGAAACTATGTGGACGGGGGCTTCCCTGGTGGTGCAGTGGTTGAGAGTCCACCTGCCCATGCAGGGGACATGGGTTCGTGCCCCGGTCTGGGAGGATCTCACACGCCGCGGAGCTGCTGGGCCCGTGAGCCATGGCCACTGAGCCTGCGTGTCCGGAGCCTGTGCTCCGCAACGGGAGAGGCCACAACAGTGAGAGGCCTGCATACCACAAAAAAAAAAAGTCCAAGCATTCAGAGAGGCATGTTGTACTTGATGAGTATTAGTCAGTAAGAACTGTGTATTGAACTTGAATTTCATTATTCTAAACATACAGTGGCACTCTTTGGTGGATCATGGGGAACTAAGAGAAAGGAGCCCTGTATAGTGAGTAAGAAACTTAGATTCATTGCTTAAAGAGACACTATGGGCTGAACATAGAATAACTTGTAAACGTTTTGATATATTTAGGCCCAAGAGGTCTATGTTAGCTTATTGATAAAGGAAAGGAAGATGGATTTTGGAGTCATATAGAATAGTTCAAATCGATTGCAAGAAGGAGGAAATCCTTTTCTAAATAAAATTACAGTAGCAACCATGTACAGAATGCTTCCTGAAAGCCAGACCCGTGTGGATTGCTTGATCAGTAACCTTTATGATATTTAATGCCCCAAATAAATTTGTGTGGAAGGTGTAATGATGAGATGCTTGGCGCCTAGTAGCACTCAATGAATAATTGTTGCCTAAGGATACTGTGGTCTAGTAGGTGGAGGAACTGGCTTTCTAACCCTTGGGGTCTGACTTAGAAAGGCCAGTCTTCACTGTTTTCTGTCCCAGCATCTTGTCAGAGTCAGAATGCTGGATGGTGCGTGGGTTGACCTCACTGTGTCAAATTTTTAGGTTGATTCACACATATTTGTAAATGAATGGTCCAGAAAGCTCAAAAAACTTTTAAGAGCACACGCTATTCTTACCAAGTGCATTTAATTTCAATGTATTAAAGAGAGAGAAATAAAATTTAAAAACCATGTTCCAAAATTAATAAACCATGTTCCAAAATTAAAATTCAGAAGGATTTACCATGATGCTTTGTATATTGCATAATTCCTTCTAGTGTTTCTAGCTATGGGCACTCGAAATTGGTTTAAAACTCCATAAGTATCTAATAATTTGCTAATATATGTCTAGCACTAAGTATTTCAGAATTGGAGAAAATATTAGAAAGTTATCAAAAGATGCTTTAGGTATCAAATTGTTTTGTGCAGAGCTGAGTCCAACAAATTGATTTGTAATGTGAATACTGAGAAAAATCTAAAATGGTATTATATCATTCAAGATAATTAGCCTCATTACTTGTAGTCATTTCTTTAACAACTGAAATCCAAACAGCTATTGGTTAGGAGTTCTAGACAATTAATGTTTATTCTCTTTATCTAAAGATGAATAGATCATATTTCTCAAAAGAAACACAATTTTCTTCTAAAGGTATTGTTTCTAAGTTCTTATTTTAAACAGAAGTATTGCAAAAGACCTTTTGTATCAATATACAGGCTTTACAATTCATACACTGCAATTACTATTATGAAATATTCATTAGCATTAAGTTAAATTATATACTGAATAAGCACAGTACTTCTGTTGTCACACTTTTCATAGGATAAATTTCCCAGCAGGCAGTCAGGTCGCTCACATACTATACAAAGATTTTCTCATTGTGTTTTAATTATTTATCACATGGATCTAATCCTGTGTTGCTTTTTATATATATAAAACTTTTGGTTACTGTTTTACTATACCTTAGTTTCTATGCTATAAAATGTTCATTAAGAATATATATAGGCACTTATTTAAAGAAACATTACATAGTGGCATTTGAGGACTAAACTAGGTATTGGTCCCCATCAACAAGGGGACCATTCTGTGCAAAAATGGTACTGCCTAGACCGAAGGCCTAAGTAATCTGAAAACACAATCTATAACCTGTAATAAATGTAGTTCAATCATGTCTATATGACTGCAGACAGTGGTTAGAGAAACGTACATATCAATGTATTCATTCTATTATGTTCAGTTAAGATTATTGCATTATTAATACGAACGACATTTATGTGAACCAAAATGGCCCTTATGTGACAAAATAAAACTTGGGAGAATGTTTTAAAATATAAACCTACTCAGTTATTAGATAAATTTATTTATTTGATATTACTTTACAGTTTATTTGTATGAAATTTCAATACTAAGAGATACTATCCTGGATTACAAAGTTGTCCCAAATCACCAACTATAAAGTTAACCATAAACATAGAAAAATAATCCATAATGTCAAAATTGTGCATATATATATATATAGATAGATAGATCAAGTTTTATTTTTCAATAGAAATCAGAAAAATTTCTATAACAAAATATAGTACTTGTGAAGAGAAAATATGATTTTAAAAGCATGCAGACATTTTGTAGAAAACTTAAAACAAAGACAAAAACTGATTTCAAACAGATTCCATGATGTTTAAATATTCATAATATTAAAATATTTGTACATGGAAATGAAGTTGGAGTGAAGAAAAACTATGATTTAATTTAAGACTTTCTTGAAAGAAATAATAAGTAGAAAACGAAACTTTGTATTTGTACAAGAGATGCTTAAATAATTCAACCGTACTGAAGAAAGTAAGTAAAAAATAAAAACTGTCCATGTCCTTATTTCCACTTCCCAAAGGTATTATTACTAACAGGTTTTTCTCTACCCATATATTCACACACACCCCTCTTAAAATATTATTACAGATTGGATTATGGTATATAATTACAATATATACTCGTCTCAACTTGCTTCTTAACACTTAATAACATATTCTGGCTATGTTCCATTTTAACACACATCACATTATTTTTACCTTTTGCTTAGAAACCCATGTATGGATGTACCATGACTTATCAGTTCTCTAAAAGTGAATAATCTTGTTTTCAACTTTTTCTTATTATTACTGAAATATGTCTTGGGGAACATATTCACAGAACAAATTTTAGAATAGGAACATTGGTCAAAAATTTTAAGTATTTCACATTTTGGTATTGACAGAATATCCTCCTTAGAGATTTTACCAATAACTAGGGTAGTATGAAAATGCCTGTTTTCCTATTCCTTTATAAAATTTTAACCAATGTGATAGATAAAAAGAGTATTGCACTTTTGATGTGCATTTCTTCAATTGTGAGAGCTCATCAGTATCTTTTCCTATGTTTACTAGGCATTTGTATTTCTTTATCCATTACCTGTTTATTTCTTTGCCCATACCTCTACTGTGCTGAGAGTCTTTTTACTATTGCAAGTTCTTTTTTTAATATTAGGGATAATAGCACTTTGCATCTCATGAATTGAAAATATTATTTCCTGGTCATCATTTGGCTTTTTACTCTGTTTATGACATTTTCTTATTGTATAGGATTTTTTTAATGTAGTAAATTTTGAATTGTTTCCATTGTATCTTCTTGGAAAAGCCTTGCCATCCAAGATTATTAAGAGAATTAAATATTACATACTTTTGATTTCACTTTATACATATATTTACTTATATAAAATCAAGGTAAAGAAAATAACTGACTGGTTTTCTTTGGTGAGAATTAAATGGAATTCAAATTTAGTGTCGAATAAAATTCATTTTTTCTAAATAGCTTCCAGTATTTTTGTTTTGTTTTGTTTTGTTTTGCGGTACGCAGGCCTCTCACTGCCGTGGCTTCTCCCGTTGCAGAGCACGGGCTCCGGACGCGCAGGCCCAGCGGCCATGGCTCACGGGCCCAGCCGCTCCGCAGCATGTGGAATCCTCCCGGACCGGGCCACGAACCCGCGTCCCCTGCATCGGCAGGCGGACTCCCAACAACTGCACCACCAGGGAAGCCCCAGCTTCTAGTATTTTAACATTAATATGTACTCTGTATTTTCTTTCTTGGATAATTGAAAGCTTTTATTTTGATTAATGACTGTTAATGTTATCAATATGCCCACTTGATGGGGTGATCATTCTTTGTAGTTTTACATTTAGGGGGAAGACTGGGTTCTTGTGATTACATGATTAGTGAATGAGAAGGGGGGCTAAAAATATGTAATATAAACTGAAAAAATCTCATATGTCTTATTATGCCTGCTTAAAGGTAATGATGAGGTCTTAATTCAAGGGGGAAATGTACTTCACATCTAACTGTATCATTAAGTCTTTATGCAAATCATTTATGCAATATTTTCTTTACTTATAAGTTTCTTTGCCTGCAATATCCCAAGTTGTAATTGTGTGATACTTAACTAATATCCCTGTCCACAAAAGAATATTTATACTGAGAACCAGAAACTTCAAATGTAAATAGCTGCTTATTGCTGGTAAAATGGTTTTGGATGGAAAGCATGTGTTATTATGAACTCTTCTTAGGTAATATTAGACCTTTCAGAACTAACAATCACCAATACAAGCTTTCCTAAAATACTATGAGGATTGACAGATGAAACACAGTGATTTCTGTCAAGTTTTAATTATAGATAAGCCAACAATGATTTAGTTTTTCAGGGAAGTTATCTGTAAGCTCTACTGTTTACTCCTACAACCTATGCTGAAAACATGGACCATGATTTGTGTGTATAATGTTAGTACCTAAAGGCTGCCTGGATCTAGGCCCAGCTTTTCAACCAATTCTTCCCAGTACAATAACTATTAGGTATTATACTTCACTTGGCTTTTGTTCTCTGTTGTTCCTGGCTGGAAGTCCCAATTCAAGTTAAAGTGGTGATGTATGAACTTTTGAAGATTTGTAGGTTTGGATAACACCCCAATGAGATCAGATCTTTAAAGTTCATACGAACTTGTATGAAGATTCTGTACCTCATTTCACTTGAAGATCATGAAAAAAGTTATTAATTAATTTGGAAAAAAATGAGATTTTTTTCCTTGCTTTGGGAAGATGGGCAAAATGTTACTACACTGAAATAGATAAATTTACAAATATTTAAAGGATTACCTATTTTATTATGGTGACAACAATTCACGTCTCTACCAAAATACACTTTGACTGATTATAGTATTTCATGACATATCTACAAAATGGCCAAGTTTCACAAAGTGCTTTCTAAATTTAACTAAAATTACCATAGAGGAATCAAATTTGAAAAGGTTTCAGGTATCTGTCTGACAATTAACAATCATGGTATGAAGTATTACGTTTTCCAAGGCTTTGAACAGGAGATTCTTGTCATATACATTGCTACTTCTTGGTTTTTAAATTGAAACGGCTTCACCTTCTATGAGCCATGTAGAAGTGGAGAGGTCCCAGAGTGGCCTGGTAAATGAAATCCAGTGAGATCTTCTGAGTGATGGGCAGAAAAATGAATCTAAAGGAAGATCAAAATCTCCAGTGGATTTTTTATATGGCTACTAAGGTACACAATCTGAAGACTACATGTGAGATCTTATAAGGTGACTTAAACACTAACCAGACATTCTAGTTCTTTTTAATATGCTCTGAGAGAATATGTTTAAAGGAAATTTGCTACTTGGAGAAAAGCCTTTTTTTTTTTTTTTTCCATCTGCACTATTCAGGTCTCTGCTTGCTCCTGGCTGTTGTTCCCATTCTAGGACTACATGCCATTATTGGAATACTACTTCTGTTACTCGCAGTGAAAGCCAAATTAAAATGTCCCAGACAAAGATATACACTTTTTGATTTGAAAAACATGTGCAAGATTAGTTTGGGCTTGGAAGAATCCTATAAATGAAGTATTGATTAACGTGGGTGAACACAATATTATAAACAAAATAGACTGGTGTATTTTCTGAGTCATGAGGTCTTTGGAATGGACCACAGAGTGAATCAGGAGCTTCCACCATTTTGCTGTGGAGATGATTCTGGAATCCAGAAGTTTCAATAGTGATTAGGACAAAACTGGTAACCTTTTCAGAACTTGTTCCTTCTGGTTAATGCTTTCCAAGTATTGCACTATATAAGAGTATGTAAGTCATGTAGAACTTTTAAAATAACTAAAATTTTCTACAGTTGTCAAATGGAAATGTTTTTTTTCACTCAACCAAAATTACTTGAACTTTGATTAGGACAGATTTTCACATAGATAGAAAAAGAATATCTTATTCTCTGTTACATTTCAATCAACTCATAAAATATTCAGTTTCTCTTCTGAAACCATGGCTATTCTAACTGTAGGACACTTGTGAAGTCTTGAGAATGTGGAAGGAATTGAGTATAACCTGAAGATGCATTTTGACTTCTAATCACACTAGGACAACGGGTTGAGAAGAACAATGGACAACTTTTCATTTGTCTTCTCTCCTTCTAATTGAGGTATAAGTGGTATATACAGACTACATTAAAGAATAGGGTTTGATTTTCTGAAACTTGGCTATTAAAAAACTTCTGGCAAGGAATGACTTGCCAGTTTCTAATGATCATCCTCCACTCCCCACAATGGCAAAGTGATTCCAGAGACACCAGTAACAACCATAAGCTCAGAAGCTCTAAGGATAATCATTAACTCACCACCACCCTTCTCCCCACTATCCTACCCTGTGTTTGCTTTTTATGTAAAGTCCTTTTCTGACCCATGATGTCATCCAGAATATAATATTAGTTTTACTTGTCATGTCACCTTAGGCTCTTCTACACTATGACAGTTTTTCAGACTCCTTGTTTTTGATAACCTGGACAGTTTTGTTAAGTACTGGTCAGATATTTTACAGAATCTCTTTCAATTCTGGTTGTCTGATGTTTTTCTCATGATTAGACAGGAGTTGTTGGGTTTTGGGGAGGAAGACCTCAGAGATAAAGTGTAATTTTTCATCGTATCATATCAAGAGTACAGATTATTAGCATGACATCATAGTTGATCACCTGGCTGAGGTAGTGTTTGTTCTTCACTATAAAATTTCTCTTTTTTCCACTTCCCATGCTGTCCTCTTTGGATGGAAGTCACTGTACACAACCCACATTTAAGGAGTGGGGGAGTTATGCTTAGCCTCATTGATAGGGAAGTATCTACATAAATTATTTAGAGATTTTTTTTCTGCACAGATTTGTCCATTCTCCCCCTTTCATTTATTTATTTATATTATTAATAACTCATGAACATTTATTTTACACTTTAGGCTGTAATCCAGTACTACATTGCCTTGTCGTTCATATTGTTCTGGCTAGGAGCTCTTTCAGTTGGCTCCTGTGTCTCTTTGACATACTCCCATTTTTGGATTTGTACAATTTGTACAATTTTTTCCTCAGTACTTCCTTGCTTTTGGATTTGTACAATTTGTACAATTTTTTCCTCAGTACTCCCTTGCTTTCTGGCACTACAAAATATTCCTGGTTCACTTTGTATATTTCTTGCCCCATTTTAGATTCAGGTGTTTCTCCAAGGAAGCCTAGTTCCTGTAATTGGAGAATGGTATTTGAAACCAAAATGTGGGTGCTGGGTGAACTACTTTCTCATAGGTCCTATCAGATGAAAGAGCAAGGAGATCTATGTATGCATACTGATCCCTATATTTACAGACTCTCTATAAATACTTCTCTATGTAAGTATCTCTGTATTATGCTAAATATAGTTGATTATGATGTCTTCTACTATCATCCTACATCATCACATGAATCATTCTAGACTCTTGCCCTGATTTATCTATACCTTCTCATTCCAATAGTAAAAAATATGGCTCCCACCATTCTCCAGCCATTTACTTAACTGGTAAGTTCCACATGGGTATAGTGATTACAGAACTGTTAATTTGTATGCTTGTGGGAAACAACTTTATCAAGTGGGATATAGTTTTTATGTACAGTTCCTTTTGCCTTTAGTCTTATAATCTCCACTCATCTCCAAAGTTACTGAGATCAACAACTTTTCCCCACCCCTTCCAGTGAGGTTATATTATATATATGTAATATTGTTAGATTCTTTTGTTCCATTCTGCAGTCCATATTGAAATCCTCTGACCTCCTACATTACTTGACTTGTTAAAAATTTTGCTGATAATTTGTGCTGTACTTCTATGGGCACTGAAAAATGCATAGTGTTGTGTATACATCATTACAGTAACACACAGAATAATTTCACCACCTTACAAAATCATCTGTGCTTCATCTATTCAGAGCTTCCTATTCCTCAGATCCAGGTCAAACACTTATCTGTTTATGATCTCTTTAGTTTTGCTTTTTATCAGAGTATTGTATAAATGGAATAATAGAATAAGTAGCATTTTTGGACTGACTTTTTTTACTTAGCAACATCAATTTAAAATTCATCCATGTTTTGCCTGGTTTGTGAGTACATAGCTTTTCATCACTGAATATCATTCCATTGTGTGGATGTACCGCGGTTTGTTTATAGATTCACCTGCTGAAGGACATTTTCATTGCTTTCAGTTTTTGAATAAAGCTGCTGTAAACATGTGTGTGCAGATTTTTGTATGGACATAAGTTTCAAATCAGTTAGGTAAGAGCAAAATTGTTGGATTGCATAAATGGTAAAACTATATTTGTCTTCATGTATAGGTTTTTGTGTGGACATAAGTTCCACAAAATTGTTGTTCAAAGTGTTTATACTGTATTGCATTCTCATCATCATTGTACAGGTGTTCCAGTAACTCTTCATTTTTTCCCCAGCACTTGGTTTTCAGTTTTTATTTATTTTAGCCATTCTAATAGGTGTGTTGGGATATCTTACTGTTTTTTGAATTTCATTTTTGTTATGACTAATGACTGCATCATTTGATGTGTATGTGTGCTTATCTGTCATTGGTATATCTTCTTTGGCAAAGGGTATGTTCAAATCTTTTGCTCATTTTTTTAGTTAGAATGTTTTCTTATAAAATTTGACAGTTCTTTATATATTTAGCATACAAGTCCTTTGTCAGGAATGTTTTATTTGGTAGATTTATTGTGCTATAATTTACTCATTGTAAGTGTACAATTTAATGATTCTTGGTAAATTTCTAGAGTTGTATGATTATTATTATTAGCTTGTAGTTAAAAACATCAGCCTTATTTTAAAGATATTTATGGATACTAATACGGAGCTCTCCATTCATTGGGAGATAAGAATTTTGCATATCTTAATGTCCTCCTTTTCTCTCTTTATCACATAAAATTTTTTGGATTTGAACCTAAACAATGAGTATTACATCTTTTCATCTACATATTTTTAATGTCCTTTTTAAGAAATTATTTTTATATTGACCTTATGTTTTATGAATTTAAGAATGATTAATTTAATATGTCATTCAACTTTTTCAGTTTACAACATTTTTAATGTTTTTGATCTGGTGAATTTATAAATAGCTAACAACTGTTATTAAGTACCATGGAGTAAAGATGGAATAAAGGGAAACTTAATAATGGGTATGAGTGCAACTTTATCCAATTATGATTAAAAATTCACTTTTATTTGTATTGGAATGTAGTCATTATGCTAGTTGACTATAAGTCAGTGGAAATATCCAACAATAAGTTATTAGCAAACCATGGTAAGATATCTTAGATTACCTTAACCAATTTAGCGATTGGAATACTGAGGTGAATATTCCCACTGCAGTGTACATGGATGTGAAGCACCCTGGAGTGCTGGATTCAGTTTTGTTTGCCATCCTAGAAGAGAGACATTGACAAATTGGACCTAATACATAGGGCAACCAAGATAGTAAAAGGGCTAGACATGGTGTCACATAAGGAATGTTTAGAAAAAACTGGAATGTTTAGTCTGCAAAAGGAAAGAATGATGGGGCTAAGGATTGGTTGGAGGAACATGATAGCCATCTATTTTTAAACATTTACAGGACCAACAAAATAAAGAGGAGGATTTTTTTTTGTTGTCACAAAAAGACACACTAGTAATGGTTGATTAAGTTCAAAGGAGGCAAGGCTTGACTTATAAAATGAGAACTTCAACTCCTTTAAATTTACAAATTCTAAAATGGAATGGGTTTTCTGATTTAAATGCAAGCTTAGCAAAAAAAAAAAAAAAAGACTCCAAGATCAGAAGCATGTAGGAATCCTACATTTATATTTATATCCTTGAAGTTTGCTAATTAAATTCTTTTGTAAGTCTATACTCCATCAAGCAATATTTTCTATGATAATTGATAAATATGTGATTCTGATAGTGGTAGCAAGCCCTAGATATTGAATAGAAAGTAGGCTGGAGAGAATGGTTAATGGATGATAAAATTAGAATTTTAAAGATGATAGCTTTTGAATAGGCAAAGAAGCAACTATTTTAATTTGAGAATGTATACCTAAGAGTGCACAAAAAATTATAAGCAAATATGTCATTTTCATAAGACATTGAGTAGGCAAATTTGACTGAAAAACAACTATTCGTAAATGCTTACAAAATAGTCATTTGGAAGAAAAAATAAGGTTTGTCATTAATGGCCTCTAGTGACTTCCACAGTATAAATTAAATGATCAATTTATAGTATCGTTCTACTTGACCTCTCATTAGCCTGATCACTACCTCCCCTTTGAAACAAATGCATCACTTGGCTTCCCTGACTCTGCATGTATTGTTTTTATTCTTCTTTCTTGGATGCTCTTTGTTAATTTTTTAAACTGATTTCCTATACATATTTCAGAGTTAGTATAGTATCAACCACATAGCTTTCAATGCTATATATAAGCTGATATTTCCCAAACACATCTCCACTCTCTACTTCCCTGAATTTCACATCTAGTTATAAACTGCCTACTTGATATCACTTCCTGTATATTTAATAAAGCATATAAAATTGAATATGTCCCAAAATGTTTCCACTACCTATTTTACCTCCCATCACCATCATCTTTTTCCCTTGTAGGATTCTACATTTCATTAAATTATAACTCTGTTATTATAGTTGCACAGGGAATTAGATTCATTCTTTATTTCTACTTCCCCTCATTGCCACACTGATGGATTGAAATCTATCAGTAAATCCTGTTGGATCTACCTTTAAAGTGTACTCAGAATGCAACCACTTCTCATCTCCTTTACAACTGCCACCCTGATCCCAGCCACCCAGATTCCTTTCCTGGGTTCTGATAGCTTCCTAACTCATGCTTCCACCTTTCAGTGCATTCTCAGCAAGGCAACTTTTAAAATGAAAGTCAGATCATGTCACAACTCTGCTCAAAACCTTTCAATGACTTCCTTCTCAGCTAGAGTAAAATCTAAATTCTTTACAATGACCCACAAAGTTCTACTGATCAGGCACCTCTCTGACCTCATATCTTAGTACTTTCCCCCTCACTCACTTTACTCCTGTTTTTGTTAACATGAAGACAAGGTCCTTCATCAATTTTGCCATTGCTGTGCCCTCCACATATCCATATGACACATACTCTCTTTCAGGACTTTACTCAGCAGTTACCATTTCAGCCAATCCTACACTGTATAAAATCACATCCCTTCATCTCAACACTTAATATCCCTTTCCCTGCTTTATTTTTCTTCCTTAGCACTTCTCATTACAAATGTATCATTTGCATACTGTATAAATTTATTAATTTATTTGGCTTGGCTCATCTCCTTGTTAGATGTAATTCACATTGCTCGCTGCTGTACTCCAGTGCCCAGAAGTGCTCCCATCCTGTAGCTATTGCTCCATACTGATTCATAAAACAAATTTTAAAATGCTTTTTGAAAGCCCTGAGCATTAATCTGAAGACTTAGAATTGTGTTTGCTTGGCTTAGGAAGAGGATGGAAGATTTCTGACAGTAAAAATTATGCTGAAGATGTGTTGTAGGAAGATTAACTTCCCAAATTATCGTTTGAATACACAGAATTCTCAAAAGCTGCAAAGTTTTAAGAAAAGAAGACCACTTCGGAGTGTATTACAGTAATTTACAATATCTTGTGGACAAAAGGAAATGGAACACAACAAAGAAGAGATCAATTACAAACAAAGAATTAATATCCAAGGGTTGGTTACTGGATAAGAGGGAAAGAAGTCAAAATAAATTTAGGTGTGAGATTAGTTATACAGGGGATAGAGAATTGGAGTAAATAAAGATATTGAGAGAAAGAACTCATTTATGAGGAAAAGACAAAAGTATGAGCTGACATGATAGCATCAAGTAAAAATAATATTAATAGTAAGAAAAGAACATTAGTTTTTACTTCTAATAAAATAACATTGGTTTGCTATTTTTAAACTGTCAGTGTTTCCTTTGGAGTAATGGAGAGAAACATCCAAGTAAAAATATCCAAAATATGTTTGGAGATACAAGAATCATCTGGAAATGTGGGCAAGTTGGAGACATTAATTTGATGTACTCTACAAGTACTCTAAGAATTGAGACTGCAAGAGGATGAATGTTCTGACAGAGAGAGTGTAAAGAGAACAGAGAATAAGGTAGCAATTGGGGCAGGAAGAAAATCAATTTAGTATGGAAAGTAAGGGTGGACAGTTTTTCAAGATCTAGTTGCTCACTTTTATAGATTTAGAAATGTTGCCTGTTAAAAAATAAAATCGTCAGTGAGGTTTGAAAATATGTATATATATATATATATATATATATATATATATTTTTTTTTTTGCCGTACGCGGGCCTCTCACTGTTGTGGCCTCTCCCGTTGTGGAGCACATGCTCCGGACGCTCAGGCTCAGCGGCCATGGCTCACGGGCTCAGCCGCTCCGCGGCATGTGGGATCTTCCCAGACCGAAGCATGAACACGTGTCCCCTGCATTGGCAGGCGGACTCTCAACCACTGCGCCACCAGGGAAGCCCCATATATATATTTTAGTAAAGTAATGAGTAAAGAAATCAGGTTGCAAAGGATTAAAATAAAAACAGTGTAGCAGATGATGGTGTGTACCACCCCAATCCCCGTTCTGGACCGAAGTTCTCATTCTTCCAGCTACTGGTAATGGTGGTGGCTGAGAGCTCTTAGCTGAGTCACTGTCCTAGAATTACCCTTGGCTGAAGAATTCTCACTCACCCAAGGTCATGGCCCCTCTTCTGGAGGCAGATTGCATCCAAGACCGGGCAATGAACAGGTATAAAATCCAAGTCTCTTGCCTTAAAGTGAGACAAGTGTGGGGATCTGCTCTGGAACCATCAGCGGTGTCCAATGAGGTCTTTGTTGTGACTGCATTGCAGATCAACTACTCCTTCTCTCCAGTCTAACTTCACTCTCTCTCTGCCATTGCTCTTGAAAGCCCTCTTCATAAACTTCCTGTATGTGACTCTCCTCTCAGGGAACCCAACTTAAGACAGATACATTAGACATCTGAGAAACATTGAAGAAAATGTGCGCTAAAATATTGAGAACTAATAATGCTCATGTTTATGATAAATAAGCTTATTGCATACATTCTTAAATTCAACTGAAGTCGTTTCAATTCCGTATGGATTTATTAAACATCCAGTGTTTATACTATTTGCTATTGGGAGCATAATAAGAGCAAGAAGTCCCTTGCTTTTAAACCTCAGGATAAATACATTAAACTTATGAAAGAGCATTGATTCCGATTGAGGCTGGAATCCTCCCAGATTACAACCAAACTCATGATTAACAGCCTGCAGATGTACATAAACTTGTGAAAATGCAGTGTGACTGGGAAGGATGTGCAATGATACTAGTCAATGTTTACAAGATGTTCTTCCAAAGATACTCTACGCATCTGTAGACTAGTGTTTTAACTACCTTCTTAGTTCCTTAAGCAGGTGTGCATCTGTAGTTTTAAGAAGACAAAAAGAATATAAATTGGCCTACAGCCATATCACCTTGTAATGTTACCCTTTCTGATCTTGGATTAAGGTAGTGTATTGATGGGCAGTTCTTAAGGAAATTCTGAGAATGTTAGTTAATGGTTCAAAGATAACTAATCACCAGAAGTTTTAGGAAATAAAATCTGTGGTTTCTAATGCTAGGAACACTCACACGATATTAACTCAGCCTTTTAACTTTGAACATGCTCTAGAAAACAGTTCCTTTTCCCCCCTCTAGTCCATTGAGCAAAACCAGCAAGAACTCTTGTTCTTGTGAAAGTGTCTGAACTTTCAGCATTTCTACCCTCTAACACATGGATATTGCTGGTAATCTATGTCCCTGGATAGTTAAAAACTCTGTAAATTTGGATTTCCATAAACATAAAAGATTTTTTTAAATGTACTAGCTGTTAGGTTGAGAGGACTTACAACAAGGAAAGAAATCAGAAGACACCATAATGATAAAGTAGGAAGTGGCATTCACAGGTAAGGATGTTGTAAGAATACTTATTACAAACACCTATCCACCATGTACTTAAATATTTCTCAGGAAGGAAAATCCAAGTTTTTTTTCAGAAACTCAGAATTTAATAGTTTTTGCCATCAATCTTAAATAAACCCCTCTATGACAGTTGAATTCCATTTCTTGATTTTATATCTTTAATGCTCTCAGTAATCCATATAGCAGCCTGTAATAAATTTTCATCATCTTAACTGAGAAATCATTGAAATTGGTGTGTTTTCTGTCACCTCACATTTGGTGTGGATGACCTAATTTGATTTTGTCATCCAAAATACACATAAAACATTCTCATCTGTATTGTTTTCATAGTTCTTGTCCTGAAAAATCTTACATTAGTGTTGAGATCATGACCAAGATTGCTGCAACATTATGGGACAATAGAAGCTGTTTTCAAGATGAAGGCATCCATCCCAAAATGATGCTATATTGTTTCACCCCCAACACATTCCTAAATGGCTTCCTACCTACTTTTAAATAAGAAATGTGAAGGAGCTGACATTTCAAATAAGAAATATGAAGGAGGGACTTCCCTGGTGGTCCAGTGGGTAAGACTGCACACTCCCAATGCAGGGGGCCCTGGGTTCAATCCCTGGTCAGGGAACTAGATCCCACATGCATGCCGCAACTGAGTCTGCATGCCACAACTAAGACACAGTGCAACCAAAATAAATAAATAAATAAAAATTGAAAAAAAAAGAAATATGAAGGAAGTATAAAACTAATCTGCATAAAGAAAGCATTTCAATGACAATGCTTGCTTTATTCCTGATTTTTAAACTAATGTCTCATCTTTTGTTTTTAACCTGATTTGCTCAGCATTGCTTGGTCTGGAGTTAAAAGAGGTACTTCTATATCCTCTGGGCTTTCTCATCTTAGTAATGTTTACCAATTTGGAGGGAATGGCCTGTTAACAATTTCTGGATTAAATTTTTATTTACAAAGTGTCCTGCTCTGGGAGTAAGATTGAATCACAGAGTTTCCTTGGTGAATAAGCTTATGTGGCTTATTCCTACGCATGCATGAATTTTAGATAGTACATTATCTTAATCAGTATGCAATATGTGTTTGACACTGCAGAGTGATATAGAGAAATCCTGCTCTTTTGGGTAGACAGCTATTGGCCATGACATTTAAGCGAGGCAGTTGCTTCCTTTACAAAGAGAATTAAGAATTGGGTTTATCATGACAAGTGTAAATGTTTAGACCAAGAATTAACAACTTTTTCTTGTGTATATATAGAAAAACAACATGATTGTGCTGGCAAACATCTGATGGGATATCAAAAAAAGTGATTAATTCCACTCCATCTGGGACCCTTTGTATAATCCCATTTTTTTCCAGAAATATTTTACAACAAAGCCAAGGCAACTGCTGAACCCTTTGCAAAGGCTGCCTGACTATTTGTGTATCTGTCCATCTGTTTGTTTGCCCATATGTCTTTGGTTAGAGAATAACATATATTTCTGTATAAGTCTGTCTCCATAGATCAGGAAGTAAACAGATTTAAATGGTAGCAGTATTGTTTACTGCACATCCGCAAAGTTTGGAATCACAAACTATTTGCAAACAGTAGTTTATAAATTGCATTACTTAAGCTGTGTGATAAATACAAAAAGTGAAGTATGTAAAATAATTTGGAAAGATATTTTGCTAAGCTGAAAACACGCAAGGTGCCCAATATGTGCAATACAATCCCTTTATAAATATATATGTATTATATATAATATATACATATATTGTGATACATGTATATATAATATATATACAAATAAATGTATTATACTATGTATATACCATATATTTAAAAAGTAATCAGAACACTCATGAAAATATTGGGTGATTACTTTTGGGGAGAGAAATGAGATAGAGTACAATTTGATGGTAATATTACCACTAATCTTCATAATTCCTTAGTGTTTGAATTGTTTTTTAATATGTATAAAAATTTTTAACAAGTGTAAAATTGTTTTTATAATTTAAAATATATCTGAGAATGAGGTACATAATTTTGCTGTTCAGAGAATGAAGAAGCAGGAATTCTTCTATGTGGGCATATTAGCCAGAAGTCAGTTTGAAGGATCTTTATGTGTAATCCATCATTTTGTTCTTTTTTTTTGTCAATATAGCTTCTAAATTGTTTTCCTAGAATATCAAAATCAAACTACCTGGATTTATGCTTTTTTACTGAGGCAAAAGAGATCACTGTCAATGTCTAGTAATTTTGGAATTGCCTTTTTTTAAGGGAAAGTTTTTAGAAATTTCCAACAAGGAAATTTAAAACAGTCTAAGGCCATCAGAAAACTCATGTAGAAAATAAAATTTTGCTGAATAAAAGATAAACATTTCCTAAATTATATTCAAAATAGCATCAACTACACGTGAGTCAAAATTATTGCAGCACTGACAGACACAGCCATAAAATGCTATGAATTTTTTACAGTACCAGGTGTGAACATTATGAGGTCAGAAACAGCTTCATTTGGAATTAACAATAAGCTGGGACTTCCCTGGCAGTCCAGTGGTTAAGACTCCATGCTCCCAGTGCAGGGGGCATAGGTTCGATCCCTGGTCAGGGAACTAAGATTCTGCATGCCACAAGACGCGGCCAAAAAAAAAAAAAAGTTAACAATGTACTGTTAATAAACCAATAAAAAAAAAATCTATCTTCTCTTTGTTACTTTCATTTTTCTTTTAGGTAACATTTTTTTTCCTTTATGAAAATCCTTTCTTCATTTCCAATTTTGTATATAATTCTTCTATCTTGATGGTAGCATGTGATTGATAAGATCCTGGTGATTGAAGCAATGACTTTTTTTTTTTTTTTTTTTGCGGTACGCGGGCCTCTCACTGTTGTGGCCTCTCCCGTTGCGGAGCACAGGCTGCGGACACGCAGGCTCAGTGGCCATGGCTCACGGGCCCAGCCGCTCCGCGGCATGTGGGATCTTTCCGGACCGGGGCACGAATCCGTGTCCCCTGCATTGGCAGGCGGACTCTCAAGCACTGCGCTACTAGGGAAGCCCGAAGCAGTGACTTTCTAATGGTAAGTTCAATTACAGACATTCTGAAATTTGGCCCAAAGGCTCCATGATTTCACTGTAAGGATAATTAGAAAGGACACAGTTGGCATTAACGGTGTTGATAATTATTCCATATTTGGGGATCTGGTGCAACTTGCTTCCAAAGTCCCTAAAGAGGTTAAATAGAAAGTAAAATGTCAGAATCTTGGAGATTATCACAGATGGGTACTTGGAACACCTCCTAAATTCCCCAGAAGAGTGGTCCTCAAATTGAAAGACATTGTCATCTTGGTAGAAAGCTATAAAGAGCTAAAGATTAAACATATAATAAAGCATTAAATATTATATAGGTGTATGCATTTATATTTATAAGTATATTTATATATATGATTATATATGTATGTATGTGTGTGTGTATATATATGTATATATTCCCAGATTCTACTATTGATAAGTGGGAACTTAAGAAAAAAATATATTAGGATAAAATTCACACTTGAGATAATTCTTGCATTAACATTTTTCCATTTATTGAATAAAAACCACATTGATTTAATTTGTGCAATCATAAAATCTTGGTGTTCTGACAAAGAATAGTTTGAGAATCTTGAAAAGGTGTTCTTTCATTAATTGTTCACTCATCAGTATTGAGCTCTACATTTGTATATGCAACTGCCTACTTAACAACTTCACTTAGAAGTTTACAAGGCAGTTAAAATTAAGTGCAGCAAAAATATAACAAAACAAAAAGACCTCTTGATTCCATCCCAGCCTGTTTCTCCTCACCAACTCCTCAGTGAACAACACTATACACTTAGTAACTCAAGATGAAAATCTGAGCAGTGATCTTAGATTCCTTTCTTTCCCTCATCTAATCACACCTACGTCTGTGTCCTCTACTGCTCCCCTAGTCCCACCTACTGGTATCTCTCTTAGCTTCATTTTTTTTAGGAACTTCCTAACAGAACTCTTAACTTCATGCTCCTCTTAAAGACTATTCTCCACACAGCAGCCAGACGATCTTAAAAAAAAAAATTAGATCATATCTCCCCTTTCTTCAAACACCTGATGCTTAGAATAATAAAATGCAAACTTCTTATCTTTGCCTGCAACACCCAATATGACTGATTCCTGGTCTGTCCCATCTCCTCCCACCTCTGCTTTCTTGTCTCCTCTCTAGTTACACTGGGTTTCTTTCTATCACTTAAACACATGGAACTCATGTCTGGAACATAGTTCATAATGATTATTTGTGGGATGAATGAAGTACTTGATCTGGGGAACACAAAGATGACTAATGTACAGGTTCTGATCTCCACAAACTTATCGTCTAGTAGAAATTGATGCACCAGTAAACAAGAGCAATAAATGTTCCAGGTGGTATGAGGAGACTATTTATAGAGGTTATAAGGCTACGATGGGGAGTAATCAATTTTACTTGATGTCTATTGAATTACGTTTCAGAAGAGAACTTGGGAGACATTGGCCAGGAAGGCCCAGATCTAGGAGGCACTGGGGGCAGGTGGTGTCCTTCCTGAGGTTCACAGAGGACTGAAGCCTCGTCAAGAGGAAGGGGACACACAGTCACTCAGCCTGGCTTGACCAAAGCATTAGACCTAAATAAGGGTCTATGGTTCCACTTTATTATGAACAACACAGAAAAGTAAAAAACAAAAACAAAAACCCAAACTTTATGGGTCAAGAGATGTCATCGGATTAGAAATGCATTTCTTATGCCCAGACCAGACTCACTGGGTCCACTTGAACAATTCATTCTTTTGTTTACTATACAGATATTGATATCATCTACACTTTATCATTGGTGTTATTCTGACTGTTGGAGATGGAAGATTGAGCATAACAGGCTAAGTCCCTGCTCTCATTGTCCTTATAGTCTAGTGTGGGAGACTGGTCAAAACAAGCAAATAAGTATTTACTCTTTCAGGCAATGATCAATGTTCTGAGGAAAAACAAGGCAGGTAAAGGAACAGACAGCAGTGGGAGAGAGAAATTGCTGTATTACTCGGAGTTATCATGAAAGGTCTCTCTGAGGTGGTGAAAATTTGAGTAAAAACCAGAAGAGACTGAGGGAGGAAGATGCAGCAAGCTGGAGGAAGAACTTTTTTTTTTTTAATATTTATTTATTTACTTGGTTGTGCCAGGTCTTAGTTGCTGCATGTGGGCTCCTTAGTTGTGGCATGTGAACTCTTAGTTGCGGCATGCATGTAGGATCTAGTTCCCTGGCTAGGCATCGAAGCCGGGCCCCCAGCATTGGGAGCACGGAATTTTAGCCACTGCACCACCAGTGAAGTCCCGGAAGAAGAACATTCTTGACTGGCGAAATGGCAATGACAGAAGCCTTGAAGCACACACATGGCTGGGTTACTGGAGGAAGAGCAAGGAGGCAAGTGTCCCAGGTGTGGTGAGCTAGGGGGAGAGTGAGAAAATCTGAGATAGAGCTGGTGCAGATCACATAAGGAACTGTAAGCCTCTCGCTTTTATTGAGCGTACCAGGCAGCTACTGGAAGTTTTTGAATAGAGGGAAGACACCACATGACTTATTTTATAAAAAAATCAATCCCATAGAGTAGGTAGAGTGGAGGACCAGAAGGGAACTGGGTGACTAATTGGTTGCCTATAGTAGGGGTCCAGGCAACAGACGATGGTGGTTTGAACTAGGGTACCAATAGAGAGGGCAAAGGGACTGAAATGAGTTATATTTTTGAGGTGAATCACTCAGGACTGCTTAACTGTGTGGTGAGAGTAAGAAAAAGAGAGGAATCAAGGATGGCTTCTGGTGTTTGTTTGTTTCTTTGTTTGTTTGTTAGAACAATTGGCTGGATGGTTGGACCATTTATTGTGTGGACAGATAGATTTGGAGTTGAAAGTCAACATCTATTTTTGCTGTACTAGTTTGTGATGCCTATTACTTAAGCAGATAAGTATATTCAGACTAGAAGCAAGGAGACATTTTAATAGAGATAAAACTCTAGGTTTCCAATAGTAAAATTTTGATTTTAACACTTCAATCTTAGTTTATAAGACTAAGTGTTTAGGTAGATACAGTAGATACTAACCCAATTGGGAAGAATGGATCGAACTCTAAAGCTGAAGACGTGGTGGGAATCTCCCAAGACATCACTTTTTAGTGAGCAACAGTAATTGAGTTAGTAATTAGAAGTCTACATATTGAACCTGGAATGTGAGAAAAGGGAATCTCATAATTTTATGAGGTTTTTCATTAGGAAATATATGAATTGCCAGTCCTGCTTCAGCACCAAATATTCTAAACTTTCCTAGTGCCTACCATATTAAATTTATAATATATACTATCTCTTTGTGTTGTGCCACCACAGATTGACTTCAGGTAAAAAGACATACAATTCACAGCTTTTTCTATAAAAATTACATTTCAGTCCAGTCATTAAGGTTATATCCCGCCCTTGATTAAACTTTCGTAAATCCTCCAGGTTCAACAATTACAATAACAAAAAGAGTATATTAATTTCATAGATGTCTAGGGACATTTATTCTGTTTAAATTTTACTACTCATTAATTTCCAAAAAAAATGTTCCAGCTAGACTTCCCAACGGAGAATTCAGTGTGCTTTTCTCTCTATATTTACTCTTATATTTGTTCATTTAGGATAACGAAACTAGAAAACTGGAAAAAATTCAAACAAATATTCTTTTACTGCTTAGATATTAAGGAGAGTTTAAACTCATAGCAATGCAAGAAGAAACATCTTAGGAACATAACTAGAATGTTATTTTTGGTGAATTTAAGTGGAATTTTAATTAGAAATAACATCCTAATACGATTCTTTTACTAGTTAAATATGTCTTCATTCTGTCTAAATTATTGTCCTATGAATTAAAAAGAAAGAAATTGAAGATGATTTCTAAAAATAAAACCATAATAGATACGGCCTTGGAATTTTATCCCTTTCTGTATAATGAATACAATTAATGTTCTGTAGAGGTAATTTATCTGAAATTACTGTACTCATTATGTTAAATTATCTCTAATTATTATTTTCAGGCAATTTGGCACAAATAGACTAAGTTCAAAATTATAATCCTCATGGAATCTATGGTGTTTGATAACCAGAAAGTTATAACTTTATGTATGTAATCATGATGTCAAATCAGCAGCCGACTGAGTGGAACTGGATGGAGCCAGTGCTTTCTAGCAGGTGGAATACTGAAAAGGGATTCAGTAGCTGTGCATTCTATTCCCACCTGGCCCTCCTTTTGTGATGCTATACAGAAACACTCTCCTAAATAGGAATGAGCCATGCTGCTTTACTCATATAACTACTAAGATTAGATTCAGTTTTGAACTCATTAGCTGAAAGGAGGCATTTTATTGTTGTAGTATAATACAATTGTGTTCAGAACTGGAAAAAAAAAAAAACAGCCAATGATACAGATATGTTTTGGTAGTGATCAGTCCCATTAGTAACTCTAGCCACTACTGAACTTCAGAGAAAGAAAGGAATATTCTCATTGACTGTAAAAGCTCTGGTTTGTCTCCTTGGTTCACACTTGATTTCATTCTTTTTCTCAGAAGTTATGAGCTACTCACATTGACTGTAGGAACAAGGAGGCTGATAAAACAGACCTCCTAGAAGAAGCCTTGCTTTCTTAACACTGAAGAGGATCCCAGTTTTCAGAGAAGTCTTTTCCTAATGGGAGCTAGCCCAACAAATGCCTTCTGCCCTAGGGGCCTGTCTTACAAATGGTGATTCAAAAGAAGTACAAGGAACTGACTGACAGGAGGGGAAAGAAATGTGGTTAGGTTCAATGAAGGTTATGTTTAGCTTGAAAAAAAAAAAAAAGTCTGGTTTAAGAATTTCCTAAAATGCTCTAGAATCTCAAAATGCTGTAATCAAAAGCAATTGCAAAAATTTACTTTGACATTTGTTTTACATTTCGTAATCTTGTGGAAATCACATCTCAACCTTTTATGATTTTTTTTATTTGAACACACTTTAAAAAAAAGTCTTTCGGGAATGAATACATTAAAGACATATTGCTAGAAAGTCAGAAGGCATAGGAGTATTTTTATCAAATCAGTATGAAATCAACTGCTGTAAATCACTGAAATTAGACAACATGCATCGCTCATGACTTCTTACAAAGAATCTAAATAGATAAATACCACCAAATAATCATCTCTAGCTGAATTCTAGAAAAACATACACACGTGACCAAATAGAATTTCATTCCAAAATATTTGATCGTATCCCCCATACTGCTGGAAATGGTGGCATTTTACACCAGTCCCCCTCTTGTATAAAACACGGACACAATTCCGGAGTCGCTTTGCAAGCCAGACGTGGTCTACTAATTACATTTAAATTATTGCTAGTTTCTGTTCACAGCCTGGCTAAAGATTCTGAAGATTTAACTTTTTCCTTTGCAAAGCTTCAGTCTAGGCCAGCCAGATTTTGGAGAATTCTCAGGACTTGGTTTGTAATATAACACCTCTTAAGAAATCATTTCACTGAAGCAATTGTTTTATCATCTCCCTAACGATCCTAAGCTTGGCCCTGATCTCAGGAACATTTGTGACAGCCACGTTGCCCTCGCCCACCTGTGTTAGGTTTCTCCTCCTCCCTTTCTCTGCATTTTCCACACAACAGGACAATCCAAATTGTGTGTCATTTAGGTGTCACCAGTTCTGTGAGACGTGAAAAGCTCTGCCAGTTAACATAAAACAAAATCCCGGAGGTTTCATGGAATCACATTTCCCTGCTGCAAAGAAAGTTGAGAAGAGGGGCAAGGTAGCTTAGAGTGGGAGTTTGAATGAGGACACTTTGTCCATGAATGGAAACTCTACATTCTTTGTGATTTTAACAGGCTGTGTCTGTTCTCCTTGAAAGAAATTGTATGAGAGAAGATTGGATTAAGTAGTTTTTATTTTATTTCAAAGCACTTGTACACTTTTCCAAAGATCAACTTACTTAGCCAAGTAATAAACTCTTGTTTTACAATAATACTAGTGTATATTATATCACCCTAGCTTACTACAAAATACAGAATTAGAGTTGGGAAACAAAACATTTGTTTCTTTGGTGAATGAGGCATATATCATTACCTATTCACTCTGCCAGATATAACTTGAACCTTTTAAGCTATTCAAAGAAAAACCCAACTAGTTAATCTGCTTTAGGAGGAAAGAAAAATAGCTTTGCACTTACTCACAGTCTTTCATATTTTTTTAAAAAATCTTAGCCATTTGCAGTCAAAAGGAAATCTAAGTTTATATTTTCTTTGCATGTGTATCTTTTGAAAAGTTAAAAAAATGTGTTTTGCATGTTTTCCAATTTCACTTTTCACACTTTTTAGAGGATTGCAAGTTTCACAGTGGATGAATGAGTTCATTAAACCAAATATTCATTTGGCTGTTTATTTCTCATCACACAGAAACCAGAGTGTGCAAATCATAAATAATTTCAATTACAATACAGTTTCCTTCTCATTCCTCAAACCAACCACACATATGATTATGATTTGCCTGTTTTTAGACTTGTAGTATCACTCTTTGATTTCTCTTATATACCTCTAAAGCTGTGCTTTTAAAAAGGTCCCTGTTGGGCTTCCCTGGTGGCGCAGTGGTTGAGAGTCCGCCTGCCGATGCAGGGGACACGGGTTCGTGCCCCGGTCCGGGAAGATCCCACATGCTGCGGAGCGGCTGGGCCCATGAACCATGGCCGCTGAGCCTGCGCATCCGGAGCCTGTGCTCCGCAACGGGAGAGGCCACAACCTGTTGTCACGAACGTAACTGTTGCTTAGACACTGGCATATGAAGACAAAATCCATTCTTATATGTTCTGTCTAATTAACTTAAATTTTTCTTTTTTTGCTCACAGATTGTCCAATTCTTTATTTACTTTGTGTCTGGCACTCTGTATAATAGTCAACTTTGCTGTAGGAAAAGAATTAGATAGTTTCCATACATTTTCCTAAGTGTGGCTTGAAAAAAAATTCATTTATTTCCAGCTAATGTCATTTTATTGAACTCTGTTAACTTGCTTACTAATATTGCCTCTTGGAGGATTCATAGTCTATGGTGGTCACTATTGCTTTGTCTACAAAACAGAGAAAAAAGTTGTGGGTGGTCTCAGCAGACACATGAGTTAACCACTTGATTTCTATTTCCACTAAATGCTTCAGGTTAAGTGATTATTTCAGTCAGAAGTGATGCTTTCAGACATGTTACTGCAGGTGAAGGGACTGAACCAAACATCTTGTTCAGTCATCTTCGCACGTTGTTTGCTGCATCGTCAAGAGACATGACATCCTGCCTGAATCAAAGCTGGTAATGACATGTCAACTTTTCCCGAATGAAAATAGGTGCTGGTACAAAAATGTCTCATCATCCCAAACTGTCTCTTTATTAAATCTTCAGAAGATTTGGGGAATTCTTGGGTTTTGAACAAAGCTGCCATTCCCAGGTCCAAATGGCTCCATCTGACCCTTAGAAGAATGTATTTCCTTATTTGATGCCCTAAAAGTGTATTTACAGCCTAAAATGACTTTGTGTATCTTTTCTTTACACAGGAAATGATATCGCACAGGAATACAGGCAAGAGCTCCCTCAAGTTCTGTATCAAGTCTTAGACCAACTGCATGTAATTGTGTTGTTAGTGGGCATTTAGGCAGCCACAGAGGTTAATAAACCTCCTTATGACCACACTGCTATGATACTAGAGAACAGCTAGGATTCTAAGTCTGGCAATCAGATTCCAGAAGCCCTGGGTTAACAACATTGCTCTAGTGTCTCTTGACATGGAGGCTGTTCTTTTCAAGCTGTTGTGGTTCCTTAGAGAATAGCAGATTAACAATCAGTGTATAATTAAGTGAGATTCTTTCACCAATGAACTGGTGGTAAATGGTACCTCTAGACCCAGGCATCTGGTTGACGGGCTATCCTGTTCAGAGTTTAAACAGGTAAAGCTGTCCTCAGCCATCACTTACTCTTCTCCATGATACCTTAATCAGCAGAGGTAGCTTGTCATCACTGCTGTAAGGCATTTTCCCAGAAGTCCATTCTCAGACCTCCCCCCAGGTACAATCTGGGCAGCCAGTAGGACTCTATTTCGGATATACTTGAACTTTCCTCTACACTCCAGCATTCGATCACAGTTATGTTCATGATAGAATAGTTCCAGAAGGTTTAGGGAGGGAGAGTTGGCCAAGAGTGAGCACTCTACTTGCCCTTGGACTTTTTCAGAACTAGATGATTTGTTTACATAATACACTTGCCTTTTTATCTGATGCTATTTCTCATTTCTTGCAAGATCCAAATCTATCTACATCAGCCTTCAAACACTGATGCATAGTATATTCAAAGCACAACTTTGATTATTCCAGAACAAGTCTTCTGTTCCAGCTGGACCAAACGAGTTGCCATTTCTCACTTCTCCAAAGTTTCTGGACTCATGCCTCTTACTCCAACCTGTAAATCCAGGCTTCCTCAAAAACCAGTAATTTGACTCTTCTGTTGGCTCTGGTTCTCTCTTGTTACATCCTTTCCCTGAGAAATGAACTTGGAAGACCCTCGCTGTGTGAGCTCTGGGAAAAGTCATGAGGTACACATAATTACAGGGAGAAATCCTGTTGGCTAATATATCAAAATATTAACCTGCCACACTGTTTGGACTACTTTTTGAAGGAAAGATACATGAAGGGCTTGCAAAGAAAGTGGGGGCCTCTAAACCATAAGGTTATCATCAATGAAGATGCCATATTCTTCTCATGACATAGCTGGCAACCAGTTGTCTGTGTGTCTTCAGTTTGGCAATTCTTATGAGCCACACATATTCCCTTTTATTTAAATTTTGTCTTGAAGTTATTTGATACATTTTCTCTGTACTGTCAATCTGTACATTTCTTGAAGGTAAAGAGACACTGCTTTTGTTTCTTTAAGCACATAATTCAGTAACAGGTATATGTAGGGTCTCGAAAATATTTTGCATGTTTTCTCCTATGGTGTCAGCCGTTAGTTTAGTGACTGTACAAGTTGGGACAGTTGGGTAGCTACTAATGACAAACGTTTCTTATACTTAATACTGTCAATTGATAGATTTGTCCTGTCAATATAAATAAGACATGGTTTTATTGCAAAATTTAAAAAATTAATTTAGATTCTAATTAAAAATATCATTAAAAATGTTGGATTCATAACCACTGACTTGCTGATGGTGAATTTAGTGGGACCAAATGAGAACTAATTTAACTTGTATTTTCTAAGTAATTGTATAGTTGACTCAATTTGTAGTAGAAAATGGAGCTACTTTAAGACCAAAATTAGAGATTCAAATTATTTCCCAAACAAATTTTATATCCAATGGAACAGAAAAGCCAATAAAATACCCAAAAGCCTAATCTGTGATTTCTATATTGGTGATGAACTTGGAAAATTAGAGCATGCTTTGGAAAACAAGAATAAATGTAAAAGAGGATAATACACTTTGGCAGTGGTGCACCAAGGAGGAGTGGTCATGTGTATAGTCTCGCCTAGAGGGAAGGTATATGTTATCACTGAACTCGTTTAGAATTACCAGCACATGGCAATAATAAAATACAGACTTATATTTAGACGGTTTATTACTGTTTTAAAATTCTATATGGATAATGCAATCCTTTAATGCGTAGATCACAGGTAGATTAATTGCATCTCTCCCCTTCTGATACATTATTATATTTTGGTTATCTAATATCTGGGGCATGTGTTTTCTTGAATTTTGCTCAGTAAATGTGTGTGGAATTAACAAGTCAACCATTTTGAATGAATTCACACATGGTAAGATGCAGGACAAACTTATACCCTAGACAAGATAGTAAACTAATTCTTTTTAGAAACAGTTTTGTTCATCTGCTACATATTAAACTGCTATATTCTGGGAATATAAAGATAAATAAGAATCAGACCCCGTCCTTCTCACTGGCCTATGGGAAATCTTAATCCAATAGGAATAACAGACACCAATAAACAACAAATTATAAAATATGGTGATGCATGCTGTGAGAATGGTGAGTATAAAGTCTGTGGTGACCAAGAGAAAAGAGCAATTGATTTCCCCTAAAGTAGAAATGCTAAAGTCGTGCAACTGAACTGGATTTTGAAAAACAAAACTGAGTTTGCCTGCTGCAGTTGTGCGAGAAGGGCTTTTTCTTTCTGTACTGATCGTGTAGGGAGAAAAATTACTGGGTAAGTGCTATGCCAGGGCTTTTACTATCTCAGAAATAGTATTTGCCATGCAAAAGAGGACATTTGGAGGTGGGATCATGTGAGTCATGGAATCACCAAATTGTGGACATTCGGGCAATACAGAAGGCAGCATCTTTATTTGAGGAGTCTTCCGGCATCCCTCAAATCATACCCCTTAGGTGATTAATTGTCTAATATATATAGAAGACTGGCGCAGCTTTGGGTTCTCCAGTTGAGACATTCCAATAAAAAGGAGACATAGGGTTATTTCCACGAAATAATGTATTTTAATTGTTGAAAAAAAAAATCTAATGACCTCAGAGTTGTTTTAGAATGTATGGATTTTGTTTTTGAAAAAGAAATCACCTCAGTTTCCAACAGGGCTGTGAAATACAAGTAACTAGAAAATTCAATGCAGGTTGTAAAAAATTAAGTAGCACTAGAAATTATCTACATAATCCTAGTTTGCAGGATTTCCATTTCAGGAAAATACCTATTAAGGTTATTACAACTTAGCTCACTGACATTGCATCATCTTTCTAGCAACCTAACTCTACCTCAGGATCTCAGCCACCATTCTCACAAGCACTGCTCTGTTCCACATCTCTTCAACAAGCAGTGGAGGCTGATGTAGCTCAGTGTCTAAAGATATTAATTACTGTTATCCTTATTTACAGAAAATGAGCTCTTTTGATTCATTTCTTATTTCTTTTTCCAACAAGAAGATTCCAACTCAGCAAAAACAAAGAATTGATAGAAATCACAGGAGAAAGCTCATTCTCACCTTTCCTGGATGTTTTTCTCCCCATTTCCATCTCCTCTCCCCACTGGTCAAGGCACATCTGATTGTTACTTGAGTCAAAAACTCACACCCTAATTCCAGGAAGCCTTTGACAAGTGAAGTCACTGTTTAGATACACCTCTGAACTGCTGGCATTGGCAGATTCTACACTATGATTATGCCAATGGAGATATTAACTTTATTCTCTGCTTGTTTTCTCATCCTCAGATTTAAACTCATTAAAGATGTGTGGTTCTTGCTGTAAAAGAACTGCTCTGTTGATGTGCAAGGGTGTAAAAGGCTTTTAAACTTGCAATTCTATATGGTATGTTTCAAAATACCATTCAATGAATGCGTTTTTTTTTTTTCATGGAAATACAAATATTTGCCACTCTACATTTAAGCAGGGAAGAAAAACCTTTATTCACAAATTATTCCACTTCTTAGGCTTCAGGTATCTACTTCTGGGAACAGCTGGTTTCTAAGCTTTATAAAAGACCCTGTCTCAGGAAACAGACATTTTCACCAAATTGCCATTAAACGGGGTGAATTTTTATTCACTTCAGCACCCTTTCTCTCTTTGGGATTTGGTTTCTTTTTGTTCAGGTGCAAATATCTCTGCACAGCTGTCTGAAGCACACTTCCAAGCCTTGTGCAGAAAATAAAAATATTTTGCTGTTCAGTTATAGTAACAAAAGAAAAGAACCAGCCTTGCTTTTACTACATTCTGAGCATGTAAGTAGCAGTTCCACACTGTCCCCTCACAGGAATCTGGCCCCAAACAACACAAGGCTGGCTGACTGCCAACACATTTTGTGTAGCAGTAACACTGGCAGGAGTTTGCTTTGGTAAAGCAAACTGTTTCTTTCGCACCTAAGGCTATTACAAGCTTCCTGTTGTATCCACTCTATCGATTTGTTGCCTATAATTCTGCTCTAAGCAAGGCTACTTTTAATCTACCTAGCGCATGACAGGAATAGGATAAATCCTTCAATTACTTTATCTTATCACAGGCTGTTTTTTTTTCTGTTTTAAAGTTTATCTGTCAGGTATTGGAGCTAGAAAACTATCAAAAAAATCAGTCTGTCATACTACTCATCAATATCTGGGCAACATTGTAAATGCCACTCTTGAGTGCCCTTGAGTCTTCTAAATCTGTGTGGACTACTTACAAGCATTCAAAGTGAACACAGATCCTAGAGTTAGATCATTCTGATAAGAACATGTTGGCAAAATGTCAAAAGCTTGTACATTCTTATTTTGGTACTATTTTAATGAACAAGTTTTATTTGAAAATCGAAACAATTACACCAGTCTCATAGTTCATTGAGATTTTCCTCAGCTAATCAATTGTGTAATGGATAAGTATTTAGTATTTGTATTCAAGTATAACTTTGTTTAATTCCTGGCCTTGTAAACTTTCAAGCAATTCAGGGCAAATAACCACTCCTAATCTCAACTGTGTCATCTCTAAAGAGGGGGATAGAAAGCAAAATTTACAGCATTGGGTTATTGAAAAGATTGAACTATATGCTATAATCCACAAATAGTACTTTGGATATTGACTGGTTCCTTATGCTCAACGAAGATGGGGATGAAGGTGATGATGGCGATTGATGATGTGACTCCAGCTAGTAAGAAACCAGCTTTCCTTAAGCTTATTCTGCTTTTGGCTACTATGTGACAAAGTCGTAATGAAATAATAGACCATAGCCCTGAATGCAATCTTTTGTCACTTCCTCATTCACAGATGCAGAAACTAAGACTTAAAAAAGTTCAGCAAGAGCCTCAGATTTCATAACTAGTAGCAGGTCCAGGAATAAAACCTTGATTCCTTACCCAGGGTCTCCCAAATTCTTGTTTTTTCCTCTACTCTTTGTCGTTTCCCTGTCTGACAACTTCTTTTGTCCGTTGCTCCAACAATAAAAAACATAAATTTTACAAATAGAAAGCTGACACTAAAGGCAGACTTAGAGGAGAAGGAGGGGCGAAGGGAAGAAAAAGAATTCTAAGTTCCCTAATCCGCAGCAAGTTCACTAAAATCTACCCTTGTTAGGTCTCCAAGAAAGGTGAGTTTGGATGTCTTGGGTTCCATTACTTGCTAGGTCTGTACTGGAACTTAGGATCATATGTAATCTGCAAAGATTTTTTGTTTTTATTCTAGAAGCATTCTTGAGTGGACTTTTTCAATCTTATCCCAAGATTCAACCTGCTTTCTGTTTTGTCTTGTATGGCAGAACTGTTTGTTCACTAACAGAAAGCCATGCCCATGAAATCTCTTTTTCCTTTAACAACTCACAACAGAGACTGGAAAGCCAGGTAATCTCTTTCCCAGCCCCCTGGGGGTAAGAGTGACCAAGTAAAAGCAACGAGATGCCCACTGGGGAGCTTTAAAGAAGGTTTTTGCTACCTTATACAAGGGAATCACATGAGAGGAGAGCTCATTCTCCATTTTTAAAAAATTTTGTATATGAATATTGTGTCTGGAGCTAAAGCAGCCATTTTCCCCCCATGAGGCAATAATCATGATGACAATAAGCCAACAGTTCAGAATAGTGGAGTGGAAAGATAGAAAGAAACTGAATCCTTAAAAATATTGTGGAATTACTGACCTATCTTGAGACTACACATCCCCAGTCTTGTTAACAACAAATGTTATGTTTTAAGTCATTATTAGTTGAGTTCTCTGTTACTTGTAGCCAATGTTATTTCCAAATGATTCCTTTAGATGGAGAGAGTTAGGTATGTGGGTGGCATCTCCACCAAAGTGGAGGAAGGTTGCACATTTTTCTTACCCCACCAGCCTCAGAGAAGGGGAAAAAATGGAAATCTACAAAATAATTCATGGAGATGGTTTAGAGGTAATTCAGAGAGCAAAGAGATTTATTGTCTCAGTATAGGTCTAATTATAATATGGTAAATCCTACCATTATAATAAATCAATTATCAGCCTTTAAGAGATAGTCTTGAACAATACTGCAAACCATTTAAAAAATCTGTGTGTTTAGAGTTTCAATGAGCTTTATGGATAAGGGAGAATCAATCCCTAATTGCTTATCTTGAAGATCTTAAGTTTCTGATACTTTACATCAGGAGTCATATTTCATTTGCTCAGCTGAGTGTTTCACATCACCAACTGACTCTTAATGAACAGCACAATAGAACATAGTAAGTGTTTTTGAGGACCACTCAAGAACAATTAACTTGTTAGTGCACATGTCTATTTTGAAAGCACACTCTAAAATTTCTTTAGAATTTGTTTGGTATAAACTTTTTGGAAAGTAATTTAAAATGTGCATGCACTTTGACCCTGCAATTACGCTTCAAGTTACCCTAGGTAAACTCACTGTGTTATTAAATATTAAAGATGGCTATAGTGATGTACTGTTACTTCTATTGAGAGGTAGAGTTTAATTCTCCTCCTTTTAACTTTGGGCTAGCTGTAGTGGATTCCTTGACCAGTAGAAAGTGGCAACTTTATGTTATAGAATTTCTAAGTTTAGGTCTTAAAACACCTTGCAGTTTCCATTTGGGTCTCTTGGAACATTCTTTCTTGAGCCCTGAGTTGCTGTGTGAGATGCTAACTACTGTGAGACTTGCCATGCAGAAGAGTGTACATGAAGGCACACCTGTCACCTGTTCCAGCTGGGCTCAGCTTTCCAGTCATCCTTGTCGAGGCGCTAGTCATAAGAAGAAAGTCACCTTGCACCCCCAAGACCAGCATATCTGGCATCTAAATACCACTGTGTAATTTCCGTTCATGTCGTGAGAAACAGAAGAATCACCCATGATTCCTGACACTCAAAACCTTAAGAAAAAATAAATGACTATTTTAGGCTGCTAAATTCTGTGGTAGTTTGTTACACAGCAATAGATTACACTAGTACATAAGTGCAAAAATGGTCATTGAATGCATTAGCTATAGAAGTTAAGACTTGAAAACAATTTAAATTCCATTAACAAGGGACTAGTTAAGATATTTGTAGCAAACCCACACAAGATACCACCATGTATCTGGCTGTTGAAATAATGACTGGGATAAATATATGTATTTATATAAAATAATGTCCGTGATGTATGAAGTCAATAACATTCTACGTTGAAAACATCATTATAGATAGTATGAATTCACACACACAGAAACGTTTAAATAGATAAGTGTGTGCATGTATGTGTTTGTCATAAACATGTATGTACAAAGTCGCTAATGATTTCAGCATCATGGGAATGAACTCTACCCCGTCTCCCTGCCAGTTTTCTTAGTGTTATGGTTTACAGATATTTTTGTTATTTTTTGTTTGTATGTTTGTTTCCACTGGTTAAGAGTACATATGCATAAGAAAATTTAGAAATCAGCAAAAGATGGCAAAAAGTAGGTACTACAATTCTATCCAAAGATATCCTTTGTATTCTAGGCATTTTTAATGCATGTTTCATTTTAAGTGAGGTTCAAGTGTTAAATTGCTTTACATATTTTATACGTTTAGGTTTTCCAGCTTTAACATCATATCATCTGCAAATAATTATTTTTCTTTCTCCTTTCCAAGTTTCACTAGTTAGACTTAGGACACTGTTCAATAGTAATGCTGTCTTCCTGCAGTTTTGGATTAAATCCCACATTGTCTCTTGGACCAAGCTTGATAGTTTCCATCATGTTCAGGAAGCATTTTTATTTCTATATATTAAAAACATATACTAGTTAATGGTTCTTGGATTTTTTTTTTGTAGCCTTTTGGGGTATCCAATTGGAAAGATTATATTTAACTTGTCTATGTGATAAATTTTATTAATAGATTTCATGATGAATAGTTTGATTCTTGGACTAAAGACCATTTTGCTGTTGTCTAAGATTTTCCAAGTCTGCAGTCTTAAAGAATTGGATACACAGATTTCCATTCCGTGTATCTATGTCAGCTTTTATTTGCAGAATAGTTCTTGCTTTATAAAAAAGTGAATTTGGCAACTTTCCTTTTTTAATCTGTTTTTCAGTAATTTTTGTAGCACAGATATTATGTGTCTTGAAAACTTAGAAAAGTCAAGTGTAAAAGCAACTATCTCTGGAGATGCTTTTCTGTTAGTGCTAAGTTTTTTACAGTTTCCCTTTTTTTTTTTTGCTTTATTAAATTTTTTCTTTAAAAGTCTTATTGAATTAGTTTTGACTATTTATAAATTTTTCTTTAGAAAATTTGCCCATTATCTTGAGATTATTAAATATATTAGCATCAGTTGTTCTTAGAAGAATCTCATTTTAAAATATATGCTATAACTCTTAAAATATATCCTTTCTATTTTTTGAAATAAGATTAATTAAAGGTTTTTTCTATATCATTGTTTATACAAGCCTAATATTTTTCATTTCCATAGTTTTGCTTCACAGTTATTTCTGCTTGATGCTCTATTAATTACTTCCTTCTGAATTATTTAGATTTTCTTATTTTTCTTCCTATCTCTTGAGTAAACCTTTAAAATATTTCACTTATTTTAAAAATAATGAAAATGACATTTGCTCTGAATATAGCTTTAGCTGCATCTCATAAGTCTGATGTGAGTGTGTTTCTCTACTCTTTCTGTTAACATTGACCCAATTTTCTCCATGACTAATTGTTATTTATAAAATGAATATAAAAATTTCTAAGTGCTTTCGGTTTTGTTGACGTTATTTTCTCTTCCTTTGACCTCCTTAAATAACTTGGGATATGGTCATTAAGGTAAAAAGGTATATGTAATTATATTGAAATTGTAAAGTTTTCTTAAACCAACTTATCAAAGTCAAGAATAGAACTATAGGGCTTCCCTGGTGACGCAGTGGTTGAGAGTCCGCCTGCCGATGCAGGGGACATGGGTTCGTGCCCCGGTCCAGGAAGATCCCACATGCCGCGGAGCGGCTGGGCCCCTGAGCCATGGCTACTGAGCCTGCGTGTCCAGAGCCTGTGCTGCGCAACGGGAGAGGCCACAACAGTGAGAGGCCCGCGTACCCAAAAAATAAAAAATAAAAAAAAATTAAAGAATCGCATTATACAAATGTACCTGTCTTTATGGAATATAACTTGTCTCCACTCCTCATCCCACTCCTGCTTAATGCTGTGCTCAGTAATTTAACTTGGAGATCAACCCCAATAATTTTTTCTTTGTTATCACTACTTGTTTGGAAAAAAAAATGTTCTAAAGAACATTCTTGTGGTTTTTTAAACACCAGAATGGAGTATACTCTGGGTTCAGATACATCTGAGAATATCTTTGCATATATTTCTTACAGGAATTATAACGTGGCTGGGTATAGAATACAGAACATATTACTGTTAAAGTTTTGTTGATGTTACTTCACTTTTTTTTTAGTGATGTATAGTTGACTAACAATGTTGTGTTAGTTTCAGGTGTACAGCAAAGTGATTCAGTTATACATACATGCATATCTATTCTTTTAGATTCTTTCCCTTATAAGTTTTACAAAATACTGAGTATAATTCCCTGTACTATACAGTAGATCCATGTTGGTTAACTATTTCATATATAATAGTGTGTGTACGTTAATCCCAAACTCCTAACTTATCCCGCCACCCCTTTCCCCTTTTGTTAACCACAACTTTGTTTTCTATGTCTGTGGGTCTATTTTTATTTTGTAAATAAATTCAGTTGTATCATTTTAAAATTGTATTTATTATGCACCCAAAATTGGAAGCCAACCTGATATTTTCTATATCTTGTGACTAACCATTTTGTGGTTGTTGAGTGTGGAAGAGACATTTACCTTCACAATTTAAACATTTAATTAGGTTAATGCAAAGTGATGTTCCCTTTCTTTAATTTTGTCCTTAATATAATAAACAAGTTTATTAATATATATCTCAAGTCTTTTCTTTGAAGATGAGACCAGTGAAATTTATTTATATTTTTATATTTAATGATTTAACTTATGTGTACTCTTTTTTATTTTTAAATGTTCTTATTATTACTGGAATGAAAATGTTTTATTGAGGTATCAATTGGGTATTTTAAAATGCACAGCTTGAATGAGGAGGAGATTCAAGAATGTGGGGGAGGAAGACGTGGAGATCACCTTCCTCCTCACAAATACATCAGAAATACATCTACACGTGGAACAGCTCCTACAGAACACCTACTGAAAGCTGGCAGAAGACCTCAGACCTCCCAAAAGGCAAGAAACTCCCCACGTACCCGGGTAGGGCAAAAGAGAAAAGAAAAAATAGAGACAAAAGAATAGGGAGGGGACCTGCACCAGTGGGAGGGAGCTGTGAAGGAGGAAAGGCTTCCACACACTAAGAAGCCCCTTCGCGGGCAGAGACTGCGGGTGGTGGAGGGGGGACGCTTCGGGGCCACGGAGGAGAGCGCAGCAACAGGGGTGCGGAGGGCAAAGCAGAGATATATCTGCACAGAGGATTGGTGCCGACCAGCCTCACCAGCCCGAGAGGCTTATCTGCTCACCCGCCAGGGCGGGCGGGGGCTGGGAGCTGAGGCTTGGGCTTCAGTCGGATCTCAGGGAGAGGACTGGGGTTGGTGGCGTGGACACAGCCTGAAGGGGCTAGTGCACCACAGCTAGCCAGAAGGGAGTCCGGGGAGAAGTCTGGACCTGTCGAAGAGACAAGAGACTTTTTCTTGCCTCTTTGTTTCCTGGTGCGTGAGGAGAGGGGATACAGAGCACCACTTAAAGAAGCTCCAGAGACGGGCGTGAACTGTGGCTAAAAGCACGGACCCCAGAGATGGGCATGAGACGCTAAGGCTGCTGCTGCCGCAAACAAGAAGCCTGTGAGCGAGTACAGGTCACCATCCACACCTCCCCACCCGGGAGCCTGTGCAGCCCACCACTGCCAGGGTCCTGTGATCCAGGGACAGCTTCCCTGGGAGAACACGCGGTGCACCTCAGGCTGTTGCAACGTCACGCTGGCCTCTGCCGCTGCAGGCCTGCCCCGCACTCTGTGCCCCTCCCTCTCCCCGGCCAGAGTAAGCCAGAGCCCCCATATCAGCTGCTCCTTTAACCCCATACTGTCGGAGCAAAGAACAGACGCCCTCTGGTGACCTACACACAGAGGCGGGGCCGAATCCAAAAGCTGAACCCCGGGAGCGGTATGAACAAAGAAGAGAAAGGGAAATTTCTCCCAGAAGCCTCAGGAGCAGCGGATTAAATCTCCACAATCAACTTGATGTACCCTGCATCTGTGGAATACCTGAATAGACAACAAATCATCGCAAATTGAGGCGGTGGACTTTGGGAGCAACGATATATGTATATTTCTCCCTTTTTCTCTTTCTGTGAGTGTGTATGTGTATGCTTCTGTGTGTGACTTCATCTGTATAGTTTTGCTTTTACCATTTGACCTAGGGTTCTGTCTCTCCCTTTTTTTTTTTAGTATAGTATATAGCGCTTGTTATCATTGGTGGATTTGTTTTTTGGTTTGGTTGCTCTGCTCTTTCTTTCTTTCTTTTTCATTTTTTATTAATTAAAAAAACTTTTAAATTTTTAATAAATTTCCTTTCTTTCTTTCTTTCTTTCCTTTTTTCTTTCTTTCTTTCTTCTTTCTCTCTCTTTTTCTCCCTTTTGTTTTGAGCCATGTGGATGATAGGGTCTTGGTGCTCCAGCTGGACATCAGTCCTGTGTCCCTGGGGTGGGAGAGCCGAGTTCAGGACACTGGTCCACCAGAGACCTCCCAGCTCACCATAATATCAAATGGCGAAAATCTCCCAAAGATCTCCATCTCATGCCAAGACCCAGCTCCCCTCAACCACCAGCAAGCTACAGTGCTGAACACCCTATGCCAGAAAACTAGCAAGACAGGACCACAACCACACCCATTAGCAGAGAGGCTGCCTAAAATCATAATAAGGTCACAGACACCCTAAAACACACCACTGGACATGGACCTGCCCACTAGAAAGACAAGATCCAGGCTCATCACCAGAACACAGGTACTAGTACCCTCCACCAGGAAGCCTACACAACCCACTGAACCAACCTTAGCCACTGGAGGAAGACACCAAAAACAATGGGAAATATGAACCTGCAGTCTGTGAAAGGAGATCCCAAACACAGTAAGTTAAGCAAAATGAGAAGAGAGAGAAATACACAGTAGTTGAAAGAGCAAGGTAAAAACCCACCAGAACAAACAAATGAAGAGGAAATAGGCAGTCTACCTGAAAGAGAATTCACAGTAATGATAGTAAAAATGATCCAAAATCTTGGAAATAGAATGGAGAAAATATAAAAATCGATTAACAAGGACATAGAAGAACCAAAGAGCAAACAAACAATGAAGAACAACACAAAAAATGAAATTAAAGATTCTGTAGAAAGAATCAATAGCAAAATAACTGAGGCAGAAGAATGGATAAGTGACCTGGAAGGTAAAATAGTGGAAATAACTACTGCAGAGCAGAATAAAGAAAAAGAATGAAAACAATTGAGGACAGTCTCAGAGACCTCTGGGACAACATTAAATGCAGCAATATTCTAATTATAGGGGTTCCAGAAGAAGAAGAGAAAAAGAAAGGTACTGAGAAAATATTTGAAGAGATTATAGGTGAATACTTCCCTAATATGGGAAAGGAAATATTTAATCAAGTAAACGAAGCACAGAGAGTCCCACACAGGATAAATCCAAGGGGAATCACACAAAGACACATATTAATCAAACTATCAAAAATTAAATATAAAGAAAAAATATTAAATGTAGCAAGGGAAAAACAACAAATAACATACAAGGGAATCCCCATAAGGTTAAGAGCTGACCTTTCAGCTGAAACTTTGTAAGCTAGAAGGGAGTGGCAGGACATATTTAAAGTGATGAAAGGGAAAAACCTACAACCAAGATTACAGTACCCAGCAAGGATCTCATTCAGATTTGACAGAGAAATTAAAACCTTTACAGACAAGCAAAAGCTAAGAGAATTCAGCACCACCAAACCAGCTTTACAACAAATGCTAAAGGAACTTCTCTAGGCAGGAAACACAAGAGAAGGGCAAGACCTACAATAACAAACCCAAAACAATTAAGAAAATGCTAATAGGAACGTACATATTGATAATTACCTTAAATGTAAATGGGTTAAATGCTCCAACCAAAAGACATAGACTGGCTAAATGTATATAAAAACAAGACCCGTATATATGCTGTCTACAAGAGACACTTCAGACCTAGGGACACATACAGACTGAAAGTAAGGGGATGGAAAAAGATGTTTCATGCAAAAGGAAATCAAAAGAAAGCTGGAGTAGCAATTCTCATATCAGACAATATAGACTTTAAAACAAAGACTATTACAAGAGACAAAGAAGGACACTACATAATGATCAAGGGATCAATCCAAGAAGAAGATGTAACAACTGTAAATATTTACATACCCAACATAGGAGCACCTCAATACATAAGGCAAATACTACCAGCCGTAAAAGGGGAAATCGACAGTAATACAATCATAATAGGGGTCGTTACCACCCCACTTTCACCAATGCACAGATCATCCAAAATGAAAATAAATAAGGAAACACAAGCTTTAAATGATACATAAAAAAGCTGGACTTCATTGATATTTGTAGGACATTCCATCCCAAAACAACAGAATACACTTTCTTCTCAAGTGCTCATGGAACGTTCTCCAGGATAGATCATATCTTGCCTCACAAATCAAGCCTTGGTAAATTTTAAAAAGCTGAAATCATATCCAGTATCTTTTCTGACCACAACACTATGAGACTAGATATCAATTACAGGAAAATATCTGTAAAAAATACAAACACATGGAGGCTAAACAATACACTACTTAATAACCAAGACACCACTGAAGAAATCAAAGAGGAAGTCAAAAAATACCTAGAAACAAATGATAATGAAAACATGATGACCCAAAGCCTATGGGCTGCAGCAAAAGCAGTTCTAAGAAGGAAGTTTAGAACAATACAATCCTACCTCAAGAAACAAGAAACATCTCAAATAACCAACCTAAAATTACACCTAAAGCAATTAGAGAAAGAAGAACAAAAAACCCCCAAAGTTAGCAGAAGGAAAGAAATCATAAAATCAGATCAGAAATAAATGAAAAGGAAATGAAGGAAATGATAGCAAAGATCAATAAAACTAAAAGGTGGTTCTTTGAGGAGATAAACAAAATTGATAAAACATTAGCCAGAGTCATAAAGAAATAAAGGGAGAAGACTCAAATCAATAGAATTAGAAATGAAAAAGGAGAAGTAACAGCTGACACTGCAGAAATACAAAGGATCATGAGAGATAACTACAAGCAACTATATGCCAATAAAATGGACAACCTGGAAGGAATGGACATATTCCTAGAAAAGCACACCCTTCTGAGACTGAACCAGGTAGAAATACAAAATATAAACAGACCAATGACAAGCATTGAAATTGAAAGTGTGATTTAACGTGTTCCAACAAACAAAAGCCCAGGACCACATGGCTTCACAGGTGAATTCTATCATACTTTTAGGGAAGAGCTAACACCTATCCTTCTCAAACTCTTCCAAAATATAGCAGAGGCAGGAACACTCCCAAACTCATTCTACGAGGTAACCATCACCCTGATACCAAAATCAGACAAAAATGTCACAAAGAAAGAAAACTACAGGCCAATATCACTGATGAACATAGATGCATAAATCCTCAACAAAATACTAGCAAATAGAATCCAACAGCACATTAAAAGGATCATACACCATGATCAAGTGGGATTTATCCCAGGAATGAAAGGATTCTTCAATATAAGCAAATCAATCAATGTGATACACCATACTAACAAATTGAAGAATAAAAAACATATGATCATCTCAATAGATGCAGAAAAAGTTTTCAACAAAATTCAACACCCATTTTTGATAAAACCCTCCAGAAAGTAGGCATGGAGGGAACTTACCTCAACATAATAAAGGCCATATATGACAAACCCACAGTCAACATCATCCCCAATGGTGAAAAACTGAAACCATTTCCACTAAAATCAGGAAGAAGACAAGGTTGCCCACTCTCACCACTATTATTCAACATTGTTTCGGAAGTTTTCACCACAACAGTCAGAAAAGAAAAAGAAATAAAAGAATCCAAGTCGGAAAAGAAGAACTAAAGTTGTCACTGTTTGCAGATGACATGATACTATACATAGAGTATCCTAAATATGCAACCAGGAAACTACAAGTGGTAATCAATGAATTTGATAAAGTAGCAGGATACAAAATTAATGCACAGAAATCTCTTGCATTCTTATACACTAATGATGAAAAATCTGAAAGTGAAATTAAGGAAACACTCCCATGTACCATCGCAACGTAAAGAATAAAATACTTAGGAATAAACCTACCTAGGGAGATAAAATACCTGTATGCAGAAAACTATAAGACACTGATGAAAGAAATTAAGGATGATACAAACAGATGGAGAGATATACCATGTTCTTGGATTGGATGAATCAACATTGTGAAAATGACTATACTACCCAAAGCAATCTACAGAGTCAATGCAATCCCTATCAAACTACCAATGGCATTTTTCACAGAACTAGAACAAAAAAATTTCACAATTTATATGGAAACACAAAAGACCCCGAATAGCCAAAGCAATCTTGAGGAAGAAAAATGAAGCTGGAGGATTTAGGCTCCCTGACTTCAGGTTATACTATAAAGCTACAGTAATCAAGACAGTATGGTACTGGCACAAAAACAGAAATATAGATCAATGGAACAGGATAGAATGCCCAGTGATAAACCCATGCACATATGGTCAACTTATTTTTGATAAAGGAGACAAGAATATACAATGGAGAAAAGACAGCCTCTTCAATAAGTGGTGTTGGGATAACTGGACAGCTACATGT
Source organism: Phocoena sinus (assembly GCF_008692025.1). Classification (NCBI taxonomy): domain Eukaryota; kingdom Metazoa; phylum Chordata; class Mammalia; order Artiodactyla; family Phocoenidae; genus Phocoena; species Phocoena sinus. The sequence continues at coordinate 134,373,393 of NC_045765.1, read as the reverse complement.
AAAAGAATGAAAATAGAACACTCCATAACACCATACACAAAAATAAACTCAAAATGAATTAAAGACCTAAATGTAAGGCCAGACACTATCGAACTCTTAGAGGAAAACATAGAACACTCTATGACATAAATCACAGCAAGATCCTTTTCAACCCACCTCCTAGAGAAATGGAAATAAAAACAAAAATAAACAAATGGGACCTAATGAAACTTAAAAGCTTCTGCACAGCAAAGGAAACCATAAACAAGATGAAAACACAACCCTCAGAATGGGAGAAAATATTTGCCAATGAATCAACTGACAAAGGATTAATCTCCAAAACTTACAAGCAGCTCATGCAGCTCAATATCAAAAACACAAAAACCCAATCCAAAAATGGGCAGAAGATCTAAATAGACATTTCTCCAGAGAAGATATACAGATTGCCAATAAACACATGAAAGAATGCTTAACATCATTAATCATTAAAGAAATGCAAATCAAAACTACAATGAGATATCCCCTCACACCAGTCAGAATGACCATCATCAAAAAATCTACAAACGGGCTTCCCTGGTGGCGCAGTGGTTGAGAGTCTGCCTGCCAATGCAGGGGACACGGGTTCGTGCCCTGGTCTGGGAAGATCCCACATGTCACGGAGCGGCTAGGCCCGTGAGCCATGGCCACTGAGCCTGTGCTTCCGGAGCCTGTGTTCCACAATGGGAGAGGCCACAACAGTGAGAGACCCATGTACCACACACACAAAAAATGTACAAACAATAAATGCTGGAGAGGGTGTGGAGAAAAGGGAACCTTCTTGCTCTTTTGGTGGGAATGTGAGTTGATACAGCCACTATGGAGAACAGTGTGGAGGTTCCTTAAAAAACTAAAAATAGAACTACCATATGACCCAGCAATCCCACTACTGGGCATATACACTGAGAAAACCATAATTCAATAAGAGTCATGTACCACAGTTTTCATTGCAGCTCTATTTACAATACCCAGGACATGGAAGCAACCTAAGTGTCCACTGACAGATGAATGGATGAAGAAGATGTGGCACATACATACAATGGAATATTACTTAGCCATAAAAGGAAAGGAAATTGAGTTATTTGTAGTGAGGTGGATGGACCTAGAGTCTGTCATACAGAGTGAAGTAATTCAGAAAGGTAAATGAAATGCCGTATGCTAACAAATATATATGGAATCTAAGGAAAAAAAAAAAGGTCATGACGACCCTAGGGGCAGGACAGGAATAAACATTCTGACCTACTAGAGAGTGGGTGGACTTGAGGAAAGGAGGAGGGAGAAGGATAAGCTGGGACAAAGTGAGAGAGTGACATGGAATATATACAGTACCAAATGTAAAACAGGTAACTAGTGGGAAGCAGCTGCATAGCACAGGGAGATCAGCTCGGTGCTTTGTGACCACCTAGAGAGGTGAGATCTGGAGGGTGGGAAGGAGGGAGATGCAAGAGGGAGGAGATGTGAGGATACATGTATATGTATAGCTGATTCACTTTGTTATAAAGCCGAAACATACCATTGTAAAGCAATTATACTCCAATAAAGATGTTATAAAATAAATAAATAAATAAAACGCACAGTTCAAGATTGTTTCAAGAGGATGGAGTAGGGGCATGTGCGCTCACTCCGACTTGTGAGAGCACTGGAATCACAACTGACTGCTGAACAATCATCGACAGGAAGACACTGGAACTCATCAAAAAGATACCGCACATCCAAAGACAAAGGAGAAGCCACAATGAGACAGTAGGAGGGGCACAATCACAATACAATCAAATCCCATAACCGCTGGGTGGTGACTCACAAACTGGAGAACAATTATACCACAGAAGTCCACCCACTGGAGTGGCGGTTCTGAGCCCCATGTCAGGCTTCCCAACCTGGGTGTCTGGCAATGGAAGGAGGAATTCCCAGAGAATCAGACTTTGAAGGCTAGCAGGGGATTTGATTGAAGGACTTCCACAAGACTTGGGAAAACAAAGACTCCACCCTTGGAGGGCACACACAAAGTAGTGTGCACATGAGGACACAGGGGGAAGAAGCTGAACTCCAGAGGAGACTGAACCAGACTTATCTGCTAGTGTTGCAGGGTCTCCTGAAGAGGCAGGGGATGACTGTGGCTCACTGAGGGGACGAGGACACTGACAGAAGTTTTGAGATGTACTCCTTGGCATGAGCCCTCCCAGAGTCTGCCATCAGCCCTACCAAAAAGCCTGTAGGCACCAGTGCTGGGTTGCCTCAGACCAAACACCCAACAGGGAGGGAACTCAGCCCCACCCATCAGCAGACAAGTGGATTAAAGTTTTACTGAGCTCTGCCCATCAGAGCAACACCCAGTTCTACCCACCACTAGGCCCTCCCATCAGGAAGCTTGCACAAGCATCTTAGGTAGCTTTATCCACCAGAGGGCAGACAGCAGAAGCAAGAAAAACTACAAAACCACATTCACAGAACGATAGACAAAATGAAAAGGCAGAAGACTATGTACCAGATGAAGGAACAAGATAAAACCCCAGAAAAAACAACTAAATGAAGTGGAGATAGGCAACTTTCCAGAAAAAGATTTCAGAATAATGATAGTGAAGATGACCCAGGACGTCAGAAAAAGAATGGAGGCAAAGATTGAGAAGATGCAAGAAGTGTGTAACAAAGACCTAGAAGAATTAAAGAACAAACAAACAGAGATGAGCTATACAATAACTGAAATGAAAAATACATTAGAATGAATCAATAGCAGAATAACTGAGGCAGAAAAACAGGTAAGTGACCTGGAAGACAGAATGGTGGAATTCACTGCCATGGAACAGAATAAAGAAAAAGAATGAAAAGAAATGAAGACAGCCTAAGAGACCTCTGGGAGAACATTAAGTGCACCAACATTTACATTATAGGGGTCCCAGAAGGAAAAAAAGGGAGAGAAAAGACCTGAGAAAATATTTGAAGAGATTATAGTCAAAAAGTTCCCTAACATGGGAAAGGAAATAGTCACCCAAGGCCAGGAAGCAGGGATAGCTCCAGGCAGGATAAACACAAGGAGAAACACAATGAGACAAACAGCACTCAAATTGATGAAAATTAAAGACAAAGAAAACTTATTAAAAGCAACAAGGGAGAAACAACAAATAACATACAATGGAACTCCCATAAGGTTAACAGCTGAACTCTCGACAGAAACTCTACAATCCAGAAGGGAGTGGCACAATATACTTAAAGAGATGAAAAGGAAGTACCTATAACAAAGATTACTCTACTGGACAAGGATCTCATTCGGATTTGACAGAGAAATCAAAAGCTTTACAGACAAGCAAATGCTAAGAGAATTCAGCACCACCAAACCAGCTCTACAACAAATACCAAAGGAACTTCTCTAAGTGGGAAACACAAGAGAAGTAAAAGACCTACAAATACAAACCCAAAACAATTAAGAAAATGGTCATAGGAACATACATAATGATAATTACCTTAAATGTGAATGGATTAAATGTTCCAGCCAAAAGACACAGTCTCACTGAATGGATACAAAAAACAAAACCCATATATATGCTGTCTATAAGAAACCCACTTCAGACCTAGGGACACATACAGACTGAAAGTGAAGGGACAGAAAAAGATATTCCCTGCAAATGGAAATCAAAAGAAAGCTAGATTAGCAATACTCATATAAGATAAAATAGACTTTAAAATAAAGAATGTTACATGAGACAAGGAAGGACACTACAAAATGATCAAGGGATCAAACCAAGAAAAAGATATAACAATTATAAATATATATGCACACAACATAGGAACACCTCAATACATAAGGCAACTACTAACAGCTATAAAAGAGGAAATAGACAGTAACACAGTAGTAGCGGGGGACTTTAACACCTCACTAACACCAATGGACAGAAAATGAATAAGGAAACACAAGCTTTAAATGACACAATAGACCAGATAGATTTAATTGATATTTATATTACATTCCATCCGAAAATAGCAGATTACACTCTCAAGTGCACACGGAATATTCTCCAGGATAGATCACATCTTGGGTCACAACTCAAGCCTTGGTAAATTTAAGAAAATTGAAATCATATCAAGCATCTTTTCTGGTCATAATGCTATGAGATTAGAAATGAATAACAGGGAAAAAACCATAAAAAAACACAAACACATGGAAGCTAAAAAATACATTACTAAATAACCAAGAGATCACTGAAGAAATCAAAGAGGAAATCAAAAAATACCTGGAGATAAATGACAATGAAAACACGATGATCCAAATCCTATGGGATGCAGCAAAAGCTGTTCTAAGAGGGAAGTGTATAGCAATACAATCCTACCTCAAGAAACAAGAAAAATCTCAACTAAACAATCTAACCCTATACCTAAAGGAACTAGAGAAAGAAGAACAAACAAAACGCAAAGTTAGGAGAAGGAAAGAAATCATAGAGATCAGAGCAGAAATAAATGGAATAGAAACAAAGAAAACAATAGCAAAGATCAATAAAACTAAAAGCTGGTTCTTTGAGAAGATAAACAAAATTGATAAACCTTTAACCAGACTCAACAAGAAAAAGATGGAGAGGACTCAAATCAATAGAAATGAAAAAGGAGAAGTTACAACAGACACTGCAGAAATACTGAGCATCACAACAGACTACTACAAGCAACTCTAGGCCAATAAAATGGACAACCTGGAAGAAACGGACAAATTCCTAGAAAGGTATAACCTCCCAAGACTGAACCAGGAAGAAATAGAAAATATGAGCAGACCAATCATAAGTAATGAAATTGAAAATGTGATTAAAAATATTCCAACAGGGCTTCCCTGGTGGCACAGTGGTTGAGAGTCCGCCTGCCGACGCAGGGGACATGTGTTCGTGCCCTGGTCCAGGAAGATTCCACATGCCACAGAGCAGTTAGGCCCATGAGCCATGGCCGCTGAGCCTGCGCGTCTGGAGCCTGTGCTCTGCAACGGGAGAGGCCACAACAGTGAGAGGCCTGCGTACTGCAAAAAAAAAAAAAAAAGTAAAATGAGGTATCATTGTTAGAATGAGCATCATCAGAAAATCTACATACAACAAATCCTGGAGAGTGTGTGGAGAAAAGGGAACCCTCTTGCACTGTTGGTGGGAATGTAAATTGATACAGCCACTATGGAGAGCAGTATGGAGGTTCCTTAAAAAAACTAAAAAATTAAAGTAGAATTACCATATGACCCAGCAATCCGACTACTGGGCATATACCCAGAGAAAACCATAATTCAAAAACTCGCATGCACCTCAATGTTCATTGCAGCACTGCAATAGCCAGCAGTACAATCGCCAGGTCATGGAAGCAACCTAAATGCTCATCAACAGAGGGATGGATAAAGAAATGCTGGTACATATATACAATGGAATATTACTGAGCCATAAAAAGGAATGAAATTGGGTCATTTGTAGAGAGGTGGATGGACATACAGACTGTCATACAGATTGAAGTAAGTCATAAAGAGAAAAACAAGTATTGTATATTAACACATATATGTGGAATCTAGAAAAATGGTACAGATGAACCAGTTTGCAGGGCAGAAATGGAGACAGATGTAGAGAACAAGCATATGGACACCAAGGGGGAAATTGAGGGTGGTGGTGGTGGGGTGAATTGGGAGATTAGGATTAACATATATACACTAATATGTATAAAATTGATAACTAATAAGAACCTGCTGTATTAAAAAAATAAAATTAAATAAAATGCAAAGTTCATTAGCATTTAATTCAATTTAACTGCTACTCACAATAGATATATTCTCTTGTGCCACTTCCCACAATTTTCCTACAACTATTATCATAGGTTATATTGTTGATTCCAGAAGTTCATATAAGTGGAATCATACAGAATGTATTCTTTCGGGGCCAGCTTCTTTCACTCAGCATAATGTATGTAGATTCATTCATGTTTATCTTTGTATCAGTAAGTCATTTTGTTTCACTTCTGAGTTGTGTTCCATTGTATGATATACCACAACTTGCTCATCCTTGATGGGCACGTAGAATTTTGTAGTTTTTTACTATTATGGCTGAATCTTCTAGGAACATTCTTGTACAAGTCATTATTTTAAACGTATGTTTTCATTTCTCTTAGATTAATACCTAGGAGTGAAATTGCTCATAATGTGGATTAAAAATTGCCATTCCAAGTATCTAAAATATTGTACCACTTTATACTCCCACTGACTGTGTATGAAAGTTCCAGTTGTTCTATACCATCACCATTTAATGTCAGAGTTTTTTGTGGGGAGGGGGCATTTCAGGCATTTTATAGGTGTTGACTGCTCTTACAGTGTGGTTTAAATTTGCATTTCCCTTATGTCAAGAATTTTGACCACCTTTCCGAGTGCTTATTGCCATTCATTTATCTTCTTTTGTGAAGATTCTTTTCAAGTTATCTCTCAGTTTCTTAATGGTTCTTTACATTTTCATTGTTGATTTGTAGAAGTTCTTTATATAATCTGAATACAGATTATTTGTCAGATAAATATTTGCAAATATTCTTTCCCAGAGAGTGTTTTTTTAAGTGGACTTTCTAAAACAGTTCTATCAAGCACACACACACAATTATGCCCAAAGGTAATTTTGTATTCAGTTTCTGACTAAGTAGTAGATCCAGGAACCCACCTTCGTTTCATGAGTACATTCTTTTTTATCAAGCTTAACATTTATTTCCTTCAACATAATTTTAAATTAACTGTTATATTTTTGCTTCAATGTAGTTGTATATTTTGTTTTGTTCTATTATATTTCCATAATAGTCTTTTTTGTTTTCTGATGTAGCAGGTGTTACATAAAATTTTACAGCTGGGGGGGAATTGAGCTGCAGCTATTGTTCTGGATTCTGACACAGACTGATAAGAGGATAATCCAACCTTAAAGTGAGCCTACTTTTGGGGGTCTTCCCAAGCATGGGCCATGGTGAGAATTATGAAGATGCTCCCTCATGGAGCACTAAATTTATATATGTTCTTTGGAAATACCTCAGCACAAAAATGGAGGTTGTGGGAGATAGAGGTCATATTTGTCTATATGCTTAAATAATAATAAAACCGAGGTTATAGCTATAATAATTAGGTTTATATATATATATATATATATATATATATATATATATATATATATTTGAGATTTACTGTTATAACTGTATAAAAAATCAATACCACAGAATCTCTTTTTGTGACATCTTATGATAAATTTTCACAAGTCTGACATGAGACTTTCTTTCCTATAGTGAAATTTATCCAACAGGTCTCATGTTATTATCCATGAGTCTGTGATGCCTCTTACCTAATCTAATTTGTGTCACTCATTAAAATTAGTGATATAAAAACGACTGATTTTAAACTTTTAGCTCATTTTTGGTCATTTTTGTTATTCATTTTTAAAAGAGTAACTATGCTGCATAGACATAAAGGGACTATGATTCTAGAAATACACTATTGTAAATGATATAATTTATTTATTTATTTATTTTTTTTTTAAACATCTTTATTGGGGTATAATTGCTTTACAATGGTGTGTTAGTTTCTGCTTTATAACAAAGTGAATCAGCTATACATATACATATGTTCCCATATGTCTTCCCTCTTGCGTCTCCCTCCCTCCCACTCTCCCCATCCCACCCTTCCAGGCTGTCACAAAGCACCGAGCTAATATCCCTGTGCCTTGCGGCTGCTTCCCCCCAGCTATCTACCTTACTACGTTTGTTAGTGTGTATATGTCCATGACTCTCTCTCGCCCTGTCAAAACTCACCCTTCCCCCTCCCCATATCCTCAAGTCTGTTCTCCAGTAGGTCTGCGTCTTTATTCCTGTCTTACCCCTAGGTTCTTCATGACATTTTTTTCCCTTAAATTCCATGTATATGTGTTAGCATACGGTATTTGTCCTTTTCTTTCTGACTTACTTCACTCTGTATGACAGACTCTAGGTCTATCCATCTCATTACAAATAGCTCAATTTCATTTCTTTTTAAGGCTGAGTAATATTCCATTGTGTATATGTGCCACATCTTCTTTATCCATTCATCCGATGATGGGCGCTTAGGTTGTTTCCATCTCCGGGCTATTGTAAATAGAGCTGCAATGAACATTTTGGTACATGACTCTTTTTGAATTTTGGTTTTCTCAGGGTATAATTTATTTTGAAGAAGTATCATTTTAGCAGTCCTTATGTTTTAGCATCTTCAAAATTCAAAGACTACAGCAAAAATGTATCACAATAAAACTATCAAGTAATACAAAAATATATTCAGTAAACAGAATTTTTGGCATTATCCACCATATTTAAATATTACTCTGTGTGATACATTTATATTAGTTTCCTATGGCTGCCATAACAAAGTACCACAAGGGCTTAAAACAACATAAATTTATTCTCTCACAGTTCCAGGGACTAGATATATGAAATCAAGATGTCAGTAGGTCTATGCTCCCTACAGAGACTCTGGGAAGAATCCGTTCTTTCCCTGTGCAACTCTGGTGCCCTAGTCCTTCCTTAGCTTGTGGCAGCTTGTATCTTTCTATGTCTGTGTGTTCACATGACCTTCTTACGAGGCCAGTTATTGGATATAAGGCTCATCCTTATCCAGTATGACTTCTTTTTAACTTATCTAATTACATGTGCAAGACTATTTCCAAATAAGGTCACATTGTGAGGTTCTAGTGGACATAAATTTTGGAAGACGTTCTTCAACCAGTACAACGTCCTGGAAAATATCAAAATCAGTGACACTAAAAAAAGACTGATTTTAAACTTTTAATTCATTTTTGGTCTGAGTAACTTCACATTACATTAAGAGATCTTCAGGTTGGCCTGCTGCTGGATTCAATGATTAATCTTCTGAACAATTGACTAGTAATATGGCCTCCCGTGAGTAGTTTAATATCAAAAACTCTCAGTTTTTCTAGTAATTAAAAGTGAGGGGTTTGTGCTAATTTAATGTTAAGTTATTTTCTCTATCTAAAATTCTTTGGTTCTAGGTAGAGTTACAGACATACTTCATGGTCATGATTTATCCAGCAATTTCAATTATATTGAATAAACTTAAGGAAACAATTTAATTTAGTAAGGAGGGCATAATTCACCTCCAAATGAATTCTCTAAGTTTCACATATTTTATCTGAAATGGAATAAATAAATTAAAAACAAGTTAGAAAATAGAATAAATAAAGTTAGGGAGACTGTCTTTTGTATTTTCTATATAATTATCCAGAAATTTCTCTTACAGAGGAATTAGCTTATTTAATGTGAAAATATGTTTTTTAGTAATTGGTACCAAGAAAGCTCTTCCAAATCAATAACAAAACAGTAGATAAATGTCAATAACCAGTTTAGAATCAAATAACTATACTTAAATATGTTCATAAAAGCTAGATTTTGTCACCTACTATACGTGTGTGTATAAGCTTACATACCTCAGTTATTCTATGTTTTTGAAGTATTTTTGCTGACAAGTTGAAAGTTTATCAAGACTATTTCTCTGTTTACTTTGTTGAGGAGGGAATGGTTATATAACTAGCAGAAGAAAATCTGAAAAGCACAGCAACTTAAAAAATTGACACTATTTAAACAGTGTGGTTCCTTCCTTGTGTTTCTAAACATCTCAAGAGATGATTGTAAATTCATTGATTTGGTTATGAACCCTGGGGATATTCTTATTTTTTCTAGAAAGATATTCCCCTAGGAATCAATTTAAGCATATATTTTTCTCTATGGTGTATGCATCCTAATAGCCATTCACACTCAGTGTTATCATTAGCACTTCTTTACTGATGACTGAATTTTTTAAAAAGCTATCAGTTGTCATATTGTTGACATTTATATATTTATATATCTAAGTTAAATATCAAATCACTACAGTTAGACAATAAAAATGAATGCCCAGAGAAATGTACAGATGAAAAATCCCTTATTGATTTGGCTTTACGGGTAAATTAGTCTGTTACAGTATTTTTCCCTGTGAGGCAGTGCTATACACAGGAATTGTCTGTTGTAGACTAATGTTCTGATATTAACTATGGGATTCGGGAAATGTTAATTAAATTTTTGAGCCTTGTTTTCCTCATTTGTAAATATGAGTACAACAATGCACACTTTTTGTGAAGAATAACTGCAAATATGTGTGAAGAATATTTTATATAAAGACCATGTTCCCTAAATGGTGGCTGCTCTGAATGATTTAGATATTTGGAGGTTTTCCCACAAAATGCAAGAAAAACCATTTAAAATTTGTTTATAAACACAAAAATGCTAGAGCAGTAGTTTTGGCTAACTGAAAGCACATATATGCAATCTTATTTTGAAAATGGAAATTGTTAGTCATATAATTATTCCCTGCTGTGTGTAGTAAATATATATCAAGTTTTATTTAAGAAAGGGATTCATTTAAGAAATAGTAAAATTAAGGGGTTCAGAGTACATCTTTAAAATAATATAATTCAAATATTGCCAACTGTTGTTCAACTGTAGTTGTTTTCCAGATTTGCCTAATCGTGGAAGCCCTCTGGGTTGGGGGCAAGCGGGTTTCTTGGAAATACCAAGTCTTAGACTCCACTCTACACTTACTGAAGAAGAACCTTGAGATGCTTGGCCTTGGGTTATAAATTTATTTGTGAGGGGGAGGATTATATATCTCTAGAATATTTTAAGCTTAGGAAAGTCTGGGGAACATTGAATAGAAAAATACACCTAAGTTATATGGCTACAGATATGAAATAATAATTTTAAAATATCAGAAATGGAAAGAACTATTCTCCTAGATCACCTCATTCAGTGGGTCAATTGTCCTGTTATTCAGAGTTACATTTCAAAGGTGGTAGTTGCATGATAAACCTGTGATGTTGCTTTAAACCAAATATTTCATACAGCATGACTGAGGTCTTCTACAGGTGGTGGGGTGTTGCTGGTACATGTACTGAAATTGCCCAAGTTAAAATAACCTCTCATGTTTAATGGAATGAGAAATTGGGATCCAATGGTGTACTTTTCCTGGTAGTTGAAGGAAACCTTGACGAAAATGGTTGCCTAGTCAGCAAGTATAACTAGGACCTTCTACCAGAATGAGAACAAGGATTAGACCTTTCATAATAGACTGTTAGCTCCCTCACCTTCTGCCTAATATCGAAATGGTATGTGTATTCCCTTATTCAATAATGTAGATTATAGCACTGTTGTTTCTGGGTCAGCAACTATAACTGATAACACAATCTCAACCAAACACTGGCAGAAAGAATATGTTATTCATCGACTTTTCTAAGTTTTCATTTTAGTTCAACAATCTATGGCATATATTACTCTAAGATGCTGATCTCACTCCCAATGAGCTAAGAGTGGGAGCAGAGTTAGGAAAGGCTTTCTGGAGCGGGTCACCAATTTATTTGAGGGAATGGGAGACAATGGCCATTCTCAAGTTTAGGTCAGGTCGTTCACAGCATGAGAAATGCTGAGATACCAGTGTTAAACATAATATTATGCATATGTTTTTGTTTTTAAAATTAATGTTATTTGTCTATAAAATTTGATTATACAGGGTACTGTTATGTGATGGAGTATTGAATTATCTATGCTATTTTAGAGACTTCAGATTTTCTCCATAGTTTTAATGAACCCCAAATCACTAATATTATCAACATAGATGTCAAATGTCAGAAGTTGAAAATAGTATTCTCTAATTATTAAATTCTAATCTTTTGGCAGTTTCTCCCAAATTATACATTTCCCATTTTCAAGATGTATAATTAAGTCCTCATTGTCTTTTAATTTAATTCTTATTCATTACAATATGTTACAATTTATATTCATAAATTAATCAAAAGAGAAATTTAAGCACTACAATCTTTCTACATCTAACATCTATTCCTTTATCCTTCTATAGCATTATGACTCTCCTGGATTTCCACTGCATAACTTGTTCCATATTCATGCTCTTTAATATAATGTAGCATCTCTTATTTAATTAACAACCTTTCTATTAGGATTGATCACACCACTTTATTTTTCCTGTTGGTCACTATCCCTATTCACAGTGTTTTAGATCTTAAGCAAAATAATTTGAATAAGAAGTGGTTCATAAATGTGCTATTTATTCTCTAGTTCATTCCTGTCTGCTCTTTGTTCTCTACCTTTCTCTGAATTCTTGTGCAGGAAGGTGGTGGCTTCCACTTGGGCTCTTCCAATAGAGTAGGTTGTAAGGTGGTAGGAAGAGAGAGTTCAGGATACTTCTTGTCTACTTTCCTACTTGGCCCTGCATTTCAGACCACAGGTAGCTCAGAGGACATCCTCCTCCTTGGCTCAAGCTGTTTTTTTATCTCTGGTAAAACTATTTGACAACCTTATTGCATTAATCCTGGCAGTGGTAATGACATCTTGCTGCCTCGAGTGTTTGTTCCTTGTTTTGTTTTGTTCTTAAACTTGCCCTTTATTCAATCTCTTTATTTAAACCACCCAGGGAAAATTCTGCTTCCAACAGAGCCCCAGACTGATACAAAAAGTTAAAAAAAATCAACATCCCTAAAGCTATAAGAATGTAATTTTAAAAATCTTGAAAATATGTGGACCATTTTCAAACTAAATGTACATCATATGTAGATACTCACAAAACCCAGTATTTCATATTGACTTGTATTGATAAATATACCTTCTCAGGTAAAATATACCTTATGATAAAGTAATAGCAATCACAAGGGATCAATATTTGATTTCATAGATTTCTGTGCTTTCACCCCCATCTTGCTTCCACTTCAGATCATTCTTTTTCACAGAAAACAAATTGCTGCTGGTATTAAGGGCCACCATTACTTCTCCAGCTTTTTCACACTGGATGTTATCACTCTTTAGTTCACAGTTGCTGAGTTAAATTTTAAAAAGTTGAATTGAGCAAAAAATATTGTAGTACAAAAAGAACCTTCTTATGTAACATTTTGAAGTATAAAAAGTAGAATTTTTCAGGATTGATAACAACATTATTTGCAATTCATTTAAAGACTTAAAGACTCTTTAAACTTTAGAGATTAAAGAGGATTAAGGTTCCTGCTAAAGTAAGATTAAATAGACGTAATCCATGTAACCATCCTATAAACCAGTGCTATCTAATAGGCATATAAAGTAAGCCACTAATGAAAGCCATATATGTAAATTTAAAATTTATAGTAGTCACATAAAAAAGTTAAAAAGAAACAAGTGAAGTTAATTATAATAATATATTTTATTTAACCCACTCTACCGAAAATCCTCTTTCAACATGTAATCAACTTAAAAATTATTCATGAAAACTTTACACTCTTTTTCATACTAAGTCTTCAGAACCCAGTGTGCGTTTGACACTTAAAATGCATCTCAATTCAAACAAGCCACATTTCTAGTTTTCAAGAGCTACTTCTGGCTAGAGGCGATGGTATTACCACAGCCAGTAACATCCTGGGTGCCTAAAACTCTAGATTGAAATAGGGAAATTTGCTTTCTGAGATTCTTTTTCCCCTGTTGCTCTTCTTTATCCCCTACCTATTTCATCCAGCCCTGAAGATTCTGTTTCTTTGAAATCCTGATACCCAATCTCTTCTGTACGTTTCCATCAGAATCGACAGAACAGATCTCTTTGTAAACACAACAAAAAAGTTCTGTTCACAATACTTCCTCCTGAAGAGAGTTAGTAATCAGACTCTGTAAGGCTCTTGCTATCACTTATTGTGAGGGCAACAGGTGGTGGATGAGCCATTAAACCACACTTCCCCTCAGACCACAAGTTTGAAAGACCAGCCCGGAGCAGGGCTGGGGTTGCTCCCGCTGAGACCCACTTCCTGCTCTCACGCCACCTTTCCAATACCAGGAAGAATGGTTAAGTATGGATTATAGCTATCCTCTTCACTTTGGGACCCAGATTTGGCTGTAATTCCACTACTTTAATCCACCTTGTTTACACACACACCTTGAATGCTACTCAGGACTTAGTCAACAGTGAACTCACACTTAGTGTCTTCCCTTCATTAGTCAAAAATTTGGCAGTTAGTACGTTTGATCTTGAATTAAATTTTAGTGAATAACAGATGTAGAGAACAAACGTATGGACACCAAGGGGGGAAAGTGGCGGGGGGTTGGGGGGGGTGGGGGGATGAATTGGGAGATCGGGATTGACATATATACACTAATATGTATTAAATGGATAACTAATAAGAACCTCTGCATAAAAAAAATTAAATTAAAATAATTTTAGTGAATAAGCATTTATACTTTAATACACACTACTATATATAAAGTAGATAAACAACAAGGACCTACTGTATAGTACAGGGAACTATATTCAATATCTTGTAATAACCTATAATGGAAAAGAATCTGAAAAAATATAAATGTATAACTGAATCATTTTGCTGTACACCTGAAACTAATACAACATTGTAAATCAACTATACTTTATAAAAAGAGTTTAGGGGCTTCCCTCGCGGCGCAGTGGTTGAGAGTCCGCCTGCCGATGCAGGGGACATGGGTTCGTGCCCCGGTCCGGGAAGATCCCACATGCCCGGAGCGGCTTGGCCCGTGAACCATGGCTGCTGGGCCTGTGCGTCTGGAGCCTGTGCTCCGCAAGGGGAGAGGCCACAACGGTGAAAGGCCCGCGTACCGCAAAAAAAAAAAAGTTTATACTTTATCTGCTCTGTGAACTGTTTTTTATTTTTGCCCTGATGATCTCAGGTTTATGACAGGTTTATTTTCACCCTGGTTTATGACAACAGTTCCTAATTTTATTATGGTGAATATAATAACAGAGGAAAGCAAGCAAGCAAGGCTGGAATAAAGTTACATGCACACCTATTCAAGTGTAGTAAGTTCCCAATAATCAATTGACTTTATCAGTGTATTCTAAAGATATTAAGAAATTGCTGGAAAAAAATTAGTATTATATTAAGGTTGGAACTGGCCTCTGAAATTATACAGACCTCAAATGAAATATCAGTTTCCAAGTTTATTAGCTGTGTGGTTTTGGAAATTTCTCTCAGCTCTCTAAATCTCAACTTTTCATTTGTAATGTGGGGATAAAAATAGTCTTTAACATATGGTTTTGGGAATAAATCAGATAAACACATGAATATGCTTAACATACAACAGCTTGGTACACAAAAGACTGCAGTGAGTAATGCTTATCATTATGATTATCACTATAATTTTTTATAACAGAGCTACCCACAGGCTAAGGGATATCCTTCATCCACTCATTCATCCACTTAATATTTACTAAACAGCTACCATATGCTGGGTGATGTGCTAAGCAGTGAAGGAACAAAAGTGAGCAAAATGAACAGGGTCTCTACCATCATAGGTCTTAGTCTATTACAGGATACAGAAATATACCTACATGACCCTAACAAGGTACCTTATGGAGGAGGGACAGGGTGTCATGGGGGAACACCAAACCCAGATTTTGAAGGTGGGAGCTAGAGTCAAAAAAACGTTCTGGTGAAAGTGATGGACCATGTGAAGCTGTCGACTAGTCAGAGGGCAAGGAGGAAAGTGCCAGGATTCCAGACTCGGGGAACAGCAAATGCCCAGAGATAAACAAGTGGGCCACATACTAGGAACAGACAAGACTTCAATAAGGCTGAAAGGAAAAGCACAGAGGCAGGACTGGCAAGGTTTGCTTCTAGAAATGTAAGCAGCTGCTCATCTGTATTAAGAGGCAAGCAAGCCTGGGTCTTTAACTGAGGAGTGACTTCCTCTCTCTGCTTCCAGGGGCTTCTACTTTGTGACTCCCTTTTCCCTTCAGGGTCATTACTGATTCTTATCCTATCCCAGGTTTTCTCTCTGGGGAGACTTCCTCTCTGTGCCCCACAGTCTACCCCTCTACTTCCTCAAATGTGGAATGGCTCACGACATCATTTGGGTTTAAACCACTTGATTGCCTCTCTTTCTAATTATTTTCTTCTCCTAACATAAAAGGCAATGCTCAGTTTCATCTGTCTGAGATTGATACCAGATAACAACCATTTCTCTTGAGCAATTTTGGGTCTGATGGTTCTGTGTCCTGACTTGAGTGTGAGGCGATCCTGTCCTGGCAGGGATTTTCTGGGAAGTGGCCACTTGAAACCAGTCTGAGAGAGAAAGGAAAATCTCCCAGGCAGTTTATTGTCACGGTGGGGTGAGCTACCAAAATTTATGATTTAAGGGGACTTTCCACTCTTCCAGGAGGACATGGAGTGGAATGGCTCCAGAACACAGCAATACAGAGGTTTTAATTTTGAAAAAGATTTTGATTTGGGGGTAGAGAGGGTAGGGGATTACGCATGTGATAGCTTTTGCATATCTTATGCTTACTGTGTCAAAAATTTTCTGTATATTAATCAACTTCCTTTAGTGTTCTGGACCTTAACGTTACCTATATTAATTTTGCCTCAGAATACAAAAATATTAATATAGGACATGGTCTTCCTTTTTTATATTTTCATTGTTAGAATAAGTATTCATCATTAAGCTATATAAAAGTACTGCCAGAAGATTTTCAGGACTGTGAGTGATGAACAGAATAAGAGTGTGGATAATCTAGTGGAATATGCATTGAGTATACAATGAATAGAAGTGAGTTTTATAAGAATGGAAACAGAGTGAAAAAGATCAGGAATTTTCACCCATCTTCACCATGCAACTAATTTCATCTCATTCTGTACCAACTTTCGTCCACTTTTTAGAATCTTTGTCATTTAATTTCCTTGGCTTAGAAAACTTTATTAGCCTTCTCCCACTCACAGCCATTTTTTTCCTTCTTCAGATATAGATCAAAATCCTCTCCAGAGAGTCTTTTCTCTTACTTTAGGCTAATAACTCCAAATGCATTTGTCACACACATGTACTATACATTCTCTTGCTTTGCTAGTGTGTATGTGTATGTGTGTGTTTCTCTCAGTTCATTGAGAGCATAGAGGACATTCTATGTTTTGATATCCACACATTTTTTAGCACAGAGAAGATGTCATAAAATCTTACTGAATGCACAGGCAAACCTGTATATTATTCCTAAAGATGCTAGATATTTGCTTTGTGAAGTAGGGGACGCTAATTAATTGCTCCATATTTCTGTTTTTACATCCCTAAAGTAATATTTGTTAGCTACCTTGCAGATAAAGCTTTATGATTATTCTAATAACATGTTTCCTATTTGGGTATATGTGAGGATGTACGGGTGGAGGAGGGAAATTACACAGACTCTTCCATTGCATCAACTACTTCCAAATAGAGGTTAAGCTCTTGGGGAGAAAAATTAATTTTATAGTCCACATTGGCCCTATTAGTATAGTCTAGTAATAATTCATTAATTATTTTGTCTTAAGGCTCTTAAAAGTAATTAACGGACCTTCTAAGGAGCTTAACTTACTCAAGTGAGTAAATTGTTCACATCCACATATGGCACACTTATTTGCCCTCTTCCCCAGTAAGTGCGGCAGAGTGGAGATCAATGTGTAAACTTGATTAGGGGCAAACATTTCTAGATGTAGCTGACTGAGAACGTTCCCTCTTGCATAGATTTTGACTTTGCATTATTGTGCGGTGCAGTTTTGACTACTAATTCAGCTCTATCTCACTGAATAGTGGGGACGGGGAGGGGTCTTCGTCATGCAAAGCTGTGTTTAAATCTGGACTCACTCTCTCGAGGTGTTCTAGGGCAAGTTAGAAAATTTCCCTGAACCTCCACTTCCCCTTCTATGAACTAAACATGACAATGATACTGACTTCATGGGTTAGTTGAGAGGATTATAAAATGCTAAGCACAGAGCCTGGAAAACAAAAACTATTCAGTGAAAGAAAACTATGATTACTATCACCACTCCCACTACTATTATGACTTGTATTCCCGCTACAGTCATTTAGGGAGAAACAAGATCTTCTTGGGCTGGAGAGCTCTTAGTGGTCATCTAGTTTAACTCTTCTGTTTTCTACTCCATCAAATACTTAAATTTCTTCTACAATATCCCTGATGTATGATTATCCAGTATAGTCTCTTTACTTGTCAAGTTTTACTTGAAACCTGCCCAAACTGGGAACTCTCTAATTCCCACGAAAGCCCATTTTATCTTTGGAGGGTTCTGATTAGGAATAAAAACTTACATGCGGAAAAACATAGAGACATAATGCTGTGTGTTCAGGGGACTCTAAGCACTTGGATATGTCTGGAGAGTAGGATGTTGGTTTGACATATGTATGGTGGGTGCTGGGGGCAGGGGAGTCATGGTGAGAGAAATGGATCTAGATGGTAATCTGTGGCCTGATAATGAAGAAACTTCACCATGTTTCACCTTTATAAGAATAAGATTTTAAGAAAGGGAGTAATGCGATCAGATGGGTGTTTTAGAAACGAATTTGCACTGCATTACTCAGGTTGTATTGAATGTGTCTGAGAAGGTTGGAGACACTGACCTGTTTCACCCACACAGGTTCACTTTGTACAATTCACTATGGACATGATACAAACTTATTCATGGTGACTGCCAAACACCAAGGTCAAGGGACTCTGTAAGCAGCAGATGTAAACTCTAAAAGCTCAGCAGAGTATTATATAATCTATGTGTGCTCTATAGAGTTTTAAACAACTTATCTTTTGTTCTAGTCGATGTCAACATAGTCAACTGACCTATTGTGAAGAATCACGTAAGTTTCCAGACCTTCTTGGTGATCTCCAAGTGTGAATTTTTGCCAGTTGCTTTCCCCCAGAAACACTTTGAAAAACATGTCTATAAGCTGTTGCATAGAAATGTTTGCAAAACTATTTAGCCTTTTCTGCACATATAACAGGAAAAAACTGTTTGCTTTAATGAATAAATAACATTATCTTTT
Source organism: Phocoena sinus (assembly GCF_008692025.1). Lineage (NCBI taxonomy): Eukaryota > Metazoa > Chordata > Mammalia > Artiodactyla > Phocoenidae > Phocoena > Phocoena sinus. The sequence goes on along the minus strand of NC_045765.1, from coordinate 134,354,547 downwards.
TCAGACAAGCAAAACTTTTAAATTAAACTAAAGCAAGTAGATAGTTATAATTCACTTGTCTGGAGGCCATTTATCTGGCCTACCTGGAACAGCTAAGAACCTACAGATAAGAAAAAAAGTTCTCCTGAGAAGTCAAATAAATATCCTAATGCTCTACTCCAAAGCTTGTGTAGCTTCCTAAGTCTTCACATCTTTTCATCAAGTCCCACTTTTTGTGTGTTTTACCAAAAATCTAAACAAGTTCGGTATTTATGATTTTCTGATCGTGAATGAGTACATTTGTGTCTGGGGGATGACTGTATGTGTGCTTTGGATTTTTATTGATTTGCATTTTGTAGGCATAGACTAAACAGTACTGATGACAAGAGAGAAGCAAAGATTAGAGACAAAGAAAAAATCCTGAAATGAGACAAAAAAAAATCTCTCAAATGGCAGTAAACTGTAGCCATTTATATCTGCCCCAAACAGGCATCCAATCCATTATGTTGACTTTTTTCCAAGAAAATGTGGAAGTGTCCATTTTAAAAAGGATTTTTGACACCAATTGACCAAAATATATTACAAATATTAAGAGATAACCTTCAGTTAGCTGCTAAGTCACTCACATTGGATACCTTCTCCAAGATACTGAATGGATAAAATGAAGTTCTGCAGTTTTTGCTTAAATAATAATTTCCGTTGTACATGTTCAATATTACTTCTAAGTAACACATTCATTAAACAGTAATTTATTGCTGCATTTCCCAAAGTATTTTTCATAATAAAAATCAATGATTCTAGTAAATGGCAGGAACCCAGAGCTAAAGAGCACAATAATGCTGTTTACCAAGTGCTACTATGTGCTTTTCACTTTGTACTGTACATAGGTGGTTTCATTTAATATTTATAATACACATACGAGGCAGGTATCATATTATTCCTATTTACAGATGTGGAAGCAGAGGCTTGAGAGTATGACCCAAAGTCACAAAGCTAGCCAAGTAAGTGAGCCCATTTCCAAACCTAGGTTTGCCTAAGCCCTATGTTGTCTCTCATTGCACTGCCATATATCTCCAAGGCTTCTGAATTCCAGTGATCGGCATGCCTGCAAATGACACATTGAAGTCCTTTAAGGGATATGTATCAGGTTGCAATTGGCTGCTTCTCCCCCAGCATCCAGTTATCTACTCAAGTGCCAAGCTGCTCTATCCTTTATCTTTTTAACACTTTCCATTGTCAGAGTGTCTGCAGTTTGCTGCCTGGCACTGGTTGGAATAAGAAACAGTTGCTGTTCTTGCAGCCACTGGCCTTATTATAAATCATTTTCCTTGTGTTCAGAGCTGCCACCACTGTTTCTCACCTCCATCGCTTACCATATCAAATGATCACTTTCCTCCCTTCTTGAAACTTCTGTCTACCATGTAGCTTTTGTAGATGAGTTGTGGATTTCACCACCTAATGCAATGGGTCCCACATTATTCCATAAGAATAAGGATCAGAATTCAGCCTCTATTTTTCCACCATTTTGGAACAACTCTTGTAATTGTTAGATACATTAGGACCACTTGACCCATTAAGACCCTTCTTAGGTTGTCTTCATGTCAGACTAATTCTGGAAACCAGAGGGTTTCTGAAGGCTGAAGTCTAGATAGCAAGTAGTGTGTGTGTGTGTGTGTGTGTGTGTGTGTGTGAATATGTCCAGAAAATGAAAAGCATAGCAAAAAAAAGGATGAGGAAATTTAGGGATTTAAGACCAAGATTACTCAAGTCTTAATTAATAGATTGATTAAATCCCAGGAAACTATTTACCTCCTTAATTTACGTGGTTCATTTAAACACAGTTCAATTGCCAATAGTTGACAAAGCAATGCTGTGATTATAAAACAATATATAGGTAAAAGTGAACTCATTCATCAACAAAATCGCAGGGTGTTAAACTGGGTGGAGTTAAGGGTGAGTAGCATTTGAAAGTGTGACACAATAAATAAACAGACTAATAGAAATTCTTTAAAGTATGATCCAGTCAAGATAGTATTCTGCTCCAAAGAGCCAAGGCAACTCTATAAATCTCTCTGAATAAATTGGGTCCGACATAGATCGTCATACCTCTTTTGCAAAATTCTGGGGACAGAAATGGGCAAGGCCAAGTCCAAGCATAGGCATTTGTAGACTTAGAGACAAGAATCCTTTCCATTGGGCATTGTGCTCCTGACACAAGTTAAGGGTCTGTATAATAGGAACGTATTACGATCTTCTTTGATAAAGGAGAACAGGAAGGAGACTCAGTGTTAAATGCTTAAAAGGACAGGGAATGGGCAGAATAGAGACAGCTTCCTCATCCGTAGTTAGCTCAGATTTTCATCAACCCTTTAGTGAGCAAATATTGAAAATTAACACCAAAAACCACACGGTGGTCACATTACCATATCATTTTAGTTTATATACTTAGAATCTTTAGAGAAGATTTCCTCATGCATATTCCTTACCATGACATTCCTTTACTTTGGCATTTGTGTAATGGCTTCACTCAAGTCCCACTTCTCCTAGGGACCTTTTCAAAGCACCCTAGGACATAGTGATTTCTATTTTCCTTAGAGATCTTATGATCCACACTATTTATTTTAGTCCTCGTTTATATGTCGTCTTAAAATATGTGGTATCTTCAAAATTTAATATGATACAGGTGGGACAGCTTTTGATGAGGGAATGATTTGAAGCAAAGAGACTATTTTAAAACATATGTTGCCAAATGCATGATGGAGAGAAACGGAAGAAGGGAGAAAAAGAGTATTTCTATGAATTCTTGCTATTCATGAAATATAGAATTTAAACCATGCTGGTCAGTTTTTTCAGAACTAATTTCTAGAATGTTTTCCATAGCAAGGTCAAGTCCTTAGGAAAACTTCATTTTCTCTGAAATTTAGAACCATCTGCACTGTGGTCTAAAGCTCTGTTTTTTTCCCAAGTTGCTTTCTGTATGTACAATATGTGTCTTGCAAGATATAGACCTTGTCATCTACTGCTGTAATAGGATAGCATTTTCCAACATGTGTTTCACTGAAATATTGTCCAAGTAGACATTCTTTGAATAAAGTCTCTAAGTCATATGACTTTGGGAAACATTGCATAACCTAAGCTTTCTTTGACCAGTATTTTAAAATGTTTGACATCCTCTAATATGATAGCATGCATAATTTAAAACTATGGCAAAAATCTTTTTAATTAGAGACTAATTTTCACTGAAAAAAGTTAATTCATGATCATATAAGGAATTTTTGATATTACACACTATTTGTCAGACTTAAAGTCTGGAAGACATATCACAAAGAACAACGTATTTTTAAGGGAAGAATTTAGTGCCATCACAGCTTTAAATATAACCCATAGAGATAGTCTGTTATCACCACTGTAACCAGTTCCCTTCCTTCTATCTCTCTAATTCTTTAGTCGCTTTGGGAAAGCAAATCCCAATAGTAGCACACCATTACAACAGAAGATGATAACAAAACTGCTCAAGTAGAGAAAGCTCAAAGTTTAAACTGCTTTTTCTCTAACTTTTTCTCTCTCTACTGCCTATATGTTGCTAAAACAACTAATTGATTCAAAGGGAAGGAATCCATTATATTACTTAAATTTTTTTTAAAAAAGTGAGTGAGCTCAACATAAGCAACTTGAAAGAGACGTTTAGGGAGTCTTGGAGCATATTAAGTCCTCTTCTCTCCTGCTCCCACATAAAATATATTCCGATGAAAAGACATTGCAACTTCCATAATATATCAAAGACAAATCGACAACCTGGGCATATTTTGCCTTTTGTCTTTGCTTTCCACAGATTTATGTGAAAGCTGTTCTGTCAGTTCCTGTAGACATGTGCATTATATCCTGGGTGTGGCTAAGTCACTAGAAATCTCCAGATTACACACTGAGAAATATGAGAAAAAGAAAAAAAAAATTTAAAAGATGTATTTAATTCCAACCTATTCAAACCTTGATGTCCAGTTCTTGGTACAATTTTTAGTCTGAAATGCGTTCACTTCTTACACTATCCACTTTTATTATATTTTGGAACATTATTATAATGCTTTCCAGAAGTTAGTATTTTTTCAACTTCAAGCACAGGGCAACATGATACAGAGGCAAAGTTTCTCTATGGACTTAGGGAAGAGCTTTCAAGATTTTAGATAGGACAATGCTTAAATGGATGGGATGGGGATAGAGTATGCTAGAAAAATGCTTTTGGGGGCTTTATTATCTTAAATATACAAAACAGGTTTCTTAGACCCTTCTAAGTGAAGTAAAATATAGGACTATAAAATGGTATCTTAAATTTTTCTAAGTTTAAGAATAAAAATTTCTTTTAAACACACTGTAAGTGTTTCTCAGGCCTCTTCAGAACTGAGGTCATGGCTGTGCTGGCAAACGGTGCAGTTTTAGTTGCACTTAGGGTGGAAAGCCAGGTTGTTAGAAATGCTGATTTTTCTAATTCACTGCTCATTAGAACCAATGGCATGAGTGGCACTCCGAGGAGGTCCATGTGTCTTCTATTCTCAACACTTTATTCCCAGATGAGTAAATAATCAACTATATCTTTTGCTCATATCTACATCAACCCTGCCCAGAGAAATGCTTTATGTTACACATTTTACAAAATATATAAACATATAAAATATTAAATCATTAGTATATTCAACTCCAGTGCAATTCGATCTTTCTAAAATTATCAGCTATGATATATCCTCTTTCAATAATATAGACAGAACTACATATTTGGAGTCCAAATTAAGAAAAACAACTAATTTGCCACAGTTTTACTTTGCTGGTATTTTAAAAGCCAGATGATCTAAGAATACACACATTTACTTATCTCATGAAGACATAATCACACTGTCATCCATTTTTGAACCACAAAAGATGGATAGTATAACATGTGCTTAAAATGGATTCATTAATTATCAGAATAGATAAGTGTTTCATCAGGTATATACAGCAGATAACATTTATCTTTTCTCGTAGAGGAAAAAGATTAAAGTAATTCTTCTATACATATTGGGAAGTAAAAAGCCTGTTCCACTGAGACTTTCATAATGTGACACTAGATAATATACTTTGCTACAGATGGTAAAGTTACACAAACATAGATACAGATGACTTATTTCATATTCAGCTAAGGCAGCTGAATGCTAGAGGAAAGCCATTCATTCCCACCATAAATATTACATAGAGTTTATTTTGTTTCTTTATAAATATGGAGTCACCATAAAAATCTCACGGTAGTTATTAGGGATTTTCTTCTCAAAAATTGCAGAATTCTCCCCAATATTATACAGCAGGTTGTCAATACCAATGGTGAGATGCCACACATCTAATCTCAATGGTGACTACTGTAATATAGGACTTCGGACTTATAAGGGAGGAAATCAACTGTTACTTATTGCTTCCTTCTGTATATTAAGGGTGATAGATTAAAAATAATTTTATGTTTTTCTGAAATTTAAATGTACCTATTAAAATCATTATTTCCTATTCATTTTTTTGTCTATGAAAAAATTTAATTTTTTTCTCATAAATTGTTTAAAGCTCAAGAATTCTATTCATCTATGTGTGTTTAAATGCCTCTGAAAGGAGAAATATTATTACTGTCAATTTTTGCCAGAAATAATTTTGGGTAAAATGAGCTAGTAAGTAAAATGGAAGTGAAATAGATTTTTCACTGGAAAGTAACGATGCTATTTAACAGAACGCATGAACATGATGTATTTTTTATGGATTCCTAAGACTACTGATAAAATAGATTTCACAAGTTCATTCATTTGCTTTCTCATGAGTACCTGAAATTGCTTGATTGTTGATGAGTAAATGCTTCTTGACTATGTTTGTTCCTTATTTCACATTGTTGAATTAAGGAACACTTAGATCACATGACCGAGCACAGCTCTACCCCCTTTCAAGTGCCTTTACTTTGGAACTGGGAATATCTAGCGATGTTTTCTAATAAGTTAAAAACAAATTTTATGTACAAGAATTGTATGTTTCTATTTATACACTTTTGAATTGGCTTATCTTTTGTAATATATTGTAAAATATTAAATTTAGTTTACTTCTGCCATTTGCTAACTGTAAGCCACCTGGTTACACAAGCACCCTATAGGAATGCTCATTAGGAAAGCTGAAAAAAAGATTTTTTTTTTGCTTATTAGTTTCTAAATATCTGATAGATGTAACATTTGTTTGTTCATGGCATTCAGTTTAACTGCATTATCTCACAGTCAGATTTACACTTACAAAATTCTATGAAATCAAGTAAGCTTTTTTAAAGCTAGTGTGATTTTGATCATGCCAAACACTTTGAATCATAACACCATTGACTGGATAACATACTGTTCCCCACGTATGCAATGCACTGAATAATGTATTACGGCTTAGGGTAGAGACACATGAAATAATTCAGTTGTTAGTAAACTACTTAAATGCACTTTGCCAACCTGAGTGAAACAAATGGTTAGAGATGTTAAAAGGAAAATACCAGAAATGAAAGCAGTCAGGTTTGTGTGTTGTTTAATTTTAACTGCACTCTACTAGCAGAATGAGAGTTTGTCCTCTTGAAATCATTATCAATTCATTTGAGGACTCAAATAAACATTGATAAAGGGCTCCAGGGAAACATAAATGGCAAGAACGCTCGGAACAGGAATACAGATGTAGCCCACTGTTTTGGGACGACAAAGCTTTTCTTGCAAAGGTTGTGCTGACAGTTTGTGTTTCAGCAGATTGTTAAGAATGTTTTAATGGCTTAAAAAAAATCTTAAGATAAATTAAAAGTTAAAGAAAGGGGATAGAGTTAATCTCTTGCTATTTTGCTAAAGCTGAGGTAAATTTCTAAAAATATTATTTTAAAGTCATTGAACATTAAGTGCACAATTGCTACTGGAAACGAGAAACACAATTCCAAAAATTTAAGAATTTTAAACCATTCTATGAATAATCAGATATATTTTGGCTAATACCAACCATCTCATCCAAAGTAAATTATCCATGGTTTACCTACCCAACAGTATTGTCCATGTTAGTTTAATTGAAAATATTCAAAAGCTAATTTTGGGAAAAGTGTTTGTTAAAAATAAATGTTAAAATAAATGTATTTAAATATAAAATTGATAATGAACCATAAATATAAAATAATAAATAAAAATAAATTCACTCTGGAAATAATCTTTCTAAAAACATTGGAACTTTTTTCTTTTATAACAGCAAGTCATACTTACTATTTTTATCCATGTGTACATAGCTGAATATTTTAGTCCTAATTCAATGGTTAACGTGCATGAGATTGTGAAAATTTAGGATGAGAGTTATTTTACTGATTTAAATGCATATTTATCCACAGCAAGTATAGTCCTTCACTCTAAAAGTCAGTGTAAATAATGAGCAAGTACTCAGTTCTCCAATTATGTTAGATTTAGCTTACAGCCGATTGAGTGACAGCCGTTTTTCTGAGTCTCTCTCCTCCAGCCTCACTCCAGATTAGAACTGGCAACTTCCCCTATGCAAATGAACATCTAATTAGAGACACCTCCCAGTCAATGAGCCACTTTCTTATCACCAGTTATATTACCTGACAAGCCCTTTCTCTCCAGTCCTGGCCCACCAAGAATCTTCATTCATTTTCTCTTCTTCTTCTCTGCAAAATGAACTGATCCCGCATAATCCCTGGAATAATGTAGTTTCTCTGTGGAAGAGCAGCTTCCCTCTCCCTTTTTTACATCAAGCTAATGGAGCCAGTAGGTATCTTATTGATCTTTTCTCTATATGGTTTCCACAAGGATTTGACAGACTTCCTTACAGGTTAATCATCCAGGCTTTCTGAAGTGGCTATAAAGCTTTGTTTTTGATTTTTCTAACATTTTTTTTGAAACCCTTCCTCCTCTGTAATCTTTAAAAGCCCAGTTGATGCCATGCAGAGCAAAGCCTTATTTCTTTGCAGAACTAATCTAGACACTGTCTAGTGTTGAGTACAGTTGTCTGATTCAAATCTTCTGTTACAAAGCAGATGACATCTAGCTAGATGTCACGAGAAGAGCCTAACAATGACAATTCACTTATCCTTTAGAAAGAATCAATTCTCCCACAATGCATCTGTCAGAGAACTCTCACTCAGTAAAAGCAATTTTTCTAGCTGTCTGACACTGTAATTGCTCTTAAATTTTCAATGAACGTTTTACAAGGACTCCCCTGAACCATGATGAAAAACTTAACTTTTTTCTAAAAATGAGAAGCTGACAGGATGAAAGAGGTCTTTCTCTCTAAAGCCTTGCTTGCTTGAGTAGGAATTCTTTCATATCATCAACAAGCTGTTGAATAGAGGATAGATTACTTTCCATTTATTTCATCAATCAGATTAAAGGCTCTCCTTCACAATGCCCTTTAAACAAGAGCTGTTTATGATGTCCTCGCAGGTTTGACTTTAATGTAGTATTAAATCACTACGGACAGTGGAGTCAGTAAGGAATATAAATATGACGAATATCTGACAACATTTAAGCATTGCATATACTATAGTCATTATCTTCATTCTTGTCATAAAAGAGAGGTAAACAGAAGAAGAATAACAGCTATAGATTTGTTATACTTCAGTCTGGAAAAAAATTCAACGCAATTTCCTTTTATGGATCAGAAAGCAGAAATGCCAAGCATAGCAGTGACTTTTTTTCTCAGACGAGTAATTTAAATGAAAAAAAAAATTGAAAAAGAAAGTAGAGATTTCTTCATTTCTATTCTTTTCTCAATATATATTTACAAGCTTTAAAAATAGAACACTGAGTCCATGCCTTCCTGGTGAGTTCAGACTAAAGATGTTAGGTGGTATAAATAATACTCTATTTTAAGATTTTCCCAAAGTAAAACAAGGCCAAAGAGCTGTTTCTGATTTTATCAGTAACATGATAGTCTTTTCAGAGAGAGGTGTATGTGTTAAATAGGTTAAAATAATTGCTTTAATATGTGTGTGTGTGAGTGTGTGTGTGTGTGAATGTGTGCATGTGGTGAGTAAATGATTTAAAAAAAATTGAAAGGCATCAAAATTCCTTAATTCAAATGTATGACATACCTGTGATCAAACCTTCTGTCTGAGGTGCATGGTGATACTGCAGTTGTTTTAAGATAAAAATACAGTTTAAATTTCAATCTCTAATATGAACTACACCAAATAAGAGGGAAATTATATTGTAATTGTAGAATAAAAAAATCAAATGGTATAAAGGAATTTCATAGCTATCTTGCCCCATCTTCCACCCTATACATGCAGCCTTGTATTTTTCCATCTTCAGCTGGAATATCTTTAATAACTGGAACCTCACTACATCCCCTGCAATATATCCCCAGACAATTCTGTTTGTCAGAAAATATTTTCCTAATCTTGAGTCCAAATTTTTATTCTGTGATATATTACCCATTGTTCTATAGGCCATTGTTTCTATCTAAACTAACTTTTAATATATATGATACTTGAAACAATAAATATTCAAGTATGCAGACAGTTGCTTTTTTGAAGACAGTTCTCTTGTCCTCTCCAACTTCCCTTTATGAAGCTAGTCACTGTCAGTTCCTACAACAGTTTTTCATGTATTCATTGCAACAGTTTCATAGGCTTGGGTAAGCCATTTGGAGAAATCAACCTCAATTGACTATTTTCCTTCTATTAATCTGTTCAGTTCTTCATTGTTTCCTATTTTACTAAGAAAACTGAGAATTTCAGGTGAGAGTTTCCTTTATCAATACCTGCCAAGTTATATACACTGAACTGTCTGAGACTCATTCTGCCATCTTCTCTTATGGCCACCATTCCTCTTTATCTTTGGGGTACTTGTTTCGTTGATGTTCCTCTTTCCTAGGTCTGCAAATTCCCCTTATGACATTTTATTGCTCTTGGCAAATAAACTGGATTAAATTTCTACCATTAAAAATATATAAAACCTGGGGTTCCCTGGTGGCGCAGTGGTTGAGAGTCCGCCTGCCGATTCAGGGGACACGGGTTCGTGCCCTGATCTGGGAAGATCCCACATGCCGCGGAGCGGCTGGGCCCGTGAGCCATGGCCGCTGAGCCTGTGCGTCCGGAGCCTGTTGCTCCGCAACGGAAGAAGCCACAACAGTGAGAGGCCCGCGTACCGCAAAAAAAAAAAAAAAAAAAAAAAAAATATATATATATATATATAAAACCTATGCAACGAAAAGTCCACTTCCTCTAATTATTCTCATTTCCCCTTCTTCCCTATTACAGCCAAAATTCTTGAAATAGTAGATGAACCTCAGTATCACTACCTTTTCTCTCTCTCTTTCAGTCTTCAATCTATTAGAATCCAGCTTTAGATCCAGGTCACTAAAATCTTTATGTCCATATCCTTCTCTCTTCTTACCTTAGTTAATTTTTCTTTGGTATTTGACACCATAACCAAGGAGGTTGAATTCTGAGTTCCTGTGTTCTAGTTACTTCTTAGGAAGCTCATCTTTTTCTCCTCGCATTTCAAATAGGAGTTTTCACTAGGGTTTCATTGTCAGTTCTCTACTTTTTTTCACACTATAGCTTTTCCCTAGATGGTCTCATTTAGTTCAAAATTTTAACCACTAACTATGAAATCTTTGTCTCCATCTCAGGCTTCTCTTTGAGCTCTAGATCTAAATATCTAACCATACATACTGTACAATTTCCCTGATTTTCTACTGCCAGAAAGAATAAAGCTGATACTTCTTTTCCTATTTGGCTTCTTGTTTCTATTCTTCCTGGGTTTAAACCCAGAAGAGAAGAAGTATGACTGACACCTAATGAGCATACCATGGAATTCTCTTGAAATTAAACCAGGGGCTTACATTCCTGGCCCTTAGGATCAGTAGAAATAATAAAATGAAATTCATCTAGTTTTTCCAACCATACTATACCCATCAATCTACCCAAATTTGCCAAGACCTCTGCCTTCTATCCTATTACAATGGTTAGTGGATGACTTGTGTCAACTCCGATCCAAAGCAATCAATCACCTTCATCACACTCTGAGATAGCAACTGCTCTCACCATCCCAACAGCTTTGTTCCTGCACATTTTTCTTTTGTTTTGCACCATCAATTTCTTTCTCTCCACACTGGATCATTCCCAGTATCATGCCCACCTTTTTTGTACCTTCCAACCTTAGAAAATGTTACCTTGGCTTCACAGCCTTCCTCAATAATACCTTCAGTTTTTTGTTTGCTTTGCAAACTAATCTTGAAAAATATTTTTCTCCTGTAACTATTTGTATTTTCTCATTTTGAAATTTCTCCTCAACCTACTCCATCTACACCATACTCTGAAACTACTATGTAAAAGTCATCAATTAGTTCAGTGTTTGTTTGCTATAGCTAGATGCAAGTTTCATGAAATCAGAAACTTTGTCTTTCTTGCTCACCACTGCATCTCCAAAGTCTAGAGTAGTTGTACACAATAGGTACTCAATAAAAATTTTTTAATAAATGCATGAAAGACTTTTTTGTTGACCACGCTGGTGTGTTAATAGCACTTTTATTTTTCCCTTCTAGTGTATTCTAAGTGACATTGTCATAGTTTGGACTCCATTTCCACATGCATTAGGACTCCTGATTCAATCTCACAGATCATTAAAACTCTATTTTCCTTTTCAGTCTTCTATTCTCTTTGTGCTTTCACTTGTATAATCTCTATAGATCTGTATTACTAGGTCATTGATTCTTTGTGTGTGTATAAAGCCCACCTAAAGAATTTTTCAGTTGCAATATTACATTTTTGTGTTCTAAGATTTTCATTTGGTTCTGTTTTACAGTTTCCATATCTGCCCTGAAATTCAGTTTCTACACCCATAATATCCATCTTTTCCTGTAGGTTCTTTAATATATTCATCTTAGTTATTAAAAAATCTTGTCTTCTAATCTCAGCATCTCAGTTATCTTGTCTGATAATTTCAATATCTTTGTTGTCTCTCAGACTGCTCCTATCTCTACTTCTCACCCTGCTCCACTCTTGTCTATAGCATAAATTTTCCTGTTTCTTTCCTATGTCTAGTAGTTTTTGATTATATACTGAACATTGTGAATATGTTACAGAAACTGTGAATTCTATTATCTTTCTTTGGAAAATAGCGAATTTTGTTCTAAAAGGCCATTAAATTACTGGCAGATTACCTTAATAACGTGAAGGCTTGCTTTAGGCTTTACTAGAGAGTGTCTGTTTCAATTGTGCCTTTATTCTTAGGCTAAATTCCTTTTTCTTGGAATTTGGACTTTATTTCTTACTTCTGTGCCTCCAGAGTTCAATGTTAAGTCAAGTTTATCATTCTCCTCTAACTTAGTGAAATTTTAAATCTAAGCTCTGTCTTTTCAACAGATTTTTGAAATCTCTTTTCAACTCATTCAGGTTTCCAGCTATTATTTTATCTGGTTCTTGGTGTCTCACCTCATGTATAGATCATTCAGGTATATTAGCTTTGAATTTGAAGAGAGAATTTTTGCAAATCCCTTCCTCTTTCTGGCTTTTTTCTGGCATCACCATTTCCATTTTCTACCCATCATGGCTACTTCAAATTCCACCTCTGGCTCCTCAAACTCTTTCTGTATGCATATATGAACTAGCAAGTATCCCTAGGTGCCAAAAAATGTATAATTGTGCATCTCACCTAGTTGGTCCTCTACTTTTAACGACTGTATTACCTCCAGTTTCTATTTACTGCTGGTTGATTTCCAGGGTCTTTCTAGAATTTTTATAAAACATATTTTGTCCAGAGCTTATAACTATTATCAGTGGTTACTATAAAACAAACTACACTCTCATTATTCTGTTAATAATTTATAAAATTTGTGATTCAGTAACTGTAACTTATTATTAGGAATCACTTTTAGTTTATTATTTTTGTATTATTAATCTATAATACCGTATTACAATAGGTAATTTTACGATATGTTTTTTGTTTTTTTTGTTTTTTTTTTGTGGTTCACGGGCCTCTCACTGCTGTGGCCTCTCCCATTGTGGAGCACAGGCTCCGGACGCGCAGGCTCAGCGGCCGTGGCTCACGGGCCCAGCCGCTCCGCGGCATATAAGGATCTTTCCGGACCGGGTCCGAACCGGTGTCCCCTGCCTCGGCAGGGGGACTCTCAACCACTGCGCCACCAGGGAAGCCCTATTTTACGTTATTTATTTACTCTAGTTAGTGTGGATGTCTATCTATCTATTTGTCTATATGCTAAAGATATAGTAATGCTTTTAATTACAATATCCTGCTTCACACTTTGCTGAGGGGATTCTGAAGTACAGTAGATATGAATCACATTTTATCTCTAAAATATAGAAAACTCCAAATTTCTAAACATATCTGGCCCCAAAGTCTTCAGGTAAGTGATTGCCAAATATATCAAGTTTGAGCAAGAAAAAGAAATGTTCTGCTTTTGATCTAAATTAGAGTCATGGTTACAAGTGTCTTTGGTAGAAAGTATTTTTAGTTTTGTCTGAAAATCAGCAAGTACTTGATTTGGAAAAGGGCAGTGAGGAGCTGACAAAAAGCTAGTGTTAACATACTTGCCCAATAGAACAGTCTTTTCTAATAGATGTTAGTTGTGAGCTACTCACTTGAGTCAAGCAATTTGTCCATACTTTATTTTTCTGATAATGTGACTGTTTACATAGACTAGGTAAGTGAAACTAAGTCCAGTATAACCAGCTGACCTTTCCCTTCTAAAGTCATTAATTTGCCACTCAGTGAGCTACTGTCTGTTATCTCATATTACTGCCTGTGACTGTATTTTTAGGAGTATCATTTTCTCTTTTCTTAGGCAATATTTAATCTAACTGAACAATCTCAGTCTGCTAATTTTTTTTTTAAATCACAAATTTTAGAGCATCTCTAGTATAGGCATTTCCAATTGTGAACACTCATAACAAATATTTAGGGATCATAGATTAATCCTGTTGATGGCTTTTTATTTATTATGGGATGAGGGACCTTTCTGAGATGTCTTTTTGAAATTACAGATGTGTTTTTCTGTTTTAAAATTTCCAAAGGAGATTCTTGGTTCATTTACGTTAGGGTACTTTCAAAAGTCACCCAGGAACATTCTAGAAATGAAGAATGTGTAAGTCCAAATCCCCTTATATTACTGTTAAAAAAACCCAAAAAACTGCAGTCCAAGCAATTAGAATGCTGCAGTCCTTAAAATATGAGGCCATATTTCTACTACAGCTAATTGATTTTACATCTGGTATGTTAAAAGAATTTATGAAACTTGAATAGTGTCTTTGTTTATACCCTAAAGGCTCAAAATGAATTCTCTAGATCATCATCCTTAAGCAGAAATAATCTGCTTTAAAAATGTAATACAATTTCGGGGCTTCCCTGGTGGCGCAGTGCTTGAGAGTCTGCCTGCCGATGCAGGGGACACGGGTTCGTGCCCTGGCCTGGGAGGATCCCACATGCTGCAGAGCGGCTGGGCCCGTGAGCCATGGCTGCTGAGCCTGCGCGTCCGGAGCCTGTGCTCCGCAGCAGGAGAGGCCACAACAGTGAGAGGCCCGCATAACGCAAGGAAAGAAAAAAAATGTCACACAATTTCAAAAGTAAATCTAACTAAATTTTTTTAAGTTTCTAAATAGGAATGATTTCTTTTAAATGTATGGAGGTTTAGGAAATCTTTTATGTATAGAAAAATAACAATAATTTAAATTGTGATTTAAAAAAAGACCAATGTGAAGTATCCAAGGGAAAAATGGTATTTAAGTGTATTAAATAGTATAAAAGAAACCAAGAGTTTACATTGATAATTAATTATATGACTTCTCTTTGGGATAGCAGGAAAAGGCTAACATTTATTAAGCACCGTGTACATACTAAGTGAGAATCGCTAATATTTACTGAGCCCTTGTAATGGGACAGGTGCTGCTCTAAACATTTAACATGCATTTAGTATTTTAATCCTCACAACTACCCTATGAAGTAGCTTGATTATTATCCTCACTTCACAGATGAAAAAAAAGAAAAATACGTGAGGCACAAAGAGGTTAAGTACTTGCTCAGAGTCGCATGGGGAGATGTGGTAGAACTGGGACTCACACCCAGGCAGTCTGGCTCCAGAGCATGTGCACTTAAACTTTATGATATATGGCCTCTTCCAGTATTGAATGCTTACTCTGCCAGAACAGTTTTAAGGGATTTACATGCATTTATCTTTTAAATTCAATAGAAGAGAGGTAAAGCACAGGATCACTGGTCTATTCTACATCAATGCATTAGTTAGCTGCCTATGTCCGTTAGAGCTGCCACTCTGGCTTCAACCACAAAGCGATTAGGAGAAAAGTAAGATGTTTGTAGAACGAGAAGTTTCTGGCACGCTATTCTCAAGAGCCTTTCCTGAACATGGATTGTGGGTAGTTCTAGTAAAACATATACAATCTTTCCAGGTACCTCTTCACTAAAAACTACCTTGAACTCTGTTGTAGAAATCCAACCATCTTGATTTGGAAAAAAATTGTCTTTGACTCAGTCAAAGAAACAGACATATAAGATTTCTTATTTTTCTTGACATTCTTTTAAAAGTTGTTTAAAGATAAGATTGAATGATTCACCAGGTATTCACTGGATTATGGTGCAAATTCTTCATACCAAAAGTAGAACATCCTGATCCACCAACATCTTTTCCTAAATCTTTTTATTTGGCTTGAATATTCCCTGGAACCATGTATCATTAACATAACTTATGAGTACTGATGGTATGTGCATATAGATTTTTATAAACTTTTATACGTATAAACTATGTTGGTAGCATTTTTTGGTCTTCTGCCTTTTATATTCTACAGATATGAAAAATATATGACAGTTAAAGGAAGTTAAATGATCTTTCCAATAAATTACTCATTCTAAATAGTTTGTAATTTTTACTTCAATTTGTGAAATTCATTTTTAGCTTTTGATTACAACTCAATAAAGGAGTGTCCCTTAAACTAAAGAAAAGATTTAAATAAATTCCCTCAGAATAAATTTCCAAATAGAACTTTAAAAATGACATTTCTGGGGGTAGCCAATCATGATAACTATTATTGCATTAGAAATAAATTAACTTTTGATAATGACAAAGTTTGAATTTTAAACTGTTTTTTGACATTGGCTGAACTCTCTGTGTTAGATCTCAAAAACTAACACTTCCACATGGTGTGGAGAAATAGTAAAAATATATCCAAATGCTCTCACCAAAATCAGTGACTTTTCAACCTTCTAAACTTGAATTTAGGTAAAGTTGACTGAGATCATAATATGCATACTATAAAGGCTAATAACTTGGAGATGATTCAATATCCTGAATACCATTGAATCACATATTCTAAATTTACGATTTTAAAAATTTAGGTTGAACACTATCTTAATTAGAAAAAAATAGCTGCTGTGATAAATAGTTCTTTAAAATTTCAGTGTCATAACAAGCACTTAAGTTTGATTGTTGCTCACATAATATATAGTGAGGTCCATGTGGTGACTCAGAGACCTAGGCTCCCTCTAACAGGAAGCTCTGCCATGACCCATGGCCCACATTTAATGAAAAAAAGGAGAAAAAGAGTGTAGAGGAATCTTACCCATTTCTAAAAATACCTCAATTCATTGGAAAAATTAGTCATATTTCCACATCTATAAGAGAAGGAAGCTTCAAAATACAATGTCTGTCTGGCCAATCACTTCCCAGCAGTGACTAAATAATAGAGGAGAATGAGTATTTGGAGGGCAGCTAGCTGTGTTTATCAAGAAACTCACTGAAATGTATAATCTGTTTTGCAATTTTCATTCAAATATTAAATAATATTCTTTCATTGCTTACTTTTATTTTTTGGTGCCTTCTATATACCAGGCACTCTACCAGGCGTTGGCGATATAAAGATGAACAAAACACGAAGCTTACCGTATATAGTAGTCCCCCCTTATCGGTAGTTTTGCTTTCCAAGTTTTCAGTTACCGGCGGTCAACCTGACCCAAAAATATTAAATAGAAAATTCCAGAAATAAACAATTCATAAGTTGTAAATTGTGTGCCCTTCTGAGTAGCATAAGGAAATTTTGTGCTTTCCTGCTCCATCCCACCCAATACGTAAATCATCTTTTTGTTCAGCTATATCAGGAATCCCCTGCTAGTCATGCTAGCCACTTAGTAGCTATCCGGGTTATCAGATCTACTGTCCCTGTATTGTTCTGGTAACTACTTGTGTTCTGGTAACTACTTTTATTTTACTTAATAATGGCCCTAAAGCACAAGAGTAGTGATGCTGGCAATTTTGTCATGCCCAAGAGAAGCCATAAAGTGCTTCCTTTAAATGAAAAGGTGAAAGTTCTAGACTTAATAAGGAAAGAAGAAAAAATCGTATGGAGAGGTTGCTAAGATCGATGGTGAGAATGAATCTTCTATTTGTGAAATTGTGAAGAAGGGTAAAGAAATTCATGCTAGTTTTGCTGTCACACCTCCAACTGGAAAAGTTACAGCCACAATGTGTGATAAGTACGCAGTTAGGAAGAAAAAGACGTTAAATTTGCACAATAAGATATTGTAAGGGAGAGAGAGACCACATTCATATAACTTTTATTATAGTGTATAGTTATAATTATTCTATTTTATTATTGTTTCTGTTAATCTCTTACTTTGCCTAATTAGTAAATTAAACTTTATTATAGGTATGTACATATAGGAAAAAGCATAGTATATATGAGGTTCGGTATTTGAGGTTTCAAGCATCCACTGGGGGCCTTGGAACATATCCCCCATGGATAAGAGGGGACTACTGTATTAGAAAAAAAGTAGCTCTTAATGCTGCAATTGTAAGCCAGTGTGATAGTTACTATGATAGATGTAAGCCATGAGGGATATGAGATTACATAGAAGGGGCAGCTGTCTCAAACTGAGAATAATTTGAGAAGTGTGTTAGTTCGGATTCATTAGAAAAACAGAAACTATTCTAAGAAAAAACAAGTCATGGCAAAACGTAGACCAGAATGGTGGTGGTTTGAGTGAAGTTACTGGCAAATTTACTGAAGGGCTGACAACAGATTAAAAATAGACAAGAAATATTTGTCCAAACTATGCATGAGTGATTCTGGGAAAGGCAGGGTGTCTGGTTTGGCAGCTGAGTAGGTGGAGCCACTCACCTACATTGGAGCAAAGGAGGAGAAACAGGCTGGGAAGGGAGTGGAAAGGAAAGCAATTTGGACATGAGCCTAAGTCTCCACTTGATCATCTGTATGGAGAAGCACAATAGACAGTTAAGTATCTAGATATGGAATCAGGAGAAAGGTAAGGGCCGAAACTATAGATGAAAGTCATTGCTATACGAACCAGTCAGAGTTCTGCAGAGAGAAACAGAACAAACAGTGAGTAGTGTGTGAGTGTGTGTGTGATTTATTTTAAAGAATTGGCTCACACAATTATGGGGGCTGGCAAGTCAAACATCTTTAGGGCAGTCTGGCAGGCTGGCAATTCAGACAAGAGTTGATACTATAGTCTTGAGGTCAAATTTCCTCTCCTCCAGGAAACCTCAGTTTTTGCTCTTACGACCTTTCAACTGTTTGGATGTGGCCTACATACATCTTCTAGAGTAATCTCCTTTATTAAAGTTGACTGATCATAGATGTTAACCACATCTACAAAATACCACCCCAGAACACCTAGAGTGAGTACTAGAGCCTAGCTATAACTAGTACTATAACTGAGTACTATAGCCTAGCCAAGTTGACACATAAAACTAATCATCACCTATGTAAGTGACAGATGAAATCATCAAGGAGAGAAAAGAGTAAATAAGTGGTATAAATACCAAATAAATATTAAATGGCCTCAAATTTCAGTTTTACTACTTTGTGAGTGTGGTTTATTTCTACAAGACCATTTTAGTATCTATAAAGTGACAATACTATTATACATCTCTGAGTTATTGTGAGGATGAAATGAAATAAGATATGTAAAGGACTTGTTCCAGAGCCTGGCATGTATTAAGTGCTCAATTAACATTTGATACAAAATGGATTCATTTTATGTGAAATTTATAAAGATAATTATATTCTGATGAGAAAAAGTCAGTATCAAGAAAGAAGTTGAAGAGAGCTAAGAAATAACTGATCGAGTAAAGGTTGATGTAGGGGGTGGAGGGAAGAAGGTGAAACTTGAAAGATACCTGAAAGGAATTAACCTTGAACAAAAAGATGGGGAAAAAGTTAAATATTTTTATACCTGCTGGCCTGGATTTTTCTCAGTGAAGAAAGGTGAAAGGTCATTTGCTGAGAGATCTTGATGGCTTCAAGAAAGGTGATGTTTCTGTGATGAATGGAAGAGAGAGTTTAATAAAGATTGATTAAAAATAAAAAGGGCTGTGGGCTTCCCTGGTGGCGCAGTGGTTGAGAGTCTGTCTGACGATGCAGGAGGCACGGGTTCATGGCCCGGTCCGGGAAGATCCCACATGCCGCGGAGTGGCTGGTCCCGTGAGCCATGGCCGCTGAGCCTGCGTGTCTGGAGCCTGTGCAAGGGCTGTAAAATAATGCTCAAGTCAGCTAAGCTAAGATCTGCATGCTGTAAGTAATTGGCAAATATTTGCTCAATTGAAATTCTATTTTCTCTACCTGCAGGCAGTTGGGGTATGAAAATGGCAAGGCTAAAGGAGTGATTGATCCAACTTTGAGGCTTTGTCAGATGGGGCAGTTGGAGAATACAAAAATGAGGATATTGAACATACTGGTTCTTGTCTTTGAAGGACTATGGTATAGGGTTGATAAGAAAGGAAAAACACTAAGGAGGGAGCAATGAACATAGAAAAGGGCATTCTATGAGTGTTGTGTTGGAGACCAGGAAAGATAGGAGACAGTAGTTGGAAACTGGTGTTGGATCAAAAGATTTCAGAAGGAAACAAAGTGAAGGAAATCAATAAGTAATGCTATGGTGAACGTGGGATTGAGAGAAAGGAAGGAACCTGGTGTCCAGAAAGTCAAAAACTGGAGCATAAGTCCAGCCAGGATGAAGGGCAGTGGAAGGCAGAGGAGGAGCCCTGTCCAGTGATGGCCTAGCAGGGAGAGCAGTGGAATCGGTAGCCTGGTACATGGCTCCAGGCCTTTCGGCACCAGGGTGAAGGGCACTTGCTCAATCTCAGTCTTGCATTCCTGGGTGCTGTGGCTTGTCTTCACTAGTAATGCCAAAATGGACATATCAAAACAATGGAGAAGAGACCATATGATTCATTACCTAAAAGTAATTTGAGATAAAGTCAGAGGGAGCATTAACAGGTCCCTCAAAGTTCTATATCCTTCTAACAAATGTTCCCTGAAATTACTGATTTAGCTGCTTCTGTCTCACGAAACCAACCCCAAAGCTCTTCCCTCCTAGAGCTTGAGTACCATTTTTAGCAATCGTTCTTGCACAATGCTAGGCTTTGCAATAAAAGAAAGACCAGTGGCTGTGTTTCCACTCTGACATGAATGAGGGTAAGTGGCTGGGAATAATACAGAGGAGTTAATAGTGAAACAAGAGAGGAGGTTTTAAATAAGGGAAGAAGAGTAAATATAAGATGCCGTACTGAGAAATGAGGAAGATCCTGACTCTATGGTAGGGAAAGGTCCTCAGAACAAGCTAGGCTTCAGTTAAACAAGGAGCTGGTGGGGGTAGTCTGACAGGACAGTGACAATCAAGGAAATATTATTTTTAAAATTAAATTTGGGCTCAGAGAGCATAATAAAAGCAGAAGGCAGCAGTGGAAGAAACTGGGGAGGATAAGAGTGAAACTAGTGTTTCATAAATAGTCTTATCATCATTTCAATAATATTGTAAAACTATGTAACTTCACACTAACTGCTATTAACAGGAAAATTACGTGTCAAGATTAATGGTCTACACAGACAGTACAAAGAGTCGGCCTGATATACTTTTATGTAGAATCTTCCTTTGATTAACAGATATACTTCTTATATGTATGAATGCTGATGGATATATATATATATATATACACATATATGTCAACATGATGTTATTGTTTTCATACCTTTAAATCATCATTCAATGTATCATACTTAAATCCATTTAGAATATTATGGAATGAATTTCCATTTGTTAAATAGTACCCTAATGACCTGAAAGAAAATCAACATAGCCTGCAAAAGTACTTAACTTACAACCAGGAAGTAGCTAGAAGAATTTGCTAGCATATGTTATCAAAAAAATATTCATTAGGAGAAATAAAAAAAGGAAAACTACATAATTTTCCAAAACTTGACAGGCGATGATAATCAATTATATATAAATATATATAAATTTGCTCATCTTATTGGTAATAAAGATAAAATTCATTGCTCATAGAAAAGATTGATATTCCTCAATTGATTGGTCACTTTTGTTATTTATAATTATTTATGTGTTATCTATTTATCTTTCTATCACCATCATTTAATAATTTTATCATGTTTTACATATATGTAATCCACCTCATCAAAGCAACTGTAAGTTTGTGAAAAATCTAATAGAATTCCTGGAGTTTAACTCACAGAACTGTGGATGGAGGTAAAACTAAAAAAGACATGAAGCATAAGGGCATAGTTAATTTCATACTGAATAAACGTGGCACATTCAACCTGATATTCTGTCTCTGGAAGTAATACAGCTGATTTGTAGAAAGCCAGATAGATATTCATGATCATTTAAGAATTAAGACTATATTACTAAAGTCCTTCTACTTTCTGTTAATAACTGTCATCCTATCCATATACATTTTTCTCATTATTTCATAAGGTGAAGAGTTGCATCTACAGGCCTCTTTAAACTGTTACTTTGTTTTATTTTCCAACTGGCTATTTTGAGTTGATACAAGTGTCTCTTCACTTTACTTTTCCCCAGGAAAGGATATGTAAGTCACACTGGATCCCCTTTCGTAAGGTTCTGGTGATAGCCCGTCTGCATCCTTGCCTTCTCCATACTTTGGAGTCCTAGTATGATAAACCTATCTTTTCATGAACGGTTCTCCATTCATTGGTCACATTATTTGCTTTTCCTTGGGATGTGTCCAGTTATTCTAGGTGCAGAGGCATCATGGGAGAGCAATGTTTTGTCTTCTGTTTCTATCGTCCTTCCCCAAGTGCTACTTAGGAGTTAGAGAGCTGACATTTTCACTTAAACAGGCTGACATCTTTGGGGGTAGCCTATCTCCATTGTTTCCTAGGTAGTAACTGATTACTTGATCCCTATCAAGTTAGAATGAAGTTTGAATTTTAGTCCCCTGAATATGTACCCTGACTTTCGCCCGCCTTGATCTTATTTTTTGTTATCTTGTTGTTCACAGAGCATCCTCATGAATGAATGTAGTAAAGAAAATTTTCCATCAGTTTGACTTTTCTCAAGATTCTAAAATGGTAAATTATGTTGAATAAAATTCTATGATAAAGACTATATGTTACAGAATGAATTATCTTTTTTTCTTGCTCCATTTTGTGGGGCAAGATGACTCTAAGAATTTACCCACAAAGATTCTCTATTTCTATACTTTTGTCTCTTTTCAAATGTGTCCTTCAGTAAAAAGAACTAAATATTAAAAAAGAATCTTTGATATTATTATGAAACCTTTCTCCTTAGTATTTCATTACAATATATCAAGGGATTACATGGTTTTGTTTAAGTGTGGACTTGAGTCAATTGCCCAGCTCCAAATTCTGGCCAAATGACTATGCATCTTTGAGGGGGGAACCTACTTAACTTCCCTGTAACTCCATTTCCCCATTTGCAGGAGAGAAAGAGGTAGGTATGAATAGGGACGCTATGAGGCTAAAAAGAATTGAAACATGGAAAGTGCTTAAAACTTTGTCTGCAATGTGGTTAGCACTCAATAACTATAGCTCTTACTAGTTCAATGGACTAATACAGACTAACTCTATAGAATAAAAATATTTATGAATACTATGTATACAATTTCCATGTCCTTGTTGTCTTTGTTTCCTTTTTATAGACAAAAATATTTCCAAGTGTGAAATTTCGAGAGTATTCCAGGGTATTTTATTGACAAGAGTATATTTAAACAAAAAATAATGTAACTCACCTTGAAGTAGAATAAAAATTATAATAGTGATGGCTATGAACTAGGGGTGTCCAGAATAAACTCTCTATAGGTTAGCAAGATGTTCATAACATAATATGACAAAAATAATCATTAAAATGATTAATAAACTAATAAATTAAAATAATTTTTGAGTTATGCTTATAATATATAACAAATAAGTGATTAAAACATTTATAATGTAACTGCAAAAGTAATGACTTTTATTTAACTGATGATACAGAAAACATGGAAATGATACTTTACAAAAGGGAGGAAATGAGATTTGAAACAATTAGCATGGAAAATAGAGCCAGTATTGAGTTAATATCAGCCTGCAGACAGTTTTAGACAGATTGCTTTTTAAGCATAAAATAGCACCATAGGATTTAAAATATTTTATTAATGATCAGGTTAGGCATTAATTTCTGTTTTTTTCCCTAATAGCAATAAATCAAAGGGTTATTCTTGCCTCCAGAAAGTTTGAACACATTTTTAGTGGCCAGTTAGAGTTTGCAGATTTTCCTTAAGAAGTTAAAAATATATAGAATATATATATATTAAAAATATTATCCTCTTTCCTAAGGTACTGCAAGGACATCCACAGGTGTCAAAGACAAGAACAATAAACCATTTATTTGAACCGATCTGTGCCTCTTCCTAATGTCTAGTTATTTTTCTTAAGTCATGGGATCATATTTGTTACATCAAATAATACAAGCATGGAAGAAAATATGTGGATAGAGGAAATGATGATGAATCAGCATCTGCATTTTTAATTGTGACAGTGGAAGAAGATATCTGGGAAAATGTTATTTAGAGTACGTATTTTTCTTAAAGGTATAAACAAAACTATGTAATATGGTTTGGAAACTGAAGAAATTCTGCTTTACTGTAAGCATCTTACAGATATTGGCACATTATTTACACAAAATGAGTACTTGTTAAAACACTACCATACAATAGATTCGTACATCTCAGCTTCAATTAGCAGCCTCATCTATTACCCACCAAGAAGTGAGACGGCAAGGTGAGGTCAAAGTGTCGTCCAGGGTGGCTTCATCACTTCAATATCATTGCCTTAAAAGGCACTGACCAGAAGAAGCAGATGACCTCATTTCAAAATTATTACAATGCAGAGAACTCAGTTTCAACATGATAATTCATTTTCTCATGGAATATTTCAGATTCATTATCACTTTCCTGACACATAATGGCTAATCGTTAAGGAGAGCCACTTTAACATAATATGAATACGCATTTCTCCATAGGTAATACAACAGTCCTCACATTACCATCATTGACTAAGGTGCATTTAACTTCTTCACTAATACTTAATGGAAGGTTAATGTATAAGTCAGGAGATTAAGTGGCTTTTACTTAAAACAAGTATATTGATTAAAATAACTTAGCGAGGATTTTTAAGGCCGATGATATAAAAACAGTCACACGTTTTAATATTTTATTTAATATTAAGAGCAAATTGTAGGGCGTAACAGACCAAGATTAGTGGGAGTTATTGCACTAATTACTTGTGGAACTAATTCTTTTTCATAGTTAACGAATGGATATTGTGTATCGAAAGGCAACAAATCATCCTGGTTAATTCTAGTGTTCATGAAGTCCCTCTGTTTAAGAATTTCCATTGTTTCTTGAATTGTCCTTCAGGTATGCCTTCTATGTATCTTACACCTGGAACCACTGAAAGATAAAAAGACCTTCCAAAAACAAAGCTGCTATTCAATGTCATTGAAATGCAGCTCTATTTCCTTTTTTTTTTCATCCTATTATTATTTAAATCTGCTTTAAACCAATGCAGAGAATGCTTGCAGTGAATTAGCTAATGTTACTTTACATTTCCTTTCTTTGCTCAAAACCCAATATTACACCACATATACTATACTAACAAATTGGCCTTGTAATAGTATGACATATGATGCCCTAGCCCATTCACTTCTTTGATTCTGTTTCTGCCTAGAAATACTCGGCCACCTCTTCCATTCAGCTCTTCTGTTTAGGTAGTACATCGTTACACCTGCAGGGGCTTGACCAATTTTAACCTGACCTTTGTATTAGAGGGATTTGATCTTCTCAAGAAAAAGTGCCTAGGGCCCATGTAAACATTGTACCAGTGTGACTGCAGAGTAAAGCAGATACAGCAGGTTTGCAGTGTATTCAAGAACTGAAAGCAAGGTGGTAAATTAAGCAATAGAAGTTGAAATGCTAGCTATATAGTATAATATGAATGCAATCTATAGTGATAAAAATGCTCACACTTACATAGTACTTACTATGGTCCAGGCTTGGTTCTAAGTGCTTTGAATGTAATAAATTGTTTATAACTCAACGCCATCTCATGAATAGTTAATTGCTACTGTCTTTAATTTACAGGTGGGAGACTAAGGCACAAGAATGTTAAAATACTGAATCTTATTGCTATTCCATAAATTGCCCAAGTCCAGGCAGCTGAGAGGAGGCAGTGCTGGGGGTCCAACCTAGGCTGTGTGGCCAGCAGGCTAGGCTATAGCCATCACACTATCCCAACTCTCAGGCTCTGAGAACAGAAAGACTTCTGTTCAAATCCTTGTACTGCCATTTACTAACCACTTCAAGTCTTGCTATTTTTACCTGTCAAATGTGTAATGATAATATCTCCGTTATAGGTTGTTGTGAAAAGAAAGCAAAATAATCCATATTACCATGCACCTGGCACATAGTAAGATCTCAGTAAATTATACTTGTTACTACTATAATTATTTTAATTCATGTATTCATATACTTGTTCAGCATACTTTTTACTTAGTTAATGCTATCTGTTTGTGTTAAGCTTTGGTAAATAAGAGTGGGCTCATAGTTTAGTGAGGGGCCACAGACATGTAAACAATTAATTGCAATTAGTTAGTGTGATAGATGTATTCAGGCATAGCAGAGAAAGTCAAACATCTGATAACATCAAAGAAGGCTTCATTGAAATGGTATGTGGCATATTTATATGGTTTCCCATCCTGTACATTTTCTCAGGTTGAATAATGGGTAAACCAGCTGGAAACATTATAGATTTATTCAGTTCACTTCTTGATTCAAGAAATCATGGAAAAAGGGGAAAAATTAAAATCCATGTTTCGTGTTATCACAAGAACAAATTTGATGGATATATTTTACTTAAGATTCTAGGGAAATCGACCTACACCACTCTGTACTTAAAACGTGAGAATCTGTGAGATATATGAACAATTGCTTTTCCTTCGTAACATTTTCTCTTCGTTGTGATGTAAATTGTATTCTGCTTTGTGAAGCATTTTCTTATTTTTAGATGAGCATTGCTGTAGGTGAGTTACATGTAGAATAAAAAACATACACGCACCATAAAATTGTATAAGATAGAACTTTTAAGTTGTAAACACACACACATACACACACAGAGTTTACATTCAAGGTAATTAATGTTGAAATCTTATTAAATCTTCATCAAATTGTTTTAACATTTTTTTCACAGAGTATAAGGAGATAAACAATGATTTGATTCTTAATGTGTCCTAATGAGCACGACCAGGATTCTGTGTAATACCAGGATGATTGTTCCAAAGAGGGTAGAGATTAGCCCCCTGAAGAAAAGCTTTGCTTTTCTAAACCAAGACTTTAAATGAGCATTTTAGAAAAAAAAATCACTTTCATTATTCAAAGTGAATTTCAATGCATCCATTAGGCATTCTGGATTGAAAAACATTTTAAAATATGATTGGAAATTCAGAAAGAAATTCTTTCTTTTTTCACATTTGGTCTACATTTGAAGTCATCATTGAATATTAGAGAAGAAGCTGAAATAACACCTCTAGATGCATAGCCATCTGACACACATGCTTTCTTCTATTTGTTACACTGAGATATAGTTCACAGAGAGTAGGAATCTTGTCTCCACTGAAATTTCAAGTAAATTTAAATTTTCAAATTTAAATTTGAGAGTAGCTGCTAAATGTCCTGAGTAACTAGCTCTTAAAACTCATACTGGTGGGCTTCCCTGGTGGCACAGTCGTTGAGAATCCGCCTACCAATGCAGGGGACACGGGTTCATGCCCTGGTCCGGGAAGATCCCACATGCTGCACGGCAGCTGGGCCCGTGAGCCATGGCCACTGATCCTGCGCGTCCAGAGCCTGTGCTCCGCAACAGGAGAGGCCACAACAGTAAGAGGCCTGCATACCACAAAAAAAAAAACAACTCATACTGGCAAGATAAAAGCATATTTAATTTGGAACATTTCCTATACGTAATGTAAAAGCCACACTCTAATTCTTATTCTCTTCCATTATCCATATTTTGTTCACACACTTCTCAGTCTTTTTCAATTCCCCTTCCCAGTGGCTTTGGGCTCAATAGTGTCCCCTAAAATTTCATATGTTGAAGTCTTAACCCTTAGGACCTCGGAATGTGACTGTATGTGGAGATAGTCTTTACAGAAGTAATTAAGTTGAAATGAAGTCATTAGGGTGAGTCCTGATCCAATGTGACTGCTATCCTTATAGGAAGAGGAAATGTGGACACAGGCATGTACAGAGGAAAGAGGATGTGAAGGCACAGGGAGAAGATGGCCATCTGCAAGCCAAGGAGAGAGGCCTGGGAAGAGCCTTCCCTCACAGCTCTCAGAAGGACCCAGCCCTGCTTATACTTTGATCTGGGATTTCTAGTCTCCAAAAAATGTGAGATAACAAATTTCTGTTGTTTTAGCAAC
This sequence comes from Phocoena sinus, assembly GCF_008692025.1. Taxonomy (NCBI): domain Eukaryota; kingdom Metazoa; phylum Chordata; class Mammalia; order Artiodactyla; family Phocoenidae; genus Phocoena; species Phocoena sinus. The sequence continues at coordinate 134,326,771 of NC_045765.1, read as the reverse complement.
CCAGTCTGTGGCAAACTAATTCACCAACTGATGCATTTGTGTTTTTCTTTATGAATACATATGTTCATGAGCCCCATATTGTATGCATTAAAAAAAGAATCAGTGTCACTTAAAAAGTATCTTTACTAGTAGTTTCTACATTACAGAAACAGTCACAACTGGAATTTAACACTCCTCTCTCTCTCTCTCTCTTGCTCTATATATGTGTGTGTGTGTGTGTGTGTGTGTGTGTGTATACACATACAATAATATACATATTACTGATAGGGTTGCCAGCTAAAATGCAGGATATCTAGTTAAATATGCATAAATAGCAAACAGATTTTTAGTGTAACTATGACCCAAATATTCACAGAACATGCTTATACTGAAAATAATTTTTGTCATTTAACTGAAATTCAAACTTAACTGATGGTCCTGTATTTTCATTTACTAAAGCTGCAACCATATTTACTGGTTAGGCATTTTTATAGTGAATTTATTGATTTTTTGTGGTTTTATTTATTGATATTTATGACCTGTCCCAAATAGAGGTATTTCTCTCTTTTTCTCGGTGACTTTCTGCAACAAATGAGTCTCAAATCCAGTCATAGTACTATCTTTGCTATTTTTTATATCATGTTCAATTACAACCTCTACATTTAGAGGATCAGATTTGCTATGTCTAATTATATTTTGTAATTTAAAAACTCCATTTTAAAATAGATGTTAAATTAAAACAATTAGAAGACATTAATAATGTAGCTTCAAAGTGGAAAAGTATTTCTCCATAGATTTCCCAATGCAATAAAAAATCTTGGAACACAATGCCTGAATGGAAAACTTCAACTCAAAAGATGAATGGGAATATACATGATAGTGACATTTGTTTATTAGTGAAATCATAGACTTAAAATATACCACATTAGCCTGGGACTTATCAAGAGGAATTAAAGAAAAAAAAAGAGCAGTCCTTTAGGGAAAGACTTCATGTTTTATTCTATTAAAAGACTGAAATAATATAATAAGATGCCCCTTCATACCAACTAGAGTAGCTATAATTAAAACTGAAAACACTAAATGTTGGGTGGATGTGGAACACCAAGAACTCTCACATGTTCCTACTAGAAGTTTATGATTCAATAACTGTAAAATTGTATGTTTCTTATAAAGTAAAAAGTATGGGTACCTTGTGACATAACAATTCCACTGATATTTAATCAATAAAAATTAAAACATATGGCTATACTATAAATGCTTATAGTTCCTTTATTCATAAGAGCCTAGTACTGAAAAAAACCCTCAAATATCCAGGAAAATTAATCAACAAATCATGGTATGTTTATAAAATGGAATACTACTTAGCAATAAAGAAGAATGAGCTACTCATATTCTCAATACTAGGAGTGAGTCCCCAAAATAATGTGTTGAGTGAATACAGACACAAAATAGTGCAATTTGTTGATTTCCATTTTTAGGAAATTCTAGAATATGTAAAACTAATTTACATAATAGATATCATAAAGTAGCTATCAGGGGCAGTTAGAAGGGGGATTGTTACTGACATCGAAGAAGTAGGACTGATAGAAATCTGTAGTGACTGGAGGGATGGTTACATGGGTGTACACATTTCTTACAATTTATCAAACTGTACACTTAAAATCTGTGCATTTTACTGCATGTAAATTGCACCTTAATATTAAAAAGAAGTATTGGGGTAAAATAAATCAAAACAAAAAGGTTTAAAGTATTTCAAGCTTTGACTTTATTTACCCACATTTCCAAACAGCCAGCTTTTGTTTAAAAAGACTCATAAACAGCTTAAAGAATCAAACTGTAAAGCATACCAATGGATCTTTTATCTGCTTATATTTTCTCTGGTCAAATCGATAGTGATTATATGCTAGGGTTGAAATAAATGCTTTCTAAGATGTGCTCTTCAAATGTTTTAATACATTATAAAACTTGCCATACCTGTGTAAAAGGATCTTGAAGCTCCAGAATGCCTTTTCATGGAAAGTTTGTGTTCTGAATAAAAAGAATCTTTCTGGTTTTATAGGCACTCTCATTTAGTCACTCTTCCTGCTATTTATTTTACCAGGTCAACATAATTCAATACTGTAAAAGTAGGTCTTATAGATTGTATCTTTCTTTCTTGTGATATATACAAACATAGATGTGTTTGCTCTCAAGTAGTATTTAAACATTACATATTCATGAGTCTATTCAGAGTCCTGTGTAAAGCTGCGTAGGTAAAACTCTGACCTTTAGGAGTTCATAATCTAAAATAAATAATAAATATTCAAAACTACTTATAAATGAAGGTGTGAACATAAAATTGAAAATGTTCCAAAACAACATAGCTTAACAGAATCATTCTGGACTTTATTCCTGGGAATTCCCTGGTCATGAAAACTAGGAAATTGCAACACTCCATTTGCCTATTTTTTAGTTGCTTTTGGCAAAAACAAAAATAAAAACAAACAAAAAAAGCCCTAACTCATAAACTACTCCAAATTTCTACATTTTTCTGGTATTACAGCCAAGTGATACAATTATTACTTTGTGCTAGGCACAGTTCTAAGCAGTTTACATGTACTTATTTGTTTAATTCTCTCACCAAATCCTCATCAGGAGATTTTATTGTCTCCATTCTAAAGATTTGGAAAATGACGGGTAGAGAAAGAAAGAATGAAGATGATATTATCTTCTTTCACCTACAGTATAGCACAGGGAACTATACTCAATATTTTGTAATAATCTATAAGGGAAAATAAACTGAAAGAAAGATATATATATATATATATATACACACCTGAATCACTATGCTGTACACCTGAAACTAACAAGATATTGTAAATCAACTATGCTTCAATAAAAATAAAATTTTAAACTATATTATCTTCTTTCGAGGAGTACTGGGGTAAACCTAATCCAAAAATTGTTTTACTTTGCTCAGGCTGCTCTAACAAAACACCATAGACTGGATGGATGACTTAACCAAAAGATACTTATTTCTCACAGTTCTGGAGGCTAGAAATCTGAGATCAGGGAACCAGCATGTTCAGGCTGTGGGATGGCCCTCTTCCTGGTTTGCCGATGGTCATTCTCACATAGCTGACAAAGGGCGAGACGTGGCTGGGTCCCTCCTTATAAGGACACTAATCCCATCATGGAACCCCACTCATGACCTCAGCTAAGCCCAATTACCTCCCAAAGGTCCCACTTCCAGATGCCAGCATATTAGAGTTTCAGCATATGAATTTTAAACTCAAAATTTGTGATAAAATTTTCTGTATTCGGATGCTACCTGGGTGAATGTGGGTCTGGTTATTTTAAAACTACACTCTAAAAATAGCTTTGAGTAAAAAGATATAATTACATTAAAGAGAGATACCTAAGCAGGTATATAAGAGCCATAACTTTATTTTTAGTGTAAGGACTATCTGGGATGATGGGAGGATTTTTATGGCTGGACTCTTCTAAAAGCATACTTCTCATGCCATATTGTGTCAGAGTAAAGATTTAAATAATTGTTTAAAAATAATTTTTATAAGTGATTTTTTTACCCATGGCCTGAATGTGAGGGTCTACTGATGTTTATTTTTCTACAGAGGTACACATTAACTTGCCTTAAAATTTAATATTACATAAACTCCTCCAAATGCTCCAAATATTGTTTTTACTTTTGTACCACATTCATGATTTTTAAATTGATGCCATATGGATGCCTTTTATCTTTCCTTTGATTTAAAGCCTTAATTACCAGTAGGAAATGATTGTCATTAAGAACTTGACACATAGAACTGTAGCTTTATGTTACTTTTGTTCTGGCAAAAAATGTCATCAAGGTAAAATTTATAATATTCTATCTCCAAAATATCACTAAAACATTAGTGACAATTTGTATTTATAAAAACTTTATATTTTAAAAAATTACTCCCATACTTGATTGATATGTGATATCACATTTTAGAAGTGATTGAGAATACGTTATAAATGTTATATTGAATATATTTTAGTAGCGAATTCATTCTGAATGAAAAAGAGCCCAAGGTCCTTGGCTGATTCATATATCCTTCCTTAAGATATAGTTTCTCTGTCCTATGAATGATGTGTATCCTCTGTGTCATGGAGGCACTGTAATGTAGAGATTAAGAGCATGGTCTCTGGAATCAGATTGTCAGAGCTCAAAGCTAGCTTGTACTTTTGCTGTATCTGCAAATAACAAATAGTTTAACTTCTTTATGCCTCACTTTCTTCATCTGTAAAATGAACATAAATGAGATAACCTCAGAGGATTGCTGAAAGTATCAAATTAGATAATACCCATAATGTGCTTGGATAGTACCTGGCATAGAGTGACCCCACAGAAAGTATTAGCTCTTATAATGACGCAAAACTGATTGAACAACTTGCCCTTTGTAACGTGTATCATTAAGTTAAAATTGAAGAAATATCGGTAGAGGTGGACCAACTTTAAGAATAAAGATTAAATTTTACTTAAAAGAAAGAATGTTATACTAATAAATAGGTAGGACTAAAACATTTAGAATGCTCCATCTTTACCTTTAGATTCATGAAATGCTAATTAATAAATCATGCATTCAATTAAATAGTGATAGTACTTATATTAAATTCAAGTAATATAAATAATTCTTAAATTCCTAGTAGACTGGGATATCAGAGATGGTTGGATTGGTTAGAATGAACAAGCACTGGGAATTTGACTGAAAGAAAGAGACTGGTATGTAAAATGATTTAGAGGAATCGACTCCCAAAGAAATGAACCAAAGATGAGACAAATAGCATAATCTGAGTTAGGTAAGAGAGAGGCAAAGGCAGAAGGAAAGGCAATCGGGAGATGGAAGACCTATAGTGTTTGTTCTTAGTGCTGTTTCATTTGGCCTTAATGATCTGAGTGAGTAGTCTTGGAACCATATATTGGTAATTCCAGCAGTAAATCTCTCCATTGATTGAGTTCTGGATAGAAAATTTGACATTATATCAATTTTAACCCTGCCTCCTATTAGAAACCCATTCTGATTGGCCCCTGCCCCTCATCTCCATCTCAGTGTGGAGTTGTCCCTCCTTAATGTCCCATGGCAGCCACTGCATATTCTGTCAGCCTATCAAGTTGATCTCTTTCCTTGTTTATCTCTTCTAATAGGACATAAGCTCATGTCCATTAGTTGTTGTTTGAGACCCCAGGAAGTACCACATCGTCTGGAGCATAGAAAAACTTGACTAATACTTGTTGAATGAACACAAGTTATTTCTTCTCAAACCAACAGAACTTGTGTCTTCAAGTTATGAGCTTAAGATGACAAACATGACAGTGATGGGTATGTGGGTTATTGACACTTTCAGGCTTTACTGGCCTTGTGAACAAAAAAACCCCAACCTTCTGTGAGGTAATTTGGGGGAGGAACTCATGCCCTTTATTAATACCTGCAGCATTAAAGTTCCATTCCTTGGGTTCAAATAATGCATGTTGGATTTTTAGGAGACCTCTGTCAAAATGTAAGGTGAGAAAGTTCATACACCAGTCCCTTTTCAGCTAACACATCAATGTTTAGTTTTAGCAGCTAATGCCTCAGCAAGGATTTGCAGAAATGAGGTGGCAGTCAGAGTGAGGTGTGTGTGCATTTTAGGTGGGGAGATGCTGTAGAGAGTAGAGGGTGTTACCTGGTGCCAGAGAGAGGCCAGGCACCCAGATATACAATAAAGAAGGATGCCAAGACAATTTTCACATCCTCCACAAGTTAGCTCAATCAGGGTCTTGTTTCCAAGCACCTTACTCTACATGGAGTGTGTATGAATTCACCTTTTAAACTAAAGCATCTAATTTTTCAATTTTGGTAGAAAAAAAATTATTTACTTTTCTTACCTCAACCTCATATTTGTAGATGTTATCATCATATCTACATATAAAATCTTTATCTCTTACCAGGCCTTGGTCTCATGGCTCTAATTAGCTACAATAATATTTTCAATGAATGTAGCTCTCTGTCTTCGAATCTAAAATGAATAGAAGCAAACTTACTATCTTTTTCTGCCAAATAATTTTTTTGATCAAGCCACTCAGACTAGAAAACTGTACATTTGTGTTCTTAATTTCTTTTTCTCAAGCTCCTATCTCTAGTATTATGTCTTCCTTTAAAAGAGCTCTTGATTTCCCTCCTTTATGGTTCCAATTCATTGTCACCATCCTAAGATTGCACACCAAAATGCCCCCAGTAGCCAGTGTAATGAGTAATCCAGTCCATGTAAAAGAGCAATGCATGTTTTATTCAAACTGAAACTTCAATTTTTTTTCCACAAACAAAACCTATTCGAAAGGTGAATTTCGCTCTCAGGGGCTCCCTTGTGTGGAAACATTGTTTTGCACCCACTTACAGGACCTGCTTCCTGGGTATGTGCCTTGTGGTGGACACTCAGTGCCCCACATTTAGAAAACACTTACATTTAGAAAGTTCTGCTGTCACCGTCTTGAAATTATTTATAAGTTTTGAATAAGTTAAAACCTACAAATTAAGTAGCTGGTCCTGACTGATCAAGGTCATCATCATCTTCCAACTGAATTACTGAAACATCACCTCAGCTGTGTCCCTAAAACTGGGGTTTCTGTCCTCAAACCATCCTACATAGAGCTATGGGACTGATTATCCTAGATACCATTTTATTATTCTGGCCTCTGTTATGTAGTTCATGCTCTAAGCTCCTCTGTCTGGCACAGACCTCTCTTTAGAACTTGGCTCTTCTCTATATGATTTCTAGCAGTTTCTAACATGAATCCTCTACTCTAGTTAGGCTGGTCTCACCATTATTACTAGTTAGTGAATCCTAACCATGTTATAGTTCACAGTTTTGGTTAAATCTAAAAAATGTGATCTATCTTCTTTTCTGCATATTTAGAACCATCTTCTGCTGGTTAGCCCTAGTTGGGCTTCTCCACAAAATCTTCCAAATTATTCTCATCATTAAACATTTAACTTACCTCTGATTTTCTAGAATATTTTATCTTCATTACGCTAATTAGCAAATGTGTTATCAAATATCAATATACATGAGAATCCAAAGCTCAGAGGAAGTTCCCAAGGACCCTGCATTTTAAATAAACACACGAGTAATGCTGATATAGAGAATTCAAAAACTACATCTGTAGAAACAAATTCTACAAGTTTTTAGTATATGCTTCATGAACTTTGGCCTTGTCTATCCATTTACATTATAAGTTCCCAGAGCAGAAGTACTGCACATGCAACCCCTATAATTCTCAGCACGGTGCTAGATTTATAAATACTTTTTCATTTGATAATATTTTAATATTAGAAGTATTGTGGCAGGTTAAGAACCTTCTCTAAAATCTCAGTTCACCTAAAACTCAACTGAAACCCCTTTTAGAAATTGTACCTAAGGTGAAACACAGTTTTCTGATTCATACAAAAAAGAGCTAATGAAAATAATCTTGAACTTTTAAAGAATATCCATAAGCTCTTGTGAAATATCTTGATGATTTGAACGTAAATTAATTAAAATCCTATGAATTAAAGCCCCATTGAAATATACATGTGGACTAATACTTGGAAAACTATCTTTCAGAATTGTCAGCCTTAAAATGTTCAAAAAATAGTTCAAGATGTTTTGGCAAAATTCAAGCACCAGTGAATTGGCCAGTTTCTTGTTAGGGAGTACTATTTGCCAGTATTATATTCCTGTTACGTGGTCTTTATCCAGAGTCAATATACTAAGTACAATAAACCTGTCCAGGTGGTCACTGAAGAGCCCATAAAGTCTGTACATTTAGTTGCTTCTTTACTTTTAAAAACCTGTTATTAGGGATTAAGTGTAAGATGTATATAGTGACCAGAAATTGAGGGACTGCAATGCAATCCTTAAAGCTAGTACTTTTTGCAAGAGTTTTATAACTGTTTATAGACAGCATGTCTTTCTAGAAGAATTGGGTGGGTGTGAAAAAATGTAGAGCATGAAGCAGAATGTTAGACTCAAGTTTCTGCTCCAGGACTCACAACAGGTGGTCCTGCCATAAGGCGTACATATGGCTGAGATACAGTACTACCATGAATTCTGCTCACAGAAACGCATCTTGTAACCCATGGGGAATAGTCTCTGGTGCTGTGACCAGACTTGTGAATCTTCTTATAGCAACAGATGCAACATATTATCACAAAATCTTAGCATTGAAAAGATTTCTATTCTAGTCCAGTCCTCTTTCTAGTAAATAAATTTCTCCTATGACATTCTTATCATATTGAGTACTTCAAATTAACTAATATACATAAATCTTTTATTCTGGTATGTCGAATATTAATTATACCCCTTTGCATAAGATTAGTCTTTTTAAGTCCCTTATTACGTACATAAGTTACTGATTATTTGCATAGATAATGTATTTTCTACACAGCTGCAGTTAACTGAATACCCATGTGTATTTACTTTAGAAGATGTGATTATACATATATCTGTATATATGATTTAGAAGCAAACAAAGTTTGTATTTTCAACTGCTTACCCTTAATGAATAATCTTTCTCCTGTTGCATGTGTTGGTCACCAATGTGTACAGAATCATCATCTTCTTCAGTTCAAGGAGAGTGGCCATGTGTGCTGTTTAAATCTGTTGTCTTGATATCATTATTAATTGTCCCAGTTTGAACACTACATTATATAGTCACCTAAATTTAAACAAGCATGATTTCATTTGTTTGACAAGCATAGTCACCTATACTTTATATCTACTTTTTTTATATCTTAGTTTGAAACAACTACTGAAGTGCTAATTGTAGACTTGGCTTACCTTTGTTTTACAGTTTCAAAGTAGCCATCTTAGACACTTCAATTTCCCTTGAAGTATGTTAGTGTATGTCAGTAGAGAAAAGATGGCAATGCAGTTTCTTAGCAAATATTTTAATCAAACTGCATTATGCTGTAGTAATTATATTACATTTTAAACCTATTATGATGAAGGATAGAGGATTGTTTTTTAAGAAAAAAAATTAAGTTGTGAAAAAGAAAATAAAAGCATAAGAAGAGCTGACAACTAGGGAGCCCAATTCTCCCTAGTATACTTGTCAAGTATAGTTGTCATTCCTAGTAACATGTTGAGATCATATGATGATAATTAACTCTTTAAAACCACTGAGGTTTATATTTAAATGCATTTCTTCTGCAGTTTTCTTTCAAAACTTGTTAAATCTCCAGAGGGATTTGGAATTTTTAACTCTGTCGTTAATGGTCTAGACATCCATTTGTCTGAAGACAAAGGCCTAGAGAAGATGATTTTCTCGAGAGCCTTTTGGTTTTGCATTACTATTTCAGCTACCCAAGGAAGAAATAGTAAACTGTATGCTTGTTCTCTAGTAGCTTTCTCTCTCACTCACTAACCTGTACATACTATTGTCTATACATTTTCATTTTATTCCTTTCCTTTCAGGATTCTCTTCCATTGCTACTGGAGTTTCATAATCCACTGCTTCTTTCCTCATTGTCCATTCCTTTTGTGGCTTCCTCCAAAAGAAAAAGAAAGGAATGACTAAAAAGAATGAGTCCTTTCAAAAACTGAGAAAGAGGCTAATAATAGTTCTCATTTCATAACCTCAACCATTAAATAATATAATCACCTAATGTAAAGTACAAAAGTTGAAGAAAACTCGATGTTTTTTTCTTTTACCACATTAGGAGAGAATAGTAAATGGGCAATAAATTCTTTTAGTTATCCTTGTATTCGTTCACTTTACTCCAGGAAGAATCAGTTACATCCTAGGTCAGCAAACTACAGCTCTTGAGCCATATTCAGCTTACCTCTTTTTGTGAAGAAAGCTTTATTGAAATACAGCCATCCTCATTCATTTACAATTGTCATGGCTCTGTTCCTATTACAGAATTGAGTAGTTACCCCAGTGACATTATGACCCACAAAGCCAAAAATATTTACTATCTGGCCCTTAATGGAAAAAAATTTTCAACCCCTGAATCTCATCAAGCCTTGTTTTAAGAAGACTTTGTCATGTCTTGAACAGGGTAATATTTTAGTATATTTGCAAAATTTTTTCCTTAATTTTTCCCATAATTTAAGGTAATAATATTTCTTGTTTTTATAATTAATGCTACTTAATAAAACATCTTATTACATTTATACAGAGACTTTTTCTTTGAAGCAACTCATTTTGCTTTTAAATTAGTTCATGCAGTTATAATTATGAATATTTTTAGTCAGTATGCCTTTCTTGGCTTTCTCCTTTTCTTTTTTTTTTTTTTTTTTTAAACATCTTTATTGGGGTATAATTGCTTTACAATGGTGTGTTAGTTTCTGATTTACAACAAAGTGAATCAGCTATACATATACATATGTTCCCATATGTCTTCCCTCTTGCGTCTCCCTCCCTCCCACTCTCCCCATCCCACCCTTCCAGGCTGTCACAAAGCACCGAGCTAATATCCCTGTGCCTTGCGGCTGCTTCCCCCCAGCTATCTACCTTACTACGTTTGTTAGTGTGTATATGTCCATGACTCTCTCTCGCCCTGTCAAAACTCACCCTTCCCCCTCCCCATATCCTTAAGTCCGTTCTCCAGTAGGTCTGCGTCTTTATTCCTATCTTACCCCTAGGTTCTTCATGACATTTTTTTCCCTTAAATTCCATATATATGTGTTAGCATACGGTATTTGTCTTTTTCTTTCTGACTTACTTCACTCTGTATGACAGATTCTAGGTCTATCCATCTCATTACAAATAGCTCAATTTCATTTCTTTTTAAGGCTGAGTAATATTCCATTGTGTATATGTGCCACATCTTCTTTATCCATTCATCCGATGATGGGCGCTTAGGTTGTTTCCATGTCCTGGCTATTGTAAATAGAGCTGCAATGAACATTTTGGTACATGACTCTCTTTGAATTTTGGTTTTCTCAGGGTATATGCCAAGTAGTGGGATTGCTGGGTCATATGGTAATTCTATTTGTAGTTTTTTAAGGAACCTCCATACTGTTCTCCACAGTGGCTGAACCAATTCACATTCCCACCAGCAGTGCAAGAGTGTCCCCTTTTCTCCACACCCTCTCCAGCATTTATTGTTTCTTGATTTTTTGATGATGGCCATTCTGACTGGTGTGAGATGATATCTCATTGTAGTTTTGATTTGCATTTCTCTAATGATTAATGATGTTGAGCATTCTTTCATGTGTTTGTTGGCATTCTGTATATCTTCTTTGGAGAAATGTCTATTTAGGTCTTCTGCCCATTTTTGGATGGGGTTGTTTGTATTTTTGTTATTGAGCTGCATGAGCTGCTTGTAAATTTTGGAGATTAATCCTTTGTCAGTTGCTTCATTTGCAAATGTTTTCTCCCATTCTGAGGGTTGTCTTTTGGTCTTGGTTATGGTTTCCTTTGCTGTGCAAAAGTTTTGAAGTTTCATTAGGTCCCATTTGTTTATTTTTGTTTTTATTTCCATTACTCTAGGAGGTGGGTCAGAAAGGATCTTGCTGTGATTTATGTCATAGAGTGTTCTTCCTATGTTTTCTTCTAAGAGTTTGATAGTTTCTGGCCTTACATTTAGGTCTTTAATCCATTTTGAGCTTATTTTTGTGTATGGTGTTAGGGAGTGATCTAATCTCATACTTTTACATGTACCTGTCCAGTTTTCCCAGCACCATTTATTGAAGAGGCTGTCCTTTCTCCACTGTACATTCCTGCCTCCTTTATCAAAGATAAGGTGTCCATATGTGCGTGGGTTTATCTCTGGGCTTTCTATCCTGTTCCACTGATCTATCTTTCTGTTTTTGTGCCAGTACCATACTGTCTTGATTACTGTTGCTTTGTAATATAGTCTGAAGTCAGGGAGCCTTATTCCTCCAGCTCCTTTTTTCGTTCTAAAGATTGCTTTGGCTATTCGGGGTCTTTTGTGTTTCCATACAAATTGCGAAATTTTTTGTTCTAGTTCTGTGAAAAATGCCAGTGGTAGTTTGATAGGGATTGCATTGAATCTGTAGATTGCTTTGGGTAGTAGAGTCATTTTCACAATGTTGATTCTTCCCATCCAAGAACATGGTATATCTCTCCATCTATTTGTATCATCTTTAATTTCTTTCATCAGTGTCTTATAATTTTCTGCATACAGGTCTTTCGTATCCTTAGGTAGGTTTATTCCTAGATATTTTATTCTTTTTGTTGCAATGGTAAATGGGAGTGTTTTCTTGATTTCACTTTCAGATTTTTCATCATTAGTATATAGGAATGCCAGAGATTTCTGTGCATTAATTTTGTATCCTGCTACTTTACCAAATTCATTGATTAGCTCTAGTAGTTTTCTGGTAGCATCTTTAGGATTCTCTATGTATAGTATCATGTCATCTGCAAACAGTGACAGCTTTACTTCTTCTTTTCCAATTTGGATTCCTTTTATTTCCTTTTCTTCTCTGATTGCTGTGGCTAAAACTTCCAAAACTATGTTGAATAAGAGTGGTGAGAGTGGGCAACCTTGTCTTGTTCCTGATCTTAGTGGAAATGCTTTCAGTTTTTCACCATTGAGGATGATGTTTGCTGTGGGCTTGTCATATATGGCTTTTATTATGTTTAGGAAAGTTCCCTCTATGCCTACTTTCTGGAGGGTTTTTATCATAAATGGGTGTTGAATTTTGTCGAAAGCTTTCTCTGCATCTATTGAGATGATCATATGGTTTTTCTCCTTCAATTTGTTAATATAGTTTATCACATTGATAGATTTGCGTATATTGAAGAATCCTTGCATTCCTGGAATAAACCCCACTTGATCATGGTGTATGATCCTTTTAATGTGCTGTTGGATTCTGTTTGCTAGTATTTTGTTGAGGATTTTTGCATCTATGTTCATCAGTGATATTGGCCTGTAGTTTTCTTTCTTTGTGACATCCTTGTCTGGTTTTGGTATCAAGGTGATGGTGGCTTCGTAGAAGGAATTTGGGAGTGTTCCTCCCTCTGCTATATTTTGGAAGAGTTTGAGAAGGATAGGTGTTAGCTCTTCTCTAAACGTTTGATAGAATTCACCTGTGAAGCCATCTGGTCCTGGGCTTTTGCTTGTTGGAAGGTTTTTAATCACAGTTTCAATTTCAGTGCTTGTGATTGGTCTGTTCATATTTTCTATTTCTTCCTGATTCAGTCTTGGCAGGTTGTGCATTTCTAAGAATTTGTCCATTTCTTCCAGATTGTCCATTTTATTGGCATAGAGTTGCTTGTAGTAATCTCTCATGATTTTTTTTATTTCTGCAGTGTCAGTTGTTACTTCTCCTTTTTCATTTCTAATTCTATTGATTTGAGTCTTCTCCCTTTTTTTCTTGATGAGTCTGGCTAGTGGTTTATCTATTTTGTTTATCTTCTCAAAGAACCAGCTTTTAGTTTTATTGATCTTTGCTATTGTTTCCTTCATTTCTTTTTCATTTATTTCTGATCTGATTTTTATGATTTCTTTCCTTCTGCTAGCTTTGGGGTTTTTTTGTTCTTCTTTCTCTAATTGCTTGAGGTGCAAGGTTAGGTTGTTTATTCGAGATGTTTCCTGCTTCTTAAGGTGGGCTTGTATTGCTATAAACTTCCCCCTTAGAACTGCTTTTGCTGCATCCCATAGGTTTTGGGTCGTTGTGTCTCCATTGTCATTTGTTTCTAGGTATTTTTTTATTTCCTCTTTGATTTCTTCAGTGATCACTTCATTATTAAGTAGTGTATTGTTTAGCCTCCATGTGTTTGTATTTTTTACAGATCTTTTCCTGTAATTGATATCTAGTCTCATGGCGTTGTGGTCGGAAAAGATACTTGATACAATTTCAGTTTTCTTAAATTTACCAAGGTTTGATTTGTGACCCAAGATATGATCTATCCTGGAGAATGTTCCATGAGCACTTGAGAAAAATGTGTATTCTGTTGTTTTTGGATGGAGTGTCCTATAAATATCAATTAAGTCCATCTTGTTTAATGTATCATTTAAAGCTTGTGTTTCCTTATTTATTTTCATTTTGGATGATCTGTCCATGGGTGAAAGTGGGGTGTTAAAGTCCCCTACTATGAATGTGTTACTGTCGATCTCCCCTTTTATGGTTGTTAGTATTTGCCTTATGTATTGAGGTGCTCCTATGTTGGGTGCATAAATATTTACAATTGTTATATCTTCTTCTTGGATCGATCCCTTGATCATTATGTAGTGTCCTTCTTTGTCCCTTTTAATAGTCCTTATTTTAAAGTCTATTTTGTCTGATATGAGAATTGCTACTCCAGCTTTCTTTTGGTTTCCATTTGCATGGAATATCTTTTTCCATCCCCTTACTTTCAGTCTGTATGTGTCTCTAGTTCTGAAGTGGGTCTCTTGTAGACAGCATATATAAGGGTCTTGTTTTTGTATCCATTCAGCCAATCTGTGTCTTTTGGTGGGAGCATTTAGTCCATTTACATTTAAGGTAATTATCGATATGTATGTTCCTATTTCCATTTTCTATATTGTTTTGGGCTCGCTACTATAGGTCGTTTCCTTCTCTTGTGTTTCGTGTCTAGAGAAGTTCCTTTAGCATTTGTTGTAAAGCTGGTTTGGTGGTGCTGAACTCTCTCAGCTTTTGCTTGTCTGTAAAGGTTTTAATTTCTCCATCAAATGTGAATGAGATCCTTGCTGGGTAGAGTAGTCTTGGTTTCAGGCTATTCTCCTTCATCACTTTCAGTATGTCCTGCCACTCCCTTCTGGCTTGTAGGGTTTCTGCTGAGAGGTCTGCTGTTAACCTTATGGGGATTCCCTTGTGTGTTATTTGTTGTTTTTCCCTTGCTGCTTTTAATATGCTTTCTTTGTATTTAATTTTTGACAGTTTGATTAATATGTGTCTTGGCGTGTTTCTCCTTGTATTTATCCTGTATGGGACCCTCTGTGCTTCCTGGACTTGATTAACTATTTCCTTTCCCATATTAGGGAAGTTTTCAACTATAATCTCTTCAAATATTTTCTCAGTCCCTTTCTTTCTTTCTTCTTCTTCTGGAACCCCTATAATTCGAATGTTGGTGCGTTTCATGTTGTCCCAGAGGTCTCTGAGACTGTCCTCAGTTCTTTTCATTCTTTTTTCTTTATTCTGCTCTGCAGTAGTTATTTCCACTACTTTATCTTCCAGGTCACTTATCCGTTCTTCTGCCTCAGTTATTCTGCTATTGATCCTATCTAGAGTGGTTTTAATTTCATTTATTGCATTGTTCATCGTTGCTTGTTTCATCTTTAGTTCTTGTAGGTCCTTGTTAACTGTTTCTTGCATTTTGTCCATTCTACTTCCAAGATTTCGGATCATCCTTACTATCATTATTCTGAATTCTTTTTCAGGTAGATTGCCTATTTCCTCTTCATTTGTTAGGTCTGGTGGGTTTTTATCTTGCTCCTTCATCTGCTGTGTGTTTTTCTGTCTTCTCATTTTGCTTATCTTACTGTGTTTGGGGTCTCCTTTTTGCAGGCTGCAGGTTCGTAGTTCCCGTTGTTTTTGATGTCTGTCTCCAGTGGCTAAGGTTGTTTCAGTGGGTTGTGTAGGCTTCCTGGTGGAGGGGACTAGTGCCTGTGTTGTGCTGGATGAGGCTGGATCTTGTCTCTCTAGTGGGCAGGTTCAGGTCTGGTGGTGTGTTTTGGGGTGTCTGTGGCCTTATTATGATTTTAGGCCGCCTCTCTGCTAATGGGTGGGGTTGTGTTCCTGTTTTGCTAGTTGTTTGGCATAGGTTGTCCAGCACTGTGGCTTGCTGGTCGTTGAGTGAAGCTGGGTGCTGGTGTTAAGATGGAGGTCTCTGGGAGATTTCCGCTGTTTAATATTATGTGGAGCTGGGAGGTCTCTTGTTGACCAGTGACCTGAAGTTGGCTCTCCTACCTCAGAGGCAGAGCCCTGACTCCTGGCTGGAGCACCAAGAGCCTTTCATCCACACGGCTCAGAATAAAAGGGAGAAAAAGTAGAGAGAATTAGTAGAAGTATGAGGAAAGAAAGAAGGAAAGGAGGAAAGGAAGGAAGGAAGAAAGAAGCAAAGAAGGAAAGAAAGGAGGGAGGGAGGGAGGGAGGGAGGAAGGAAGGAAGGAGGGAAAGAAGGAAAAAAAGACAGAAAGAAAGATGATACAGTAAAAATAAAATATAATATAGTTATTGAATTAAAAAATATTTAGAAAAAAAAAAAGGGACGGATAGAACCTTAGGACAAATGTTGGAAGCAAAGCTATACAGAGAAAATCTTACACAGAAGCATACACATACACCTTCACAAAAAGAGGTAAAGGGGGAAAAATCATAAATCCTGCTCCCTGAGACCACCTCCTCAATTTGGGGTGATTCGTTGTCTAAAGGAGGGAGGGAAGGAAGGAAAGAAAGAAAGAACGAAGGTAAAGTATAATAAAGTTATTACAATTAAACTTAATTATTAAGAAAAAGAATTTTTAAAAAAAGGTCATGGACGGATAGAGCCCTAGGACAAATGGTGGAAGCTAGAGTATACAGACTAGATGTCACACAGGAGCATACACGTACACCTTCACAAAAAGAGGAAAAGGGAAAAAAATCATAGATTTCGCTCCTAAATTCCACCTCTTCAATTTGGGATCATTCCTTGTCTATTCAGGTATTCCACAGATGCAGGGTATATCAAGTTGATTGTGGAGCTTTAATCCGCTGCTTCTGTGGCTGCTGGGAGAGATTTCCCTTTCTCTTCTTTGTTTTCACAGCTCACAGGAGCTCAGCTTTGGATTTGGCCCTGCCTCTGCGTGTAGGTCGCTGGAGGGCGTCTGTTTTTTCGCTCAGCCAGGACGGGGTTAAAGGAGCCGCTGATTCGGGGCCTCCGGCTCACTCAGGCCGGGGGTTGGGGGATGGGGGTAGGAGGGGCACTACGTGCGGGGCGGGCCTGCAGCTGCAGAGGCAGCGTGACGTTGCGGCAGAGGCCGGCGTGACGTTGCACCAGCCTGAGACCCGCCGTGCGTACTCCCGGGGAAGTTGTCCCTGGATCCCGGGAACCTGGCAGTGGCGGGCTGCACAGGCTCCGCGGAAGAGGGGTGTGGAGAGTGACCTGTGCTCGCACACAGGCCCCTTGGTGGCGGCAGCAGCAGCCTTAGCGTCTCCCGCCCGTCTCTGGGGTCCGCGGTTTTAGCCGCGGCTCGCGCCCATCTCTGGGGTTTGCGCTTTCAGCCGCGGCTTGCGCCCGTCTCGGGGGCTCGCGCCCTCAGCCGCGGCTCGCGCCCGTCTCTGGAGTTCCTTTAAGCAGCGCTCTTAAACCCCTCTCCTCGCGCACCAGGAGACAAAGAGGGAAGAAAAAGTCTCTTGCCTCTTCGGCCGGTGCAGGCTTTTCCCCGAACTCCCTCCCGGCTAGTCGTGGTGCACTAACCCCTTCAGGCTATGTTCAAGCCGCCAACCCCAGTCCTCTCCCTGAGCTCCGTCCAAAACCAAAACCCGAGCCTCAGCTCGCAGCCCCGCCCGCCCCGGCGGGTGAGCAGCAAGCCTCTCGGGTTGGTGAGTGCTGGTCGGCACCGATCGTCTGTGCAGGAATCTCCCCGCTTTGCCCTCCGCACCCGTCGCTGTGCACTACTCCGCGGTCCCGAAACTCCCCCCTCTGCCTCCCGCAGTCTCCGCCCGCGGAGGGGCTTCCTAGTGTGTGGAAACTTTTCCTCCTTCACAGCTCCCTCCCACTGGTGCAGGTGCCGTCCTTATTCTTTTGTCTCTGTTTTTTCTTTTGCCCTACCCAGTTACGTGGGGAGTTTCTTGCCTTTTGGGAGGTCTGAGGTCTTCTGCCAGCCTTCAGTAGGAGTTCTGTAGGAGTTGTTCCACGTGTGGATGTATTTCTGGTGTATCCGTGGGGAGGAAGGCGATCTCCGCGTCTTACTCTTCCGCCATCTTCAAGGTCTCTCCTTTTCTTCAGTATTAATTTTTTTCATATTGGTTCATCCATAAATGATGTGGTCAGTGGTAATTGAACTGACTATCAAGAATGTGATGTTTGCATTAGTTTATAATTAGTGAATAAACTAGACTCAAACGTTTCTTCAAGTTATGGTCATTTATTCAATATGTAGAAAAATATAACTGTTCATTTTCAGCCTATGCTACTACAAGCCATTCTGAGGTATATTCTAAATGTAAATTATTAATGGATTAGTTTTGATATTAATATTGGAAAGAATTTGTTCTCATTTTTTGTAGTTTATGATTGAGCATTCATGTGTGTTTGAGAAAAATTTATAGCAATATATTCCTTTAACTATAAACTAATTCAGTGGGTTAGAAATCTACTGATAAATAAGTATCCTACTGGAGAAGACTTTTCTAAATGTCATTGGATACTTTGAGAAAGATAATTTGCCTTATTTCCTTACTTGGCTTTCTAGTCTAGAAT
Organism: Phocoena sinus; assembly: GCF_008692025.1. NCBI lineage: Eukaryota > Metazoa > Chordata > Mammalia > Artiodactyla > Phocoenidae > Phocoena > Phocoena sinus. The sequence goes on along the minus strand of NC_045765.1, from coordinate 134,308,431 downwards.
GTCAGCTAAAGTAGAATGTATTGGTTTATGTTTTGTTTATTGTTATTCCTAGTTGACAGTAATTTATTTGTGAATCACCCATACATATGTGACCATCCCTGTTCCTTCTAGTTCCATGAGATTTCTACTCTTGATAATCCTCAATGTGAAATTATGAGATAGCTAGCAGTTGCTGTAATTAAGTAATATGCACAACTTCTGGTCAGCTGTATAATTCTAAAAGCCATATATATTAATTAACCTTGTTTTTCAAAAATGAACTGTAAAAAGTACCTTTTCTATCATTTGTTGAATATGGATGATAAAATTATAATTATTTATTAATAACACATTGAGAACATGTTATGGGCCGAGAAACATGCAATATGCTCTTTATAGTTATGGTGTAGACTATTACAGTTGGTGCTCAAATCGTCTATGCTAGTTAGATATTATTATCTTTAACTCTTGAAGAAAGAGTCTTGGAGAAGATGAATATCTAAGGTATTAGAGCTAAGGGATATTAGAGCTAAGAATGAAATCTAGTTATCATCTATATTTCATTGGCAAGAAAATCTCCAGTAAAATGTTCACAGCTCAAAGATTTGTAAGTTGAATGTATAATCTCATGAAATAATAGAACTAGAGACTATTCCTTAGCAAGCAACCAGCTCAGTCGCTCTATTTTACAAATAAGGATGTTGAAGTCCCTTCACTTGTATTGAAGTGTTAAAGAAACAAATTTATCTTTGGTTAACAAGTTAATTTCTAGCCCAGCTAAACTAAAATGCAGTTCTCTTGTCTCCCAATGTAGCAAGTGTCTCTCTTTCACAAATGTCCTTCTTCCGTATTATCCAAGGTACTTCTTTTTAGAAGTACAAAATGTGATTTGGGTCTTGTTCCTGTTTGTTAATAAATTTAGGATGTGTATGCTGATGCCACCAATATGTACTTACTGGAAAAGTAATTTGTACTGCTAAACACTTAAATGTCATACTTCTGTGACTCACACAGTGAGGACAAATTGTTTGTTTTTAAAATCTTAAGCTGAGAAAAAATAAATGTGATCTTCAAATTTCTTATGGAAATCAGAAGAATGTCTAGAAGATACTTCTGACATTGTGATTTTTGAACTCAAACTAAAGGAAAAATATGTTACCTAGACAAATAGAAGCGTATGGAACACCGCTGAAAAGTCTGAGATTTTCTTTCCAGGACAAAGAATGTGCATTGTTTATATTATTCAGTTGTAGAATGGTGAGGCTTTGTAATTACTTAGGGACCCCAAAAATATTTAAGATTTTCCCTTTTGTAGTTCTATTTAATGACCATTGATATTAACACTGGGTAAGTTGCTTAGGCTTTTGACAAGTTGGTTTTTAAAACATGATTTAGTGAAATAAATGAATAATGAACTGATAGCTCAAGATTCCATACCAAGTTCAGGTTCCTTGAATCTTATTATGTGAAATAGAACCATAATCACAAGTCATTATGAACATAGAAATACTAACTCTCACCTCAGAACACTTCTTGTTAATGAGTCCTTTAAATACAATGTTGTTTGTTATACTACTGGTGAATTACATAGTTGAATACACGAATAATATAAGTTTGCTAGCTATACACATACACTCAATATAAATGTATGCTAAGCATCAGTTGCAAAGAATTAAGATAAACAGTCTCCATAGTTCCCATTTTATTTTCATCATTGTTCAAGGTCCTTCTCCTGTTTTACTTATGTATTTTAGTCCTTTATCTACAATCCCAACTCTCATATCCTTTCCATTTATATTTATAGGCAACTAATTTAGTGTGTTTAATATAATGTGTGAATATATATATATATCTTTTATATATGTAGTTTGGTTTTATTTAATATGTGTTCCTTTTAAAAAGTTATTAAGTCTTGTGCAAAAACTCTTATTTAACTTTTTATAATATTTTAATAAAAATGTAGTTAGAGTCATATATTTAAGAAAAGTATAAAATGTATTATAGAAAAATGATACTTAAATATACAGATGTCATACCATCCTGGGGTAGGGAAATTGAAAAAATATAGAGATGTTAATTCTTCAAATTTCATGTGAAAGTTTGCATATACTGAAATTGCCCACCTCAACTGGAAACATTAAAAAAATGAAAGAAAATATTGAATATAACATTGAAAATATTAAAAAGTGTATAGCCATGTTCCAAAACTAAGGAAAAAAATCTCTATAAACTGTAAATAGAGAGGAAATCTAAATAAGTTCTAGAGTAAGCCAGACCACTTGGTGGGAGCTAGCTTTCACCCTGAGAGGGAACAGGTTAGAAAGAGCCTCAGACAGGAATAGGATCAAAGCTGGGCTTCCAGAATGCCTTCCTTCTGTTTTCCAGGGAGGAAGATGAAGATAGTGATTAACACTGGAATCTTGTTATAAACATAAACTCATGTATTTTCGAAAAGAACAAGTATATGTAATTTAAAATTATCAGAAAAAAAAAAAATTAATCTCAATCATACAGAATGCAGAAAATGGTTTTTGAAAATGTCAAGAAGAAAGTACACTTAAAATAAAATGCAGGGCTTCCCTGGTGGCGCAGTGGTTGAGAGTCCGCCTGCCGATGCAGGGGACACGGGTTCGTGCCCCGGTTCGGGAAGATCACACATGCCGCGGAGCAGCTGGGCCCATGAGCCATGGCCGCTGAGCCTGCGCGTCCGGAGCCTGTACTCCACAATGGGAGAGGCCACAACAGTGAGAGGCCCGCATACCACAAAAAAATAAATAAATAAAATGCAAAATAATATGGCAGAAATAAACTCAAAATTTTAGTAATCACTCACCATAAATATAAATGGCTTAAAATTAGCTATTGAAAATTAAGGAATATCAGATTAGATTAAAGGAAGTAAAATCTAAACACGTACATTTTTTGGCAAAACAAGTAGGGTTTTTAGAGAACACGGAAAGAAGTCAGCCCAGCCAAAATACAGGATGTAGCAATATTCCTTAGGGGAGACAATGATTTACGTTTCTGAGATCCAAACCTGACCCAGGAGTCTCCAAGCTGAAAGTGATTACATCAGGTCAACAGGAAGTACAACTGTCTTCTCTAGTTTCAGCTTTAGGTAGATTGGGCTAGAACAGTTCTGCATATGGGATAGACTAATATATTTGATGGACCACCTTATTTGGAGCAGGTGGCACTTTATAAATTTTCCATATGTCTCATAACATTCCTGTAGATGCTTTTCTCATCTTATGGCAGTTCTTTTTGTAAAGGTATTTTAAAAGAAGACTTTTGGAGTAAACTTTAAATCTTTCACGGCTTCCCATTGTTGAGCCCTTATTATATTTAAAGGAAAATTTGGCTATATATATAAAATTCTAACTCCAAAGGTCTTTTCTTTATAAACTTTATAAACAAGACCCCAAGTCTTCTTGTCTGTAGTATCTCTGTTGAGAAGTTTGCCATCAATCTAATTATGTCTTCTTTCTAGGTCATGTCTTTCTTACTAGAAATTTTAGAATTTCTCCTGTTTTTTCTTGTGTTTGTATTACACTCTAATCTGTCTACATGAGAGCTTTTCCATCTATTCTGCTTGACACTGTATCTCATCAATATTAGATATTCATCCTTTAATCTTTTAATTCTTTGAAATTCTGTCATTATTTCTTCATTCTATCTGATCCTTTGTTATATTTTTCTATTATTCTGGGTCTATTATAACTTTGCTACTTCTACTCCTATACCCCACATTTGTTAACATTTTGTTTATATTTTCTATCTTGCCTTTCCTGACTGCCTTCTACAGTTTTATCTTCCAGGTCCAAAACTCACTCTTTGGCTCTTATCTTGTTTCCACTTAGCTCATATTAGGTTCTTTATTTCAACTATCATAATTTTTATACCTGTGTACCCTCTTTTTTTTTTTTTTTTTTTTTTTTTTTTTTTTTTTTTTTTTTGCGGTACATGGGCCTCTCACTGTTGTGGCCTCTCCCGTTGTGGAGCACAGGCTCCGGACACGCAGGCTCAGCGGCCATGGCTCACAGGCCCAGCCGCTCCGTGGCATGTGGGATCCTCCCAGACCGGGGCACGAACCCATGTCCCCTGCATAGGCAGGCGGACTCTCAACCACTGCGCCACCAGGGAAGCCCCTTGTGTACCCTCTTAATGACTATTCTTCAATATATCAGTAGCTTCACAGATATAGTTTTTAAACAATTCTTGACTTACCTGCTGTGTTAATTCTGGTTTATCCAGTACAGTATATAGTGTTTTGTGTTTCTTTTATTTTGGTTGTGCTCTTCTGTGTCTGACTATTTTGTCTGTAAGATTATTTCCCCTGAACATGTCAGTCATTTTGACTAGGATTATAAATGGTAGCAGTACCAAGCCCTAGCTTGTGAAGTATCTAATGGGTTTGGAGGTGAAGCATGCCCCTGGAAAATATTCCTAAAATGTCATAAACTGGGTTTGACAAGCTTCTTCTCTCCTAAGTGAGTCTGTCCCTCAGGGAACTTGGTTACCCCTGCCTGACACTGCTCTACATTGAAAGAGTTTTCTCATTCACTATGGTTGCCAAGCTATAGTTTGGAAGGAGGGGAAAAGGAAAGAACACTCAGTAAGCAGCTGGTCTTCACTCACCTGTTACCTACTTGGTAAAGGCTGTGTTGGCCTGATACTGTTCTCTTAAGTAGTGAGGTAGTAGGGGCTTCTCCACATAGGAAATACGACAGTGAAAAGGTCACTAAGACGTTCCCCCACCCAATTTCCTGCTGACTATGACACCAAGCCTGCCTCTGCCTCTGGCTGCCATTGCTCTTCCTTTGGAAATTAACAACCACTCTCCCCTGTCCACTTCCTTAAGTATTTATCAGAGCTTTACTTTAGTTCTTCAAATCAATATACTTTTACTTCTGTGAGATTTCTAGGTTGAACTAGAGAAGAAGAGTCAGCAGACTGTGGCATAATATTCTTATCAGTAACTGAAAATCATTAAACACGTGGAGACATGCACACACACACACACACACACACACATTCAGAAATAGGCCTTGTAGCATTATTGTGAAATAGAAAAAGAAAACTCTAGAAGCAATTTAAACATCTAACTGTAGGTGTATGGTGAAATTAATTAGATTACATCCATTTACTGGAATAAGATAATTTAGATATCCAAGTAACTATAGATAACTCTCAAGAAACATTACTAAAGGGGGAAAATCCAGGTACAGAACATTATGATAAATATGGAAAATAAAAGATACATATATAATGATGAAGATACTTTTTATTATCTAACATATATCCATAAAAGTTAACTGTGCTGACCTTTTTAGGGGAGTAGGGTCTTTATAAAGTGACATATATGTATTATAATTTAAAATACTATATACACAGATATATGATTTTTAAATTTTAAAATTTACTTTGCTAATACCTTATGAAGAAATCAGTTTCATAAAACATAGTATATGTTCTCACACATGCACACAGAGAAATACTTACTTAGATGTTACATTCCGGTAGAAGACATTACAAAGGATTGTAATCAAACTTTTATGCAAAACAGCAAAAGTCACAGAAAGAAAAGTTAAACAGAAGGACAGTTTAAAAATATCATTTAAATGATTATATTGCAACAATGCCCATTTGTTTTATTAGAAGTTATTAAAGGTTAGCAGAAGCTAACACATTGTTTCATTTTAATTATATGTTTAAATTCCACACTAAATAACTTATTCATATGATATAAAATCTGTGTAGAGTAGCAATCTGCATGCTAACGTAAATGAGCTTGCGAAAAGTGTCAAGTGATATTATTGAGCAGAGCAAAAAGAGATTTGTTGAGATTAGATAAACCAAGGCATCATTTGTCAGTTCATCTATTTAGAAAAGGTAGACAGAAGGGAAGACAAAAGCCAATATTCAAATTATCTGCGTGATTTGTTCTTTTTTGACTACAAATTGTCAATGTAAGAAGGACGGTGAGAAGAGACGGTAAAATCAAAACGTCACTTTCGTTAGCAGATCAAAATCCCATTTTTAATGGTTTGAGAGCTATAGCAAGCTTTAACAATCAAGCCACACTTACCTTTTCTCAGCTTGTCAGTTTCCATTTTGAAGTATGGTTTTTAATGACCTATCTAGAGATTTATTTTTTGAAGAACATGAATATATTTAGGTGTTTCATCTATCAAAAACTTCCTTTCCTATTTCGTGATCAGACTGTATTTTATAAGTGTGCTGGACCTTGACACAGTGTCAGTTCACACTAAGGCTATGTTTACATGGATAGCAACACATTTCTGAAAAACGTTCCAAATCTAATCTGCAGTCAAATCAATTAGTGCTAGCTTGCTACATGCTGATTCAATCAGAACCTATAATTCAGAGTTTTCACACTAATTTCACCTGTAAATTTGACGGAAGGCAAGAGTTATGGAAAGATTCTCAGGAGTGTTTGCAAACACAAGCAGACACAATAAAATTAAGTTAAAATTCAAATAACTCTAAAGTCAACTCATTTTCTCAAAGAGTGTATGGATAAGGGTATAGGAATAAATTTTTTCCTGAGTGGTTTTCTGCTCCTGCTTTCCCAGTCTTCATTCTTAAGAGATAAATTACTTTAGTAACTACGTTAAATTACTTACTTTATTCTAGAACCTTGGGGTTGAATTCTGAATTTTGAAATGTGAACTTAACATAGAGCAAAACCAGCTTGAGAAATGAGAAAATCTGGCGAACGAGTGGGAGAGTGAAAGTCAGAGAGAGAGAGAGAGAGAGAGAGAGAAAGATTTTGAGATTCCCTGCAAAATGTTTAAACAACTGGCCCAGACTTGTCTGAAGCCAGAAAATTTCTGGACTTTTAAATCTTCAAGCCATTATTACCTACATATAAACACCTACATTTTAAAATGCAGAAATATCAGCTTGTTCTTTTCAAAATTTGTTTTGTTTTGCTTTCAGGAATTACAAAGAAGGGTGCCTGTGTGCCCTTGAATCAGTACTGGTTACTGCTCACTCTTATCAACAAACTGAGGCAAGACCCATGGCTTGAAGCTCTTGTTCCGTTAAAGGTGAAGTTCTGAGTTGGAAATCTGCTCCTTTCCCATCACCCTCACAATCACAACAGTAGGATTTTTATGCCAGGCCCCAAAATGTCTATGGGGCTGTAAATAGGGCACAAAACCAGAATGCTGCCTTTGGTTTCCAGTGCCAGAGATCTGGATCTGCATTTGGGGGAATTGCACAGGCAGAACTGCTGCTTTGGCCTTGCACTTGGCTGGGGGTAGTGAGGTTCTGCAGAAGAATTTCTAAAGCACCTGCTCCTCTGGTGTTAGTGACCATGCAGCACTTAAACATTCCACCATCTCTGGCTGGACCAAAGCCTCCAGGATTGCCAGTTCTGCAGAAGGACTAGCCCAGAGCAGAAGCTCTTCCTCCAGCATGTGGAGAGCTAGTGGTGCTGGACTGTTGAGTTGGTAACGTGCCACTGTACTTGAGATCCGTGGTAGACTTCATTTCCCTTGTGAAGTCTAAGGACTATAATGTTCTCAGTTGTGTGTAGTTAGAATGTGAACGGATGCCCCCTGCAAGGTTATCTGAGTGCTCTTGTCCTTTTGGGGAAGCAACTCTTTCAATCCACTTACATGACCCCTTTTTCTTCAGGGCATGTGCACACTGCCAACCAGCTCTAGTTAGTTTCATCATCATTCACCAGAGGGTATTGAGAACTAATGCTTTTGGGCAAATCATTTGTAGTATTTTCCTACATACACCCTGCCATTGTAGCATTGCCTGGTCTCAGCTTCTTTTCTTTCTCATTTTCCTCATCTGCCAAGCAGGGGTGGCAACAGTTCCTAACTCATGGGTGAGAATTAACGAGTTAATATATGCAAGGTATTTAAAGCAATGTCTGATACATAAGAAGTACTCAATAAATGTTAATTATTCCTATTATTGTTATTATTTTATTGGTGTTACTGTTGTTTTGTTTTGTTTTGTTTTTTAAATCACTATTGTTAGTTCTGAATTACTGAAATCCAAGAGGTATCTCAACCCAGGTTTTTTAGAATCCAGAGTCTGAGAAAAGATTCCACATGATAGTGCTTTATTTGGTGGGGAGAGAGTCAACAAACTAAGAATAAAGAAAAAAGGAAATAAGGGAGGGAAGAAAATATAGCAATAACAGGGTTCTATACTAAAGAGTTGTATAGATCTTTACAAAAAACATAGTTGTTCTCTTGTGATGATTCTCTCTTTAGGGAGACCTTATGAACTGCATCTCCAGACATTACATTAGGAGAAGAAGAGACAACTGCCATGTGCACTGCCTTGGTCAAAGTTTCCTATACATTATGTCAGCCCTCCTGGGTTGCACCATCTGTCCCCCATTTTGGGCAACTGATAGGGAAACCTCCCAATTAGCAGTAGTAACAGCAGTATGGGTCATAGTACACAGGAGAGCCAGTAAGCCAGTAGTAGCTCTCTCCTTCTGGCCTTCAGCCTGCATCTGGGAACAGCCTGGTGAGCCCATATCCATGAGTGGGTGTTGAGTGGGTTATAGGGCATTTTGAGCTTCAGAATCAAAAGAAGACTGAAGTAAAAGGCAAGAGGTCTAGAAGGTGGAGATAAGGTTCTGACATGTTGCACCCTAGCCTAAGTGACGTGAGGGAATGGGAGCAGCTACCACATTAGTCCTGATCTGTTAAGCGAGTGGCATTCCATCCCCTCTGTCCAACCATGGTGACCAAGGAGCCTCCAAAGCCTCCATTCAGTAAAGAACAAAACCATTCCTGTGTGGTTACCAGAATGTGGTTGGTACCAGGTGATCTTCCCGGAGGAACATAGAAACATCATACAGAAAAAATGGCCAAGGAAACCTGGAAAGTCAAAGAATTAGGTCCAGCAAAATCAGATAAGAGCAACACACATCTGAACTCTAATCATGGCACTTGACACCCAGTTCTTTGTACCTTTCAATCAAAGAAGAAGAGAGACAGTTTCTCTCCCAGATCTCTAATCTATCCTTCAAAATGACTTTGTGGAAACCCACTTGGGTCAAATACCCACTTGTGGACTAATAATTTTATTCAAAGGATTGGGGCTGTTTGGCCAGACAGATTGTTTTGGGTGCTCAAATTCAATGGATGCAGAACTCTGATTAACAAACACATGTAGAAGGGCAAGTGCTCAAAAAAAAAAAGGACATAATGTAGAACAACAATAAAACCTGTTTGGGTAATTTCTCCATTTCTCTCTGACTTTGACACTCTCTCAAGGTTTTGTTTGTTTGTATTTCTACATTTTTAAAGATCAGTATTATTTTTTAGATTTATCAATAATTATTTTAAAATATGTAAATTATTTACTTTAAAATATTTAAAGATATTTAAAATATTTCTATAAAGAAATGGGTGGGTCCTTGCTACCTAAACAATCAAGTATTTCAGGGAAATTTTGTATTCTTTCTTTGATTATATCTTCTTTTAGTCATCTCTTTCTGGAATAAATATAACGGCATTGTTGGGTTTCCTGCCTCTGGCTTTTGTGTTTTCTACGTTTCTTTCCTCTCTTTCACCTTCATTCATTCTTGGATTCTGGGAAAATTTTTTCAGCTATGTTTTTCAGCTCAATAATATAATTTTCAGTCATGTCTATTCTCCTATTCAGCCTATCAATTGAGATTTTAAATTCAGCAATCATTTTCAAAATTCTTTTTCATGTGTTCTAAATGTTATACCTTAATGTACCACTCTGAGTTTACTAATTATTTCTATTATAATTCTTATTATTTGGTCCCTTTTATTTGCTCTGTTTCCTTGCAGATTCTTTATTTGAGATTTCAGCTATTACGATTTTAATTATTGTTCTTATAAAGCTGTTATATTTTTGTGAATCTCTCTGAATTTACCTACTATTATGGTGTCTATTTTTAACTCCATTTGCTTGAAGATATTTCTATCTGTTCAGGCTAGTAAATATCTTCTGTTCAGACTGTTAAATGATATTAAAAAAACTTCTAATGTTTCCTGATTCTTGGTTATTTATTTCTATTTTTAAGTAAAAGTCTAGATTAATCAGTATTGGTAGCTGGAGAGTATTTTCTCAGCACAAGCTAAGCACAATCGATAAATAGTGATTATGACTATAGGTACCCTAATTTTAGAGACTGTGCAAATGAGTCGGGTATACAAGTAGCTTGACTTCTAAATGTGTGAGCTCTTTCTGCCTTCCTTTTTGCTATCTGCAGCCTTTAGTACATGCCCCAATTCACTTAAAAACTCTATTACTGTACTTCATCTTGAGACAAATGCCATAGCAACTCCTGTGAAAATGGATACTAGTGTAATTGTTACACTGTCCTTTAATTCCATGTAATCCATCACTTATCACTGATCACTATCTCATCAGCTTTTCACTCATGGAATATTTTTATGTTTTTTTTCCCTATGAAAATCCATCCATTTGGAAGATCTGTTTGTTCCCTATGTAAAGGTTGTTAAGTCCCTGAGCTCTGTGGAGTTTCACCACTAGTCAGAGTCCATTTGCATTGTATCTTCCAGAAATCCCTTAATATTCCGGTTTGCCTTTGGCACTGTTTTTGACTTTCCAGAAATACATGGTTTTCTTCTCATTTTTTATATTGATCCTGTCATCTTAACAGGATTTAAGAGAGGAAAGGGGTTAAATAATTGTGCTCAATAAGCATCATCAGAAAATAAATTTGATTCATCTTTGAAATGCAACAGAAAATTTCTTTAAAACAAGTGCCCAATAATAAATAAATACGTTGTTAAGAAACTTTTGTAACCCAAATGAAGAAGCACTTTTAATTTCTGGATTTTTCTGACTGTTAAATTTAATACTGATTAACAACTAAGTAAACCAATAAAATATTTTAGCTTTTCATTTCTCCTTCATGCACAGAGGGTCATTCTCACCAGCAGAATCACAGTCAATGAGTGCAAACAGATATCATTTCATCACTAATGATTGTTATTATGTTTTCAAAGCACTGTTCAACAACCATTTATTTCTTCATTCACATCTATACAAAAATGTAATTATGAAAAGTCCAGCTTCAATGATCTGGAATAAAAAATATAGATTTAATATAGATGATATTTTTACAAAATATTCTGTAAATCCTCTAGGTAGGAAAATAATCAAGTTTCTCTTTGGATCTGCCCTTCAATAGATCATGCTGTTTAAAATCTTTTAAAGAATAAATTGTGAAAACCTTTTGGAATATATTTAGGTGACAAAGCTATATCAAAATGGATTAGAACACATAAAAAAGAAATTTGTATTTAGTTGAAAAAAAAATTGACATCTTTGTTGAAGATTTTTATTTAATATTTCAGCAAAAGATTTTGTTTTGAGATGTTGACTTCTTATGTGTTGCATTTCATACGTTCTGGGATCTATATCATAAAATTGGAGCAGAATAAAGTGGATTGCATTTTCTGTAGTAACAATTTTGTAATTTCAGGTTGAATTCCAGACCAAGAACTCAAAATTAAATAAATTAAATTTAAAAAATCTTAGAGAATGATTAATAACAAATTGTTATTAATCCAGATATTAATATAATAAATAAGTCATGATACATTTAATAACATTAAAGAATCTCAAAAACATTTTGATAAGTGAATGAAGCCAGGCACAAAAGACAACATACTATAGGATTCCATTTATATGAGATTCTAAAAATGAAATTACTATAAAATGGAATTTGGGGGAGATGGAAATGTTCTACATCATGATTTTAGTGATAGTTCCATTATTTTATACATTTATCAGAGTTCATTAAACTGTACACTTAAAATTGGAAAATTTATAGTATTTAAGTTGTATCTCAATCAAAATAAAAAGAAAACACAATAAAAATCACCATGGATCTCTTAGTCATTCTTACAATAAAGATCAAACCCACTAACATACCCCGCATATATTTGCACTGTTCATTTTGTGTCATCCTTGAAACTCATCTTATTTACTTTTCCTTTTTGGTTTTTGTCCTATTATACTAGCTGTTTTTCTAAATCACCACATTCCAGCCACCCTGCTACCTCTCCCCCATTATGGGTAGAAATATGCTGTTACCTCTGCTTGCCAAACTCTTCCCTGACTTTTATCTACCAGGCCCATCATTAGTACTCTTTCTTTAAGATAAGAACAAAACTCACTTCCACAGGGATCTTCCTTGACCACCTGTATTAGATTAGTTTCCCTTATAAAAAGATCCTCAAAACACCCTCTTTTACCTCTGGAATGTTTTTCATAAAGTGTAAGTTGTATACATTTTGTTTTTCTTCTATCTTGTACACTTTCCTGCATCCTAACATTTACAGTGTAAGAGAAGAGGGTTTGGTAATGAAAGACAGCTAATCAAAACATAAATTTCTTTAGCACAAAACCACCAATGGGAGGCTAATCCTGGTTCAGTGAAAGGTTCACCCTGAGGCTAAATTACAGAGAAATTGTCTTCCTTCTCTCCTATCTTCTATGCTGAGGCCCTATCTGTTGGTGGAAATGATAAATAAGTGATAACTCATATAAGAAGCTGAGCATAAAAGAAGTTGGAGTTTAGAAGAAATAAGTGATAAGGAGGAAAGGAATATAGAGAGGGCTCCAGAGAATTTTTTTTTTTCTAGCAACAATGATGTGTTTGTTACATGGGAGCATCCCCAGAATCAAGAATTAAGGCCTGCCCATTGAAGGAGCTGAGGCATTGTAGTGCAGGGGAGTAGAATCAAGTATTTGAATCTCCACCCACTTTTTTTCTGAAAGCAGAATGTTTTTTTTTGCATATGGTAAGACTGTGCTGGTAGACCATCCTAAGGAATTTATAAAGAGTTACTAGAACTAATATGTGAATTTAAAGAGGTTCAAAATTATAAAATATACACAAAATAATTATATTTCTATATATTAATCAAAAACTGTTGAAAATTAAAATTTTAAATGCCAAAAACATGGAATAATTACAAGCAGATTTGACCAACTATAGGTGCAACATCTGTAAAAAAAAAAACTACAAAATATTGCTAGGAAAAAGAAATTTTTTGTTTAACATCTTTATTGGAGTATAATTGCTTTACAATGTTGTGTTAGTTTCTCTTTATAACAAAGTGAATCAGCTATACATATACATATATCCCCATATCTCCTCACTCTTGTGTCTCCCTCCATCCACTTCTGATTATGTATAACATGTATATAAGACTCATATGTGAAGGAAGGAACAGCTTGGACAGTGCACAGGATTTTCTACTTCTGTTTGTCAAGCAAGTTAATGTCATGAAATATGTTATTTCTCCCTGTATTAATAAAGGGCAGAGTTCAAGTGTTATTAAGTAAGTACTTGTAAAACGGGTAGATTATTTATCTCCCCGAAAATACGGACCCAATCTTTCTTTGTTGTGGTGTCCTTCATGCCTAGCACCTTGCCCTGCAAGTGGTAGACACTACCCAATGAATATCATTAAATTAACAAATTATATTTTGAAGGAATAGAAGGTCATTTTTAACACTTCTCAAATTTTGTCTGGCTGCTCCATATCTGGATTAGACTATGAATGTTCAAACTTGTCTCACTACTGGATATCTGAGAAAAGATGTGGAGAATCAAAGCAAGTCTGGTTTTAGTCCACTATGGTTCAATTTTGGTTGTGATTGGGCTAGTCAAAACCTGTCAACAGTGATGCTTATTTAAATATTCAGGAGGTATATTACTTAAATCAAACAAATGAAGCAAATAAACAATATCTCTGGGAAAAATCAGGTATTTAAAAAAATATAGCCTGAAAAGAGGAATATGAATAATTTGTGTTTTTAATTACACAGTCTATATTGCATATCATGGCTAATTATGATGACTTTTTCTTAACTAATGTGTAAAATATTATATTTTCACTGATGATAATTTTAAGAAATTTAAAAATTGGAAATTTTGTAAAGCTGGGATTGAAGAGATCATAATTTTTAAGTGCAACATTGAAAAACTCTCTTTGTAGGTAAAAAATGGTGAAAATAATCAATTTCATAAGATTCTATCTATTACTCTTGCTCTTTCCCAGAACACCACTAAACTGGCAAGATATTTTTTAATAGGCAAAACAAAACAAAACAAACATATAAATGAACAATAACAAAGGCAGAGAGAATAAGGTCAAGATTTCAGCAGAGAGGCAAGTGGTGCCTCTCTATTATCACAACGGAGAAAACTGAGTCTTAAATCTGTAGTGAGATTATATGGTGAAAATATGTTTAGTTTCGTAAGAAACTGTCAAACTGTCTTCTAAAATGCCTGTACCATTTTGCACTCCCGCCAGCAATGAATGAAAGTTCCTGTGGCTCCACATGCTTACCTGTATTTGGTGCTGTCAGTGTTCTGAATTTTGGTCGTTCTAATAGACCTGTATTAGTAGCTCATTGTTTTTTTAATTTGCATTTTCCTAATGACATGATATCATGCATCTTTTCATATAATTGTTTGCTATCTGTATATCTTTTTAGTGAGATGTCTGTTCAGGTCTTCTGCCCATTTTAAATCAGGCTGTTCATTTTCTTATAGTTAAATTTTAAAAGGTCTCTATTTTAAGAAACAGTCCTTTATTAGATGTTTCTTTCTCAGATGCTTTCTCCCAGTCCATGGTATGCCTTCTCATTCACTTGACAATGTCTTTTGCAGAGCAGAAGTTTTTAATTTAAATGAAATTCAATTTATCAATTCTTCCTTTCATGGGTCATATCTTTCATCTTGTGTCAAAAAAGTCATCACTATGCACATATTAGGGAATTTCTCTCACTTGAACTCAATGTGGCTATATGACTTGATTTGGCCAAAGTAATATGAATAGAAGTGATGCATATTATTTAAAGACAGAAGCTTTGAGACCCAGAATGTTGCTTTTATTTTTAAAACTAAATAAAACTGTGACCAACAATTACTCTAGGCCATCAAACCATGTCTCAGAGTGAGAGCAAGCCCAATATGGAACAGAGGCCTCTGCTACCCTTCAAGGGACGTATAGAGTTAGTGAGATATAAATCTTTGTTACTTTAAGCCTTTGAGTTTTCTGAACTGATTGCTACTGAAGCATAATCTAGTCTCTGCTGACTCATACAGAAATTTGTTCAGAAGTGGAGTTCTACCATTTAAAAAATTAAAATATGTGGCATGGCTTTAGGGTAGGGAAAGAGATGGAGAGAAATATGAGGCTTGTTAAGTTAACCATTCATCTTATGCTAAGTTGAAATATTTGGTTACATTCTTATAATAACTTGAAAGGCAAATAATGACATAAATATCTTGTCATTTTAGCCAAAGATGTCAGAAAATAAAATATTGATAGCTTGAGTTTATTGTTATTACTTACGTTTGAGAAAGTACTACAAGGAAGAGAGGAAGTCAAAGAAAGTTGTCTGCTTTCCATGTGTATATAAAAGGGAATATCAAGAGTCCAAAATTGTGCAGTTGCAAGTCAGAATTTATTCTCAACCTTAATGAATAAAACTAAGAACATCTTTGAATAACAAAGGCCAATTAGAACTTAGTCTTGTGGCAATGATAAAATTAATGGTACACATCTTGTTACAATTGCTGAATAACTTAAGATGCTTCACAATGAATCCTTGCAGTTGGAAAAAATTTCTCAGGGAAAAAAGTTTCTTATGGAAAAACGACTTCACTCTCTTCAGACAACTGATTCAGTCAAAGTAACAAAATGAAGCTGAGACAGAGAGAGAGAGAGAGAGGAAAAAAAGAGAAAGAAAAAGAGTTGATCCATAGATGGATCAGATAGATAGATAGGAAGAGAGGTCTCAAAAAAGTTGCAGAAGTGACTAGTGCATGGATTGTATGAAATAAAACACATAGGAAGCTGAATAAGTTTTTAGAAGGTATTGCCAAAGGGAAAATGATAGGGAAACAGACTAATAAAGGTGTTCAATTCCCAAGGACAGCATATTTCCCAATACCCATTCCATGTGTAGTCTGGGAAGATAATAAAGAATGATCTTATTTAAGGTTAAAGGTAAGGTCCATGAAGAACAATGGCCATTCTCACAATTTCTGCCTGGGAGATCTTTAAATTCTTTCAGATTAGTGACCACTGTGTTTCTCTCTTTCTTCCCATTTCTGACAGTGTTTTTGTTCCTATTCCACAGCTGTATATTGGCTGCGTGTGTGTGGTAGTGGTGGGAGGGGAAGGGACTAAGTGGAGCTGATAACTTGTCTTTTTCATTATTGTTCGTAGATTTCTGGACTAAGAGAAGTCATATCTGGACCTCATGCACACACTATCACAAGATTCTTCACTTTATGCCCAGTGGTATGATTGAAAGAAAAGGGATTGAACTTCGCTTAGTGATTGCAGTATGCCTCTCCTTTCCCCACAGTCAATGGCAATGCCTGTTATATTGATCCTCCACCTGTCCCAACATGTATGTGAGTACATGGGCAGAGGTTAAGTAACATGTTTTTTTATTCACAAGTCTTCTGATCAACTTGAATGATACCCAAAGAGCTGTATCCAAGGAACTATACCTGAGAAATCTCATCTGCATCCAGACCAGATTTAGTTGATAAGATCCTGGATCTCAAGCCTGAGCCTGATGCTGTGATACAACGAGAATTTGGGAGTGCAGGGTCTTCCAAGGAGTGAACATATTTTACATATTGTGAGGACGTAAATAATTTGTAGCCACAGGGCCAGCTGGAGAGTTTAATGTAATGGGTAAAAACTCTTCGCTCCTCTCTTGAGCTTGTTTGGGCCGGGGATGGCTTTGAGCACTAAAATATGGAGGAATTGATGCTATATGTCTTCTGAAGCTACGTCATAAAAGCCATGCAGTTGCTGCTTTGTCCCCTTCTCTTGGGACACTTATTGTGAGTCAATCCAGATGTCATATAAATAGTTTAGACCATCATTCTGGAAAGACCACATGGAAGTGTTTTGGTTGTCAGTTGAGCTCCCGCCAACAGCCAGAATCATCTTCCAGACACGTGAGTGAGGCATTCTTTGATATCCTGCTTAGCTGAGCCTTCACATGAGTGCCTTCCCAGACATTCTATGCATGCAAATGCCATGAGAAACCCCAAGTGGAAACTAACCAACAGAAACCGTCCTGAATTTCTGACCCACAAAATTATGACAACATAAAATGGCTTAAAGCCACTAAGTTTTGGGACAATTTGTTATAAAACAATAGGAACCTGAAAGCCTCTCTAGAGTTTATTCTCAAGGGAGCAGCCAGAATGATCATTTTTACAAATTAAGTAAGACCATATTACATCTACACTGGAAGAACCTGTGATAAAGTGGCTCTCCATTTCATCAGAGTAAATGTCAAGACTCTTGCAATAGGCTGCAAGACTGTACCTGAAAAGTCCCATTCTCTGACCACGTTAACTCCTGTCTTCCCTGAGCTCACTCAGCTACAGCTGCACTAGCTTCCATACTATTCACAAATTCTGCCCCCGATAGTCCCTCCCAAGGGCCTCTTCTCTAGCTGTTTCCTTTGCCTGGAACTTACTACATCCAAACGTCTATTTGCCTAGCTCCTATACATCCTTTGTGTTATAACATCTCACCTTTCATTGAAGTCTGCTCTGAGCCTCTCTGTCCCTCATCTATGGCACTCCTGGTCCTCCAGCTGCACTCCCTTCATTTTATTTACTTTTTATAGCACTTATCTTTTATTTTTATGGTATTTATTTATTTATTTAACATCTTTATTGAGTATAATTGCTCCACAATGGTGTGTTTGTTTCTGCTTTATAACAAAGGGAATCAGCTATACATATATCCCCATATCTCCTCCCTCTTGCATCTCCCTCCCACCCTCCATATTCCACCCCTCTAGATGGTCACAAAGCACCGAGCTGATCTCCCTGTGCTATGCGGCTGCTTCCCACTAGCTATCTATTTTACATTTGGTAGTGTATATATGTCCATGCCACTCTCTCACTTTGTCCCAGCTTACCCTTCACCCTCCCCATATTCTCAAGTCCATTCTCTAGTAGGTCTGTGTCTTTATTCCCATCTTACCCCTAGGTTCTTCATGAACTTTTTTTTTTTTTAGATTCCATATATATGTGTTAGCATACGGTATTTGTTTTTCTCTTTCTGACTTACTTCACTCTGTATGACAGACTTTAGGTCCATCCACCTCACTACATATAACTCAATTTCATTTCTTTTTATGGCCAAGTAATATTCCGTTGTATATATGTGTCACATCTTCTTTATCCATTCATCTGTCGATGTACATTTAGGTTGCTTCCATGTCCTGGCTATTGTAAATAGTGCTGCAATGAACATTGTGGTACATCACTCCTTTTGAATTATGGTTTTCTCAGGGTATATGCCCAGTAGTGGGGTTGCTGGGTCATATGGTAGTCCTATTTTTAGTTTTTTAAGCACTTGTCATCTTCTAACATATGTATTCATTATATCTATCATTCACTTTCAATCTCTCCTTGCTAAAATATAACAGCAATGAAGGAAGAGGCATCTGTGTTTGTGTGTGTGTGTGTGTGTGTGTGTGTGTGTGTGTGTGTGTGTGTGCGTGTGTATATCTCATTGTATCCCAAATGCTTGTAACAATGAATGCCTGGAACATATAAATGGCTGAACAAATATTTGTTGAAGCACAAATGAAGAATATAGAAAGAATTTTTAATGGGAAATATATTAGAAGATCAGAATTTCTTCAGACTAATCTATTTTTTTTCTAAATTTTCCCTGAGAATTTTGAAATTTAAAGCCTACTTAGTAAAATTTTACATTACTAATTTGTCATAGCAAAAGCATGTTTTAAATAAATATGTACTGAATATAATTTTGTTTTAAAAAAAGGAAAAGAAATACTCAAATCTCAAGATCAGAAATTATTCAGGGTTTTAACACAAACTTAAAGGATGTCATTTCACTTTTGAAACTTCTAGAGTTAAAGCCTGCTTCTAGTTTTATGGTAAACTTGGAAAAAATAATTGTCCAAATTTAGATTTTGGATGTTTTCAAGAGTATTATTAATCTTCCATATATAAGAAAATTCCAGATAATACTAATATATTGTTCTTTTTTGCTCCATTAAGTTATACCCATGTTGTCATTTTAAGCTAAACTTCTTCTCAGTCATGATGTTCCCCAAGGTGCATCTTTACAGAGAATCCCTATTTTTATGTTTATCTAATACAATCAGTAACTGAGTTTTTTGTCATTTACACAATTATACTTTAATGGCTGTGTATAAAAATATTTTTAATCAAGCCGAGTGAAAAGCTTTTACATTCTTCACTAATTTATTTACTGACCTCACACACTAAAAAATTGCAAATGTAGCTCTCATGAATTTCAGAAATATTTTTAATTTTAAACTAATTTTGAAACCTGTGTGATATGTATGTGATTATTACTTAGCAAGATTGTTGGTGAGTTGACTTGAGTATGAGCTGGGACTAATGCTTCACCCTATAAAATAGAAACATCTATCAGATATCTGAGAGTATCCATAGAGAATATCCACTTAATTTACAAGAGTTCAAAGGATATCCCTTCTTAACTGAATGACATCAAAAAGAATTGTGAAAATATCCTGTCAAGCAGCATTGTTGTACCATCTAGCTTTTTAATAGTAGCATAATGTTAATGCTATTAATTTATCTGCGAAGACACACAGAGGTCGAGGATGCAGGGAGAGAGAGCAATAGAGAAAGAGAAGGTGTGTGTTTATATTTTCTGAGAGTTTGGAAAGGCGATGTAACTGCGTTTAGTAAACTATATTAATACTGTATTTATAGGCACATGATCTGATTTTAAGACAATTCCTTGAATATAAATAATTCAAGAGACTGTCTGGACAAGAGTACTCCAAGGATAACATATAAAAGATTTAGATTACTTTTTGAAACTATAAGGAAGTACACATAAAGAAATTGAACTGATAATATTGAGAAAGAGATCTGGTGAGTGAGGTGTATACTTGGCATTTTATTATGTTTTCTAGTTAATTTTTTGAATCACATCCTTTAATATTATAACTAATATATATAATTAAGAATGAGTCTATTTATCAAAGTGATTAGAACTAACATTTAGAGTAAGCATCTAATATGTATCTACATATGGATACATATATCCAAATCACTGTCTAACACTCAAAAATGTATAACATTTACAAACTCTGGTACACATGCTATGTACAGACACAATTTAACCTCACTTTACTCAGAGATAAGTATCAATTATAAGTGCTTTTGGCTTGCATTAAGATACTTTATTATCTCAACCTAAATGAAACAGCACTTCCCTTTTACTAAAAAGTCTTTATACCTACAAGCATTAATTCTAAAATATGTTCATAGATCTTTAAATATATATGCAGTGTCAGATTTTCCCCTGAGTACCATAAAAGCCTCTAATATAAATTTTGTATTCATGCCTAGAGTATTTTAACACCGGAAGTAACAAATAACTATCACTGTTATCAAATATATGATGTGGCCTAGAGTTAGCATCCCTGAATATTTAACTTTCAATTGTAAAGAAGAGACACCTTATTTTTGTCTTCTTGGATCAAAATTTTCAAGCTCTATAATTTTCTTGCTGCTCACAGAAACAAAGCAAGCCAAACTCATACAGCAAGTGTATTCTGAAAGCTACAAATATTTGCTATTCAGAAAACCTCAATGAGGGTTTAGTTATTTAAAACTAAAGAAAGAAAATTACTATTAATAATTGGTTTCAGCTAATGAAATGTTTTTATGCAAATAGGTGAACCCTAAATATGACCTGGAAACAAAAGACTGCTTAACAGTTACTATTAAGCAATACATTAGTAGATCAATTAAACAGAACTTCTTTTTAATGAATGTGCTGTACCCTTGTTGCCATAGAAACCTGGAAAGAAAAAGCTTCAGAATGCTAATAGCATGAGAAACACAACAAAATATTTGTAAACATACACCTTGAAATTTGTATGATCAGTTAAGTAATAAAATGATGATGCAAAGAATTTCCCAGCACAAGAGGAAGGACACAATTCAGAATTCAAGGTATTACGTTAATTTTTTTCATTATGCAGATGAGCCAAGAAGCTGCCAAACATGATTATGGGTCACATTCACATGCATTAGCTAATATAAGGAAATAGTCTGCTTTCACAATTTGAAAGAAATTATATCTGAAATCATCTAACATTAAGGGCTAGTGAAAAATTCATGTAGGTTATTTTTCAAAGTGAAGATGAAGTCGAGATAGGGTTAAAAACAAAAATATTAAAACCATTATGACTGTAACATTTCACCCAAAGATATAATCTATAAAAGGCTTTTTTTTAATTTATTATTTTCTTTCTCTAATTCTCTTGTTTGAAACCTCTTTTACCCCTTTGTTTTGGTGCATACATTAATAATATTTGATTTGGCTTAAACAATTCCTAACAAACTGAAATGTCTGGAGCTCTATAGACAAATACTCTTATTAATGCAAGTACAATTACTGAATTGAACAAGAAAAATAATTTGGGCCACTTTAGGTTCCTGACTTCCAATGATAATTACTCCAATTTGGGTGATACTTTAAAGAGAAACAAAGCAGCTAAATAGCAATTCTATTCAGCAAAGAATTAATTTCTTCCCTATTCACTATTATGACAGAGTATTGGATGCTTTTAGAATCTAATAAATCAGAAATTCCACAACCATTTTGTACCGAATTTCATTCATAATTATTGCAATAGCAATTGGGACAAAGACATTCCAGTGTCAGTGAAAGAAAAGATAAGATAAAGAGCTTAGCGTTGCCCAAGGACATAAGGTTTGTATCCTGTGCTTAGGAACCTACAAATCTGACAAAGCGTGATTCTTCCTGTACAGGGGGCCTTGGCTATTCCCTGATTAGAGAGGAATAAAAACCCTTTCTGTATCCCCTCCGTTGTGTTTGCTCAACCTGAGCTAATTACCAGAGTATAGTTGAGTTCCTGCCAATTTCGTGAAGGTGGCTGATGTGTTTTCTGCTTCAGAGAATATTGACTAGAGATGAATGTTCCAATGATACATTCTTTTTCTTATGGAAAATCATGGTATTTCTCCAGAATTTTGTCTTGAGATGTAAGGGGGGTATTATATGTACCATGTTCTCTTGTCAAGGGGTCCATACTTTCTTCCTGTCCCCATATTTAGTCAGGCTCTATCCTCTGAACATTTGATTAGAAACTGGGGCTATTTTATAATCACCATATATTACTTGATCATCCCAGGTATTATGAACTGGGAATTAATCTTTCAAAAGTCTGAGGGAAATAAATTATGTGAGAAACTTCACATTCAACCTATATATTGAATTAAAACAGCAGCCAGTTACCTGCAAGTGTATTCTCTTTAAAATAGCCACCTACCAAATACCCAAAATAAGAGTTAACTTTTGTCATATTTGCTTTAAATGTTTCTTTTTATACAAGAAAGAAGCAAACCATTACACTGTAATTAAATTACTTTTATCTTTCTGAGGCTTAAACATTTCTTCCATCCCAAGAGACAGCCATGATCTTGAGCTTGTTTTGTATCAATTCAAAGCCAAAGTTTTATATAAAATTACTCATAAATAGCATAGAGAATATTTTGTGACTAGATATTGATCTCACTGTATTTTATTGTTTTACATTTTTTTCACGTTTAATCATAGAAATCTAATTAGGCCATTCTAGCATAGTACTTCTGAACCTGACATACTATATTTTATTTATTCCTTAGCCTATAAATAAATAGATAATTTTCAGTTTTTCCTTATGCAAATATTCTGCATAGAACATCTTTTGTAGATGTCACTTTGTGACCTGTTTTGTAGGTCAACTGGGAAAAACATCTAGAAGTGTAATTGTTGGCCTCATGTAATCCAACCTTCCTAAATATTGTAAAATTCATCTTAAAATGCTTGTACCAATTTTTAACTCCATAATCAGTGAATGAGAAATCGAATTCTACCCTTCTCCCTTCATAACACATGCACATAATCATCAATTTTTATTATTTTCAGCTTTTAATTTTTGCAAATCTGTTGGTCGCAAGCATGACACAATTAGTTGTTTTAGCTTGCATTTTTGTGATTGCTGGTGAGGTCAATTATCTTTTCCTGCTTTTTTGGCCATTAGGTCTTCTTTTTCTGTTTATTCATGTTTTTCTTTTTGTTTTCACTCTAACCAGGTTCCTATTTACTGGATTGTCTATCTTTTTCACTTTTATTTATAGGAGTTATTTATGTCTTTTGGAAAATTATATTTGTACATTATATATGTGTCAAATATAATTTAACATCCTGAGTTTTAAACATTGTTTGCGGTGTCTTTTATGACACCAGACTTTTAAAAAATCATTCTTTTCTTCATGTGATTTTATTCTTTCTTTGAGAAATTCATCCTATTAAAAAAAAAAAAAAAGCATTGTCCTACTTTTCCATCTAAGAGTTTAAAGTTTTGTTTGTCATTTAGGTTTTCAATATTTCTGGAATTCATTTAGCTTCATGGTGGGAACAAGGAATCTAATTTTATTTTTTATACCACATGGATAGGTGATTGTCTCAACACCTCTTGAATAGACCATCTGCTTTCAAAGTCCTCAGCCCTATTCTGGCTGCAGGGGAGGCTATCTTTTCCCCAGGAGGCTGCCCATATTCCTTTCCACATGGCTCTCTCCATCTTCAAAGCCAACAGCAGCAAGTTGAGTCCTTCTCGTGCTTCAAATCTTTCTTCCTTTCCTCGCTGTCTTTCTTTTCTGCTTTTAAGGGCACATATGATTAGGTCAGGCCCATAGAGAATTCCCCTATTGTAAGTCAAATGTGCTAAATAATATGACATAATCATGGGAAGTGATATCTCATTGTATTAACAGGTTCTAGGGATTAGGTGGCACATGTCTTGTTGGGGGGAGGAAATGGGTGTCAACTTTTGCCTACCACAGGTGTACTTAAGAAAACTGATTTTAAAAAGTCCATGAAGAAGGTAATGTTTTTGACCCAAAATAATTATTATAGAGTACTATTTTAAAGTGAATGTGGATGTAGTTCTTTCCTGGAGAAACACCAAGAACTAGTGTCTTGATTTGCTTCTATTCTCTGTACTAAACTGTCATTTTATTTATAGAGAAACCTCACTTTATTTCATGATTAACTACTCTCATCACAAGTAGTAGAATATAGTGTTTTCTCAGTAGGAGATAAGTGTAATACTTGAGAATACTTGGATGCTTTCTCCTGTGCAGTCAGGGCTTGGAATAAGAGGTAGAGAGACTTACTGGCAAGTGTAAAGCTACAGGGCTATATATTGTCTTTCTGTACTAGAACCGCAGTAGAGGTAAGAGTCTCTGAGCCTGTAGGACCCCCATAAATGGTATTTGACATGGGGGTTGTTTATAATGAAAACACATTCTCTTTTTAAAGCTTTGAACATGGAACTATTAAGATCAAGAAATGTGTGAACTGTTACTCTCAAGCACACAATTGGGATTTATAAATAAGAAAATATGTATAATAATGGTATCCAAGCATGTTTTGTAAGCTAAAGTAAAATTCTCTAATTTCAACTGGAACAACTTCAAAAGCCAATAAAAGTGTCAGCAGATATAAACAGATCTTTAAAATAATTTTTTACATGTAAAATTATGAAATTAGTCATACCTTGAATTTATGGGTGATACCTGATAGGAAAAAAAATTAACTCTATATTAGTTATATATCAATTTTAAGTACTATCCATCATGATTTCTTTACATATACATCATCCACTTTGTGTAAGGGCTATGATACCTCAAAGTTCCTGAGGCTCTTTTCCTTCTATATTTAACTGTAGTATGAACAGGAAATACAAAATTATTTTAACAGCAATCTTAGAAACTCTTAATTAGTATTAAAATTATACAATACTCTTAAAAAGTATAAGGTCTGCATGCATAATGTAGTAAATTTTTTGTAAACATCCTAGGACTTAGGTGTTCAAGTGAGTCTTCTTCAAATAATTATTTAGGATATCTATACAATTTTCTTTATTGATGTTGCAATTAAACAGCATATTTTTTTAAAGTTGCAATTAAGCAAATACTTTTCTAGCAAATTCATTCAAGTGGATATTTACTCCCAATTATATATTTTATTTTACTTTATATTATTCATTTTTGCTGTTGGGGTAGGTGGATGCTGTACTCAAAGCCTAGACAGAGTTTGTGTTAGACATTCTCACTAGTAGCAATATTTTTTTTTTGGAGAATTTATTGCCTTTATTACACATGTTTAATTTAACTTGCTATTAAGCCTGATTTGTAAGGTTGATGGTCTCAATATATTGTATAAACATCTTTCTCTTGTCCGAAGCGACTTCCAGATAATGTAACTTCCAGCTTTGTATAAAATCCATTATTCCTTTGTAACCCATGCTCCTTGGCTAACCCAACTGCTACTTCCCCTTCTATTTCTACACACTTCAAAACTTACTAGCTGTGTGATTGTAGACAAGTTAACATTTCTAAGCTTCATTTTACTCTTTGTACCTACCACATATAGTTTTTGTTTTCTGGAACATGGGTCTTTTTTCCAGGATCCAAAACTAAGATGAAGAGTATTAATATGTTTGTCAGTTTCATTATGGAGTCCATTCAAGTGCTGGACAACACCTATGGACCACTCATATGTCTTGCATGAAGTGCACTTGAGTTTAAAACAAGACTTACAAATAAATGCTTGTTTTACAAAATTCTAGTAAGTAATTTCTTTACTGGATCTCTAACAGATTAATTACCAGCATCTTTTGAAAGAAACTTTTATAAAGTTAAGAAACTTCCATTATTTATCTAAAACTCATTACTTTAGATCTAAGAGTCTATGTGCACAGCAAGAAAGTCAATTAGCTCCACAAAGAAACCACTATCTGTCCTTATTAAAGAATAAGTAGTCTTTGCCAAAGAAAAATATAAGCTATAGTGTTCCTCCATTTAACACGAAAAGGAAACCATGGAGGTAAAATGAAATAGTGGAAAAGGCAAGTCCTCAGGGAAAATAATAACCTTACTCTATGAAAACAATTTAATTAAAGTCCTGGTTATTTTTTTATTCTAACAGCTGATTCTCTCATTCTCTTATTTATCAAGTTTTTACTATAAAACTTTCTGCTTCCTTTGGATTCTTAAGTTTCAACTTGATCTAAGTAGAGGATAATAGTTTCAGGTTTTCATAAACACATTCATTATTACAAATTTTATTCAACTGTTCAAAAAAAGCATGAAAGTGTTTATAACTCATCCAAAATATATTTTAACCCTCTTGGCTTTTTATTAATAGATACTGAATTGAGCCACTTTAATAATCCAGATATAATGCTATGAACATTTGCATACTGGAACAGAGAGAGTGTTTTTCTAGAATATGACAATAGATATGCCCTCCTTCTCAAAAATCCCATAGGAACATCTATAGGATACAGAAGAGAAATCCTGCTACCACAAGAAATAGCTGTGATAGCTTTCCAATGTTTTCTACATGACAGAAGTCCCAGTAAAAAGCAACACTTTTCTGTTACACATCTGTTCATTTAGATATCAACAGGGAATACTCAGACTGTTTCATATGGTTGGATATATAAAAGGGCTTTGGATCCTCTTTTTCAGCTCTCAAGGGAGACCAATTTCTTAATACAGAAATTTATGAAGTAGGATCTAGAAATTCCTCTCACACCTCAGTTTTATGCCATTTAATATCTTCTAGGTAAGTTAAAATGAAGTAAATATTTTGTTCAAACATAGTTCAACAAGCATTCTGATTCACTTCCCCCTCCTGAAATAGGCAAACAGAAGTAAAAGGAAAAAGTTGTATATGGGGGAAAAAATTCTTTCATTTTCAATTAAACAAGAAGATATCCATAACACCAAACGCCAAACTGGGAAAGGAGACTGGCCCAAACTATGAATTTTAAAATTGAATAAATGAAGATGACAAGGGACACAAGCAGACATTATTAACAGTAGCAGCACTTGTTTGGAAAAGTTTATCCTGTGATATGTTTATTAAAATAATAAGATATATGATCTTGAGAGGCCGGCAGGAGAAGCTGTGAACGCCCATTTAAAGATTCAACTGCACATTTCAGAACAAGAAGGTATATCTGTGGAAGAAACTACTTTGTCTCATCATTTGTACAGTCTATGAGCCAACATGCTGCTAATGGAGACCATTACAGGTACAACACAGTAGAGAGAAGGGAGAAAGCAGCCAGTGATAAAGGGATTCAATGTGAGATGCTTGGATCACCAACCCTGTATACATGATTCTAAGAAATACATTCCAGCCTTGACTACCATGTTGAATAGCCCTGAATCCTTTATTTTTTACTGAACAGCTCAACGAAAGCAACTCAAATTTATATTCTTTAGCCCAAGGTCATCTTGCTCTAACTATATTTTCCTGTAGGGCTTACTGTTATCACCATACTTCAGAGTCTTTTGGCTCTCAGCTATCTTTGACTCCTTTTTCTGTCTTGCTCCTTAATCGTCCACTAAATGTTATTACTTTATCTGCTGCTATATCCTTCTTCGTGTTCCTTCCTTTTCTCTTCATAGCACTTAATTATTTCCTAGTCTATATCTGTAAGCTTCTTGGCTCTGTTATCTCCTCTGCTTAATCTGTTTTGCATAGTGACACCCAATTTGAGTTCCTAAAACATTCTAATATTTCTTTCTCTCTCTCAAGAACTTTTCTTAGGCTACATTAAAAACCAGAATGGGGGGCTTCCCTGGTGGCGCAGTGGTTGCGAGTCCGCCTGCAGATGCAGGGGACACGGGTTCGTGCCCTGGTCCGGGAAGATCCCACATGCCGCAGAGCGGCTGGGCCCGTGAGCCATGGCCGCTGCGCCTGCGCGTCCGGAGCCTGTGCTCTGCAACGGGAGAGGCCACAACAGTGACAGGCCCGCGTACTGCAAAAAAAAAAAAAAAACAAACAACAAAACGAAATAGTTCATGTGCTATCAAAGATCAATCTTTTGAAACTTCCAAATCATCCACTCCAATCTGTTCAGCCCTTTGTCGGGGAGTAACCCTGTATGGCACGTTTTTCAGGTTTTCTCAGTTTTTCTTGTTTAATGTCTATGATTTCTTCATGAAGTCTTGCCCAAACTTTTGCATTCAAAAATTGTCTTCCATTTCTGAGTTCCAATAGAATGTTTTGTTTGATACTATTCATTCAAAAGCTGTACTAGATTTCATTCTTTAAAAAAAAATCTTTATGAAGAACCTAATATAATTGCCATTGCATAAAGAATAAATGTGAATAAGACACCATAACTGCACTTTCGAAAATCACTTTTGAAGTGCAAGTAAGAGCGCAACAGGCAAATGATCTAGTCATTAAAATTTAATGTGTTGTCTTTTTTCACATATATATATATATACATATCTACATTTGTGTCTATGTAAATGTGTATCAAAATATACTTTGAGTCCATTCAAGGCAGGAACTATATATAATAACATTTGTGGTGGTGAGTGATGATAACGGTGATGATGATATGTTTTGAACTAATTGAGAAAATGAATATTTACCATGTATGAAGTTCTGTGCTAGGTGGCTTAACTGAGCTATAGCAAAAGGATAGTGTCTGTGTGTGTGCTTTTGTTTTTGAAATTCTAATACTATATGAAATTTCTTTTGGGGGTCTTCCTTTTAGTTTACTTTTAATTGAGCAGCCCAAGTGTTGGAGGAGAGTGAGAGGAAGAAAGAGAGAGAATAATAACTAAACACCCCAGTTTGCAGACTGCAGACTAAAGCACTCCTTTGACACATCTGTAAGAACATGGTGTCTAGTACAACAGGCTACTCCTGCATCATTCTCTATCTCTATCAAATACATTACTAGCCATCCTTTTCCACGTTTACCTTGTGAGCCAGGGGATTTCTCCAAGGAGGTGCCTAGGAAGCCCTGCTGGTTTAGGGGAAGCTCAGGCTGTCACTGAGATGGTGCTTGTCAGTTTCAGCAGGTCAGACACACACGACCTGTCTGAGTCATGTTCCTGGTGCAGATCTGCCCTACATTTTCCTTGCTTTTTTTTCATTTCACTGACTTCTCAGTTATTCTTATGGTGATTGCTCCAGATCCTGAAAAGCCCTGGAGACCCAGGCTGCTATGGGGGTTAAACAATTCTAGTTACCCATTAATTATTGAAAAAAGAACTGTGCTGCCAGCAGATTCTCAGAAAGAAAACATATTCTTTCACTGACAAAGGGCAAAGGCTGTCTTTCTGATGACCAGATTCTGTTTCCCTTCCACACACATCTCTTAGACAGCAGACTCACTTTTGCTATCTCTCCTCCCTTCTGCGCTGCAATGTGTTTTAACTCCATTTCTCTAGTATGGAAGATTGGGACAGAGAATATAACTTAATGCAGGTTTTGTGCCTATTACCTCAGGAAGCAAAAGCAGTATATGGCAGTCCCTTGGGAGAGTGCAAGTGCCGCCATGTCAAAATTCATCACAGCCCTAGTTTTCTTTACGTCATGGCAAAGTGCCAGCTCAACTCTGGCTCAATTCTCTTGGGTCCAGAATCAATTGGCAAGGGATGCATTTTAAAACTCAGGAATGCATTTCTTGTATGCCCCTGCTTTTTTAACTTTCATGCATGTTTTATTCACAAGTCAAATAACTCTTTTTATATGCATGTATATCTCATGCAAGTGTTATTTATTTCCATATGCTCCCAAATCAATAGAGAGAGACTATTGCTCTACGCACACACACACATGAGTGATTCACTAAAAGAAAATTTTTTTTTCTATATAAACCTACTGATATGTGGTTTCTTGTTTGCTTTTTAATAAGTTTGTCAGGCATTGGAGAAACAGCTTACATGTCTACAGTATTTTGTAGGAATCTTCCTGAGGTAAGGTATTATGATGTTTGCAATGACTTTTCAAATTGCTCACCAGAATAGACAAACAGATGGGTAGATGATAGATAGGTAGGTAGATAGATAGATAGATAGATAAGAGAGAATTTATACATCACGAGAAAGAATGAACATGAGAGAGAAAGCAAATACGGCATAATGTTAATAAACGGTGAATCCAGGTGAAGGGTATACAGTATTCATCATACACTTTCTTTTCCTCTGTAGGTTTGAAATTTTTCAAATAAAAGATAGGGAAGAACATAGTACTCCATTTAGACATAGCATAACTTTGAAGAACATTGGAAGATCTTTCTGAAATTTTAAAGAATAGAAAAGACACCATTCGTGTAGAATTGAGCTTTTCTGCATGCCCTGGATTGGATTCAATGGCTTCTGGAGATTCACCTTGGTTCTAGGCCACTTTCACTTAACTGGAAAACTACGGGACTCAAATCAAATATGGACTAAGGATCAGAACATCACTAGGGACTGGGATGAGGCAAAGGTATTGCAAAGAATAATTTAAGTCAGAAGGAGCTTCACTTAGCTCCTATTTGATAGAGAAACAGAAAGGAGTTTTTAAAGGCTGGCCAACAACAAAGCCCAGGAAAAAGAAAATAAAAAATGGCTTCCACTCAAACTGGCATATTATTAAACTATCCCCTTTCCAAATCTGTATGTAGGAAGGAGGGATATGGGGGTGGGTGAAATAAAGGCTGCGTTAAAAAAAAAAAAAGAGTCAAATCTTAAAGGGTCCTTGGCAAGAATAAAATGAAAGGGGGGTGGCATTGTGCTCTTAAATCAAATTGACAATCAATCAATGCTGTCAAATCCAACCTAATAACAGCCACTAATCCACCAGGAGAATGTCAAGAAAATGGAAGTTCTTGTCACTCTTGTGTTTGAAATTTGGGGCTTTCCTTTAACATCTAGATTTGAGCTGCTCTAAGGATAAGTAAAAGGAGTTGAAATAATAGTGCAATTCTACATTCAGGGAATCACTTTGCTCCCCTGCAGGAATCAGAAAACATCCTAGCGTCTGAACCAGCAGACTTGTACTGGTTGACCATGCCAGTAAAATCCAATAGCACAAAGTTTTCAAATCTAAATTACTGTAGAAAGACTTCTAGAAACTACTGCACAGCTGTGCAGACAGTAAAGATTTGATTTAGGGAAGACATGAAAAATTATTTCCAAAATAATCCAATAAGCATTTCTTGAGAATCTAATATGTTCCAGGGGCTGCTGTAGATATTGAGGATATCCTTATATGGAAGGCAGGTCTGGTGCATAAGGAGAGAGGTGAATTAGTTATATGCACAGTTTCAGGGTTTTTTTTTTTGCGGTACGTGGACCTCTCACTGTTGTGGCCTCTCCCGTTGCGGAGCACAGGCTCTGGACGCGCAGGCTCAGCAGCCATGGCTTATGGGCCCAGCCGCTCCGCGGCATGTGGGATCTTCCCAGAGCGGGGCACGAACCCGTGTCCCGGCCATCGGCAGGCGGACTCTCAACCACTGCGCCACCAGGGAAGCCCCACAGTTTGTTTTAACGGTTGCTTCTGTTGGGTCATGGGGTTCTGGTTATACTGCAATGTCCAGTTGGCTTCTATGTTAATAGGGGCTATGATTGTTGATATCTTTGAGAAACTCTGGAGAACTTGAATTGAATCTAAACCCTCTAGGAACCCCTGGAATGGATTAGAGCCTCCAGAAGAGACCCGGTAACAAATACAAAGATCAAGACCTCCTTTAAATTAAAATTTTATGTAGGTTTAGAGTAACCATTTATGAGGATATATTACCCAATCCCTAATCTCCCTGAAGATTCCTTTAACTCCAGAATAATAGGCAAAATCCTCTCAATTTTATGGAATCCTGGAGTTTTTATTACATCAGTGACAGGATACTATTATTGAAATACTAATTTGGGTTGTTTTCCCCAATGCTCTCTTTTCTTCCCTTGATTTTTTTCCATCCCCATACAGGTGGCAGGTAGGTATTGCGTATTCTTTGGTAAAAGGATGTGATATAAGAAAACAGTGGAAGAAAGGGAATCTGTCCCTGACTTTCGAGTTCCAAAATTTTAAAGTTAACAGTCTTGGAGAACATCATGAATAAGACCACTCTACCCACTTAGGGACCAGAAAACTAGTCTCTGCACTGTGGACAATAAAAAACTGAGTGAAGGTGTCAGTGTCAGCCTCTATATAGGTGTCAGCCCCATATAGAGGGGTCTTGTGTCTTGTTCCAGTGAGGTCCTGAACAGGGGCCAAAGCTCAGAAGGCTGTGGGGTGCAAGAGAAGAGGAGACCTGTCCCTGATTACCTGGTAGAGTCCCAGGTGGCACAAACCTCAGGAACAAAATAGCTACATAGGCAGAGAGGCAGTGCAGTTGCTTTGATTATTCACATACCATAACAGTCATAATGAAGATGATGATGGTGATAATAGTCACTTAAGTTTGTATGATGTTTTATTGTTTAAAAAATTTTACATTAACATATACCTCTTTGTACATAACATGTGACTGCTACAAGGGACAAAAAGCAGTTGGTATAATTTATTAATTACTTAGCAAATCATGCCTTTACGCTGTCATTTTGGTAGAAAATTTTATCTCCAATTTTAACTGATGCTAATACTGAGCTGCGTTTTGCATTAAAATTTTGAAATGTTCTCTGGGTAAAATAGACGGGAAGCTATGCCAGCTCAACCATGAAACACTTCTTTTTCAACACTGGAAGAGCAAAGTCAGGGACCTGCCTGCTTTGGCTTGTGGCTAATTGTGCCACATGAATAGGAGCAAGATGCCCTCTTCATAGTAAATCTTAGCTTACTAGAGGTCTATACAGAAGTCTGCCATTCCAGACAAGATGTGAATCCAGTATTGAAACTTCTCATTTGAACATTCCAAATCAGTCTTTTACCAAGAAAGTCCTGTCCATTTAAAGAAGTTGCTTGTTGTCATATTTATCCCCACCATTCCAGTAGAGGACAGCCATATGATTAATACTGGGGAATCTTCTTTCTTAGTCTTTAAAGCGAGAGAGAAGGAGAGAGGGAGAGAGGAATCAGTATATGTTAACATATGAAAGCTTTTGAAAATAAATTTTCATCTCCTTTTAAAATTTGAGTTCATAGAAATTCCCCTATCCCTGAAAAAATAATTTAAAGGTAAATTTAATTACATATTAAAGGATGAGAGTAGTGACATGGATAATACAAACATGTATATAATTTTTTGGTATTTTATCTAGTAGAATTTTTGTATCATGATAATCGCAACTGATGATCAGACAATTCATTCCCAGCAAAATAATATAGCCTCAAAAGAGACCATCCATGAAGTGTCAATTCAATACAATGGAATATCATGAAAATGATCTCAAGAAACATTTATTGAGTATTCATTATGTCCTGGTTTTTTGGTGATAAGAGAACAAGTAAGACATCAAACATGACAGTTGCCTATCATGCCCAGTGACACTTAAATTTGAGATGGAAATAGATCACTCTCTGTGATAGAACATGAACAGTTTCAATAGAGATGGCAAAGTGGTATATGTCTGGTTTTCAGTGAATACCTCAGCCTGCAAAATAAGAAGAGGGAATACCTTGCAATCTTCTAGGTAGATTAGCTGGAGTCCTTACACAGGTGAGTTAGAATAAAAAAGGAAAGTTTTGAAAAAACTGTCAAATTTGAAAGCCAGATTTCCTGTGGGTAATCTGTTTAGTGTATAAATAAAAGTTGTCTTCAGTTTAATAAGACTTTACAAAATAAACCAATTATATGTGTTTGCTCTTCTCTGAGAATTACCATATATATCATTTTATTAAGGATCTGCATCACTGTGAGAGAAGATTTCATACAGTTTTCATCCACTTTTTCCATCTACTTTTATTCACCGTATCCCCAACCCCAAGGAACAAAGATGTCTACTCAAAGTTCACACAACATCTCAGTTGTGAGAAAAACAAATGATTGAGAAGAATATGCACACCAGAAGAACTAAGTTTTCTCTCTCCTCCAAGACCACAACATACAAAATAGATGGGAAAGAAAAGAGAAAAATGGAGCATTGTTGATTCTGTATGCTAGAGAGTGAATCAGGGTCGTTTCCCCATCCCACTATGTGCAGGCCTATGAGGTTGAGAAGACCTGAGGAGCTGGAGAGATTGGCACACACACACACACACACATACACACACACACACACACACACACACAGATTTTTCTTAGGCAAAACAAGATTGAGAAAAATGTAACAAGGCTTAGTCATCTCTGGAATAATTGATGTAAAATCCCTGCCTACACCACAACCTGTCAGCCAACACATAGTACTACTCGATTGAGAATTCTGAATGTTTTGTTTGATCTTTTATGTCCCACAGACCTAATTGTGATGTGGTTTATAATTTTCTGTCTCCAAACATGCTCTTTAAAAATGTGCTGTGATTAAGAGGGTGTTGCCTCTATTAGATACTTTCCTATGCATTTAACATTTTTTATGCTTTTAATGTTCTTCTTTCTCCATCACCCATTCTTTTTCTACTCCTATTCGTCATCTCTATTACCTAAAGTCTAATTATTCTCACATTTAATTCAATAGAGGTTAATAGGTCAATTGGTGGTTTTTCATGATGCTTTTCATATTCATAGTCAATATTTTTGAATTATTATTTAAAAACATATACATTTTATGATTAGTTAAATAATATATGCTCACTGTACAAAATTCAGAAAATACAGAGAAGCAAAAAGAATATAAGGAAGATCACTTATCATCCTTTACTAAATAAACATTTTGGTGTATTTTGTTTATTTTCCTTCAAAATTCAATACTACAGGTATATATAATTTGAGATCCCAGTCTTTAAAGTGTCTTCTTCACTGATATGAAAATTCTTCAAAATTATGATTTTGAAGAGGCTTCACTGGCAGCCCAGTGGTTAAGACTTCACCTTCCAATGCAGGGGGTGTGGGTTCAATCCCTGGTAAGGGAGCTAAGATACCACATGCCTCGCAGCTAAAAAACCAAAACATAAAACAACCAGAAGTAATAGTATAGCAAATTCAATAAAAGACTTTAAAAATCATCCACATCAAAGCAATCTTTAAAAAAGTACTTTGTTTAAAAAAATTATGATTTTGAAATGAGAGGATATTTTATTTAATAATTCTTCTGTTTGGGAATCTTTAGGTTATTTTCAGGATTTTTTTCTATTATAAGTGACTTTGTTGTGATTATCCACATACATAACTCTTTTTCTAAATCACTGTTTTATTCAGGGTGGGTTTCTAGAAGTGGGATTACTAGGGTAACAGGTATACGTACCAAGCTATCCTCCCACAAGCAATGTTTGAGAAAGTCCTTCTCATGAATTATGAAAATCATCAATTTCTAAATACAGATTTTAATTTGGATCTTTTGATGATTATGGTGATAGGACATTTTCAAGTTTAATGGTCACAGGGACTTCTTTTGTAAATTGTCTGCCATGTCCTCTACACACTTTTTATGAATGGTCTTGCTTATTGACTTAGAGCACCAACATTCTATCATCATTTTTTTGATTTCTCTTTCATATAAATGATCCATGCCCCTAGTCCCTCAGCAATTTGTTCTCCTCAAGTTATTTTTTTCTTGGTCCAAATTCAGCCAGTAATTTTTAGGATCAGCCTTGGAGCTTGTCATGCCCAATAAGCTACCACTTGAGAATTCTTCTCTGTGAATATCACTTCCTTCTCATCCTCCAAATCAATTAGAGCACCATGGTGAAGAGAGTGGTCTCTGGAAGCAGACTGACATTCTTCAAATTCTGACTCACCACTTTCTAAATATGTGACCTTTGCAAGTTACTCAATCACATTGTGCCTGTGTCCTCATCTGCAAAATGGGAATAATAGCTCTTCCTTATAGCATTAGCACAAGCCCAGCTGACACGTAGGAAAGTTTTCAGTAAATGCTACCTATTATTATCAAAATAATGCTACCTGTTGTAACAATTCTTCATCTTCATTGGGGATTTCATCCATTGAACCTACTTCTTTTATGTTCCCCAAAACTTTATTGCCCATTCCTAAATTTAGATTCTGTAGTCAGCTTCATTAATAACCTAACTTCTTTATTTATTTTCTTTTCTCTGCTACTGGGGTATATCCAATAC
Organism: Phocoena sinus; assembly: GCF_008692025.1. Classification (NCBI taxonomy): domain Eukaryota; kingdom Metazoa; phylum Chordata; class Mammalia; order Artiodactyla; family Phocoenidae; genus Phocoena; species Phocoena sinus. The sequence continues at coordinate 134,272,357 of NC_045765.1, read as the reverse complement.
CAACAAAGTTAAAACTATTAGGTGGTGTTATGGACTACAATTTTGTCCCTTCAATGGTCATGTGTTGAAGCTTTAAACCCCAACATGACTGTATTTGTAGATAGGGCCTTTAAGGAGGTAATTAAGGTTAAGTGAGGTCATAAGGGTGGGTTTCTAATCCAGCAAGACTGATATTCTTTTAAGAAATAAGGCACGGCGGGGACCTTGAAGATGGCGGAAGAGTAAGACGGGGAGATCGCCTTCCTCCCCACGGATACACCAGAAATACATCCACACGTGGAACAACTCCTACAGAACTCCTACTGAAGGCTGGCAGAAGACCTCAGACCTCCCAAAAGGCAAGAAACTCCCCACGTAACTGGGTAGGGCAAAAGAAAAAACAGAGACAAAAGAATAAGGACGGCACCTGCACCAGTGGGAGGGAGCTGTGAAGGAGGAAAAGTTTCCACACACTAGGAAGCCCCTCCGCGGGCGGAGACTGCGGGAGGCAGAGGGGGGAGTTTCGGGACCGCGGAGTAGTGCACAGCGACGGGTGCGGAGGGCAAAGCGGGGAGATTCCTGCACAGACGATCGGTGCCGACCAGCACTCACCAACCCGAGAGGCTTGCTGCTCACCCGCCGGGGCGGGCGGGGCTGCGAGCTGAGGCTCGGGTTTTGGTTTTGGACGGAGCTCAGGGAGAGGACTGGGGTTGGCGGCTTGAACATAGCCTGAAGGGGTTAGTGCACCACGACTAGCCGGGAGGGAGTTCGGGGAAAAGCCTGCACCGGCCGAAGAGGCAAGAGACTTTTTCTTCCCTCTTTGTCTCCTGGTGCGCGAGGAGAGGGGTCTAAGAGCGCTGCTTAAAGGAACTCCAGAGACGGGCGCGAGCCGCGGCTAAAAGCGCGAACCCCAGAGACGGGCGCGAGCCGCGGCTGAGGGCGCGAGCCCCCGAGACGGGCGCGAGCCGCGGCTGAAAGCGCAAACCCCAGAGACGGGCGCGAGCCGCGGCTAAAACCGCGGACCCAAGAGCCGGGCGGGAGACGCTAAGGCTGCTGCTGCCGCCACCAAGGGGCCTGTGTGCGAGCACAGGTCACTCTCCACACCCCTCTTCCACGGAGCCTGTGCAGCCCGCCACTGCCAGGTTCCCGGGATCCAGGGACAACTTCCCCGGGACAGCGCACGGCGGGCCTCAGGCTGGTGCAACGTCACGCTGCCTCTGCCGCCGCAGGCCGGCCCCGCACGCAGTGCCCCTCCTTCCCCCATCCCCCAACCCCCGGCCTGAGTGAGCCGGAGGCCCCGAATCAGCGGCTCCTTTAACCCCGTCCTGTCTGAGCGAAAAAACAGACGCCCTCCAGCGACCTACACGCAGAGGCAGGGCCAAATCCAAAGCTGAGCTCCTGTGAGCTGTGAAAACAAAGAAGAGAAAGGGAAATCTCTCCCAGCAGCCACAGAAGCAGCGGATTAAAGCTCCACAATCAACTTGATATACCCTGCATCTGTGGAATACCTGAATAGACAAGGAATGATCCCAAATTGAAGAGGTGGAATTTAGGAGCGAAATCTATGATTTTTTTCCCTTTTCCTCTTTTTGTGAAGGTGTACGTGTATGCTCCTGTGTGACATCTAGTCTGTATACTCTAGCTTCCACCATTTGTCCTAGGGCTCTATCCGTCCATGACTTTTTTTTAAAAATTCTTTTTCTTAATAATTAAGTTTAATTGTAATAACTTTATTATACTTTACCTTCGTTCTTTCTTTCTTTCCTTCCTTCCCTCCCTCCTTTAGACAACGAATCACCCCAAATTGAGGAGGTGGTCTCAGGGAGCAGGATTTATGATTTTTCCCCCTTTACCTCTTTTTGTGAAGGTGTATGTGTATGCTTCTGTGTAAGATTTTCTCTGTATAGCTTTGCTTCCAACATTTGTCCTAAGGTTCTATCCGTCCCTTTTTTTTTTCTAAATATTTTTTAATTCAATAACTATATTATACTTTATTTTATTTTTACTGTATCATCTTTCTTTCTGTCTTTTTTTCCTTCTTTCCCTCCTTCCTTCCTTCCTCCCTCCCTCCCTCCCTCCCTCCTTTCTTTCCTTCTTTGCTTCTTTCTTCCTTCCTTCCTTTCCTCCTTTCCTTCTTTCTTTCCTCATACTTCTACTAATTCTCTCTACTTTTTCTCCCTTTTATTCTGAGCCGTGTGGATGAAAGGCTCTTGGTGCTCCAGCCAGGAGTCAGGGCTCTGCCTCTGAGGTAGGAGAGCCAACTTCAGGTCACTGGTCAACAAGAGACCTCCCAGCTCCACATAATATTAAACAGCGGAAATCTCCCAGAGACCTCCATCTTAACACCAGCACCCAGCTTCACTCAACGACCAGCAAGCCACAGTGCTGGACAACCTATGCCAAACAACTAGCAAAACAGGAACACAACCCCACCCATTAGCAGAGAGGCTGCCTAAAATCATAATAAGGCCACAGACACCCCAAAACACACCACCAGACCTGAACCTGCCCACTAGAGAGACAAGATCCAGCCTCATCCAGCACAACACAGGCACTAGTCCCCTCCACCAGGAAGCCTACACAACCCACTGAAACAACCTTAGCCACTGGAGACAGACATCAAAAACAACGGGAACTACGAACCTGCAGCCTGCAAAAAGGAGACCCCAAACACAGTAAGATAAGCAAAATGAGAAGACAGAAAAACACACAGCAGATGAAGGAGCAAGATAAAAACCCACCAGACCTAACAAATGAAGAGGAAATAGGCAATCTACCTGAAAAAGAATTCAGAATAATGATAGTAAGGATGATCCGAAATCTTGGAAGTAGAATGGACAAAATGCAAGAAACAGTTAACAAGGACCTACAAGAACTAAAGATGAAACAAGCAACGATGAACAATGCAATAAATGAAATTAAAATCACTCTAGATAGGATCAATAGCAGAATAACTGAGGCAGAAGAACGGATAAGTGACCTGGAAGATAAAGTAGTGGAAATAACTACTGCAGAGCAGAATAAAGAAAAAAGAATGAAAAGAACTGAGGACAGTCTCAGAGACCTCTGGGACAACATGAAACGCACCAACATTCAAATTATAGGGGTTCCAGAAGAAGAAGAAAGAAAGAAAGGGACTGAGAAAATATTTGAAGAGATTATAGTTGAAAACTTCCCTAATATGGGAAAGGAAATAGTTAATCAAGTCCAGGAAGCACAGAGGGTCCCATACAGGATAAATACAAGGAGAAACACGCCAAGACACATATTAATCAAACTGTCAAAAATTAAATACAAAGAAAGCATATTAAAAGCAGCAAGGGAAAAACAACAAATAACACACAAGGGAATCCCCATAAGGTTAACAGCTGATCTCTCAGCAGAAACCCTACAAGCCAGAAGGGAGTGGCAGGACATACTGAAAGTGATGAAGGAGAATAGCCTGAAACCAAGATTACTCTACCCAGCAAGGATCTCATTCACATTTGATGGAGAAATTAAAACCTTTACAGACAAGCAAAAGCTGAGAGTTCAGCACCACCAAACCAGCTTTACAACAAATGCTAAAGGAACTTCTCTAGACACGAAACACAAGAGAAGGAAACGACCTATAGTAGCGAGCCCAAAACAATATAGAAAATGGAAATAGGAACATACATATCGATAATTACCTTAAATGTAAATGGACTAAATGCTCCCACCAAAAGACACAGATTGGCTGAATGGATACAAAAACAAGACCCTTATATATGCTGTCTACAAGAGACCCACTTCAGAACTAGAGACACATACAGACTGAAAGTAAGGGGATGGAAAAAGATATTCCATGCAAATGGAAACCAAAAGAAAGCTGGAGTAGCAATTCTCATATCAGACAAAATAGACTTTAAAATAAGGACTATTAAAAGGGACAAAGAAGGACACTACATAATGATCAAGGGATCGATCCAAGAAGAAGATATAACAATTGTAAATATTTATGCACCCAACATAGGAGCACCTCAATACATAAGGCAAATACTAACAACCATAAAAGGGGAGATCGACAGTAACACATTCATAGTAGGGGACTTTAACACCCCACTTTCACCCATGGACAGATCATCCAAAATGAAAATAAATAAGGAAACACAAGCTTTAAATGATACATTAAACAAGATGGACTTAATTGATATTTATAGGACACTCCATCCAAAAACAACAGAATACACATTTTTCTCAAGTGCTCATGGAACATTCTCCAGGATAGATCATATCTTGGGTCACAAATCAAGCCTTGGTAAATTTAAGAAAACTGAAATTGTATCAAGTATCTTTTCCGACCACAACGCCATGAGACTAGATATCAATTACAGGAAAAGATCTGTAAAAAATACAAACACATGGAGGCTAAACAATACACTACTTAATAATGAAGTGATCACTGAAGAAATCAAAGAGGAAATAAAAAAATACCTAGAAACAAATGACAATGGAGACACAACGACCCAAAACCTATGGGATGCAGCAAAAGCAGTTCTAAGGGGGAAGTTTATAGCAATACAAGCCCACCTTAAGAAGCAGGAAACATCTCGAATAAACAACCTAACCTTGCACCTCAAGCAATTAGAGAAAGAAGAACAAAAAAACCCCAAAGCTAGCAGAAGGAAAGAAATCATAAAAATCAGATCAGAAATAAATGAAAAAGAAATGAAGGAAACAATAGCAAAGATCAATAAAACTAAAAGCTGGTTCTTTGAGAAGATAAACAAAATAGATAAACCACTAGCCAGACTCATCAAGAAAAAAAGGGAGAAGACTCAAATCAATAGAATTAGAAATGAAAAAGGAGAAGTAACAACTGACACTGCAGAAATAAAAAAAATCATGAGAGATTACTACAAGCAACTCTATGCCAATAAAATGGACAATCTGGAAGAAATGGACAAATTCTTAGAAATGCACAACCTGCCAAGACTGAATCAGGAAGAAATAGAAAATATGAACAGACCAATCACAAGCACTGAAATTGAAACTGTGATTAAAAACCTTCCAACAAGCAAAAGCCCAGGACCAGATGGCTTCACAGGTGAATTCTATCAAACGTTTAGAGAAGAGCTAACACCTATCCTTCTCAAACTCTTCCAAAATATAGCAGAGGGAGGAACACTCCCAAATTCCTTCTACGAAGCCACCATCACCTTGATACCAAAACCAGACAAGGATGTCACAAAGAAAGAAAACTACAGGCCAATATCACTGATGAACATAGATGCAAAAATCCTCAACAAAATACTAGCAAACAGAATCCAACAGCACATTAAAAGGATCATACACCATGATCAAGTGGGGTTTATTCCAGGAATGCAAGGATTCTTCAATATACGCAAATCTATCAATGTGATAAACTATATTAACAAATTGAAGGAGAAAAACCATATGATCATCTCAATAGATGCAGAGAAAGCTTTCGACAAAATTCAACACCCATTTATGATAAAAACCCTCCAGAAAGTAGGCATAGAGGGAACTTTCCTAAACATAATAAAAGCCATATATGACAAGCCCACAGCAAACATCATCCTCAATGGTGAAAAACTGAAAGCATTTCCACTAAGATCAGGAACAAGACAAGGTTGCCCACTCTCACCACTCTTATTCAACATAGTTTTGGAAGTTTTAGCCACAGCAATCAGAGAAGAAAAGGAAATAAAAGGAATCCAAATCGGAAAAGAAGAAGTAAAGCTGTCACTGTTTGCAGATGACATGATACTATACATAGAGAATCCTAAAGATGCTACCAGAAAACTACTAGAGCTAATCAATGAATTTGGTAAAGTAGCAGGATACAAAATTAATGCACAGAAATCTCTGGCATTCCTATATACTAATGATGAAAAATCTGAAAGTGAAATCAAGAAAACACTCCCATTTACCATTGCAACAAAAAGAATAAAATATCTAGGAATAAACCTACCTAAGGATACGAAAGACCTGTATGCAGAAAATTATAAGACACTGATGAAAGAAATTAAAGATGATACAAATAGATGGAGAGATATACCATGTTCTTGGATGGGAAGAATCAACATTGTGAAAATGACTCTACTACCCAAAGCAATCTACAGATTCAATGCAATCCCTATCAAACTACCACTGGCATTTTTCACAGAACTAGAACAAAAAATTTCGCAATTTGTATGGAAACACAAAAGACCCCGAATAGCCAAAGCAATCTTTAGAACGAAAAAAGGAGCTGGAGGAATAAGGCTCCCTGACTTCAGACTATATTACAAAGCAACAGTAATCAAGACAGTATGGTACTGGCACAAAAACAGAAAGATAGATCAGTGGAACAGGATAGAAAGCCCAGAGATAAACCCACGCACATATGGACACCTTATCTTTGATAAAGGAGGCAGGAATGTACAGTGGAGAAAGGACAGCCTCTTCAATAAATGGTGCTGGGAAAACTGGACAGGTACATGTAAAAGCATGAGATTAGATCACTCCCTAACACCATACACAAAAATAAGCTCAAAATGGATTAAAGACCTAAATGTAAGGCCAGAAACTATCAAACTCTTAGAAGAAAACATAGGAAGAACACTCTATGACATAAATCACAGCAAGATCCTTTCTGACCCACCTCCTAGAGTAATGGAAATAAAAACAAAAATAAACAAATGGGACCTAATGAAACTTCAAAGCTTTTGCACAGCAAAGGAAACCATAACCAAGACCAAAAGACAACCCTCAGAATGGGAGAAAACATTTGCAAACGAAGCAACTGACAAAGGATTAATCTCCAAAATTTACAAGCAGCTCATGCAGCTCAATAACCAAAAAACAAACAACCCCATCCAAAAATGGGCAGAAGACCTAAATAGACATTTCTCCAAAGAAGATATACAGAATGCCAACGAACACATGAAAGAATGCTCAACATCATTAATCATTAGAGAAATGCAAATCAAAACTACAATGAGATATCATCTCACACCAGTCAGAATGGCCATCATCAAAAAATCAAGAAACAATAAATGCTGGAGAGGGTGTGGAGAAAAGGGGACACTCTTGCACTGCTGGTGGGAATGTGAATTGGTTCAGCCACTGTGGAGAACAGTATGGAGGTTCCTTAAAAAACTACAAATAGAATTACCATATGACCCAGCAATCCCACTACTTGGAATATACCCTGAGAAAACCAAAATTCAAAGAGAGTCATGTACCAAAATGTTCATTGCAGCTCTATTTACAATAGCCAAGACATGGAAACAACCTAAGCGCCCATCATCGGATGAATGGATAAAGAAGATGTGGCACATATACACAATGGAATATTACTCAGCCTTAAAAAGAAATGAAATTGAGCTATTTGTAATGAGATGGATAGACCTAGAATCTGTCATACAGAGTGAAGTAAGTCAGAAAGAAAAAGACAAATACCGTATGCTAACACATATATATGGAATTTAAGGGAAAAAAATGTCATGAAGAACCTAGGGGTAAGATAGGAATAAAGACGCAGACCTACTGGAGAACGGACTTAAGGATATGGGGAGGGGGAAGGGTGAGTTTTGACAGGGCGAGAGAGAGTCATGGACATATACACACTAACAAACGTAGTAAGGTAGATAGCTGGGGGGAAGCAGCCGCAAGGCACAGGGATATTAGCTCGGTGCTTTGTGACAGCCTGGAAGGGTGGGATGGGGAGAGTGGGAGGGAGGGAGACGCAAGAGGGAAGACATATGGGAACATATGTATATGTATAGCTGATTCACTTTGTTGTAAATCAGAAACTAACACACCATTGTAAAGCAATTATACCCCAATGGAGATGTTTAAAAAAAAAATTAAAAAAAAAAATAAAAAAACCTTTAAAAAAAAAAAAAAGAAAGAAATAAGGCACCAGGGACATCCATGCATAGAGAAAAGGTCATGTGAGGACACAGTGAGAAGGCAGACCTCCACAAGCCAAGGAGAGAGGGCTTAGGAGAAACCAAACCTACCGACAGTTTGATCTTGGACTTCCAGCCTTCAGAACCGTGAGAAAAAAATTTCCATTGTTTCATCACCCCGTCTGTGGTATTTTGTTATGGCAGCACCAGCAAAGTAATGCATGTTGTTTCACTCAAGCAGGTAAAAATCTTTATAGAAAATTAATTATATATTGCATATGTATAAAACATTACATACTTATGTCAACTGGTCTTACTCAAATTCATGATTATATGCATGTCTTCTTTGTATTCACCATTGGCCATGCAGTCATACTACTTTTGTGTCTATGCTCTCTGCTCCCATTGAAACTGATCTTGTTAGTTTCACCATTGACCTCCATCTTGCTAAACCCAGTGGTCAGTTCTCTGTCCCTGTAATCTTCTTCAACCTGTTAGGAATGCCTGACATAGTGAAACACCTTCTTTGCTGAAACACTTTGCACGTTTTTTTGGTGTGTTTTTTTTTTAATTGGTGTATAGTTGCTTTACTGTGTTTGTTTTTTGATGCCTCATTCTTTTACTTTTCCCCCCAATTCCAGTGGTTATTCCTTTTCAGTGTTTGTTGTTATTATTTCCTCCTCTTCTTCCACCATCTAAGCATTAAACGTTAAAGACATGGGTCTAATCCAGGTCTCCATCCTGGCTCCTGTTATCCTCTCTGTTTTTACTTTCTCTATAAAACCTAATCCTATTCTACAGATAAAGTAGCATTTATTTGTTGATGGCGCTCAACTTTACATCTCTAGCTCTCATTTCTTTGCCTAAACCATAGACTCATATAGCAAATTGCTATCACCATTTGTATAAAGTATTTGGAGATAATTTTTAAAACTATCTTTTTATTACATATATATTTGTGTGTGTGCATGTGTGTGTGTGTGTGTGTGTATGTGTGTGTGTGTGTGCGCGCGTGCCCCGTGGCATGTGGGATGTTAGTTCCCCAACCAGGGATCAAACCTGCGTACCCTTGCAGTGAAAGCGTGGTGTCTTAACGACTGGACTGCCAGGGAAATCCTATTTGTATATGTTTGTTTGGAATGGGGATGTTTCTGGGTATGTTCATTCTGTCTTCCCAACCTGGAAATCAGATGATTTGGTAAGAAATGGACAACTATAAGAACTGAGACTCAAAGACAAATTTTCCATAGGCTTTCTCAAGTCCCTAGGTCATACACTTAAATTGTCTTATATAAGCTTCCCGTAGAATAATCTGTGAATTATTACTTAATTTTCTCTAATTTTATATCTTTTAGGGAAAACTTTAATAGAAAATTGCTAATTTTAGGTTATGTTAATAAAGAGGGTACCAATAAGTCTTAAGTTTATTCTTTTAACACATATTAATATAAATGCATTATCTCTAGGTATTTTGGTTGGTGCATTTAAAAAACTGATGGATTATTTTTAGGTTGTTTCATTATTTTTCATAATGTTTCAATAATAAGTTGTTTTAGGAATCTACAAAATTCTTTAAACCCAACTTGGTTAAGAATGTATAAGAATTGTATTCATCTGCAAACTTTAAAAATGCTAAATATATATATTTTTAATGAATAAAAATGCATATGTTAAATTAGGGTGTACATTTTCACATAGAAGAACAAGCAAAAACTGATTAACACTTGCAGAATTACATGCATTGATCAAGATAGGATACACCTTTGTACACCTTTGTGTCTATTTATTTGATCATTCTTACAAGTAAATTGTACATATTTTCATGGCTACTTTATACAATAATATCACATAACTATTACTTATGCCACTAAAACAAATTTAACTGACAGATGAAACAGTAGCAAAAAGCTCTTGAGGTTTCCAGATAATTTACAAAATGACTATATATTTACTCTGTGGACTTTAATGGTATGCCTCCCATTTAAAATATACATAATAAATATGTGCAGCTAGTTTACCCAAATATGTACATGAATCTGGGAAAAATATTTTAGAAATATAATCAGAAAATCACCCATATATACTTACTGAATCTCAAGTAGTCATTTTTACATATTTCTCCCTTTCAAATTTCTTACAGGAATAATGTAGAGTGTAAAGCTCTCAAAAAACCATTTTCATATAATAATAAAATTGAGTAAACTCAATACAAAGAATGACATTATGCAAATAAACTGTTAATATCACACTAGAACTTACAAAAGATCTGAAATTTTAGTTTTTTGAAAAACTTCCCTTTTATCTATAATCAAAATGCTTGTCCCCAGAACTGGTTCAAGCACATTCAAAACTAAACCACATCTCCCTCACTTCTTGGATACTGCAATAGACTGAAGTATATCTAGGTAGCAGAATCCTAAAAGAAAAGGATCTAAGCAGATTATTTAATTTAGTACCTAGACTTCAGCTAAAACGTTTAGATTGGTCAATTGTTTTCTTGTTACATTTCCCAAAGTATTGTTTTAGTATTTTGTTATTCTGATGATCAAGAAATTCTCATTAATTTCTAACCAAATTTTCTCCTGAATTTGTTATTATTATTAGAAAAGCAATATTTGGAAATATAAATTGAGTAATTACATATAGTTAAGGTCATTTTTCTTAATTATACATACTTAAACATGGAAGGGAAAGAAAGCTGTAAGGATATTAACAAGACAGCTTTCCCGAGGACTGGGTGTGTTAATGTGTAGTTTTGCACTGATCAAAAGTCCCTTTCAGAGCAGCTGAGAGGGCATTGATATCCGGCCACCTTTCACCTGACGAGCTAAGATGTGTGGGCCCATAGAGGACTGCCTCAGCCTAGTGAAGGGAGGCTATTTTGGGGGGATTCAGGGGAGAATCATGGAGTAACCCTCTGCTAGCCAAACCAAGAACCTGAAGACTGTGTCTATATAGGAGATGCATCCATTTTAAACCTCATAAATCAGAATCTCTGCTAGCAGAGTGTCAGATATCTGTTTGTGTGCATTTAGGAAGGGAAGGAGCGAGTAAAATGAAAGCAGGAGTAAAAGGCTGTATAAGTGACTCAGCATAGTCTAGTTTGAGCATGATTTATCCTGAAAGGGTTGTCAAATTTTTGACTATTACACCAGTGCTGAGTGTACCTAGGAATCAAAACAAAAAGGAAAATAAGAAGTAGACATCACAATCTCTTTTCCAGACTATACTACAAAGCTGCAGTAATCAAGACAGTATGGTACTGGCACAAAAACAGAAATATAGATCAATGGAACAGGATAGAAAGCCAAGAGATAAACCCACACACATATGGTCACCTTATTTATGATAAAGGAGGCAAGAATATACAATGGAGGATAGACAGCCTCTTCAATAAGTGGTGCTGGGAAAACTGGACAGCTCCACGTAAAAGAATGAAATTACAACACTGCCTAACACCATACACAAAAATAAACTCAAAATGGAATAAAGACCTAAATGTAAGGCCAGACACTATCATAGTCTTAGAGGGGGCTTCCCTGGTGGCACAGTGGTTGAGAGTCTGCCTGCCGATGCAGGGGACACAGGTTTGTGCCCTGGTCCAGGAAGATCCCACATGCCGCGGCTGGGTCCATGAGCCATGACCCCTGAGCCTGTGCGTCTGGAGCCTGTGCTCCGCAACGGGAGAGGCCACAACAGTGAGAGGCCTGCATACCACCACCACCACAACAACAACAAGAAAACTCTTAGAGGAAAACATAGGAAGAACACTCTTTGACATAAATCACAGCAAGATCCTTTTTGACCCACCTCCTAGAGAAAGGGAAATAAAATCAAAAATAAACAAATGGGACCTAATGAAACTTAAAAGCTTTTGCACAGCAAAGGAAACCATAAAAAGATGAAAAGACAACCCTCAGAATGAGAGAAAATATTTGCAAATGAAGCAACTGACAAAGGATTAATCTCCAAAATTTATAAGCAACTCAATATCAAAAACCAAAAACCCAATCCAAAAATGGGCAGAAGACCTAAATAGACATTTCTCCAAAGAAGATATATGGATTGCCAACAAACACATGAAAGGATGCTCAACATCACTAATCATTAGAGAAATGTAAATCAAAACTACAATGAGGTACCACCTCACACCAGTCAGAATGGCCATCATCCAAAGATCTACAAACAATAAATGCTGGAGAGGATGTGGAGAAAAGGGAACCCTCCTACACTGTTGGTGGGAATGTAAATTGGTACAACCACTATAGAGAACAGTATTGAGGTGTCTCAAAAAATTAAAAATAGAGCTACCATATGATCCAGCAATCTTACTCCTGGGCATATATCTGGAGAAAACCATAATTCAAAAAGATACATGCACCCCAGTGTTCATTGCAGCACTATTTACAATAGCCATGACATGGAAGCAACCTACATGTCCATCAGCTGAGGAATGGATAAAGAAGCTGTGGTGCATATATACAATGGAATATTACTCAGCCAGAAAAATTAATGAAACAATGCCATTTGCAGCAACATGGATGAACCTAGAGATTGTCATACTGAGTGAAATAAGCCAGAGAAAGACAAATATCATAGGATATCGCTTATATGTGGGTACAAATGAACTTATCTACAAAACAGAAATAGAGTTACAGGTGTAGAAAACAAACCTACAGTTACCAGGGGGTAAGTAGGGGGAGGGATAAAGTGGAAGATTGGGATTGACATATACACACTACTATATATAAAATTGATAACAAATAAGAACCTACTGTATAGCACAGGGAACACTACTCAGTACTCTGTAATGACCTATATTGGAAAAGAATCTATAAAAGAGTGGATATATGTATAATATATGTACAACTGATTCACTTTGCTGTACACCTGAAACTAACACAACAGTGTAAATCAACTATACTCCAATAAAAATTAAAACAATAAAAAATAAAATAACAGAACCAGAAAAACCACTGTCACAGTTATGACCAGATGAATACAGGCCTGTCCCCAGAATTGTTTTTGTTTTGATGAAACACCACTGGGTAAGTATTCAGGGCAGCCCTAGTAAGGGGGATTATAGCCCCAGTTATGCTATGAACTTGTCATATGACCTTGAGCACTGTTGTCTGACCTTGCTGAGTTTAGTGTCTTATCCAAATGAGTTGTGGCCTTGGTCTGGCAGCACTATTTGGTTTTAACTGAACTATAAATATATAAAAAAGATGAAGCAAAATTTTACAGTTGTTCAGTGGAAACAACTTAGAAATGATATTTGTTAAGACTTCCCTGGGATTGTACTTCTTATTATGATAGTTTCACCATATTTTTCAATGAATTCAGAAATAATAAGAAAGTGATGACATCATTCAAACCTGTCACTGTGAATTAGCAAGAGCCATTGGTCAAATTAGAGGGCATGCACATGGGCAAAGAAAAATTAATTTGAGTCAAATGAGCTTTTAAAATGAAGCAGAATCAGAAAGTGGACTTTCAGTTTGATTGAGAATAGTGAAAATCATTACAATTCGTTATTTCTGTGTGGTTGGAAATGTTCTCCACTCTAGTGTGCTTCAATCAGTTTTCAAATTCAGATATTATTTGATTATTTTTTTAAAAAGTGTAATGCATACTTGGTAAACAATATTGAAGTCAATATTTTTGATATCAGATAGGACTTCTCTTAATGGAAAGAGTAAAAAAATCAAGTGTTATTTTGAAGTTTCACAAATAACACAAATTACAAATTACACAGTAGTATAGCCATGGCTATAAATTTTTAAAATATGTGTTTTAGTGCTTATGGCAATGTTTATCTGATTTAGAAAACTTGTTTTGGCACAATGTACTCTGGTTGCATTAAAAATAATGAACAGTGATTAACTCAGTAATTTAGACTTATTTTTAAGTATAACTCTGTTAGATTTTGACTAAAATACCATTTAAAAAATATATTTTAACAGTTTAAAATCCCCTGAAAATGATATTTTCATTTACCAAAAATAAGTGTTAATGATTTTAGTAAAACTTCTGGATTGTAGAAACAATAATTTTAGAATATAAAAATGCTTAGTATAAAATGCAAATAATCCAAAAGTGCCAGATACTGAGCCTCCTGGATATTCCAAACAGGTTAATTAGAGATCTTCCATCTATCAGGTGTAGTACAAAGCAGACCCTTCAGTCTTTGGGATCTACACCTAGTTTAGGGTTATATTTCAGGAATGTATCAACAGCATTGTGTTGGGTGCAAGAGTGAAGAGGACCTGGTCTCTAAGCTCTTATCACAGATTGGAAATAGGAGTGCTCTGACCTATGTTATTTACCTAACTTTCTAAGTCACCAAGGAAACCACACCTAGATTTCAATGGGGCACTCGACTCTATTGTTTCTACTTTTAGGATCTTCAAGGTAGAGTTCTTCTATTTGAGGGATGAGAGGCTCAAGTTAGTGTGCTTTGAGAAGCTGGGGAGCTACATTTGAAGGGCTTGTCTTCCAGGTAGCCACCCTAATAACCAAAAAAAAAAAAAAAAAAAAAAAAAAAAAATGTAGAGCCTGTATAAGGCCAAGTGGAAAAAAGAGATAATGGTTATAGTAGCCATGTTAAAGAGGGAAGGTTTGGTTATCAGAGGAGGAGAAAAAGGATTTCTAAATGTGTAAGCCATTAATACATAAACCATCCTAAAGTTGGGTCACTAATATCAAATTTCCTAAACATTAATTGGTATGTAGGTTTAATACAATAAGGTGAACACAGCAGTGAGGTCTTTGCACAAAATTCTTAGCCCTAGTTTATACCTGTTGACACATGAGCTACCTGACCAGGAGGGGAAGTCTCAGCTAGACTGGAATTGGCACTTGGATAAGTCTAGTGTGGGGAGCTGAATTATCCCATTTACTTGGGGACTGAGATGCTGGCAGTGTCTGCGGGGGACTTCAGCCCATGTAACAAACATGTAAGAGACTTCCCATCAAGCTACATTCCAGGGAGAAGATTGTCACATGTAAAATAGTTCCAAAATTTACTCAGTGCATATGGAAAAGAGAAAGACAACTCATAAAGGATGTTTAGCTGACCAACTCACCATCTAGATTTCACAAGGCATCACTTGCCAGTGGCTTGCTGAGATGCATCTCATCAAATATACAGATTCTGTTAAGTGTGAGAGGCTGCCCACCTATTCCTTAGTTGCCTTGTATTCCCTTTCTTAGTTTATAACTCACAGTAAGTATGTATATCCAGTTTAACAGAACACATCTGTATATGGTATACTCAACACAACAGGGTACATCTACACAGAGCACCCTTATACAACTTATTTTTACCTCTCTGAATGGATGCCTTGGCTGTTGATCTTCTTGAATACCCCTCATACGAATATCCCTGCCCCCCTCCCACCCCTCAAGAGCTTCAGCAGATTCAAGTATGGATGACAGTCAAGTATGGAAGGGCCACAAGAGGCTGGTGGTTTTGGGTTCAATGAGAGTGGATACTTGCTAGTAAGGAAAATAACTGTGTCAATGTGAACCCAAAGGACTTTCTCCCTAAAGTCTCTAAAATTTTGCTGTTTAAACATGAAACAGAAGGAAGGAGTTATTGTCTCTGCAAATTCGAGGTTGGTCAGGGTGAGTTGGCAGGAACGTGCACTGCAGTGGTTATGTATATGCAGCTAAACTGATGCTAAAGCCAAGACAGGGACAGTGGCAATGAAGTCCAGCTCTCTGGACTCTCAGGTTGTACTAGTGAAGTTCCAGCCACACCAGTGCCTGGTAAAAAGGGGAATAGACTTCCAATGTAAACAAGAGAGGCTACAGAAGGAATGATGCCAATGAATTAAGTGGAGGTAACATTTTCTTGAAATTCAGATGGAGCCAGTCATCTTTGCTGTGCATGCCAACTGAATTTAATAGAACAAGGGGAAGTTTTGTTTTCACTTTACAATAGCCTCATTGGCAAGGGTGACATAGATGTGAAGAGTGAAGTACTATCTCAGTGGCACCATAAGAAAGAGACAGTGGTGGCAACCTAGCCTCAATGCACTTTGATGTTCTCAGGTGCAGGGCCTGAGTCCTGGAGTGGTTAGCTTTAGTAGCATGCAATAACCCAGACCAACTAATGGTCCCATGTAAGGGACTTGGGGAGAATGCTCCACGTAATTAGGGAGGAAAATACCACTGCAGGGACTATCCTGCTTACCTGAGTAGGTAAAAGTTCGGAGCTATTAATGATCATATATGCATTAACAGATTTGAAAAACTAGGAAAACAAAGCAAAAATTAAGTTCTTACAAAGAACTGAGTTTAGTAAAATATAGTTTTATAATATATAACATAATATAATTTTATAGTTTTTTCAAAGAGAGATGAACTTATATTTTAACTATTTGCTGGCTAACATTGTTATTGTTCATCCTCTATGAATTTGCTGCTGTGAAAATCTCTTTTTATTCCTCTGACTCCCAACCAGCAGAGTATTAAAACTAATAAAAATATTTTGCTCAGGTTAAATACATCAATATTTCAATAAATGCAATAAAAAGAAATATAATTTTAACACATCATAGTGGGCATATCACAGTTTTGTTGCTATATCTTTAAATTTTTTGTGAGATTTTATTACGAAAATGTTCAAACATACCACTAAGTTGAAAGACTTTTACAGTGAAGACCCATATGCCTATCACCTAGATTCTACTACTAGCATTTCACTGCATTTGCTGTGTCATGTATCTGTGTATCCATCTACCTCTCTGTCTACCTATTTTTATTTGGATACAATTCAAAGTTATTTCAGCTTTTTAAAAACCATAGAACACTTACTGGATTATCAGTAATTGCTTATTTATCATATAAACTTTAATAAATTCTCAAAATTTACCACCAGCAATTACTATTACCAATATGCTAATATTTTACTATACACACCTATAAAATACATTTAATATATTTGGATTTTACTCTACAAAATATTTTAGTACAATTTTTTAAACCTAAGTTTGTATCATAAATATTCTTTCATGTAACTATTTTTCTAAATATGATATTTACGGATACAGAATGCTCTGTTTTAGATATAAATTATAGTTAGCTGACAGTTATTTAGATTGTCTCTGTTTTTTATGTAAGACTATTGTGTATGATATTGTAGGTCATATTTTTGTATGGGTCTTCTGGTTTCCTTATGGTATAGTCCTGTTACAAAATTACATTTGATATAGCTTTTCAAATATTTTCTTCCGGGAAACTGTATCAATAGATGCAACCCCACAGGTGTAAAGAATGCTTGCAGCCTGACGTTTTCACCAACATTAAATGCTGATTATTTTGTATTGCCATATTGATACATAAAAACAATACCTCATTTGGTGATCTTTGCTTTTCATTTCTTTGCTTACAAGTAATGTTAACTATAGTTTGCATGTTTATTGTCTTTGAATATTTTCTTTGGAAAATATATCATTTTTCTATGTGTATTCTTGCACTTGTATGTCAATGTATATGTGTCTGTGTGCTTTAGTGATTGTAAGTGCTTTGCATGTAGGAAAAGTAACTTTGGTCTGTCCAATGCAAATTACTTTCCCATTGTGTTTTATGTCTTTTATTTTAGTGTTTCATATTTTTCTCTTTTTGACTGATTACTTTTTTCATAGTTATCTTATATCCTTTTAAATATCTTTCATTCTCTGAGAAAATATAACGGGTGTATATACTTTTAAAATATTTATGTTTTTATTTTTCTAGACTTAACTGCTTGAACCAATTGCTGTTTATTTTGTATGGTGTGAATTAGTTCTACTAACTGGACTAATGCATTTCTCTTCCGGAGGAAAAAATTTTTCCTTTGTATTCATGTTTGTCATTCAACATTACATCACTTTTTACATATGTTTAAGTTCTAATTCTCCCTATTCAAAAAAGCCCACCTTCCACATTTTCCATCTTCTGATTAGCTCTTTTCTTCATTTTACACTTGAAACACATGCTTTTCAAGTTTGTCCACCATTTGGAATGGATAACCAGGTTGTTGACCAAAATTTCTTCAAGCTACTCACATTATGTTGGTCAATACATGGCATTTTGGTTTGCAGTAAGGGAATTCATGTGAGTATTTCAAAAAGCTTTTATCACATTGTACCTGACCTTTCACTTCTATAATAACCAGTCACAACTCCTTTAAGCAACTCAACCTGTTTCAATTGATTGCCAAAAAAAAAAAAAAAGCTTTCCTTTTTTAGCTACTGTTTTCTTCCTTTTATCCCCTAACCTTGACATTCCCAGTTATTGTCATGCCAAATCATGTATTAAATTATAGTGAATTGTCCCCAAGTTCAGAATTCTCTATATTCGTCCTCTCCTTTTCTTTAAACTTTTGCTGAAGACTCCAGAAAATTGACTGCAAAGACTAGAAATCCCAATGACCCTTTTGATCTCTGTTATGTTTTAATGACACGTCTTATATGAAAGGGAAAGAAAATCAAAAGTAATTCACATATAGTACTACAAATGGAATTGCCATCCTACTAATAAGAAATAATAGAAAAGCAGAATAATAATATAGAAATTTTTAAATAACAAAATGCACAATATCTTGAGATACGAACTAAAGTATTTTGTTGATTTTTTTCTCTTGAGACTCACAATCTAAATCTCTTCTCTTTCCTGCTTATGGTTTTCAATCTACCATACCATTAGTGTGTATATATGAATTTAATATGTTTTTCTTAACTGATCAACTAAACTGGCCTTCAGTCCCTATTACCTCAGTGCTGTATCATCTTAATTTCCCTACATATGTCAAAGTTTTAGAATATATAAATTAAAATTCCTAGTTACCAAAGTATATGAAAATTATAATTTGAAAACTGCCATGTAGACAAGAAATCTGGAAAAAATTTTCTATAGATTCATGCAACTTCCTCCATACTGGCTGTGCTGTGTTGCATGAAAATCTAGTCACCAGTGGCAGCAGCCAGGTCAGGCAACAGCACATTCCTGTTAAACTTTCCTAGACACGTTAGCCATGTGGGTATCTCTGTCAGCAATTTGCAAACAGATTTGGGGCATCCCCACCTATACTTGAAAATTGAAGAATGATCTGTGATGCTATTATGTTTCTCATTGTATTGTATTATTACTGATATTTAAGAACTCTTCTAGATTTCTGAAACATCTAATTTACTAAACTCATTCCTCTGTTTTGTTTCTTTTTTAAAAAAATTTTTTGTAATTGATTTCTTGGGGTTTCTGGGTAGACAATCTGCCCATATTGCATTTTTTTTCCTTCCGATGGTTATATTATTCTTCATTTACAAGAACAAAAGAGTTCACCTCCCATCCCCCGACTGTGCTGGCCCACCAGAGCTGGCATAAGCAAAATCAGATTTGGCTATATTAAAATAGAACCCCAATTACTTTTTTTAAAATAACATTTATGATATGTTACTGCAATTCTCTTTCTTTTAACCTTTATGCTGTTTTGTTTTAGATTTACCTCCTATAGATAGCTTATGGGTGGATTTCTGGGTTTTGAATGAGGCCGAAATGCTTAACTTATAATTGAAGTGTTAACCCTTTAATATTTATTTTCACAACTGGTATGTCATATATTTATGCCTTCTATTTTACATAATTTCTATGTTTATTTTCAGAAATCATAATTTGGATCAAGTATTTATTTCATTATGATTTATATGGATTTGATTAAAATAGATCTTGATTATCATTCTTTTCATGATTACCTTTTCATCAAAACCTTAAGACAATAGTTTTCTACCTATCAGGTCCTGAATAAAATACGAATTTTTGGATTCTGTTTACGTGAGTTCTCTTCTCTCCTCTCCTATTTCCTGGTATGGTTTATTTCACTTAGAGATTCCAGACGCAGAGGAATATGTTATTTTTTAAAATTTTACATTATTTATCTTCTTTTGTTTTAGCAACTAAATTTGTCTGAAATTATATATAAAAATTAAGCTTTTTTGAAATTTTAATGGTTGCTTTCAATGATCATTACCAGTCCTTTTCTAATACAGCTTTCCCATTTTCAACTTATTTTGGTTTCTTTCTCAAACAGTTACACTGAATCTTTGAGACTTTATTCAGGAAAAGTATTTAAGCACAATAATTTCTGAATCTTTATATAAATCAAAGTACCTTTTGATTGTTTTATTCTATTACCAACAACTTCACAGAATATTGAAAATTGAGTCCTACAATTTTCTCCTTTATTTAATCCATTACCTTCTGGTGTTTAATGTTATAAAAGGTAAGTCTCAAGCAAGCTTAATTTTTGTTCTTTTAAGGACAATTTTTTGCTTCTTTATAGTTTCTTTATTCTGGAATTTCAGAAAATGTAACCGATATGCATGTATTTTAATTCTCTGCATAATTTGAAGACTTGGGTAGTAAATTCTCTTCTTGTGACTTTGATTATTACTTCAATTTAATTTTTTCTGATCTCGTTTAGGGACACCAATTTGTAAATATTTAGACTATCTTCTATCTTTTTCTTCTGTAGTTATCATTTTTTATCATCATTAAATCTTTTTCTTACTCATTATTTACAATTCCTACTTTTTTACTTTAGTCTTCAATTTTCTGTACTTTTTACCTGATATTAATGTTTGATTTGATTTTCTTCAGTTTTATTTCTGCTATTAATGTTTCTAATATCATTTTAAATCCAATTATACAAGTTTTGAGAATTCGCAAAAGGAGTAGAAAACTCAGAAACAACAAAGATTCCCTTAGCTAAATATAGCCAAATTTGTATATTTTATTTTCTTAATTTATTGTGATCTCTATTCATTTCGGTTTACTATTGGACTCTACTAATTTTTTTTCTCATCTTTGCCTGTTGCCTCACAGTTTTCCTATTTTCATTTTACTTCTTGCTTCTTGAAGCAACAAAGAGGCAGTCAGAAAATATAACAAATGCCCATCTCTCTGAAATAATTATTTGACTGGGTAAAAAAATTTAAGTTTATGTGTTTTATTTCTTCATAATGGTTTTAAAACTATCACTCTACTGTATTCGGGTATCCTAGTTGCTGATGAGAAATCTGCTGTTGGTCTTTTTGACATTCATTGTAAGCAACACAATTTTTCTTTCTTGTGGCTTTTAGGATTTCTTTTATCTCTGATATCCTACAATTTTGTTATGATATGTTCAGATGTGAATTGAACATAATTACCATACTTTCGGGCTTTTTCAATATGATGTTATTTTAGTATGGACAGTTCTTAGCTGTGAAACTTTTGAATATTTTCTATGTAAATTTATTCCCATTCTCTTTTTCTGAAATGTTAAACATGAAATGGAACTTCTTAATTAATCTTAGAATATCAATTTTTCTTTCAGATTTTCTATCTATTTGTGGTACATTATTGCAGGTATCCTAGGTTCTATCTTCTAATTTTTTTTTTCGGGGGGTTACGCGGGCCTCTCACTGTTGTGGCCTCTCACGCTGTGGAGCACAGGCTCCGGACGCACAGGCTCAGCGGCCATGGCTCACGGGCCCAGCCGCTCTGTGGCATGTGGTATCTTCCCAGACCGGGGCACAAACCCGTGTCCCCTGCATCGGTAGGCGGACTCTCAACCACTGTGCCACCAGGGAAGCCCTGTACTCTAATTTAATAACTATTTCTTTAGTTGCTTCTGGGTGACTTTAAACTCATCTATTCTTTTAAAAACTATTTTGACCATATGTTTCATTACTAATATTTCTAATAGATTATTTTTCACAGAAACCTATACTTTTAAAATAATAATTTCTTACTTTTTGATGGATTGTGTTTCTCTTATTTCATGGGGACTACTTCCTCTATTATAGCTATAGAAAATTTAAAGAGTCTATATTATATAATCTTTTCCAAATTGTTTCATTATCATTATTTCCTTAGATAGGAATTTGTTAAGCCTGTTGAGTCCATCTTCTCTCTTTCATGTTACTGAATTTCCTCACATGGTTTTAATTCATTTTAGTCACTCATCTCTCCAGGGATTTTTCTCTAGTGTGCTTCTCCCTGTATTAGGTTTTTAAGTTGTTTAGAGCCCAGGTTTACCATGTAGCAGATCAGGCTGCTGATGTGGCAACATGGGACATCCTGGCATGGATTTTTATTCCCATTGGGTGACTCTGTCTCTTCCCCAGCCTGGTAGGTGGCATTCTAGGTCCTATTCACAAACAAACAGAATGAGACCTCATGGGGGAACCTACAGTTTTGACCATCCAGCTCCCTCCATGTTCACCTGGGCTTTGGGACCAGACTGAGATGACTTGTTTCAAGGTCTGGCTTCTAGTAAGCAGTCCGTACTCACACCGTGGGTTCCTTCTCTGTTTCTTTTCTTTTTTCTTTTTTTTTAAATTTAATTTATATTTTGGTTGCATTGGATCTTTGTTGCTGTGCATGGGCTTTCTCTAGTTGCAACGAGCAAGGACTACTCTTTGTTGCGGTGCACAGGCTTCTCATTGTGGTGACTTTTCTTATTGCAGAGCATGGGCTCTAGGCCCATGGGCTTCAGTAGTTGTAGCACACGGGCTCAGTAGTTGTAGCACACAGGCCATAGAGCGTGTGGGCTTCAGTAGTTGCAGCACATGGGCTCAGTAGTTGCAGCACGAGGGCTCAGTAGTTGTGTCTCACAGGCTCTAGAGCAAAGGCTCAGTAGTTGTGGTGCACAGGCTTAGTTGCTCCACAGCAGTGGGATCTTCCAGGACCAGGGATCCAACCCATGTCTCCTGCATTGGCAGGAGGATTCTTAACCACCACGCCACCAGGGAAGTCCCCCTCTCTGTTTCTGATCCACAGTCATGTCTCTTTTTGGTATAGAAACCCCATTGTGTATTTATATTTTTTTATAAGCTATCAATTATTTCTATATGCTTGGAATAGGAACATAGGATGAAACTGCCATTTGACCTCAACTTGCTATCTCACTGAACTTTCAGTTGATAAAATATGTATTCATATATTTTATTCTCTTTTTTATTGTTATCTCTCAATCTAATCTTTTTTACCTTGGATATTTTCATAAGGAAGAATACAGTAAGTCCCCTACACATGAACGACTTCTGTTCTGAGAGCACATTTGTCAGTGCAATTTGTTTGTAAGTCCGATAAAGTTAGCCTAGGTACCCAACTAACACAATCGGCTCCATAGTACTGTACTGTAATAGGTTTACGATACTTTTCACACAAATAATACATAAAAAACAAACAAGAAAAGTAAACACTGTTAATCTTACAGTCTAGTACCTTGAATAGTACAGTAGTACAGTACAACAGCTGGCGCTTCTTAGCAGTACCAGCTACATCACTGCTGCTTTTACGCTTGCTTCCAGACATCCTGGGTTTGAAATAAAGAGGCTGTACTACTGTACTCTATACAGTACCGTACAGTAAAGTACACAAAAGCACAACCGCTTGTAGAGGATGCACACACGTGGTAATGTACGCCAGACACGTGAATCAACTTACGTGGTTGGACATGGGAATGCATATTCCCATCTTTGAAAGTTTGCAATTTGAACGTTCGTATGTAGGGGACTTACTGTATTTCAATATGAAAACATCTCAGCCCAAACCCTTTGAATATTTATTTTATTATTTTATGAACTTGTTTAATAAAGGAAAAACTTTAAAATTCCTATAGAAATCTTTTTAAAATGTAGACTTTCTTACATATTTAGCTATGTTATCTCTCATACATATTTTCTATGCTTTAAAAATTTGTTTATTCAGCATCAAACACCAATTTTATATATGCAATTTCAAATAAGGGATTAATATAAAAGTTTTGCAAATAGCTGTTTAGTATGGTGGCATTGGGTAAAATAGTTCAGCTGACTTAGAATGGCAATACAAATAAATCTACAATAGGACTAACAAGTATTACAATATGTTCTTACTTGTTGATAACACTGATATTACAATTAAGTCGTGCCAAAACTGCAATAATAATAACTAATAATAATAGTTATTATATTATAATAATAATATATTATTATATAATAATAACAATAATAATAGACTACCCATGACAAAAACATTTAGTTTAAAAATGCAATTTGTCACAGCTCTAAAAATGGAAAGTTATATTTTGTCATAATGATTTAATGTTAAATTACCAAAATAGCTGAAAAGTTTAAATTGGATAGTCATGACTATTCTATTCATGCATTACATGTGCATAGGAGTGCTATGAAAAGTACATGTAAATATGCTTAATGCTCCAAAACCTGCAAAGGCAATTAGTGGCAATAAAATTTGTATTGTATTTGGATAAATTTTAGACAATTAGCCATCTTCTAAATGTGATTTTAGCCAAGTAATCCAATGGGACACATGACTTACCCACATTTATTACTCATTAGAGGAGAGTAATTCCTGTCATAGCTGAACATCAAGAGATGTACTGTCATAAATTCAGATCAGCTAATGGACTCTGTAACCCTTTTTGCCGAAGTACAAATCCCTAGCTAAGACATATGAAATACAAATTGATCACAGATATGTGCTCTCACATAGATTGGATGTGTGCACACACTTGAAAATTTCCAGCCTGCATATTTTAATATTTTATCGAATTTGTAGCTGTATATGCAAACAATGTGAATTATATAAACTAACATAGTATACATATTTATTCTGTACACACACACACACACACACACACACACACACACACTCCCATACATGAAATTACAATATTTCTTCTCAATATACACCCAGTTTTTTGTGGCTAGAAGACTCAAAGTGCTTTCTTATGGGAAAGTTTATGTGCAAATCATACAAACATGCACTTTTTAAAGTGAGTTTCAATATGACACAGTGTACAAAAGTGTCTCATGGATACTTATTACCTGCCCCCGAGTTTGAAAAATCACCACTCTGGCTCTTTTTCTTCCATTTATTATTGTTTCTTTTCTGATAATAAGCCACCTTGCCTTAAGGAGCAGAATACTTTCCCCTAAGACTGTTCCAATGCCCTTCTAGCCAAGTAAGACACAAACAAGCTCCAGGAAATCACACATATTCTTCTGCGGCACAGGTCATTTCTGTTTACACATGAACCCCTTCCCCTCATCTGTCTCTGAGGCGCTGATACCTTGGAGACAGCAGCTTGTTGCCTTATTTCCTAGCAATGACATTTCCTGTCAGCAGCAGAAATGGTGAACTGGGTTTGATTTTATGAGAACTGGCTGGTGGCTTTCCATCAAATTTAAACCTTACTATGCTCATGTGTGTGGAAGGAGCTTGACAGAACTTTTTTCATTTTGTTTTGTTTTACCACTTTATTTTTTTTAAACATGTTTATTGGAGTATAATTGCTTTACAATGGCGTGTTAATTTCACAAAATAAATCAGCTATACATATACATATATCCCCATATCTCCTCCCTCTTCCGTCTCCCTCCCACCCTCCTTATCCCATCCCTCTAGGTGGTCACAGAGCATGAAACTGATCTCCCTGTGCTCTGTGCCTGCTTCCCACTAGCTATCTATTTTACATTTGGTAGTGTATATATGTCCATGCCACTCTCTCACTTCATCCCAGCTTACCCTTCCCCCTCCCCATGTCCTCAAGTCCATTCTCTATGTCTGTGTCTTTATTCCTGTCCTGCCCTTAGGTTCATCAGAACCTTTTTTTTTTTTTTTAGATTCCATATATATGTGTTAGCATACGGTATTTGTTTTTCTCTTTCTGACTTATTTCACTCTGTATGATGCACTCTAGGTCCATCCACCTCACTACAGATAACTCAATTCTGTTTCTTTTTATGGCTGAGTAATATTCCATTGTATATATGTGCCACATCTTCTTTATCCATTCATTTGTCAATGGACGCTTAGGTTGCTTCCATCTCCTGGTTCTTGTAAATAGAGCTGCAATGAACATTGTGGTACATGACTCTTTTTGAATTATGGTTTTCTCAGGGTACATGCCCAGTAGTGGGATTGCTGGGTCATATGGTAGTTCTATTTTTAGTTTTTTAAGGAACCTTTGACAGGACTTTTTAGTGTACCTTGTCAACTCTGTTGTACTGTCTGCCATTTCCTTTGGAAATTATCAAAATACAAATAATTTAATTATCCTCTTTTGACTTTTTATCTTATTATAACTGCAAAGAAGTGTTTTCCAATTTAATTTGTTGATGTTTTATTCAAATTGATGTTTAGCCAGCAATGTTCCTTGAAATATTTGTGGGAGATTGACACTAAGGAAAATTTTACAATCCTAGTAAAGTCAAGCCATATATATATATATATATATATATATATATATATATATATATATACCAAAATTTTTAAACCATTAAAGCTACTTCTCTTACAAAAATAAATCTAATACCTATAACAAAATATTAATCAAACGTGAAAGAACTCCTTGTACACACAAATTGAGGAAGGTTACAGATATATGATAAGGAGTAGGAATAACCTGTTTGAAAGCCAGTACAATAGAGTTGCCATGCTTTCTTGGTACTCTGCTAGAATCCTAAGTCAATTCAGTTTTTCTCTGAAAAAGAATGATATAGTCTTACCACTTCCAAGAATGAGGAAATGGGCTCACACGAACTATTCTAAGCCTATGTAAAGCCTTAACATAAATCATCCAGGATATCCACACGGCCCAAAGAGGCCCTCTATCCATCCACCTATCCATTCATTCTTATCTGTGGCCTTGCCAAGCTTTAGTACATATGCATGTCTCCAGGATGTTTTGGGTTTTTTTTCCAGAATCTCTAGCACCTGAAATAAGACCAGTAGATTGTAGGTCCTTGATAAATATACATCAAATAAATAAATGAATGGATTGTAAGTTACATTTCTATAACTCCTGGCAGATTAAAAATTCTTTCAACCTCTATACCTATTTAATTAAATTTAATATCCTATATAATTTTCTTACTTAATTTTTTTCCTATGTAATTCTTCCCAAAGAAGGTAAACATTGATGAATATTTGAATAACAGTTTAGACAACAATAAGGGATCTCACAGAGAGAGAATAATTAAGTATAAAATTGATTATAAAATAGATGAGATATGCAAATATTACTGGAGAATAGTGATATAAATTCAGGAAAGCAAAGTCTGGGCAGATTTCATAAAATAGTACATGAACTGGATTTGGAAAACTGGATACAATTTGAATAGGAGGTGGCATGTATGAAGGGGATGGAGGGCATGTAAAATTTTACACACGAAAAACTCAGGGATAAGGAAGAGCAAATAAGGGTTAGTTAAGAGAGTTGTTTACCTGAAATTGAGGAGGGTGAAGGGGAGTAAACTGAGAAAGACCTTTGTTAAAAACTAATCAAAAAGACAGCTTCTCAGCAGAGATCACTCTCTGATAGATTACATGTCAGCCAGGCATATTTTTTTATTGGCAATGGACAGAAATCTTCAGTAGTTGACTTTTCCAAGATACGAGTAAGCATCTTAGTGGGACTTCCTGGGGAGCACGAGGACACTGGGTTTCAGGTGCAGGAATGGGAAGTGCTCACAGTATGGAAGACATCGATGAACAGGTTATCTGTTTTTTGCAATTTCTACTTGGGCTAGTATTGAATATCAGCTTCACAAACGAAAGCGACCTCAGAGATTATCTTATTCAGTAGTGTTCAATCCTGGCTGCACGTTAGAATCACCTGGGGAACATTAAACAACGAACCGGGCGACTCTCCCATCCTGCACACCCCCAGCCACCCAAAGACACTGATTTAATATTGATCCCAGGCATTGATATTTTAAAAATCTCCCCAGCTGATTTTGATGGGCAGCTGAGGTTGAGAACAACTGAGCCAGCCTTATGCCCTCTGTTTATAGATGAGGAGGTTGAGACCCAGAGACATTAAATGTGGCTCAGGGCCAATTCTTATTCATCATTTCAGATGTAGCTCTCAGGATTCATTCATTACATGAACGAAATGAATGCAAGCCAGCGCCATCCTTGGGGCTTTATTTTAATGCCTTTCCCACTGCTTTCTCCAATGTCCCTGTCCTCCACGTGAAGACTTCAAATTTGCAGGGCAGAGAGAAACTCTTGATTCAGCTCTTCTTCCTTGAGGTACTAGAACTATTCTCACCTACACTCCTCATTTTCTAAGAGAATAAATCTCAAAGTCCATGCATGGCATCCAAAGTCCTGAACAATAAGGTCACAGATGATTTTTCTAAATTTATATTCTAGAATATATCTTCAGATTACTTCATATTCCTTCTCCCCAAAGCTTCAGCTCTTCTGTCAGTTGCCTCTCCCTCTGCCTAGAATTCCTTTCCTCTTGCTCCTTTTCTATCCAACTAAGGCCCATCCATCCTTTAGATTGCAGCACTTCCTCTGGGTAACCTTTCTGTGACCTCTCAGACAGAACAGATCAGTTCCTATTTCATGCTCTCTTAACACTGGGGGCATTGCTCTGCAGTCAGTGGGTGCCCCTCCTCCATACAGCCCCATGTAAGAAGGCTCCATAGTTTTATTTTCTTCTATATTCCCAGCACTTGATACAATGATAATGTACTCTGTACCTAATAAATGTTTGTTGATCAAAGTCAGGTAAAAACCTATTAATTTTTTTCTTACGTGTTCTCTGGGTTTAAAGAGTATGACTTTATGAAGAATCTAATTCAAATTTTAGAATTATCAACAAACAGAACAAGAGAACTATACTTTGAAACCCAACCTTGGTATTGTTAATTTGCATTTAAGGCATTCAGGATAGTGGTAAAATTCTGAGTCTCCAGTTCCAATGAGTCTCTAAGCTGGATAACAGTGGTTCATAGTTTATAAAAGTGTGAAAGTAACATATTCTTCATTGTTAGATTCTAGGGTCCACCTAGGATTTAACTTCAAATTGAGGCCACTCTGATCTTCCCTCATTTTTGTGATAAGAATATTGAAGATTCTAATTAATTTGTTGTGTGTGTGTGATTTTATTGGCTGAGTAAATTAATCCATGTATTTCTAGGACAAATAAATCAAATAAACAAAAAATTTTAACCAAAAAAAACAAAAAGAAGTAGGAAAAAGTTTATTTTTTGGTACCCAGGGTCTCTTGAACATTTAGAAAAATTGCAACTGTAAAGCAAAGATCGACATGAGTTAAAGCTAATGACTTCATTAGAATAAGATATTCTGAAGTTGGAGAATAGAGGACCCTCAGTTCAACTGATGGGTAATTATTTAGTTGAGAAATGATTAATTGAAGAGAAATATGAATATGGCTCCAAATCTTTGCAAAAAACTCAGCCTGCCCCACCTTCGCAAGAAAAACAACCATAACAATGATGTAGAAGTTCAGAGAGATGGACAGAATCTCCAAGCTACTTCTATAAACAGTGAAACTAAGCCTTAAGGTCATGACCCGACTTGCCCAGGCTCTCAGCGAGTTCTCAACAGACTAAGGTTGGAGGTCCACCTGAGTGGTTTCTTTCTCCACCATCCCACGCTGCCTCTCCTCATCAAGCTCTATTCCTGCAACCATTTGAGATCATTGTTATGGTTCCACTGATGGGGAGGCAGGGCACCTTTTAGGTCAAATATGAAAAATTACCTCAGAATATTTCATTAAATATGCACTTTAGTGCATGCCTTTGCATGTCTCAGGGGTGATAGCAAAATCTCATTTAATTCATAATATAATAATTTTTCTCCAGCAAGAGCAAACTCTCTCATTGCCATTTCATCTTTCATGTTTGTGAAACACTGGCCTCTCTGGGGTTTTTTTTTTTGTTGTTGTTGTTTTGTTTGTTTTGTTTTGTTTTTGTTTTGTTTCTGGTGGAGTCGCACATCTTGGGAGATCTTCTTATTTCAAACCCAGGCCGTTGGCAGTGAAAACTTGGAGTCCTAATTACTGGAGCACCAGGGAATTCACCGGCCTCTCTCTTTGGATTGCCCATGTGCATGTGTGTCCAGCCCCAGCTTCAGGGATCTCAGTTCCCTGACCAGGGATTGAACCCGGGCTAGGGCAGTGAAAACACGGAATCCTAACCGCTAGGCCACCAGGGAACTCCAGGAAACCACCATATTCTTATATGACCAGGGACTGGTATCTGACTCACTATGAGACTATCATGGTATAATATCCCTCCTTTTTACAATTTATTGATCTATTAGGTGTGCTTTTGATCCATGCTGACTTCTGTCCTCCTCCTTCCATTTTTTAGCTAAATGGGCTATATGCATTTTAAGGGTGGTAAATTGCTAAAAACTAAATATATCACGCTGTTATTGTCTAGAATAAAGATTATGGGGGGAAGAGTGGGTAGATTCAGGTGCAAGATAAATCTTCAGTTCTCGGTTTGGAGCACTTAGTCCTGTGCATATGGTGGTTGAAGCTATGATGAAATAACACATTTGAAGCCTTAACATTTAATGGAATAGATACCAGGACGTATTATCAATTTCTCTTCTACCCAAACTTTCATTGGTGAGCTCCACTGTGGTTTGTAACAGGATATTCCTGGCATCCTGGAAAATGATTCAAAGGAAGTTTAGTTGAAGTCCCTTGGCTTTTGGAACTTTTGCATCTTGGAGGTAAACTCCGTCTTTGCAGTCATGTCTGCAACAAGTTTAGCAAGCCATGATGCACAAATGTCAGTTCCCTGGGGCCATGTAGTCAACATATGTTGTAAATTAAAATTTAATTTTAGTCCATTAAATTACATTCATATGTCATGCTGATTGTCTATTTCTTCCTATCTTTTGTCTCTCAATCCACTGAATTGAAGGTCTTGTGTCAAAAAATTGGAGTAGAATGCATCTGCTGGTGGGATGGGGAGCACAATTATCAAGGGGTGGAAAATGAGAAGTGGGGCCGAGCAGAAGAACCGAGGCTCTGTGTGCCATTTATTGCCAGTGCTTTTTGGTTTCAAAATTCACAGCAGAATGTGCGGGTGCAGAACAACCCCCACTGTGAATCAACAGCCATTAACTTGAGAGTTTTGTAGCCTTTCTAGCAGCAATGACCTATATCATCTCTTAAATGCCTGAAGAGTGGTCTAGAATTCTGGGAGCTGTTAAGACTTGCTTTGTATAGTCAGTTTAGGGGTCTAAGGGCCAGAAGTCAGAACAGATTCCTCCTTTGACTATTACTCATAAATTATTCATTGATTCATAGGTAACATTCACTGTTTATTTGAATAAATATGAAGGAAAAAGCCTCTTCTCTGGCTCTTCTGATTTGCTCAAATGCATACAACATTGGAGACAGATGGAAGCATGGGTAAGTCCTTTCACAACAGTTATAATTTTGGATTAATTACCTAGCTTCATTCATTCTTCTCTGGCTCTTCTGATTTGCTCAAATGCATACAACATTGGAGACAGATGGAAGCATGGGTAAGTCCTTTCACAGCAGTTATAATTTTGGATTAATTACCTAGCTTCATTCAGCCTTGTTTCTTCATTTGTATTGAACAGAATATTGGCAGTGTGTGCCAGCGGACTGTAAGGGAAGTGGTCCCACACCAATGGACTTTGGAGAGTGAGCAGACTTTCCTTTTCTAGCGGTCTTGCAGTCATGGCAGAGCAGGTAGTAGTTACCCGGGCAATTTTCAAAGAGTTAGAGATGAGAGAGAGAGAGAGAGAGAGAGAGAGAGAGCTAGAGAGAGAGGGAGAAAGGAAGGGAAGAAAAGAGAGAGCTGAGGAAACATCTTTTGTTTTTGGACCCAGGAGAAAAAGTTCTTCAGTTCTCACTGGTGAAGCTAGGAAAGTATTGAATTTCTAAGTGCCTCAGAAATTAAATGGTATTATTTAATTATGTGAAATATTTTTATCCAAAAATTTCAATTTTATACATGCCTGACTTTATTAGTGACAATGTCAATTTATACTTTAGAACTTTATACTTTTCAAAACCTTGTCATACAAAATTACCTTCTTTACCACAATTCGGTGAAAGCAGCAAGGGTGACCTGATTTTTCCCATTCTCCTGAGAGGAAATTTAAGACGTTGGGTAAAGGAAGGGGTTCCCTCTCATTCAGAAGATCAAGGGTAGAACCAGGATAAATATCCAGATATTTTGGCTTCCTGTCCCTTGTAGCAGACTGAATCACTGTTTTCCTTTGCCGCTGAAGCAATAAAATGTAATATAGTATAACTACAATTATTTGTATATTATACAAATAAATTCCTCTTTGAATATGCCTCATGGCTTGATATCAAACAACTTAACAGAGCTTCCTGGATCATCTTAATTCTCACACTGTCTGGGAAGGGAGGGGTTAGAGAACAGCACTTGTATTATGTAGCTTTGGTACAGATCTGTTCTAAATAATTGTGGCAATGGTCATGGTGGTTGCTATTGGGTTCCAGTGCACAAGGTTTATGGGCCATCGAAATCCAATCATTCAAGAACATTATTAATTAAATTTTAATTAACATCATTTTACTTAAAAATTAAGTTTGATGACTACCCTCTGTTGAATGGATAATTTAAATGAAATACTTGAATTCTAACTCATGGTCAGGGCAATGATGTATCATGTTAAGATTTATTTTTCTCATTTATATATATTTAGGGCATGTTTTTAGAAATTTCTTTCACTTTTTCTTCTTTTCATTTTAGAACCATGGCTATAAATCTACAATGCAATACAAGTATTTTGGATAAAAGAACATGGGAACTTTTTATTTTAGTTAATGTTACTTTAGCTTTGTTAGAGTTTATGAAAATTGTGTGTATATCAACAAAAACTTAGTATTTATTTGATTTTCAAAGAGTTATCACTTAATTGACAGCAAAACAAATTGCTTAAACTGGTTTATAATAATGTTATAAAAAGCATCTCTTGAACTAGAGTATTCCAGTATAACATAGTAATATTTTTTTGAAAAAACAAATCTATATTAAAATGTCCTGAGGCCACAAATATTTTAAAATAGATGATTTAGTTTCAGCATTAAAAAAATCATATTTAATTCTTTGGGATAAATATATTTGATTTAAAAAATAACCCGTGAAGATTTTCTTTCATTCATTTGGCCTTATTAACTTAGAATTTATAGAAATATGAAAATAACACTTCTGTTTCCTGAATAATAAGACACAAAGGGAAACAACAACCATATTTCTACTAATATCCTCTCCAGCACAGGGCCAGCAATTCCAGGTCTTCTGTAATACCTCTGGTGACTGGAATCATTAATCCCATGTTTTGAAAATTATTTAAGATTGAAGGTGCCACTCGTGTACATATTGGTTCAGTCTCTAGAGCCCTAAGAAAATATTTAGTGCATTTTCAAAAGAATTTTGCAGGTAGGAGCCCAAATGGATTTTCAACTAGGCCTCAACCTTTTTGAAACCTACTGATGTTGAATAGTCTCTTACTGGTTGCCATGTCAACCGATACCAGAGGAACACTCTGCAGTGTGTTCATCCCTTAGAAAGCTTCACCAGATGTCTTCAACAAATTGCTATGAAAAGACTTTGGTCTGTCAGCCTTGTTAGGAGATAAAAATCAGGCTAAGAGATGTCCCTGCCTCCACTCCTGATAAAACCAACCTATAAAATATGTAGACTTGTTCTACTCTCACAATAAACCAATAAAATCTCTCATCCCCCACCCCAACCCACCTTACTTCCTGTAGCAGGATTTTTAAAATATTTATATTCTTATTTCTACATGAAGCAGAGGCCATTATGTGTTGCAGCTGACATTGTCTGTCTGAGCAAAGTGAGAAGCATCTGGCTGGCAGCAAGGAAAGACAGCAAGTTGATAAATTATTGATTTACATAAATCAACACCCTTTAACTATTGGTCTTTTGAAGAAAAAAAGCTTTTATGTTATTTCAGGTTGAAAAGTGTTAAAACGATAAATACAGGATCAGCTGCACCATGATTTTATATTTTTAATCAAACATACACTGCCATCACATGTGTGTGTGTGTGTGTGTGTGTGTTTGTATATATATATATATATATATATATATATATATATATATATATATATATATATATATCTAATCCAGTAAGTTTGAGACTAAAATAATCAAATTTTGTTTTCTTGAAGATAAAATTCCTAGATTACGAACAGATTTTCTGTAATGGAAAAAATATATTTAAAGGCTGGTTTCTTTACAAAGAGAAAAAACACTGGGCAAATAGGGTCCACATGGAATACTATTTACATGTACCAATTGGCATCTGTATGTTAAAATTGAGGGTTTGCACGTGCAAATAAATCATTAACTGTCAAATTACCTGTTTGCATATGCAGTTATTCCACACAGTATGAAAATGTGTGGAATTTGCATATACAATTGAGGCTTAGGCATTTACAAAGCCTGATTTTTAAATAGGAATTCAAAATCTTATTGCTAATTAGCAAGAAAAGGAATTACAAAATTGAATCCAAAATGTATTTGAGGCTACATTGGTGTACTGCAGTTCAAATTCAAAGACCAGACAAAACACCTAAACTTAGACCTAATCACCAATCATGTGCTCTTTGTACTCTAGGATTATATGGTCCTTTGTCAATCTGTGTGTGTCTGTCTTTACATGTATGTGAGAGTTTATTTGATATGTTTGTATTTTTGATATGTATAGAAGCAACATTTTTGGAAATGTGAGATAAATCTCATATAGTCATTAATATCTTGTCAACTCTTTCCAGGAATTCAATTATTTTAGTGTTAAATCATCTGGATAATGTGATTAAAAATTCCACAATTTCACATCTATGTTTTGGTTTGGCAGATCTCTAGAGTTAGATTGATTGAATTTCTTCCAAGATTTCAAAGTGGACCAGAAGCACAGACATCCATGACATGACTCCTCATGGAAGAACCACAAAAAGGGCTGGAAAAATATATACATAAATAAAATACAAAAGAATTGTTTAATATGGAGAAGGAAATTTGGTCAAAATTTTACTATATTAAGAAGACTGCTTTTCAGAGAGAAAAAGACCCATTATTATATGTCTCCAGATAACTAGTTAAAAAGAGATGAACAGAAAATATGACACCATATATGTCAAATATAAGAAACATTTTTTCAAATTAAATAAAATGCTGGTCTTGTTTACAGATTATTTTTATGTATTATAAATAAGCTCTTTTTTTAAGTCTTAGATATTTTAAGAGAGATCCTACAAATGGTTTATCTGGGTGTTAAAGAAATTGTGGAATTGGGAAAGAAAAGAAGGCAGACAATATAGGTTGGGTCATCAAGTCAGCCACCACTTTGATCAGCTGGAGAAAATCTGAAAGCCAATGTAGAAAATATGTCTCAACGTTATCCAACTTTATAACTGGAGCTATACCCCATATCCACTAGTCATTGACATTTGGAAGCCAGGTCACCATGCACTAAAGCACAAAGGAAGAGAGAAGTTGAATGAATAGCTACAACTATTGATACTGAACCCAACTTGGGTCCGCTTGCTCACAGTGCAGCAAAGCCAACTTATTGACACCAGGTTGTGGTGAAGGAAAGTACTGAGTTTATTGCAGGGCCCAGCAAAGAGAACAGGTTGCTTGTGCTTAAAGGACCCAAGCTTCCTGATGGCTTTCAGGGAAGAATTTTAAAGGCAACATTTGTGGTGAGAGCTGCAGGATGCATGACTTTCTTCTGACTGGTTGGTGGTGAGGTAACAGGGTGATGTTTCAGGAATCTTAATCATTAACCTTCTGGTTTCAAACAGTCTGGAGTCTACAAGCTTGTGGTTAACGTGTAGTCACCATTCTCTACCTCGGGGCGGGGGAGGTGTCTTAGTTCCTGCAGAGCAACTCAAAGATATGTGTCAGATTGCTATGTATACCCCTTGAAGAGGAACTAGGGCTCTGTTTTATTGCTGAACTATTGTCATTACTTTTCTTGCTTAACAATTTTTCCTTTGTTTCTACATTCCCTCACTTCCCTAATTAGTAACTGCTTGTGCCTGCTCTTTGGAACTCAGGGAAGGCTTGGGAAACTAAAGCCTTTTTTCACAAACAATAAATGGGGGACACAGAGGGGTTTTCATACCCAGGAGAGCCCTGCAGGGTCCTACTAGATTTCAATCCCCTCTTTTCTTTGATATTCCTCAATCCTGAGAGGAAGGGGGGGGCAAGAGAGAGAATAGTTTTGGATAAATAGGTTAATCATAAACTTGGCATGGGAACTTGATTTTAGGGGGACTCAGTTTCAATCCCCACTCCTGTTTTAACCTTCTCCGAATCTTTGAGGGAACAGGGTGATGACCACTCTGGCTACTTCCTGCTGAAACAGGGTGTCATCCTGCCTCAATATGGGGAATGGACACCAAGTTGGAAATATTCCTGAATTCCAAATCTTGGATCTGAGTCTTGTAGGATTAAGGCCCTAGCCCTTTGGTGCACCATTTTGGTCCAACAGACCCGATTAGAAATAGGGGGAGTAGTGACAACTTAAACTTTAATAAACCTTGGAATATATATCTTATTTCTTGAGGAATTCAGGAGAATAAGGCTGAAAAACAATATAAACCTGGCACTTCTGGGGAGACTAGTAGCCAGGTAGTCAGTTGCCTAATTTTTTTTTTTTTTCGTGGTACGCAGGCCTCTCACTGCTGTGGCCTCTCTCGTTGTGGAGCACAGGCTCCGGACGCGCAGGCTCAGTGGCCATGGCTCATGGGCCCAGCCACTCCGCGTCATGTGGCATCTTCCCGGACTGGGGCACGAACCTGTGTCCCCTGCATTGGCAGGCAGACTCTCAACCACTGCGCCACCGGGGAAGCCCAGTTGCCTAATTTAATCTAAGTAGTTTTTTACTTCTAATGTGGTATTAACATATACATAACATGAGCTACTAGCCACTACCCATATGACTCATTTTTCTGCTAAAATCTAATCTAAAGCAATTTTATTGCCCAATCGTTTTCTAGCTAAAGAATCTAGCACCTTCTTATGAGAGGCTATGACTTGCATTGTCTTCTTTGTTACTGTTCCCAAAGCAAGAAAAAAATTAAATAGTTACAAGAGGAGACCTTGAGATCATAAGATTGCAACTGCCAGCAGACACTGCTTTGAGAATGGTTGGTGATGCCCCTGGGTTCAATATAGCTGAGAAAATTCAAGTTCTCAGCAAGGCAAGTATGTGTCTAAAATCATGTCCACCATGACCACTCAGTTTTACCTTGGATGCCTGAACCATTTTTGACTTTCAAATGCATTCCCTTCTTCAATGGCCAAAGCAGATATACAATGCATGTTCTATAGGCCACAAAACAGGCTGTTCTGATCAGCATAAAGTTGAAGTTTAGTCATGTATAAGCCAGAATAACTTTAGTTGAATGTCTGTGACCTAGAGACTGAGGGCTTAGACCCTAACTCTCAAGGTACCATTTACTGTTTTTGTGAGCACTGGACTTTAGCTTGCTCGTTTGAGAAAAGACCTTCCTCAAAGTGTTACCAGGAGACCAAATGCCATGATACACACATATGAAGGGACCCTGTAACACAAAGTGTCCTACTTGGCATTTATTTTTATGTAAATTTTTTACAGTAGGTACTAAGCTCCTGTGGATGGAAATCATGTTTTATTAAATGTTATATTTTTATAGGTTCATAGTGTGGAGCCTGGAAATTGGAACATAATGAATTTGGTGAATATGTTGAAAATAAACAATGTTATTCTTAGGACTGTAAAGGATGACAAGCCATAAAGATTATCCCTGTCAAGCAAATGATTATCCAGTTGGTAGAAAAGAATTAACATATGTAAAACAATTGGAGGGCTAAACTGTGTGGTAAGTTACTGGTTAACTGTTGAAGAGGTGAAAAGGAGGGAGAGACCAATAGTTGTTAGGTTAGTCAGGTGAGATGATGGAAGAAGTGGGACCTGGTGGGTCCTGCAGGCTGGGCAGGAAGAAGTCTGTCTGGAGAATGTGCAAAGAAGTGGCTCCAGAAAGGAAGTATGTTTAGGGAGAGTGAGGGGCTTGAGGTGCCCTGGAGGCAGGGAGTAGATTAAACTGACTAGAACTTTGAGTGCAAAGCAGTAGCGTAAAATGAGGTCAAGGACACAAGCTTGGTGTTCCTTTTGCCTGTTCTGTAATATCACTGGGTCCTTACTGTATTAGATAAACTTTCATTTCCATATCTATATTAATGGGAGGGTAAAGTAAATTTCCAACATTGTGTGAAGATTAAATTTTGTGAAGCATATGAAGCATTTAGTGAGGTAACTGGCATCTCAGTATATGTTATATAATTATTCTTATTGGTATTATGATTATTCTGTTGGTGAGTAGTATATATAGGCAGTATGTAGTTCAGGCATGAAGACTTTTCTAATTCACCATAACTTGATACATTTGAGTTTTGATTTTCCTCCTCCCTTCAAAATCTAGCCACTATACTACTAGGAAGCATACTAATAAAAACAGCAACCTAAAAAGAATACTGAATTTTCAGAACAGCTACTATCACCATATGTATTTTTTCCAGGATTTAGAGAAGAAAAAGGATTTTGGTAAAGGGGTGCTGTATTTCCTAGAAAGTGAATGCTACTTTGCTTTTCAGGATTCTAACATGCCTTTCACTTGCAAATTATCTCTCTCCACTCAGGGAAGCTTTAGGAAGAATGGTTATGGCTGAGCAGGCAAGCAATTCCCAGCAATGAGCACGTTGCATCAGTTTTACTGTCACATAATAGCTAAATGAAGTTAGTTGGGGAGAAATGGAATCGATCCTATATTTGACTATTAAACAAATAAAGTGTCACTGGTCATGCATAGTGCTGTTCTGCCTTCAGTTACCTTCAACACAATCTTATTACACAAGTTGGTACTTTTGGTCAGTTGTTTCCAACCATACATTATTGAAAATATTGATCTGATTTCTTATAATATGAGGTCTTTGATGTGAGGCTTAACCCAGTAACAGCTTACTGTATTCAGAAATCCTTTTCAAGCCATTTCAAAATACATTTGAAAAGATACTTTTCTCACTAGAAATAATCAATTGTGGGAAAGAAAGAATAACACGCATGTAAATAGTCATTCTACACTTTTGATACACAGAATACCTTACTTGTATCTATACTCTTATGGGGTTAGTAATATTCTTTCTACTTCTATTGGAAGGCTATGCAATTTTTGTAGGTAGACTTGGTTTTATTATTTTTGAAAATAAACTCATTTTTAGTAAACTTTTTCTTAGGCTAAAAGATTTTTTTTGAAATAGCTATCAACATAAGAACAGATTGTGGTATTTTCATTTAATTGAATACTGTATAGCAATAGTAAATGAATGAGCTACAGCTATACAAAATGTGAATGATATTTACAAGACTAAAACAATGCTAGATTAAGGCAACAATATAAAATGATATAATATAATTTTATTAATAGAAAGTTCCAAAACAAGCAAAACTGAATTATACTGTTTAGGGGTGCACAGGTAGATGATAAAACTATTTTTAAAAACAAGGAAGTGATTACTATAAATGAAAGGATAATGATTGCCTACAAAGAGGTAAGAGAAAGCTGTGATCAGGAAGGACACATGATATGTATCTCTCATACCAATCACTTCTCTGCATACATACTCTACTCCTTAAACTCTCTCTACCTCTGACTGATTGTCAGCAAATTTCATTCCCCATAATACTTTCTAAGTCTGCTCTGCACCTGTATGGTACTAGCAGAAACTATCTGAGGAAAAAGAGTTGCCATGTATTGTCTCCTTTTATATTTATGATCACAAACCCAAGTGATCCCTCAGTGTTTCCCAGTAGTCCTTCCATATTTCCACATTCAATCCACACCACCTCCCAACTCTAAGATGAGTATTTTACACCTTCCCCTTTCTCCTGCCACCTCTACATCGTCTCCTTTTCTAACTCGTAACTGAGGATCTCATTTCCCTGGGAAAACCAAATGTTCTTATTTTCTCACCCCGGAATCCAGTATTCCATATTGCCACCCATATATTCTGTCTTCCTTGCTACAAAAAAAAAGAACTGCTCTGTTCCTCTCTAAAGCCAAACCTTCCATATGTATCCAATTTGAGTCCTTCTTATCTTCTTAAGATCAATGTTTCTGCTCTTGTTTTCTCTCCTACCCTATCAAATTTTCTGTGCTGGATCACTCTCATTGTGGAAACATACTGTGAGTCTCCCATTTATTAAAAAGAAGAAAGAAACTCCCTTGGTCCAATATCTGCCTTCATCCAATAACTCTTCAATTCCATTTCCCTCTGTTGCAATAACTATTGGAAGAGGTACTTTATTCTCACTGTCTCTGCTTTCCAACTGTCCTCTATTTTCTCCTCCCTTGAATCTAATCAAGCTACCATTTCCTATATTCCACTAAAAAAAAAAAAACTTTCTAAACTAGTGAATAACCCCGATTCAGCCAAATCCAAAGTTCTACTCTCAATTTTTATTTTATTCTACATCTAAGCAACATTGGCCTTGGTTGATCAAGTATTCAGAACCCCACTTGTCCTTGTTTCTACCTCCCTCATTGCAGCTCTATGTTTTCACACACTGGATTTTTCTCTTTCTTCTGGATCTCTATGTTCTGGAGTCCTCAGTGATTCAGTCCTCTGACTCTTTCTTTCTCTATGCTCACTCCAGTGATGCCAATATCCAACTTTGTAAATTTAAATACCATATACACACTGAAAACTCATAATGTATGTATCTAACCAAGACCTTATCCTAAATGCCAGACTCCAATTTCCAAATCCTGATTTGACATCTCTATTTTCATTTCTAATAGTCATCACAAACATAACTAGGCCAAAACATAATTCTTAATTCATGCCTCCCTCCCCACCCTCTGATTCTTCCCATGTCCTTCCCATCTCAAATAATAGTATCACAATTTACTCAGTTTCTCAAGCCACAACAAGCAAATCATTTATTCTTATTTTCTCCTCATACGTTCCACATGTATATTCTAGTATAACCCACCAGCAAATTGGTTCTATCTTTAAAATTTATCTTGAATCCAAGAGCTTTGCTCCACCCTCATCAAAATCTATTTGGAATCCAAGCAATTCTCTCCATTCTCGCTACAAACCACTCTATGGTCTAAACCACCACTGTCTTTTATTTGGAATTCTGAAGTAACCTCTTTACTGATCTCCTGATTATACTCCTGTCACATCTTTCTGAAATCTATTCTCCACAGAGATAGATCAATCTTTAAAAACGATACCAGAAACAACTTAATAGTAAAATTTTATGTGTTCCCATTGAAAAGAATTGAATGACAAAATTGTCCACCACCACTGCTCCTATGCAACAGTGCACTTGAGTCATTACCAATGCAATAAAACTAGAAAAGGGAACATATGTATAAAGACTGGAAAGGAAGAAGCCACTTGTACTTAATTTCAAATAATGTGATTTTCTACATAGAAAAATCACATGGATTATTGAAAAAAAAGCAATTATTCATATAAATACCTATAGCAGAAATTGAGAGTTGTCCCCAATGACTGTTCTCCATCTCTTACATAATAATAAAATTATTAGCTTGGGCACATGATCACCCAAGTAAAGACGACATTTACAAAGTGTGGTCATGCGGCTAAGCTCTAGCAAACAAGCTACAAAGATAAGTGGTATGTGCAGTTTCTGGGTTGTGTTCTTAATGAGAAGAAACATGCCCTCTTTATTCCTTTCCTCCTCCTGCTGGTTGGAAAGCAAATATGATGGCAGAAGCTGAAGCACTTATTTTGGCACAAGATGGAAGCCAAGAATGACAGAGAAATCATATAGAAAGATCTTGGACCTATGAACCCTTTGTAGAATAAAGCTACTCTACCAGCTCAGATATTAAGAAACTGTCAATTTGATATGACCCTGTCATTTCGTATGTGATAGCTGACAGCTGTATACAATATACTAATATATCAACAAATAAATTATGCAGATGTTAGCTTATTTTGTAACTGCTTCAACAAATTGTTTTTCCTTTTAAATAAATAAAGCCTTAAAGGTAAAATTAATTTGTTCCATGTACTCCTCACCAATCTCATTCCCCTCCTTTTCTCAGGAAGTTACCATTATCATAAAATGTGTCAGTTTCAAGAACATGATTTATATCTTTATTGAATGTTAATATATCCATTATATATATAAATGTCATGTTGTATTTGTTTTTGAATGTTTCTTTAATGTTTCATATAATATATAACATTCTGTGACTGACGTTTTCACTCAACTTTGTTTTCAAAGTTCTAATCCTGTTATGTATTAGTATTAATCTACTTTATGCATAATAGTATTTTATAGTATGATACTATATGAACGTACCACAGTTTATTTACTGAGGTCATACATTTTTGTGTCTTGTTTAATCATATATGAATGTCTATAACAGTGTTTGGCAAATACTAGTATTTAATTTAATGAAAAATTGTTTCGTAAGTGAAATAATTCATGTCCCTTATTGTGGGCATTTGAGTTGCTCCAAAATTTTCTCACTACAAATAAGGCTGCAGTGAATCTATCTGAGCATGTCTGTGCATTCAAAATAGTTGTGAGAATTCTTTAGTAACTACACCTTGAAATACAGTTTCTAATTTGAAGGGTATGAAGAACCTCAAATTATTCTCAAGTTACTCTCCAAAGTTTATGAGAACTTTTCTTTCACCACATCTTCACCAACACTTGACATAGACAAACATATTTTTGTTTCTTTGTTTTCTACCGATCTATTCGGGATAATTCTGTGTCTTTTGGTTGTGTTTGTTGTTTTAATATTCCTATTTTCTTTTCCCTACTTATTTGTGAAATTGGATGCTAATCCCTTACAGGTTATGTATATGTTTTCCTCTGTTTAAGCACCTTTTTTCCCCAAAGTTTAAAATTTTGATGTAGTCACGTTTGCTAATCTTTGTGATTTGTGAATTTAATATTTAGTTAAGAAACTCCTCGTGAACCTGTATTTTATTCTGATAATCATACAATTTTATTTATCATATATAGATTTTTAATCCATCTAAGATCAAACAATCCACTTTTTTACACTGATTGTTTAAATCCTTTCACCTTTATATACTGAAGCTGTGTATTCTTGGATATCAGCTCTTTATTCTGCTCCACTAGCCTATATTTTATTTGTAAATAGAACACTGTGTTATTATAGCTTTATAAAATACTTTGATTTCTAATATCACAAGTATATTTCCTTATTCACTTATTCATGATTGTCTTAGCTATTGTCATGCATATATTCTTCCATACACTTTTTTTTATTTTTTGCGGTACGCGGGCTTCTCACTGTTGTGGCCTCTCCCATTGCGGAGCACAGGCTCTGGACGCGCAGGCTCAGCGGCCATGGCTCATGGGCCCAGCTGCTCCGCGGCATGTGGGATCTTCCCAGACCCGGGCACGAACCCGTGTCCCCCGCATCGGCAGGCGGACTCTCAACCACTGTGCCACCAGGGAAGCCCCCATACACTTTTAGAATAGTTCCAGGAATAAACCAATGGAGGTTTTTGAATGAAATTATACTAAATTTATAGATTATTTTGAGGATAGTTGACATTTTTCTGAGCATGTTTTATGATCCCATTTTATATATTCATACCTATCACCCCATGTATTTATATACAAAAATATTAATGGTTACATTTTCAGTGGTGGGATATTAGATGTATTTTTACTTTTAAATTTGTACTATTCTATATTGCATAGTATGTAACATTAAAAAAAAGCCATCATTCTAAAAATTCAGAAAAGCATTATAATGTTCTGGATATATACACTTTAAATTGATCTTCAGGTGAATATACAAATGGTAAAACATATTTCTGAATAAATCATACTTTCCTTATACATGATCCGTTAAAGTGGACAAAGTTGATGCCCTGCCCAAAATCCACTGTAAAATCCATTGGTAAAATGCTATTTACCTGGGCTTCCCTGGTGGCCCAGTGGTTGAGAGTCCGCCTGTTGATGCAGGGGATGCGGGTTCGTGACCTGGTCTGGGAAGATCCCACATGCCGCAGAGCGGCTGGGCCCGTGAGCCATGGCCGCTGAGCCTGCGCGTCTGGAGCCTGTGCTCCGCAACAGGAGAGGCCACAGCAGTGAGAGGGCCGCGTACCGCCAAAAAAAAAAAAATGCTATTTACCAATCC
The DNA here is from genome assembly GCF_008692025.1 of Phocoena sinus. Classification (NCBI taxonomy): domain Eukaryota; kingdom Metazoa; phylum Chordata; class Mammalia; order Artiodactyla; family Phocoenidae; genus Phocoena; species Phocoena sinus. The sequence goes on along the minus strand of NC_045765.1, from coordinate 134,228,428 downwards.
TGTGTGTGTTTGCTTCTAACAACCCACAGCTGGAGGTCTCTGCATGGGGTTCCTTGATCTGCTTTGACTGCACATGTAGAGTTAGACGTATATGTGAGTTACCTACCACCAATGGTCAATGGCCAGTGGTGCAGGGTATGAGAGCACAGAAAGCACAGTTCTCTCTCCTGAGTCAGGACAAACCCTGAGGTGCCCTTGACACTCCGGAGCACTGAGCATGACTAGGCTGAGGCCAAGACTTTGCCTGATACACACTTATGTTGTATTCCCCCTTCCTGTCTTGTTTCCCCCAATCCCTTACAAGTGTCTCTTAGGAATACTTTATTAATAAGTGTTATGGGCTGAATTGTGTCCCTCAAAATTCATATGTTGAAGTCCTACTCCTAGTATCACAGAAGTGACTATATTTAGAGATAGGGTCTTTAAAGGGGTAAATAATGTGTTAAATGAGGTCATTAAGGTAGACCCTAATCCAATGTGGTGTCCTTAGAAAAAGAGGAGATTGGGACACAGACACAGAGGTAAGACCATGTGTAGACACAGGGAGAAAATGGCCATCCACAAGCCAAGGAGAGAGACCTTGGTAGAAACCAACACTGCCAATACATTGTTTTCCTATTTCTAACCTCTAGAAATGTGGAAAAATAAATTTCTGTTGTTTAATCCACCCAATCTGTGGTATTGTTATGGTAGCCCAGGCAAACTAATAAGTAATTGCAGTGAATCTTCATCTAATATTTTGCAAGTGACTTTTCTCTATGCTTTAAAAAAAATCAGTGTTACTTCAAATATGCAGAATAACCCAAAACTTGATTACAGGCCTGTATTTTGAATCTCATTCCATTCTCATGGTAAAGTATGTATAAGATGTAACTAAAGATTATTCTTAAAGTTTAGTGGATTTTACCTTTTTCCTCTAAAATGAGGAAATATTTACATATTCTTAGTGTTCTCATGCTTTTTTAAGTGTTCAGATGATTATAATATTTATAATGGAAATTCTGATTTGTAACTTTATTAGTCACATAGATTGTGATGTTTGCATCACAATTTCAAATGTCTTTATTCTAGAAGCACTAAGCATTTAACCCAAAATACAGGGGACGGGTTGAGAATGCTGCTATAAAATAGCTTAAATGTCTCTCATGAAAAGCAATATTAATCTGAAAACCAAAGTGTATACAAAGTGTATGTGATTTTTAAATATTTATACAAATATCCATATACTCAGGTAGACTTCTTAATGTTTCTAGCTTTAAATCTAAGTGACAGAGATACCACTCAACCATTTTCTCAGTGTCACAGTTGACACCTGATCCTCATAATCCACCATTTTGCTTCATTCATGGGCAAAAGAATTGAGCAGTGAGTAAAGATAACTGTGGGACAAGGCGTGCTTCATTTCTATAGTGTAATCTGTCCCCCGCTGCTTTTGCTTATCACTGACCTCATTTCATTTTATTTCCCTTAGGAATGTGCATGCAGCTTGGATAGGGTAGTAGAATTATCACTAAAATCAGCCCTATTGCTGCTTGACCAATGAATAAGACCCTGATGATTCCTTGATCCCTGTTTGGATTTATCCATTTTATCAATTGTTAATGTGGCTTCTGCCTGATGTTCCCCATCCCTCCCATTATACCTCCTTAGAAAGGGAAAAGCAGGTACTTCATGTTCTAGTATGTAATGGAAATGCTCTGTCATTCTTTCCCTCCTGTTTCTCATTTCTTTGTTCTCAAGTCTACCATAATTGAAACTATTTATTATTTAGAAAAAATTATTTGGATATTATGGTATTTTGAATGAATGAATTGAATTTGTCAGCTTGATAAACTTTGACTTGCCTTGCTTTAGCTTCTACCTAAATTCCTTTTTTTTTAATATAATAGAGATCATCATTTCTAATAGTACCTTATAAAATTTCTAGCAATATGGAGGTTGACAAGGGGTCTATTTCTGTACTATGTGGCAGAAACTTGAAAGATTTGGGATCTGGAGATAGAGATCCTAGGTTTGAATCTCTTTTCCATTGATTCTTGGCTATGTGATTTTATTCAAATTATGTATCATCTTTGTAGCTCAGTTTTCTCATTGGTAAGATGGGGAATATAATAATCATTTTAGAAAATTAAAAATATTTTCATAGAGTCACATGAGAAGTAAATGAGGCAATAGCACAATGCATAGCACACAGCAAGCAGTTGATAGTTTGCTATTATTTTTGTTATCATTCAGATTTTAAGAATTTTTTACTAATTTATTAAGTTTTAGTGAAGCTTACTGCATGCAAGTCACTGTGCTTGATGCTGGAAACGTCTAGATGAATAAGACATACAACATTTCCTGGAAAGTAATTTGTCTAAAGGAAGAGTCAGACAAAGGACAAATAATTACGGTGCAGCATAATCAGTATGATAGAGGTTTATGCAAAGAACTTAGGGAGAGAACTCTCCAGCCTCCTCCCACACACTCACCTGACACTCCCTACTCAGCTTCCCCACTTATTTCTTTTTGTAATATTATGATTACCATGTCATATCTTGATATTTTCCTCACATGTTTATTTATTGTCTGTATATTCCCACTAAAATATAAGTTCATGGAGGAAAGTGATTTCTGTCATCTAGTTTACTGCTGCCACATCATTGCTTAAAACACTGCCTGGCACAGAGTAAGTTCTCAATAAATCTTTGTTGAGAGGATGACTTATCAATCCTCCCCAATTTCATACCATTCTCATCAAATGGCCAAGGATTTTTTTCCTCCTCAGGCTCTTCTTCTGTCTTAGAGGATAGGGTTTAACACATAACCTCTCAACTTAAAACCCCATTTGAGATTCAGATGAAGAAATATAGTACATTTATATTGGTTTTTCAGATGTCATAAATCTGAAGAGAAATAGGTCAATCACTGAGTGAGAAACCACAAGCTAAGCCTCATAAGATGGAATTTAAAGGAAGTAAGTTTAAATTCTTACACTCACTGTCAAACTAGAAAAATATAGAACTGAGAGACTTTGCTTAATAGCAATTAATGGAAAACAAAAGGTAGGGTATTTAGTTTATTGTGAAGACATAATGAACCAAGGGGCTTCCAAAATAAGCTAAGACAAAAGTGTGCTTTTAGTCTGCTTAGTCAAGAACTAAGAGGTAACATTCCACCCTAGTATGTACTAGTGGGGCAACATTGAGGAACTGTGCTGACTTTTGGTATCAAAAGCTGACAGAAGCTCTGAATGATCTGGAGACCAGGTCCTATGTATACTGGGCAAACTACGTGTTCTTGGCATGAAAAAGAAAAGATTAAGGGAAAAATATGATTGCTGCTTTCAAATATTTGAAGGACTATTTTGCTTAAGAATTTTTATTTGTCCTAATAATGAAGTAGTGTTATGGCATAATGGAGAGAACACAAGAATTGTAGTCTAATGGAGCTGACTCAATTCTAGCACAGACATGGACTGCCTCTGTCATTTTGGTCCCTGGAACCTCAGTTTCCCAATATCACAAATAAAAATAGTTAAGCTTACATTGTATGGTGGTTGTGATGATTGAAAATACCACTGGCTAAGCATGTGTCACATACAAAGTTTTCTATAAATGATAACTATTCCCAACAAAGGAAGTATTATTAATGGCATTACAACAAAACTCAAAACAAAGTTGTTCAAACATGGAATTGACTCCCTTCTCAGTTCATTCTCACTGGAAGAGCTTCAATGACTACACGGCCACACATCATCAATTTTGTAAGGTCCCTTTCAACTCCATGATTTCAATACCTACTGTAGTCTCTATCACTGCAATGGAGTCTATTTTAGGGAAATGTAATATAAAACATACCTAATAAAGAGGAAGAATGTTTCCAGGTAAATACTATTATTGCACCTACAAATATTATTGAATATAGAAAAAAAGTCAACTTTCATATATCAGTATATCGTCAGAAATAGTACAAAGGTCTTGAGAGACAGGACAGGTTTTGAAGCCCAGCTGTGTTACTTAGCAGTCTTGAACTCTTAGGAAAGCTCTGAATCTCCCTTAGCCTCAATAAGTAGAATAAATTGGAGTGACATCATCTTACAAAGTCATTGAGAGGGATTTTCCTGCACTTGGTGCATAATCTAGCACGCTGCAGTCACTCAGTAAAGAATTATATCTCCCTTGGTACTCCAGAGAAATAACAACTCTGATTGCTTTTCTTTTTTAAAAAAAAAATGGAGATCAGAATGCAGTACTGATGCTGTAGCAAAATGAGATTGAGAATATTCCCGTAGTTGTTTGAAATTAAGAGTAAATGATAGATAAGTGGGCTACAAAAACAATGGGCCAAAGAATCGTGTAGTAAGTGTCTGATGCAGGACTACCACTGATTCTGTCTCCTTGAGTAAGTCAGTAAACACTTACCTCTCCATACAGAGCAAATAATGAAGATGCCCTTAACCAAATAGTAGGAAAACCACAAGATAAATAGGAATGGCACAGTGTACTGTTGCCTATACTCAATAAATTTTACATTTTATTTCAAAATGGCCAAGTGTATTATTTGTATGGAATCAATAGAAAGACAATGACAATAAATAGGAAATACTTAATTGTCTATAAAAGACTTTATTTCTTTCAAGCAATAATGAATTATAATGATCAAGGTTCTTGTTTTTATAGACAAAAATAGACAAGCACATTAAAATTTTAAGTGAGTTAGTTCTCAAAGTATTATTATTCATTTAGTAATTATGTAATTCACTTTAGAGTCTTTCTTGCTGGATTGTAAATAATATGAGGGGAGAGAAATCTCTCTCTTGTTTACTTCTGTATCTCCAGTCCTAAACAATTACATGTTCCACCATTATATTTTGAATGAATAAATAAATTAATCAAACAGATCACCCAAAAGTTTGTCCCAACTAATTCCCACTCTCTCCTTTGTCTCCACCCTACTGGGCATTTAATATACCACCATAGACTTTTAATGTCAGTTTTATTTTACTTGATTCAGCTTTTTGAACAAACGACTCGTCATGTAATTCTTGCACCCACAGCGTCTGGGAAATAGTAGCTATCAAGAAGTGTTCTCTGAGTAACAGAGCAGGGAACCCGATAATTGTAGAGAGAAGAGTTGATGCTGACAAACAGGCTCCAGGCAATATTCCAGCTCTGATTGTGAGCTATCTCAGCTGCTTCAGCACTGAATTATTATGGCCATCTTTCCCCCATTTCTATTTCTGTTACACATGCCTAGAAACATACTTAGGCCTAGGAACAAGAGTTATCTTCAAAGAATTCAACAATGGCTAGAGAGTGAGCACTGAACAATCAAACTGGGGGCCATCCATATGCTAGCAAGACCAAGGTATTAAAACCTCTTATGGGTTTCCCTGGTGGCGCAGTGGTTGAGAGTCTGCCTGCCGATGCAGGGGACACAGGTTCGTGCCCCGGTCTGGGAAGATCCCGCATGCCGCGGAGCGGCTGGGCCCGTGAGCCATGGCCGCTGAGCCTGTGCGTCTGGAGCCTGTGCTACGCAAGGGGAGAGGCCACAACAGTGAGAGGCCCGCGTACCGCAAAAAAAAAAAAAAAAGCCTCTTACACTGTTAAACATTATTTTGTAGATGCAGAGTAGTAAGTTGGGCTGGAGGGGGAGTTGGGGAGGGTGCCAATGGGTAAACCCGGGTGGGGGAGGAGATACTAGGAGGCATGAAGTAGTGGCTATTTACCCACTGGAATTGAAGTAGTTCAAAATCTTAACAATCTGTATGGCTATGCTAGAACACACTGGCTGAATATCAGCTCTGCTTAGCAACATGCGTTAAAGGAATTGGCAGAATCTCAACAAGTTCTACAAACTGGAATCCTGCCAATTCTTTTCGACTACCACAACTCTTAACAATCTCTGCTAACATCTCTTTTCTTGAAGAATGCAAGCTGGAAAATGAATGGGGAATTTTAGTATCTGCAGAAATGTGAATGGTATAACTCACTATTTTACAGAAGCCTGATTTATAGGAGGGGAATGTGAAATTATGTGTGAGATCTAAAATTGCAATCTCTTGGGATCTTTTCTACTTTTTCAAAAGAGAGGCAGTTCAGGTCAGAATTTTATTATTTTTGGCTAAAGGCCAATGAATGTCTTACAATGTGATCTTAACATGTTACAAAAAAATCAAATCAGAACAAAGTTAAAGTGAGAGTCTGAGCACAAAAGTTGGTAATAACAGTTGAGAGTTAATTTCATAACAGGAGACAACAGTCTAATACTTCACTGTGTTGTTTTAATTTGTAGTGTCTTAACTTTTCACTGAGTGCTTCAAATATCAGACGTGAAGAAAAACTCCAAACTCTCCCATAGTCACACCATAAAGAATTTCTTCTTTCCTAAATATTTCAAATCAGAACTACACCCAAGAAGCTTTTTACATGATCAGATTTTTTAAGATGAGTCCAGAGCTGTATAAAGGGGGTCTTAACTCAGGGATTCCAATGTTACCAACTTACTGGTTTCAAAGAGTCCTGGGTTCTTGCCTTTAATGACAGCACTTGCCATCAAGATATTTTGCAGCTGAAGAAAGTTTAACCAAGTAGAATTACCTATTTCAAATTATATTTAGATACTTAAAATCACGTGAATTTGGAGAATTATACATTTTATAAAATATATTTGATAACATTTATTCATGGTGGATATTGGATTATATGCAAATCCCTCATAGTATGGGACTAAAATACAGAAAGCATGTCTTAATTTAAATTACATCTATTATATAGATGATAATCAAAATGAACTTCTAAACTAGGCAAGCTCTTTTCATGTTAAATAATTCCTTTCTAATCTGGTAAAAACACATAAGCAAATGAACCAAAACCTTCACAAAATGGGAATTAAAAATTTTATTTGAATTTGAGCATTCCCAAAGAGCAAGAACATACATAAACTGGTTTAAAAGACATTTTCAAACGGCAAATCATTGGCTAATAGTTTGAATATAATATTCTCATCATTTATAACTTGAGTTTTTTTCAGTCGGTTAATTTGTTACTAAACAAACAAACTTTGACCCAAAATTTCTTTTACAATAGGGAAATTAATCACTATTTACCTTTCTTGAAGTAGTCATATGACATTTCAAATAGCATTTCAAGTATACATTCTTTATACCTATAAATCTTTTTAAAGTCTGGATCCAATAAGGAAGGTAGAGCATGTTTGTTTCCTTGACTTATGCTTCAACGGGTTAAAAAACTCACTATTTCATTCTGCAATAATGAAAGGACAGTGAATTTGTAAATCATGGCAGAAATTGGGTAGCAGTATGAAAATGTAGCCTCTCTAGCAATGAATTGAATTCACCTCACTTCCACACAAAGCACCGTGTTGATTTGAAATGTAGGTAGAAGGAAGATTTTCTTCCCGTAGTGTTTTAGTCCTGATCTCCTGAATTACTGAGACCATGAAATCACTGCCTGGAATTGCAATTTAAGGAGAGAAATTGATGCAAAGCTCAGTTCTCATTACCCATTTCATATTTAGGGAATGTAGTCTTATACCAACAATATATCTTAGTTTTCTTTCCGTATGCCTATTAATTTCTTTCCTTTATAACCACTACACCCATGAAGCCCACGTTCTTAAGCTTAGTTTTGAATCTTAAGCTTAGTGTTAGTCTAAATTTATTTGTCATTAATTGATTTTCTGAGTCCTCCGCTTTACTTAAACTGAATACTTACACCAGCTCTTTCCATCAGAACAAGGCATATCACTCCTAGTTTTTGCTAAAAATACTCTTAGGAAAAAGACAGACCAGGATATGAGGTGTTAAAAAAATCCTGCACTTTCTTCACTATCCCTCTTCCAGCCAGGCTTCCCAGCCTGCTTTATGTTTGTGGCATTTATAATGCCATGTTCTTGCATCACTTCCTTTCCCTGCTGGAATCAAAGCCACCTGAGAGGGGATCTATGACATATATTTTGCATCACAGCACCTTTCTAACAAAGTCTGAGACTAGAGAAGTTGCTTAATGAAGGCTGGGTTTTCTTTTTACATTTCTGCCTATCTTTCTGTATAAGTAAAACAACAGTGATGAAGAGGAAGGGAGGATAATGGTAGAACTGCCTCTGGTTTGTAAATATTTTCAGGGTGGCCTCTGTAGTTTTAATTTTTTTTTTTTTTTTTTTTTTTTTTTTTTTTGCGGTACGCGAGCCTCTCACTGTTGTGGCCTCTCCCGTTGCAGAGCACAGGCTCCGGATGCGCAGGCTCAGTGGTCATGACTCATGGGCCCAGCCGCTTCGCGGCATGTGGGATCTTCCCAGACCAGGGCACGAACCCGTGTCCCCTGCATCGGCAGGCGGACTCTCAACCACTGCGCCAGGGAAGCCCTGTAGTTTTGCATTTTTAATGAAAAGTATATGCAATACCAGAATGAAGAACATGTTAGCAACTGCTCCCCGTCTCTGGTAGTTATAGTGTTGGTCACCATTATTTCTGGCTCTGTGCTTTCCAGGACTGTGGTAGGATCGCATTTGCTGGACATTCTGTGGTTGAGACAGATGAGAGCTCTGGCCTGTGAGTTGTGAGTGAAGGTGTCACTTCCTGCCAGAACATTTACTTGTAGGTAAGAATATAACTTCTCTTTCTCTCTGGCTCAGCCACTGGCAGCATATGAGATGGTGGCCCCATCATCCAGCCTATGGTGATGAGCAGAACTCTCATAAGGTTTCAAACCTGAATGGGAGAGTAGTCGGAGTGAAAACTAAGTCGCTGTTTTTCTTTTTTAAACCCTGAGAATTGGGGATTAGTTTTTACCCCAGAAAAATTTAACCTACCTCATGCATAACTTTTCCTCCATTTTCAGACCTCATATAATGAGTTTGGTATGTCTCTTTCCACATTTTGCTTCACACTAATGAAAAAAAAAATGTAAATATGTATACATAATATAGGACATTTTTGCAACCAAAGTGGGATTATATTGTTCTCATTGATTTGCAGATTTTTAAAAAAATAGAATTATATTATATATATTATATTTTGTTCTACATAAAAGATTTTATGTAAAACAATTGATGCACTTTTATATTTAATAATATTGAGAAATGCTAATTTTATAATTAAGATAGAACTTTCTTATATAGAGGAATAAAATTTTTAGGGAAATTTATGTCTTTTATAAAAATTGTTCTTAATTAGATAGATAATTCTATTTACAATTAAGATGAATATATATAGAATTTCTTTTTTCTCACTCTATTATCTTCTATTCTAATTTGAGTTCTTTGTACTTTGAAATATATGAAAAATATAAACAGGGAAATGTAGTTATTAAGAGAACCTTTATACAAGCTTTTAGAAATGCATCTAGTAAATAAAATTGTTTAAATTAAACATGATTTAGCTTTTCATATTCTGAGGATATAATTGTACCATTTTAATCTATTCAAGTTTCATGTAAATACTAGATTATTTTATAAATATTTGCTTCTATTTTCACAAGTGTAATTAAATCCCTCATGTAAAATATTGGCAAATTATGGTCAGACCAAGCAAATACTGTTTTAGTTGTGGGGAATAAGTAATGTGTGGTGGCTTGAAAGGTGTCAGTTCCTAATAAATATAAAACAATTTCAAGAAGACAAGACCTGTATTTAAAATAACTTAAGAACAGGAGATTATATAATTAAGTGCTAATCACTATTACAAATGACATTTTAAAATAAAGTTCTTTTTTTCTTTTTAGACAAAAATTCATCTTCCAAGAAGAAAATGCAAAGATGATGTAGCTTTTATGGAAAGAAAAAAAAAACTTTCAAGAAGACTGATTTTCTAAGAATTTGCTTATGACAAGGTTTCTTTAATGCAATATCTTGGTGTATATTACATAATGGCATAGTAAAATCAATCTTTATTAATCATTGCTCCTTTGTGTCTTAGGTGACCCAAACATAACTGAAAATTTTAAGTTGCAAGTTTATCACTTCTTATTATCTACAAAAATAATTAAAATTATGCAAAATGTATCAACTCATTCACCATTTATCATTAGTAGAGTGCTAACTCATATTGAGATATAGTTATACATATAATTTATTTTTATATTATTCAAACAGACATGGAAACCCAATTACTAGGATATTTTTGGCTGTTTACTGTATAACACAAGCATTTCTCATTTTACTGTATTTTACTTTATTGCACTTTGCAGATATTGCATTTTTTACAAATCGAAGATTTGTGGCAACCCTGTCTTGAGTAAGTCTGTCAGCACTATTTCACTAAACAGCATTTGCTCACTTTGTGTCTCTGTGTCACATTTTGGTAATTCTTCCGACATTTCAAACTTTTTCATGATTACTGTATTTGCTATGGTGATTGGGGATCAGTGATCTTCTATGTTACTGTTGTAATTGTTTTGGGGCGCCACAAACCGCACCCTTATAAGACAGCAAACTTAAATGTTGTCTGTGTTTTGACTGCTCCACTGATCTACTGCTCCCCATCTCTCTCCCTCTGCTCAGGCCTCTCTATTCTCTGAGACACAACAGTGTTGAAAGTAGGCCAATTAATAACCCTACAATGGCCTCTAAGTGTTCAAGTGAAAGGAAGAGTCACATGTCTTTCACGTTAAATCAAAAGTTAGAAATGATTAAGCTTAGTGAGGAAGGCATGTCAAAAGCCAAGATAGGCCAAAATCCAGGCCTCTTGCACCAAACAGCCAAGCTGTGAATGCAAAGGAGAAGTTCTTGAAGGAAATTAAAAGTGCTATTTTAGTGAACACACAAACGATAAGAAAGTCAAGCAATCTAATTGCTGATATGGAGAAAGTTATAGTGGTCTGGATAGAAGATCAAACCAGCCACAACATTCTCTTCAGCCAAAGCCTAATCCAGAGCAAGACCCTAATTCTCTTCAGTTCTATGAAGGCTGAGAAAGGTGAGGAAGCTGCAGAAGAAAAGTTAAAACTAGTAGAGGTTGATTCATGAAGTTGAAAGAAAGAACCATTACCATAACGTAAAAGTTCAAGGTGAAGCAACAAGTGCTGATGTAGAAGCTGCAGCAAGCTATCCAGAAGATCTAGCTCAGATCATTAATGAAGGTTGGTTACACTAAACAACAGGTTTTCAGTGAAGATGAAATAGCCTTATATTGGAAGAAGATGCCATCTAGGACTTCTATAGCTAGAGAGGAGAAGTCAATGCCTGGCTTCAAAGGACAGGCTGACTCTCTTGTTAGGGACTAATGCAGCTGGTGACTTTAAGTCAAAGCTAGTACTCATTTACCATTCCAAAAATCCTAGGGCCCTTAAAAATTATACTCAATCTACTCTGTCTGTGCTCTGTAAATGGAGCAACAAAGCCTGGATGACAGTACATCTGTTTACAACATAGTTTACCAGATATTTTAAGCCCACTGTTGAGAACTCCTACTCAGAAAAAAAGACTTCTTTCAAAATATTACTACTCATTGACAATGCACCTGGTCGCCCAGGAGCTCTGATGGAGATGTACAATGAAATTAATGTTGTTTTCATGCCTGCTAACACAGCATCTATTCTGCAACCCATGGATCAAGGAGTCATTTTGATTTTCAAGTTTCATTATTTAAGAAATACGTTTCACAAGGCTATAGCTGCTATAGAGACTCCTCTGATGAGTCTGGGCAGAACAAACTGAAAACCTTCTAAAAAGGATTCACTATTCCAAATGCTATTAAGAACATTCATAACTCATGGGGAGAGGTCAAAGTACAGTATCAACATTAATAGGAGTTTGGAAGAAAATGATTCCAACCCTCATGGATGACTTTGAGGGGTCATGATTTCGGTGGAGGAGGTCCTTGCAGATGTGGTGGAAATAGCAAGAAAATGAAACTTGTAAGTGGAGCCTGAAGATGTGCCTGAATTGATGCAATCTCATGATAATACTTGAATGGATCAGGAGTTTTTTCTTATTGGATGAGCAAAGGAAGTGGTTTCTTGAGGAGAAAACTGTCCCTGGTGAAGCTGATGTAAAGATTGTTGAAATGACAACAAAGTCTTTAGAATATTACATAAACTGAGTTGATAAAACAGTAGCAGTGTTTGAGAGGATTGACTCCAATTTTAAAAGAAGTTCTACTGATGGTAAATGCTATCAAACAGCATCTTATGTGACAGAGTAATTATTTGCAAAAGGAAGAGTTAATCAATGCAGCAAACTTCACTGTTGTCTTATTTTTTTAAAATCACCACAGTCACCCAACCTTCAGCAAACACCGCCCTGATCAGTCAGCAGCCATCAACATTGAGGCAAGACCCTCCACTTGCAAAAGGATTACAACTCATTGAAGGCTCAGGTGGTGGTTAGCATTTTTAGCACTAAAGTATTTTTAAATTAAGGTATGCATATTTTTTAGACACAACACTATTGCACACTTAACACATTACAGTATAGTGCAAACATGATTTTTATATGCACTGGGAAACCAAATAAAATTCATGTGACTCAATTTATTTCAATATTTCGCTTTATTGCAGTAGCCTGGAACAGAACTCACAATATCTCCAGGTGTGCCTGTATTACATGTTTCTTATTCATGAGAAACAGAAAGATATAAGTCAGGTATAAAGGCTTTTATTTTCTTATATGCCAATCATTTAAAAAGTCACCTATAGGACAAAAAATGGTTTTATAAGAATATGACCCTCAACTCCAACACAATATTTTTAGATTTGCAGGGAACAATGTACAATAAGAATAGACACTTGTTAGGTATTTTAGAAAGTGAATCAAGTTCATTGTTGAAGAGCGCTGCCTAAATCCAGAAGACATATCAACTCAATGAGGAAAACCTATTTGGATTTTAATTTTTGATTAATGACAGTATAATTTCTGGGTTATAATTACATGCATTCATCCAAGCTAATAAAGAGTCTAAGCCCCCATTCCTGTACAGAGAGAGAAACAGAAAGAGAAAAAGAGAAGAGAGAAAGAGAAAGAAATTCACATAGGATGTTTTCACCTTTTGTATTTCTTGCAGAAAACTACCGCCAAAGAAACAGCTTTAATAGTGCACAAAATACTTGATCATTTTTTCCAAAAATGTTTTCCTTAGCAGTAATGTTCAATACTCTCGAATGAAATGAAAAAAAAAAAAAAAAAAACCAGGGCTAAGGAATAATTCTTCCAACTGCCAGGAATTTGTCTAAAAAGAATCACCTGGATGTAGACACTCATGTCTCAGGAAGGAAAAGCTTTCCTTCAGGCATTAGTGGAAAGACAAGTCATAAGCAGGTAAGGCATTTAGAGTAGGAGAAAAATGATGTGCCAAGGGCATAAAAATCTCTACCTACAACATTCCTTATCTATTCTTCTTAGGAGCTGAGTGAACTTACTACAAGGGCCTCACCTTATTGAGAACAAGTGATGGAATCTTTTCCAAGACAGTTGAGTTACATTTGAATACTGGACAAAAATTCAAGTAAGCTATCATTCTTAATGTAATATATATATAACGTGAATGTACATAAATGTAATAAATGTGAATATAATAATGTGTAATCTGAGATCCAAATTGTCTTTTTTGTTTATTCAGTCATTTAATTCTTAATAAAAACAATAACAATCATGTGGCCTGTTTTTACACACCAACTGTGTGTCAGCAAGCACTGGTGGTTTTACATTATTGTAGTTAACCCTCCAACCACGTTAAACAATTTATTTTTCTCAATTTACACATAGTGAACTTGAGGCACAGACAGGCTAAGTAAACTGTCTAAGACCATACAGCTAGTAAATGACAGAGCCAGTACTGAGCGTAAAGATGTTTTGTTTACAAATCTATATTTATTCCACTATGTCACACTGAAATTAATCCATGTCAAGGTAAACATGCAGTAATAAAAGAGAGGAATTATTTTTATTGTAATAGTTGGCACTTATTGTGTAAGTATATGTGCCAGAGACTTAGCAAAAATATTTTTCTAATGTATTATTTAATCCTTCCAACATTAGTATTATTTCTAACATTTTAAAATAATTTTTTTAAGAACCTGAGGAATAGAGAGGTAAGGACACTTGCCCTAATCTCACCTGGCTAGAAAGTGGTGGAGCTGTGATTAGATTCAAGGCAGACAGAAGCTAGAGCCCACAGACTGTAAGTGAAGTTAAGATTCTGGGTATGGGGCTTCCCTGGTGGCGCACTGGTTGAGAGTTCGCCTGACGATGAAGGGGACACGGGTTTGTTACCCCGATCTGGGAAGATCCCCTATGCCGCGGAGCGGCTAGGCCCGTGAGCCATGGCCGCTGAGCCTGTGCGTCCGGAGCCTTTGCTCCGCAACGGAAGAGGCCACAACAGTGAGAGGCCCGCGTACCACCAAAAAAAAAAAAAAAGATTGCAGCCTCAACTTCATATTTAGGACCTGCCAGCTCCCACAACTGTGTAAACTAACTCCTTAAAATAAATCATATAAAATAGGTATTTTATAAACTAAATCATATATATTATATATAATATATATCTTTATATGATACATATATATCTCTTATTGGTTCTATTTCTCTGGAGAACCTTGACTGTTACAAGTGCTTATTTCAATCATTCTAAACAGTAACAGCATTAATTACCAGCAATAACAAACTATTCAGAGGATACAGCCAACTGCAGATAATTCCATCTCACAGCATCTGCCATTGTCAGTGAATCTCACCTAATGCTTGGATTCAAAATACTCCTTTTAGAAATGTAACTTATGTTATTTTCAGAGCACTGAACTCATTTTGACAAAAACACACTTTGATTTGGCCATTGGTCAATGAGGGTTCAGCTTTGTGATGTATAGTGTTCAAAGAAACAAACAGTCTCTTTTATCAAAAATGTATTTCTGGAAAGTTTTTATTTTTCTGTGATACAGGGGAAGACTATAAATAATTTTTTTTCTTATGGTAAATAATTTTCATACAAATGGATCTAAATAAAAACAATTAAGAATAAAGATTTGAAAAAATCATGGCTTTATAACAACTTTTATTGTTTAAAATTAACTTGACCACTACTTAAGTTAAAATGCTAATGAGTTATTTGATCTACTTGATATGTTAAAGTAAGATATTGCATAAGCACCACTTTCACTGCCACTTCAAATTTTTAGGTGGCTGGATTTATATTACAATGTTTTACTCTGAAGTTCTTGTATTTCAGAGATACACAACCTCTGAATTGTTCATCTGAAATGCAAATGATTTCTCCATAAAAATTAGTTAATATAAATTCACTATGGTAGTTTTAATAAAACTATACCAAAATATTTTCTACATGTTTATTTTTCATATTAATTATGTTAAGCAGAAATAAGATGTAACTCAGATTACCTCTCCATAGTTGAAAAACAAAATGAGCTATTAATGTTACAATTAAAAATCAATGCTAACAAATTATTTCATCCCAGGACAATACTAGTGATTTAATTAGAAAACAATATAAGGTTATTTCTGATATTTCATGGTGGCTTTAATTTGAACACATTTCTTGTTTTAAAAGAAATAAGCAACACAATCATAGTCTCATTATAAAAAAAATGTTTGGTGGTAACGAGCATTTAATTATCAAAGAATGAACTGATTGCACATTTACGAAGTGTTCTTATAAGTAAGATCTATGAAGTAAAGAAGTCTCAATATATAAAGCCCTGAAGAGTCACTGTCTGGTGCTGGGTTGAACCCAGTATTTCTTCAATTTATTTAAAATGAAACTCCAGATTAGGGTGCCCTAACAACTAAGTCAAAGTTAATTAGTCTTAACTAACAGACAAGTAGTAAACTGCTTGAGGTCAGCTCCACCCTCAAGAAAGTGGACATTAGTGAGAGGTTTTAAAGCATTGTCTGTTTTTATAGGCAGTGCAGGGAAAGGCTAAGCCAATAAAATGTAATGGTTCCAGTCTATATTTTAATAGCAACCTCAAAAGGACAGAACACTTCCCTTAGATTTGAAGGCAAAGCCTTGAACCAAGTTAAAAATGATCCATGAACATAGAAAATTGCTATCATAGAAAATTGCTATCGTTTTATTTTCATTCTGAGCACTGAATGTAACAAGCAAATAGCAGTCAAAAACATACCAGTCATTGGCTTTTTTGGACAAGACCAATCATGCCTTGGGCATGATTATTGGGGGCTCCCATTGGTCTGTTCGGGGGGAGAAAGAAACACTAATCTGAAAGTCTTGGGATGCTGTTGGGAAATGTTAGGCTTGAGCAGCTGTAGTCAATTACGGCTTCATTTTCTCTCCGGTTGTCTTTGGTTGCATGCCATAACTGCACGGGGCATTGAGGTTTACGGCTCTAAAATAGCCTTGTCATTTTGTGAAGCCTAACAGAGCAAAGAGGTTTGATAAATGGTTAAAAAAAAGTTGCTTAGAAAACCGCTTCAATCAGATTAGTTTTCTGTTGTTTTTTTTTTTCCAGAATCCCAATTTTCCTCAAGCATCTAGGAAATAAACACTGATGGCACCAAACTGATAAAATAAAAACTTAAAAAATTCACATCTTGCTTTGTTTACAAGGTGTTTATGCTGCATACTATAGTACATTGATCCAATAAATGGTATATTTAATTTACTCTTAGAAAGAGCACTTACCTGGAACACTGGAGCAAAGATGTTATAAACTGGCCACAAAGAAGATATGGGCTGCGACTCTCAATGGCTTCAAAGTTTTCATCTTATTCCCAGCTACAAGCACTACTGTTTTTACTGCTATATTTTTTATTTATGTCATCACTTAAGATATGAGAAAAAAGTTTATAAAATGTACTTTATTGCAATTACATCTATTCCAGTGCCAGTGGGCCCATCAGCTGATGAACACTATTGAACACTTAGAGTGGGAAAGAAAGATGGAGAGGTCTATTAAGACACAGTCCGTGCTTTATACACTCAATTATTTAACTTACTATTAAGCATACATATCTAAACAAGTGTCGATTTATTGAAAAAGAAATAATGTGGAATTCTGGAAGCCAATGGCTTGAAAAAATTCTACTAATCTGCGGCAGACTGCAGGAGCAACAGGGCATTTTCCACTGGTGTTCAATGTAATCGCAACAGTGATGGGATTCAGAGCCTCCTCCATGTGAAATTTGTCTTTCATCCAATCAACACAAACAACTAACGCACTGCAAGGTATATTATATTCCATCCACTTCCTAATAAAGTCAGTGGTGTCCAGTCAGACACCTATTGTTAGCAGCAAATCTGAAATTGATACAATCATCACGTTGAGCCAAAGTTGTCAGTCATCCTACATCTGTACTGCCTTTTCTCTCTTCTCTCAAAATGTATAGATTCCAATGGATATTGTCATATTTATTCCAATTTTTAGGAAGTAATAGTGGAAATCATAGGTTTTTAAAAATTATTAGTAAATGTAATTTTTTAAAGCGCTTCAAATATTTCTTTCTTTACCTGGCATTTAATACTTCGACAAACGCTATTCACTTTTCATTGAAAACTGATTGTACTTTAATCTGATATACTTTATTCCTTTTTAAAGGTCTGTCTGAAGGCTATGCTACACCATAAAATTTTGTGACTTATAAAGACATCTTGACATTCAATTTTTTCTATTATATTTGTTTATATACATGGTACAAAGCTAAAAACTATTAAGTGTGTAATTTCTAGAAAAATTTATTCATTAAAAAGTTATATTTACCTACTATAAACTCCTTAGGGTTTTCAAATGAGTAGACTGCAAGCTTCTTAAAGGCAGGGACCTGAATTTTATGTTCTTTGCAATCATAATCCTAAATATGCCCGATATTTTACCTTCATGCTACATAGTAGAAGAATAAGATGTCTATGTTAAGTAAACATCTCTTGTATTGCCACTTATTTCTGAAGATTTCTGAGTTTATTATTCATTATGTTTGCATTCACCTTCTCACAGTTTAGTGGTGTCTGTCAGTTCCTTAAATGTCAAATGATGTCAGGGCACTGGTTGGAGCTAATTAATAGATTAAACATTGAAGACTTCCAGTCCTAATATGGTAATAGAATCTCTCAATTATTCCTCCAGTCTTCTTTTGGCAGTGTGAATGAAGTATGACCTTCATTCACATTTCAGCCTCCATCTAATTAACTGTCCTACATCATTTATAGTTGAACAATTTTGTCAGTGTATTATCGGATGGTTATAAAACAGTATTTTCTTAGATGCTCTCTTATGCCCAATCAAAATAACACCTAATGATCTAGGAAACCATATGCAAATAACTAGAACATAGTTCCAAATGATATATATAATAAAATAGATCAAGTTCACAATGATATTAAGGTTGAGATGAACATTGAAAAATATTTTGTGCTGAACTGGAACACAAAAAAAGGAAAAAAGAATGTAGGTCAGGAATGTCAAATTTATACATTCAAATAATTAGAGAAATTTCTGAAATCTCATCTGTGACTCAATGCACTCAATATTTCAAGGAGAATATCACTAAGCCTGTTTATAATAAACAATTCATTAAACAGAGATAATTAAACCAATGTGTAATTTGTGTATAAATATGAATGTGTTTTTATTATCCTCATATCTGTGTCACAAATAGAAAGATAATTACCATTTCTCAGATTCTGACTTCCCCACCCTGGACTCCAGTTGCTGTTTGTTACAAAAATGGTTCCTAAGAATATATATACATATATATACACATATATATATTCTTATATTCACACATACATACACATCATTGTGTATATCAATGACGTGCGGAGCAGATGCCACCCATAGGATAAATGACATCATTGCCATTTGAGCTACTAGGTAGTAAACAAGCGACAAACTTAGGTCATTAATGACCAGGGCTATGCACATGTGACAAAATTGTTTCACAAAGAAAAAATTGTAGCACCTGTTTACAGAGTTGCTATTAATATTCATATATCCACCCAGAAATCATATGTAAGCAGATGGATGAAATTTGAAACATGTCAAAGCACAATTTCTTAATTGCTTTAAATAAAACATTCCTACAGTTGGTAGAGAAGCAATTAGATGTTTGCTATATTCATTACCATTTTCAAGTGTCACAGTTTTCATAATTAGGAAAACTAATATGCACGATATCCGTCACAATATTGGTGATTGATGCCAAACTCAACTTTCAAGTCTTCAGTGGCAGTTGTAGAGAATCTAAGTATACCTAGTACCACAAAGTTGAGTAAATGATGTCTCTCTAATTTTCCTGGGTTTTTAATGTGTAGATGGAAAATATTAGGCATGGAAAATATATTAGATAGTATATTAATTTGACCTACAATTTGAAATTTGTGTATTGAGAAATTTGTAGCCTTTTACCCGAATGTTCTACATTATGTCCATAGGCTCTTTGTTAGTTAATCTTTGCTTAGTGGCAAAAAAATAATGTGGTTAATAGCATGAGTTTAACTGTTTTTAACTTTTCTAACTATTAACACTTTAAAAGACAATTATTTGATTTAGTCATGTTTTAGTTATCAGATGCTAATCTTGTGAAAATGACCAAGAGAATCAATCTTCATATCTTCATTACAGTCTCTGTCTCTCTGAATGTCTAATAACAAATCAAAGTTGAATAAAATAAAAAATATGGTACAGATGAAAACAGTAGATAATGATTACAACACAGAAAAACAATGGACATGATATGCACTTTCAAGAGCTTGCTTAAAATTATTTTAAAGATTAAATACACAAAACTTTGGCAAATTTAAAATTAAATTGAATTTTAAGTTAATTAGATTAAATTAATTAATTTAAAGGGAACACATGAATTTAGAATATTAAGAAAGTCTGCAAATAATAAATGCTGGAGAGGGTGTGGAGAAAAGGAACCCTCTTACACTGTTGGTGAGAATCTAAATTGGTGCAGCAACTATGGAGAACAATATGGAGGTTCCTTACAAAACTAAAAATAGAGTTACCATATGATACAGCAATCCCACGCCTAGGCATATATCCTGAGAAAAACATAATTCAAAAATATTCACGCACCCCGATGTTTATAGCAGCACTATTTACAATAGCCAAGACATGGAAGCAACCTAAGTGTCCATAGACAGATGAATGGATAAAGAAGATGTGGTATATATACACAGTGGAATATTACTCCACCATAACAAAGAATGAAATAATGCCGTTTGCAGCAACATGGATAGACCTAGAGATTATCATACTAAGTGAAGTAAATCAGACAGAGAAAGACAAATACCATAAAATATTGCTTATGTGTGGAATCTAAGAAAATGATACAAATGAACTTTGTATACAAAGTTTTTGTATACAAAACAGAAATAGACTCACAGGCATAGAAAATAAACTATGGTTACCAAAGGGGAGGGGGTAGGGATAAATTAGGAGTTTGGGATTAAAATATACACATTACTATATATAAAATAGATAACCAACAAGGACCTACTGTATAGCACAGGGAACTGTACTCAATATCTTGTAATAACTTATAATGGAAGTGAATGTAAACGAAGAATATATATATTCATATATATGTATAACTGAATCACTTTGTGTACACCGAAACTAACACAACATCGTAAATCAACTATATCAATAAAATTTTAAAAAATAAAATATTAGAAAATATAAAAAGAATATAAGAATACATTTGAAAGTGATTAATTTATTAAAAAATGTTAAATAGAACAAATTTGAACTCCCTGAAAATAAATGAAAATATCAATATGTAGGGAATATTGAAATCTGTAAAATTGAATCATAAATTATAGAAAGATTTAGTAGTCTCTGAAACTATGAAAGACACTGAAAAATATATACTAACAATTTTTTTATATGGTTTCTGCATCCAGATAGGTTTTTTTGGAGCATTCATAAAAATTTTCAAAGAAATACTTATTTATGTTGAGTCATATCCTGTTGATCAGTATCTATATATCAGAATATGTCAGCAACACAATAAGGTCCCAGCCTTAACTTGTTAAACGGCTATTATATTTCAGAGCAGCCATAAATATGGAAATAAATAATGATCCATGTTACAATGTTACTAAAAGCCATGTTTCAGAACCTGAAAAAAATTATCAAAAAAGAAAACTAAAGATCTTTTTGTTTGTAAAAAGGCCGCATAGCACAGGGAGATCAGCTCGGTGCTTTGTGACCACCTAGAGGGGTGGGATAGGGAGGGTGGGAGGGAGGGAGATGCAAGAGGGAAGAGATATGGGAACATATGTATATGTATAACTGATTCACTTTGTTATAAAGCAGAAACTAACACACCATTGTAGAGCAATTATACTCCAATAAAAATGTAACAAAAAATAAAAAAGGGAAACAAAACCTAAAGTATGTACTCAACAAACCAAGGATAAGCAGTGTTTGTTCTGGAATTCAAAACTAGTGTGATACTCGGAAACAAGTAGTAGTATATAGCATTTCCAGTGATCAAAGAGTAGAAAAGCAAAATCACTTCAAGCTGCCTGAAAGACATTTGGTATATTTATTACCATCTCTGATTTTAAAACACAAAATAAAACGAAACAAAATGCCTACATATCATATACATGTTAAAAGTATATTTCTAAACTAACAGTCAAGGTCATTTTTACTTTGACTAACTTCAGCTGGTCACATTAAAATAAAAAGCAAGTCAGGGATACTACTTATCATTATTATTATTTAATATTGTCATGAGGGTAAAGTCAATGCTAGAATCTGAAACGAAAGATACAAACAAGGAGGATGACTGAAAAAGATAGAATGCAGGGAAACTCAAGATTTACCCAGCTGGCTATACACCTCTTTCAATGTTTCTAGTGTAAGTATACCTGTGTATAGCAGAGAAAAAATATAAAGTAATATACTAATGCTAACCTGTAAAATTCAAGTGACTGCAACTTAATTGCTTGGTCTGTGTATTCTACTATCTAATGTTTTAAATTGTGATTAAGGATTTGTTAAATTGATATTAATTTCTTAAATGTTATTTTGCTCATTGTACTTTGTAAAAGTGATATTGATCTGAATACTGCACTGAGAAGCAAGCAAAGGGCAAAGCATTCAAAACTTCCCACAAATTAATTTTTTAAATTGAGCCCCCAATGATTATATACAAAAATTCCTGAAAAATCAATGAAAAGTGCCTTAAAATTTGCAAAAATAATTGAATAATAGATGCATAAAGTTTAACAGGATTTTCTACGTGCCAGTAATAATCACTTTATAAATATCATGAAAAAAGACTATACTTTGAAAACAACAAAACATAGAAGATAGAAAAGTTTCTAAAAAGAAATATGTGGAACCCATAGGTAAGAAATACAAAATTAAAAGGTTATTTACAAATGTATCTAAGACCAACTGGAGAAATATCTTACAGTGATGGTACAAGGATTCTAGAAAGCATGAAAAGCAAATGCAAATGCCCTACCTTCAGAAGTGACTTCGTGGGTAGAACTGAAAAAAGGAAACAGTATCTCTTAATCTTCAGTTCTGAAGGGATGAGTAGCCTAGCATAATGCTAGAGAGGCAGGTAATGACTATAATAAAAACATTATATTTTATTCCATGAACAGTGGGTCTCATTAAAGAATTTAAAGCAGGAGCGACATGGATAGATTTTTAATTTTTAAAAGGATCACTCTGACTGCTGTATAAAGAATTCACTGAGAGGTACACAACTGGAGGAAGACTGATCAATTAGGATGCTCTTCCAATTGTCAAAGAGAAAAATGATAGGAATTTGGACCAGAGACCAGCAGTGAAAAAATGAGAAAAGGAGGTATTTAGAAAATATTGAGATGGTAGAATTTATAGGAATTGGTAGTTTCTTAGTGAGAAATAGGGAATTAATGAGAATACCTCCCATTATTCTGGCTTAAGTATTTGGGAGTGGGTTCATTGGATGGTATAAGGGACACTGGGAGGAAAAATTTGAGGGAGGAAAAAATCAATTTAGTTTTGGATATGCTGTGCTTGGGATATTTGTGAAATAGTCAGAGACTTGAGTTAAGAAATTAGATGTATTTATTTTGGTGATCCAACCAGAAATATAAATTCCAGAATTAATAAGAACAGGTAATATTTGAATTATACCTATAGTTATAATGAAGAAAAGTACACCAATTATCCAATCCTGGCCTGTTCTATCTGGAAGACAGGAAAATAAGCCAGAAAAAGAGCACCAAAATGGAGAACCAATGAGGGAGGAGGACAACCAAAAACACACTGATGAACTCACAGAAGCTAAGGGTTGAAAATATTTCAGAAAGAAGTGAGGGATCAGTTCTGAAGAATATTGCTGAATTATCAAGTAAGATTAGGAAATAAAACAGTACGTTTCATATGGTTACCTAGAAATCATTGACTGAGTTATCAAAAAGGACAGTTTTGGTGGAATCCTAGGAATAAAAATCAAATTTAAGTAGTTTGGGGTTTAAGTAGGTAGTAAGAAAAGGAGTAGAAAACTCTGGAGAAAATTAATGAGGGCAGATGATTTTTACATAGCAGAATTTAAGAGATGCGGTGAGCCAGACTTTTTGAAAAAAGAAGATGTTATCGTTGTGATAAAAGCAATAGCATCTGCAGTCCCAAAAGAGAAAGTCTTAGTTATGGTGAGTATCACGAAGAGAATTTATAATATATTGAAATAGAGTATGAAATTACAACGAAAATTGTGTGACACAGACCAAAGATTTTAATTTCTCTTGAAACACACCCTACATAAAATGATTTAAAACAGGATAGAAGAAACAATACATATCAATGAAAAAGTCCATGTGTCATACTTTCAAGAAATATTAATTTAGCTCCTACTGTGTGCTAGGTACCCTTATAAGAGCTGAGAATATAGTAGTGAACCAAAATGAAAATGCTCTCATGTAGCTGACACTTTAGTGCAGGGAGATAGCCTTATAAATAAGATTAATAAGTAAAGGATATCATTTGTAATGCTACAGAGAAAAATAAAGCAGGAAACAAAGATGAGGGGAATTGGGGGAAGACAGATTTTGGAAAACAATGGCCAGTGAAAGCCTTTAAAGAAAAAGGTGAAATTTGAGAAACAACTAAAAGTATTCAGAGAATGAGCCATGGTAGTATCTGAGAATGGTCAAAAAAAAAAGTCCTAATATGTAAACATGTCTGGAGTGTTTGAAGAAAATAAGACCAGTGCCAGTGCACCTGGAATAGAATGAACAAGGAGAGGAGGTATGAGATGAGGTCAGAGGAAATGAGAGTGAGTGGGTTAGGTATATGGAGATTATGCAGGGCTGCCTTAGACCATTATAATTACGTCAACTTGTCCGTGGTAATAAGGAAAGTGTTGAGAAAATGGTCAGATTCTGAGTATATGCAGAAATTTCTAAGTAGAGCTAGTAGGATTTGCTGAGTGACTTCATCTAAAGGGTTAGGATGAGTAAAAGAAGATTCCCAGGTTCCAAGGCCAGACACCATGAGACGTGGCATGGGGCAGTTGTTAAACTCCCCATCTCACAAGGTAGACTGTCAGCATTTGTGATTCTCGCTCAATCACTAGTATGGCCTTGGGTAGGTTATTTATCTCTTACTGCCTCAGTTTCTTCATATGTAAAATTGGGGCATAATCATACTTATCTTAAAGACTTGTTATGAGGTTTAAATTGACACATAGTTTCAAAATGCTTATATCAGGGTCTGACCCACAGTAACAACTTGGCAAAACTCTGGAAGGACTATTTTGGGGGATTATTGGAAGGTAAATTCTGGGTTCATTACATTTCAGTTACCAGGCATATACATGGAGGTGTCAAGGCAGGTAGAAATATAAGTATACAGACTTGGAGTATGAAAGAAATATCCAGACTAAAAATTTAACTTGCAATGCATCAGTGTAAAGATGGCACTTAAATCAGAACTTAGAGAATGAAAAATAATGCATCAATAGACTGAGAGGACTGGAAGATGAGGAAGAAATGGGAAAGGGGCCCATGAAGACACAGTAGAACATCCAGGAGTGTAGAGTGACATCAGCTGAATTAAATGCTGCTGATGATCAAGAAAGGCAAGGACAAAAAAATTTCCATTGGATTTAGCAACGCATTAATCATTAATGCTTTAGTTAAAAGCTGCCAAAATATTGTGATGGAGACAAAAACGTGATTGGAGTAGGCTTAAAATAGAACAGAAGTAGAGAAATTGAAGAGAGTGAATATAGGCTTTTTAAAAAGATTTGTTGTAAAGGGAAGGCAAGAATAGGCAGTAACTGGAGAGAGAGAGACCCAAGATGGTGTTGTTTGATTTTTATTTTTAGAATGAGATTGATCTACAGCAACTTGGTAGATTTGTAGGAATTTTTTTCAGTAAAAAGGAAAAAAAAGGATTATGCAAGAAAAAGAAGGGAGAATTTCTAGAGCAAGGTCTGTAAGAAGTAAGAAGGGATAAGATTTAATGGCAGGTTTGGCTTTTGTTAGGTTCATGGATAATTCATCCTTGGTAAGTGGAAAGAATGTAGAAGCAAGTAAGTGGATAGATAGTACTAGAAGCAGGTAACAAATAACTTCTAATTGATTCAATTTCCTAAGTGGATTGAGAAGCAAGGTAAAGAATAGAGCAGGAGAATGGAGGAAAAGGCACAATAATTGAAGATAGGTGTTGTAAAGACAGATGCTGATAATGGCAAGGTAGAAGGTTTAAAATTGAGATTATACCAGATTTACACTTACTGGCAATAAATTCTAGAAAAGTATTATGGGAATAAGTGGCTGAAGTAGGATTGAGGACAAAAATGATAGAGAAGCAGAGATCAAGGAACTGAAAGGCCATGGTATTAGAGTAATCATCTATATGGACAGTAGAATCAGCCAGAATTATGACAAGGGTCGAATTGGAGAGAATGATAGTGAAGCAAGTGTTAAATCTTCAAATGGTAAAGGGCAGTGATTCAGAATTCTGTAGGTATTTGCAAAAGAGAGGATTATGGGTGAAATAAACTGACGGCATAAGATTCAGGTTGGAATCCTTTAAGGAGAGAAGAAGAGAATGATTGGAAAGCAGTATTAAGGATCCTCAATACCTATATTACCTGAGATATTTAAGAAGAAAACATTCACCACTTGACGGGCTTCAGGAGAAGCAGTGTCTTTAGGGTCCAACACATTGTCTTTAGAGAAAAATGGTCAAAGGACTTTTATAAAAGAGGCTGAATGGCTATTTAATTAAAAGTTTGGCAATGTTGACAATTTGAAAGGAACATGGTTAAATATCTGCTTTTACCATATAGGTAAATCAATTCCAAGAAATAAAATAAGTGGCTGAAAAATCCAACAGTTAGGTTCACACTTAAGACATTTTTGAATGGGTAAGAACTTCTCTAGCACAAAGGCAAAGGAAATTACCACATAGAAAAGATTTATAATGTAACTCCCTAAAAAACCTGGAACTAATATTTACCATAGATACAGCAATGGCTTAATAGCCTTAATAAATAAGACTCATAAAATATTAAGAAAAAAAAGCCCTAATAGAAAATAATGTACATGCAAGACACAGAATTTTCCAAAGATGATTGTGTCTTTGTTTTGTTTTGCTTTTGTTTGCTTTTAAGTAGCACCAGGGTGGTACGATGGCTAAGAGATTTGTTTTAGAATCAAAACTGTTGTAGTCAAACACACGAAAGGATGCTCAACATCACTAATCATTAGAGAAATGCAAATCAAAACTACAGTGAGGTATCACCTCAAACCAGCCAGAATGGCCATCATCAAAAAATCTGCAAACAATAAATGCTGGAGAGGGTGTGGAGAAAAGGGAACCCTTTTGCATTGTTGGAGGAATGTAAATAGATACAGCCACTGTGGAGGACAGTACAGAGGTTCCTTAAAAAACTAAAAATAGAACTATCATATGACTCAGCAATCCCACTACTGGGCATATACCCTGAGAAAACCATAATTCAAAAAGAGTCATGTACCTCAATGTTCATGGCAGCTCTATTTACAATAGCCAGGACATGGAAGCAACCTAAATGTCCATCAACAGATGAATGGACAAAGAAGTTGTGACACATATATACAGTGGAATATTACTTAGCCATAAAAAGAAACAAAATTGAGTTATTTGTAGTGAAGTGGATGGACCTAGAGTCTGTCATACAGAGTGAAGTAAGCCAGAAAGAGAAAAACAAAAACAAATACTCTATGCTAACACATATATATGGAATCTAAAAAAAAAAAAAAAAGTTCTGAAGAACCTAGGGGCAGGACAGGAATAAAGACACAGACATAGAGAATGGACTTGAGGACATGGGGAGGGGGAAGGGTAAACTGAGACGAAGTGAGAGAGTGGCATGGACACATACACACTACCACATAAATGTAAAATAGCTAGTGGGAAGCAGCTGCATAGCGCAGGGAGATCAGCTCGGTGCTTTGAGACCACCTAGAGGAGTGGAATAGGGAGGGTGGGAGGGAGATGCAAGAGGGAGGGGATATGGTGATATGTGTATATGTATGCATATAGCTGATTCACTTTGTTATACAGCAGCAACTAACACAACAATGTAAAGCAATTATATTCCAATAAAGATGTTAAAAAAAAAAAAAACTGTTATGGGAACAAGTTCCAGTTCTGCTAGTTATCTGCTGAGTGAGCTTGGGCAACTTTTATAATTTCTTTGGGCTCTAACAACCTCATTGTAAAAGGATGAAAGCAATACAATACTACTTACTTCATTTGGATGTGCTACGTTTAAATAAGCTAAAGGCACACGCCTAGCACACAGAAAGCATTCGTTAAGTGTTATAGTTCTTACAATAGTGGTTGCCATTATTAACAGCAGCACTGATATTAGATATCTAAGTATCCTACTCATCTACTTACAAAATGCTTTACAAGTGTAGTCAATCAATAAGATTTTGTTAAGTGAATAAATTGATGTTCAATCCAATCGTCAAACACTGGCATTAAACATTAGGATTAAACATATATTAAATATTAAACATATATTAAACATTTGGATTATCAAACTGCATTCATTGCTTACTCAGAGATTAATAGACTCTAACCTCAGTTTGGTGTAATTGTGGCTAAAGTGCTGTAGAATGAGGGCCTCAGATATGTTCAACCTGGAATTTACAGCATAAGCCATACAAAGTTAAAACAAATACAGCAATTACACACTAACCACACACTAGTCATACAGAAATATATTAGAAACATAACATCTTGAATGTCTATCAGTTAAAATTCCCACAGAACACAGAAATCCTCCAGAATTTACTCCCACAAAAATATTTAAGAAAGGATGACTTACAAATGTGACAAGGTTGAGGGAGTCAAGAAGAGATAAGCAGGCGCTTCCAGATTGGCAGCAGAAAGAAGTCCTCACTCTAAGGACTGAGGGAACAAGGAAGGAATGGGTTGTTCCCAGAGCCCAGTAAGAGGTGAGCCCTAGAGGAGTACAAGCCAACAGGAGCTGTGCTCACTGAGGGACCACAGACATATTCACAGCCCTGGAGAAGGCAAGCAGTGAGGAAGAAAGACCCCAAACCCTTTCTCCTCTAGCCCCTCATTGTTTGTCAGTAATTCCCATTGGCGGAACTTAAATGGACGCCACTTTCTAGGTTAGCCTCCCTGGGCATAGAACGGACTGCAACAGACAGAGAATGGATCTGGGACTACGTATGTGTGTGGCTGGAACACAGAGTGGGAAAGAAGCATAACAAACACATAATGCCTAATATATACTGTTTCTCTACAGATTTCAATTTTTCATCACAATTTTCATTGATACAACTGCCATGGGGCACAGTTTGAATTTTCTTTTTTTTAATTTTATACTTTTAAACATCTTTATTGGAGTATAATTGATCTACAATGGTGTGTTAGTTTCTGCTTTATAACAAAGTGAATCAGCTATACATATACATATATCCTCATATCTCCTCCCTCTTGCATCTCCCTCCCACCCTCCCTATCCCACCCCTCTAGGTGGTCAACAAAGCACCAAGTTGATCTCCCTCTGTTATGCAGCTTCTTCCCATTAACTAGCTGTTTTACATTTGATAGTGTATATAAGTCCATGCCACTCTCTCACTTTGTCCCAGCTTACCCTTCCCCCACCCCGTGTCCTCAAGTCCATTCTCTACATCTCCGTCTTTATTGCTGTGCTGGCCCTAGGTTCTTCGGAACGATTTTTTTTTTTTAGATTCCATATATATGTCCTAGCATATGGTATTTGTTTTTCTCTTTCTGGCTTACTTCACTCTGTATGACAGACTCTAGGTCCATCCACCTCACTACAAATAACTCAGTTTCATTTCTTTTATGGCTAAGTAATATTCCATTGTATAAATGTGACACATCTTCTTTATCCATTCATCTATCCTGTCTATTGTAAATAGTGCTGCAATGAACATTGTGATACATGACTCTTTTTGAAATATGGTTTTCTCAGGGTATATGCCCAGTAGTGGGATTGCTGGGTCATATGGTAGTTCTAGTTTTAGTTTTTTAAGGAACCTCCATACTGTTCTCCATAGTGGATGTATCAATTTACATTCCCACTAACAGTGCAAGAGGGTTCCCTTTTCTCCACACCCTCTCCAGCATTTATTGTTTGCAGATTTTTTGATGATGGCCATTCTGACTGGTGTGAGGTGACACCTCATTGTAGTATTGATTTACATTTCTCTAATGATTAGTGATGTTGAACATCCTATCATCTGTTTGCTGGCAATCTGTATATCTTATTTGGAGAAATGTCTAATTAGGTCTTCTGCCCACTTTTGAATTGGGTTGTTTGTTTTTTTGATATTGAGCTGCATGAGCTGCTTGTATATTTTGGAGATTAATCCTTTGTCAATTGCTTTGTTTGTAAATATTTTCTCCTATTTGGTGGGTTGGATATTCGTTTTTATGGTTTCCTTTGCTGGGCAAAAGCTATTAAGTTTCTTTAGGTCTCACTTGTTTGTTTTTGTTTTTATTTCCCTTTCTCTAGGAGGTGGGTCAAAAAGGATCTTGCTGTGATTTATGTCAAAGAGTGTTCTTCCTAGGTTTTCCTCTAAGAGTTTTATAGTGTCTGGCCTTACATTTAGGTCTTTAAGCTGTTTTGAGTTTATTTTTGTGTATGGTGTTAGGGAGTGTTCTAATTTCATTCTTTTACATGTAGCTGTCCAGTTTTCCTAGCACCACTTATTGAAGAGGCTGTCTTTTCTCCATTGTATATTCTTGCCTCCTTTATCAAGAATAAGTTGAACATAAGTGAGTGGGTTTATCTCTGGGCTTTCTATCCTTTGATCTATATTTTTATAGATCAATATCTATGTCTATATTTCTGTTTTTGTGCCAGTACCATACTCTTTTGATTACTGTAGCTTTGTATTATAGTCTGAAATCTGGGAGACTGATTCTTCCAGCTCCGTTTTTCTTTCTCAAGATTATTTTGGCTATTCGGGGTCTTTTGTGTTTCCATACAAGATGTAAAATATTTTGTTCTAGTTCCGTGACAAATGCCATTGGTAGTTTGATAGGGATTGCATTGAATCTGTAGATTGCTTTGGGTAGTATAGTCATTTTCCCAATGTTGATTCTTCTAATCCAAGAACATGGTATATCTCTCCATCTGTTGGTATCATCTTTAATTTCTTTCATCAGTGTCTTATAGTTTTCTGAATACAGGTCTTTTGTCTCCCTCAGTAGGTCTATTCCTAGGTATTTTATTCTTTCTGTTGCAATGGTAAATGGGAGTGTTTCCATAATTTCCCTTTCAGATTTTTCATCATTAGTGTATAGGAATGCAAGAGATTTCTGTGCATTAATTTTGTATTCTGCTACTTTACCAAATTCATTAATAAGCTCTAGTAGTTTTCTAGTAACATCTTTAGGATTCTCTATGTATAGTATCATGTCATCTACAAACAGTGACAGTTTTACTTCTTGTTTTCCAATTTGGATTCCTTTTATTTCTTTTTGGTCTCTGATTGCTGTGGCTAAAACTTCCAAAATTATGTTGAATAAGAGTGGTGAGAGTGAGCAACCTTGTTTTATTCCTGATCTTACTGGAAAAGGTTTCAGTTTTTCTCCACTGAGGACGATATTGGCTGTGGGTTTGTAACATATGGCCTTTATTATGTTGAAGTATGTTCCCTCTGTGCCTACTTTCTGGAGGGTTTTTACCATAAATCGTTGTTGAATTTTGTCAAAAGCTTTTTCTGTATCTATTGAGATGATCATATGGTTTTTCTCCTTCAATTTGTTGATACGTTGTATCACATTGATTGATTTGCATATATTGAAGAATCTTTGCATTCCTGGGATAAACCCCACTTGATCATGCTGCATGATCCTTTTAATGTGCTGTTGGATTCTGTTTGCTAGTATTTTGTTGAGGATTTTTGCATCTATGTTCATCGGTGATATTGGCCTGTAGTTTTCTTTTTTTGTAATGCCTTTGCCTGGTTTTGGTATCAGGATGTTGGTGGCCTGGTAGAATGAGTTTGGGAGTATTCCTCCCTATGCTATATTTTGGAGGAGTTTGAGAAGGATACGTGTTAGCTCTTCTCTAAATGTTTGATAAAATTTGCCTCTGAAGCCATCTGGTCCTGGGGTTTTGTTTGTTGGCAGAATTTTAATCACAGTCTCATTTCAGTGCTTGTGATTGGTCTGTTTATATTTCTTATTTCTTCCTGGTTCAGTCTCAGAAAGTTGTGCTTTTCTAAGAATTTGTCCATTTCTTCCAGGTTGTCCATTTCATTGGCATATAGTTGCTTGTAGTAATCTCTCATGATCCTTGGTATTTCTGCAGTGTCAATTGTTACTTGTCCTTTTACTTTTCTAATTCTATTGATTTGAGTCTTCTCCCTTTTTTTCTTGATGACTGGCTAATGGTTTATCAATTTTGTTTATCTTCTCAAAGAACCAGCTTTTATTTTTATTGATCTTTGCTATTGTTTTCTTTGTTTCTAGTTCATTTATTTCTGCTGTGATCTTTATGATTTCTTTCCTTCACTAACTTTGGGTTCTGTTTGTTCTTCTTTCTCTAGTTCTATTAGGTATAAGGTTAGATGGTTTATTTTTGATTTTTCTCATTTCTTCAGGTAGGATTGTATTGCTGTAAACTTCCCTCTTAGAACTGTTTTTTGCTGCATCCCATAGGTTTTGGGTCATCTTGTTTTCATTATCATTTGTTTCTAGGTATTTTTTGATTTCCTCTTTGATTTCTTCAGTGATCTCTTGGTTATTTAGTAGTGTATTGTTTAGCCTCCATGTGTTTGTATTTTTTACAGATTTTTTCCTGTAATTGATATCTAGTCTCATAGTGTTGTGGTCAGAAAAGATACTTGATATGATTTAAACTTTCTTAAATTTACAAAGGCTTGTTTTGTGACCCAGGATATGATCCATCCTGGGGAATATTCCATGAGCACTTGAGAAGAAAGTGTATTCTGTTGTGTTGTTTTTGGATGGAATATCCTATAAATATCAGTTAAGTCCGTCATGTTTAATGTGTCATTTAAAGCCTGTGTTTCCTTATTTATTTTCATGTTGGATGATCTGTCCGTTGGTGAAAGTGGGGTGTTAAAGTCCCCTACTATGATTGTGTTACTGTTGATTTCCCATTTAAGGCTGTTAACATTTGCCTTATGTACTGAGTTACTCCTATGTTGGGTGCATAAATATTTACAATTGTTATATCTTCTTGTATTGATCCCTTGATCATTATGTAGTGTCTTTCTTTGTCTCTTGTAATAGTCTTTATTTTAAAGTCTATTTTGTCTGATATGAGAATTGCTACTCCAGCTTTCTTTTGATTTCCATTTGCATGGAATATCTTTTCCTTCCCCTCACTTTCAGTCTGTATGTGTCTCTAGGTCTGAAGTAGGTCTCTTGTACACAGCATATATACGGGTCTTGTTTTTTTATCCATTCACCCAGTCTATGTCTTTTGGTTCGAGCATTTAATCCATTTAGATTTAAGGTAATTATTATTATTATTTTTTTTTTTTTCGGTATGCGGGCCTCTCACTGTTGTGGTCTCTCCCATTGCGGAGCACAGGCTCTGGACACGCAGGCTCAACAGCTATGGCTCACAGCCCCAGCCGCTCCGCGGCATGTGGGATCTTCCCAGACCGGGGCACGAACCCGTATCCCCTGCATCAGCAGGCGGACTCTCAACCACTGCGCCACCAGGGAAGCCCTTAAGGTAATTATTGATATGTATGTTCCTACTACCATTTTCTTAATTAGTTTGTGTTTGTTATTGTAGGTCTTTTCCTTCTCTTGTGTTTCCTGCCTAAAGAAGTTCCTTTAGCATTCGTTGTAAAGCTGGTTTGGTGGTGCTGAATTCTCTTAGCTTTTGCTTGTCTGTAAAGTTTTTAATTTCTCCGTCAAATCTGAATGAGATCCTTGCTGGCTAGAGTAATTTTGGTGGTAGGTGTTTTCCTTTCATCACTTTAAATATATCATGCCACTCCCTTCTGGCTTGCACAGTTTCTGCTGATATATCAGCTGTTAACCTTATGGGGATTCCCTTGTATGTTATTTGTTGTTTTTCCCTTACTGTTTTTAATATTTTTTCTTTGTATTTAATTTTTAATAGTTTGATTAATATGTGTCTTGGCATGTTTCTCCTTGTATTTATCCTGTATGGGACTCTCTGTGCTTCCTGGATTTGATTGACTATTTCCATTCCCATATTAGGGAAGTTTTCAACTGTAATCTCTTCAAATATTTTCTCAGTCCCTTTCTTTTTCTCTTCTTCTTCTGGGACTCCTGTAATTCGAATGTTGGTGTGTTTAATGTTGTCTCAGAGGTCTCTGACACTGTCCTCAATTCTTTTCATTCTTTTTTCTTTATTCTGCTCTGTGGTAGTTATTTCCAATATTTTATCTTCCAGGTCACTTATCTATTCTCCTCAGTTATTCTGCTCTTGATTCCTTCCAGAGAATTTTTAATTTCATTTATTGTGTTGTTCATCATTGTCTGTTTTCTCTTTAGTTCTTCTACGTCTTTCTTAAACATTTCTTGTATTTTCTCCATTCTATTTCCAAGAGTTTGGATCATTTTTACTATCATTACTCTGAATTCTTTTTCAGGTAGACTGACTATTTCCTCTTCATTTGTTTGGTCTGATGGATTTTTACCTTGCTCCTTCATCTGATGTGTGTTTCTCTGTCTTCTCATTTTGCTTAACTTACTGTGTTTGGGGTTTTCTTTTTGCAGGCTGAAAGTTCGTAGTTCCCGTTGTTTTTGGTGTCTGCCCCCAGTTGGTTCAGTGGGTTTTGTAGGCTTTCTGGTGGAGGGGACTGGATCTTGTCTTTCTGTTGGATAGGACTGCATCTGGTGGTGTGTCTGTGACCTAGTTATGATTTTAGGCAGCCCCTCTGTTAATGGGTGGGGTTGTGTTCCTGTCTTGCTAGTTGTTTAGCATAGGGTCTCCAGCACTGTAGCTTACTGGTCGTTGAGTGGAGCTGGGTCTTAGTGTTGAGGTGGAGATCTCTGGGAGAGCTTTTGCCATTTGATATTACGTGGAGCTGGGAGGTCTCTGGTGGACCAATGTCCTGAACTCAGCTCTCCCACCTCAGAGCCACAGGCCTGACACCAGGCCAGAGCACCAATACCCTGTCAGCCACATGGCCAGGTATGTGGGTAGTTTCTTGCCTTTTGGAAAGTCTGAAGTCTTCTGCCATCGTTCAGTAAGTGATCTGTAGGAGTTGTTCCACATGTAGATGTATTTATGGGGAGGAAGGTGATCTCCTTGTCTTACTCCTCTGCCATCTTGAAGGTCTCCCTCCAAAGGTGTTGCGTGCAGTGTCAACTATCTGGCTTCACCACAGTTTGTATTTTCTTATTCTGGAATTGTGAAGGCTGTTGATTTGAAATGTCAGTGAATGGTGACATTGACCACAATGAGTGGAAGTATACAAAGTTCTCATTTATTTTGAATATGAAGTGATTGGAATTTTGTTGCCTTTGTTTTTTAGGCTCCTGAATAATAATATTGAATCCTGTCATGGTCAGTAATAATGGATTCATGTCTGACATGGAAAACCCTTTCTGTCAGTCCCATCACTTGAATGCATCTAAAGTGTTAGCATTCGTAGAAAGCAAACATCAGACTCAGTAACCTTTATACTTAGACATAGTCTAAGCAAATTATTTCTAACTTTCCAGGGTAGACAATAAAAAGACTGGACATGGAGTCTGAGTATTTATACTAGCACTTTATTCTTTTGGAATATATGTAGGCAAATCAACTCAGAATGATAAAGAGTCTGAGCCCATCTGAAAGACAAAGAGTGAGCACTGTGTGTGTTTTTGAATATTTTCCATTTTATATTCTTGGCTGTATTCAGAGATATTTTATATTCTTGACTAAAGTGGGTAATGACTATACAGTTCACATACCACTGTCTAATATATGTTTAATTAATATTGTATAAGAGGCTTGCTGTGGCTTTTTATGCAAACAGGACCATAAGCATATCTGTAGGTTTTCTTTTCTTTCTTACTTCTCTCTTTTGGAGTTTTGCTCTCCTGAGGTACAAAACTGAGCAACAAAATTACTTTAAAGAGGGTTTATGAATCACAAAGGAGAATTCTTTATGCACCTTGTTTCCATATGAAAGTGGCAACATTTGTGCATAAATGGCTTGCATCATTTTTTTATGAATTGGGTCTTAAGTGCTCTTGATTGTCCTTGGTATTCAGTTTTTAGTCATTAAGTAGTGTTGAAACAACAGGAGGAGAAAAAGGAAACATTTTGTACCTGTGGTACACACTTGGGCAACACAGCTTTATATAGCTACGCTCTTATCCTTTTATATGTATAAATTATGCAGGGACAAAGACAAGTGTGAATTGATGAAAAGGCAAATAATATATTTCTGAAACATTAATAGTAGAAGCCATATCAGGATAAAAAAAAATTGCCTTGACTTTTTTATTTGATTCACCTGCACTCTCATATTTTGCCAATCTACATGGCTCTGTTAACAGAATTAGGTTGCTCCGGATGAAGAAAGGAATAATTATCTTCCGAACTGTAGGGTAATATGTCACCCCTCTTACCACATTACCTAATAGTCACCCCCAATGGCTGAGGAAGAGGGGTATGACCTATAAATTATTTTAATTTTTCTTTTAGTGCTGTATTATTTTATATTTCAGAAAAAGGTGAGAGCTTTGGAACAAGAGGAATATTTCTTTAGGACATTCAAAAAATACATAAGAGAAGAATCTAGAGATTTCTCTATTTCCCTCTCTGTTTTGTGCTGAATTGTATCTTTCCCCCACCCTTCTAACCAAATTCATATGTTGATGCTCTAATCCCTAGTACTTTAGAATGTGACTGTATTTGGACATAGGGCCTTTAAAGAGGTAATTAGAATTAAAAGAGATCCTACGGGTGGGCTCTAATCCAATATGATTGGTGTTCATCTAAGAAGAGATTATTACACCAACATGCACAGAAGGAAGATGGGAGCTCAGAAGAAACCAACTCTGCCAACATCTTGTCCTCAGATTTCTAGCTACCAGAATTGTGAGAAAACTAATTTCTGTTGTTTAAGCCACCCAGTCCCTGGTATTTGTTATGGCAGCCCTAGCAAACTAATGTAGTCTCCAATTCCAGGTTATGAGGACACTGGATATAGATGAGAATAACTTTTCCCCTATCCATTGAGGTAATGGAGGGGAATGAGTTCTCAGGGTGGAACTTCCTACCACTTGTGTCCATCTAATGCTAAACACACTTCTTTCTAATACTTCCTGAACCCTCAGCTCATATACTGCAGATTCATGGAGCACTTTCTTATTTCTCAAACTATTATCACCAATAATCTTATTTAGATTTATTGTGTAAGGTAAACTTTATTTCTATTTTTAGATGGTAAAGCAAAGGTGAAAATATACTGTCTGAATTTAGTTAAGGCAGAGATCTCCATGTTTGATATTTACCCCCTAGATCCTGCTGCTTCCATGTTATTGCCTGAAACATGGATGGGAGGCTAAAGGACTAAATGGTATGTGATACGCACGCAGTAGCTATTTGAGGAACTAACACATGTTTTCTCTGTCGAGAAGCTCCCAAATAATCAAAAGGAAAATACATTGAAGGGCTTACACAGAACATAATTACAATGATTACATGATCCCATGCCCTGAAGAAATATCTCCTTTGCAGTGGTGTGAGGTGACTTAGATTTTTCACTCTCTGTCCACTCAGGGTCACCTTTTGTGACTATATCACTTCTCTGTACTGTTATCACCAAAAGTGTATGTACAGCCAATTCTATTTCTAATTCTTGATCTCACTTTAGAATTATCCTCACAACTAATTCAAGTGAAGATAGCAGTGGGTGGTAAGAGACTGATGTTTTACTCCTTCATCTGCAAATAAAATCAGGCAACTGGAATCATGTCACATTACCTAGGAAAGGAAGCTCTGATAGTGGGATTTCAAATATTGCAGTAAGCCTGTAGAGGAATTTTTCAGCTCAAATCTT
The DNA here is from genome assembly GCF_008692025.1 of Phocoena sinus. NCBI lineage: Eukaryota > Metazoa > Chordata > Mammalia > Artiodactyla > Phocoenidae > Phocoena > Phocoena sinus. Next base: position 134,190,975 of record NC_045765.1, on the reverse strand, counting down.
GGAGATGGCTGCCAGCCTATGACATATGGGGAGCAGCTATTGTGTACCCAACACTGGACTAGTAACATATATAGTAATATAATGCCCTCTAAATTGTTGTCAAATTTTGCCAAATGGATAAAGTAAAGAAAAATGCACAAGTCCAGGAAAGTAAATAACATGAATACTAACTACTGAATTTTAATAAGAATGTGATTAAAATTCAATAAGACTCATCAGAAAAGGGTGAATTTTCACCAGAGATTTTGGAAATTCGAGGTATGAGAAATAGAAAACAATGGAAGTAAGACAATATCTTGGATGTAGTAAAGATGTTTTACTTAAAGATGGTAGTTAAGATTCCATAACACATCTTTTATACATGTCCTAAATAATAGCTCATGTGTGGGAACTGAGTTTTGCTGTTCTCTTATGAAATCAATCAGAAACTAATCCTTCTGCTCTATCTTACTACAAATATTAATCATATAAGCATTTTCATTATCTCTATTTTGCATTCAAAATTTGGTTTTGTTGAATGCTAAATTGAATACTAATCCCTCATACTAACTTTATACTTTCAGATATCCCGTGGGATCTGAGACCAGAGCAATAGTAATAGTAATAATAACAATAAAAACAGAAAGTGGTAATAGCTTACCTGTACAGAGCACTTACTATGGGGCTAGTGCTATACTCTGAATGCGTTCTCTCTTTTCACTGTCATAAATTCTGTTATTATTCTTGCTTTACTTATTAGCACAATTGAGGATTATATAAGAAATTTCTCAAAGTCACACAACTAATAAGAAGCAGAACCATGATTTGAATTGGATTATTTAATTCCAGATAGAATGCGTTGTCTCATTCCACAGAATGAGGCAATAGAAGAGGTTTGGGGAATAACAACAGTACATGGCAAAAGCATTAGCTTATAAAATTAATGAAATAAATTAGTCGTAACATAGATAACATAGATAATAGTTAATTAATCCAAATGCTCTGTGTAATTAGTTGATGAAGATTGAGGGCCTCTGCTGAATTTCCCACACCCCATGTTGCTATCAAATTCAGTTCCATTTTGTTCTTTCAAGTTGACAACAAATAGATCTGCTAGACTTTAAACAATAGTTGTTTTAGGAGTCTTTTTTATCATAGATAATTTTAATTGATATGCTTTCTATTAAAATGCCAATTAAACTTGATTTTTGTCTTTTATTATTTAAAATAGGTACTGAATAATTTTGAGGCAGATATAAAACCACAAATGTTTAATGAAGTAAATTGCTTATGGAGATCCTGCTTAATTAGTTCAGTCACTAGCTGCCGCTCCTAATTTGATAACTAGATTTCCTGCATTTGTAAAATACCACATTTGGTATGAATTTAACCCTGACAGCCACTAGTTTTATATCTCATGGCTACACTGGCTCTGTAAATATTTCTTTCACACACATTTTAATTTCCATATGTACCACATTACTATTTTTCTGTCAATTTATGGTTTATTCAAAAATTATCTTTTGCTACATAATTTTTAATTAAATAAAATTGCTTGTTTGTTACTGAGTTTGTTATTTTGATCTTTATCTTGCAGTCAAAAATCTTATAAAAATCTCTTATTTTTTTCAAGAAACCCTTCTGGGATGTTCACAACATCCCTGCTAAGCCTGAGTTTCTGTCTACCTACTTGATTTTTTTTCAACATGACCTCCTACATTCTGTCTTTTTTGTAAGCTAGATTCAAATCTGAGCCTACAAACTCCTCCCCAACACTCACTCATTCCTTTCTCTAGTTCAGTTTTGCTTTATTGTGTAATGAGGCAATAAACTCATACTCTAGGTCTAAAATGTAGAAGAGCTAAGTTAGGTTAAAAGCAATTCATATTAAGAAATGTGGAATTACTCTCTCATGGTTTTTTTTGTTTGTTTGTTTTTTTGAATTTCATCATCAACATAGGGAATAAAGAGATTACTTTTCAAAATTCAAAATAATTTTTTTCCTTTGTGAAAAGACAAACAAGAGCTTAAGGGTAATATCTTGACTTTTTAAAGACATAATTAAGAGTTCTAAGGACATTCTTTTTAACAAAAACCAAATATAATTCTATTATTCATCCTCCTTTTCAAAAAAGAATTAGTCATCATGTAATACATGTATGAAATTTGAGTAATTAAATTATTACTGAAAAAGAAAGTCTCTGGATGATATTACTTGTGACAAAGAACATGGATTTGGGGGGAAAATATTATAATGGAATAGATTATTAATTAAAATAATTATTGCTTAAAGGATATTATGATGGTCCACATAGAATATGAAGACTAATAGCTAAATAAACTTGCACAATTGTATTTATTTATAGTTTCCTAAAGGCGCATACATTGGACAACTTCATGGAATATTCAAAAGGTATAGAAAAAAGAAAAGATCAGGATTATAGCTTCAGCAGATTCTGCAAGTGCTCACCAGTATTTGTGGTCTAGTTTTCCGTTGGGTATGTGACCAGACTACATTTCCCAGTTTCCCTGGCATGTAAGAGCAGCCCAGTGGCTGGTCCATATTAATTGGCTTAGGTAGCAGTGATGGGTATCATTTCTGGTTATGTGATTATTAAGATCCTTATTCTCTCTCCTCATCTAAGGGCCTGATGCATAGGGCTTAGTGAATACCCATGACACCTTTTAGTGGGGGGCAGAAGCATAAGACAGAAGGAACTGTTTCTGCCCAACTGTGTGATGCAAAGAATGAACCCCCTCCAACCCAGCCCCTACCCACCCCTGCAGACAGTAACTTGGAGCTAATGTCAAAAGCTAAAGTCACTTATACTATAAATGTACTATAAAATTCAGTGTAAAAATTACGTTTAAAGAGCTAACATAAAGAATGTGTAAATTCTATGTATTTTTCTTTTACTTTTCCTAATAATTTTGTATATTAACACTTCAGAGCCTCAAATAACTGAGTACACTTAAGTTTAGATTACAGAAAAAAATACTTCTTTATTGCTACCCACCTACTTGCCACCACTCCTTTCCTTCATCCATTTCTCAGAAAAACTTAGTAAAAAAAAAAAAAAGTGGTTAAAAACTTAAGACATTGTAAGACAAATAGAGTTGTAAAAATAGAAAGAGGAGAAAAACATTTTTAAGCCGCATTTTTACATTCAGATAAACAAAATAAAGGTCACACTTTAGGTATTGCCACCAACGTATTTGCAAATCTGACTTTAGGATTAATCAGTGTGTGATTGTTTTCACTTCCCTTTCTGTTTGGACCTTCCTCTCCACAACTCAACAAGCCCCTGTAAATATGTTTGCTTTGTTTTATTTACTACTGTTAGGAGAGATATTCACTCTTTTTTTCTGCCTTTGTTGTTGTTGTTGTTTGATTCTCTGTAAAAATGATCAATGCTCTTCTAATTACCTGACACCTTCTTCCTACCTGTTTGTCTTGATTCCCTTTTCCCACTAGGGTCCCAGAACAGAAAGTAACTTGAATGTTTGAGATGGAGTGGGAGGGTCAGGCACAATTGTGGGTAGGTTTCATTTCTAAACCCCATTCCATCAAACCCAGGGTTTAACTTTGCCTATATAACTGTGTGCTTCCCTTCCTTCTTACAGAGTATCCTAAAGCAGAGATTGAAAGCCCAGACTTTCTTTCCTGCATCTTCCATTATGCATTCCAAGGATGTTTGCTTTACCTAAAGTTTCTCTTCTTATCCTCTAGACAAGCTTTTGATTCTTAATCCCCATAATTTTGAGAATGAAATACTTAAGACTGATTGAAGAATAAAACATATATGGGAATGAGTTCCAATGTGTCAGCACACACAATGTCAGGAGTGGCAATAATCATAGACTAAGTAAATATTGATTCTAAATTAAGACATGCTAGATTAATGTGTTCATGCTTTTTATTGTTTTGTGGGTGTTTTTAAATTACAGAAATAGTTTGTCAAAATTTAAGACAAATAACGTTCATTAAAGAAGACTCTTCTTATAAAAATTATGAACAATTAATAAAATGTTAATTAGTTTGATATTTTGTTTATGTCCTTTCTGTTAGGTATTTCCCACCAAATGTGGATGTGTCTTTAAAATTGGACCAGGAAATTTGTACCTAGAACATTTGATTTGACATTATATTTGGACCTGGCAGTCAAAGCTGTAGGAATAAAATATGGTAGAATCTTTTATTTGGCCAGTTTGAACAAAGACAAAATGGAAATAGTTGGATTCATCATAATTATGAAATAGCTAGTCCATGTACAAAAAAAACCCCAAAGATACTATTCTTTCACCATCTTACCTTCTGACTTGAAAGTACTATTCCTAGTCACTCTAGACTTAAAAAAATTGAAGGATGTAATTACTTAATTTTCCATTTTGATTCTATGTCACTTATCTACCTACAAAAACTAAAGTATGCTTATCCCACATTAGTATAGAGGTATAATGGACAATGGACAAGATTTGCAGCACGTGTCGTCATGCATAGCTTATAAGTAGCAAATTCTATTTAATTATTATAAATATGACTCCTTTAAATTCAAATTGCCAGTATCCTTATCTAATCTGTTTAAGAGAAAAGCATAGTAAAGTTTTCTTTCAGGGTTAGGAGTGAAGTTTCCAGAGGAATAAACTTTACATACTCCTTTATTCCACATTCTCTAACATCATAATAACTAAAATTCATGTGAAACTAAAATGAGATGAAAATAAGCAAAAGAAGAAAGAAAATATAGTAAAAATACTGATTAGGTAATGAAATATTCATATAATTAAAGCAAAGATGTTTTTCCTCCTGAATTAGTTTAGCTGTTTATTTAACTACACCTTTCACTTGGCTTTTAAAGTAAATATTGAAATAGTCCTAATATAATATAAATTTGTCATTTATTTTTCTTAATCTAATTCCAAACTGAGGGAAATTTTCAAAATTACTTGGTACGCGTTGTTTGTAACGAAGATGCCAGAATATCAAAACAAGAATTCAACTCTGACTTTTCTTATAAAGCAAAGTCTTTGGCAACCTTTGCATATTACTTTTGTTCCTGACCACTTCATTCTTAAAGATCAATCCTTTCATGAAACCGTCTTCCTTCCATGATCACATCAGGATGACCACCCTAATACCACTGAAACACCTTTAGATTCAGAATTATAGATTATGCCAGGAAATATATTCATCGTGCACATGTCAATCATTTGTAAAAAGAAAGGACTAACATCTTTAACTTAGAAAGTAAAGTTTTTAATCATAAAAGCAATACATGTATATAGGTATTCAGTTATAGATTCCCCCAAAAAATACTAAATAAATAAAAACCAGGTTTATTAATAAGCATACAAGGAGGGAAATGAATTATATTATCAAATTGACTTCTTCATGGACAGCAGTGAGACCCAAGTCACAGTAATAAATAAAAGGAATATGTTATACATGTGATTGAGGAAGGAAAGGGATTTTGATTATATTAATTAACAGTGTTTGCCTTAGGAAAAGAGTTTAAGATTTAAAAGAAATAACAAAAACATAACTAACAATTCTTAGCATTTAATGTACCATCTCTGTGGTAACACTCTGAAAGTTATGTGTGAAACAATCACAATTTGGTATCATGACCACCGCTTGTCAGAGTCTATTCCAAGATCAGCCACTTACACCTGGTTTACATAACAGAAAAAAGATTCGTCTTGGGTGTTTCTTGCCCCTGGTGTTGTGTTTCCTTTTCTTAGAGATGTATCTCCTTGGTCAGTAGATTGACTTTATTAAAACGATGAGTATTCAGTGGACCTCTTATTTTAATGCAAGTATTAGAAACTCAAAATATACATTACAAATAATTAAAACCATCTAATGATGATTTTAAGGTCAAATTATTTGAGAACTAAATACAGACCTAGAATTTTTAAAAAAATGATTATCACAATTATAATTTCTTCACATTTCTGCATGGCTATTTTTTGAAGAAATCTCCCAGATTTATGAAATCTATGTGCAAAGGTAATAGCACCAGACTATATGATTTACATAAAAACACCTACATAATTTACATAAAAGTATTTAAAGTATTTTTTTAAGTTAATTCTAGTGCAAACTGTTGACAGTTGTCTTACTACATAAAAAACAAAATCAAGTCAAAATACCAGTGTACCAGGTTTTTGATTATGTTCTCTACTGGATGAATATTATCAACATGCTATCATATTTCCAACCTCCAAAGGCCACATAGAATTAAAATGCTACAAACATAGCACAAAGTAGCCTATTGCAATTCAAACTTTCACTTTTCAATTTATTTCTTAAATATTGTCATTTTCATATTTGTTTTCTAAAACTACATATAATTGAAATTTTTGCAGTTTAAAGGAAGAATTATTTTCTTTATTAGTAGTAACCATTTGGCTAGATCTATCAGGGTTTTAAATATTCTTGGACATAGCTTGGAAAGTTTTTGCGAAAAAAAAGATTTTCAGTGAGCAATGAATATTTGTGGTAATTTACAAGCTACTTTTCTTATTCACAATTTTTTTGGAAAGAGCAGTATACATTTGACAAGGTTAAAATACCTATGTGTGTTTATTAACATGTGTAAATTTTATATATATGTATACATACGCATAATATATATTATGGCTAAATATCTTGTCATTTTATTTAAATGAGAAAATGTGCATTGTGATTTTAAGAAGAAAGTATGCATAAATACAAAGTATAAAAAGATATATACAATGATATGTTAAGAATCATTATTTTGGGGATACATGATTACGGGTAATATTTGTTTTCGTCTTTGTTTCTTTGTACTTCAACATCAGTGTTTGTCACATTTTGGGGACGGATCTTCTTGGAGAAACACCGGAAAGCACAGCATGTCAAGATGTCAAACGAATGTTTAAAAAGATAGTGGAGAATTTGACAACATATGAATGAGGTCCAGTGACCTTTCTGGGGCAATCAGGCCTCTTTTGCCATGAACTGCAGAATTTAAGTTGTGCTGCAAAGCTGAAGAGAAGATGGAATCAGGGAATGCTCAAAGTGTAAAAGCAGAGTGAGAAAATGGGCTCCATGAGGGAAACTATGAGGTTTACTTGAATGAACTTATGTAACAGGGTTCCATCTAAAGGGCTATGAATATGCCAGAGTGAAAATGTTTAATAACATTACACTTTCACATCAGAAGGCTATACCTTGAGAATTTTGTTGTGGTGGTGGTGCTGATTGTTTTGCCCTGTTTTACTGATTTTATTTGTTTTCCTCTGTATGTGGTACAAAGGAATATATCACACTTGAACCTGTACATGTTCTTAATAGAGTCAAATGTGGTAGTGAGAGAAGGGCAAGGTGAGGTCCAATACTTAATTTCTTAAATTATTTAAGCAATTGTGCAAGTATTTGATAGAGCAATTCAACAAAATCAATCAACAAAATTTATTTCAACAAAAATTTTGTACAGATTTACTATAAAATAAAAATTAGAACATAATATTAGCAGAAAGGACTTACATTTCAGTAATATATTTTGTTTTCCATAAGAAAAATCTAACTTAAAATTTTAACAATATTAATAAGTTATTTATAAAGTGAATTTAGGGCTTTAGTGAATACCATTTCCTTTCAGCATCTGTTTTAGAGGAAGAATTCAAAAATTTAGTGCAAAAATACTTTAAATATGCATACTTTATGTATATTTAAAAAATTGTCAGCCATGTGTAAACTACTTCAACATACAATGACCACGACAAGACTTAAGGTAAATTGTTGGTACAGAGGAAAGGCTACTTTGAGTTCTGCAAATATGTACCGTGTGTCTGAGCTCAACTTTTGATCTAGTTTTTCTATACAAGTTGTATTTAACATCTTTGATCTCCAAGTTAGTGATCTAATCTGCTGTATAACTGAGCTTTTATTGATCTGTTCTCATGCTAAGCAAATCAAGTCTCACTTTTATGGGGTAGATTGAAAAAGATAGTAAAACTGCCTCTGAGACAGCAGTTTAAATCTGTGCAATAACAGTGAAAGCAAGAGATAAGACTTTTATTACACTGCCAAACTTCACATGAACTCAAAGTGTCATTAAATAGGTATGTGTCATTTACCACAGATATTTATTTTACTAGAGAGCATGGTTACCACCCATTTGGCAATGTAGTGTATTTTCTACCATCATAGAATATATTGCTTGTCCAGGTACCTGCAATGATGGTGACATTAGGTGCATAACATAGCATTCTTTTTGAATAAGTTATTTATTCTGATTGAGCACTGTCTGCATTTCCTTGTTTCTTTCCTTTTGGTATAGTATCAAGAGCAACAGAGAAGAGGTTTATGCTGGGCTGCCTTTGTAATTTTGATTTTTAAAGCCATGTTCATGGAATAAAAAACCAATATGATTTGACTATCTTCATTTGTCCCCCATAGCAGTACTCCTGCTGTTCCAAGTGATTGTTTTTTTCACAAAAATGAAAGAAGGGGATGAAAAAATTGAAACTCAACTAACTAATATTGATAGATTGTCACTTGCACTCTAAAGGACACTTTTTCTGTTGGAGCTGAAAATAAGAATTTAGAAAACATGGATGCAGGAATTGTGGTAGTTTGGAGATATGATGGACTGTAATAATAGCACCAAAGACATATTTATATAGAATTTCATGTCTCTACTTATGAGTGTACTCAAAAATTTTTAATGCAACAGTAACAAACAATAAATACATCATCATAAAGCAGTTACCTGTTATTGCATGGTGTACAGCATATTTGGAAAACTTCTGAAAAGAAGAAAACTTTTACCATAATTCCAAAATTCAGAGAAAATCTCCGTTAGAAATTTTATGTTTTAATTTCTGTTATTTTCTACAGATTTTTTAAAATTAAAATTATTAGATTGATAAAATATTAAATTCTTATTTTTCCAGTTTAATATTTACTTCTTTAAATTTATAGGTTTTTAAAGGCTTTATAAATATCCTATCATATGGACACCATAATTTATTTTATCATTCATTCAGTGTTGACCATTACAATTTTTTCAAGTTAAATACTGCTACAATAAACATTGTTGTGTCAAAATCTTTAACTGCAAAAATCTTTAACCTTAACTTAGATTTTCAGAAAGGAAATTACTGGATTGAAGAGTATAAACATTTTGATATATTTTGCCGAATTGCTTCCCAGAAAGGTAATGTCAATTGTTAATACCTTTGGTCTTTTGTGAGAGCCATCTGACTCTACCTTCCTTGCATCACATAATTTGTTAAGCCTTTCCTGTTTGATAAACAAAGGAAAGTATTTCATTTTAAGTTAACATTTTTCATTAATAAGCTGAATATATTTCATATGTTTGTTACCTAGTTTTATTTCATTTTGTGAATTATATTTATGTCTACTTGAATCTCAGTGTCTCCTTATCTATTGTTAGTACTTCTTTTTTAGTAGTCTTATTTTAAGAAATTTTATTGTATTATCCAATTTGTTTTCTATTGTCATGTTTACTATTAATTTTAGTCCTGTTTTCATTTGGTAACCAGGAGTTTAAATATCTATATTTGTAATGAACAATATATTTCCCTCTGTTTCAACATATTCAAGCTCAGCAAGTATTTTTCCGTCCAAAAAGCCATGGATATTGTGCTTTATTCTTCTAGCTTTTATGCTTTATCTTTTCCTCCTTAAGTTCTTTGATGCAATTTCAGCTTCTTTTCTTGTATTGTATGAGGCATGGATTCAAATTACTTTGGATATTCAAAGAGCTGGTGAATTCTCTGGTGCTACTTATTAAATAAGAGTATTAACAGTAACTTAATTATAACATAGTTATAACTGTAGTAGACATACTATTTGTATATCACTTTTCCATTTGCTACTGCATCAAAACATATCCGTTGCTTCAGGGTCTTCAAAATCCTCATTTTTAAAGCTTGTAAGGTATTCCTTGTAAATGTAAAGGATGTATAAGAATTTAACAGAAACACATATCTGGACCTTTACATTGCTTTTCATTTTTCAGCATTATGAAAAATGTTGATGTTAACAGCTTTCTAAATGTACCTTTTCCTAATTTTGTATAAGATTCATACAGTATATTCCCAGAGGTGGTATGACAAAAATGATGTGAACTTTTTTAATATTTGAAAAATATTGACAAATATCCTTGCAAAATGTTATATATATTAAAAAATGTCATTGACTATGTAAGAAAGTAACAGTTTCACTGTATTTTCCCTTTTTCTTTTCAGGTTGATTGGATGGCTGAAACCTCATGATTCCTTTTATTGTCTTCCCTCAAGTACTAATGAAGGTTATAATTTTTTGCACAATTTTTTGGGTCATTTTTGGTAGCTACATTTTTTTTCATGTGTAAAATGTATGTGTTGTTCATTTACTGATCTAAGACTTTTAGTGATTACTGTTTTTAGGTCTTTTAAAATTATATATTTAATTATTTATGTAATTTAGCTATAAACTCAAGCTTGTAATGATTGTTGCATACATCTCCCTTTCTGTTTTGATTTATTCATATAGATGTGTTTATTTTTGCATTACTAAATATGTTTAGCATTCTTTTAAATAGACTATGTCATATCTTCTAAAAATATTTAATACATATTCACTTCTATTTTCACCTGTTTTTCATAGCTTGGTTTCTTAATTACTATCTTAAAATATTTTTTACTGTTGTTAAAAATAAAGGTCAGTTATTAAACAAATTTTTGATTTCACTAAAATTCAAAATTTTTCAAAGTTCTTTGATATAAAAATAATCATTTTATTTGATCTTTGTTATTAATTTGAGGGCAACAAGTGCTGAACACCCTAATTCAGAAAAACAATAGTTTTAGTTCAAAACTATTTTGTACACAAATCAATGTACCTTAAAATTAAAAAAATAATTTATAGCTCACATAACTAGAGAGTTCAAAGAGATGAACTTGAATCTGTAGCTGGATCAACATTTAAATAAGGTTACTCTCTAGCTCTTGTGTGACTTCAGGGCTCTGAGTTTCTCTTGCTATATCCCCAAGCCATACAGCCACCATAGACTAAATGACAGTGTCCTAGAGGAACACGACTTCCCTGTAGGGAAAACTGAGTAGAAGTCCCTACCCCTGTGATAGAGAAAGACCAAGGGATGGGACAGTCCTGATGAGGAAGGGATATAGAATCCACAAAATAAAGGAAGTCTTCTTCCTCCCAACACCTCAAGTCATGCATCACTGCATTTCTTCAAGACTGAGTTAAATTCGTATAATTACTTCTTTTGTCTCAGGCTGGTGACAAAATCATTGGTAAGTTCTACCACACTGACATGTCATAGGAAATAGACTTCAAATTCGAGATTCAATTTTAAGGTTGTTTGAGCAAAAGTAATTTTCAAAATAATTTTGTGGTGTTTCTCCTTATATGACATTTCTGTTTGCCACTAAATTTATAGTGCTTTACTATGTCAGAAATATTGTACTCTACTTTGAAAGTTCAAGAAAAGAAGGTTTACCAACATAGCTTGTAGTTCATTAGCACTGTCTATAATGTCAGTTATAAGGACTTGAAATGGGTCTCACTTGTATAGGCAAAAATATCTGCCAAGTAAGCCAACCTAAATAAGTTCTTCCCTATCAAAGAATGACTTCTTTGCTCTGAAAAATAATCTTCAAATTTAAAGTAATTTTATGCATTAATATACGATATTTGTTTTTCTCTTTCTCACTTACTTCACTCTGTATGACAGTGTCTAGATCCAACCACATCTCTACAAATGACCGAATTCCATTCCTTTTTATGGCTGAGTAATATTCCATTGTATATATTACCACATCTTCTTTATCCATTAACACATATATGTGGAACCTAGGAAAATGGTACAGATGAACCAGTTTGCAGAGCAGAAGTAGAGACACAGATGTAGAGAAAAAACGTATGGACACCAAGGGGGAAAAGTGGCGGGGTGGGATGGTGGTGGTGGGATGAATTGGGAGATTGGGATTGACATATATATATATATATATATATATATATATACTAATATGTATAAAATAGATAACTAATAAGAACCTGCTGTATAAAAAAATAAAATTCAAAAAAGTAAAAATAAAGTAATTTTAGGCTTATTTTTGTAAAGAAAATAATCTTCTGTTAATATAAAATAATATTGAATTGAATTTTTTATTTGATTGACCTAGTGTATATGCAACCAAAGCAAATGAGGAGCTGGACAAAGTGGAGAATATTAGTTGCTATAAGAAATGAAACTGCTATCAATTGCTCCATAACCTTCCTGCTTCAAAATATCAGAGAATGCCAGAAATGTTGAAGTAGATGGCACCATTTGACAGAGGTATTGCTTTGGTACTGTTACCCATTGTAAAAGTGTCTATAGTTCTCCCCACCTCCCATAAAGAAAAAAAGTCTATCATCTCCCCACCCTCTGAATCTGGTTTAACCATGAAACTTGTTTGGGCCAAGGGGATTAGCCAAGCAAACAGAGGTTTGAAAAGCACTCGCCCACTGGGCCCTTTACTTTTGCTCTTTGCACTCGGCTGCTAAGTAAGCTCTGGCTAACCTGCTGGATAATGAAAGAACCATGGTCCAGGTAACCCTGTCGCCCCAGACAGTAGCTGGACTGCTGCCAAACCTGTACGTCTTAGACTGCCTCAGTGCTGGCCAAGCCCTAGATGAGCTGCCAGCCGACTGGACACTTGAGAAAGCTCAGCTGAGATGCGCTGAGTCCAGCCGGGACCAACAGAACCGCCCAGTTGTCTTTGTAGATTCATGAGCAATAATACATGTCAGAGGTTTTAAACACCTACGTTTTGGGTGATCTGTTCTGTACTATGAGATAACTGATAGAACTCACCCTAAGTAGCAAACCAGGGAGATTGTTTCAAGGGGACCTGGTATGACTTTTCAATCTGAAGGTACTTCTTTTGCTCAATTTGTGAATTAGCAACCTTGCATAAAACTCCAGGACAAGACTCTTTAATAGAATAAATCCCATTTCAGCCTTTATTAGTAAAGTCTTCTTTTTCCACAGAAATAATCCACACTTTCCCATGGCTAGAGCTAAATTTCTTTTTCTTTTGGATTTCCAACTTTTACTTTTCTTACAAGCAGTAATGAAAACTTTGGCTCCTCTGCGTTTAGTAATGCAAGTTAAAGACATATAAGTTTAGTCTCATCTTTTTCTCTGACTTCTTCCAACTTAAGTTATCCCAGTTTAAAGATATACCCAAGGTCAATAATTATTACAAGGTATGTTTTCTTTTATTCTTATAGCAGAAAAGTATTCTAAATATCAAAACAAAGGGACAGTGGTTGTGTATTACCTGACTGTATACATTGGATTTTCATGTTATCTCATATTTCTTTGGAAGGTAGGAGTAATACCTTATTTGTATAATGTGACATGAATTACTTTTAAAAGACAATTTTCTAAGTAACAAGAAGTGTATTTAAGGGAAAATAATTCCTTCTTCTCCCTTTATTTTTCAACAGCCAGTTTACAGATGCCATAACATTCAACCATGGGCCACAGGTAATAAAACAATATTAGAGGTGTACTATTAAATGAAACGTTGAAAATAAGTTTTAAATAACTTCCATCACAGAAAATTAAGGATAATTGAATTTAATATCAATTGTTCTTGTATATTAATCTCACCTATTATGTTTTTTTAATATATTTCCAAATAGCAAATCATCCTTAAAAATCTAGAATAGGCTTTCCTGACTCATAGCAAATGATTTTTAAAAATAGTTCACATCCCGTTTATTAGTATTTTAATTATTATTGTTCCTATATTATGTTTTTAAAATAGAGACACACAAATATGTATATATACATGTGTGCCTGTGCATAAATGTATACATATTATATATACATATGTAATATATTACATTACAATATATGTATTGTATAACATAGGTTTCCACTTCTGGCTCCACTTTTTTTCAGATGTGTCTATTTTCTTTAGAATTTAGTTGTTCTCTTTCTAACATTTTGAGTTCAACATTTTAGTTCACTATTTTCTTTCTTTTCCACTAGTGAAAATATTGTTGCCTGTGAATTTATCTCTTCAGTACAGGAGAGCATATTTTATTCAACCTATCTGCTAGAAAGAAATATTTTAATCAGCCCATCTGCAATATGAGCACATATTTTTTCCCTTTCTTGTCAGGAATAACATTAGGCTTTTATTTTTAAATTGCAGTATTTATTGTTGATTTTCAAACTTTAAAAAATCTTTCCCCTACTTGCTTATGCTGTTTGGTAGCCGGGTCATGTCTTTATTTTGGGATATATTCTGCATTGTTTCCTATTACCAACAGTACGAACACATGAGCTACAAACAATGGCAACACTATTGTGCACTTTCATCTTGGCTTATATTGGGTAATTTAATAACTACTGTCTCACCTGGAAGAGAGCAGAACACTGAAAGAATGGGGAGGAAGAAACATAAATTTTGAAAGGATGAGAAAAACAATGTTTACAGAATATGAGTGTTTGGTAAAGACACACTACATATCTATGAAATATAGAGAGGCAAGAGGCAATTGTACCTAAGAGGAGAAAAAAGAAGAAAAACGAGGTGGGTACTAATGACTAAGTTCACCTGCTTTAGAATTTCACATAGCCAATAAACCTGTATCCTAGGTTATTCTGTAAGGGAGCTGTGGTATGAAAATGATTTGTCAACTATAGAATATCCTGCAGAAGTCTGGCTCTATGGAAGGATAAATAGGATTATATAAACATATTAAAAATTAATAAAATTAAGAATTTATTTTATGCATTTACTCATTTATATATTCTCATATCAACATGCATACATTAAAATAGCCAACAAAGTTTTATCTCTCAAGAGTAAGACATCTGAAAGTGACTTATCTGGGTATCCAAAGGGTTAGGGAAAACATTTCCAACTGTTTAATGTACAAATTATCCTTTGTTCCTGCCTGCTGCTGTTGGATAGCCAGTAAAAGCATATGGAAACACTAAATCTAGTTACTTTTGTTAGTCAATCATAAAGCACTTTCAGTGCTTCTGAAATTGACAAAGCACTTACAGGTTACAAACCTAATAGGCTTTTTCACACTTCTTTTTTTTTTTTTTTTTTTAACATCTTTATTGGGGTATAATTGCTTTACAATGGTGTGTTAGTTTCTGCTTTATAACAAAGTGAATCAGCTATACATATACATATGTTCCCATATGTCTTCCCTCTTGCGTCTCCCTCCCTCCCACTCTCCCCATCCCACCCTTCCAGGCTGTCACAAAGCACCGAGCTAATATCCCTGTGCCTTGCGGCTGCTTCCCCCCAGCTATCTACCTTACTACGTTTGTTAGTGTGTATATGTCCATGACTCTCTCTCGCCCTGTCAAAACTCACCCCTCCCCCTCCCCATACCCTCAAGTCCGTTCTCCAGTAGGTCTGCGTCTTTATTCCTATCTTACCCCTAGGTTCTTCATGACATTTTTTTCCCTTAAATTCCATATATATGTGTTAGCATACGGTATTTGTCTTTTTCTTTCTGACTTACTTCACTCTGTATGACAGACTCTAGGTCTATCCATCTCATTACAAATAGCTCAATTTCATTTCTTTTTAAGGCTGAGTAATATTCCATTGTGTATATGTGCCACATCTTCTTTATCCATTCATCCGATGATGGGCGCTTAGGTTGTTTCCATGTCCTGGCTATTGTAAATAGAGCTGCAATGAACATTTTGGTACATGACTCTTTTTGAATTTTGGTTTTCTCAGGGTATATGCCCAGTAGTGGGATTGCTGGGTCATATGGTAATTCTATTTGTAGTTTTTTAAGGAACCTCCATACTGTTCTCCACAGTGGCTGAACCAATTCACATTCCCACCAGCAGTGCAAGAGTGTCCCCTTTTCTCCACACCCTCCCCAGCATTTATTGTTTCTAGATTTTTTGATGATGGCCATTCTGACTGGTGTGAGGTGATATCTCATTGTAGTTTTGATTTGCATTTCTCTAATGATTAATGATGTTGAGCATTCTTTCATGTGTTTGTTGGCATTCTGTATATCTTCTTTGGAGAAATGTCTATTTAGGTCTTCTGCCCATTTTTGGATGGGGTTGTTTGTTTTTTTGTTATTGAGCTGCATGAGCTGCTTGTAAATTTTGGAGATTAATCCTTTGTCAGTTGCTTCATTTGCAAATGTTTTCTCCCATTCTGAGGGTTGTCTTTTGGTCTTGGTTATGGTTTCCTTTGCTGTGCAAAAGCTTTGAAGTTTCATTAGGTCCCATTTGTTTATTTTTGTTTTTATTTCCATTACTCTAGGAGGTGGGTCAGAAAGGATCTTGCTGTGATTTATGTCATAGAGTGTTCTTCCTATGTTTTCTTCTAAGAGTTTGATAGTTTCTGGCCTTACATTTAGGTCTTTAATCCATTTTGAGCTTATTTTTGTGTATGGTGTTAGGGAGTGATCTAATCTCATACTTTTACATGTACCTGTCCAGTTTTCCCAGCACCATTTATTGAAGAGGCTGTCCTTTCTCCACTGTACATTCCTGCCTCCTTTATCAAAGATAAGGTGTCCATATGTGCGTGGGTTTATCTCTGGGCTTTCTATCCTGTTCCACTGATCTATCTTTCTGTTTTTGTGCCAGTACCATACTGTCTTGATTACTGTTGCTTTGTAATATAGTCTGAGGTCAGGGAGCCTTATTCCTCCAGCTCCTTTTTTCGTTCTCAAGATTGCTTTGGCTATTCGGGGTCTTTTGTGTTTCCATACAAATTGCGAAATTTTTTGTTCTAGTTCTGTTTCACACTTTTTAAAGCAAATATTACATTGTGTATCTTAAACCCCTATAAGCAGTCCATCTCCTGTAATCACTGAAATCACAATGCATTGTTGTGGCATAATAGGCAGCACAATTTAAGAGAAAAATGAAAATAATTTATTTCAATGGTGAAATGGAATTTCAAGTTTACAAAGATTAAGGAAAGTGACAGATTTTAAAGTTTATAATAATGCAGTAGTTAGACCAATATAGTAATTGTAATTTTAAGGCTACTTTAAGGCCCTTTTATTTTTTTAAATTTATTTATTTATTTTTGGCTGTGTTGGGTCTTCGTGTCTGTGAGAGGGCTTTCTCTAGTTGCAGCGAGCGGGGGCCACTCTTCATCGCGGTGCGCGGGCCTCTCACTGTCGCGGCCTTTATTGCTGCAGAGCACAGGCTCCAGGCGCACAGGCTCAGTAGTTGTGGCTCACGGACCCAGTTGCTCCGCGGCATGTGGGATCCTCCCAGACTAGGGCTCGAACCCGTGTCCCCTGTATTGGCAGGAAGACTCTCAACCACTGCGCCACCAGGGAAGCCCCTACTTTAAGGCACTTAATGAATTAATTTGCAAATCGTTCCTATCAAGTACAAAAATCTTATCTCTTTTTCAAAGGGGGTGATAGAATACAATTATTTCTAAATAAGACTTAACTGTGGAATTTTCTCAAAATTCAGCACATTAATTTCCCTACACAATTACTTAGTGACAATTTTTCACCATCTCTAGCAAAGAGGTACATCAAGAGTTATGAGATTCAGAGGGATCAATAATCTGTACAGGAAGCACTGATAAATCAAAGAAGAGATGATTATCAATTCATCCATCCATTCATCTCTCCACTCATATAATAAGAAGATTAGAATTTAAGATTAACAGCCTATGAGTTGAAATAACAAATATCAAGGCAATTTTGAGCAAATACCAAAGCAATCTTTCCACGTTTTCCCTGATTTGTGAGTAAATTGCCAATAATTCCTGCTGAATGATTTCATTTTGATAATAGCCAACCCATATTCTTCATCCTAAGTGCCACAGATCCTATTCCCCAAGTTGTACAGTCTTTCTGCTCTTCTCCATCATTCCTTGTTACATCATCTCTCCTTCCTCAAGCAATTGCAGTTCAACTTATCCTCCTAAAACCAATCATGCCACTTTCCTGTTAAAAAGCTTCTATACTAAATGTCTTAATTTAGCCTTGTAGCCATCATCTGGCCATATACATTATAATATACTGTATTTTCCTATATACTTCAATAATCTCATTCTAATAGTTTTTTTTAACAAGTGAAATTTGAAAAAGTAAAATGCACAGATCTTAATATACTCTTCAGGTTTTCACTAATATTCACATTTGGATAACCAACACCTGAATTTAAATATGAAAAAGCACATATCGGGCTTTTTTGTGGAGAGGCCACAACAGTGAGAGGCCCGCAAACTGCAAAAAAAAAAAAAAAGCACATCACAGAATTTTTCTTAGGACCACCCTCCATAGACACTGTTCTGATTTCACCATTGTTAGTTTTGACTATTCTTGAAATTAATATAAATGAAATCAAACAGTGTACACATTTTGGAATTTGTCTTCTTTCAATAACCATAAATATTTTTGTACAAATCTTTTTCTTGATATATGTTTTTATATTTCTTTGGTAAACAAAGAGGAGTGAATTGCTGGGCCATTAAGTATTTTAAAGTTTATAAGAAACTGACAAAAGTGTTTTTCAAAGTACCAATTTATACAACCACAAGCAATGAACAAGATTTTCAGTCCCACATGCTTTGGTGTTGGCAGTCTTGCTTAATTTTGGTGTTGGCAGTCTTGCTTAATTTTTAAATTTTAGCCATATAGTGGCTGCATACTATTGCATTCTGGTTTGAATTTTTCATCTATCTGAAGTCTAATATGTTGAATATCTTTTCAAAATTGTAAAAAACCTTCTTAGTTTGTGAGTCATGCAAAAACAGTATTCATACCATATTTGGTCTGTAGGCCTTAGTTTACTGACATGTGGTCTAGTCTTTGATCCATTTCTATTGAGTTGTCTTTTTATTATTAATTTGAATTCTTTACATATTCTAGATATTAGTTTTCTAATTTCAGATATAGTTGCACTGAGAAAGATATCAAACTTTCACAATTTACCACACCTTCTCTCATGGTTTGCCATATGCTCTTAGCAATTACATTTGTGCTTGAAAAGAAAGTGTATTCTGTATTTAGGAGTGTAATATTTTATAAACAATAGTTGTGTTAGGTTGGTTGATACTGTTGTTCAAATTTCCTATATTCTTGATTCTTTTGTTTAAAAAAAAGTTCTATCAAGTACAAAGGGAGGAATGTGAAAACCTCTATCCATGATTACAAATTTATTTATTTCTTCCTTTAATTTCTTCAACCTATGTTTCATTATTTGAAGCTTTGTCATTAGGTACAAATGCCTTTATGATTATTATGTTTTCCAGAAGAAATGAGAGTTTTATTAAGAAATATCTCTCCTTGTCTCTAGTATTTCTTAGTCTATTGATGTCTACTTCATGTGAAATAATGCAGCTTTTCTAGCTCTCTACTGCTTACATGTGATATCTTTTAAATTTAAAATTTTTACTTTCAAACTATGTCTTTATATTTGAAATATATCACTTGTAGATAGTATACACTTGGGTCTTGCTTTCATATTCAGTTTGACAATCTCTGCCTTTTAATTATAATTTTTAACAACTTACATTTAATTAATTGAGTATAAGTTTTCCAACTTGTTATTTGTTTTATTTCTCTTCCCACTTTTTGTTAGTTTGTTTGTTTTTCTCTTCCTCCTTTCAAGGCTTTTTTTGGTTTGTTTGTAGTTTTGTAGTGATAAGAGATTACCACATGGGTCCTTAACACAAGTCCTTAACTATCAAGTATAGTTAGAACTAAACTAGTTTAAAAAGGCTTCCATTTATTCTCCCATCCATTGTACCATTGTCATATATTTTAATTCTAGATACATTATAAACCTCAAAACACAATGTTATTATTATTTGTCTTAAGTATTCAGTTGTCTTTTTAAAGAAATAAGGAAGTACACAATTTAGTGTCATATTTACTGGCATATTTACCATTCCAGTGCTCTTTATTCTTTCATGTTTTTCCTAATTTTTATCTGACATTTTTTCTGTTCAACCTATTGACTTCAACACTTTTTATAGTTCCAAGTGTGCTGTTGACAGATTCCCATAGCTGTTGTTTATGTGAATATATCCGTCATTTTGAAGGATATTCCTGTTTAATCTCTAATTCTGGGTTAATGATTTATTAATTGTTTGGGGGTGTTCATTGCTTCAGATGAGAAGTCAGCTATCATTTGAGTAGTTGGTCTCCAGTACATAATGTATACCTTTCTTCTAGCTACTTTTAAGATAGCTCTCTTTATTTCACTTTTAATCAGTTTGATTATGATATGCCTAGGTAGGGTTTTCTTTTTATTTATATTGCTTTAAGTTGCTCACCTTCTTAGATCTACAAGTTGAGATATTTCAGCAATTATTTGTTCAAATATTGTTTTCTGTACCATTCTCTTTTCTCCTTCTTGGACTCCAGTTATACCTGGATTACATACAAATTACATATGTTACAATGATTAATAGTGTATATTAGTCCTAAGCCTCTGTTGATGCTGTTCAATCTTTTATCATTCTTTTATTTATTAATCTATCTTCAATATTTCTTCTGCATGATTTAATTTGTTTTTAAACCTATCCAGTGAACTTTTCAGATAAGTTATTGTATTTTTCAGTAGAATTTATTTATTTTTTGCCATTTCTCTGTCAAGACTCCTCAACTTTTTATCTTCATTATGTTTTCCTTTAACTCTTGAATACATGGGTCATGTTGGAATTTTGTTTACATTAGCTACTCTTTTTTTTTTTTTTTGATGTGGTTACTATTCTTGTTTTCTAATGTCTAGAAATCTTTTGTTATATAGGTGAGAAAATGGATTAAACTATATAGAAAGTTTTGATCATGTTATCTTCCCTTAAAAAGTGTGGAGATTTGTTCAGGCTTGGTTTATTCTTTGTTAGCTTTATTTTGTTTTCCCCACTTTATCTTAGGTCTTGGCCCTTACTTTAGAACATAGGTCTTACCATGAAGGCATGGTTTTCCTGTGGTCTCACCTGAATGCCTGAGGTGACCAGAAGGTTTCCATACTTAATCTAGTCAAGATATCTAATGTCTCCCAGGTCTGTACAGCCTGTGATCTCTTCATTTCTCAGTCTCCCTTTGTACATGCCTTCAGCCAAAACTGGGGCACCACCCTCTACCTCCAATTTTTTAATCCCTTTTCTGTGCTGATTCCTCCCCTGACGTGCAAATTCCATTTGCTTCAGCAGCAAAACTTAATATCTGACTCCTCAACTCAGTAAGTCTACTTGTTCTTTTTTATTCTAGCTTAAATCAAATAGTATTTCTGTATTAATATTTGGAAGGTGGAATTGTTTATTCCTTAATTGCATTTGAGTAACTTCCAGATCATGGAAGTTTTGTGTGTTATGTATGTGTGTGTGTGTGTGTGTGTGTGTATATGAATGAAACTGTTGAGAGACTTTAACAAAAATTATTTTCAGTTAAACAGGTCAAGAAAAGTTTATATTATACTGCTCCCCCAAAATGACACAGATTTAACTGTGTTCTCTTGAAAACAACGTATACTATGTAAACATTAAAGAGAAAAAACTAAAAGAGAAATAAAATGGACCTTAAATAGAGGTAACATGTGGAAGAAAAAAAACATATTTAATATTTAGGTGTATTTATTTCATCACCACAAAGGTTGGCGTTTACAACATATTTTTTAAAGTTTTTTCAGCCTAATTCATATGAATAAAGGAGAAAATAACATTAGGACATAAAAAAGAAGCCCAAAACAGAATTGAAATGACTGAAAACTACTTTGTGTTTCACCACCATGCTCTGATTTTATGAATTTCGTCTGGACCATAGAAATGACAAGCTTTGAAAGGACTTTTTTAATTACTTAGTTTTACCCTTAAAATATTTTTAAAATGAAATTACTGAGGCTCAAAGTTTTTTGTGACATGCCCCCAAACCATGCAGCTAGTTAGAATCTTCTGATTTTATTCAGCTCTTCCACTTTGTTAAATTATATCAGGAAATATATAGTAAAGTTCAAATATTATTTAAAAATAAATAAGGACAAGTCTAAATACATGATAAAAAAAAATGGGTTTACTGATGATTATGAAGTATAAATCAATAAATACTTTGAGAAAATCAAATTGATAACTTCCTCATTTCAATTATAATAAACTTAGAAAGTATAAACTAATCAGCAATCTCTATATGAATAACCTCTTTCTTTCTTAGTTTCTCTTTCTCTCTTTCTCTTTCTTTTTTTCATTCACCTACAGCCTAAATTCCCCTGGGAGTTTGGAAATGGATTTACACATGTGGAGAGGGAGGATTATTTGAGGCAAGAAATTATACTTCCAGTGAGAGCATAATGGAATGGTATACCCAGTTGGATACTTTGGGGTGACATGTAAAGGCAAGTTTCAGGGTTTTAGAGAGGTCATTTATAGCCATATTTATTTCAGAGACCTCATGAACAGGTGGCTGAGAAGATTTTGGTCAGGTTCCCAAGGAAAGCATTATATAAAGTCCACCAAGCTGGGGAAGTGACATGCTCCCCCTCTGCTCAGAGAAATAATGCATTGTTCAAGCAGCAATCTGATGAGGCTTACTTACAAATTCTGATAAACTTGTAACCAAGAGCCAATTACTTCTGCAGGTTTGAGTTTCTGATTTTATTGAGTCAGGATTCTTACTGTCTAGTAACACAATTTTTAAGAGTGTTATCTAGAGTTATCTATCCTGATTTTCTATTACCAGTATAGAGAAATTATTTACTGTCATCAAGATGGTATAGTATTTGATTTAAAAGTCCACCATTCCAGGGAGCTTTTCAAGTGCCCCCAAATCATGGAGGTAAAATCTCAGACTTTATTGAAGAATAAAACTATTGTGAGTAAAGTTCAAAACAAATTAACCTCATCAACTCATTCACATATACCAAGTGACTACACAGTACATGCTTTAACTATAGGTTTTGTGGGAAGTGTTAAAAAACGTCTAAGACACAAACTCTAAAGACTTACTATCTAGTTTAGACAAGAGGAAAGGACATGTAATCCCGGTAACTATGTATACACAACAGACTCTAAAAAATCTTAACTTATGGTCTCCAGGAAAGTGATTTGCTAGTGAAGCATGTGGAACTTCAGTCAGAGAGAAATAGGCTAATGGTGTTTCGGTTCTATTCTCCAAGGCTGAAGATACATTCATCAGTGACAACCATTTGACAGGATGTTCCAAACCTCTGTACACAAGACATAACCCTGCTTCTTGCTGGGTGGATTAGAGTGCTACATGCAGCTGGTTAAAGGAGTTCTTCCTATTCTTTTTTTTCTGTTCAATACCGTGTGGATGTTGAGGGTACAGCTAAAAAGGAGAAGGTCAAAGTAGGATTGGAATTTAGGAGACAGGGTCATTTAAAACAGTCCAAGAGAATCTTGACCTTTAGAAGCACACTAACATGCTTTGGGAAAGATGAGTAGGGGGAGAAGGACCAAGACTTTTGGAATAACATCCTGAAAAGTAGATCTAAACACAGTACGATCATTTGTCTAATACTGCAAAATTGATTTTAAGACACAAAATATTTTGTATAGCTTATCAACTGAGAAATGTGAGTTGTTAATGAGTTTAACCCAACCAAAGTTTGAGATAAATTTAAAAAAGTAATTATTTCCTGAAGGAATTTTAGCTCTTTTTAACTCCTTGTTTACAAATCAGTAAGTCCAACCTTCTTTTTCTTGCTTGCTTGCTCTTTTTGTTTTGTTTTGTTTTGTTTTGCTCTTTTGCTTATAAGATCATATCTCTGTACTCCAAATCTGGTAAACAGTTCCTGAAGTACTAGTTAAAATACCCTTGATCCTATTCTGAGACAGCCCTGAAAACTTAAACGAATGGTGTTTGGTGATCTCAGCTCTGTCCCCAGTAAATGTCCACATCACAAAACCACAACACTTAATTTTAGGTGATTGATTATATCTGCTTAGCTTAAACTCACGCTCGAGTCAGCCAGAAGACTTTATTACCCTCCATTCCTGTGAGGGTGGTCCAGCCAGGTCAAAGTCGAGGTCAGTAATAGGGCAGGAAGGTAGGCTTTGCCAGTAAGCAGGCCTACACTCCACCAGAACAAAGAACTTCACTCCTCAGAGATGCTGTTTGTGCAAACAGATATAGTCACCACTAACACTAAAAGGCTACCCTGAACTCAAATAGCACATTTGATAAACAAAAATCTCTTATTATCCAGCATTTGTTTATATTTTAATCTAGAAAATAAAATGATTAACTTATTAGATACTTTAAAAACATTAAAATTACATGAATTGATTCATCAATTAAAATGTCTATTCAAATACTAAAATTGCAGATACAATTTTAAAAGTAACATTAAATAGAAAATTTTTAATTACAAATAATAGGCTCTCAGATTTAAACTTGTACACTAATATCATACTGTAAAACACTTATAAATAGGTTCAGTTTTTCCAAAAAGAAATTTTATGTTTATGGTTAAAATGCAAAACCAAAGTATGTATATATTTTCATTTTAAAATTCACATTTTAAAATAGAACTAATATTACTCATTGTAGGGAATTTCAGATTTTACAACTATGGTGAAATAAGATAACCCATTAGCACTGAACATATATAATTGTTTTATAGGATTTTAATGGAAAATTATTACAATATTGATTTTAATAGTAATATTAAAAATAAGATACTAAAATATGTTATCCAAAAAATTTTCTAGAAAAGTAAATTTGATCCTCAAATACTTCATATTAATTAGAAACTTTCACATAAATTAGCTCATTAAATTATGAAGAGTAAATGCCTTAATATATATATATATATATTTTTTTTTTTTTTTTTTTTTTTTTGCGGTACACGGGCCTCTTACTGTTGTGGTCTCTCCCGTTGCGGAGCAGAGGCTCTGGACGTGCAGGCTCAGCGGCCATGGCCCCGGACCGGGGCACGAACCCATGTTCCCTGCATCGGCAGGAGGACTCTCACGCACTGCGCCACCAGGGAAGCCCCTTAGTATATTTTTTAACTAGAAGTCATATTTTAAATAAAGTGAATTACATTGAATCAGATGAAAATGAAGATAATAACAAGTTAATAGGGAAACATACATAAGAAACTTTTAGTGGGCAGCCAAATAGATCTTTGCTTAAACACCACCACTATCTCTTTTTAGAATATAGCTTTGGAGAAGTTATTTAATCCTTGAACATTCCCATGAGGTGGTGAGTTAGAGTACAGGATGTATGGGGAAGAATTTTTACCATATAGGTTTGTTGTAAAGAATCAAATTACTTACTATAGATAAAATGTATGACCTATTCAATAAATATTAGGGTTTTTTCCATCTAAAGCTCTCATAAAGAGCTTTAGTCAAAACTCAGTGACTGTTTTCTAACTTTCATAATCCTATTTGTTCCGTAGTAGTTTATTTTCTAGTTAACATCTAACTGAGTAAACATAATCTTAATTTTGTGTCATTCATCAGTTAGAAAATTAGCTCTGATAATTTAATTGGACAGAAGGCAATAGAAATTCCTTCCTGTTGCCATGATATCAGGTGGTGTGGTGGTATCCATGCAGATAGTATGAATGACCTCCTGGCTGTCCTTACAGTTCATCGCAACATTGTAACAATCAGTGTAGACTACTGCAAATGAATTTCAGCAATGGCAGTCAATACATAACACTAGGATAACTAAAATGGATCAGCCACGTCTTGATTCTCTTAACTACAAAGATGCAGAATGTTTAAAAATTGTATTTGTTTTAAAGAAAAATAAAATGTTACTTCCTATAAGGGTTTTCCAAATTCCATTTGATATGTAATTTCATTAGATATAAAAACTTCTTTCATTTTTTGTCTAGCTTTGCATCTTTAAACATAAAAGTAATGCACAGTTGTAATAAAAGTTAATAAAGAAGTTGCAAAGGTGCAGAAAATAAGAAGTGAGAGTCCTATAACCTCCAATCCTACTTTCCTGGGATAAACATTAAAAGGTATCTATTTACTATTTACCCCTTCAGAGATTTTATGTACATATAAAAATATATATCCTTATTATTTTAAACATAATTAGGATCATATATATATATGTGTGTGTGTGTGTGTATTGTATGAATGCATGTATCTACATATATAGGTATGTATATATGTATATAAATATGTACACATATACGTATATAAGTATAAATGTTCCCACTATATTACAGAATGTTAGCATATTTTGGTTAGTTTAGTATAGACTAAGAGCTTGGGTTAAAACTGAAGCTCTGCCTTGTGACTTTGGGTATGCTACTCAACCTCTGTGTGTCACAGTTTATACATTAATCATTATTCTAAGATAGTTTTAAAATTTCTAACCTATTATATGTGCTCAGTAATGTTAGCTATTGTTATTATTTATTGTCTGTATATATGGTTTTTATTATTTTTAAACTTCATAGTATTGAAAAGATATGCCATATTTGCTTAACCAATATCCTATTAATAAACTTTTATATCTTCACTTTTTGTTATTATAAATAAGGTAATAATAAACTAATTTGAGGATAAATCTTTGTATACTACAGTAAATGTGTCTATAAAACAATTTTCTAGAAGTAGCATTGCTAGATCAAGCAATGTGCACATTTACAATTTTGGGAGATGTTATCTAACAAAGTTATTATGCCATCACCCAAAAGTCATTGTGCATCAAAAAGTCTACAAACAATAAATGGTGGAGAGCATGTGGAGAAAAGGGAACCCTTGTATACTGTTGGTGGGAATGTAAATTGATGCATCCTCTATGAAAAACAGTATGGAGGTCCATAAAAAACTAAAAATAGAACAACCTCAGTGCTTTGTGACCACCTAGAGGGGTGGGCTAAAGAGTGTGGAAGGGAGGGAGACACAAGAGGGAAGAGATATGGGGATACATGTATATGTATAGCTGATTCACTTTGTTATAAAGCAGAAACTAACACACCATTGTAAAGCAATTATACTCCAATAAAGATGTTAAAAAAATAAAAAAGAATTAAAAAAAAGTAAAAATAGAAGTACCATATGAACCAGCTATCCCTCTCCTGGGCATATATCCAGAAAAGATGAAAGCTCTAATTTGAAAAGATACATATACCCCAATGTTCATAGCAGCACTATTTACAATAGCCAAGACACTGAAGCAACCTAAGTGTCCATCAACAGATAAATGGATAAAGAAGAAGTGGTGTGTGTATATATATATATATATATACACACACACACACATATACACACAATGGAATATTACTCAGCCATAAAAAAGAATGAAATAATGCCATTTGCAACAACATGGATGGACCTAGGAATTAGCATACTAAGTGAAGTAAGTCAGACAAATATTATATGATATCACTTATATGTGGAATCTTAAAAAAAGGACAAATGAACTTATTTACAAGACAGGGACAGACTCACAGACATAGAAAACAAACTTACGGTTACCAAAGGGGAAGAGAGGGGAGGGATAAATCACAAGTATGGGACTAACAATTATACACTACCATATATAAAATAGATAAACAAGGATTTACTGTATAACACAGGGAACTATATTCAATATTTTGAAATATACTGTAATGGAAATAATTTTTGAAAAGAATATAGATATATACATATATATATTACTTTGCTGTACACCTGAAACTAACACAATATTATAAATCAACTATACTTCAAAAAAAAAAAAAAAAAAAGAATGCCATGAACTGTGTAGAATACCTATTTCCTCACACTATCCATGACCCTAGTTATTATTAATAATTTTAATCTTCACAAATTTGATTATATGGAATAAAAGATAATTAGTCTAATATCTCTTTATTTTATTATTATTTATATCAAAAAGCTGTTTATGAACTTAATAGATATTTGCCTTATTTTTTTCTGTTAACCATTCAAATCCTTTGAAAACCTCCCTCACAAGGTTTTCATCTCTGCATTCTTATTCGTCAAAGCTCTTTATATGTTAATAATATTAACCATTCTTTATATCAGAAAGTGAGAGCAATCTTGGCAATATTCTCAGTCACTGCTTTCCCCTATGTTTCATCGTACAGATAAATTTGAGACCCTTAATTTTTAACTAGTCCATATGTGCATATTCACAATTAAAATAATATCATTGCTTGTTATAAATATTTTCCCTACAAATAATCCAATATTTACTTGGTCACTTTTATAAAATTCAAGCTGTCATGATTGTTTTTATAAAAACGAAAACTGTCTTGTACATTATGAAAGATCTAAGCATCCCCAACTCTCTAATTTACATAAGAGTACACTTTCATTTAAGTTTACCTGAATTTCCCCATTTGGGTTCAGTAAAAGGGATACTTTTTTAAGTATTTCTCTCTGCCTTAAGAGAAAACTTTCATACTGTAGTCAACGTCATGTTTTTAAACCAAAAATACAATCATGTTTAAAATTCTTCTAATAGCTTCCATTTGCAAATGCTTAAGATGGCTCACAGCAGGGCTGCTCTAAAAAGTGTTGTAAGTGGAGGGCAGCATCCACATCACCTGGGGCCTTATTAGAAATGCATATTCCAGGGCCCCACCACAGCCTTACTGAATCAGAATTAATGCTGAAGTTCAGAGGCACTAAACAGCATCCTGAATAAACAGAATGTCCACTCTTTCCGCTTTTGTTTTCTCCTGCTCCTTATTAATCACCGTGCTTGATACCGGCTTTCTTTCAGCTAAATATCCTCTTCTATTTCAGATCTTCACCTCTTTCCTCTTGGAATATTTTCTCCCTCCTTTTGTTCTATTCAATCTTACTTAATCATTTAGATCACAAGTTAAATGCTCTTCCTCAAGGAAGTCTCCTTCCACCATCAAACCATGCGCTTTCTTATCCAATACTTTAATATTTTCTCATACTTTTTATCAGTATATGCTTTAGGAATTCTTAAACCCACCAATCCGATCGATCCCCTGCTAACTGCTAATCTTAAGATACTGTGCCTGTTTTGGTTCACCCTTGAATCCTTAGATCCTGTCACAGTGCTTGACACATGCTGAATCTGAAGTAAATATTACTTGAAAGAATGGATAAATATATGAATGAATAAATAAATCTTCCCGAAGATATTTACTCATTAATTCGAGAGTCAAATCTAACCTCCAGCGTCATTTCCTGAGCGAAGCTTCCTCTAGTTTCCTCTGCTTCTTCAGGATGTCAGGTACCTCTTTCTCTGTGACCTCATCTCTCTCCTCCCCCACCCTTTATTTTCTTCTTGGTGACTGGAGCATAGCAGACCACAATGAAAGCTTTGTAAATTAAATTTAATACATTTTAAACCAGTCACTGCAACAAGCTTTTGCCAAATCCCAGGACCAGTTAATCTCTCTACATTTCAGTTTGCTCACTTATAAAATGAATAAAGTTGCAGACATAGAGAATGGACTTGAAGACACAGGGAGGGGGAAGGGTAAGCTGGGACGAAGTGAGAGAGTGGCATGGACATATATACACTACCAAATGTAAAATAGATAGCTAGTGGGAAGCAGCCGCATAGCACAGGGAGATCAGCTCAGTGCTTTGTGACCACCTAGAGGGGTGGGATAAGGAGGGTGGGAGGGAGACACAAGAGCTAGGGGATGTGGGAATATATGTATACAAATAGCTGATTCACTTTGTTGTACAGCAGAAACTAACACACCATTGTAAAGCAAGTATACTTCAATAAAGATGTTAGAAAAAAATGAAAGCAAGTTGAGGGAACTCTTTGAAGGAAGATGTTCTAAATTTCGATTGTGTTGGTAGTTACCCAAAGGTACAAGGTAAACAAAATTCATCAAACTGTATACTTAACATGGGGGAATTTTATTTATGTAAATTACAACTCGATGTTAGAGGAAAAATAAAGGCATGAGACAAATTCATGAACTAGTTGTCCAATAGGTATTTTTGGTTTGGACTTAGAGTAGGTTTTTATTTTTAAATTTATTTTAAATGAATCTGGACACCTTTAAGCCCAGCTCACACTTCCATCTCCCACAGACCCATCTCTCTGATTGCTTTAAACCAGAGTTGATTCTCTCATTTTTATTCATCTCCCACACTAAAAGCTTATTTTCCCAGTCTCTTTCAGAACTAAATTTTTATGATTCTGCCCCACAAACATTAGATCATAATCAAGGGTAATTTCTGAATATGATACCCATCGGATGATAATGTGAATCCTTAATTATCTAATTAAGGGACTTCTCTAATTATATATGTCCCTACTCAATGATTTGTTCATGTTTACTCACTATGGTTCAAGTGCAACTTGGAACAAATTTATTTTAAAATTTAGTTGCATCTTCATGTTAATTTTCTATATTATAGGAAAATCCTCAAGATTTTTTTCCTGTGGTGATTTAAGTATAATATCAGGTCAGGACAAGACTATCTAAGAGAGTAATATATATGATGATTTATAGCATTCTATCATATATAATATGATACACACATATATATAGCATTCTATCATATATGCTTCTCATATATATGTTATATACACACATAGCATTCTTAACACCATCTAATGTTTATTTTCAGTGAATAATAATCTTTCACTGTTAATATAAGAAGTTGCTTCACATCTAATGTGCTATTAGAAAAGTGCCATTAGTCAGAACCCCAGCAACACCTGTCTGGCTTTGCGGGTAGGTTATTTTTAATTTTATTATGCCAGGAAATTGTTTTTCCTTTCCATGTGTTTGTCTTCTTATCACTCATCCCATCTCACACTTCCAAATCCATCCTGACTCTAATAGGCTAAATGATTAATCATCCTAGAAGTTGACATGTATAACACAGAGCAATAAAGAAAAAAGGCAACAAAGGGAGTCTGAGTACTGCACAGCCCCCTTTGATAAACATGAGAAGTGGACATCTCACTTTTTAAGTCGCAAAAGAAGAACTTTGTTGTAATCTTATAAAAAAATTGTTTCACCCTTATTTTATTTTTTTGAAAATTGCATCCCCACATACACACAATCTGGGAATACATGAATAAAAATATATTGCAAAGTTATACATTTATAAAAATTAAAATATAAACAATTGACTAAAATCATCATCACAAGAAAAAAGCAATTTTGTAACTATGTGTGGTGATGGACGTTAACTAGATTTATTGTGGTGATAATTTTACAAAATATACAAATATTAAATCATGTTGTACACCTGAAACTAATATATGTCAATTAAACCTCAAAAAAATCCTATGAAAATTACAAACAGATTATGTGAATATGGAAATTCTCAGCAGTAAGGCCAAAAATTCTTGTCGTTCTCCCTTAGGGATTTTTCAATTTTCTTTTAGGCATACAAAATGTTTTTTGTTATATGAAGCAGAATTAAAACTATAACATTTTATAAAATAAATAAATTATTGACTAATTGGTCTTTTGCTTCACAGCAGAGTCACACTTTCTGTGGTTCATAATATTAAGCATTTATTTCTCATGAGAAAATAGGTGATTTTTTAATTTAATAAAGAAAATACATAAGCTGAACTTACAAAATTTCATGAAACATTTTCTTACTTGGCATATTAATGTTAACTTAAACAAAAATAATAGGGGCATCTCCTACCTGCATGTAAGATATTAAAGTTATTCTTGTCTAGTCAATAACAGGTAATTTCACTTCTGAACTTTAGGTTATTCATCAGGGAGAACAAGAGTACTGGTTCCATTATCCCTATGATTATGTTTTTAGCTTCTTACTCTCATTTTGGAACAAGATAGAAGCTGAGGCCTTGGGAGTGATTCCAGAACTTGCTGCATGTCAGACTCAGCTGGAAAGCTTATGAAGAATAAGAATTCCTGGGTCTCCTCCAGACTCACAGCATCAGCATTTCAGTGGAATAATAGTTTTTAACAAGCCCAGTAGGCGATAGTGATGTATCTTGGCCTCATACTGGAACTTATGACTTGCATTTAGGGATACTAAGTAAATGTAAGGCCTGATCTCAACTCTCAAATTTGGGGGTAGTGGGGGAAAGAAAAAAATGTATGTAGAAAGAGAAAAAAGTGTGCATGCAAAATTTAAATTATTTTGGTAGAAGTAATAAGGATATTTTGCAATAGTTATTTTTAAATGATTCTACCTGATTCAGTTGGCTGTTTTCATTCAGTGACAATAATATGTAAATGAGGTGGGCATAAATAAAACATAACATTGAAAACTACCAAATTTGGGGCTTTCCTGGTGGCACAGTGGTTAAGAATCCACCTGCCAATGCAGGGGACACGGGTTCGAGCCCTGGTCTGGGAAGATCCCACATGCCATGGAGAAACTACGCCTGTGTGCCACAACTACTGAGCCTGCACTCTAGAGCCCGCGAGCCACAACTACTGAGCCTGTGCTCCACGACAAGAGAAGCCACCACAATGAGAAGCCCGTGCACCACAACGAAGAGTAGCCCCTGCTCTCCTCCAACTAGAGAAAGCCCGTGCACAGCAACGAAGACCCAATGCAGCCAAAAATAAAATAAGATAAAATGAAATAAAATAAATTAAAAAAAATTAAAAACAAAGAACTACCAAATTCATCTCTGCCCCCTAATGATTCACAAATTTGCCCACAGATCTCTCTCTCTCTCTCTCTTTTTAATGGTTTTATAAAAAAAAGGGGAAAAAAAAGAAGATATGGCAAAGAAATAGTTCCTGAATGCTCAGGAAAAAACACAGTGGAAATGATCCAAATCCTAAAAATAAACAAACCACCAGGAGTGTGTGAGTCTGTGTGAGTGTTGAGTGAGTGTGTGAGTGAACCAAGAATCAAGAGATGTGAAGACAAGAGAAAAGAGATGAGGAAACAAAAAGAAAAGTATGGAAAAAAGGCAGGAGAGAGGATGGAGAAAAGCAAAGGAGCTACTACTGAGAAAATGAATAGAAAAAGAGGAGTTTGTAAATAAAGTGAGAAAGAAAAATCCAGCAAGTAAGATATACCTGAAGAGAAAGGTTTTCAAGTTTTATTTGATGATGGTGGTGGGGGTGTGTTCAGTTCCTTATATGTCCCTGCCCCTGACTGATCTGCAGCAAACTTCCACATGTCTTCTTTGGGGCATGTATAAGACAAATTGTGTTAACAGACTGTGTGTCTGTAAAATTGTTTTGTAACTTTTGCAGAGAAATAGTTCCTGTGCAAATCTGTCATACCAAGTACTTTTACTAAGTTATTAAAACTAAATTTTAGGGTAATGCTTGCCAACTTCCAGCCTGGCAGATTTTGGTGACTCAAGTAATTCTAGGTTTAAGCAAAATAAGGACACAGCTGCTATCTTTGTCAAACATTGTTTAGTGTGTATTAATACCACCTCTCAAACAAAATGGAGCATCGATTAGATTTCGAATACTTCACACATTTAGCTTTTGTTTTCAAAAATAAATGTAAAATATACATCTATATTTTTTCAGTACCAGTACTATCATCTTTTCAAATCTTAAATAAGAGATCATTTCTGATCTTTGAGTATAGAAAAACTTCCCTATTACTAAGCAACTGTAGATCTCAGCCTGAGGAAACAAGATTAAACTGAAAATAATTTTTACTATCTTTATGTCAATCCCAGTTTATGTCAGTTATCTTGCTGAATAAACTTACAGACAGTTATTAATCGAAATAAGAAACGTTATTACAGAAAAATTTTTATAAGACAGTTGATCCATAACAATGATCTGCTGAGGTCCTGAAAGTCCTGAAGGTAAAATTTTGAGTGGTGTTAATGTTACAATCTCTGATTTGAAACAGAAATCCAGCAAGCATATGAGATTCATGTTACAGAGGCTTAATTTTTATCCAAGTCTCAGGAATACATTTCATTCACAACTGAGAAGGCTCTGTGGTAGCACCAGTGTCTTCTTTAGATTCGTTAATTCATTCTTTAGTAGCGTTTCTTCAAAACTGTTCTAACTATAAGTAATATAGCATAATTTGTAATCTTTTTTTTTATATTTCAAAGTCAATAAAATTTGCATAAAATTACATGTTTAACAATTTTTCTTTTCTTAGTTTTTAAAATTGGATTTCAGGATGTGACTCTGATTCTAGTTTTCCTATAAAGACTCAACCAAATCCTAAGCTTTAGCAGTAAGGTTTAATTGTATAAATATTGAGTCTCTATGTTAGAGGATACAAATTCTCTCTTTGCTGTATTCAGTTTGAAAAGATAGATTTCAGTAATTTGTTGCAGTATGCACAAAGCATATCTCAGAATGTGGGTTGTTTCCTAAAGAAATGTTTTATTTTTTTTACTTTCTTTTTTTCTTTTTTTTTGGCCACGCTGCATGGCATGCGGGATCTTATTTCCCTGACCA
Organism: Phocoena sinus; assembly: GCF_008692025.1. Taxonomy (NCBI): domain Eukaryota; kingdom Metazoa; phylum Chordata; class Mammalia; order Artiodactyla; family Phocoenidae; genus Phocoena; species Phocoena sinus. The sequence goes on along the minus strand of NC_045765.1, from coordinate 134,156,668 downwards.
GGTATCAAACCCGCGCCCCTTGCAGTGGAAGTGCAGAGTCTTAACCACTGGACCGCAAGGGAAGTCCCAAGAAATGTTTTAAAATAGAGATTTTAAATAAGACAGCTTCAAATTCATTGTCTCAGCTATTTACTGGTATAATACCTATCTAAAATAATGTATGCAGCGAGGACAATAATAATTCATTCAGGTAATTTGTAGTAGCATAGCCTAATGATGAAGTAGGGAGGAGGGATTGAGCTGAAATGTGATAGAGAAGGACTCCTGAAGAAGGTGACACATGAGTGACACCTGACAGAAGGTGAGAGAGTAAATCATAGTCTGGAATTAAGTTCTAATACAGCAAACTGTTTCAACAATTTTAAGTTTAATGGTGGATCGACCAAAGGTCGCAAAAGTAAAACTCATACCTTTCTTTCTTTACGGGGACCCATATATTTTCATAAAGTTAAAAAAAATTGTATAAATATTTCACATTTGTGCTTTCTATATAAAATACATTTAGGAGTAGTAGCTGTGTTCATAAAAATGTTTACTATTAAGTTAATACAGTTCCATTTCTAAAACACAAAGCAAAAATGATTAAAATATTTTCAAATAGTTTGCTGAGAAAAATGCTTGATTTTCACTCTTATTTACTGTCCTTGAAATTTACAATGTAGTAGAGGATAAATGAGCATAATATGTATGGGAAAATATGGGAAAAAAATAATCTTTCTCAAGCCATGAGCCTAGAGTTATAGACGATGTAATCATTCAGACCTGGGACAGTGTGTAAACATTTGTACATTTGTTCAACCTCAGAAATCTAGCCTTGTGTGTCTAATGATTTAAGACTTCTTTTTAACCTCTGACTCTTAATAGCATCTGAAAGTCCTCTGTAAACCAAGAATCTACTATAAAAAAGGGTTACATTGGGCTTTCAAACAACAAATGAAAGGAAGAGGTTGAGTGGTAAAAGGCGAGGAAGATCAAACAGTTTGTTTTTCATTCTAAACTATAGTCTCTATTTGAAAATTTTTTCCCGCTACTTGGCAATTCTTAAAGTCTGGGAACTCTGTCCAACACTTCTTTGAATACAAGCAAATGTGGGTATCTTTAAGATTTTGAATTCTTGGGAGAGGCTGTTTTCGCTGTATTCTCAAAGAAAATCTAAATTTCTAAGAATTAAAACAATTGATGAAAAGGGGAACATAGAAGGTCAAAGCTATTATATTTCTGCTTGTTTACATTGCTTAGTTTTGGCTTGATCTTTTTTTCTAGAGGCATCTTTAGACGAGTGACAGTCTGGCAAGTAGAATCCCTGTGTTCATGTTTCCTTTTTTTTTTTTTTGGGTTGGAGCAGGCTGGAGTGAGCATTTCCTCCAAACAAACCAGGCACATGAAACTGAAAGAAGATGAAAAGAGTTTCCAACAAAGTATGATAAGGTCATCATATTAAGTATTAGAATAATCATATTTGTTTAAATTTATAATTAAAACTTTAGGAATTATAAGCTTATTACCAAAAGCTTTAGCTATGATCCTTAATCTGTTGTTATATGGGGAACTTTTACTGGATGACTTCTACCCTTTACATTTCCTAAATACAGGGACCTAAGGAATCAAGTGACCCACTTAGAGCTTCTAAACTTCTACAGACCTTCTAAAGATGCACTGACAAATGTACATGGGAAGGGCCATAGAGGAATAAAGCCCTCATTTTTACTGAGCTCCTGGTAATTTCACACACATTTTTTGTTTCATTTCTCTTAGTAACACAGTGAAGTAAGTTAGTTTTCCTTTTTTATGGATGAGAAAACTGCCAGTTCAGAAAGGTTAGTAACTTGCTGTATTAGTTTGCTAGGGTTGCAATAACAAAGTACCACAGTCTGGGTGGATTAGACACAGAAATTTATTGTCTGAGTTCTGGAGCCTAGAAGAATGAAATCAACCTGTCGGCAGGGTTGGTTCCTTCTGAGGGTTGTGAAGAAAGATCTGTTCTAGACCTCTCTTTTTGGCTTGTAGATGTCCTCACATTGTCTTCCCTCTGTCCCTGTCTGTGTCCCAATTTCCTCTTCTTATAATGACACCAGTCATATTGGATCAGGGCCCACCCTCATGACTTCATTTAACTTGATCATCTCTGTACAGGCCCTATCTTTTTTTTCCTTTCCTTTAAAAGGTAGTATTTTATGCCCACAACTTATGTTTAGGCCCCAAATCCTTTTACAGACTGAAAGCTTTCCCAATTCTTTTCATTGGTGGATGAAATTTTCTAGTGTCTGAGAATAAGAAAGGTTTCAAAGCTTCAGAGTTTAGGTAAGGGCCCAATGTAACTTCTCCAATATTCATAACTGTGGCCATCTCCTCATTTTATAAGATCATTAGAACTTGAGATCTTAGCGCCCAGACCCTGGGCCTATATCTAGCCCAGTTGCAATGGGTTGCTGAAGTTTTCAGCCTTCTCTTTGCTACCGTGGCTTTGATTTTTCTCTTTCATTTTTAAAGATTTTTCATTCATTACTTAGAACTTAGCAAGGTATTACATTTTATTATATTTGATCCAACATTTCTATGTGCCTGTGTGTGTGTGTGTGTGTGTGTGTGTGTGTGTGTGTGTGTGTGTGTGTAGGGAAAGGGGACTTGATAGCATATCCATTTTAGTTTATTCCACTATGATGAAGGAAAGCATCTCAGGCACATATTAAGGTTTGAGAATGACCTTAGAAGAAAAGTGGACTGTAGATCCACAGAGGATATGATAGCATCTTATATTTCAGTTTATTCCCTACCTCTACTACCCACACATATAAACACAGTGTTCTTGTAGTTACAAGGGCTTCTGTTAGGAGATATTCAATAAATTGCTCTTCAATGAATCTGTGTATGAATGAAGAATATCTAGGACATAGTACACTGATGTGTGGAGTTGTAGCCTTCAAAGGTTTCTCAATTTTTGTCTATAGTAGGCAATTACTTTCATTATTTATCTAACAAATAAATGTATTAAATTCTTTCTATTTGCCAAACTTTCAAAAGTTTACAGTTTAATGCAGTGTCTGTGTGTATATATTTGTTGACTAATAATTCCACCAATATAATGCATGCATGCTAAAGGCCAGGGGTGTAACTATCATTATGGAAACACAGAGCAAAAATATCCCTGACCTTGTCAGAGAACATTAATGAAGGCTTCCCATGGGCAACTGCATTGGAACTGAGGCTTAATAGATGAATAGAAGGGAATAAGGTGCAACAAGGGTGACAAGCAATAGCAGAAGACCATTTCCAGCTAAGTGAACAACAGCAAATCTACAAGATTTACAAAAAGATTCGAATGAGGAAAAAATAATGTGATTGTAGAAATGCATATTTGTTTTGGGGTGGCAGAGGAGTTAATAAGGCATTGTGGGAGATAAATTTAGAAACGTTGGCAAAGTCAGACCACGAAAGTCACATCAGGTCTTCCTAAGAAGTTTGGATTTTACAGTGTAGGAGACATTGTGTCATTAAAGGATTTTAAGAGGGAAATGATATGATCAAATTAACGATTTATAAGGCATGCTCTTAGAGCAGCGTGGAGATGATTTAGAGGTGAAAGAGACTAGTTAAGTGGTTGGCAAGGAATTGCAAGGCCCTCACCTAAGGTAGTAGAAGGGGGCCAGTGTGGAGGAGATAGATTAGAGAAATAACTAAGCGATCACATCCCCTGGGCTTGGTAAAACCCGAAATATGTGAATGGACTGAAAATAGTAATTCAGTCAACAGAAAGTACTCTGCCCATGTATAAACTAATTATTAGATTTAAATAGTACCTAAAAGTTGGAATTGATTCTCTGATGAGAAGGATGTAAATTATTAGCTCAGGCCCTAAGAAACTCTTCAGATCCACAGCTGATACATTTGTAAAGTGTCTCTAAATTATCTGAAAGTAGTCATACATGGATGGCTCTGACATTTAAAAGAAAAAAGTCTACATAGCTAAGTTTGTGCTTAGCCAAGATAGTTTCCTCCTCCTATACTTTCAAAATCGCAACCCATATGTGAATTGCGAACATATTTGCTTTCACCAAATTCAGGCAACCTCATTTACAGTAGCATCATCTGCAGACAATGTTTAATTGCTGCTTCTTTTCAATACAACTGAAACTACCCAGTATAACTTTTTTGAAAAAAGGAGTCAAAAGCAAGACATGGAATTCTTAACTGCAGCTTTTGTAGTAACATTTTGAACAATTTCTAGAAGTTGAAAAATGCTGATTGGTTGCCTAGAGGGTTATGCTAAGGAAAACAAGACAGAAATCCAAGCTGTAGAATTCATGAAAACCTTTGTCATGGCAAACAATAGTGAAACCCAACATTGCCTGGAAGGGGAAATTTGAGTCTGCAATCTGTTAGACTTTATGCACTGATAACCGATAAGATTCTGTGCTGCATTTTGAAAGGAATACAGTAAACACAATTCTAGACAGATCTGCCTCAGGCTTAACATGACACTTAAGTGCTCTGCAAGGGAAAAGGAAAGGCAATTCTGGACACATTACAAACTGCTTTTATTTTCTAGCATTAAAGCTAAGATGTCAGGTAGCCTCTGTTAACAGGGAAAAAAGTCCTCTTGACTGTGTTTCATCTAGTCTATATAGACTTTGATGTGGAGTGAGAAGATAATTATTTTAAGTAATAATATGTGTGAATGTTTAAAAATTCTATCACCGAGGCATTTTGGGTTTTTGGTTTTGGGGTATTTTTGTTTGTTTGTTTTTTGAAAATGTTATAACTCCAAAACAAACTAAATGCAATTGCAATAGAATAATTAAATACTTACAAGTAAATCTGAATTGAAAGTCACTTTATACAGTGGAAAAATAGTAACTAAAGACTATGTCATTTTTAACTTCAGCAATCATATGTCTTTAGGAACCCCCAGCCCAGGAGGGGAGAAAGAGCAGCCACATAACAACAAAAGTATCTTTTATTATGTTGAGTCAAGCATTTGACGGTCTAAGATAGGAATTATCTGGGTTTCCAAAAGTAAAGCGTTCAACCAGTGCCTTGAAACTAGTGTAACCTGTGGAACTGTACTCTAATTATTCAGAAATTATGAAAGAAATGGGATGATTATGGACATTTACTAAAGCAAAGTATTCTTCACTGTTAGAGCATATTAATTTCCATGAAGTGAAATACAAACAGAAGTTGTATGGCATTTGTCTTACAATTATGGAGGGATTTTTGGTTGGGGAACAAAATTCATTTTCTATGCTTTATACTGAGATGAATTTTCTTCCCTGCTAGTAATTCTAAGTGGAATTGTCCATATAGTTTATGATTACCTGTGCACAATATAAACAAAATGAATAGGAACTAGGCAACTATATGGGTTGAATTGAAAAAAATATAAAATTATAGTTTCTTATGATCTTGAGTCATTTAAGTTTTAGCTCATATTTTCTTCTCTGTATTGTCTATAAAGACACATTTTCTAATTACTTAGGAACTTGCATTTATTCTTTGACATTCCTAAATGTAAGACTAACAAATCTATGATAAAACCTTTATTATAATATATTAAATATTCTTATTGGAGTTTTTTTGGGTTTTTTTAATACCTTTTCTTTCTTCTTTCTTTCTTTCTTTCTTTCTTTCTCTCTTTCTTTCTTTCTTTCTTTCTTTCTCTCTCTCTCTCTTTCTTTCTTTCTTTCTTTCTTCCTATCTGGCTGTGTTGGGTCTTCGTTTCTGTGTGAGGGTTTTCTCTAGTTGCGGTGAGCAGGGGCCACTCTTCATCACCGTGCGCGGGCCTCTCACTGTCGTGGCCTCTCTTGTTGCAGAGCACAAGCTCCAGATGCGCAGGCTCAGTAGTTGTGGCTCACAGGCCCAGTTGCTCTGCGGCATGTGGGATCTTCCCAGACCAGGGTTCGAACCTGCGTCGCCTGCATTGGCAGGCAGATTCTCAACCACTGCGCCACCAGGGAAGCCCCTGGAGTTTCTTTTTAAATTCAAAACACTCTGATGTAATTTCCAAGTGATTCTAATTATGTAAATTGATTAAATAATTTAATATCAAGACATTACGAATATCATTTCCCTGAAAGCAAAGAATTGAAAGTCCTGCTTAGTTTATGAAAGCTTAGAGCTGCAACTTTTCTTACACTATTCTAGGGAAAATTATGTAGTATTTGAAAGAGCAACAGAGAGTTGGGATTGCATCCAAGTCCTACTATTATAGCTTTTTGACTCTGGAAAAATTCATTAATATTTAATGAATGAAATATTTAATTTTCCTCAAATGTGAACTAATAATAAGAATAGCAACAACTTTGGAAGATTCCTTTAAGATTTAGAGATATTGTGTATAAAGAAATTATCAAGGCAGTTAGCACACGGTAAGTTTTCAAAAATAACAAATGTCCTAGGAGTAGAAGCAGTAGTTATTAGTAGCAGTGTGTTATTACCACCACTGGAGGTGAGTGTAAAATAATTATGTTTAATATTGTAAGTTAGTAGAGTTAGTTTAAAAGAAAAGATTTATTTTATAAACAAATATCTTTTAAATTACATTCTTAACTCCATTTTGACAATATTTCTGCTCTTGATGGTTTATCATTATTGAAAATAATGTTATGCCCAGTTGTATTCTTAATCAAGACACTGTGTCAGACATGTACAAAGTGACAGAAATGCAAAAGTGAAAAAAACCTTTACTATAAGAAAGCCACAGTCTATCTGAAGAAATAAATACTCATATAAATAATTATTGGAGTATGGAAATCGTCGGAAGTCAGGAACTATTAGGGATATCTGTTGAGCACAGGAGTCACTATTCAGGAAGTTGGGTCTTCATAGAGAAGGTAACAAATGAGAATAAAGATAAGAGAAGAGTAGAAGGGAAATGGGCAGACAGCTAGGTATTAGAGCTGAGAGTTGAGAGGGCTTTTCTCATCAAAAGCCAAAACCTGTGAAATTATTTGGCATTTTGAGCAGACAAGAAAAGGTATTTCATCTCAACTTGCCAATATCAATATTTAAAATCATGATTATTGCTGCTACTCATAACATTTCTTCACAATTAGAAGAATAAAAATACCACCAATGTTTGAAACAACCTATGATTTTTTCAGTTTCAGCGGTCAAATTACAAGTACTTGATCTAATTTTCTTAGCTAACCATTACTTAGAAAATTACATTTTAATTGGCTTATATGTTTCTAATTATAAAATAAAATTACTAGGGAATATGTGAGTGTTAATTAAAGTAAGTAAAATGAATAAAATAGAAATCCTTAGTAATCATATCATAGAGAAATGATTGCTGTTTCTAATTTGGTGTATTTCCACATACATTGTTTCTGAGCTGCTAAAGACATTGGGTTGCTGGACCTTAAAGCATTTAACCAATTCCTAATTGTTGTACACTGAAATTCATTTTGATATTTTGACATTATTCACAATACTATGGTGCGCAATATGGAAACATGTCTGTAATTTCTTTAGGATAAATTCTGCATTGATGGATAAAGGGAATTTTAAGTCTCTGGATACATATGAAGTTGCCCTAAGGAAAGGTTGAGTCAATTCCACTGCTCAATTTTATCCCCAGTGCTAGGTATTATCATGTTTTAAATATTTTAAAATTTAATAGGAAACAGCCATCATGTCATTATTATTTAAATTTTTATTCCTTTTATTACCAATAAGGATAAAAATATTTTCCCTTAGAATTTGGAGAGAGAGGAATTTTTTTTTTCAAAATTTGAGGATAATAAATAGGATTATTCTTTACATCTGTACCTGGATCCAAACAAACCATTACCAATATAAGTAGACAACTGTAAGTCACAACTGTGTTCTCCTTCCCTGTACTAAAATTATACAATTATAAATTAGCTTTAGAGATATAACCTCTTTTAAACCAAGAACTGAAATCATGAGATATATTGACCAAGTTTAGTCACCATTTATTGATGCAGGAAGAGACAGGTTTGTTGGGAATAAGAAGAAATCAACAGAAAAGTTTTAGATTTCCTTGCTTTTTATCTTAATAAATAAGAATTTTAGAGGGTAACTTCTATCATAAACACTGTTAAGAAAACAAAAAAAAAAAACAGTTGGTATACTAAAGATAGATCTAAAATTAAGGTTGATAAGCCCCAGATTTAGAATGAAAGGTGGAAGGAATTGTGATTTATTCAATCAAATACCCATCATACCAGGCGTCAAGACAAAGTTTCATAATGTAGACCACGCATAGTCACGTGCACTTATTCTTATACTTCAGAAAAGCAGCCTTAGTAGCTGGGCCCAGCATCCAGCACAGTGTCCTGTATACTCCCATGCTCATTACATTTCTATTGATTGATCATGTTCAGAGCTACAATTATCTGGATATATAGAGTTTAAAGGGGAGAGGTGGGTATAAAAAAATACTGTCATAAAAATGTAACTATTACTTTTGGCAAATGTTTTTGTCATAAAAATGTAACTATTACTTTTGGCAAATGTTTTTGCCATAAAATTGTAACTAATATTTTTGGCAAAGGTTTTTGTATAGAAGCAAACTCATAGGGCTGAAAATAAAAATAATACTACTAATAATAGGAGGCAATATTCTTAGCATTTTTCAGATTTACAAATGTAAGGTTTAGAATTAGATCAAAATCTACAAACTGTTCAAAATACATGGGCTGATTCAAAAATAGAATTTCAATTTTACAGATTGTGTTTAGAAATCAGCACGATTGTCTGTACTTAGTCAATGAGGGTTTGAGAAATTGATAGTAACATTTAAAAACAGAGAGAGTAAAAGTTAAGTGATAAGAGAACTTGTTGACAAAATCAGTGTCCTTATAGCTACTATTTGAAGAAAAGGCCTGAAGGTCTTATGACAACTTAAAAACATTGAACTGAACGTGGCATTTATTAATAGCAAACAATGTAAATAAGGATGTATCAAAGAATTACAATATGGTTAGAGTGATTTTCACATCTATAAGTCTTCTGAAGCTATTCACTTAATTAATTAATGTGTATTTATCAGCAGCACAAAAGAGCAGCATTCCACTTCCTTTGTGGTTTCTGCCATCAAACTTTAAATTGATGGAATTAAAGACAAAATTTTGATAATTTCTGCTCCTGAATAAGGTTAGATTTAAACAAACTGTCTTTTACTGAATCACAGTTCAGAAAATGTTCTTTGAACTGAACTGAATTTAAAGGCTTATTATTTTGTTCTGAAAGTTTAAGCTTGTATTTTCTGCTGTGCAACAAGGGAAATTCAGGACTAGTTTGGTAGTATAATTCCAACATTTAGATTAACTCCTAGGGTATCCCATTAGTATTACAGAGATTATATGATGGTTCTACTCTATTAAGTTTTTATATAAAACATAACTTTTAAAAAATTGAATCCAACAATAATTGCCACCATCTGTATGTTAACCTTAATAGAAATATCATTAAATGAATTACCTACATAATTAACTAGCAAACTTTATAAAATGCTTATTTTAATACAACCTTAATGCAGTTCCTAGTCTCACAAAAGCACATAGAAGCTTCAGGGAATTTTAAAGCTGTCCTGGTTATCAGCTTATCCTTGTAAGCTTTGGCTTATCTTATCAAAGTAAGGCATCACTTTTGCTTCCTTCTGCTAATAAGGTCTGGAACGGAGCTTTCCTCTAGCAGTGCAGTAATTCCTTTTGCAGACAGAAGTGTTCAGTCTGTTGTCTCTCCCCTCACTTATCTCTCTCTACAGTTGTTTTTTTTTTTTTCAGGGCAACCAGAGACCCAAATCCATTTTCCACTAGTGCTTGAATTTTAAGATCCTAAGGAATACAAAGCACCTTTTTATCCTCAAAACCTCAATGCTAGATTTTGGTTTTCCAGATGTCCAAATGATTGTGTAGGAAAGTTTGGATTGTGTAGGATTGTGTAGGATTTTGGGGTAAATTATAAATCATGGTTGAATTATGCCTGACTCAAGCATTATCATGTTTCTGGCCCTTTTGTCCGTGACAATGGTAAAATTATTTAACTCTCTGTATCTTTATTCCCCTTTTCAGAACCTGGTGATGAAAACTAGTAACTCACAAGGTAAGTGCAAAGATAAATGAATTAATATAAACACTACAAAATTGCATATTTTATAATTACTACTAGTACTATTAATACTTTTAAGTGAGATAATCTATATTAAATGCCTGGTACAATTATTATTTTTTGTTGTTATTTTATACTAGTCCATTATCCCAGTTAATAAGTGATTAACAATGATTTACAAATGGCAGATTTGAAAGACAGATTTCAAATTCAATATTACTTTAGTAAATATAAAAGACAGATATAAACAGATTACAGCTTCATCAAGGCAAATGTTACTGAAAACAGTTGAAGAGGATGGAAGTGAAAGAAGAAGAAAGGATGGGAGAGGGATAAATTAGGAGTTTGGGATTAACATATACACAGTAGTATACATAAATTGATAATGAACAAGCATCTATTGACCTACTATATAGCACAGGGAGCTATACTCAATATTTTGCAATAACCTATAAGGGAAAAGATTGTGAATAAGAATATATATATATATATATATATATATATATATATATATACATATATATATATATGATTTACTTTGCTGTACACCTGAAACTAACACAACATTGTAAATCAACTATACTTCAGTACAAACAAACAACAAAAAAATTAACTGATTAAATTTGGGAGCAATGGGAAAAAATTGAAGTATGAAGAAGAAACTGGGTACAGTCTATCAGCAGTATAAACATTACAGTTGGAAAGGCAAAGTTAATGCTATGTTACAAAATGAAGGACACAGTATGTAAGAACTATGAGGTAATCTTCTTAATGTACGGACAACTTGTCAAACCCTTCCTGGAACTCTGCAGCATGTAGAAGACTCCCAATCTTAAAAGGAATGTGAAAACTTGGAGAGGGTTCAGAGGACAGCCACAAAGATAATGAATTGGTTGTAAAGTAAGACCTACAAGAAAAGGTTAAAAGATCTGGAATTATTCAACTTGGAGGCAAGAACTTCGAAGTTATTTAAATCCTCAAGTTAAAAATATACAGTGCCCATCTCAAGCCTCTCCATGAATTAAGAGGAGGAAATTAGTTTAAATCTCTGGATGAAAAATTTATAGAATTTAAACAATAATTTAGCAAACAGATTCATTACACATCATTAAGGGCTCCTGAGAGTGGTTTACAAAATGTACATGCTCCTTTAAGTTGTATAATTTATTTACATATTTATTTTAGTTAGCTGTGAAGGTACAGTCTTTGATGAAGAAGAGAAATGGCCTAGATGACCTAGCAGGGTTCTTTACAGCCTTAAATTTCACTGAAATCCAGAGTTAAGTATTAATAGTCCACTAAATCATTGCCACATTTCTAACCTTGTCTCTCACTCATTTGTTTTAGGACCGTGGGGGTGAGAAGGAAATTGAGGTGATTTGTTCCAAGGTGAGTCTGGGAGAAGGGGACAGGGTTGGGGGTGTGGAGAGGAGGGAAGGTGGACCAGTTGGGAGAAGGGCATTCCAGGCAGAGAGAACTGCAGTTTAAAGGCATGGAAATGAGAAAGAGAAAGTGCAGCACATACAGACCATGGGGCATAATTTGGGTGTGACTGAAACAAAGTGTACATGGAGAGGATGGTAGGAAGTGGATACTGGAAGAATTGGCTGACATGAGACCATGTGGGTGTTTTAGTTTCATGATCTTCATTTTTTAGGTGTAAAGATTTGAAGGACATTTAAGAGAGGAATGCTGTAATCAGATTTCTATTTTGGGAAAATCACACTGAGAACAATGTGAATGATGGATTATAGAGGAGAGACTGGAAGAAGAGCTGATAGGTTTCTATCCAGTCAGTCCATTTAAAAGATAATAAGGATCTAAACTAGGTCATTGTGGGGATACGGAAGGATAACAAAGATTAGGAATGTATAGGAGGTAAGATGAGCTTAAGAGTCCACATGGGTGTTAAGTGTGGGAATGAGAGAAGGCTGGGTCTGGGGTAACTTTTAGTTTGATACTTCTAGCATCTAGGAGAAAAAATGATATTCTATAAAATTGGATATTCAGTGATACAGAGCTTTGACTAAATCATTTGCTTATCATTTTATCAACAAATGAGTGGTTATTATGTATCAGACATTATAGTAGGCACTGAGGATACCAGTGTTTATTAGCAGGTAAATATATGGCCTGGTTTGCTTGGAACAGTCCTGGTTGACTGGCTATACTCATCCACTGACAGATGACTAGGTAAACAAAATGTGATATATACATACACTGGAATATTAGTCAGCCTTAAATACAGAGGACACTCTGATGTGTGCTACAACATGGATGAAACGGGGATATTATGCTAAGTGAAATAAGCCAGTCACAAAAAAGACAAATGCTGTACGATTCCACTTATATAAGGTAGTCAAACTTATAAAGACAAAAAGCAGAATGGCGGCTGCCAGGGGCCAGGGAAGAAGAAATGAGGAGTTGTTGTTTAATGGATATAGAGATAGAGTTTCGCAAGATGAAAAAGTTCTGGAGATTGACTGCACAACACTGTGAATATATTTAAAACTACTGAACTAGGGGCTTCCCTGGTGGTGCAGTTGTTGGGAGTCCACCTGCCAATGCAGAGGACATGGGTTCGAGCCCTGGTCTGGGAGGATCCCACATGCCGTGGAGCAACTAAGCCCGTGTGCCCCAACTACTGAGCCTGCACTCTAGAGCCCGCGAGCCACAACTACTGAGCCCACATGCCACAACAATTGAGACTCATGTGCCTGGAGCCTGTGCTCTGAAACAGGAGAGGCTACCACAGTGAGAGGCCCACGCATGGTGGTGAAGGGTGGCCCCTGCTCACCGCAACTAGAGAGGGCCCGCATGCAGCAACGAAGACCCAACGCAGAAAAAAATAAATAAAAATTAATTAATTAATTTAAAAAAATCTACTGAACTGTACACTTTCAATGGTTAAGATGGTAAATTTTATGTTATGTCTATTTACCACAATTGAAAAAACTTTAAGTTTTGGTTAATCCCTTTAGTCATAACTTGAAATTTCCTCTGAATTTTTTGAGAGAAAAAATAATGAATGAAAGGTTCTATATATATTAGGTTTTATCAATTCCTTGGATTTTTCCTACAACGTTTGGTTTATGGTTAACAATACCCAATAATTTTCCTTGGAGGAAATGAATTTTACTGTCCGGTGAGGTTCAAGATTAATTTTATATTGGTGCCATTTTCTGTAACTCAGGTCTCTGGGCTGAAGGGCACATAGTCCATCTTGTGGTTTGCCTTTGGGAACAGCTACTCAAATCTGTTAATGATAAACTTGGATATAGCACATCAAACCTCTACCATATTTGGTCATATCAGCCTTTTAAACAGCAGCATTAAGGAGAGGATTTAGGTCCCTATACTCATGTGATATCTGGGCCTAACTCATGTAGAAATAGTTTATGAGTTCCTGTTGGGTGGACCTAATGTCCATGGGAGTTACTGACAAAGCCTTTGGCCATGAAAACTCATTTTGCCAGTTTCAGTTTTTGATATGCCATTCATTCATTCTGTTTTATCTGAGGACTGAGGATGGCAGTGAGGCCTATTGGTTACAGAGTTCCTTATTTACTCTCACAGTGAAATTGATATTCATATTACCAGACATATAGGAGATTCTTCCCCAGGTGGAAAATGTAAGGTCTAAAATTTCTTTGCTTCTGTAAGAACAGTTGTTTTATTGTTAAAGAATCCAAAAAAGGAGAAAGGAGCATGAAAAGGGCTTCTAGCCAACCAGAAAACAAACAGATAATATTAAGAGCATATTCATAACCATATGGGACAGGGTCTAGAATGAACCTTATTTGTAGATATTCAAACAGGCCTAAAATTTGAGCCTATATTCTTATCCCACTTTAAAAGTTTTTAGGACTGTGGGCTTGAACAGTTAAAAAAAGAAGAAGAAAAGACATAAAGACATTCTGGGCAATCTCAGAAGTTTCACCAATAAAGCCTATTTAGGATAATTGTTGTTAGGTTTTCCTCTCTATGGTGGTTTATAACATATAACATTTTTGACAGACTCTCTTTTAGCCTATTTGGGCAGATATTCATAATGCCACCAGAGAGACACTCTGAGTGGAACAAAGAATCAAATCTTTACCAAAGTGTCTTCTTTTTCCCCCTCAGAATTAGGTACTTAAAACAGGCATTGAATCAAGACTTAATGGCATCAGTCAGAATGTAGTTTTGGCTTTGATTTTTGAACTGTTGAATAGTCTAGATGTGTTTTAAAACAGCCATTTAGCATTAAAATTCACTAAAACATAGCCTTTTGCTGTTAAATTTGCTTTTTAGTAGGTGCCTTAACCTTAGTTATAACCAATTCCTTTGGAAGAAGCAAGACATTTAATTATGTTTTGATATGGTTGCCATGTTTAATTGTACTATCACCTCCTTGTTGCTTCCAAAGCACCAAAATCATCAAGGTTCCAAAAGATAGATGACTTCTACCCTTACAGACATTTCCTTTCCTATCTATGGCTACCTGACAGGGCTCAGTAATCCCAGCATCAAGTAGGAATGAAATATTCTCTTCTTGCCATTGTATGAGAATTTCTCCCTATTTTGTTAAGGGTAACTTTGGTCAAACAGGAGGCATCATTCATCATTAGATCAGACAAAGTTTGTTCTTTATCTTTTTTAGATTTTATCTTTTAAGATAAGGCAGGGCAATTGTTTATTCAATGTCTCCTGTTCTTCCTATATTGACAGGTATGAGGGGTTTTGTTGTTGTTAATTTGTTTTGTTTTGTTTTCCAAGAGTATTCCCAGAGATGTCTTTGTTTTTAGGTTGATCTAATTGCCAAATTTGAAGAGTTATTAGGTTTGAAGAGTTATTAGGAGTTAGTGATATATATATTAGTTAAAGTATCTTCAAAATGCTCAATGAGGTCTTGTAGAGCAGAGATGAGGAAGTCTACCATCCTATTTTTGTATTTCTTACTAAATCTGCCACCTCAGATTTAAGACAGTCAACAAGAAGGTGACTAGGACAGTTGTAATATCTTCTCTCTGAGTGGAACCCAGATACTTTCTGAAACTGTTAGGGAGATGGTCTCAATATCTTGGATGTATTCATTTTTTCCCCTTGTATATAGGACTGGATATTTTACCAATTTTTACAGAAAAGGCCTCAGGGATTGCCTCTAACAGAACTTGTTCTACCTTTGTACTCTTTTTGTATCTGTCCTTGGCTAAATTTTGATTCATATATATTTTTAAAATTTTTAATTTTATTGGAGTATAAATATGCTGTGTTAGTTTCAGGTTGATTCATATATTTGATATCATTTTGGTAATTAATTCACTCTTATTTTTCCAATCAAGTTTTGACCTTCTTTGGTCCTAAGAGGGGACTCCTGGACAAAATGTTCAAAGGGCAATACTAAATTCTTAGGAGAATTTTTACCTTTACTTGTGAGGGTTAAGAAAGCCTTTAACTAGATAATTCAAATCTAATCTTGACTAAGGTTTAAAACCATAAAGCCAGAAAGATTGGTCATCTTCTGCAACTATGTTATAAGACATTGTATGTGGGTATTGACCAACAAGAGTGTATGCGTCTAGGAAAGGTTGGTAGGAAAAAGAAGAGGGTAGAAGGGGCGGAAGGAGAAGGAATTAAGCAAGGGGTGAGGGGTGGGCAGTTGGGGTCAAAGTAGAGGAGGCCAAGAGAAAAGCCAGGAAAGAGATTAATCTAGAATTGTATCTGGAAGAGAGGACTGTTCAAGTATAAATTTTAGCTCTTCCATATAGGTACTTCTTTTCTCTGGGTAGCAATTTTAGAATTTTCCTGGATTTTAAAAAGCTTCTTCCTATCAATCAAAATGTATAACTGACCACTGAATATTCTAAGTCTTAGGATCCTTTGATTTCCAACACGCCACACAGGTAAATTATTTTATTCATATCTCAATTTCCCCAAATAAACCACTGAAATTCTATATGGTCCTTAGTAAAATTCTGCAAGTGCTTCACATATTTAGTGCTTTTGTCACTATAATGTCTCTACATATAACCCAGACAATGATTCAGAAGTCCATTAAATAACTAATGATTATCTATATTCAAATGATGAGAATAAATGGGAGATTAATAACTAGATCCCTCAAACCATCTTGTCAATGAGAGACCTGAATAGTGAAACAAATTAATCTAAATTTTTCAGCAAGGGAAATGAAAAGTATGTATAGGGCTTAGATGATGCTTAATATAAGGGAATGAGCAGGACGTACTCAGGTGTCCAGGGCCTGGGATTCTGAGAAGGAGAGATGTCAATGGTTTCCTGTATGCTCTAGTCTTGTCAAAGTGTCATGAGTTGAGAAGCAAGAGGGTCCAGGTCCACGCAAGTGACAGCAATTATGATTTTGCAAAACACCAAGGTTAATGTCTGAATAGAGTCTTTATATTCTTTCAAACATGGAATTAAATGCATTTTATTAGTTGGTCAACATAAAACATGTATTAATTGTAAGCTAGTTAAACTTTGCTATCATTGGTTTACAGTGATCAGTTTAGAGCTGCCTAAATGAAAGTGGACAGAATTTAACTATATTTAACTATATGAACTATAGTATTGTTCATAGTGCAGTGCCAAAAATGTATGGCTGCTACCAGTGCCTAATGTTAGATGTTGTCTTGTGTTCTTTGTCAAATATACCCAAGAAAGGAAAATATTCTATTGGCTTATAAGAGATAAACATAGCTTAAAATATACAGTTTAAGATGGCTTTTCTTCAAAAGAATAATATTTTAGAGATCATTATATTTCATAATTTAAGTATGAACTATTAAGATATCAAATTTTAAATTCACTTTTTTAATGTTATTAATTTCACACTGTATTGAAAAGAAAAGCTATCAATAAAATAAGAAATTGAATGTACATTTTAAAACTTCAAGACAACTTCATAAACATATATATGATTATAATAAATTTTAAAGAGAGAAAATTTAATATAAATGATATTTTTTCAACAAATATCCCATTGGCAATCTGAAAAAAATCTGATCTATGATACCAAAAGGTAATAAGAATAATGCCCTGTAAGTCCATCTATATTCAGTACACACACTTTGAAAGGAAACAGCTGAATATTTTTATTTTTTGAATTGAGGGAGAACATATTTTAGGTACAAAAGAAAAGGAAAGGATGTGATATTCAATGAGGTCAATACCTTAATATGAAACAAGTTCCTACTAGTTGGATAGAAATCTCTAATATAAGATTCAGAGTAGTTAAAGAATACATAACAGAAAAGAAGTACAAATGGCAATAAAACATGGACCAATATTCATTCTCACTAATAACCAATGCATGTGAAATACAACATAAGTTGACTATTTTCTACATACAAAATGGCCAAGCACTCAAGGAGACATGCTCTCTCTTGCTGCTTTTGGCCAGAGATATGACTTTTTTCTGAGGAGAAATTTGACAATATGCATTAGAAGCCTTAAAAAATATCTCTTGCCCGTATAGTCTAATGAATGCACTTTTAAGAATGTATCCAAAGAAAATAATCAGATACAGAAAAATGATATTGTTAGAAATATTCTACAATATAAAAAGCAAAAATGTTTTTGAAATATATTTAAATACAAAGAACAACAAAAACTTTTAAGTTAAAAATCAGGAGACAAAACTATGTACTGTAATATCACAAATTTGTGAAAATATTTAGTTTTAAAATAGACTCTAAGGCAAGATACTAAAAAGCAGAAAATGGGATTTGGGATCATTGGTGATCTAAATTTGTTATTCATAGCTTTCTGAATTTTCTAAATTTTCCAAACATGTCATACATTCCTTCTCTAATCATAAAAATGAAAAAATATGAAACTCCATATATCTATATATATATTAATTGCTACTTATTAGAGTCAATAATGAAAAAGAACTTTGCCTTAAACTATTCATAGCATTTATCAGCCTGATCTCTCCTTCAATATATAAAAGACATAGTTACATACATTATTTATATACATATGTATATAAATATACATGTGTGTATATTTATATATGTATATATGTGTGTATATTTATATATGTAAAAATACACATGTGTGTATACATATATAATGCACAGATATGTGTGTGTGTACATACATCTATATACATATATGTACGTGTATTCACAATGGAGGCAAAAGTGAAAATATTATTGTGACATCAACATCTTTATAATTAAAGATGGCTATTCTACCACTTATATTTCAGAACTCCATTCAATGAGATCTATAACTTCAAAATTCACTAATATGTCAAGAATTTATAAATTCCAGCAAGATATAATGTAAACAAAACAAAACAAAATAAAGCAAAACAAACCAAGGCACAAAAGGTCAAAAAAGAAAATGGAAGTGTTCTTTCAGGAGCATAGTTTGTTGTTCTTAACTTTTCTATTGAACCAATGTATGGCAAAGCTCAGTACTAAAGTCCAAAATCCAGAACAGTCTGTGATATCATCAAACATTAGAAGGGAAAATATAAAGTTCTATGCCAACTATCTAGTAATCTATTATCTCAACAAGTGGTGAAAACTTAGTCTATTAGCAGCAAATAATTCTGCCAATATCCTTCATAGTATGGCAACTTCTCCAGCAATTTTCATGATTAATTACCAGTGGCCAACATTTTTATAATCTGTTCTGAATTTTGCAATATCTGAATGAACTTGGCTCTGACACATTTCTCATTGTTTCCTTACTACCAGTAGGATGAAATACTTGTCCAGTTCATGCTGTGTCAAAGAAGTGCTAATGTGTTTACATAAATGCTTCAAGAAGCACCTGTCTTGAACACACTGTGTTACTTTTTTTCAGCCACAGCTGAACACATAAAATTTTTGGTATAGGAATGTAAAAGGAAGAAAAATAAAAATCAAAAATTTCTAACAATAACAGAGATTAAATTCCTTTGCAGAAGCACAGTCTGATATTATAACATTAAAACCAGTTTCTTATTTTCTTTCACTACCTTTCCTCATTTCCACTTATTATATAGGTAGAAATTTTGATTAGTTTGTTTTTTCAAATGTTTTGAGAATAATTGAACTCGTTTTCATTCTTTTCCTCAATATGTATAATGAAAGTGAAAATAAAATTAATATGGTATCTCCTTTGACATTTATACACATATATTTTATATGTATATACATATATGTGTGTGTATATATAAATATATATATATATAAAATCTAGATTTTTTCATATGTAAAGCAATTAATACTTAAGAATCATCCAAAAGAAAAATGCATAATCATGACTAAGCTTTGTTAATATTTCAGACTTCAAAAATTATTTACCTGAGGAATAAAGAACTTTACTTACGTAATCTGTGTTGTTTTTATTTGTGTTATTTTGAATTGTAAAGCAAATTTTAAAATAATTCTTACTTCAGCTTCAAATGTTTATATAAAAGAACCTCATTTTCAATTCTAGAGAACATATGGTACATCTTTAGTGTTCTTTGCTAGCTCTTCAAATAAAAATAAGTTTAGTAATTATCATAGTTTCTAAATAAACATAAAATCAAATCTATTCCAACTAGTTACATGATTCTCATACTGAAAAATTTGGCTATGAAAAAACTTTTTCTTCCTAAGGAATTATAAAATGTTGCAATTGCGATGAACTATGGAATAAAAATGGAAGAGGGTAAATATATATGAATATGAATCAATAGCATTTTTTTAATGTAGGTAAACCAATCTAAAATAAAAATTGACTCAACTGCTAAATTGAAGCTGGTTTAAGCTCATTAGTTTTTATTCAGATCTTTATAAAAGACAAATATCTTTCACTATGCAATGTAAAAAACTTGTTGAAACTTTTATTAACATGTTTTCAGTTGCCATTCACTTTTTCTTAGAAGTTATGTCTATGCTGAATGTTATAGCAAACAAATTCCTTAAAACGTTACAAGAGAATTGGGATTTGATCAAATGCTATTTCCAGCATGAAACAGGGTAAGCTGAAGCCTAAGACAAACTCTGTGCATTTTTTAAAATATCTTTATTGGAGTATAATTGCTTTACAATGTTGTGTTAGTTTCTGCTGTACAACAAAGTGAATCAGCTATACGCATACATATATCCCCATAAGCCCTCCCTCTTGAGCCTCCCTGCCACCCTCCCTATCCCACCCCTCTAGGTCATCACAAAGCACGGAGCTGATCTCCCTGTGCTATGCAGCAGCTTCCCACTAGCTATCTATTTTACATTTGGTAGTGTATATATGTCAATGCTACACTCTCACTTCGTCCCAGCTTCCCCTCTTCCATCCCCACCCCGTGTTCTCAAGTCCCTTCTCTAAGTCTGCATCTTTATTCCTACCCTGCCACAGTACTGCTTTTTTAGATTCTATATACGTGCATTAGCATACGGTATTTGTTTTTCTCTTTCTGACTTACTTCACTCTGTATGACAGATTCTAGGTCCATCCTTGTGCATCATAACTGCAACTAAGTAGATTAGAAATCTTAGGAAAAAATTCAATATAATAATGTAAATTAAATAGTTTTTAAATTTTCTGCCTTGGTGTATATGAGACAGATTGAAACAGTGAAACAAAGAGATAAACATTCATAGGGACATGGACTACCCTTGGTAGTAGGCATATGCTTGAGAGCCAGGGTTGGGCCCAGAATAAGGGATAAAGGGCCAGCATATGGAGCTGAAAGTACTGTAAGAGCATAGTTTCAATTCTAAGTGCCACCATGGGGCTCATAGTAACCTTCATTGTTGAAAAGGAGTCACCAGCTGGATCAAGATTTGTAACCACATTAGAAGCAAGTTTTCGCGTTGTCAGTGCTTGGGGCAAAAGATTGCAAGAAGCGAACAGCTGTCTCCTTAGAGAAAAGAGATCAGCTTTGGTGAATTCTGTGACAGTTCTGTCACTGACTGAGGGGTTGATAGGGGTCTCACAGATGAGAATTTTAAATGGAGCTCCAAGGTCAAAAGGGAAAAAGGAAAGTAAATTTTGAATATTTCTAGGATTGTTAGGTTAAAAGAAACTAATGTAAAAGATAATTCTTACAACGTTTGAAGAAAAACAACAGCACATAATTTGATTACTATTGAGTTATGACAGCATGCAGTAAGTTAAGTCTTACTTAAACAAAGACTTTACTTAAATAGGTCTTTGTTTCTAATGTGTTCGATCATCACTTTGAGAAATAAATTAGTATTCTCACCTAAAAATTACAACTAAATATTTATTGTGCTTTGTCCAAAAATCTGTAATTCTACATAATGTGAAGAGCAATATTATAAGAATATGAATTTCCAAAAGTGTACATTAAAAATCCTACACTATTTTCAATGACCCTCCCTATTTCATACTCCAATTGAAAAGATGGTTATTAATTTGGAATCAAGTCAATAGACATAACACCTTTCAACTAGATAACTCCATATTAATCACATAATTTTCTTTCTTTCTGTATTGCTAAATTTGAGAAATTCTAAAAGAAGAAAATGAGAAATGTAGTAAATGTAGGTGAGAATGAGTAAATGTAGGTGAGAATAAAGTTTAAGAGTTCCTTTGGAGCAGGTCAGAAACAATACATGAAAAGTGGAGAATGAGAGAGCGCAGGAGAAAGAGAAATGGAGCATATGTGCACACACATACAAGAGAAAAATTGACTAAAGGAACTTAGAAATGCTAAGAAAGAAAACAGTATAAAAGATGCAGCCATTGAATATATTTTACTGGTATTACACTTTTGGTCAGTTTTATCCTGAAGGAAATTCATTAGCAATGCATGTGCTTTGGGAGAACTTCTTGAGCCTCTTCTGTCAAGAAGAATGTCATATAGCACATGCATTAAGCAGGGGTTATTTTTCATAACAAAATGTTTCCATCAACACTGATGAGGTGCTCTGGGTACCCATGTTATTGGCATTCACTAAATGCTTGATAGTAGTAATAATACCAGATAACATCATTTAAGGAATAAAATTGGCCTTCACACATTTGCCTCTTCCCCAAAGACTAAAATGTCTTCCCTGGCCCTTTTCCATCTTATGTTATATGAACATTTTCCCATTAATGTGAGGGTAGCTCTACTTTGACAAATGCTTCCACTGCACTCAGGAAGATAAAAAATAGGCCAAATCATAATCACTTGAGTTGTGTTCATGGAAAGGAATGCTATAGGTTCTCAAAACATTTTATTCATCATGTCTAATGTAGCTAGTTTGGTTTCATTGACTGTCTGTACAATCTTTGATGCTAGATGGAGTATTTGCTATACTGAATCATGCAGCTAATTTCAGATTGTAAGAGACAGATGGAGTAGAACAAATGACATGAAGTAGGGTTATTGCTTTAATGAATATATATCCTATTTAAGATATGATAATAATCTGTAAAAAAGTAGTCTAATGGTTGCCAAAGTGGCATTTAAGGAGCTAAATATATACCAAGAAAAGGAGCAATGACACAGAAGAATAAAGAAGTTTAGAATTTGCAAACTACACTTGGAAATTACATACATACAAACAAATTGGTTATATAATAAGTATGTAATCATGATAGCAAATTTAAGATTTTACTAAGTTATATGTATAATTATCGAATCAAATTACTTGGACATTTAGTGAAGTTGTATCTGATTCTTTCACAGTCTTGTAAGGGAATTTAACCTTAGATTACCATTTATTGTTTATTTATTTATTTTTGCGGTACGCGGGCCTCTCACTGTTGTGGCCTCTCCCGTTGCGGAGCACAGGTTCCGGACGCGCAGACTCAGCAGCCATGGCTCACGGGCCCAGCCACTCCGTGGCATGTGGGATCCTCCCGGACCGGGGCACGAATCCGTGTCCCCTACATTAGCAGGCGGACTCTCAACCACTGCGCCACCAGGGAAGCCCTACCATTTATTATTACTAAACTGTAAAGAGTGATAGAAGATAAACTTTGAATATCTCTGATATTTTCTTTAAGGATCTGATACATTCTTATCAGATGTATCTGTTTGATTTCCTTCTCAGGGTTCTTGATCACTTTTGATTGTTTGTTTGAATCTGGAAATGCCCAAGAACCCCTGCGGGTATTCAAAACACCTGATCAAGGACAATGAGAAGAGTAAAAAGTCTTGACCACTGCTGTGATTACTCAAGGATCTACTTCAGGGTGAGTAAACTATAGTCTGCAGGGCCAGTCAGACTGCTCTGTTTTTGCGAATAAAGTTTTATGGAAACACAGCCATGTTCACTCATTGACATATTGTCAATGGCAGTTTTCTCACTACAAGGGCAGAATTGTGGACTCAGGACAGACCTTATGGTCTGCAAAGCCTAAAATATTTGCTATTGGGCCCTTTATAGAAAAACTTTCCTGACCTCTGATTTATTATAACAAAGTAGCTAAATTGTCCTAAATCTTACTCCACTCCACCCCCAACTCCTCAACCTCTTTTCTTCTTTCCTGCGTCATTAGCAAATACCTAGATCTTACTTCCTTACTACCATTCATTCATTGACTGACTACATGTGCTCCAAGTTTTCACTTGAGAAATATTTAAATATATATATATATATATGAATATATATATCCTAAAATGATGTTTCAGTTTGAGTGACTTTCAGAGACAACCAGAAAATTCTAATACCAATTTAATGTACATAACATTTAAAAATAATAATAACAAACGTGTATAGCACTTACTAAGTTCCAATTATGGTTCTGAGTATATTACTATATTAACTTATTTCATTCTCGCCACACTCCCTTGGAGAGAAACATCATCCTCATACCCTTTTGAGGGATGAAGGAATTGGGCACAGAGATTTTAAGTAATTTATTCAAAGTAACATAGCTAAATGGGAGGCAAAAATGGAATTGGAACCCAGGCCAGCAGAATAATCACTAGGGTCTGTAGCCTTATTGTATTATCTATTGGCCAATGAACATGCCTTATATTTTAACCTATATTATCATTCCCCTGCTAAGATTACTATCTCTCATTCTCGTATGTTATCATAAAGCTTAATGTAAGCCAGGTGATACATTAGTAATTAGAGGTTTCCATCTAATACATGGAGATATGTCTTTAACTTTTTAGTACTTAGTAATTCTCAGAAAACATTAAAAGGACACTTAACAGTGAAGACAGAGGATGAGAAGAGTGATGATACTCTGAGCTTTATGTGACATTGAATTGAGATGAGAATGAGATTAAATATTTTCCAGATAGTGTAGAATTTCTTGATGAGAAAGAGATGGAACATTTCTAGTTCTTTCATCACAAATCTTACTAGAAAATGTCATAAATAAAATAATTTTACTATTACATGTATTTTTCATATGAAGCATACATTGATGAGACACAGAAAAATAAATGAGCCTATAAAAATAAATAACAGAGACAAATTTACTTGGATGATATAGCCATCAGCATCAGAAAGAATGAATTCACCTAACTACAGAAATAAACCATCATTGAAAAAAAAATCCCTAAAACCTCAAGGGAGGTACATTATTCAGGCATTATTATTATTAGTCAAAATAATAATTGGAAAAGGAAATGATAAGTTTAGGAAAATGACTTTCTAATTTCAAACTAAGCCACATTTAATTACTCTATAAGTAAAATAGCTGGGAAAAAAATATGTAAGCTCTGTCAGTAAAACATCTTGAGAATTCTCTAGTTTATCAATTTTTCTCCCTTTTGTCAAGAACACACCTAAACTATTCAAATATAAAAACTTATCTCACCTCTAAACTCACATAATTATTTTTGATTTATTTGCCTTTCTTCATAATCCATTGTTTGAGAATCCCTTCTTGCTCGGTCTTTGATACACAAAAATAAAATAATACACCTACTTTTTTCTAGGAAATTATCTAATGGTTAGTAAATGTTTCTTTTTTAAAACTAAGGTCTGAAAGGAACTGAACAGCTATTGTGTGATATGGCTAATGCTCAATTAACTTTATTCTATATCATTGCATAGTCATCTTGGAAATGAGAAATGCTATCGAGTCAAAAAATACTGCTTTGTACATTTAATAAAAATATTAGCTATGTAGATCAACCTTGAAAAAAATTAAATTTTACCGGATTAAAATTTTGTTACAATAGTTGTTTTTATAATACTTGTTCAAAAACACTTAAACATTCACATCTGATGGAGGGATAAATCTGTTTAAAGGGGTTTAAAGCACAACCACTCTCAACTAAGCTGGCCTTTGTCAGCACACACTTGACATCTGAATGAGTGTATTCTCTGTGTGGTGAGGGGTCAACACAATAAAATGGCTGTCATTGAATCATTGAGTGGTTTTTGGAGAATACTACCAAAATGCTGTCTAGGTGTTCTGACACTGATTGGTGGAGAGGTCACTTTCACCTGAGTGACCTATGGAACCTCATGGTCAAGAAGACACAAAGAATAGTTAACAAACCCAGAGACAGTAAATAGTGAAGCAGCTCTTCCTTGACCAGTACTTTGTATATAACCAAAGTCTATTTTAGAACTATGGAAAGAATGTGAACTTGACACATTTGGACGGATGAGAATTTTCTGTCCCAAATCCCAATCTGATTCAACAACAGGAAATTTATTATACTAACTATTTTTAATATTGTTATTGTTGTTTTTTAAAATGTTGAAAATATATAAAATTTCCATTGAAGAAAAGGATCAGCCACTTAAAAGTAGATTAGACAGCCACTGCACTAAAGAAATAATTAAGTTTCTGAGACTGTCTCAACATTTAAGATATAGTTATGTACTAAATAAATTTCTTAAATTATAAGATGATTTGACACAAGATGACTTTATAAACAGACTATGTCTTCAAGGGTCTGTTTTAAAAATTAGGCAGAGTATAAAACAACCTACATATAATCTCAGAATTAGATATGATAGTAATTTTGTTTTAAAATGATACAATTATTTAGATTTAGGATTTTTGTAAAATAGCTTAATTATTACTGCAGATAAGAAAAGGGTATGTATTATAGACCCAAAGATACTAAAGACCATTTTTAGAAATTCCTGTAAGTAGATTTAATAACTAAATCTATAGATAACAAATATTGCTGTGGTTTACCAAAAAGGTAGGTAGATTGATTGGGAGACTCAGAAAGAGTGACTTGCAATTAATCTCCAATGAAATTTGTTTAAAAATCAAAAGAGTGATCATTTAGAAGCCAACACAGTTTCCAAAGGGTAGATAACACATTTTCTAGCATGCTTTGATATAGTTCTTTAAGCATGAAGAGCCCTCATATGGACATCAGATTAACAAACCTACTTCTGGCCTTTTCCTCAGTTCAGTTTCTTTCTTTGGCTTCCTATTCAACAAGGCTCTGCATTAATTCGTGAGTTCAGTGTTACAGTTATGATTAAAGAAACTGTCTTTTCATTATTTCGGTCCTACAAAACTTTTGCCAGCTAGGTTATAAGAGGAGGATATTCAGGTGATGTTTAAAAAAATTAAATTTTCATTTTTAAGAGGTAGTTTAAACTTGGGCATCAAGAGCCTGTTTTGAACAGAGTGTTTTGGACAGAGTGTATTTTGAGTTCATCTGGGTGCTTGATTGTCTGGTTGGGTCTTCTGGATGAAATGTAGTTTACTTGAAGTGTTCAATTAAAGTAAATTAAATGCAAAGCAAAAGTTCTAGCAGAAAGCCATGTAGACTTGGTAATTGTGCCCATGGTCATAATTTTTTATACAAATTAGACTGGCATTAATTACTATGTAATATATTAGTTGTTTAAATTCCTGCTTCCTCTCTAAGATCCACTCATTAATTTACAGGACTAAATGGACTTGACGTCTGACAGTTACAATGCTGATTCTGAGTGTCAGAGTGGTGAATCAGCCAGAAATAGTCCCTCCTTTATGGAGTTTATAGTCTTATAAAGTCTTCAAGGCAGAAAAATAGTCTTATTCATTTAATTGTATTATAAGTATATACAATAGGTGCTTAATACATATTTATGAATCCTGATTAAAAATTTATAAAGTATATGTATCATATTTTTCTAATTTTGAATTGCTTGGATTAAAAAAGAGTGCTTAATTTAGTATGATGGCTGAATTATCCTTTATGCATTATGCGACAATCAGCAATTAGAAAAAATCCAGGAATTTCTTAAATTAAATATAGAATTAAGTAAAGGACACAGTTTAGAGCTTTAAAAACTTTGAGACAATCCAAAACTGAGTTAACACCAATGATAAAGAACAGTATTGACCACCAACGCCCTAAACGAATTTGCAGATGTAAGTTGGTCCTTAAACACTGTCTAAATATACGGCAAACATATGAGCCTTAACAATCTCTTTAAAAACAAATCCTAAATACTTACAACCAAAGGATAAATTCCAAGGTTACTACATTTCGGTAGTTCCCTTCAACCCATTTTGTCTAAACTGGCTTGTGTTTTTTTGTTTTCTGCTGCTATTTTTTTGTTTTGTTTAGTTCTTTTTTTTTTTCCCCCCTTCTCTTTCCCCTGAGAGAAGGGTAGAGTGGGGGGAGAGCTGACAGTTCTCTGGGTTACAGGATAAATCCCACTTGGCTACACGTGACTGCCTCATTTAGCAGCTGGTAATTCTGTGCAGCAATGCTCAGCACTTGCTCTTACAGTCTTTTATGTAATATAATATATATTTTTAAAATTGATTGTAATTTTTTTAGCACTTTGGGGGCTGCTGGTGGTCTCTTTTTCAGGCTAAATAGACCAACTGCTGCTGCTAAAAGAGTTTATTCGACCACCCACACTCAGAAGCACAACCTCCTTCTCCCCGTGTCCCCTGAAGTAGCAGTCAGCAAGGCCTGTGCAGTAATAACTGTGAGCGGCCTTCAGGCTCAGAAAAATGTCACAGCTTGATCCCCAGAGCCTCCAGCGTCCCCATTCAATCAGTGATCAACTGCACGATGCACCCTGAAACTTAAAATGAAAGCCCTGGATTCATGGCCAAAAATACAAACTCCCTACCGGCTCTTTCTGTGGGAGTTACTGAAGTTCTCCGTTAGCTCACAGACGGTTACCTACCTTCTCCTTCTGTCCTGGGTAGCAAGGAAAAAAGGCACAACTGTAACATTCTGTGCACAAAGACCTTGCCTGGGATGCAGAAAGACTTAAAAACAGCAGGCATATACTTTTTTTTTTTAAACACCTTTATTGGAGTATAATTGCTCTACAATGGTGTGTTAGTTTCTGCTGTATAACAAAGTGAATCAGCTATACATATACATATATCCCCATATCTCCCCCCTCTTGCATCTCCCTCCCACCCTCCCTATCCTACCCCTCTAGGTGGTCACAAAGCACTAAGCTGATCTCCCTGTGCTATGCGGCTGCTTCCCACTAGCTATCTATTTTACATTTGGTAGTGTATATATGTACATGCCACTCTCTCACTTCGTCCCAGCTTACCCTTCCCTCTCCCCGTGTCCTCAAGTCCATTCTCTACATCTGCATCTTTATTCCTGTCCTGCCCCTAGGTTCATCAGAACTTCTTTTTTTTTAGATTCCATATATATGTGTTAGCATACGGTATTTGTTTTTCTCTTTCTGACTTACTTCCCTCTGTATGACAGACTCTAGGTCCATCCACCTCACCACAAATAACTCAATTTCGTTTCTTTTTATAGCTGAGTGATATTCCATTGTATATATGAGGCCTATACATTTTAAAACAACACTTGACAGATAAAGTCAAGTGATAAAATATAGTGAATTTATTTATAATTATCTCTGTTGTTGGAGGCAAGCAAAGGAGGGGAACCCAGAACAGAGGTATGCCGGCTAACCAAATTGTGTTTCATTTTGCTCTGAAGCCACAGAATTTGAAAGTGTATGTCTGTGTCTGTGTGTGTGTGTGCGTGTGTGCGGGTGAAAATTACGGTAAGGGGTGATGAGTTTCAGGCCCAGATCAATACAGAGAAAAAGGGAAAACAACACTACATTAAAATTTTGTTAAAAATATTTCCTCCCCACTCCAGGGCAAAAAGGACATCTGGTTGTCCCCAGAGGATCACGTACAAAATACTGAGTGACTTTCCTGGGTCTACATTAGAGAGGCCCAATAGTAAGTGGACCAAGAGTTCTGGGTCACAGGAAGATAGGGTAGCAAACACATGTAGAAATTTGCAACCATATCAATAATCATTAATATTGGCAGATTTTGGGGTGACTAGATGCTCTTATTATCCCTGGCCCTTAAGGGACTTCTCATGCCCTGAGTTTATGTGTTTTTCCAATAAAATCTAATTTTCTACACTTTCAAATGTTGCTGTTATTCTGGTAGAAGATTTCAAAAAGCAGTAAAGCATTTCCTTTAGTTGCTGCCATATTTTAAAATTATCTATTTTTTCTTATAGTATGAAACAATAAATGTAATATAAATGGCATATAAGCAGAGATATGTTGTATATTTTGACACATATGTTAAATCTTGGTTCCAGAATTATTTTGGTTGATAATTAAATTTATCCTAATAGAACTTCAAAGATAATACCTACTCTCTATCAAATGAATTAAAAGACTCAATCATGCAAGCAAATTGCAGATCCTATTAATTTTAGGATCAGACTCACAACTTCTTTTTGTACATGAAATCTTGTCCAGTAATTCAAACCTATAATACCTGAGTTTATTTTTACCCTTTTAAAATTTCTAGTTTACTACTCTTTTATAAAACATGGTTTATTTCTTGACTAGGGAGGTTAACAGAAGTTCAGTGAATCTAAAGTTCCATAAGATATGTGTGTTCACCATGGCTGAGGAACAGACATGCTGAGAAAAGAAGAGACTTCCTCAAGCTAAAGACTCTCTCTTCAAATAATTGAGCAGTGATGAGCAGGCAAAGAAATCCTTGTTCAATAAGTGAATCACTTTTCTTAAAATTTTATACAAACGAAATACAAAATTTTAAAAGCAAATAATATGATGGATCATATCAATTTACATAAAAATGTAACTTTTGTATTAGGTAGAGAATAGTATTTAAGATTTAAAGATGCAGACGTAGAGATATTTATTTTTCACTCTACCTTATACAGGTGGAGAAAAAAAAGAATTGTCTTTCATTTTTCTGTTACAAAACTGACAAAATGGTATATGGAAAAATCAACAAAGTAAAAGAAGGTAAAGCCTAGATTTTTAATGAGTCTTTGTAGTACAAGATTTGATAGAGCTTTTGTTATAACTCTTTCTTTCCCTTTATACTGATGTCATAAACCATTGTGTGTTCAAAAACAATTAGGAACAGCAACATGGAGAAGAATTGTATAGCCCAGATTCTCTTCTTTTAATAAAATTTTGTAATATATTACTAACTTTTCCCCCAGGGTTCTGAGAAGCCACTGATATATTTGGGGTACAGGGCTATGGACTATGGAATGTGCATGCGTATATATACACACAAACACACACACAGAATAACATCTATACATTAGAGCAAATGCTGCCAAAAATGTTCTTTAAAGGGTCATATAGTATAAATTTTAAGTTGTTTTAGGCTTTGTGAGCCAGAAGGTCTCTGTTGCAACTACCCACCTTTTCACTGCCATGGGAAAGCAGCCCTAGATGATATGTGAACAGATGAGAATGGCTGTATTCCAATAAACCTTAATTCAGAAAAGTAGGCTGAGGGAATGACATTGGTGAATGATAGAATAAGGACCTCCAAAATTTTTCTCCTCCATATAAGCAAGGAAAAATGGCAAAATTATCAGAATCGACTCTTTCACTACTCTGGAAATTAATCAAAGGCTTGCAGCAATTCAGGGAGTATCTACTGAAAAATAAATGGCTGAAAATTTCAATAAGAACAGTGAACTTTGGAGTATTTTAACTTGACCTCTTCCCAATCCCCACCTCTGCTCCAGAGGGTAGTCTTGAAACTTAACAGCCCATAATCATAGCAAAAAACAGCAGCACGGCAGCCACCAGAGTGCAGAATAAGGTTGGAGCTCCTTCAAACCCCATTCCCAAAGATTTGTCATTATTGACCTGTCAAGTGTGTCTAGTAAAGAATCTGACCTTGTCCAAACAGAGGGCTGTCCTTTGCCCTCAATTTCTGGGAGGTAACCAATGTCAACTCTGCTAGGAAGGTCACAGTTTAGAGCAGAGGCTGGTCACACCAGAACCCAACCATGTGAATAAGGGGGGAAAGCTTGGGTCACGTGGTATCAGTTGGCCTGGAGACTGAGTTCCACCAAGTGGGTAATCAATCAATCAGTCATGTATACATAATGAAGTCCCAATAAAAATTCTGGACAATGAGTCTCTGATGAACTTCCTTGGTGAGCAGTACTTCATATGTACTGTCACATATCAATGCCAGGAGGATAATGTGTCTGGGCAACAAAAGAACTTCATGTTTGGGATCCCTCCCAGACTCTGCCTTATACATCTTTGGATGTATACCTTATACATCCATAATTTGGATTCTGGCTGTTCCAAGTTATAGCCTTTAACCTCAGGTCTCATATCAATGGGTAAAGTTAAAATAAAAAATTAAAAAATATTAAGGCAAATTCTGACTCTGGGCCAAGCTTCGATCCTGACCAGTTGAGTTTACAAGCTTTAAAAATAGAGTTAAAGTTAAAAATAAAGCAAAGAAAATATTGAACTGCACCTTAATACTGGGTCTCAAAACTGCTTCCAAAGGGGAAAGTTATGTTGAAACAATAGTCAGCAAAGAAGGTTAGAATGATTCAAAAGATAATGGGCAAAACAAAGAGGCTAGAAAAAGGAGTAAGTCAAAGGACTCATCCCAACAGTATGGAAATCTTTAAATGGTTATTAAGAAATGGGATGAATAAAGCAATCATTGATGAGGTCAAAACAAAGGTCTTAATCTAGCACTCTTGGAAGTTGTATGGGCCAATGGAAGTCCCTGATGTTTTGCCAACATTAAAGAGCCTCAAACAAGTCAAACAAGTCTGCCTAGTTCATCTTAGTTTGGAGGAATTTAAAAGACTGTAAGGCAAAGATGGCAATGAGAAATATGACCTATAATTACTTGGGACAATGGTCCCACAAGTTATAGATTGATTAGAGGGTCTAGGCCCCTTGACCTGACTCCTGACTGGGGACCAATGGCTACACACACATAAGTGAATAAAATGGTCAGAGGGTGGAAAAAGACATTTCTGGGCCTCCTTGGCATGGGAGCTCCATGCAGTGTATTCCCAAAAGAGAAATAAACACTGTCTCAGAGACATGGGATACACCATCAAATATACAGCAAACACATAATTGAGGCCTAAAGGACACCAGAGGGAGAAAAGGACAAAAAAAAAAAATTGAAGAAATAGTTGCTGAAATCTTTCTAAATTTGATGGAAAATACTAATCTACACATCTAAGAATCTCAATGAATTCTAAGTATAATATACCCAAGAAGATTCACAGCTAGACACATCATAATCAAATGGTTGAAAGCCAAAGAGGGAATCTTGAAAGTTGCAAGTGAAAAGGGACTCATAACTTATAAGGAATCCTCAATAAGATTAACAGGTAATTTCTCACCAGAAACTATGGAAGTCAGAAGACAGGAGAACAACATATTCAAAATGTTCAAGATACACTGTACTATATATAAAATAGATAAATAACAAGGACCTACTGTGTAACACAGGGAATTACATTCAATATCTTGTAATAGCCTATAATGGAAAAGAATCTGAAAAAGAATAGTCACTGTAAAATAAGACTTTGTTTGTAGCAATGATCTGCTGTGTTATCATTAGTAAACGATTCTGGGCACAGACAGGAATTCTAATCTTAAAGGAACATTTCATATCCTCCAGGATTGCACACTTTTTCTACATGTGATCTCCATCACTGGATTTAGCATTTACATACTGCTAAACATAAGAGGGCTTAGGCAACACGGCGATTAAACAACAGAGAACTTTGACAGAGGGGCCTTTTTGTCCAAAGAATGACAGTGTTTGGAACTTAGTCTTGGAGTCTAGTGTGGTGGACAAATAATCACCTGGATAAAGTGATGACAATTCTCTTAGGCATCATCTTCCATATTCCACATCGTTTCTAGAATACAAACTTCTTGAGGGCAGACGTGTGTTTGTTCATTTTTAAAAGTTTGTTTATCATATTCTCAATAGCTGATGGGGGCTGGCATCATATAGGTGCTCATTAAATAAAGATTAAATGACTCAGGAAATATTGAACTGGATGATGATGAACACCTTTCAAATCTAAACTTTCTATTATGTTATAACTGTATTTTTTTTACATCTTTATTGGAGTATAATTGCTTTACAATGGTGTGTTAGTTTCTGCTTTATAACAAAGTGAATCAGTTATACATATACTTATGTTTTCCATATCTCTTCCCTCTTGCGTCTCCCTCCCTCCCTTCCACCCTCCCTATCTCATCCCTCTAGGTGGACACAAAGCACCGAGCTGACCTCCCTGTGCTATGCGGCTGCTTCCCACTAGCTATCTATTTTACATTTGGTAGTGTATATATGTCCATGCCACTCTCTCACTTTGTCACAGCTTACCCTTCCCCCTCCCCATAACCTTAAGTCCATTCTCTAGTAGGTCTGTGTCTTTATTCCTGTCTTACCCCTAGGTTCTTCATGACAATTTTTTTTCTTAAATTCCATATATACGTGTTAGCATACAGTATTTGTCTTTCTCTTTCTGACTTACTTCATTCTGTATGACAGACTCTAGGTCCATCCACCTCATTACAAATAGCTCAATTTCATTTCTTTTTATGGCTGAGTAATATTCTATTGTATACATGTGCCACATCTTCTTTATCCATTCATCTGATGTATTTTACAATTGAAAAGAGGATCTAATATATTAAACATGCATTAACATATTATATAACTAAAATAGAAAGTAATAAATAAAACACATCATTATTACTTGACTTATAGATCCTCTGGGTTAATTAATCCTGACTCTCTGTCTCATGGCAACCCTATCATACTATTAACTTAAATCATTTCTATTTACAATTTTCTCCATCAGCCATGTTCTGAAAAGGCTCACTGCCATTCCCAGGTACAACTTGAGTCAGAGGGTCTTTTTAGCTAAAATCTAATAAGATTTCAACTTTTTACCTTCTTTTTCCATTTCTCTCAGGAGCTGTCAAAGTAAACTACACTGGGCTTGTTTTATCAAAGAAGCTCAAAGTCTGTGGCTTAGTTATAAGAAAATGAAGCAAACTGATGCAAATAGAAATTGACATCTTTAACCCCCCAAAAAGAAGCAGCCTAATTTCTGAGATGCCCGCTATATGAGAAAATTTTTCCCACACTGCTCTACGTCATTCTTATAGAAACTTTAAGATTCTTTAAAAGTATCTACAAAATTAGGTGAAGGGTAAAATTATGAATTTCCCACTTGGAAGAAAGTGGCTTAAATTCTATCCAATTATTTGCCATGACAACCAGCTAAACACAAAAGGGCTAGAATGGATGTAGAGTACTGCCTCTATAATCATCACTGTATGTCCTTCAAATCATGGATATGCAGCACCACTATCCCCGGCTACTTCAGGGCCATAAGCCTACACAGTAATTACATGCTTTGGAACACTCCACTTAAGTGCATCAATAATATAGTGAGCGAACGTGTTCTTTAATTCTGCACCTGTAAATGGAGAGAAAAATAAAGAAAATGTCTCTATCAAGAAATAAATAAACAAAAAGGAAGAAAAATAAATTAGCCAAATTATTTTTAAGCTGCTTTGTGAGGTCTCCCTCTAAAACTCAGATGATTAATAATTCAAAGTTTTCCATAAATAGAATCAAATGACCAAATAACTCTGCTTAAGTGACTGCAAAGTTTAGGACATAGAAAAATAAATGATGATAAACAAAAACTCCCAATTAAGCTTAATATTTTATCTTTAATGTACTTATTTCATCTGTGAATTACACAATCTCAAGCTACTTTTTCTCTCCATTGCCCTGTCTCTATATAACTGCTATTATCGGGATTTAGAAGATAACACCCACTACTCCGCGACATCCCACACAAAAGAAGAGTTAACACGTTGTGGCATTACAAAACAGTACTTCTCTATATGCAATTTATAATACATTTAGTACATGTTAGAATGAGGTGTGTCCATGTGTGTATGTGTGTCTTTTTTATTTTATGGATGGACTTGAAATTCACATTTTTTCTCAAAAATGGAAAGTTAATCAGTCAATTCGATAGAGAAGATATAAGTCAATAGAACCATAAGGAGAATAAGCAGTTGGTGTGAAATTGTAAGAGCTTTCTCTCACCTACATATTCCAATCCAATAAAATAAAATGAATATAAATAGAATCAAAACTTTCTTCTGAAAGTCAAATATTTCTGAGTGACTCATTTCCTATATCCTTATGGAATTTCAGAAAAATTCTTGTGAAAACTATACACATAAAATTTATGTTAACACAAAAGTTAACGCTGTTATTATTGGAAACAAACCAGGTTTTTAACTGGGTCCATCTTAAGTTTTTCCACTTAAGAAAATAAGAAAAAAAGAAAGAGGAAATCTATATAGGTACCAATGTTTCTTATGCAAATTAGTCAACATTTTTAAACAAAGATACTCAATGTGCAATATGTCTTGGTATATTGATTTCAAAATATGAGTCCTATTTGAATTTTAAAAACCTTACCATGGTTTCAGAAAACCCTTAAAACAGAAAAATCAGATATGTAATGGTTCAAAATTCATAAAGGAAGCAGAAAGGATGCACTGAATAACCAGAATTAAGTTTCTTGTTTCAAAAAAATAACGAGTTATTTCAAAGTGAGGTTGTGTTTGTTTTTCCTTATAATTTTAGGTTTGTAAATTGATGGATGTTCATATGTCGTACTAAATTAATGTTCAATATATGAGTATGACCTTGTGTTCCGTTAATTTTGACACATTTACTTCTTAGAAATTGTTCTATGTCTCAAATGTTACTTTTGCAATTAAGAACATTTATTTTCTCCTTTATGTAACCAGTATACAGTCTGTTTCTAATAATAAATATCTTTTGTGAAAAATATGCAATTTAATTTACCATGTGGCAATGCTAGTTAAATACTAAAATCACCAATTGTGTTTTCAAAACTACTCAAGCAGTTTCAAGCAACACTTGCTAGAATTATTAAGAAGTATTTAATATTAACTGTTTCTTCATGATCTCAGTCTTCTGAAGATTCTTACTGGTAAAGAGATCAGATTTTGAAGTTTGTATGCAACTCTTATTATATAGATACCCTGCTACTAAGACAGCATTCTACCACATAGGGAAACTACTGTTTTAAAGCTTAAGCCTGTTCCTGGGGTACAAATTACATTAATTTGGCCATGAGCCATCAGCACACCAAATCCAAGATGAAACACTAGTTGATTTTTGAAGGAAATACAGATAATCATCTGAGAGTAAAAACTTATTAGTATTTACAGTTTCTTTCCTCTTCTGATACAGGCATTTAAGCAGGTCAATTGTTTACAGCCATGTAAAGATGCATATTGCTGAGACTTGAATTATAAAATGTAGACTGGAGAGAAATACTAGAGCTAAATTTCAAGTCACTGGGAGGGTTTTATAATAGAAACGCCGGCAGAATATTTCCAAAATCACAGTTACAGTAACGCCTCCTTTTGAATACCTTATTAACGGTGTGTACAGTAAAAAACAAAAGTGGACATGTTTAAGGTTGGATGTCCCAATGACCCCATATCCAATGTTTTTTGTTTTACTTTGTTTTTGTTTCTGTTTGGGTTTGTTTTGACTTCCTGATTAGATGGCAATCAATAATATTGAAGCAAAGCAATTCTAAAACTTCAGCTCACTTAACTGGCCTACATCTGTGATCTCAATGAAAATCTTAACAAGAATGTCACCTTTGAACAGGCAACTGAGTGTGGATATTAATCAGACATATAGAAACTATCTCTTGGTGTCATCTAGTGGTTGTATTTCATCACTGCATAAAAGAAATGCCTTACTGGTTTTTCTGAGTGAAGATTGTTTTATTACATTTGTTTCTGACTGACTGGAGTGAAAGAAGCTGCCATTTTTAACAGACAAGAGAAGATTAGTAGCAATCAAACCTTTCTGGGCTCTTCACCCTGGCCCTTTGCTGTGCCTTCTTATAAGGTCAAGACACATCGACAGAAAGCTCAGTTATCGTACACTGGTGTGAAGGTGCTGTCTGCTGCCACATTTAGGCTGCATGACTGAGTGACTGGGTGTTGTTAAGGGACATCCACAGCCAATACACAAGGTATTTTCTCTTAGCTGGCTGAGCAGCATTCAGGGGATTCTGAGAGACTGAGCTGACATGCTAACAATCTGATTGCAGATGGCCATGGTAGGAGGCTTTGCGTGAGAGAGAAGAGTCCCCTGACCCTCCTGTCATCTACTCTCTCAATCTCCATCCTAGGATAGGAACACTGCACAACTACCACAGGGAAAGGTGACATAGCGAAAATAACTTATCCACAAATGTGCTGAAATGTCATCTCTAATGTTATAGTTCCTTTAAGACGAACTATAATTTCTAATATAACTTTTCAGTTTTGAAAGGAAAGGGCACCAAGTCTGGGTTGACAGAAATAAATTATCCAGATAATTAAGGCTAACTACTCCACTTTCTCCTACTGCCTGGCCCACGCACAGACAATAATAGAGCCCAATTATTTATAATTCAGGAATATTTTTTCTTTAAAAAAAGGATTTTCTGTAAAACTGGTGTTTGAATGGCTCAAAATTATAATCATTAAGGAAGCAAATTAATAACAAATTATAATCAGAAATTTTACAAATTTTAAATTATTATAGTCTCATCATGTCTAATGTAACAAAGATAAGGCATGATTTAAAAAATGGAAAAAAATGAGTGTGACACTTCATTCTCAATTTTCCACAATTACCTGATATTTTTAGGCAAATTCTGTGGGTTTTTAAAAATGATCTTAATGGATTTATCAGTAGCAAGCAAGATATTTCTCCACATACTTATAGACGCTTACTTTATATTACTAGGTGAAGATTTTTTGTTGTTGAATTATTTTTCATTGATGTTTGCTTTTTCTTGTCTATAGGTCTCTAATGTTTCAATGTTTTACACAAGCACAAATTGAGAAAAATAATTAATAAGAATATGAATGTATACAAATTTCCTAAAATTTCTATTTGCCTTTGCTATAAAAGAATTTACTACTGTTAGTATCCTTGAAACGCAAATGCATGTACTACACACATAGATACATAGATGTATAAGATATATGTAGTATATATGGAAAAGTATGTATATTTTATATTTATATACTTACATATAGACATATATATATATATACACACACTATATATATATACGTTTTTGTTGGAGATATATATATCCACAGAAATGCTCTCGATTTACAAACACTTTAAGCCAAAATATATAGGAGCAATTAGTGTTGTCCATATCCCCTCAAAACATCACCTTTCTTTTCAACAAAATCACAAGACTACATCATTTAATCTTGTATCTTGTGTGAGAGAGAACCAAGTTTGGTTTACGGTTGCTTGAATTCTGATCACTGTGCTATACATTATTTTATATTATAGGGCAAATGATCGAGAATACTGCAATAGTTGTGTGGGAGTGTATGTGCTAGTTGCATTCATAAATCTCTCATCAGATATTGATTCCACTTACAGGAACTATCCCAAGTCTGGATCATACAGCTATCATAATTTTCAGTCTATTAATACATTTTCAAGCCTACTTCCTGGCACTACAGCTAAAATCAGAGTACAAAGAAAAGATTTCTTTGACAAATAAAACACGTGATTTAAATATCTTGTCTGAAGAAAATAGAGCTATGCCTTAAACCCCTCATACTGACTTCATTTTAACTTTCTCAGTAAACAAAATATACACTGTGTAATAAGAAAATAGATGAATGTCTACCAGATCTAGCAAATAGGAAACTTAGAC
Organism: Phocoena sinus; assembly: GCF_008692025.1. Classification (NCBI taxonomy): domain Eukaryota; kingdom Metazoa; phylum Chordata; class Mammalia; order Artiodactyla; family Phocoenidae; genus Phocoena; species Phocoena sinus. The sequence goes on along the minus strand of NC_045765.1, from coordinate 134,117,655 downwards.
CTCTTTGTTAACAGAACAGGTTTGTTTACTACATCCAAACAGGAGAAACCTTAAATAGCAGCAGAAATTCTTGGTTAATCATCAACGAAGTAAGTAAATATCAATTTAATGTAATTCATTATTCTTGAAAGATATTCTTTGATATTTAAGTTGGCTATGCTAAGTGGCTTTGTCAAATAGATTATTATGTTCAGTTATGTGGCAATACTTTTGGGAACAAATTCATCCTTGACAAGTCTAATGGAGTTCCATTTCATTTTTCTACAGTGTTTAGGTAAGTTGTGGACAAGGTTATAGATTAAAAACACCTATTCATTTTTTTTTCCTATCCATGTTATGTATTGTGGTAATCTGTGGTTTCAATTACATATTTGTTCAAATGCTGAAGCTGTTGTAAAACTCCTTATTTGATAAAAATAATAATTCTCACTAATGCACCCTCATGACCCAAACTCTTTAGCAAGTGAATGCAGATTTCATACTGTAGTGTAATATTTCACAACTGGCACCTTCATCTCCTATGCCAGTTTGTGCTTTCTTCCCAACAGTGCCTATGCATTGGAATAATTGCCTAAATTTTACAGATTACATAAACAAATGAGAATTTATGCAAGTCTCTCAAGCCACGTAATAAATTGTGGAACTTCAATTGCTGCAAAGTCTGAGCTTCTTTATAATTTAATTTGTCAGCATATGGATCCCTTTCCCAAAAATAAGATAGGATAGGGCTTCCCTGGTGGCGCAGTGGTTGGGAGTCCGCCTGCCGATGCAGGGGACACGGGTTCGTGCCCCGGTCCGGGAGAATCCCGCATGCCATGGAGCGGCTGGGCCCGAGAGCCATGGACGCTGAGGCTGCGCATCCGGAGCCTGTGCTCCGCAACGGGAGAGGCCGGAACAGTGAGAGGCCCGCGTACCGCAAAGAAAAAAAAAAAAGATAGGATAGTCACAGGTTTGTTGTAATCTAGTCCCTTAAGATAGCTTTCGTTTAAAAGGAAGGGACAGTCTAGTGACACGTTAGCTTTCTGTTTTTCTTGATTGTCAGTCTTTCCCTTACTCAACCACACATGCAACTGGTATGGTTGTATAGCTAAATAATGGCCAAGAAGATAAAAGCACAAGCATTTTTGGCTCCTGGAATTAAAGGGGAATGGACATGCCCTCTTTCTTACCCTCTTTCTTCCTTCTCTTTATTTGTAGATGTAATTGATGAATTTTTAGCCACAATTTTGCATCATGAAGTAACATAAAAAGAAAGGCAAAGCAATAAGATAGAGCTGCCTGGATCCTGATGATTCAGACAACATATTAGTCCTGGACTATTCATCGCTGGGCTGCTTTTACATGTAAGAAAAATAAAATTCTATCTTTTTGTATTAGATTTTTATTGCTGCATAACAATTTACCACAAACTTAGTGACTTAAAACAACACCCACCTATTACCTCAAAGATCGCATTAATCAGGAATCCAGGTATGGGTTAGCTGTGTCCTTTGCTCAGAGTCTCACAAGGCTGAATTAAAGGCATGCTAGTCATCAGCTGAGGGTGGCTCTCAGATCTTGCACATGGCTTGGAGGTCTCTGCCACTTGGTTTTCTCCACAGGCCCTCTCATAATATGGTAGCCTACTTCCTCAACTCCAGCAGGAGGTTCTCTGGTGTGGTGCCTCAAATCTCTTCTTTTAGGAAGGACTCAGTCCCTTTTAAGGGCTCATCTGTTTCAAGTCAGGCCCACCCAGAATAATCTCCTTTTTGATTAATTCAAAGTCAATTGAATTTGGGACCTTAATGGCACCTGCAAAATCCTTTCATCTTTGTCATATAGTACACTGAATCACGGAATTGAAATTCATTATACTCAGTCCGACGTTCAAGTGGAAAGGGATCTACAGAGAACATACATCAGGAAGTGGGAATCTTGATTGACATCTTAGAATTCTACCTACCACCCTTGTTTAAACTATCATTATTTTGTTTTTTAATATTCAGCAAAACCTCATTATAAATAATGCACTGCGTCTTATATTACCTTTGAAGTTGATGCAGAATTGTTTGTTTAGAAAAACTTGTATCCATCCTATCACAGACAGAATTGTTTACCAAGTATCTATAGATATACATGAATTTTAGTTTTAGATATCAAGAAATTTACTTTTAAATTTAGTGCACAAATAAAATAATTATCCTGAATCAACTAGGATGCTTAATCCCTTGTGTTCTATGTCTTTATGCATTTTAATGACCCGATTGTACATTGTGCTTAATTTTACAAATCACCTCAAGTTATTTTTAAAATTAAAAGAAATAACGCTACAAAGAGAAGAGAATATAAGAATTAACACATGCTACGTTATATTTAGAATGGATGGTAAGCTTCATGGAAGGAGGAGGTGAGGTATTTTTATTTCCTTTTAGTCATTTGAATTTTCTATCTTAATATATTTTATTTAACCCACAAATTAAATAATTTGAAAAATGCTGCTGGGAAAAATGATATTTGCCTTTAGTTGTCTTTAAATTTCCACAGTGAATCCAGGTTTTTCACTAGTTTTTCTACATGATTGCTACTTCTTATAATTAATTGCTTTCCTAAGAATCTCCTACCCCAGAAGTTTACATGGCAAGTTAGTTTATAAAACTTGCTTGTGATTAAAGAGGCATATTAATTTTTTTCCCCTTTCCATTTCTTCCAAAGGGGCCAACAAAGTCTGACTTATAAGTGTGCTTTCTTAAACTAAAAGTATGTTTTATTTGCCTTATATGAAAACATTCATTGTCGTTCTGCAATTATCCTTATGATGTAGACATTACCTGGATAAATCAACAAGCATCCATCAGGATTCACAATCTCAAAAGCCTGCATGGTCAGGCATGAATTATGAATAAGTTAAATAATTCAGGTATAATAAAATAGGGTACAGTGGAGAATGCGACAAACGGGATAGTGAACTTCCCATCCCTTTAAAGCCATACCTCCACATAGCACCAGCTGATTCATTCAAGGCCGAATTTGCCAGATCTTCCGATGTACATAAGGAACTCATAACTCAGATTTCTAGTAAGATAACTCAATTTTAAATGTTAGTGTCACCTTCATAAATTTAGAATTGGTATAGGCCAGAAAACATCACTTCTAAGTGAAGATGGCCAACTGGTTGGCAATGAGAAATTTCTGCTCTAGACAATTCAATTGATTAACAATAGCAAATGTTTTATTGTTGGCTGTAAATACATGTTAAAAGTCTGACATATCATAAGTGCTCTTAAAATATAAGCTAATTTAATTTGATGTTTCATAGAATAAATTCCTCTTCTTCAAGATCTTCCTCTTTTATTAAACCTCTTTCCTCTTTTAGGTCTTTATACCTAAAGGACCTTATTATGACATTTTTATACATCTAATTACTTTTAGTATAATAACACAGTCCTTATATCTTATTTTGTAGATAAAACCAGAGCTATCTTTTGGATAAGAAAGACTAATTTGTTCCAAGTGGGTATAGGATATTTTATAATCTGCATATTATATAATAAATGGGTTATAAAAGTTCTTTTTTTCTATGTACCATATCTGATCAGACAGGACTTCAATCTCCACAGTCATAATCAGCCCCTGGAAAGTGAGGAAAAGTTTTTTTATTTTTTCATGTTCAAAGACAAAATGTGCTGTATCCAGGAGAAACTTGTACTCTACATGTTTTACATAGCCTTTGCTCTGCATTTATAGCTCCTGTCATATCTAATTAATCATTTAACTTCAAACTCTATTTATATATAATTGACCACTGGATTTCATGAGTGCAATAGACAGGATTTTGCCCATTCACAAATACTTTAGAGTACTGATAAACTTTGCTATGTTATTATTCTATGAAGCAAATACACATCAGACTTTATTCTGGCAGCTCTCTTGTGCTGAACTTGCGAGGGAAATCCGTGCAGTCGTTGAACTCCTACATTTCATGCTACAGTTGAGCCTTGAACCAAGTGGGGCAGGGATTAATCACATATAATTTATAGTCAGCCTTCCATCCATGTTTCCTACCCATCTGTGATTCAACCAACCACTGACCCACTAACAAGTATTAGTACTGTAGTATTTACTACTGAAGAAATCTGTGTATAAGTGGACCTGCACAGTTCACACCCACTTTGTCTAAGGATCAACTGTATATTATTCTGTATTATCTGTCTTAAGTTCTCAAACTGCACATGCAGTTGCACTGGGGCACTGCAGTAAACTCACAAGGATGCCACAGGATATTTAAAATTGAAAAACTTTAAAAGTTTGAAAGAAGCACAGTGATACTTGACACCTGTTGGAATTCTGTGAACTACAAGCCCAAGATAGTTCACAGTTTCTGCATTAGATGGTGCTAGTAGGTATGATGTCATCATATCTTAACGAAGCTGAGTTTTCAGTGGTTCCTACAATAAAAAGAAAGAACCATGTATAAATCAATGCAAACCAGGAAATGAGGGTGGTGGTGTCCAATCTGATTCCCACGTTTGAGAACTTGTGCAATGCCGGGCAGCTGAATACATGCATCTCATTACTAAGTAGTTGTGGTTATTCAAGAATGAACTAACATATTATTTTTTCTTTAAATTTTTGTGTATTATTTATATGTACTAAGTTTTTAGAACAAAAGTACTCATTCCTCTGTTTGGACTTCACTACTTACTAAATGGAATGTTAGGTATCTTTGTCTAGGAGCACCGTGAGGAAAATTCTTTAGAAAAGAAGAGGTCCATGAACAGAGAAAATCTGGAAATTTCTGTGATGGTGATTTCCACTAATCTGTAAGCTCCAGATGGCTAGGGACCAAGCCCACCTTGTTTACTGTTCCATTCCCAGCACCTACTGTAGTGTCTGGCATATCACTACCACTCAAATATACAAGTTGAGTTCTTTTATTCAGTAATCAAATGACGTAAATGGTCTTGATGAGTAAGCCGACTGCTACTGCAGGCATGGAAAGTAAGAGAAACTAAGTGTTCCAAGAAAGATATGTTTCTTAGTAAAAATTGAAGGTTTGGATAAATTTTGAGTAGAAAGTCAATTTTGTCCAAGGCTTGCATCTATTATGAGAATTATTCCACATTTTGATTTTTTTTCAGAAACAAGAGGAAAGCAAGTTTTGAAATCATATTTGAGAGTATTTCTGCCAGTGCTAAAATGCTCATCAAATGAGAAGTGAAACTATTTGAAAGTCAAAAAGGCATGGGTAAGTTCTTGCTTATGCATGTGGGTGCATAAAAAATTTTACTCTTAAAATTATGATTCAAGCAAAATTCACCCCTCTGTACTTAACCTTTTCATGAAGTAACAGGTGGAAATGTTTGAGTCAAGGTAACAAACCCATTTTTCCAGTGAATAAATATTCCAGTTATCTATTGCTGTACCATAAAGCACCCCAAAATTCAGTGGCTTAAAATAACAATTGACTCTTATCTGTCACAATTCTGTGGATTGACTGGACTCAGCTGGTCAATTCTTTGAGTTTTTCAGGAGATTGCAGTTAAGTGTTGGTTCAATCAGGTAGCTAGATGACTAGGATGTCTTCTTTTTTTATATCTGGTACTTAGGTTAGCTGGAAGAGTTAGGGGTTGGCTGGGGATTTGGCTCTCTACAAGTCTTGTATTTATTATCCGTTGTAGCATAACAAATTACCAAAGACCTGCAGCTAAAAACAACACAATTTATTATCTCACAGTTTCCACAGGTCAGGAGTTTGGCACACCTTAGTGGCATCCTCTGGCATCTCACAAACCTGCAATCAAGGTACTTGCCAGGGATAGGTTCTCACCTGGGGCTTCACTAGGGAAGGGATCCATTTCCATGGTCACTTAGGTTGTTGGCAGAGCTCATTCTCTTATGATTGTAAGACTGAGGCATTCAGCTTCTTGCTGGCTGTCAGCTGGATGCTGTCCACAGTTCTTTGCTATGTGGGCTTCCTCAAAATAGCTGCTTACCTCATCAAGCCAGTAAGAAGCATCTCCTAGCCTGTCTGCTACCAAAATAGACGTCTTAGGTAACGTAACAAAAATCATAGGAGTGGCAATCTATGATCTTTTCCATATTTTGTTGGTTAAAAGCAAGTCACAGGTCCTACCCACACCCAAGCAAGGAGGATTACACAACCGTATAGACGAGGAAGTGGGGATCATGCGGTAAGGGTGTCACCATTTTTAAGTTCCACCTGTACTGGACTACCAAAGGTTCTGTATTGTTTTATATGTTATGTTTGTGTATACTCTTTATTTGGATTATCATTTCTATCCCTATTGCTAGGCAAAATCTCATTTATCCTGCAAAATAAAGCTTTCTTACTTTTTTGGGTAGATCTTGCTGAAACTTCCCCTGAAAAAAAAAGACATATCACAATCCTTCTCTTCCCTTTTGTACCTTTTATTTTTTTCTTATTATTTATCATAATGTATTATAAAAATTTGCTCAATTGTCTGCCTCTCTTACCTTTATGATATTCTAAGAAGATTGGAATCATATCCTAATTATATTTGCATTTTCAATATTTCACACAGAGTTTAACACTTAATAACACTTGATTATATCATGGTCTCAACAACATATATTCTCCAACTGTTCAAAAAAAAGACAAAATTTATGACAAGGAACAATAATATCCATAATATTATTTTCTTCAAGATTAATATTTTATTGTCAATCAAGAGAAACCATAATAAAAGTGCATGCTACTAGGAGATACAGAGTATTTGTTTTAATAGTTTCATTATTATTTTTCTATTGTAATGATTGCAATTATATGTAATCTAATTATTACATTATTATGGAGGATATTAGGATTTTCTTTGGGATTTTTTTCTGTGCTTTGCTTTTATAAGATCTAGAAGAAATGTGTAGAGTATTAACTCAGCTAGACACAGCAAAGATTTGGGGTTGATATTTATGTTAGATAGGAAAAAAGATCATAGGTGAATTTTATTTTCTTTTTAATGTTTAATTTTAATTTAGTGACATTGATTTATTTGAGAGTAGTTCTCATTGGGTGATGGGTTACTTTCTATAGCATGTACCTCTGTAATATTGAATTTGTATGACTTTATAATTTCTTTATATTTAGAAAAAATTATTTTAAGAAGAAACAACAAAAATAAAATATGATTTTTGAGACTAATTATAAACAATAAGATAAAATTCATGTCATTCAAAATATAATTTAAATACTGGAACTGCTAACTTTAATAAAGATTAGAGAAAGTCAGGAGAAACTAAGAAGTAAGTTTTTATTAACAAAATATATTTTTATATTACTCTTTTCATAACATAAACATCTTTCTATGTTAATAAATATACTTTTATAACATCAGTTGTAATGGGTTCATAGTAAAGAAATAATACAATTTATTTTTCCAGTTACTTTTTTTAATATTTCTAATTTTTTATTTGTAAAAATACCATTATGATGAATTGTTTTGTTCATAAATCCGTTTTCTGGTAGGACAAATTTCTAAATAGACAATCCTTAAATTAAAAAATTGTATTGTTTTTTCTTTAAGCTTTTAGCAAATATTTTGCTAATTTGTACTCTAGAATAGTTGTACCCAGTCACACTCCCATTTTCATATGTATGAGAGTTCCCACTTCTGTGTGTATATATCAGCTTCTATATGAGAATATGTTTTTGCTGATTTCATATAAAAAGTTTCTTACTTTCAAAATAAACAGTTGATTAATACATGAGTTAAATACTTTTTGTATGTTTGTCATTTTTAATTTTTTGTTAGTTGTATCATCATATTATTACCCACTTTTTCTGAGAGTTTTGACTTTTTCTATTTTAACAGTAAGGGCTCTTTATATATTTTTGGGAGCAACCCCTTGTCTGTCAATCTTGCCATAAATAATTTTCACAGTTTATATTTGCTTTTTTAATCTATACATGGTGTATTTAGAAATGCAGATGTTTAAAAATTATATAATAACATCTATTTATATATTATTAATTTTATGTTTACATGGCTTTGCTATATAATTATTAAGAATTTTACATTTTATTTTAGGCCTTTTGTGATTATTGCCTCAATCTTTCTTTTTGTGTTTAAATTTTTAAACTTTAGTTTGAAATGATTAGATTCTCAGAGAAAGTTGAAAGCATAGTACAGAGGTCCTCATAAACCTTTCAACAAATTTCCTTCAATGGTAACATCTTATATAATACAATATCAAAACCAGAAAATTGACATTGACACAATATTGCTAACTAGACTATAGACTTTCAGATTTCAGCAGTTTTTATATGCACTCATGTGTGTGCATGTGTGTGTAGTTCTACAATATTCTATTGCATGTACAGATTCATGTAACCACCACCACAATCAAGGCACAGGACTGTTCCATTACCACAAAGGGACCCTCCTATGTTACGTCAATCCCCATCTCCCCATTCCTAGCCCCTGCCAACCACTACTCTCATCCATCTATAATTTTGTCATTTAGATAATTTTTTTATCAAAGGAACCATGCATAATATAACATTTTTTTGATTGGATTTTTTCACTCTGCCTAATACCTGGGCTTATAAAATGCATATATTTCTTTTTTTGGTTTTGTTTTGATACCTCCACTTCTCCATTTATATTTTGTTTGATTTTATTATTTAACTTATTTTTTAAATTAATTTATGGTGTTAACCATTGTGATTGAGTGGTGGGGGGTGGTATAGAAGTCTCCACCTCCCTCCCCATCCAGATGAGGTGTTGTTAGGACTACTTCATGCCGCCTTACAGCTGTCTCCTGGCCTCTGGCTTCACTGGTGTATCATCAAGCTCTTCTAACCCTTACTCTTCAAGTAATCCTTTGTTTAGGACACACAAGAGACCTGTAACTTAACTGTCCCTAAGGCTAAAATCTCTGTGCAGTGCTACTGAAGACTCATGATCCTTATATAAGGCTTCTAAAACTCACAGTCTCTGATATTGATGACAATGATATAATACTAGCTGCAGTTTATTGAGTACTTGGTATATACATTGAATAGTTTTCAGTTGATGTCTAATTTAAGCCTTACAACCACTGTACTAAATAGGTATTATAGCTCCATTTTACCAATGAAGAAACTAAAGCAAGTTAATATCAAAAATTTTAACTACAAAGTCCACAGTAAGGATTCTAAGGAAAATCTATGGGACATTACAGCCTGTATAATAAACCATTCTATTATTAATATCACCAAAATTTGGACAAACTGTAATAAAAAATCCAAATGATCAGGAGATAGTATCTAAGAGAAATACTTGTGGAAAAGATCTCTATTTTCTGCCCTTAACTGTAGTGATGAATTAGGTGATACTAAACTTTCTGATGGATTGATACAACCACAGGCGTCTTCCTAGGAAAATAGTGACTCACACCATTGCTTTAACAGTGGCCTAATTTTAATATACTGATTTCCCAGTTGGTTTAGACTTCTACATGAAAATCAACAGAAGATCCTCTCAGTGAGCAGTCTATGCTGGTCCACTGACATTAGATAGTTAGGGATTAGTTGACTACAGTATAGCTGTTGAATAATGCTTTTTTGAAAAGAGTGTCAACTTATCCTGACATTGTCCTGACATCTGTTAATATTTTGCATTCTTTATTTGATGATCTAGGTTTACCTAGTTAATCAGAACATAACAAGAAAGGGAAAGCCATCTCAACTCCAGAAAATGACCTTGATCCCATCTGGAAAAGTGCTCAGGTAATATAATTCATTTGATACTGGTTTTGCTGATCTTTTTCTTGTCCCCTCCAAAAAGCAGAAGAACATTACCTACAACTTCCTGACTGAAAAGTTGGGAGAGCTCTACTCAATGTTTGAATCCACTCTTCTTAGTGATAACCCTTGAGAAAACTATACCGATCATCCCTTTTCTACTGTAAGTGGCCTGCCTCAGAAAACCCATGGACTTCTCTTTTTCTAAGAACTAGTTAGACATACTCTACCTTTGGGCAGTTGAGATTAGTCTATAGGTTGTAGGAGCAGTGCCTTATCATAAACCATATATAAAGCTATAGGTTGAAATTTTCTCTTTTTTCTTTTTCTAATGAGTTGAAAGATTCTTTCAATGTACCTTTAAATCTCTAAGATTAATTCTTGGACATTTCCCCAGTGAGCTCCTAAGTGATCCTGATAAGGGTCCACTTTTTGTGTAAGCTTAATATTGCACATTCATAAGAGATTCAAATTTCCAAATCATTTAACATATGCATAGGGTGTCAGGGGAAGAAAGGATAATTACACCAGTTGTGGTCAACTTTAGGGATTCTTAAATACATATTTTCTCCTATATTATTTTCTACCCATTTTTCTTGTTCCCCTATTAAAAAAATAACTATGTTGATCATTTATCATTTGGGGATCTGAATGCTGGGAGTATCAATGGCTCCAATGGTGTCCTCTTTGGAGAGCTGAGGAATGTGAGAATTATTTTCTTATGGGCCATTCTTCTAGTCTGAGTCAATATTAATTTAAATGGTAAATTCTACAACTTTATGTCAAGAATGGGAGTGTTGAAAGATGGTAAAATGTATGATTTTGAGCAAGCACACAAAACTGTACTTCTCTCTCATCTGTGTTCAGAAACAACTAAAAAATAATGCTAGTGGGTCTGCAGATTGGAGCATTAAAATGATTTTTTGATTATTGATCAAAGTTGAAATGAACACTGTGGCTTAGGACAAATACCAAAAGGCACTAACTATCTGTTTTCTCTGTGTCTAGAAGTTTAAAAATCTGCCATTTGAGCAGATGCCTACCCAAAAAAGAATGAAGGAGTAAGAGATTAAATTCCTCAAGTCAGAAGTTTTGCTAGATTAAATCTATTCAACTGAGAAGTTTGAATCAATGGCTGGCTGTCATTGACCAAAAAGATAACCAGGGAAGTTAAAATGAAAAAGAAATTATCTTCAGGGAAAGAAGGAAGGGGAGAGAAGCATTTCTCCTTCTAACAGTAGGAAAGCTCTGGAGAAAATTTATCCATATATCTTACCACATTGTTCATTGCTTACACTTTCTTCAGTTCCTCTCTGAGGTACATTTATCATCTAGGTCTGCCACTTGCTAGCCACAAGACATGGGAAAACTACTTAACCGCTCTAATTTAGGGATCAATTTTTTATATGCCAAATGGTCATTATAATAGGACCTACTTCATAGGTTTGTTGTAAGGATTAAATGATGTAACTCATGACCAATCCTCATCATAGTGTCTGACACATGACAAACACTCAATAAATAATAGGGCAAAGCAATGTCTGTACCATATGAAATCTGATCTCACAGGTACCAGAAACTGAGTAATGTTTGATCACTTCCATGCCAAATTTAACTCTTGGCCTAACTATGTCTAAATTTACTTATATGTAAGGTTGGCCTAAGATGATAAAGGATTGAGACGAATTAGGTTAACTGCATCATTGACACTTGGTGTTTATGGCTTTTAGTTTCTAGAGGGGAAGGAAAAAAAGTCTAATTCTTGGCCCAAGGGAAAATTACTGTAAGAATATGGAGTCACTTAGAATTTCAAGGGAATGCTGAAGAAACAGGCAACTGATGAAGTTTCAGAAGCAAGAACTGATCTTTAGTCGAAATGAAGGAGAAATGTAAGCCAATTTTGAAAATCTTGTATTCCTCAGCCTTGGAGAGAGAAAAACCATTTGCTTGTATTGAAGACATGTTCTTGCCTCTTGGCTGTACAGATGGTAACAGAAAGGCTCTAAAAGAAGTTTTCAAAAACCAGACTTCCCTAGAGAGAGGACTCAGCAACTTGATATAGCAACTTCCCAAAATGGCACAGAACAGAGAAAAGGTGATACCACATATGGAAACTGTGGGTGTTAGAAAGGGCACATTGGTTCCAGGTAGCCTAAAAGCAATATGTAGCTACCCTGGTGGCCTTTTGCTGGTCAAAGACCATTTAAAATTTCAGATCAGATGATCAATGGAGATTCTCTTCTGAACTTCAACAATATTGCTGTCAGGATAAGTAATACTTTCAATAAAAAGATTCAGTTTATTTTTTTCAAGATAAAATTTTCCACTGAACAATACATTGGATCCTTTATAGTTTATATTATTGGAATAAAAACTTCTATCCTGACAGCCTAGATTTAGTCAACTTCTAGGAACTTCAGTAGAAGGACTTAATTTCCATTTCTGGGACAATGTTGCAAAATTGATTTTTATGCCTATTTCTGCACTGCTATCTAGTCCCTCCCTCCCTTCCTTCCTTCCTTCCTGCCTTCCTTCCTCCCTCCCTCCCTCCCTCCCGCCCTCCCTTCCTTCCTTTCTTTCTTTTTTTGTTAGCTAGTTTGTTAGGTATTGGAAATATTGTGTCCATCAGAGTAACAAGGGAGTTCTCACGGGCTTTGAGGACTGGATACAATTGAGAACTACCTTATTATTCTAAGTCCTACCTCTCTCTGGCTATGATATTTCTTGGAATATATTTGACCTCAAGATAAATCTTTGCTTTGCTTTACTGGTCTTTGTTTTGTATTTTAATTTTGTACAGTGTTTTCAAACAGTAGTGTATTTTACACTTTCCTAAAGTATTCTTAATTAATTTGGCTAATACAACTAGAGTGATATTGAAGAAACAAGCTATACATTTTCTAATATTAAGTAGGTAACACATTTTAGTTTTTATTGCAGTGGCTTTTTATGTACAGTGCATTTGGAATATAACAACATTATTTTCCAAAATGTTACTTTAGTGAGTCATTCTTATACTAAGAGAAAAAGAAGTAATATATAAGAATAACATATATTTTTAGTTAGATTGCTATAGATATTTTATGTTCTAGAATTTATTCTAGTTTTACACTTACACTGCCAAAAGTTAATATTTTTACTCAGACAAACCTTTAGGGCACTTTAAAATCTCTTTATCACACTCAACTCAATTAAAAAGTATGTCCCAAATGTCAGAATCTTTATCAAATGCTAATAGCATACAGGGAAGGAATTTCTAAGTATCTAGAAGCCGGTCAAGAATTAAATTGCTCCCAAGCATCAGTTAGTATGTGGAACAAAATACCTTTGTTATAATTCTATTTTCTTACCATTTCAGTTTTTTAGAAGTTGGTTTACCTTTCCACTTACCGTGGATATTCTTGTTTAAATCTCCAATGAAATAAAAAACATTTATTGAAATAAATGTTTACCTTTAAATTTTTTTGCCTTTACATTAACTCAGGTTGAGACAAAATTGCTGTATTCTAAATGTCCACAGAAAAGCTTAAAAATGAAATGGATTAAAATGTAAATATTTTCTTTGGTACTTGTGATGCAAAAATATGAGTCTTTGAATTGCCCCACTGTTCATGGCAAAGCAATGTCTGTACCACGTCCAATATGATCTCACATGTACTAGAAACTGGAGAGTTTAAAAGCCCTTCTATTCTTTCCCTTTCAGTAACTGCCTTCACCCTTTGGGGCCACTTTCATGTACCAGACCCAGTGGAGCTGTGTTAACATTAACACAATCCCCCGACAGAAAATCAGATCAATTGTAAGCCAGTTCTTTACTGAGGTAAACAGCTTTAAGGGCTGACTGGAAACCCACTTGACAAAATAAATATATATTTGTTACCCCAGCCTTGTTTATCTCTCATATCTGCTTTTTTTATTACATAAAGGAAACCTAGTCTTAATATAATAGTGAATGTCATTTTTAATAAAGCTCTCTTTCACTTCACAGAATTAAGTCTACCTAGGATTGGTTCTCTTTAAAGAGAAGGGAAGTAACATTTGCTATATGTGTGCTTCTCCTGTCATGTATTGGGCAACTGTGTGGTGAAAATACTCTGTCATTCCCAGTTCATTGATTAGTCATTCCTGTAAGGATTACACAGATATGTATTCCTGTAAACAACACTCAGAAAACCACACTGTATCTGTTTTGACTTCTTTATTCTCCACAGAAACCCTGAGAATACAGGATTGGTCCATTTCACAGAGGGGGCACCTGAGTCATAGAGATGTTCAGGAATGTAGTTTGGGATAAGCAACTACTTAATTAACTTGGGCCCATTTAACTGCAAAGTTGGTACCTTTCCCTTTTTGGGTTTTTTTTTTTTTTTTTTTTGGTTGGTTTGCTTTGCTTTGTTTTTTGGCCACGCCGCATGACATATATGGGATCTTAGTTCCCTCACCAGGGATCAAACCCCGGCCCGCTGCAGTGGAAGCACGGAGTCCTAACCACTGGACCTCCAGGGAAGCCCCAGTACATTTCCGTTTTTCTGCCTCATGAGTTGGATGTTTCTACTACAAGTGTGTGTGTGTGTGTGTGTGTGTGTGTGTGTGCGTGTATGTTTGTGTGTTCTGACAAAAATCAATGATGTTTCCAGTACTAGTTAAGAAGAATGCATTTCCCCAGTCTGAACAGTTTCTGATTTGAAAATGAAATCTCGGGCTTCCCTGGTGGCGCAGTGGTTGAGAGTCCGCCTGCCGATGCAGGGGACGCGGGTTCGTGCCCGGGTCCGGGAAGATCCCACATGCCGCGGAGCGGCTGGACCCGTGAGCCATGGCCGCTGAGCTTGCGCGTCCGGAGCCTGTGCTCCGCAACGGGAGAGGCCACAACAGTGAGAGGCCCGCGTACCGCAAAAAAAAAAAAAAAGAAAATGAAATCTCATTTCTCTCATCAGATGAACAAAAACATGTTTACAAGAACTTACTATACAGTTGAACAATAAATAACAATAACACCCTACATTTTATACAACTTTACAGCTTGCAAAGCAGTTTCACATCTAATCATCTCATTTTGTTTTTCAAACAACACTGGGTATAATTATTACATGAATTTTCAAATCAAATTTATGCCAATAAGACTGGGAAGCTTAAAGAGGTGGTACAGGGCTAAGGGTTGAAAAAAAATTAAAATTGTGTTATATAGTCCAAAGCAAATGAGAAGAAGTATCATAGTAAACAAACAAAAAAGCACTGCATTTGCAGTTCCAAAACCTGGTTGCTATTTTCCAGCTGGACAAGAATGCAGCACAGGAAGAATTTAGTACTCACCTCTCAAAGCCCCAATTCCTTCATCTTTAAATTAAGGGATTAAATTAGAGATAAATTCTGAGGCTCCTCATTCGATCTCTATTTTAACATAGGTATCTCTTGGTCTAGATAAGGTTGCCCGAAGTCTAAATCTATCCCCCAAATTTCTGCAATGTCACCCCTGTTCCCAGCTTGTATTCCCCTGGGTACCAGGTGCCCCTGGGCTCCTCTTTGTGTGTGCTGTCCCTGGTTTGCATTATGTCTACCCAGGTGTGAAATTCTGCCCCTTCCTTGGCTGCTAGGAACAAAACAAAAGGTAAACAATGAGCATACATAATTGTAGCAGATTCTACTAAAGTTACGGTCACAAGGTGGAATCCCATGGTTCATATGCACAAAAACCCTCTCAATTCTGCATAAGACATTCCTTCTCATAAAGTCATGTTGGGTACCCTGCCAAGAGCAATTTTTCTTTCATCCACCTATACCTAGCCTTCCTTCAATGTATTAGTCTTCTCAGGTTGCCGTAAGATAGCATAGACTGGGTGGCTTAAATGACATAAATTTACTTTCTCAGTTCTGGAGATTAGGAGCCCAAGATCAAGGTGCCAGCAGGGCTGGTTTCTGATAGATTTCTCTAACTGGTTTGCAGACAGCTGCCTTCTTCTTGCTGTGTCCTTACCCTGTTTATCCTCTGTGCAGAGAGAGAGAAGAGAAAAATAGAAAGAAAGAGAAAGCGAAACAGAAAGAGAAAGAGGAAAAGAGAGAAAGAGAAGGCAAGAAACAAAGAGAAAGAGAGAGAAAGAGAGAAAGAGAGCGCCAGCGAGCACTGCCTAGAGTCTCTTCCTCCTTTTACAAGGACACCAGTCCTATTGGATTAGGGTCCCACCTGTATAATTTCACTTAACCTTAATCACATCCTTAAAGACCCTATCTCCAAAGAGAGTCACATTAGAGACTCAACTCAAGTATGAATATTTGGGGGAGGAGCCTAATTCAATCCAGAACATTCCATTATTCCAAGTTCTCTCTCTATTTCCTTTTTCTTTCTTGCTCTCACTCTCACTCTCCTAGTGCTCTGAAACATCCAAATTCTTCGCTTCTCAAACACCTTCTGGGTCTTAATTCTAAACTTGCATTCCAAGTGCTCAATTTGGAGCATGGGGAGAGGAAAGAAAGGGAAGGAAAAAGAAGGAAAAGAAAGACAGTCTTCTATTGCTACATCTCTCCTTCTTTAAACATTTGTAATATATAAATGGTATGTGTTGCACTGGCTCTTCAAAGTACAAGAAAGCAATATAACTAGATTTCCCAATTTACGTATAAAAGTATGATGCCAGAACCTCCTCATTTTATAAGGTTTTAATGACACAATGAGAAAAGTGTACAAAGCATTGTGAATTCTCAGGAAAGAACAGTGCTATAAATATACAAGCACAGAAGTCCAGACTTCAATGATGCAGTGACCAAATAGTCTGTTTTAAAACTTGGCAAAAATATTAATGCACATGTTTCAGTTAACCAGACACAAATTTTGCGCCTTGGAGGACATCATAATTTTGCAGTTATGATACATATCCCAGTGCCCAGGACAGGGGTATAGGCACATAGATGGTATTTAACCAATATTTGTGAAATGAATGAGCTAGTTTTATCACTTAAAGCCTGCTTCTATATCCTAAAGTTACTAGTTTTATTTTGGTAAATTGTATTTTAAAATATTGAGGTTAAAAATATATATACATAAACACATGGCAGCTGTGTCCTGTTGTCTTACCTTCAATCAGGCCTTGTGGTAAAAGCACATGTTAATGCTTTGTTGACAGGCTTCAGTATAAATTAGAGGCATTATGGTTCAAAGGAGAGGAATTTACCTTCACTTTCCTTTGTGGAAGTTCTGCACCGATGCATGGGTGTCCACATCCATTCGTGCCCACCTGGGCCTAACTTCAAATGTGAGTTGATGCTTTTCTTTTCTTTCTGAATTGCATCCAGGCTGAGTAGATGGCAAATGCTCAGTTCTCTCTAAAGCAAGTTGGGATTTAGTAAAGCAGTTGGGTTACCCTCCTCACACAATGAGCAGCAACACAGCTGAGAAGGATTGATGATTTTTAACAGCAAGAGAATATTTGAGCCTTCCTTCCATGAGATGCCAGTGGAAGAAGCTAGAAAATAGTGAGTTCAGGTTTCTTTACTCTTGACATGATTTAAGTTTTCCGACTGTGCAAAAAACTTTAAAGACATATTTTAAAACTTTCAAGCAGCTATTGGAACATCAAAACGTTCTTGCTCAGAAGTGACTGGATGGGGCTTCCCTGGTGGCGCAGTGGTTGAGAGTCCGCCTGCCGATGCAGGGGACATGGGTTTGTGCCCCAGTCCGGGAGGATCCCAGGTGCTGCGCAGCGGCTGGGCCCGTGAGCCATGGCCGCTGAGCCTGCGCGTCCAGAGCCTGTGCTTCGCAACGGGAGAGGCCACAGCAGTGAGAGGCCCACGTACCGCAAAAAAAAAAAAAAAAATAAAGTAATTGGATGATTTAATTATAAATTGTTCTGAATATTTTGAAACATTTTCCTTCAAAGTAATATATTTCGATGAACATGAATGTAATTGGTACATTCACTGTACCTCCAAATGCAAAATGTGCCTATATTTGCATATGTTTTCATCTAATTACACAACCTAATTTTAAGAGGCTATGCTTTCATAGGCTTGAAGACGAGGTACTGAGTTTTTGTTTTTTTTAATTAATTTCTATTGGAGTATAGTTGCTTTACAATGTTGTGTTAGTTTCTGCTGTACAGCAAAGTGAATCAGTTATACACATATCCCCTCTTTTTAAAATTTCCTTCCCATTTAGGTCACCAGAGAGCATTTAGTAGAGTTCTCTGTGCTATACAGTAGGTTCTCATTCGTTATCTGTTTTATACATAGTAGTGTATATATGTCAATTCCAATCTCCCAATTCATCCCACCCCCCTTCCTCCCTTGGTGTCTATAAGTTTGCTCTCTACAATTGTGTCTCTATTTCTGCTTTGCAAATAAATTCAACTGTACCATTTTTCTAGATTCCACATATGAGTGATATTATATGATATTTGTTTTTCTCTGTCTGACTTACTTCACTCTGCATGGTACTGAGTTTTTATGATTAAGGATTCACCCTGTCTTTTCTCCTGTGAATGAGAAACAAAAAAGTTAAGTAGAAGCTTCAATATTCTGTCTGTCATTGATGAACAGCTTGAATCCAAATCTTGGCATCACTAGATATCTTTAGGCTTGTAACCAGAAACTCCCAAGGATTTTATCAGGACAACATCCTTCTTCATAGGAAAATGCCTTAATCCTGTAGTTTATTTGTTCAGCTTCTAGAAATATCTTGCTCTTGTCCAAATAGAGTTCTGTGAAGGTTGGGGGTTTAAGTGGAGGATGGAGGTTGTATCTGGAGGCATCAGCACAGACAGATGTCAGAGACCAGTCACAGACATTGATATTTCCAGTTGCAAATTGCAGCTGTGATACTGACTGACTGACTAGAGAAGCTGGCTAGAGACGTTCCTAGGCTGTCAGCATAGGTAGGGGCACAGGCCCTGGCATCCAACTCAGGCTCAAATGCTACTGGCTCTTCTACTCATTAGCTGGGCATCTTTGGATGATTTACTTCACTTGTTATGCCTCAGTTTCCTCATTTATAAAATGGGGTAAAATGGGGCTAATAACACCTAATCCGTGGCAAGCTGCCATGATTACATAATTTAGGTAATTGATGCCAAGTGCAGTGCCTGTACTGAGTGCTCTATAAATGTGAGAAGGGTTATAATTAGAGGCATGGCCTGGATTTGGTGACATCTTAGAGCCATAGGTCACAACCCTGCCTGCATATTAGAATCACCTGTGGAACTTTTAAGAAATGCCAATGCCCAGGCCCACCCTGGAGATTAATTCAATTTAAAACTCCCCAGGTGATTCTAATGTGTACAAAGGTTGTGCACTGCCATAGACATGCCAGTTTTCAAATCTATAAGGGCTTTTAGCAATCAATGAAACCAATGCCCTCCTTTTCCAGATGGGGATGAGAACCAGTATAGTTCAATGATTTGTCTATAGGATCATTTTTAGTAAGTGGCAGGGGATGCAACCTTCTTGATTTCTAGCCCAGAATACTTTCTCCTTTATAGAATATATTAAAACCTGACATATTTCTCCTGATAGTTTTAGGGATTTTGTCATTTATTAAGTTAACTGGTAATGAGATTTTGTACCATGGTGGCTGAACCTGGTTAATATACCATGCTCCTTTGATAGGATAGTATCGGGAAGCTTTGTTGTGAAGGTGTAGCATATAAGGGAATGTAAGTTTTCCTTAGAATAAGGAGTTGTACCTGTTGGCCATTTGTATGTCTTCTTTGGAAATATATCTATTCAGTTCCTCGACCTTTTTTTTTTTTTTTTTGGTACGCGGGCCTCTCCCATTGTGGAGCACAGGCTCCGGACGCGCAGGCTCAGCAGCCATGGCTCGCAGGCCCAGCCGCTCCGAGGCATGTGGGATCTTCCCGGACCGGGGCACAAACCCGTGTCCCCTGCATCGGCAGGCGGACTCTCAACACTGCGCCACCAGGGAAGCCCTCGGCCCCTTTTTAACTGGATTTTTTGTTTTTTAATTGAGCTGTGTGAATTCTTTATATATTTTGGATATTAATCCCTTATCAGATATTTGGTTTGCAAATATTCTCTCCCATGTACGACAACATGGATGAAACTGGAGGGCATTATGCTAAGTGAAATAAGTCAGACAAAGACAAATATTGTATGATATCACTTATACATGGAATCTAAAAAAGCCAAATGCATAGAAACTGAGAGTAGAATGGCAGTTACCAGGGGCTTTGAGGGTGAGGGAAATGGGGAGATGCTGGTCAAAGAGACCACAGACTTCCAGTTAGAAGAAGAATATTTTCTGGGACTCAGTGCACAGCATGGTGACTGGAGTAACAGTGATATATTATAGGCTTGGAAGTTGTTTAGAAAGTAAAGCTTATATGTCCTCACCATAAAAAAGAAATAGTAATTATGTGACCTATTGGAGGTGTTCACCAAGGCCATGTTGGTAATCATTTTGCGAAATAACAGCGTATCAAATCAACACTTTGTACATCTTAAACTTACTTAATGTCATGTGTCAACTGTATCTCAATAACACTGAAAAAAAAAAAAAGGAGCTGTGTGCATGATCTCCAAAGTTGTATTCTTTTGGGTTTATCCTTAGGACGAAGAAGCAAAAGCATTTCTCCTTGGTGCCTGAGTGTCTCAGGTATGCAGTACAAGTACCTGACTGGCACAAACTGATCACAGTGCTGGAGGCTGGGGAGCAGCTTCAGTGACCCCTGATTCCAGGACTGTTGCTTTTCTCCCCCTAGTTGCTCCAGTTACACAGCTGCTGGAGCGGCACCGTTAATTAGGTGATGTGTCTCGTTCCCCACCATCTGGATGACACTGCCCGCCCAGTCCCATCCCAAGTCTCCCTTCTGGCGCATTGTACACCATGCCCCTCCCCCCTTAAGAAGCACTTGGGGACTCAGCCCCTCACTTGAGCTCCATGTGGGTTGTAGTGGTGTGTCGGATACCACAAGGGAAAGTGCCAGGGACAGTTCAAGCAAGAGACCCTGCAGTGTAAAGTAACCAAGAAAAGAAGACTGAAGTTGAAGTAAACCTTGTGTGACTAAATTGGGGTATCTTCTCAGGAAGCAGTAACAATTCAAGTGTTTTACCATATTCTCAGATCAAAATGTCTGAAGCTTACAAACATACTTGTGCAATAGAGAATTTATACTTAGGAGATGCCTTACTCTATATATACACATTTGTTACGTATAAATTGTAAAATGCTTCACTCTACTTTCCTTACATTTTCTATGATAAAAAATGAGTTGCACTTGGTGTTGGGTAAAAAGAAAGACCCCAGTAAATACGTTAGAACATTATTTTCAAGCATTTCTGAATCTTTTCTTTTTACATCCAAATTTCTTGATGGAGAGTCTTCAATAAGATAAAATTATTCTAAGAATATTATATGTGTGTGTGTGTGTGTGTGTGTGTGTGTGTGTGTACATACAATATGCAGTATTCTACAGTTGATTGTTTCCAGAAAATTCGCAGTTATATAGGAGTGCCTAGTAGGAATTGAAACCACCACATTGAATTTTCGTAAGCGATACAAAATTAGGTTTGTTTAATAATTTGTACAAACCATTACTCTTAAAGAAATTGAACTGCACCCAGACTAAAATTCCCAGATTCATCCCCCTGCCAAATGTTATTAGCAGCAAGTTAAAAGTGCGCCTGCTGTCACTGTGACCTCAGCTGACCTCTTAATTTCTTGAGTTCAAGTCCAATTAACCTCTAGGAAGAGGCACAACTGTTCTAACCAGACAAGTCAATAGAATCCAATAGTAATCATTTCATTTTCTGCCTTGTCAAAGGGTGGCCCTCCCACCTAACCCATTTCACACAAAGGTGGTCATTTATCACCGCTTAGAGAACTGTACTGAGCCATGTCCAAGCCCTGCCTGAAGTACATTCATCAACTGCACAGACAGGGGCTGGGGTGTGCTGTGCTTTGGGAGGGCTTAGCAGAAGGCGCTGCTGGAAAACCTGCCTTGTCTCTGCAACCTGTTGGTGTGCTTTGCATAACAGCACCCAGCGGGTGGACCCAGACTGAAAGTGGTAAATGGGTAATGTATTTCCTTCAAGGAAAGCTATCCCCTTCCTGAAGAATATATAAAGTCTTTCTTTCCAGGGCAGCCAGACATTGCTATAATCATTTTTAAAAGACTCACTTGGAAAGTAAACGGTGAAAAAAAATCATTAAAAAGAACTATATATGTACAACCAAACCTCTTTCCCATCTAGGCTGCTCCTAGGAAATGAGGGAAGACCATTACCTGTGTAGTTCACATAAAATAAAGTTTACTTTAAACCAATTTTCTAGATGACTATTCACAAATAATCTAAGATGTTCATGGTAACACATGCATTTCCAGAAGTAGTTCTCTGAAATAAGAATTTTTTCTGAAAATGACATTTTATTTACTCTAATATTAATATGCCTTATGAACTGATTTATTAGAAACTGAAAGGATCTAAAAATGAATTATGGTAAAATATTTTCAGTGCTTCCAATTACATAAAATATCAGTATGGAAAGTTGATATTATTTTATTTATATCCCTACGACAGAGCTATGGATATTTACATACATATGCCCATTTTCTTATGCTTTGATTGTTATCATCTCAATAAATATGAAAAATTATAAATAAGAAACTGATTATTGAGAAAATATATAATGTGTCTGCTCTGGCAGCCACTTAAAACTAACAAACAAAACTTCTCAATATAGTATTTACTTTTATATTGGATCTTTTGGGCTCTGTGGATTTAATATTTTTTTCTTAAAAAAACAAATTTCTGAACTAAGGGTCAATGTCCTTTGGCGTCACTAAGATTGTATCCTCATATCTTGCCTTTCATTTATGTTCCTCTATTTCTTTTTTATGTTCCATTTCTACTCTTTTCACCAAAGAACAATAAGGTACAGAAAAGGATACTAAATGGGCAGAATTAACAATGCCAGTTCCAGACTAAGTTCCTCTCCAAAAGTGAGGCCACTTTTGTAATGGAACCTAAGGTATAAGGAATTGGTCCCTCGCTTTCTAGAATAACACTGTCCAATAGAACTTTCTATGAAGATGGAAATGTTCTGTAACCTTGTGTTCCAACAGAGTAACCAATACAGCCACGTGTGCCTATGGAGCCCTTGCAATAGGGCTACTGCTGCTGAGGAACTGATAGCGCAGTATCTAGAATTTTCTCATTTTTCACTGGTTGGGACTTAGCAGGTAGACTCTGCCCTTGAAAATTAATAAACAACCTCATAGTCTCAAAGGTACAATTGACCTTCACCTTTGTTTCTGCCTTTACATTCTCACTGAGTCTGTGGCTTTTAGCTGTGCGTCTAATAACACGTGCATGGGCAGGATATGCTGATCTTAATCTCACACAAACAGGCCCAGAGTCTCAGTATGGATAGTAACAGACCTATGTGGGAATTAGAGTTATTTTCAATAGGAATTAAAGCATAAAACTTTATGACATCTCACAGACTTCTAGGAGGATAGTCTCAACGTGATCTGAGTTTGGTATACATGGATTAATTGGTAAATGTGAAGGACTTAGGCTATTTTTGACAAAAGCAATGATTGCTCCTTATATCGAATGCATATATTCCTTAAAGTTACAGAATGTCGGGGCTTCCCTGGTGGCGCAGTGGTTGAGAGTCCGCCTGCCGATGCAGGGGACACGGGTTCGTGCCCCGGTCTGGGAAGATCCCACATGCCACGGAGCGGCTGGGCCCGTGAGCCATGGCCGCTGAGCCTGCGCGTCCAGAGCCTGTGCTCCGCAATGGGAGAGGCCACAACAGTGAGAGGCCCGCGTACCGAAAAAAAAAAAAAAAAAAAAAGTTACAGAATGTCTCTTGCAAATAGGTTGACATTGGATGTGAATATTTTAAGATCAATACAGAGATTGACATAAGGAAAAATTTAGGCAGCTTTTGCATTACTATTATAAAGATATAAAATATTGTTTCTGTGAATTAGCAAACTGTCCCCCAATGACTCTTCACATGTATGAGACAAAAAACAGCAGTGAAAAAAAATTCTCTCTAATTTAGTTGTTCAGTTTCCTACTGTCTTGTATTAAAAGCTACCTAATAGAATTTATAGTTGGAGAAACCTTTTAGGCAGCACTCTTTGTATTTTTTATTGAGTCCAAACTCCGAGAATCTACTTAATGTCAGTTCTGTACAATGGTTATACTGCACAGCATATTTTATTTTAAATCTGCAGGACATGATGATAAATTGATAATTGACCCCAAGGCCATTATAAATAAAGAGGCCCTGTTTTTCATTAGTACAGTATTACCTAGTCATAAGGGAAAGAAGGCCAATGCTGATTTTGCCCTGAGAAGTGAGCAATCAAGAACTCATGGTTTTAAAAACACACGTTTAAAGAAAGCAAATTTCTAGTTGTGAACAGTAGAAGAAGATGCAATTATAGCAACATATGATTAGAAACATGCCAAAAACGGTTTGTGCTGTGTGCTGATAAATAGAACATTCTTAACTGTGTTTACTTAAAAAAAATCTAGCTGAGAAATAAACTAAAAAATATCAGGTAATATAATTCCTGTTGGCATTCTTGTTTAGGGTATCCAGGTATAACTGTCTCATGTTGACGTTCCCACCCTGGGAGGGAGCAGTTTCCTTAAAAGTTTATTCATGTGAAGGTCATTTTAAACACGCTCCTCAAACCCACATACAGTTACACCATAGGTAGACCACCTGTCTCAGCTCTATTGGCCCTTGTTTCTTTAATAAATGAACCTAATGTGTTTGGGGACTCTTGCTACAAGCAAAGATATCATGGAACATACAAGTTCTAGAAAACACAGTCAGTGATCTTGAAGATCCAAATGGAGAGAGAATGGAGACTTCCTGAAGGTAATATTTTATAAATATAATAGCAGATATTAACCAACCACTATGCCCATGCAAAAAAATAAAGAGATATTATGAATTTAAGAGCACTAAAAAAGACTATCAAGAAATATACTGAGTTTAAAAATAGTCTTGAAAAATGAGCAGAATTTTAATTGTTAAGCTACAGGGGAAGTTTGAGCTTCAAGCATACCACCAAGAACATGAAAAGACAACCTACGGAATGGGAGAAGATATTAACAATTCACATATCTAATAATGAACTAGGATCTCTAAAGAAGATATACAAATGGCCAACAAGCACATGAAAAGATGCTCACCGTCTTAGTCATTTGGGAAATGCAAATCAAAGCCACAATGAGACATCACTTCTTACCCACTAGGATGGCTAAATAAGGAAAGCTAAACAATAAAAAGTGTTAGCGAGGATACACAGAAATTGCCGGTGGACTACAACATAGGGTAGCCACTTTGGCAAACAGCTTGTCAGCTCCTCAAAGAGCTAAAACTAGAGTTAACATGTAACCCAGCATTCTACTCCTAAGTATACATCCAAGGGGATTGAAGATATATGTTTACACAAAAACTTGTACATAATGTTTATATTAGCATTATGCACAAAAGCAAAACAGTGGAAACAACCCAAATGTCCATCAAGTGATGAATGTATAAACAAAATGTGGTATATCCATACAACAGAATATTATTCAGCCATACACAGGAATGAAGTACTGCTACATGCTACAACATGGATAAACTTTAAAAACACACTGAGTGAAATAAACCAGACACTAAGGCCATGTACTGTATGATTCCATTCATATGAAATGTCCAGATAGGCAAATCCATAGGAAAAGAAAGTAGATGTTTGGTTTCTAGGGAGGAGGGGGAGGAGGGTGTAGGGAGTGACTGGGAATGGGTACAGGGTTTCTTCTTGAGTTGATAAAAATATTCTGGAATTAGATAGCAGTATGTTTGTGCAGCTCCATGAATATACTAAAAATCACTGAACTGTATATTTAAAAGGGTGAATTTTACGGTGTGTGGTTCATATCTCAATTATTTAAAAACAAGGATGCAAGAGGCTCTCTGGATAAAGTGAGTGCGTGGTGTAAACAAAGAAGAGAAAAGGTGAGAAGGAACAAGAAATATCTGGAAGAGGATAAATGATCTTGTCAATAGTAGTTATAGGATGGAGACGAATATCATTTGTAGTTATATATAGCAGTGGGAGGTGAAGTTGAAATGGTTGGATGAAGGAAAGATGAGGGACGGTTTTCAAAGGGTAGGCTAAGGAGTTTGGCACTTATTTGTTGATATTAAGGAGTCGAATTAATTTGGCAGTAGTATTATTTTATCTAATTTGGAAGGAGAAAAAGCTGGAAGGGGCAGATCAGCTACCCACAATGCATATTGGTTTCCCTGAAAAATAAGAAAATATCATATCTGGTAGTTGAGGTGATGTGGAGAGAGAGTCATGGGGTGTGGGCTGAAGATCAGAAGCAACTGAGAGGTAGTTTCCTGGAATCAAGAATTTCCCTCTGACCAGAAGAGAATGTCTCATGTTTTCTACCATGTACCAAGTAAAATGAAATCTGTATCTTTAAAAGTACGAGAAGAATTTCATATTTTACTTTAGATGTGTTATTAAAGAGCAATTATGATCTCTTCTGAAATGTTGCTAATAATTTTAACAAAGCCTTTTTATTCTTTACAGAAAAACAGAGTGACTCATCAACAGGGAGAAAGTTAATCAGGGTTAGGAATTTAGTTAAACTGTAAAGGAACTAGAGGCTAGGATAAATCTGGGAGGAAGGGCTGGAAGAAATGTTTACCTACAAGGCAAATGCACAGTTCTCTGCCTGGTGACAAATAAAATGGTAGCAACATTAGCAAAGAAAGGGAAGTTTAGAAAGGAGATACTGATATCATGGAGTCATTGATTCAATGAGCACCTGCTGATTTTCTTCTATATCGCTTCTTTAGTCATCCAGACTGCAGTGATCAGACGACATGGTCTCCACTGTTCAGGTGCTCAGAACCTCTGGGAGATTCTCTTTTCTCGTAAACAATTACAATAAAATGTGACAACATAAAGCTGGGCACAAAGAAAAGTTGGTGGAGGATGAACCAGAGAAATTGTGACAGAGAACGGTCTATTTGAGGTATGTATTAAAAATTAATAGACGCTCCCCAGGCCAGAAAATCAGCAAAAGACTTCAAAGGTCAGAGAGCAGTGTTTGCACCCCTAGGGAAACCAAGACTAGGGAGCATTCTGAGTGTTGATGAGAAATGTGGTGAGGTTGGATCCTCAGGTACTGGAAAGGGAGAAGATGCTAGAAGATATTGGTGATGATATAGATTTCAGCTTTCATTCCATTGATAATGGGGAATCAGTGAAGTTTGTAAAGCAGAAAAAAACAGGATTATATTTACATTCTGGAATTATTAATATTGTGGTGGGATTTGAGGGTTGAAGGGGTGAGCAGGCTGGCTAGGATTTTGTTCTCTTCTCAGTGAGAGACAATGAAGACCTCCTCTGGGGCTGGTAGAGGACACGGAGAAAAAGGAACAGATTCAGGAGCTATTTAGAAGGATGTTAACGGAAATAAGTGATGTGATAGAGGGAGAAGGTGCGAGGGAGGGGAAGTTATCGAGGAAGACTGCAAGGTTTCTGGTTTGTGTGACATAAAACGGATGTGTCGTTTACTGAGATATGGAACACTGGAAGGGAAGCAGGTCTCAAGAGGAGGAGAGGCAGACAATAAATTCATGTTGGTGTATGCTGAAATACACACTGGGAAAAAAATTCAAAGATGGGGCCTCTCTTCCTCTTTACCTGGATGGGAAAAAGGTGATTAGCCTATACGTTTCCTTGCATCCATGATGAGAATATGATTCATTTTCTTCTCACCAGGGTTATCAGTGCAATTTACTTGTTTTAGAGGCTTTCATTTTTTTATTTAGGTAAGGACTGTTTGGATTCCCAAACCAGCCTTGCACATTTTTGTACTATGGATTGTGCTTTTTTTTGCTGCTTTTGTTGGAACCAAGCCTGTTATTTACTGTTCTCTGTTGAAATAGCCCACGAGCAGGAGAAATGAGTTGAGCATTTGACATTCAGCATCTGGTTAATGATGTCTGCTCACTGGGCCTAACAATATTTACAGATAAGCAACTCCAAAGAATGGGACTCATGTTACTGGCCCTATGTATTCAGGAAATAGAGCTTCTCTGATGATCCAATAGCCATAATCCAAATTAAACATCTGGGTTTTCCAATGTGTATTTCCTAATATTATGTGTCATTTCTTTGTAAGCACATCGAGTAGTTCACTATCAATGTGGTGAGATTTCATCCCGAAGATTTTCTTCCTGTCCCTTTATAAGTCTTAATACATGACTACTTTTATTGAAAGTATGAAATTATTTTAAGTGATAGACTTTTACTATGTAATACAAGGATACAGTCTTGGCTCTGTAAAACATTGATTTAAATTTACTTTATGAGTTATTTGATTGAGAAGGTGGAGAGAGAAAGTCCTCAGGCACTGGCTAACTAAGGGGATAGGAGGTCAAGGAGAGATCATTGGAGTAAGAATCAAACTGTGACCTCCCAAATATAAGCTTTTTCTATTTCACCATTTCCAGTATCTCTTAACCTAGGTCCCCAGAATTTGTACATGTGTTTACGTATGAAGAGTTTAGGAAAAATAAAGAAGTGCAGAGTTACTGGGAAAAGGTCAAGACTGGGAGTCTGAAAATCCTGTTTCTGAAGTTAAGCACTGGAACTGTTCCAGCCTGAATGCTTGCTCTTTGGTGATTCTCTAACTGGAAAGAATAGTGAACAGTTATACCCAAAGGAAACCACTGCGAGTGATAATGATGGGGATGGTGATAAATATCACTTGGGTGGATGTGTAAAATACAAATCTGTGGCATGTTTTAAAATATCTACATGTGCCTTTTGAGGAGTACAAGTATATAAAGAATAGGGTGGCTTTCTTGGTATTGAATTTTTAAAATCAATTATGTAATTGGATTTTAAAAATAATCCATATTACAGACCCTGATACATTACCAATAATCTTTGGACAGAAAAAGAAAAAAAGAAAGAAGAAAAGAAATGAAGGGAAGTAGGGAAGAAAAGGAAGGAAGAAAAAAAGGAAGAACGAAGAAAAACTAAAAAGTAAAATAAATTTTATAAAGGGGATCTTTGTATTCTTTTGAGATCAAAGAGCCTGTAAGCAACTCATTAAATAGGTGACAGTAAACAGTAATTAGATTAAAAATATTGATTTGTATTAAGTAGCTTGTTAGTGAGGCTATCTACCATATTCATTTCTATCTTGTCTCGACTAAGCTGTTGTCACCAAAATAAGTGTGAAATAAGCAAATACATGCACATTTACTATAGCAAACAGGCCTCCCAGATCTAATTAGACAAAGCTCTGCCCATCTGCTCTGCATTATCATGGGGCCTGCTCAGATGGACGCTGTTTCATTACTAAGAGGCAGAGAGATGCAAATTGAATTGAACTGGACTTCCTCTCAGACAGAGACCAGGGCATGAAGTCAAACCCTTGCTGTGAACCAACAAAGGACCACTGGGAAAAAGTGGGTTGAGAGGGGATTTCTTTTTCTAAGGCCACATGTCTAGTACTTAGCAGAGGCCATAAGGGAGTGTTCATCTCATTGTTTGGTACAAGGCAACATGAGTCGCCACAATATAAACCTTGTTCACTATGCAAATTGTTGATTTTGGTACTTAGTCCCTTGTGACAGATGCCCTTTTGTTAGCTGTATGTCACGGCATGTTGAATTGCATTTCACATGAGGGAGACAAAACAGCAATCCTGACGTGTGAGTTATTTCAAAAAGTTAGTAATTTGCATTTAGTACTCAGTTATATATAAAGATGAATTAAAATACTTCGATAAAACTGTTCTTCAATGTAATGTCTCAGGTATGCAAAAATGGGCAAAGCCCTTTTTTAATGTGCTGATCCTGCCCAGGCAGTTTTAATAGTTTCTCTATTAATAGGGATAATTAATTGCCAATGTTTGCAACAAGACTGTGAAAACCCTTTGGCTTGAAAAAGTTGTAGATTCAGAGTAGTTAAAAAGCTAATATATTGTACGAAAAGTTCCACATTTTGATCTTGGAAATGGGCTTTGAAATGACATTTTTCTCCATATGATGAATTTGTGCCATTTTCTTCAGTAAAAGCTATTTTCCCTCACAAATGGATGCGTTTTATCCTGGATTCCATTCATGCTTACTTTTTTTTTTTTTTTTTTTTTTTTTTATTTTATTTTTTTTTATTTTTTATTTTTTTTTTTTTTTATTCTTTAAACATCTTTATTGGGGTATAATTGCTTTACAATGGTGTGTTAGTTTCTGCTTTATAACAAAGTGAATCAGCTATACATATACATATGTTCCCATATGTCTTCCCTCTTGCGTCTCCCTCCCTCCCACTCTCCCCATCCCACCCTTCCAGGCTGTCACAAAGCACCGAGCTAATATCCCTGTGCCTTGCGGCTGCTTCCCCCCAGCTATCTACCTTACTACGTTTGTTAGTGTGTATATGTCCATGACTCTCTCTCGCCCTATCAAAACTCACCCCTCCCCCTCCCCATACCCTCAAGTCCGTTCTCCAGGAGGTCTGCGTCTTTATTCCTATCTTACCCCTAGGTTCTTCATGACATTTTTTTCCCTTAAATTCCATATATATGTGTTAGCATACGGTATTTGTCTTTTTCTTTCTGACTTACTTCACTCTGTATGACAGACTCTAGGTCTATCCATCTCATTACAAATAGCTCAATTTCATTTCTTTTTAAGGCTGAGTAATATTCCATTGTGTATATGTGCCACATCTTCTTTATCCATTCATCCGATGATGGGCGCTTAGGTTGTTTCCATGTCCTGGCTATTGTAAATAGAGCTGCAATGAACATTTTGGTACATGACTCTTTTTGAATTTTGGTTTTCTCAGGGTATATGCCAAGTAGTGGGATTGCTGGGTCATATGGTAATTCTATCTGTAGTTTTTTAAGGAACCTCCATACTGTTCTCCACAGTGGCTGAACCAATTCACATTCCCACCAGCAGTGCAAGAGTGTCCCCTTTTCTCCACACCCTCTCCAGCATTTATTGTTTCTAGATTTTTTGATGATGGCCATTCTGACTGGTGTGAGATGATATCTCATTGTAGTTTTGATTTGCATTTCTCTAATGATTAATGATGTTGAGCATTCTTTCATGTGTTTGTTGGCATTCTGTATATCTTCTTTGGAGAAATGTCTATTTAGGTCTTCTGCCCATTTTTGGATGGGGTTGTTTGTTTTTTTGTTATTGAGCTGCATGAGCTGCTTGTAAATTTTGGAGATTAATCCTTTGTCAGTTGCTTCATTTGCAAATGTTTTCTCCCATTCTGAGGGTTGTCTTTTGGTCTTGGTTATGGTTTCCTTTGCTGTGCAAAAGCTTTGAAGTTTCATTAGGTCCCATTTGTTTATTTTTGTTTTTATTTCCATTACTCTAGGAGGTGGGTCAGAAAGGATCTTGCTGTGATTTATGTCATAGAGTGTTCTTCCTATGTTTTCTTCTAAGAGTTTGATAGTTTCTGGCCTTACATTTAGGTCTTTAATCCATTTTGAGCTTATTTTTGTGTATGGTGTTAGGGAGTGATCTAATCTCATACTTTTACATGTACCTGTCCAGTTTTCCCAGCACCATTTATTGAAGAGGCTGTCCTTTCTCCACTGTACATTCCTGCCTCCTTTATCAAAGATAAGGTGTCCATATGTGCGTGGGTTTATCTCTGGGCTTTCTATCCTGTACCACTGATCTATCTTTCTGTTTTTGTGCCAGTACCATACTGTCTTGATGACTGTTGCTTTGTAATATAGTCTGAAGTCAGGGAGCCTTATTCCTCCAGCTCCTTTTTTCGTTCTCAAGATTGCTTTGGCTATTCGGGGTCTTTTGTGTTTCCATACAAATTGCGAAATTTTTTGTTCTAGTTCTGTGAAAAATGCCAGTGGTAGTTTGATAGGGATTGCATTGAATCTGTAGATTGCTTTGGGTAGTAGAGTCATTTTCACAATGTTGATTCTTCCCATCCAAGAACATGGTATATCTCTCCATCTATTTGTATCATCTTTAATTTCTTTCATCAGTGTCTTATAATTTTCTGCATACAGGTCTTTCGTATCCTTAGGTAGGTTTATTCCTAGATATTTTATTCTTTTTGTTGCAATGGTAAATGGGAGTGTTTTCTTGATTTCACTTTCAGATTTTTCATCATTAGTATATAGGAATGCCAGAGATTTCTGTGCATTAATTTTGTATCCTGCTACTTTACCAAATTCATTGATTAGCTCTAGTAGTTTTCTGGTAGCATCTTTAGGATTCTCTATGTATAGTATCATGTCATCTGCAAACAGTGACAGCTTTACTTCTTCTTTTCCGATTTGGATTCCTTTTATTTCCTTTTCTTCTCTGATTGCTGTGGCTAAAACTTCCAAAACTATGTTGAATAAGAGTGGTGAGAGTGGGCAACCTTGTCTTGTTCCTGATTCATGCTTACTTTTAAAAATGTTTATCTCTTTGTAGAAATGCACTCTAATAAGGATCCAGTCTTCCAAGCGTCAAAAGGAGCAAAAGAATTAGGTTTTACGTTAAATTTAAAGGTTTTTCCTGTAAGTACTTTTCCTAATAAAAGGTTATACTATATCAAAAGAGAACTACATACAACTGGTAAAACCTTAAAAACTGGAGACCTATAGAGACAGATTCAATGTTTCTTCTTGTACATCCAGCAACAGGTAAACTTGAAGTAAGGGGAAGAAGTTCTGGGCCCAGGCCTTCCCTTTCTGTGCTTTATTCTCCACCCAAAGGAGATTCCCAGGTTCCCAGGTTGTTTCTGGATATAGACCTTCTCAGCCATTAAAAACCACCTGTAGGCTCCTAGAGAAGATCAGATAAACAGCTCTACCCTGAAAGAATAATTAATGAGGTTTAAAGTGTTGTTTCTTTCACTCACACTTCTCCTAAAAAACTAAAATTTTATTTTCTATAGACTGGAGTCATTACTTCCAAATGGGAAGAAAATACCTTTTAGTGTTGGGACAGCAGACACTTGTGTCTCATGACACAGTCCAACACTTATGGTAGACATCAGTGATTGATCATAAAAGCCTTGTCAACCTAGTGCTTGATGTGTTCATTGCTATCCTACCTTTTGATAAGATGAAGACTTTGCTATCCTTGCTCCTGAAGACCAACCTGAACCTCAAATGGAAGTGGTTGTTTGAGCCCTGGATGGAGTAAATCCTCTGGGTTGGCCTGAAAAATCCAGAAAAGGAACCTCAGTGAATGTGGTGGTGCCTTTCCTGTTTAGTTGGGTTGAATAAAGCACACACCAAATAGTGTTCAGATCCAACAATTCGTTTTGCTTACACAGCTTCCTGGGAGCTACCTCCACCTTTTGTAAATCTCTGTATTGTGTCATCTGTGACCTGAACACCTGGGGTCAATCCTGCCTTTTGGATGTCCCATTTGGCTTGTTCCTTGCCATTCATACAATGACAGTCAGTCTGGACCCCATGCCTTTAACTCTCCCCTCAATTACTACTCTCACTAGTCTCCTTTCTTTGTTGTCACAGGTGCACACCACTCTACTTGCTTGTTCTAACATCATGGGTGTTTTTTTTTTTTTTTTGGTCGTAGGTCGTTGTTGTTTGCCTTTTTTTTCTTTGTTGTTGAATATATAAACCTGT
This sequence comes from Phocoena sinus, assembly GCF_008692025.1. NCBI lineage: Eukaryota > Metazoa > Chordata > Mammalia > Artiodactyla > Phocoenidae > Phocoena > Phocoena sinus. The sequence continues at coordinate 134,084,288 of NC_045765.1, read as the reverse complement.
ATCCATGTATCTAGTTACCTTGCTTATACCTTGCTCTGCCTACTCATCTGCCCAGACTTGTCTGCATATGGATTGCTGGGTTTCTTTGCTAACTCTGTGCCCAGATCATCGTCACCTTCTGAGTCTTTTTGCTGACTCTGCCTACTGTTGATCATTCTAATAGCCTATTACACACTTAACTTTTGGCATGACAAAAAAGCTGTTCCTTCATGAAATGAAGTTTTATTTGTTGTCATTTAGGTACCAAATGATGCTTCAAATGAGCATTTCAGTGGAAATAGCACCTTCCCACTTTTCCTGACATTGTAGTATATAAGTAACAGCGTATGTTCCTGAGATCAGCCCTTGCCATGAGGAAGAAAAGACTGCAGTGATGAATTTTTAGATGATATACCAAACAATTTAACCTGATCCAGAGACATTGCCTAGCTGATTCTATATCTTGACACCAAATGAATTATGCAGATAAAATCATTAACAACAAATGGTTGATTAAGAAAGCAGTTCTGATTCATGGAACTTTTAAATTACCTAAATTTAAATTTTGTTTCTAATGTGTATTCAGTGAACTTATAGATAATACCTTCAATTCATTCTAATTATAAAATAAGATGTGGTCAGACTTATGATGATACTGTGAACAGACATATTTCTTCAGACCTGTGGTTATTTGAACAAGAATTGGGATAGAAGAGAGAGGAAACGTTACATGAGGTGGATGACTGAGAGGGAGACATATATCCAGAGTCAGGCATAATTCATTCCATCTTTTGTGAAAGAATTTGCCTAAAAGACAAAGATCTAAAACTCAGGTATCTCAGGGGTCCAGGCCTGTGACATAAATTTGTACTATCAGCTGAAATGTCTACAATCAGCTGGGTATTAGAAAGTGTGGGAACTGTTGAAATCTTTAGAGTACATGGCCTGCTATTCAGCTCCACCTATTTGTGGCCATCTTTTAATATTTCAAAAGAAGCCAGGAATCCAGATTATTATGTGAAATTTGTCAATTTATGAATTCCAATTCAAATATCAAAAAACCCCACGCACCCCCCAAATGTCTGCAGTTCTCATCATAGCCTGTGGGCTGCCAGTTTACAATCTTAGGTATATGTTTATTAAATTTATTTTATGTCTAACCAAACCATAATTCTTGCAGAGAAAAATCCTCCTCCTTAAGGGGTTGGTATATGGTAGTTTAGGTCTCATTGAGACTAGTAATTAATAACCTCTCAATACGTATTTGCTGAATGAATGCTGATAATTGCCTATTAAAGTAAAATCACACATACTCTGTCTACTCTTATAGTACATCAAGCTAATGTAGCAGATTATTATAGAGGGATTATAGACATACCCATTCTACAAACCATACTGAAATTAGCTTAAGTCTGATTCTTAAATATCAACAGAAATTAAATTTGCTACTGCAGTATGTTGATGGTTGGAAGCTCTCAGCTTCATGGCATTGATAATTTTTATATTTTATCAAAATATTTTAATGATGATTAAATACTCTAAGATCAGCGATTTTTAGTTGGTGTACATTATTCTTTTTATAAAAGTAAACCAGGTCCATCAACAGATGAATGGATAAAGAAGATGTGGAATAGTACTCAGCCATGAAAAAGAAGGAAATTTTGCCATTTGCAGCAACACGGATGAATTGCATGGATTCACTTATATGTGGAATCTAAAAAATACAACAAACTAGTGGATAAAACACAAAAGAAGCAGACTCACGGATATAGAGAACAAACTAGTGGTTACCAGCAAGGAGAGGGAAGCAGGGAGGGGCAAGATAGCAGTAGGGGGAAGAAAAGGGTTACTATGTGATTGTATAAAATCATGTGTGTGAAACTTTTGAAAATTGTAAAGCACTATAGAACTGAAAGAATCCCTTATTCAATTAAAAAATGCAAAACAATAAAACCAGTTTGTGCATTTATTTTCCACCAGAAGTTAGTTCTTTCATTTGGCAGAGTGGAATAATGCAGAGGCACTCATGGTATAGCCTACTTGGATCAAGATGTCTTGGAGCAATATTACAATATCTGCTTTAGGGCCTGTAGTATTCTTCAAGGTCTGTGTTCAGTAGTATCCTTGAGTTGATTTTAAATTATTTTGAATGAAGCGTTCAAATTTGCATTTATTAGCAATAAATTATTTAAATACTTAGGTGTAACGAGTGTAATCCATTATAACATGGTGTTTTGGTTGCTGTTTGTTTCATATATCGAAGGGAAAGAGTTTGTGCAATGATTATCAGTGTTAAATTTGCTGTGGAAGTATAAATCAGAGGGAATGGCTTAAATGTCAGGTTTTTTGATTTGTATTTGTAATGGGCTATTTTAACGTCTGGATTTGATTGGTTCTTCTTTCAGATGCCTGCACACAAAATGGCCTGAGACCATTCTCCAATGACCGATTAGGCACCACAAACACCCATGTATCATCATGTGAAAATAGATACTAGTACAGGTAAAACCTGCCGGTAATGTCAAACAGATCTTTAAGCACTGGGTATAAGTGCCTGTCCCTGAAGGGGATAGAGGCTGAATCTGGACTTCGGGAGTTCGTTGACTTTTCAGGTAGTTCCCTGCAAGAGAAAGAACACTTGAGAAATAGCTTAGTCTTCCCAACTTAGCTGGGATAGTTTGATGATGTACGGATTATGACAACTAAGTTTGGAGGGTGCTACTGCCACTGTACTCTTGGTTGCTGTTTACCCCTCTGTTATAAAGCCATATTTTATGATGGAGGCAGTAGATAGCCTTAACTATCACTAAATACAGCCTCTCTATAGGCTATTCTGTCAGCCAGCCATATTGTTTTATATTTGTGCGTGAGATTTCGATCAGTGTGTACAAGTTGTGGTAGAACAACTTTAGTATTAATTGAAAGTAAGTAAGAAATGTCAGTGCAAGAAGGGTGGACTGAAACCATGGTCAAAGTCTGGGTGAATATGAGGAATGTATTGGCTATATGTGGTTTTAGTGCTATAGTTGAAATTAGGGACAGTGAATGAGAATGGCAAAACGTGAGACTAAGAAAATGGGCAGAAAATGGGAGGAGTTATCAAGCTGCCCAATCTTAAGGTCTAAAAGCAGCAGGAGGCCTTCTGATAGTGAAAACATTTATACATCTGTAAGTGTTGTTGAAAAAACAAAGTGGGGGAGTTTTTAGGTGGATACTTATTAGGGAACAATTTTTACATTGCATAAAATAATGTCAAATATTTAACAGTAAGTTTTCCTTCCATACTGACTATGATAGCAAGACATATTAGCCAGAAAAAAAAAAAAAAAAAGGATGGAGAAAAAGTAAGAGTGAGTTGTTTTCATGGAAATACCCACTCTCAGATTAAGGAGTACATTTAAGAAAGTAACCTCTATTTCTGCCCTTCAAAGTCTGTTTATGTTAATTTAAGGCCACAAGTATGTCCTCAAACATGCTTAACTAAAATATAGATATGTATATGTATATATTTTGGTTACCATTTCTATAAAAATGTTTTTTTTAAGATAATACATAGTGCTAACTTCTTTTCACTGAAATAATTCAATACCCTAGTTACAGGAAGTTTACAAGAAATGCAAAACTTCTAAAACCAAATTATAACTGTATATCATAAGTAAAAACAACAGATTATTTAACAGTTATAAAATTTATTTTCTGAAAATGGGCTTGTGTTCACAATTAAGAAAAATGATTTTTTTTTCATCTTTTTCTCCAAGAGCCTTTTGAGCATGTTTGTGAAATGAGAATTATGATGCCTACTTGATCGGCTGGCCGTGAACAGGAAATGTGACGATACGTGTAAAATACAACCAACGTGTCTAAAAAAAAATCTACTTGATCAATAGATAGATGATTATTTCTCTACCCTACCTCCACTATGGCACCTTCCCTCCATCTTACTATTCCAATCTGCCTCTTATTTGGACCATTTGTGGCCAGTATTCACAGCACATATTACTTGGTGAGCTTCAAAGATCTTTATTTTCTATCTTTAATTGCCTCAAGTACTTCTTTTTAAGCAAGGTTGTAAAGTTGTATTTATTTTATATCAAGAACTATTCTTAGGCAAGTCCTATATCCCAAATTTCCCTGGGCCATTCTGAACCACAGCAGATCACACATAGTTCTCCAAATATCACATAACCCTTGCAAATTTTGTGCTTCTGATCATTCTCTAGAATCCCATTAATAGCTTTATTGTCTTGGTATCCAAAGCATTTGAAGATATCTTATTTTTGATAGTACATTGAATTCATTAGTATTCTCTGACTTAAAAAATGACATTTTTTAGAATAAGGATCATGCATCCTTTAAAGTTGTTATCTCTGGTACCTAACATAGAGTCTGGCCTATGTCGAGTATGCAATAAGCAATTGTTGAGTAAATGAGTAAATTAGACCATTACATATTAACCAAATATAGAAATCAGGAGTGAAGCTGTGCTCCAGCAAGGCAGGATGCAACCTTTGGTTGATGTCCTGATGAATGGAGGATGGAATGTAGGTACTCAACACACACCAAGGCTATAACCCAGGATGCAGTACAATCTGCAAGGAACTAAACTCAACTCCTCCCTTCCCCCAATCAGGAAACATATCAGAATGAGATTGAGTGAGCGCATGATATTTAGGGACAACCATGGATTTATTAAAAAATAAAACCAAGAAAATCATTTACAAATTTGTCTACGATTCGTTCAGAAGCATGCTTCTAAAAGGAAATGATTATGAAGGAAATGTTCTCTGTAAAGGTTAAATACATTACTATTTTTATAGAGAACATTATTTTTTGTTTAAATACAAGTCAGAAAGAGAGAACATTTCATAGAAATTTTTAAGCCTTTGACTTTACCAGTAGTTCTATATTCCATTTTGGGAAATCTGCAATGGTTATTGAAGTATCTGAAAAGTCCTGCAATTGAAGTATAGCTTGGTATATAGCTAACAAGCGTTTGCATTAGCTATGCCCTAATTATAATCATCTCTTATCGAACTTAATCCTAAAGTTTAACTTATCTGTATTTTCAGTTAAATCTCTGATTTTCTAAAACTGATCTGGGATACCATCTTCTAGAAGATTCTCAAACTAACTGAAAAAATAAGACTGTTGCTTAATTACAGAAGGGTCCAGCTTTTGCCTACATGTGAGGTAGAATGGAGAACCAATTACCTCTCCCAAATTAGGAAAACATTTTGAGAATTTGAGGTAATTTTAGTGCCTAAGTGTATACTCCCACAATATATGTTGTCTATGTGGGCACTGTATTTTTTTCTTGTCCTAGAAGGGGAGAGTTAAAGAGAATATATGATTTACTATATAACTTATCATCTATTCCACACTACTAAATTCAATTCCTCTTAACGGTATTAGGATAAGCTATGCAAAGTTAGCAAACAAATCCCAAATTTCAGCAGCCTATGACAATAAAGGTCTATTCCTTGATCACCCTACATATCTGCTGTGGTGAACTAGGGACATCCTTCTGCTTTGATTTCACTAAATGACTGAGGCTGACAGAGAAGCCACAATCTGGAAATTCTTACTTTTGGTGATTCTATGTTTCTGCTCAGAAGTGACATATGTCACTTCCACACTCGTTTTTGTGTTAAAGTGAGTCACACCCACATAAACATCAAGGAAACAGGGGAACACAATTCCCTCTTTGACACAGAAGTTGAGAAGAGCTACATATGACTGCATAGTAGTAATGTTACCATATTAGTATTTATGATACTAAGAGCTAAATTCAAAAGAATTACTTAAAATAAAATAATGGATTTATTTAAAAATAAATTAATAAAACCAAAAAAGGGGAAAAGAAGACTGAAGATTGCAGCCAGCCTGTCTTGTGGCTGCTAGGAAGAATGTCATTCAAACCCCAGAATGACAGAAGTAATAATTGTAGTACACATCACCAGAACAGTTTACAACAAAAATGTAATATTATAGCATAACAGAATATTCCTGTAAACTTTCTCTCCAAGATAAGCTGTTCTGATTGTTTTTGTCTTTCCTCATAAAATCTATTTTTTAAATGTCCCACTGAGAAACACTTTCGCTATTTTATACAAGCCTTTTCAAAACCTTAAACTCTAAATTCCTTAACAGGTGGAATGGAGATGGTGGAGAGTCAGGTATAGTCCAGAGAATCATTTAAACTTTCTGCCTTAAAAATATTGCAAAGGTAATGACATTTTACAGGCTCTCATTTACTCTATGGGAAATGTCATAAATAGATCTCTGGCAAAGAGCAGTTTCTACTATATAGTACATGAGTTATTTTAAGAAGGACGATAGAGATGTTACATGAATACAGCTATCCTTATGTTAGTAATGACAAGAAAAAAAATAATATAAAGGCCAAAGAATTACTAATGTAGTTTGATGAAGCAAAGTAGAGTCACTAAAATTTAGTCCTCTAAGAGTATAGAATGCATTCTAACATATAAGGGGAAGTTTGCTCTTTTGTTGGAGTTTTGAACTATTAGAAACAATACCTTGGTGTTAATTTAGGCAAGCAGCACATCCCAAGCCTGAACTGGGACCCTGGTTTGACACATATTCTGAGGGAAGATTGCCACCTACTGGATTGTCAACACTACTCCCTCAGGTCTTATAGTATATGTAAATATGTTTCCTTTAAAATTACAGACTTTAAAACTAAAACCCCAGTTTGTCTACAAAACTTTCCCACATTTATTTCAAGAGAAGCTCCTACATATGAAATTATTTTAGTCATCCTCCAGAGAGAGCTGAATGTGAGCTGCTTCGACCCTTGGTTGTCACTGCTCCTGGTTCTGGGGTCACTCTTACAAGCTGTTTGGGGTGCAATAGAGGAGACTGAGGTTTTCTCGATGTCAACTGGGCATCAGCTGGATTTCCCTTTTTTTTTTCTTTTCTTTTTTTTTTTTTTTTTGGCTGTACACGGGCCTCTCACTGTTGTGGCCTCTCCCGTTGCGGAGCACAGGCTCTGGATGCGCAGGCTCAGCGGCCATGGCTCACGGGCGCAGCCGCTCCGCGGCATGTGGGATCTTCCCAGACCGGGGCACGAACCCATGTCCCCTGCATCGGCAGGCGGACTCTCAACCACTGTGCCACCAGGGAAGCCCTGGATTTCCCACCTTAATCAAATACAACTTTCACATTGGATTTGCAGTAGATAATGATTCTAAAAAGAAAAAAAAAAATGCTATATTTTCAAACATATATCTGACTTCTCGAAGCAGTTCTAATCTTTATAAAGTTTTCATCTTTAAATTTTTGTGGACCACATATTACAGGTACATGGGTAAGAAGAATAACAATGCAATTTAAGATGTATTTATTTGAGCAGCAAAACTGTTGGTGATTTCTCTGGACAAATGGCATACAACTGAAATTATACCCTCCATTCAGTTGTTATGGTATGGCCTTTTGTAACATAAGCAAGAGATTTCAGCACTATCTTTTGACTATTGGTGAAAGAAGGGTGATTTTGAGACTACTTACAAAGCCGCTGTCAGTTTTAAAGGTAAAAGTGTTTTAACTATTAGTGAGTTAATATAACTTGCTGGTATTTTAGCTGATCAGTATAAGAAAAGACAAAGAGAAGATTTAAGCATACCAAGCCCTGGCAGAATGAGGAAGGCTGCCAATGAGAGGAGTAGATCTAGAATAAGAGTTCAATGAAGGAGGAGAAAAAATGGAAGTAAAGGATTTAGGATAATGATTAGGAATGAGAGTAAAAAGGTGAGATGCTAGAAGTAATAGAGAGGTGTCTATGCAGAGAAATGTCTATGCAGGAGACAATGTGGTGTAGAAATAACAAAGGAGCAAAATCAAAACTTTGGAATTACACAGACTTGGGTTCATTAACACTGTGACTTGGGGAAGGGTCTTTAACTTTGCTGAGGACCAGTTTCAAGTCCTACAAACTGGGAATAGCAGTTTCCCCATTATTTTTAAAATTAAATTAGATAATGCACATAAAATGCTTAAGATCCTAAAACACTCAATAAGTACCTTCTCATTTCACCATTCCTTTGAAGAGGTTAAAAAAGAAGTAGAAAATTAATGAAGACCTTTGGCTATGGTAGACACACAGACACACAAAGGAGGAGAGGCAATAAAAAAAATAATTTAGGAAAGGGGAGCTGAAAAAAAAACAAGAATGAAACGGCAAAAGCGGCAGGAAACACAGACCTTGATCAGAAAATTGTTGCTGTAATAAGAAGAGTACTGACTCAATGTCATACTCACCTTCTCAAAATAAAGTAAAATATGCAGGGAAACAACGTTTGTGTTAGCCAAACCACAGCAAATAACCAATTTAGCTATTCCTATGACTTCTTCTCTGTATGAATGTCATTTCTAATTTTAATCTGTAAATTTTCCCTTCACCCTTCTTTGAGCTACATTTCCACTTTTCGACAACTTTCTGGACATTTCTGTTTGAAACCTTACCCACGTCTCCAAATCAATATTTCCATAATGGAAGCTTATTATCTTCATTATCAAACTTGATCTTCTCCCAATGACTTTTTTTTTTCCTGATTAATAACATCACTAGTCTCCCAGGACAGAGGTTACTTAGCTCAGTACTTCAGTTTTTTTCTCTGTCTTTGTTACCATCCCCTCCAGTGTCATGTGGTTTTTGTGGTAGTGATGGTGGCGATAACAATGAAAATCAAAATGTATATAATTTCTTAGAATTTATATAGTGCTTTCCTATACATATCATTACTTAATCTTTACCTAAAGATTCTTCTGCTAATCTATCTCCTTATTTCAACTATTACCACTATTATCTTAGCAAATATCTTTCCCATTTCTTGCCTGGATTATAGTGTTCAAAAGAAAATGATTTTTTTTCCTGAAAATATAGTGTATACTCGTTAATAGAACATTTAAGACATTCCATGATATTGCAAATTTGGTTTTTAGCCTAATTTTCTTTTATATATTCTAAGACACTCCCTTCCTGACTGCTTATCTTCCAAGATGACTCTGTACATGTCTATTCTCTGCCCATCAATAGCCCATGTATATTTCAAGACCCTGATCTAATGAGAGTTTCTCTATGATCCCTCACCCAATGAAAGACTGGCTGACCCAAAGGTGCCAGGTCCCAGTCTCTCAGGGTACCAGAACATCACTAGAATAAATTGGAGCTATTTTTGACTAAAAAAGGATGCACTTATACATATATCTTCAATTGAACATAGTGATTCAAACTTAGTATCTTTGAGAAGGTCATTCAGTTACGACTTTGAGACCAAATACTCATAGTTTAGCTCTGCTTATCTGACATTAGTGATCTATCATCAAAAATTTCAACCTTTCTCAAGGAGTTGTCTAATTCAGGATAAGAATTTTAAAAGTAAGAAATAAAGAGATAACAGGAGCCATAGAGAATTGGTAAACTGTTTTCTTGTTTATCCTCCCTCCAGAATAGTGATTCTTCACTGGTCAGTGGAAGATATTGGTAAGTGAATTTATTTCTCTATATAATATTTATTACCAGAAAAAAAATTTTGCCCACATCCACTACATAAATACTGAATAAATAATAAAATATCTTTTGGAAGACCCCAAATTTATTAGCTTTCTCAGGCCTTCAAATGCTTACATTTCTCCATATTTATGTTCCTTATCATCTTTATTGTCTTGTTTCATAGAATTGAGTACAGGTTTGTCTTCTTCTCAAAGTCCCAGGAAGACAGACTTTTATCTTAGACAACATTGTGCAAGAACAGAAATATGAACAGTTTTGAGGATTGGAAGTTAAGAGCCATACCCTCCATGTTAGCTCCTGGGCACAGGGCCTAGTAAAGATTGGCACGTTGTCTTATGCTTTACCTAGGTGATGTAGCAGAAATGAGTTATGAAGCCTTAAAAAAACAACTATCTTGAATTTCGGGTTAATACATTATAACTAATGGCATGAAATGACCAGGATTTCATGCACACACACACATACATACACCCACTAAATATCAGATTTAAAGGTAAAAATAATCTATTTACCCAGCAAGGACTACCGTGTTCATATTCATAAATAAATACAAGCATTAAAAAGCAAATGCACTTACAAAGCAGCTGTGCAAGTTTTTTTAGTTTTTTTCCCCTGAATTTTAGATTTATAAAAACCATGTCTCAGCTGCTACCTTTCAACAATTTTACTCTGAGGCAATAAATAATTCAATGTGCTAATTTGACAGATGACTCTCCAGGAGCCTCCTACCATTACTAGCATCATTAGGCCATAATATGCGTGACGAGGATGGGCCATTCAGCAAATGTCCTTCACTTGTTTACTCCTAAAGAGCTGTACTCTGCACAATTAACTAATGAAACATTATGGACCTCTTTTTTTTTTCTTCCCTCCTATTTCAATACATCAATGCAGTGAGTCTGAGGGAAAATACATTGTGTTTCCTTTCACTAAATAAGTATTTATGGGATGGTTAAGACTTCACTGTAGCTCCCAAATGAATAAAGGGAAAATAATAAGATGGTCAAAATGAATTATCATCATCATTATTATTATTATTACTTCCTTTCTCTTCCATGGTTTGTAAGGAAAACGTAAAAGCAATTCGGTGTTGAATTGCCAAAAAAAAGTCAGTGTGCAAATCATCAGCTTTAATATTTGCTGGTTATCAAGAACTTGTACACTGTCTCCATCAAGCTCGGAAATTTTATCCTTATCTAAAAACTTGATCACATGTGAATTTTCTCAGACTCTTGAGTTTAAAATTTAATTTCAGTTTAAAAAAATACTTAAATAGTACTGTGAATATTCTAATTGGGTTTTTGTGTGTGTATGAATATACCCTTACTGTCCAGATCAACAAAGCATGTATCTATAGATGTTCAGATGAAGTTACTAAGTCCACATCTAAATAGTTCCATCCCACAGAATTGAATTAAACAAAGAAACATCAGCTGACTTGCCTGTTGTTATTGTTTCACTAACCATTTGACTGCCAAAACATTTTGCTGTTGGGAAAAGAAAAGATGACCTATGGTGCGAATGATGTTACGGATCTCTTTCTTACATTTGTAGAGTATGTATTATAGGTCCTTAGTTAAGAAATTATTGCATCCTTTACCATCCCTGGCATTATTTTGTGGTTTAGAGTGTAGAAAGCAAACATTGCCCAAAGCATGTCATTTGGAAGAGAAGTGGGAGGGTACTAGAACTAAAGCAGTTACATTTTTCTCTTTCCAACCTTCATCCAGACCCACGTTGATGTTGACATTATTTCCCAAGAGTAATAATCACAGTTATTCTTCCTAGATGTAAAACTATTTTTCCCCAGTTGACAACACATGTCCAAAGACAATTATAATGCTCCTCTTTGCATAAATAAAATAATAATCAACATTATGATATGAATAATAATAAAATGGCTATGATTTATTAAAAGCCAATTCAGTCTAAGGCCTTAATGCTTATTGCATGTATGAAGCAAATATGAAACACTGATGTGAAGAGCATGTTGGTTCCTCTATGAACCTCAAGGTTACAGAAAATATTCACATTAAAAGAGAAAAAGAACCACTAAATTTCAAGAGTTCTGAAGATAAATTCTGGTAGATTATCAATATGATATCACATTTATAGGGTTTCAAAACTATCTGATACTATAAGTCATATTCCTCCACATACTACCCCACTTGAACAATTTATTTAATTTTACTTTCAGTAGAATAAATTTTAAAGATGCTAATGCAATAATGAGTAAATTTAGTGGAAAAATAATTCACTTTTCTCAATGTAAATGTTCCCAGTGGCCTTACTATAGCTGTTTGGTAATTATAGATTCAGTGAAAGTCTGACATATTTATGAGATTTTGTATATAATAAGTTGGATACTGTTTAACTTTAAAATATTCTCTTTTCTATCCACATATAAATGGAGCATGTAAATCTTATTTTTCAAAATGTGGTTAGAATGGAAAAGACTACTTGAATGCCAAAGAAAACTGTAATTTTCTTGTTTTTGTATCAGGGAGAAGGTTATGTATCATTTTTAGGAAACATATCCCATCCATGAAAATCTGAGGAACATTAGTAAAATGTAGGAACATTTCCAGTCTAAAACAATGGAGGAATTACACAACACTGAATATATTTGGTGCAAAATTTCTTTAAAAAACCAAAAAAAAAATTACATTTCTATACAAATGCCCTTCCTTTCCATATAAATCCTTCCATACAAGGTTTGTTAAATTTGTTAAATGTGATGGAAAATTGTTTCATTACTTAAAATATGTACTGAATATTGTCTGTTACATGCAGAATCTATAATTTAACCCAGATATTCTATTAAATGGAAAAGAGTCCAAAATGTGGAACACCTTATAGAATAATTAAATGCTTCATAAGCATGGAAGAGGCAAACTTCATTTTAAATGGTTGATCATTTATCCACAAGAACTATCTAGAGAAAATAGTACAGGTAATAATATTACAGCTTATAATTAATAAAATTACCTCTACAATTTTAGGTTGTTGGCATTTGAAATGTTCCAAATATCACTAATGAGTACTGATAGTTACTAGCAAATATTACATATTAACATTTATTTTAAAATATTGTTTCCATACTAAAAAAAGCTGAAAATTAATAGTCAATTAGTCACTGAGATTAAAAAATTACTTAAACAAGTACATATCGTTTCCATATGAATTTATCTATAATCAACAGAATTTAACCAAAATTATCTCAAATTTTATTTAAGATGTCTAATGAAATAAGTATTCTTGCTTTTTGTAACAAAAAAAGCTACATATGGTGTTTTTCTAGATCTTTGTTCACTCTGATGTAGTAATTTCTTCTTTTTAGTGTGACTTTGCTAAAAATTCAATAATGTACCATTAAAAAAATAATAGCTATGCTAAATACATCCCAGAGGCACACTCCCATAGATATGTCACTTAACTGCAGGCTCACAGTTCATCGAAGACATTTCTGTTTATTTTGATATCTTTTGTTAAAGAAATCCACAGTAACAATGATGACTGGACAAAGAGAGGGAAAAAAAGCCATTCATCTATTCATGAGTAATTGAATTCCCCCATATTTCATAAACAGACTGCCTATCTGTGGGGTTGTTTTATTTGAATAACTTTCTTTAAAATGATTTTCCTTATAAGATGGGGAATTAATATTTAAGAACTCAAGGTCAAAACATTTTTAAGTTAGTTTATTCGATGGATGCATTGCCATAAGAGAAGGCACCCCTCCCCCTTTCTCTCCCCTTTCTCTCACAAATTGCCTTTAGACTGGATGTTTATTGCCCAACGTAAAGAACAAAAAAGGGAGGTAATTAAGCCCAGAATTGCCTGCTGGTGCTTATGACACTCAAGCCACCGACCTAGGACTAGGAATCCTCCCAAATCTGCAAAGAAGGAGTCTTGGTTTAGGAACAAAGCTAAGCAGCAAGACGTCATTACTGTTAATTACCTGATAAACAAAGAAGACTTGGTGTCGGTGGCAAAACACCAAACTCAGGGCTGCAGCTGATGCTGTAAAAGACAGTTGGGCTGACTTTGTCCTGTTGAGCATTGTGCTGTGAGATGATCCACCTCTATAAAGAGCTCAAGTAATTAGACTCCAACTACTGTGTTTATCTGTGCTGTACCCTGTATGGTGCCCTAATAACAACAAACATCCTGTCCTCTGGAGACAGGTGGCACCTGCTAAACATCAAATAGGAAAAATAAGGTATGCTTTCAAATAGTAGTTCATTAATTTATAAGCCAAGGACAAAGGTGAGAAATATGAAGACAGGTGAGAAATATGAAAGCGCACTGAAGTTTATAGCTCCCTTAATAAGTAAATGAGTTAAATAAAACATGAGCTCTATTTCACAAAATAATCATTGGTCTTTGTGATCTACCTTGGGATATAATAACATGCAAGAAGTATTTTAACAAGTATATATATATATATATATATATATATATATATATATATACAGTGTATACATACATTTATATGTACATATAGGTATTATTGTGTATTTGTTTTGTTTTGATCTTTCTCATTCCCATTGTCACTGATTATGTATGAAAGTCAACCAAGAAAATAGTTAAATAAGATGGCAGCCAAGATAAAATCAAGTTCAGACAAGACTGTACTGTAGAAGACCTATGTCTGCAAAACCACAGAACATGGAGTTGATTGAATGGATTTGAGTGTAATACAGAAGGTGATGTAGAACTAATGGCATCCTCAGATAGACCTAAGTTTGCTCCTTGTCATCTGGCTAGGCTTAGGTGAGTTAGACTTCTCAAATTTGTTTTATTCAAATGGAAATAAATTTAATAAGTTAATAGCACATTTTTCTCAGCATTGTTTTGAGGACTAACAGACATAATGCATACACAGGCTTAGCATAGTGCCTGATACATTGCCGGCTCTCAGGCAGTAGCAGTTCCAATAGCTGACTTGGAGTAAATTACTTTTGAGGCAACTGGTTATTTAAGAAACACAGAGTGGGTTGAATTGTAGCTGATTTGGTAAATATGTGCAAGCAACTCATAACATTCTCCTCTAGTAGAACCCTATCAGCTAAGGTAAGAGTATAGAAAAGCTCTGAATCTCAGAACCTTCACTACTCCAGACATTCCTCACATATTTTATAGGATAATAGGATGGTTAAAAGCAATGAATTTGAAATCAGAATGACCTAGGTTCAAATCCATGCTTTGTGCTTGTTCATTCTGTGTTCTTGGTAAGTAACTTAAACTTAATTCATGTCCTCATCTGAAAAATTAGACGTATAGGGCTAACCACTTCAGAACATGAACTACCTAAGTCTGAATCACAATTCCACTATTTGCTTAGTTACTTATCATAGCTTTGACTTAGTAGTCTCTTCTATAAAATGGGGATATAGGGTTGTCATGTAGATTAAATGAGTCATTCTATATATAGCCCTTAGAATAGTGACTGTGTTATAATTTGCTCTTGCTACTTAGGGACGTTTGAGACCCTTTCAAATTGAGGCCTTACCTACCTGTGATATTAAATATTATTTTTAACAATCACTACCTGCACATGACACCACCATCATACACCAAATGCGCCCCATCTCCCCGTGATTTTCTGAAAGACTTTAAATGTACTTTCACATTTGCTTATAAGACAATCAGTCACCAGTATGACCACCGCAATTGCCACATGACACTCTCTCCATGTATTTTCCTTCCTTCTTAGGTTTACTCTATTTCACATAAAGTAATAGCAAAGCTACTTGAAAGGGACTCTCTACTGCCACTGCTATTATAAGATCCCAAGTGTTTGTCATTCAGTGTCACTAAAGTTGTAGTGGATTCCCTGCAGACATGGCTGGAAAGGACAATTTTACAACTCTCAGTCACACTTTGTCACCTGGACCCAGAACACTTCTCATGACCCAAGGCTCATTAAGGTCCTCATGAAATTACTTTCTAACTCCTGTTTCCCTAGGCCTCCAACTCAGCCCACAGTCTGAAGGAAATCAAACCCAAGGTCATCCTTTTCATTGTCGTTGTCTCCTAATGCTTGCCAGAGTGGTAATGATATCATGTTTAAATAGCTGGTTGAAAATTAATAATGCAAATTATGTATCCCTTCAGGTAGATCCACAGAATCTATTTCTTTAATTTTATAGATATTAATCAAACTGAATTTGCATACCTGAAGCCTCTGAGACTGATTATTTCTGAATGACCAGAGACCACTGACTGTAAAATGCTGCTCTTTTGTTAAAAAGACAAATTTCTGGCTTGCCTTCCAGATAAAAAGATTAGTCTCACACAGCACTTTATTCACTACTGTATTCTTTTTTTAAAAAAATAATGGAGGTTTTTAAAAAATAAATTTATTTATTTTATTTTTGCCCGCGTTGGGTCTTCCTTGCTGTGCACGGGCTTTCTCTAGTTGTGTCGACTGGGGGCTGCTCTTCGTTGTGGTGTGCGGGCTTCTCGTTGCAGTGGTTTCTCTTGTTGTGGAGCATGGGCTCTAGTCTCACGGGCTTCAGTAGTTGTGGCTCGTGGGCTCTAGAGTGCAGGCTCAGTAGTTTTGGTGCATGGGCTTAGTTGCTCCGCGGTATGTTGGATCTTCCTGGACTAGAGCTCAAACCCGTATCTCCTGCATTGGCAGGCAGATTCTTAACCACTGTGTCACCAGGGAAGCCCCACTACTGTACTCTTGTATAGTAAACTTTTCTGAGCTTTTTATGGCTGTCAATAATTTACATAAATAACTAGAGCATTGAAGTGCACATGCTGCAGTTTTTGTTAATGAAAGCAAGCATTATATTTAGCTTAGTAAGTAAGCATCCTGAATAAAATCCACCAAGTAATAATAAAAATAATAACACATATACTGTGCTTTATATTTTTGTGTATAGTAGCTCATTTAATTCTAAATTCAAAAGTAGTAATTCTTCAACTCTAAATTCCAAATTATATGTATTCTGAAGTCATCTCAATTGTTTGCTCAAGAACAATCATAACCTTTAATAAAGTTGTCTAAAACATCTAAATATTTTAATTAGAAACTTCTGTCCAGGGAGATTGGTTCAAGGTGGCAGAGTAGAAGGACATGAGCTCATTCCCTCTTGTGAGAGCACTGGAATCACAACTGACTGCTGAACAATCATCGACAGGAAGACACTGGAACTCACCAAAAAGATACCCCACATGCAAAGACAAAGGAGGAGCCACAGTGAGATGGTAAAAGGGGCACAATCACAATAAAATCAAATCCCATAACCGCTGGGTGTGTGACTCAAAAACTGGAGAACAATTATACCACAGAAGTCCACTCACTGGAGTGAACGTTCTGAGCACCACCTCAGGCTTCCCAAGCTGGGGGGCCAGCAATGGGAGGAGAAATGCTCAGAGAATCAGACTTTGAAGGCTAGCAGGATTTGATTGCAGGATTTCAACAGGACTGGAGGAAACAGACACTCCACTCGTGGAGGGCACACACAAAATAGTGTGGGCATCAGGACCCAGGGGAAAGGAGCAGTGACCCCATAGGAGACTGAACCAGACCTAACTGCTAGTGTTGGAGGGTCTCCTGCAGAGGCAGGGGGTGGCTGTGGCTCACCTTGCAGTCAAGGACACTGACAGCAGAAGTTCTGGGAAGTACACCTTGGTGTGAGCCCTCTCAGAGTCTATAATTAGCTCCACCAAAGAGCTTGTAGGCACCAGTGCTGGGGTGCCTCAGGCCAAACAACCAACAGGGAGGGAATTCAGCCCCACCCATCAGCAAACAAGCAGATTAAAGCTTTATATTGAGCTCTGCCCACCAGAGCAACACCCAGCTCTACACACCACCAGTCCTTCCCATCAGGAAGCTTGCACAGGCCTCTTGGATGGCCTCATCCACCAGAAGGCAGACAGCAGAAGCAAGAAGAACTACAATCCTGCAGCCTGTGGAATGAAAACCACATTCACAGAAAGACAGACAAAATGAAAAGGCAGAGGACTATGCACCAGATGAAGGAACAAGATAAAACCCCAGAAACACAACTAAATGAAGTGGAGATAGGCAACCTTCCAGAAAATGAATTCAGAATAATGATAGTGAAGATGATCCAAGACCTCAGGAGAAGAATGGAGGCAAAGATCGAGAAGATGCAAGAAATGTTTAACAAAGACCTAGAAGAATTAAAGAACAAACAAATAGAGATAAACAATACAATAACTGAAATGAAAAATACACTAGAAGGAATCAATAGCATAATAACTGAGGAAGAAGAACAGATAAGTGACCTGGAAGACAGAATGGTGGAATTCACTGCCGCGGAACAGAATAAAGAAAAAAGAATGAAAAGAAATGAAGACAGTCTAAGAGACCTCTGGGACAACATTAAACACAACAACATTTACATTTTAGGGGTCAGAGAAGGAGAAGAGAGAGAGAAAGGACCCAAGAAAATATGTGAATAGATTATAGTCAAAAACTTCCCTAACATGGGAAAGGAAATACTTCCACCCAAGTCCAGGAAGCACAGAGAGTCCCAGGCAGGATAAACCCAAAGAGAAACATGCTGAGAAGCACAGTAATTGAACTGACAAAAATTAATGACAAAGAAAAATTATTAAAAGCAACAAGGGAAAAACGACAAATAACATACAAGGGAACTCCCATAAGGTTAAGAGCTAACTTCTCAGCAGAAACTCTACAAGCTAGAAGGGAATGGCACAATATTTTTTAAATGATGAAAGGGAAGAAACTACAACCAGGATTACTCCTCTACCTGGCAAAGATCTCATTCAGAATCGACGGAGAAATCAAAAGCTTTACAGACAAGCAAAAGTAAAGAGAATTCAGCACCAACGAACCAGCTGTACAACAAATGCTTAAGCAACTTCTCTAAGTGGGAAAAGCAAGAGAAGACAAGGACCTACAAAAACAAAAACAATTAAGAAAATGGTAATAGTAACATACATATCAATAATTACCTTAAATTTGAATGGATTAAATGCTCCAGCCAAAAGACACAGGCTCACTGAATGGATACAAAAACAAGACCCATACATATGCTGTCTGCAAGAGACCCACTTCAGACCTAGGGACACATCCAGACTGAAAGTGAGGGGATGGAAAAAGATATTCCCTGCAAATGGAAATCAAAAGAAAGCTGGAGTAGCAATACTCATATCAGATAAAATAGACTTTAAAATAAAGAATGTTACAAGAGACAAGGAAGGACACTACATAATGACCAAGGGATCAAACCAAGAATAAGATATAACAATTACAAATATATATGCACCTAACATAGGAACTCCTCAATAGATAAGGCAAAAGCTAACAGCTATAAAAGAGGAAATCAACAGTGACACAATAATAGCAGGGGACTTTAACACCTCAATAACACTGGTAGACAGACCATCCAGACAGAAAATTAATAAGGAAACAGAAGCTTTAAATGACACAATAGACCAGATAGATTTAATTGATATTTATAGGACATTTCACCTGACAACAGAAGATTACACTTTCTTCTCTAGAGCACATGGAACATTTTCCAGGGTAGATCACATCTTGGGTCACAAATCAAGCCTCAGTAAATTTAAGAAAATTGAAATCATATCAAGCATCTTTTCCAACCACAACACTATGAGATTAGAAATCAATCACAGAGAAAAAAATGTAAAAAACACAAACACATGGAGGCTAAACAATATGTTACTAAATAACCAAGAGATCACTGAAGAAATCTAAGAGGAAATCAGAAAATATCTAGAGACAAATGACAACAAAAACTTGACGATCCCAAACCTATGGGATGCAGCAAAAGCAGTTCTAAGAGAGAAGTTTTTAACAATACAATCCTACCTCAAGAAACAAGAAAAATCTGAAATAAACAATCTAACCTTACACCTAAAGGAACTAGAGAAAGAAAAACCCAAAGTTAGTAGAAGGAAAGAAATCATAAAGACCAGAGCAGAAATAAATGCAATAGAAACAAAGAAAACAATAGCAAAGATTAATAAAACTAAAAGCTGGTTCTTTAAGAAAATAAACAAAATTGATAAACCATTACCCAGACTCATCAAGAAAAAGAGGGAGAGGACTCAAATCAATAAAATTAGAAATGAAAAAGGAGAAGTTAAAAAAGACATCGCAGAAGTACAAAGCAAGTCCAGGACCAGATGGTTTCACAGGTGAATTCTATCAAACATTTAGAGAAGAGCTAACACCCATTATTCTCAAACTCTTCCAAAAAATTGCAGAGGAAGGAAACTCATTCTATGAGGCCACCATCACCCTGATACCAAAACCAGACAAGGATGTCACAAAGAAAGAAAAGTACAGGCCAATATCACTGATGAACATAGATGCAAAAATCCTCAACAGAATACAAGCAAACAGAGTCCAACAACACACTAAAAGAATCATACACCATGATCAAGTGGGATTTATCCCAGGAATGCAAGGATTCTTCAATATATGCAAATCAATCAATGTGATACACCATATCAGCAAATTGAAGAATAAAAACCATATGACCATCTCAATAGATGCAGAAAAAGCTTTTGACAAAATTCAACACCTATTTATGATAAAAACTCTCCAGAAAGTGGATATAGAGTGAACCTACCTCAATATCATAAAGGCCATATACAACAAGCCTACAGCAAAAATCATTCTCAATGGTGAAAACTTGAAAGCATTTCCTCTAAGATCAGGAACAAAACAACGATGTCCACTCTAGCTGCTATTATTCAACATAGTTTTGGAGTCCAAGCAATGGCAATCAGAGAAGAAAAAGAAATAAAAGGAATACAAATTGGAAAGGAAGAAGTAAACTGTCCCTGTTTGCAGATGACATGGTACTATAGATAGAAAACCCTAAAGATGCCACCAGAAAACTACTAGAGCCAATCAGTGAATTTGGTAAAGTTGCAGGATACAAAATTAATGCACAGAAATCTCTTGCATTCCTATACATTAACAACAAAAGATCAAAAAGAGAAATTAAGGAAACAATCCCATTCACCATTGCAAAAAAAGAATAAAGTACGTAGGAATAAACCTACCTAAGTGGGTAAAAGACCTGTATTCAGAAAACTATAAGACACTGATGAAAGAAATCAAAGATGACACAAACAGATAGAGAGATAAACCATGTTCTTGGATTGGATGAATCAATATTGTGAAAATGACTATACTACCCAAGGCAATCTATAGATTCAATGCAATCCCTATCAAATTACCAATGGCATGTTTTACAGAACTAGAACAAAATAATCTTAAAATTTGTATGGAGACACAAAAGACCCCAAATAGCCAAAGCAATCTTCAGGGAAGAAAAACAGAGCTGGAGGAATCAGACTCCCTGACTTCAGACTATAGTACAAAGCTATAGTAATGAAGACAGTATGGTACTGGCACAAAAACAGAAATATAGATAAATGGAACAGGATAGAAAGCTCAGAGATCAACCCATGCACCTATGGTCAACTAATCTATGAGAAAGGAGGCAAGGAAACACAATGGAGAAAAGACAGTCTCTTCAATAAGTGGTGCTGGGAAAACTGGACAGCTATATGTAAAAGAATGAAATTAAAATACTCCTTAACAAAATACACAAAAATAAACTCCAATGGATTAAAGACCTACGTGTAAGACGAGACACTATGAAACTCTTAGAGGAAAACATAGGAAGAACACTCTTTGATATAAATCACAGCATAATCTTTTTTTTTTTTTTTTTTTTTTTTTTGCGGTACGTGGGCCTCTCACTGTTGTGGCCTTTCCCGTTGCAGAGCACAGGCTCCGGACACGCAGGCTCAGCAGCCATGACTCACGGGCCCAGCCGCTCCGTGGCATGTGGGATCTTCCAGGACCAGGGCACGAACCCATGTCCTCTGCATTGGCAGGCGGACTCTCAACCACTGCACCACTAGGGAAGCCCAGCATAATCTTTTTTGACCCACCTCCTAAAATAATGGAAATAAAAATAAACAGATGGTACCTAACGAAACTTAAAAGCTTTTGCACAGCAAAGGAAACCATAAACAAGACGAAAAGACAACCCTCAGAATGGGAGAAAATATTTGCAAATGAATCAACGGACAAAGGATTAATCTCCAAAATATATAAACAGCTCATGCAGCTCAATATTAAAAAAACAAACAACCCTATCAAAAAATGGGCAGAAGACCTAAAGAGACATTTCTACAAAGAAGACATACAGATGGCCAAGAGGCACATGAAAAGCTGCTCAACATCACTAATTATTAGAGAAATGGAAACCAAAACTACAGTAAGGTATCACCTCACACCAGTTAGAATGGGCATCATCAGAAAATCTACAAACAACAAATGCTGAAGAGGGTGTGGAGAAAATGGAATCCTCCTGTACTGCTGGTGGGAATGTAAACTGATACAGTCACTATGGAGAACAGTATGGAGGTTCTTTAAAAAACTAAAAATAGAACTACCATGTGACTCAGCAATCCCATTACTGGGCATATACCCAGAGAAAACCATAATTCAAAAAGACACATGCACCCCAAAATTCATTGCAGTACTATTTACAATAGCCAGGTCATGGAAGCAACCTAAATGGCCATGGACAGATGAATGGATAAAGCAGATGTGGTACATATATACAATGGAATATTACTCGGCCATAAAAAGGAATGAAACTGAGTCATTTGTAGAGTTGTGGATGGACCTAGGGACTGTCATACAGAGTGAACTAAGTCAGAAAGAGAAAAACAAATATCATATATTAATGCATATATGTGAAATCTAGAAAAATGGTACAGATGAACCAGTTTGTAAGGCAGAAATAGAGACACAGATGTAGAGAACAAACGTATAGACACCAAGGCGGGAAATCGGCTGTGGGGTGGTGGTGGTGGGATGAATTGGGAGATTGGGATTGACATATAAACATGAATATGTATAAAATAGATAACTAATAAGAACATGCTGTGTAAAAAAATAAAATAAAATTCAAAAGAAAAAGAAAAAAAATGATGAGGAAACTAAGTTAAAAAAAAAAGAAGAAAAAATAAACTTCTCTCCGCTATTCAAAGAAAGACCTTTTTAATGTAGATTCAATCATTCTTTTATTTTTATCATGTTGATTAAAACCTTTGTCATAGAAAGACATGGTATTTCAAAAAAAATACCAAAGAATACTGATAAAACATTGCAAATATAGACAAAAAATGGTCATTATATTTGCATTTGTATATAGTGGTATGTTATATAAATGACCTAAATAAGCTGTTTCAAAATGGTAAAAGTAAATTGTTGTTCAAGTAATATGAGTATCTTTTCAAGTATTAAGGAAGACTGAAAATGTTACTAAGGTGCAGAGACGCTTAAGATAAAGGCTTGAAATAGAACAATGGAATCTTGTAGGTCTTGCAAACCCAGGCTATAAGATTGAGGCATTTGTTTCTGAACGATTACAGTCAGTAGACCAACCTTCAGTCAATTTGAGGAATGCTCAGCAAGACAAAGATGATGAGTGCACACTCTTTAATTCCTCATGTTGCTTCCACAATATTTTCTTTTTCTTTTTTTTTGTAAATGTATTTATTTATTTTTGGCCATGTTGGGTCTTCATTGTTGTGCACAGGCTTTTCTCTAGTTGTGGTGACAGGGGTGTTACTCTTCATTGTGGTGTGCAGGCTTCTCATTTCGGTGGCTTCTCTTGTGGAGCATGGGCTCTAGGTGCGCAGGCTCAGTAATTGTGGCTCATGGACTTAGTTGCTCAGAGGCATGTGGGATCTTCCTGGACCAGGGATCGAACCCGTGTCCCCTGCATTGGCAGGCAGATTCTTAACCACTGCACCACCAGGGAAGTCCCCACAATATTTTTATCAATGAAATGGCAAAGTTATTGCCATTTTCTTCTTTGTTTCTCTTGCTATGCAATTCACTATCCTTCTCCAAAATTTACTTTCTTTAAAGGAAGTTTTATAGCGCTGAACTTGTGGAAGAGAAGCTGTATTCTTTATAAACAAATATTAAGCCTTATGCAGAAACTTGGGATAGATGCTTTCAGCAATCAAACTAAAGCTGTAGTTTACAGTGAATCATTTGCAGGGATTATCATTCAAAATATAATTGTCGGGCTTCCCTGGTGGCGCAGTGGTTGAGAGTCCGCCTGCTGATGCAGGGGACACGGGTTCGTGCCCCGCTCCGGGAGGATCCCACATGCCGCGGAGCGGCTGGGCCAGTGAGCCATGGCCGCTGGGCCTGCGCGTCTGGAGCCTGTGCTCCGCAGCGGGAGAGGTCGCAACAGTGAGAGGCCCGCGAACCGCAAAATAAATAAATAAATAAATAAATAAATTTATAAAAAAAAAAAAAAAAAAAAAAAAAATATATAATTGTCCTAAATGTCAACAATTTAAATATTTTTGTTAACCTCATGCAAGTACTCAAGAGGGTAGACTTTTTTGTGTGTTAATCAAGTTGTTGATGCTCAGTCATCAAATATTTACTGCTTGTTTTTTTATGTGCCTCATTCTATTTATGTTAAATGACCTTTAGTCTCTAGTCTAAAGCAATAAAGTGAATGCTTCCTGTTTTATCGATTAGGAAAAGCCTATTTTCACACTAATAAAATGAGAAGCCCAGTTTAATAAAATACTTTTTTCTACCAGTGGCCACAAGTGAACTGGAGACTTGAGCATGTTGGCAGAGGTCAACTGAGAGGACAGAGGTCAGATCTGCGGTAAATCAACTTCCAGGAACAAATCACTGGACACTATAAAAATCAAAAGTGGTTCTTTAAGAGACCAGCTTGACCCTCCTTAACCAGAAAATAACATCTGACCTGGCAGTGAAATTTATCACAACATTTCAATTAAAACTTGGCAGGCATGCTGGCAACACACTGTTCTTCCACAGTTGGCCTTGTTATAGGAAAAACAGAAAGGAGGGGAAGAATGGATATTCTTGCTTCATATTACATAACAGGTATGATCTGTACAATATCATTTTTCTCAGCCACATGAAGTTTTCTGGAGACTTGATAAACATGCTAAGTGTGGATAACACACGGCTTTTCATTAATTATTTTCTGTTCAGTTCTTTCAGATGTCTGCTTCCCTATGATATTAAAAAACAGCCTGCTAGTATTTTCAATTAAAGAATAACCTGTTTAGTGTTAGCAGATATTTGGAGTTTGGCAGGCCACACAAAAACATTCTTAGGTATCTTTATTTTTAATTTACTTTTTCAATCACTCGTGTATATGTATTCTAAATTTCAAGTAATTCAGTTTGATCATATGGTTTTCCTCCCACCTCCATCAAAGAGAATTACACCAGAAATCAAGAGAAAAACTTAATTTATACACGTCCATCCTTTTGGATGTGATAACTGTGATCTTATACCTACTATAAAGTACAACATTTAAAGATGAGTTTTTAATCTAAGTGACATACATTGTCTCAGCATCTTTCACAATGGAAGTAGTACTAGGAAAATGAGCACTCAAATGACATCACATTTTTGGCAACAAGGGGTCTTTATAGAGATAAAAGAAACTTGAGTCATATAAAAGTTTGTTAACTCCTTGAATCATTTAATTTCACATATGGTTCCTGTGTATAATAATAGAAACTTCTCCTTTGCTAATATTAACTGTGTGACCCATCAATGGTAAATTATTGTAAAATGAGACAGCAGAAATAGATACTTTTAAAGATTTCTTTTAGCTACTAATAGTTGTAATCTCTAAATATAAAATATTAATGTAATCCAGATTAGTTGTAGGCTCAGGATAAAGTTTAGGGTTTTCTGACTTTTAGGCTACAGAAACACTTGGATTTACAGGTCTTTGTGAGACTTCAGAAAGAATGCACTATGCACAAGTTGCCTTACTTAATGCAGGCAACAAATCCTAAAATCAAAAAGAAAGTGGGGCTTCCCTGGTGGCGCAGTGGTGAGAATCCGCCTGCCGATGCAGCGGACCCAGGTTCGTGTCCGGAACATGCCACAGAGTGGCTGGGCCCGTGAGCCATGGCTGCTGAGCCTGCACTTCCGGATCCCGTGCTCCGCAACGGGAGAGGCCACAGCAGTGAGAGGCCCGCGTACAGCAAAAAAAAAAAAAAAAAAAAAAGTGGTCCTATTCCAGCTGAGTTAATGAGGCAAGTAGGTAGGTATAGTCATAGTATCTTTACAATTCGATCAACAGATAGATATATATTTAAAATTATTTTATTTATCTAGTGTTGATATTAAAATTTAAAATATATAAATACTGATGATATTAAAATATATAAGAGTATTTTATTCAGCTAATGACCGTATAACAGCTGTCAGTGTTTGTGTTAACATTAATATTTTTCAATTAAATTGGGATTTATTACCAATTTATTCATATTACTGATTTAATCATCGCAGGATCTTGTATAAAGACCTGAGATGGATTGTATACCTGAGGGAAAGACAAACAACTCACTCAACACATTGTGCAAATCAAAGCTTTGCAAGAAGTCAAATAGAAAAAAGTGATGGGGACATGAAAGCAGCATGTGACACACTGTAAAATAGTATGCCAAAATGAAAGGAAACTGCAAGGACAATATCCCCTTGCAAACAGTGATCAGGTTTCAGCAAAACATTATCCATTGATGCATTAATGTTTTGCACTAGAATTTTATTAGAATTTTGACTTTGTTTTTAACTTGTAACTTCTTTTGTATAACAAAAGTTGATTCAGGAGGGGGGTTTTGCAAAGTTGGGGGGTCGTATCAATGGTGGAAAGGCTGTGAAAGCATGCTTTCAAGGAAGATGGAGCTGCTTGATGAAGACCTGAGGAAGGATAGAACTTAGAGTATTCCTCAAAAAGAATGAGGTAGCTGGTCAGAGAGAAAAAGTAGTGTCTGAAAAGTGAGATGAAATTAAAGATATTGGCAATGTTTGTTTCAGGCCTTTATTGTGGTTTCCAATTACTCCAATACTGAGAATTTAAAATGAACTATTTACAACTTAACGTGTTAACAAATAAATATGTTTGCCTTCTTAATTTAGATGTTGCTGAAAACATTCTTTTGGGATGAAGCAGCCATGAAGTTTACTGCTCAGAACTCCCTTCAAAAGAACCTTCTGCAGGAAGCATAGTTGGCTGTCAGCCTTCAGCTGCCACCCTTTTTGATGAATCAAGGTCGTCAACCGTGGCCATGGTTACCTTGTGCTCTACCAACTCAATGACGAAACTCTCCCCAAATGGAGAGTTTAAGTGAAACTGTCATAAAAATATTGTTGATAAGTGATTTTAAAATATAAATTAAACAAAAGACAAAGAACTTAATAGCATATGCTTTGCAGTAATTTTGAAAATTTAAAGACATTTAAAAATATTTAGTATTATATATCGTACACATTTATGAGTAAAGGAATTTTGTGGAAGGGGACATAGGTCTTACCAAAAATTGTACCATAAAATTTTACAAAACAGAGGAAATCTTTGAGCTAGATGATCTGTAGCTTTTTTAAAAATCCAAAATTACTAGGAAAGAAAATTGTCTCAATTTCTGTTATAACATTTTGGTCTATTTTATTTAAAGAGATGGCTCACAAAGATTATCACAGATGCAATCACTTATGACATTTGTCTCTAGAAATTAAGGATGGGGCATGAGGAATATTTCCATTTCTTACATTTTTTATAACAAACTTACATAACCTTTTTATTTAGAAAAAAATGGAAATTATAACCTCATGTTCTAAAATATCTCAGTTCTCGGTAAATATTTTTATACCATTGGTATATATGAATTTATATATGAAACATTTACATATAAGATATAAAATTTATAAATAAATGTAAACATTTAACATGAAATGAAACCAAGAATTAATATGTTCAATTTTTCAAATCCCCTTAATTTTATAGATGAGGAAAGTAGCTCAGAAAATCAATTTAATTTCCCTAGTTCATATACATACTTTGTGATAAAGCCACGGTAGACATGCTGTCTTTCTTACTCAATCAGTCTATTAGTCAGACAAAAATGTTTAAATGAATGTTTTCTATGTAACATCCTATGGTAGATGCTGAGGATACAACAGTAAGCAAGTCAGATACTGTCTTTGCCTTCACAATAATTAGAAGTCTTGAGCAATATGAATAATAGGTACTGAGTAATTCAGAAAAATGTAACAAGGGTTCCTGATCTACTTGAGAAATCAGGGAAGGCTTTCCTGCAGAAGTGTCATTTGGGCTAATACATAGAGAGTTTATTCTTATAGATTTTTTTTTAACTTAACTATTTTATCCTATGCCAGGTAGTAGTTTGTACTAAAATGGTGGTTGCATGTTTCAAGCCATTATTTGCAGTCATTACTCATCAGGTACTCAAAATTCCCTTCATATCTAGTGTTTATTATTACATTTTGCAGAGAGTCATATCTACAAATGTGACTGACAAAATTTAAACTACAGTGCTTATTAACCAAAACAATGCTTTCTTCTGAGTGCCCCTGCATTTTCACCTGATTAATTTCTGAAGCAAACTGCATCCTTTTTTATATGACATCTCTTTTATCTTTACATAGAAAATTAACAAATTAAAATTTAACAATTTAACAGAAAATTAATAAATTAACAAATACTTTCATCCCCTTCTGTTTGGAAGAGTAGATTTCTGATTACAATCAGAAGATAATTTCTCCTATTTGGTCCCCTTGGGGACCCTTATTTTGCCTGCAGGAGGTATTTAATAATTGCATGGTTAAATTAATCAGAATTGTCAGTTAAAAGCATCAGAATCTACTCTGGCATTTTGGCAAAAAAAAATAAATTTATTGAAGGGTACTAACAGAAAGTCCAGAGAAGCAGAAAAGGAAGGTATGCAGTCAAAAACAATGCCAATGCCAACTACAGAGACTTTTCTAGCAAGGACATCACTGCCTTCCTCACTCAGCTTCCATAACATTTAGGACTGCATGCTAGAAGCTCTACTATCTGCCATTCCATGATAACCAAAAGTCTCTACCACTGTGAAGGGAACTCCTCCACAAAGGGCTCCCACCACACATTGCTTGTTTCTAAAAACCAAGATTTCCATTGATGCCTTGATTAATAGAACCTGAGTCAGTTGTCTGCACACTACCCTCAAGGGAATCTGTAGATTAACCTTTTCTAGGTTCTGCACTGGGAACGTGGGAAAGGACAAAAACAAGAGGAATATATTTAAAGACACTGGTTAGCCGTATATGACAGAATTCTACATTACCCAATATTGTGTAGGCTACAGAGTCAAAATATTCTGAGAACAGCTTTCTTAAGTGTCCCTGATCCTTTACATTTTAAATGAAGTCTAATTGAAAAGCAAAATCTGTAAACACATATATGTACATCCTTGGGTACAAACATATTTATATAGCAAATAGTCAGTGTCATGGGAACCAGTAAGAAGAATAATGAAGGTTTATGATGAAAGACCCATGCTCTAAGGAAATTAAAATAATAGTATTAAAATATTTTAATTTTACAGTGGTAAAATTGGGAATATATGTTGAACAATTGTTAAATAAATTTAGTGCACTTTCCATTAATAGTGGTGTACTAGTTTTATACTGCTGCTGTGGTGGAATATTATGAATTTAATGACCTAAAAAACACAAATTTATTATTTTTTGGCTCTGTAGGTCAGAAATCCAACATCAGTCTCACTAGACTAAAATGAAAGTGTCTACAGGGCTGACTTTATTTCTAGAAATTCTGGAGGAGAATCCATTTCCTTGACATTCCAAAATTCTAGAAGCTCCCCTCATTTCTTTGCTCATAGCCCCCTTCCTCCATCTACAAAGCCAGCAACGTTGCATCTCTCTAACAGTTCTTCAAGTCACATCTTCCTCTGACCACAACTGGGAAAAGTTCTCCCCTTTAAAGGACTTAAATTGATTATATTGGGCCAGATAATCCAGGCTAATCTCCCCATCTCAAGGTCTTTAATTTAATTGAATTAGTGACATCCTTTTGACATTTAAGGTAGCATATTCATCAGTTATGGGAATTAGTACTAGGACATGGATACCTTGGTGGGGGAAATTATGTCTACCTCAGGTTACATAACTGCCTCACCTTTCATGTTCAGTTACCTGGTGAAGATAAAAAAAATTCAAAAATAGTAGAGAAAAAAAATTTAGTTTAAACCTCAGTACACCCACTGTATTTCAAATCTTCCCTTTAAAAAAGTCTTTACTAAAAATGTATAAAACTTGTCACAGACCTCGTACAATAATACTTCAGTAAGCTCTGTAGGACATGATTTGCATATGGTTTCTCTATTATATTTTAAGTGACAGGGTGATGATTCAAAATATAACAGTAACTTATATGTCCTGGTAGCAGAAATAAAATGAATAATAAGCAATCATTTTACACAGTTTTGTATATAAATCACAAATTCATAAGCTTTTCAAATATAAAGTAAAAATATAATTCTAAATTGCATTTTCAAATGCTCTGATTTAGGGCTGACAATAATGGGTAGATCCTACTTTGAATATTGTCAAGATTGACAACATTTAATGTTAAGATTTTCCACCGTTGCTTCCTTATCAAATCATCATAAAGCAGTGCAGATAATATACACCAGACATAACTATAAGGACACAGATGAGGTCCCCTGATACTTCCTTTGTTCTTCATCTACTAAAGCCTGAAATTAAGTGGTCAGTGCAGCCCACGTGGAATAAAGAACTCTCCAGGTCAGAAAGAAAAGAATCACTCTTTGACATAAATTATAGCAATATACTTTGGATCCATCTCCTACAGTAATGGAAATAAAAACAAAAATAAACAAATGGGACCTAATTAAACTTAAAAGCTTTTGTACAGCAAAGGGAACCATAAACAAAACAAAAAGACAACCTACATATAGAATGGGAGAAAATATTCGCAAACGATGTGACTGACAAGGAATTAATCTCCAAAATATACAAAGAGCTCATATAGCTCAATATCAAACAAACAAGCAACTCAATCAAAAAATGGGCAGAAGATCTAAATAGACATTTATCCAAAGAAGACATACAGATGGCCAGAGGCACATGAAAAGATTCTCAACATAGCTAATTATCAGAGAAATGCAAATCAAAACTACAATGAGGTATCACCTTAATTCTTAATTCTGTCAGTATGACCATCTTCAAAAAGTCTACAAATAATAAATGCTGGAGAGGATGTGGAGAAAAGGGAACCCTCCTACACTGTTGGTGGGAATGTAAATTGGTACAACCACTATGGAGAACAGTATGGAGGTTCCTTAAAAAACTAAAAATAGAGTTACCATATGATCCTGCAATCCCACTCCTGGAGATATATTCAGAGAAAACCATAATTTGAAAAGATACGTGCACCCCAGTGTTCATCGCAGCACTATTTACAATAGCCAAGACATGGAAACCACCTAAGTGTCCATCAACAGATGAATGGATAAAGAAGATGTGTTATATATATACAATGGAATATCACTCAGCCATAAAAAAGAATGCAATAATGCCATTTGCAGCAACATGGATGGACTTAGAGATTATCATATTAAGTGAAGTAAGTCAGACAAATAACATATGATATCACTTATATGTGGGATTGAAAAAAAGATACAAATGAACTTATATATAAAACAGAAATAGAGCCACAGATATATAAAACAAACTTATGGTTACCAAAGGGGAAGGGGGGCTGGAATAAATTAGGAATTTGGGATTAAAATATACACACTACTATATATAAAATAGATAACTAACAAGTACCTACTGTATAGCACAGGGAATTATACCCAATATTTTGTAATAACCTATAAGGGAAAAGAATCTGAAAAAAATATATATATGTATGTATAACTGAATCACTTTTCTGTACACCTGAAACTAACACAACATTGTAAATCAATAATATTTCAGTAAAAAAAAGAATCAAAAGAATCCTTCCCCTTGTATCACTGGGCTGGGGAAGGAACAACATCAGCACTCAAGAGTGTTCCTACTATCATGTAAGGTAACTTTTTATATCATCTATAAGTCCTTCTATGTTTGATTTCTCACTGTACCATTGGACCTTCAGAGGGCCTGCCATGAGCTACCATAGTTTCAACATACATTTAAATTTTTTTCAACTTTAAAACAGCTTTTAGTTATCTAAAGGGCACCATATATTTTTTAGAATGCTTAAATATATTCTAACAAAAACTTTCTTTCTGGAAATAGTAAATCTGACTTCCAAAGAAACACTTTTTCAAAAGGAACAAGTTCCAACATTTTTAATCACAGACTCAATTTCAGTGCTTGTGATTGGTCTGTTTATATTTTCTATTTCTTCCTGGTTCAGTCTCAGAAGGTTGTGCTTTTCTAAGAATTTGTCCATTTCTTCCAGGTCATCCATTTTATTGGCATATAGCTGCTTGTAGTCATCTCTCATGATCCTTTGTATTTCTGCACTGTCAGTTGTTACTTCTCCTTTTTCACTTTTTAAAACTGTTCATTTGAGTCTCCTTTTTTTCTTGATGAGTCTGGCTAATGGTTTATCAATTTTGTTTACCTTCTCAAAGAACCAGCTTTAATTTTATTGATCTTTGCTGTCATTTCCTTCATTTCTTTTTCATTTATTTCTGATATGATCCTTATGATTTCTTTCCTTCTGCTAACTTTGGGGTTTTTTTTTGTTTTTCTTTCTCTAATTGCTTTAGGTGTAAGGTTAGGTTGTTTATTTGAGATGTTTCTTGTTTCTTGAGGTAGGATTGTATTGCTATAAACTTCCCTCTTAGAACTGCTTTTGCTGCATCCCATAGGTTTTGGGTCATCATGATTTCATTGTCATTTGTTTCTAGGTATTTTTTGATTTCCTCTTTGATTTCTTCAGTGATCTCTTGATTATTTAGTAGCATATTGTTTAGACTCCATGTGTTTGTATTTTTTACAGATTTTTTCATGTACTTGATATGTAGTCTCATAGCGTTGTGGTTGGAAAAGATACTGGATACGATTTCAATTTTCTTAAATTTACCAAGGCTTGATTTGTGACCCAAGGTATGATCTTTCCTGGAGAATGTTCCATGAGCACTTTGGAAGAAAGTGTATTCTGATGTTTTTGGATGGAATGTCCTATAAATATCAATTAAGCCCATCTTGTTTAATGTATCATTTAAAGCTTGTGTTTCCTTATTTATTTTCATTTTGGATGACCTGTCCATTGGTGAAAGTGGGGTGTGAAAGTCCCTTACTATGATTGTGTTACTGTCAATTTCCCCTTTTATGGCTGTTAGCATTTGCCTTATGTATTGAGGTGCTCCTATGTTGGGTGCATAAATATTTACAATTATTATATCTTCTTGGATTGATCCCTTGATCATTATGTAGTGTCTTTCTTTGTCTCTTGTAATAGTCTTTGTTATAAAGTCTATTTTGTCTGATATGAGAATTGCTACTCCAGCTTTCCTTTGATTTCCATTTGCATGGGATATCTTTTTCCTTCCCCTCACTTTCAGTCTGTATGTGTCCCTAGGTTGAAGTCGGTCTCTTGTAGACAGCATATATATGGGTCTTCTTTTTGTATCCATTCAGCCAGTCTATGTCTTTTGGTTGGAGCAATTAATCCATTTACATTTAAGATAATTATCGACATGTATGTTCCTATTACCATTTTTTTAATTGTTTTGGGTTTGTTATTGTAGGTCTATTCCTTCTCTTGTGTTTCCTGCCTAGAGCAAGTCCTTTAGCATTTGTTGTAAACTGGTTTGGTGGTGCTGAATTCTCTTAGATTTGCTTGTTTGTAAAGGTTTTAATTTCTCCGTCAAATCTGAATGAGATCCTTGCTGGGTAGAGTAATCTTGGTTGTAGATTTTGCTATTTTATCACTTTAAATATGTCCTGCCACTCCCTTCTGGCTTGCAGAGTTTCTGCTGAAAGATCTGCTGTTAACCTTATGGGGATTCCCTTGTATGTTATTTTTCCCTTGCTACTTTTAATATTTTTTCTTTGTATTTAATTTTTGATAGTTTGATTACTATGTGTCTTGGTGTGTTTCTCTTTGGATTTATCCTGTATGGGACTCTCTGTGCTTCCTGGACTTGATTAACTATTTCCTTTCCCATATTAGGGAAGTTTTCAACTATAATCTCTTCAAATATTTTCTCAGTCCCTTTCTTTTTCTCTTCTTCTTCTGGGACCCCTATAATTCGAATGTTGGTGTGTTTAATGTCCCAGAGGTCTCAGAGACTGTCCTCAATTCTTTTCATTCTTTTCCTTTATTCTGTTCTGCAGTAGTTATTTCCACTATTTTATCTTCCAGGTCACTTATCCGTTCTGTCTCAGTTATTCTGTTATTGATTCCTTCTAGAGAATTTTTAATGTAATTTATTGTGTTGTTCATCATTGTTTGTTTGCTCTTTAGTTCTTCTAGGTCCTTGTTATACATTTCTTGTATTTTCTCCATTATATTTCCAAGATTTGGTATCATCTTTACTATCATTACTCTGAATTCTTTCTCAGATAGATTGCCTATTTCCTCTTTGTTTGGTCTGATGGGTTTTTACCATGCTCCTTCATCTGCTGTGTGTTTCTCTGTCTTCTCATTTTGCTTAACTTACTGTATTTAGGGTCTCCTTTTCACAGGCTGCAGGTTCATAGTTCCCCATTGTTTTTGTTGCCTGCCCCCAATGGCTAAGATTGGTTCAGTGGGTTGTGTAGGCTTCCTGGTGGAGGGGACTAGTGCCTGTGTTCTGGTGGATGAGGCTGGATCTTGTCTTTCTGGTGGTCAGGACTGCGTCCGGTGGTGTGTTTTTGGGTGTCTGTGACCTTATTATGAATTTAGGCATCCTCTCTGCTAATGGGTGAGTTTGTGTTCCTCTCTTGCTAGTTGTTTGTCATAGGGTGTCCAGCACTGTAGCTTGCTGTTCGTTGAGTGGAGGTGGGTCTTAGCATTGAGATGGAGATTTCTGGGAAAGCTTTCACCATTTGATATTACGTGGAGCCGGGAGGTCTTTGGCAGACTAATGTCCTGAACTTGGCTCTCCCACCTCAGAGTCACAGGCCTGACACCTGGCCGGAGCACCAAGACCCTGTCAGCCACACAGCTCAGAAGAAAAGGGAGAACAAAAGAAAGAAAGAAAAAATAAAATAAAGTAAAGTTATTAAAATAAAAAATAATTACTAAAAATTAGGGCTTCCCTGGTGGCGCAGTGGTTGAGAGTCTGCCTGCTGATGCAGGGGACACGGGTCCGTGCCCCAGTCCGGGAAGATCCCACATGCCATGGAGCGGCTAGGCCCACGAGCCACGGCCACTGAGCCTGCACGTCCGGAGCCTCTGCTCCGCAACGGGAAAGGCCACAAAAGTGAGAGGCCCGCGTACTGCAAAAAAATAAAAAATTAAAGAGCAATAATAAAAAAATAAGAAAGAAGAGAGCAACCAAACCAGAAAACAAATCCACTTATGATAACAAGTGCTAAAAACTATACTAAAAAAAAAAAAAAAACAACAACAAAACGGACAGACAGAACCCTAGGACAAATGGTAAAAGCAAAGCTATATAGACAAAATCACACAAAGAAGCATACAAATACACAGTCACAAAAAGAGAAAAAGGACAGTATATATATATATATATATATATATATATATATATATATATATATCAATCATTGCTCCCGAAGTCCACTGCCGCAATTTTGGAATGATTTGTTGTCTATTCAGGTATTCCACAGATGCGCAGTACATCAAGTTGATTGTGTAGATTTAATCCTCTGCTGAGGCTGCTGTGAGAGATTTCCCTTTCTCTTCTTTGTGCGTACATTTCCTGGGGTTCAGCTTTGGATTTGGCCCTGTGTCTGCATGTAGGTCGCCTAAGGGCATTTGTTCTTTGCTCAGACAAGTCGGGGTTAAAGGAGCAGCTGATTCGGGGGCTCTGGCTCACTCAGGCCGGGGTAAGGGAGGGGTACAGATGCAAGGTGAGCCTTCGGCAGCAGAGGCCAGCATGACTTTGCACCAGCCTGAGGCGTGCCACGTGTTCTCCTGGGGAAGTTGTCCCTGGATCATGGGGCCCTGGCAGTGGTGGGCTGCAGAGGCTCCCAGGAGGGGAGGTGTGGAGAGTGACCTGTGCTTGTACACAGACTTCTTCGTGGTGGCAGCAGCAGCCTTAGCGTCTCATGCCCATCTCTGGTGTCCGCGCTGGTAGCCACAGCTCGCACCCATCTCTGTAGCTCGTTTAGGTGGTGCTCTGAATCCCCTGCTCCTCATGCACCCTGAAACAATGGTCTCTTGCCTCTTAGGCAGCTCCAGACCTTTTCCAGGACTCCCTCCCGGCTAGCTGTGGTGCACTAGCCCCCTTCAGGCTGTGTTCACTCCGCCAACCCCAGTCCTCTCCCTGGGATCCGACCGACGCCCAAGCCTCAGCTCCCAGCCCCCGCCCGCCCCGGCCATTGAGCAGACAAGTGTCTTGGGCTGGTGAGTGCTGGTCGACACCGATCATCTGTGCAGGAATCTCTCCGCTTTGCCCTCCGCACCCCTGTTGCTGTGCTCTCCTCCGTGGCTCTGAAGGTTCCCGCCTCTGCCACCCACAGTCTCTGCCCACGAAGGGGCTTCCTAGTGTGTGGAAACCTTTCCTCCTTCACAGCTCCCTCCCACTGGTGCAGGTCCCATCCCTATTCTTCTGTTTTTTCTTTTATCTTTTGCCCTACCCAGGTACGTGGGGAGTTTCTTGCCTTTTGGGGGGTCAGAGGTCTTCTGCCAGCATTCAGTAGGTGTTCTGTAGCAGTTGTTCCACATGTAGATGTATTTCTGATGTATTTGTGGGGAGGAAGGTGACCTTTCGCCATCTTGAAGGTCTCCTCTTGGCAACTTTCAAATACACAATACAGTATTATTAACTATAGTCACCATGTTGTGCATTACATTCCCAGGACTTATTTATTTAATTCACATGCTGATATTTCAGGTATATAACTTAAATAATGTGTTCTTCAAGCAGGAATTATAGTCTTTCTACTAACATTTATTGTATATTTATGGAAATTGAGTATGTAATATAAGCTACAAGGACAATCAAATAGCAAAATTTATGGTACTTGTATGGGTATCTGTAACATAAGATTAAGAATTAGTAAAAAGACATAAACAAAAGTGCCAAGTTACATAAATTAAAAAGGAAAGCTTCAGGAGTTCCCTGCTAACCTAGTTAGTGGTTAGGATTCTGGGCTTTCACTGCTGTGGCCCAGGTTCAATCCCTGATCGGTGAACTGAGATCTCACAAGCCGCATAGTGACGCCAAAAAAAAAGAAAGAAAGCTTTTAGAGGGTTTTCTTTAAATACAAAATACATAGAATAACTAATAAGAAGACAATATAACAAAATCTATAAGGTAGATAAAAGAATATCTTTTTTTTTTTAGATTCCAGTTTTTTTATTTTTCCCCTTTTACACAAAAAAAGTAGAAGAAATAGCACAGGATTAAAATCGCAAAAGTACTTAATTGGTAGAACACACATAAACACAAAAATCCAGATAGGAAGACAAGCTTATTTACAATGAGGAAACACATGTAAATTATGGTAGCTTGTATACGAAATATTAAAAAAGAAAAGTCAAACATGCTACATGGTGCCACTGTTACAGCAATACTGAAGGGGAGAAAACAACTTTTCTTTAGGAACAGATATACCACAAGATCCAGGTTTTATAGCATCAGTGCAATGAATTCACAAAACTATATTGCAGCTAGTTAATCAGTTTAAAAATTGTTCCCAAATATGTCACATTTCCAGCCCTCAGAAGTTCATTCCTATAGATTTCAACTACTCCATCTATGGGGACCAAAAGCAGCCAGTGTTACCATAAAATGAGAAACTTGAGGCTTACCTTTAAAGGCTTATTCTGGTCTTAAAAAACTAGTAGGATTTTCTACTGAAATGAATCTTGACTAAACACAGGATGAGTTTTGTTCTTTATTGGCTGGTCTTGGAATGAAGATCATAGACATGACTCTTAACCTATTATGTACTTTAGTTTCAGTTAGCTGAAAGTCTGAAATTAAAAGTATGCTAAAAATCCTAAATACCATCTTGTGTAAGCCTGCTACTAAAAAGCCTTTAAGGATGTACTAACTTTAAGTGCAAGGGAACAAGAGTTCTAAGCCTGTCAGATTCCCCATTTGGGAGGAAGGATCAATGTTTCCAACAAGTTGCTAAATTCTGCACAAGGGAGAAGCCAACACATACTAGGCCATGGAATTAGGTTCATTTTATTCCCCAAGGATTCTTCTCCCACAGTATCAAAACAGAATGAGGAATGAATCTTAATTGGTCTCTTCATCAGAAGTGGTAAACTTGGTTTCTATATTCACGAAACCAGACTCTTGTTTAAGCAGACTGTGGAAGCAGACAGTAGAACCAGCTTCCTGTAGTCACAGACCATGATCTTGTACCCAGCTAAAGCAAAGATCAACTTGAACAGTTATCCCAAGCCACTGTTAACTGTACTAAAGGATGAAGTTCACCACTATATTATTTTAAAAGTAAGAGTTCAATTAACCCTGGGTGAGAAAAACCAAAACAAGTGGTAATGATGAATGAGTTGTCCATATAAGGCCAGCTGATGAGAACACAACAATGAAGACACTGGGCATAAAGCCTTACTTGGCAAGTTGGAATTTCTACTAAGGGCAGAATGAGGGACAGCAAAGAGCTACATCTGTAACGTTTTTGTATCCAGATAGCATAACAGACACTGTCCCCAAGGACAATGTATACACCATTAATCACACTGAATAAAGCAGATGCATTATTCATTTTTCTTTTCTTTTTATTTGAGAAGCTTGTTTATCTCTCTTTTGGCCATTCCAATGTATTTTGAAATGATTCCATGTTGGTTTAGTCCAGGAAGCAAGAGTAAGAAAGTCACTAACAGGTAGGAGAGAAGGAGGTTGTGGACTTGCTGTCCCACCCAAACAACCACAGCAAGAGAAATGATCATGGTCATGAAGTACAGTTTAGGCTTTTCTTTCTTTAGCATAAGGAGGTGTTTCTACCAGCCCACAGCTCTGCGTCGAGTTTTTACTAGATTGCTGCAAATTTCAAGGACTCACTGCTGTTACTCAGTGGTCCATTTATTGGAGCCAAAAATTCTAGGTGCTAGAATGGGAACAAGGTAGTCAGCCAAGCACAGAAACATAACAAAACAGGAAACAACTGACAGAATGGATGGATCTAGATAGTAGATAGTCAGAAACACCAAAAAAACCATACCCATGATGGCAGGTGGAAACCAGGCTCTTCCCCATTGGAGGACTTCATCTGCCATCAGCATAACTTCTCCCCATCTTTGCAGCTACTCTTCCAGACTTGCAATCTCTGCAGCCAGCAGGCTGGTGCTGCGAGAATCTCCTTCCACCATCGTTCCCAAGGTGCCCCCTCAGCTAGTTCAAGACGCCCCCAAAACTGGCCTTCCTCAGAGCCACTCATGACAACCCTCATAAAAGGATATCTTAATTAAAATAAAATGGTTAAAGAAATGTACTTCTGTACATTAAAGTAGTGACAATATAATCAACCAGAACAACAACAACAACAAAAAAAATAGAAAGCTCAGACACATACATACAAATATTTAAATGTTTTATAAATAAAATTATTCTAATTTTAAATCAATGATATCTTTTTAGTTACTGATTTGTTGAAAGAAAAAAATAATGGTTAAAATGAAAGGAAATAGGGGCTTCCCTGGTGGCACAGTGGTTAAGAATCCACCTGCCAATGCAGGGGACAGGGGTTCAAGCCCTGGTCTGGGAAGATCCCACATGCTCAGAGCAACTAAGCCTGTGCACCACAACTACTGTGCCTGTGTTCAAGAGCCCGAGAGTCACAACTACTGAGCCCATGGACCTAGAGCCTGTGCTCCACAACAAGAGAAGGCACCGTGATGAGAAGCCTGTGCACCGCAAGGAAGAGTAACCCCCGCTCACTCCAACTAGAGAAAGCCCGTGCACAGCAATGAAGACCCAACGCAGCCCAAAACAAATAAATTTATTAAAAAAACAAAAAACTTAAAGAAAAAAAAACCAAAAATACCCTAAAAACATACAGGTAAACATTTATATAATTTTAAAATATGATCAACTCTTTTTGAAAAAAACATAGGTAGTGTATAAGAATTGATTGGTAGATAGCATTTTATACACAGAGTTCTTAGAAACAAATAAAACATGAGTACCTCAGGACAAATGGAGCAAAAGATATAAACCAGCGAGTCACAGAGTTTGAAACACTTATGACTAGTTAAACTATAAAAAATTTAAATTTCTGTATTAATAAATTTTTAATTAAATGTAATACCATTATTTTATACATCAGAGAGATTTTTGATATTGAGTTAAACACATGAGAGTCAAATTGTATATTATAATTAGACTTAAATCTCAGCTTCATTTTACTAATTTGGTGATTTTGAGTAAATTATTTTAATTTTCTATGCCTTTTTCCTCATTTGGAAAATTCAATTTTGTGACCCTACTTCACAGGTTTGTTGCAAGAATCAAATGAGCTTGCTCTGTAAAACTCTTGGTCCGATGCATGGCACATAGAAGACACTAAAAACTATTAGATTTAATCGAAACCTCAAACATAGAGGATATATTATATAAACTAATTCACTTTTGTAATGGAATACTGTGCAAATTAAAAAAATCATCTTGGCATGGAAAAATGTTCATTATATATTGACAAGTGAAAAAATGCTCAAACCATAAATACAGACTTTTTTTTTTTTTTGGCTATAACAGTAGCTAGTACTAGACTAGCTTTCTCCAAATAAAGACTATAACTGATGAAACAGTTTCATCAGATATTTAAACAATATTTGTTTCCAGATATTGCAACAACAGAACAAAACTATATTTCTCAAAGGAAGAGAAACTTATGATTTGATCCTATGATCACCCAGACCTCACCAGGGAACAATTTCTTGACCATAAGCACAAAAACCTAGGGTCCACACAGAGCCCTACAAAGTTAGGAGTAGCTGAAGCACCGGACAGACCTCTAGATGGCAGAGATCTATGCAGACAGAGACATGAGGAAATTGTACGAGGCTTTTCTGTGAATCCTTGGCTAAGGGCAGGCAACACTACATAAGACATAGCAAAGAGTGGCTGTGGTAGGCTTGTAACAGAATAGCACAGAGGCAATATAGATTAAATAGTGCTGGGGACAAGACAGGTCAGGCACATGCAAAGTGGAGACATTTTTAATATCCTAGCAAACTGAAAAATCTGGGCACCAGCATAGAAATCAGAAAGTCTATGAATTAACAGTGAGGGCCATGCCCTAAAGTAAAGCCTATTCTACTCCTTCTCTAACAGAGTCTAAATTTGAATCCTGGCAAGATCTTCTGGGAAGACAGATTTGGAAGGTCGAGTTCCTCTGAATAAGAGGGGTTTGAGAAAATTCAGATTTCTGCAGAACTGCTCATAAAACAAGATCAAGATGATCAGCCAGTTATTAGAAATAACCACAGGAACAAAAATCAAAATCCTTCAGAGGAAGAAAATAGAACTAGAATCTCTATATCATCTACTAAATACAAGGCAAATCAATAACTATATGCAAAGAAATAGAAAAATGTGACCTAGAGTCAAGAAAAAATATTCCAGAGTAATTTAAAAGTGGTCCAAATGTTGGATTTAGAGGAAACTTTTTTAAAAAGCTATTATAAATATGTTTAAAAAAATAAGGGAAATATAGTCAGAGAATTAGTGAGGGAACAGGTAGGGAATACCAGCAGAGAAATGCAAACCATAAAACAAGAGTCGAAAGGAAACTTTAAAACTGAAAACTATTACAAAAGGGATGAAATAAATTCACTGAAAGTGCTTGACAGGTGATTGGAGAGGCATATTAAAGAGTCTCTGAACTCTACAAAAGATCAACAGAAATAATGCAATCTAAAAAAGAAAAGAAATCGAGGAAAAATGAACAGGTAATTCAGGTACAAAAACAAATGATTAAAATACATGTTTTTAAAAAGCTTCAGGAGAAAAAAGTGAAGAAATGAAGAAAACAGTGTTCCAATAAGTAATGGCCAAAATTTTCCCAAATTTGATGAAAAATTTACTTAGAGATTCAAGCCCTCAGCAAACCTCAAAAAGGTTAAGTACAAAGAAAACTATACTTGGGCAATTCTTATTAAAACTGCTGAAAACCAATGCTAAAAAAGTCACATTAAAAAATTTCGATAGCTTGACAATCTACAGATTCAGTGCAATCCCTATCAAGCTACCAATGGCATTTTTCACAGAACTACAACACAAAATTTTACAGTTTGTACAGAAACACAAGAGACCCCAAATAGCCTAAGCAATCTTGA
This sequence comes from Phocoena sinus, assembly GCF_008692025.1. Classification (NCBI taxonomy): domain Eukaryota; kingdom Metazoa; phylum Chordata; class Mammalia; order Artiodactyla; family Phocoenidae; genus Phocoena; species Phocoena sinus. Next base: position 134,042,432 of record NC_045765.1, on the reverse strand, counting down.
GAAAGAAAAATGGAGCTGGAGGAATCAGGCTCCCTGACTTCAGACTATACTACAAAGCTACAGTAATCAAGACAATATGGTACTGGCACTAAAACAGAAGTATAAATCAATGGAACAGGATAGAAAGCCCAGAGATAAACCCATGCACATATGGTCACCTTATCTTTGACAAAGGAGGCAAGGATATACAATGGAAAAAAGACAGCCTCTTCAATAAGTGGTTCTGGGAAAATGGACAGCTACATGTAAAAGACTGAAACTGGAACACTCCCTAACACCATACACAAAAATAAACTCAAAATGGATTAAAGACCTAAATTTAAGGCCAGACACTATAAAACTCTTAAAGGAAAACATAGGCAGAACACTCTGACATAAATCACAGCAAGATCCTTTTCGACCCACCTCCTAGAGAAATGGAAAGAAAAACAAAAATAAACAAATGGCACCTAATGAAACTTCAAAGCTTTTGCACAGCAAAGGAGACCATAAACAAGATGAAAAGACAACCTTCAGAATGGGAGAAAATATTTGCAAACGAAGCAACTGACAAAGGATTAATCTCTAAAATATACAAGCAGCTCATGCAGCTCAGTATCAAAAAAACAAACAATCCAATCCAAATATAGGCAGAAGACCTAAATAGACATTTCTCCAAAGAAGATATACAGATTGCCAACAAACACATGAAAGGATGCTCAACATCACTAATCATTAGAGAAACGCAAATCAAAACCACAATGAAGTATCATCTCACACACGTCAGAATGGCCATCATCAAAAAATCTACAAACAATAAATGCTGGAGAGGGGGTGAGAAAAGGGAACCCTCTTGCACTGTTGGTGGGAATGTAAATTGATACAGGCACTATGGAGAACAGTACTGAGGTTCCTTAAAAACTAAAAATAGAACTACCATATGACCCAGAAATCCCACTACTGGGTATATACCCTGAGAAAACCATAATTCAAAAAGAGATATGTACCACAATATTCATTGCAGCTTTATTCACAATAGCCAGGACATGGACGCAACCTAAGTGTCCATCGACAGATGAATGGATAAAGAAGATGTGGCTCACATATACAATAGAATATTATTCAGCCATAAAAAGAAACGAAACTGAGTTATTTGCAGTGAGGTGGATGGACGTAGAGTCTGTCTTACAGAGTGAAGTAAGTCAGAAAGAGAAAAACAAATACCGTATGTTAACACATATATATGGAATCTAAAAAAAAAAAAAAGGTCCTGATGAACCTAGGGGCAGGACAGGCATAAAGACACAGAGGTAGAGAGTGGGCTTGACACAGGAACAGGGAAGGGTAGGCTGGGACGAAGTGAAAGAGTAGCATTGACATATATACACTACCAAATGTAAAATAGATAGCTAGTGGGAAGCAGCCACATAGCACAAGGAGATCAGCTCAGTGCTTTGTGACCACCTAGAGGCGTGGGATAGGGAGGGTGGGAGGGAGATGCAAGAGGGAGGGGATATGGTGATATATGTATACATATAGCTGATTCACTTTGTTATACAGCAGAAACTAATATACCATTGTAAAGCAATTATACTCCAATAAAGATGTTTAAAAAATTCTATAGCTTGAGAAAATACCCTTCAAAAAATGAGAATGTAATAAAAACATTTTTATTTTTATAATCAAATTCTGGTTGAGATTGATTTTGTTCTACATATCAAATTGTGGAAAGTGTACATTTTAACAATTTTGAGTTTTTCCAACTCATCATAATATATCCCTCAAATTATTTAGATCTTCTTTATTTCTCTTAGCAATACTTTCTACTTTCAAGTGTTGATATTTGCATATATATTTTTATACTAATTCCTAATTATTTTTAATGGGTCTTAAAACTGTTGTTAATTTTCAATTTCATTTTCTAATTGTTCTTTGGTAGATACAGAAATACAATTAAATTTTGTATATTGAGCTTATATCCTGTGACTTTGCTAAATATTCATTAATTTCAGTCATTTTTTTAAATGGTAGAAATGTAAATGGCACAGTGCTACGAAAACCTGTATGGAAGTTCTTCATAAAACTAATTATAGAATTATCATATGATCCAGCAATCCTGCTTCTGGGTAATATCCAGAAGAACTGAAATCAGAATCTTGAAGAGATATGCACTCCCATGTTCACTGCAGTAATAATATAATAATAATACAATAGCCAAGATATGGAAATAACCTAAATGTCCATTGATGGAAAGAAAATGTGTTATATACACATGATGGAACACTATTCAGCCTTAAAAAGAAGGAAATATTGCCATATGAGACAATATGGATGACCCTGGAATACATGCTAAGTGAAATAAGCCAGACACAAAAGCACAAATATTGCATGATTCCATTTATGTGAAGTATCTAAAATAGTCAAACTCATAAAAACACACATCAGAATGGTGTTTACCAGAGACTGGGGTTGGGGGGCAAGGAAGGAAATGGGGAGTTGCCGTTTGAAGGGTATAAAGTTTCAGTTATTCAAGATATGAATATGTTTTAGAGATCTTCTGTACAACACTGTACCTATAGTTAACAATACTGTATTTTGTACTTAAAATTTTGTTAGGAGAGTAGAGCTCATGTTAAGTGTTCTTATCATAATAAAAAAAACTTTAGAAAATATCATGATAAGTGAAATAAGTCAGACATAAAACAGTTTATATTATATGATTCCACTTATACAAAATGATAAGAAAGACAAATTTATATTATAGTAACAAAAATCAGTGGTTGTCCTGGGTGAAATCCGGGAGGGGGGTTAGCTCAAAATTGACAGGAGGGGTTGTTCTGGGATTATGTAAGTATTCTATATTTTGACTGAGATGATGATTACATGAGTGTATAAACTATCATTACTCATCAGCCTGTGTGATACTGTGATTTATAAGAAATATATATTTGGTCATTCAGATGACTGAAATATATTCCTCATATATATTTGGTCTTCATCCATGGTTCCTGGCTCACAGTTCCCAAAACTCTTGAAATTTTCTGAGTGATAGGAACAATGGGAGCACCTTTTATTATAATATTTGGTCTCTTGTCCTCAGTTCCTGAAATAGATTCAGAGGCATAAAGGTGAAATGGGTGTCCTGTCATTCATAACAAGATCCTGTCACCACAACTGGATTTATGCTAATAAGGTCATTTTTTAAAGGCATCTAAGGATGGGGTCTGGCTGCCAGTGGAGCCATCCAAGTGATTTTAGTACTGGAACTTTCGATCCCCTGGCCTGGCCCCCACCAACTTACTAGAGGGAAGAAGGGCTGAAGGTTGGGTTTAATCACCTATGGCCAGTGATTTAATCAATTATGCCTACATAATAAAATCTCCATAAAAAACCAAAATGATGAGGTTGGGAATTCGCTGGTGGTCCAGTGGTTAGGACTCTGTGCTTTTACTGCGAAGGGCCCGGGTTCCATCCCTGCTCGGGGAACTAAGATCCCTCAAGCCAAGTGGTGTGGCCACAAAAAAAAAGATGAGATTCAAAGAACCCCCAGGATGGTGAACACACGGAGATTTGGAGAGAGTGGTCCACTCAAAGAGGGCCAGAAGCTCCAAGCCCTTTCCGCATACATTGTCCTATGCATCGCTTCCATCTGGCTGTTCCTGAGTTATACCCTTTCATAATAAACCAGGAATCTAGTAAATAAAATGGTTCTCTGAGTTTTGCGAGCTCCCCTTGCAAATTAATTGAACCCCAGGGTGGGACTGTTGGAACCTTCGATCTATAGCCAGTTAGTCAAAAGCACAGTGACAACCCGGACTTGTGACTGGCATCTGAAGTGTGTGTGTGGGGCGAGGCCTTGTAGGACTGAGCCCTTAACCTGTGGGACCTGACACTAGTGTCAGAATTGACTTAAATTGCAGGAAATTTAATGTAGCAACGCATTGCTTGGTGGTATGACGAGCTGTCCCCCCTACTCCCCCGTCAGCACACACAATGTAATTGGGTAAAGAATTCTTAACCTGTTTATTTAAAATGGATGCATTTCATTTTATGTAAATGATACCTTAAATTTAGTATGTATATCATGATCTCTGTTTTTGTAAGTGTAAAATTAAATTGAGAATTGATTCATTAAAAATGAACAGAGGTCATAATTTACAGTTGTATTATGGATAATTTTTTGGTTTCCTAGTTTTTGGGGGGATTTCCTTTTCAATTTTCTCCACTGAATTGTATAAAAATTAATATTTGCTGGAAAAGAACTGTTATTAATAAATTAATAGAATATATTAATATATTTAAAGAAAAACTAATATATTTCAGAAAATTTAGCTAAGTATAGAGTGAAGGCAAATTTCAATTGCTTGTTGGACTTTTTACATTACATATTACAAAAAATATGTTTAGGAAATCATTTGGCATTTCTGAAGACACTAAGTCAGGGTTTTGCTTGCAGCTTAGTGAAGTAATTTATCAATGAAGTTTGAAAAGGATGTTTACTTCAAAACTGAACAGGTAAAAGAATATAAAAGTAAATTCACAGAAATCAATAGCAGTTCTTGATGAGTGATTAACTTTGGGATATTGAAGATGGAGACCAGTTTAAAGTAATTTAGGATTTGCAAGTATGATTATAATAGTAATATCATAATGACAATAGAAAAAGTTATCTGAATTTATGGAAGGGTGGTTGGCTTATGACCATTGGTTACCAGTCGAGAATTATATGAACATATAATTATATCAGTATATATAATTATATCCACATATATTAATAAGCATTTATTTAAATAATATGTGGTGAAATAGAATAGAAAAAAGCTCTCCTATCATAGCGTCTAAAACTGGGATTGAGACATACTTGAAGTGCTCATGGTCATTAAACAGTGAGATTGGGTTAATAATGATAATATTTTTTTTCATAATAACCTTCTACCATGTAAGATTCATGAGGGCAGGGACTTTGTCTTATTTACCCAGTACCAAAAGAACACCCGGAACTTAAGCATGCTGGACATTTATGTTAAATGAATGAGTACATCGGCTCTAGTGAACTCCCCCAAGTAGCTCACCAAAACGCCACACATATTGAAAATTTGAATTATATTAAAACAATCATACATTATAAGAATATCCAGGTAAACATCAGTTGCTGAGGTTGGTAAGGCAGAATAATTGCCCTCAAGAAGTAAGAACCTAGAGGGGATTTCATTTTACCCCAGTATCATGCCATCCTGCTCTGACTTCCCACACCAGTCCCACAAGCTCCACTTCTCCCAACTTTATCCTAATCCCTAGAGGACCAAGGAGGAATAGCTCTAGTAGGGATTGAAGGCTAGCTAGCAATCACTTTCCCAGTTGGAAGCAGAGTTGGCTTTTCTTTTCCATTTCTATAGAACATTCAATTTTATTCCATATTTTAAAAGAAATTCTGTCTTTACATGTCAGATAAACCTTTTGGTGTATATTTAAATAAATCGCTAAAAAATTAAATGATTCTTCAGAGAATGTGGGAGAGTTTAAAAATCTTCAATTACTTGATTATACCTCTCAATGTCAGTTTTCCATGAGGCATTCGATCAATTTTCAACACAGAGACAGCATCAACACAGTGTCAAAGAGTGTCTTTGTCACAGCTGGTAACGCAATAGTGCTGTTAATTTCTTTTGAAATCATGTTCCCTTTGTGACATAAGCAGAACATAAATAAATGTGTTGGAAGAAATTATTTTCATGATTTTAATATGCTACCTATATTCGTGATAAGGACCATGATCAAACATGTTTTCACTTGATAAACCAGCTGGACAGATGAACTATAATGGTCTATAATGCTTCTGGATGCAAATATCTAAGCAATATTTAAAAATCATGAACACCCACTTCATATTGATACTGCATAAGGTTACTCTAATTTTCCTGTGAAGTCCAAGTGTTGTAACAATTATGGCTCATTAAGTTGTCAGAGAGATACCTGTATTCAGTAACTATTTCCAACTCAAGACAGACTGTGTTGTTGCCAACAGGCTTTTCACTAACCTGTGACAATCCAGCCTGCAGAGATTAGAATTTAGCCCCTACACTGTCATCAGTTCCTACATCGTCCGGCTTACTTTCAGAGATCACAGATAAATGCCTTGTTCGTGTTCATTCTTGAAGAGTTCTTCCTCTCAGTTCTCAGTATAATAAACATGATTTTCTAATGGTTATCTTCTTCAGATAACTTATGGCTTTCATCTAGCACAGTACATGAAGGCAGAAGAAAAGGCAATCCAAATAGAATACACTGCTTTTAACTTAGCTTCCATGGAGGGAGCAAGAGGTCTTTCAGTTAAAATATGTCATTCATCTCCTTGGCTCTGCACCTTGTCCTTTGCTGGCCATCTCTTGTGACCTTGTCAATGCAGAGTGACTCTGGGGCCTGTTCCTCTTCTAGATTATGGTCAGTCAGAAACCAGTGAATATTTGTATGATAATCACCAATTCATACGTTTCTGATAAAAGCATAATATATATCCTGTTTTAGAAATACAAATAAAATGATTGAATCATTACTTTTTCTGATCTGTCATGCTAGAATTTAAATGTAAGATGGTCAATTAAACTTACAGGTAAAACTGCTTTGTTTAAAACTACATTTCTTTTCTCCAGTTTGAAAATGAAATGCCATAAAAGCTTAAGAGCAATGGTTCATTTTTTGTTATGTAAAGAAGTTTTAAAAAAGGAGTCAAACAACTGTTTAGATTATTTGGATTAAAATGCAGTATACTTGTTCCCAATCTGAAAAAGAGCACTCAAAGAAGAAAGAAACAGGATGAGTGTTTCCCTTCATTTACTCCTGCTCTCTGATATATATATTTTTTGCTTGGGGATCTAAAGAGGTCTCTTGGGTTAATTCAGATGTGAAAAAGTGTATAGAAAGATAACTACAGCCCTTCCAATGAAATAAGCCACAAAATCACCATCTTTATCATTAGATCTATAATCACATTGGATTTATAACAATAATTATGACAGTGATGATGTTAATAAAGGAGGAAGAGGAGATGGAGAAGCAGCAGCTGTACTGTGAACATTAGTTTATAACTTGATGATGTCATTTTTTTTTTTTTTTTTCGCAGTACGCTGGCCTCTCACCGTTGTGGCCTCTCCCGTTGCGGAGCACAGGCTCCGGACGCGCAGGCTCAGCGGCCATGGCTCACGGGCCCAGCCGCTCCGCGGCATGTGGGATCTTCCTAGACCGGGGCACGAACCCGTGTCCCCTGTATCGGCAGGCGGACTCTTCCAGGCGCCACCAGGGAAGCCCGGTGATGTCATTTTTTTATGAGCTCTTCAGTGGAAATGCTGGGGAAAAAACTTTTTGTTGACATTTGTCTTGCCTGAATAATCCCAGAGCCCATTGTATGAATAGATGCTTATACATGTGCATATATTTGGTTAGCAAATATATACAGATATATGCTTTTATATATATATACACATACATATCTGTGAATATATATATACATATACAAACATACTACATATACATACACATTTATGTGTAATGTGTGTATTTATATATATATTTAATCCGCTTAGACTTTGTTAGTACTTCTGTTTAAAAGGGGCTAAGATCAACTTCGGGATAAAAGGGAACTACATTTGATTCATTGAATACTACATGCGCAAATGAAAGAAATACCAAAGAAGCAGCCAAAACCTTCTAATGGTAAAGACTGATGGCAAAATACTCTGATCACACAGAATTTTCTTTTTCTTGCTTCAAGAAGTTACATTGTTGATTACTTACCAAAATGAAGAGTAATATGGGGTAATTAAAGTTAATTTACTGGCCCATAAACTTTAATGCATTTGATGATGTGTAAGGCCTTAACTAGCACAATAACCAAATAAGAAAATTTTCCAGGCAAAAAGCACTTCGCACATTTGTAAGTGGCTATGATAGCTATACCAAAAAAACAACATCCTTGGTAATATATAACTCAATTTTACATATTTTAGTTTCCTGTACACTTATGTATTCCTATTATGCTTGACTGTAACCTTCTAAATACAGACCTAAATACAGACATGCCATGTTCTTAGTTCAAAAATGCTATGAGAACCTAATGCTTTGCATAAAATGAATCTAAAAAAATTCCAGGCCCTATATCAGTGATCAAGTGTTTCAATACTGATGATCTACACTCCTAGCATTAAGCTTTGATCCATATTAAAAGTTGATGGGCTTGGGAGAGGTGATATATTTAACTTTATCAGTCATTCATACTTAGCATGAATCAGTTTATCATTCTCTGCCCTGAGAAACTATAAATAGGAGATAGGAGAGAGGGAAGCTCCAAGGTGCTAAGTGCCTGAGATTGGAAGAGGCCACCAGAGCAGAGGGGAGAGAGAATGGGAAACTAACTTGGTTCATTTCACTGTTCTTTAGTCTGTGCTTGCAAGCAAGGAAGGACATTGACTTACTCTTTAAACTAGACACACCAGCATTATGTTCTGAGGCACGTGGACGTTAGTGACAATGTCTGGTTGATATTTTAGTGCCTTTCTTTGACATTTGTCTCTGTTAGGCTTGAAAAAGATATCGTTATCTTCAGTGTTCTTCCCCACCCTCAATCCCTGCCCCCATTGTACAAAGATTGGTGAAATAAAAAGAGATTTACTTGATTTTTTTCTTGACTCTGACTTCTTTAGGAATAGTACATATGAAAGTCCTTTTCTTGTAAATGGTGTTAGGTTTATAATGTGATTTCTTTATCTATTCATTTGCCAGATAATAGAGAAAGAACTGGTGGCGCTGAGGTCAAAACGACGTATACAGAAGATACGTGATTTTAGAGCTGGAGACAGCTCCACACACATGGGTTGACTGTCACAGGCTATGGAACTGTCATCCCCATCATGCTTAGGCATATTAAATGGCACGACACTTCAGCAGGGCATGTCAATTCACTGAAGAATGATAAAGACTAAGCTACATGCATGCTAATCTGGAAAGTGTTAGAAAACTGCCTTGTAGCCTATGATTCTAGTTTGAAAAATGACAATGTCCAGTTTGTTGTCATAACAAGGGAAACGGAGAATTGTTTACAAAATGGCAAAGTTTAGGTGGAAATTTCTGACTTTTTACTCGGTTTTATTATTAGGTAGGAATCAAAATAAGTGGGATTTAAGAATACAGACATGCAAATCTCAGAGTTGGAGTAAAAATGAGCAATGAGAATATATCTGAGAAACATATCCAGTCTAGAATTCAGGATAGCAAGAAAAATTATAATTCCAAATTAAACTCTATAATAGTGAGCAACAGACAACAGAAGTCAGCAATAGTGAAGCAAGTGGAAAAAACAAATGTAAAGAGAATCTGACTCTTCTTGATCTTTAGAAGTAAAAACTATTTCTTTCTCTCAGGAGAGAAATTAAAATTTTAAAAGCCATAATTAATATTCACATCTCTTAAATTGTGATTTTTCTTTTAAAAAAGAGGAAACAGTTGTTTCTGAGAATTTCATAACTTGATTGTAGCATAAACTGATTTATAACATTGTCTTATTTACACAGGTATGTGTTTAAAACAGATACAGCCACAAAAATCTAATAGCACTCAGAGATGGAATTTGAACCAGATTCGGTGATGCAGGACCAGTTGGAAAATACTTGTGCTTCTCCCATATTGGGGCAATGCTGCTTACTATTAAATGTAAAGAATTAAGCAATTCTACCAAATACATTTTTTCACTTAAAATTATACATTTTATTATTAATTCTCAGGAAATTAGTATAGCTGACCATATCTTGTGAACAAGAACTTTTGATAGGTCACATTTTTTTCCCCAGCAAATTCATGATTTTACTCTTAATGATTTCGATTTATCTCGTTTTACAGGGAAATAGTCCATTAAAAACTGCTATGTTATTTTTTAATTACATGTTTTAATTCTTGGTTTTTGAGCCAGGTCTTGGGCAACAAATCAAGTGACTTTGATCAAAGTCTTTGGAAAATGTAATGTTTTAAAGACACGTTTAATTGAATCACAGTTTGAAGTGGTAGCAAAGTGAGTTTGACCTTTGTCATAAGGTACCTAGGAATCCTGATCTATATTCCTGATTGCTATTGATTTTTCTAGATTTCATTATAAAATCAATAACTGTTGCACAGGGTAAAATAGTTTACAAGGGTTGCAACATACTGTGGACTTCTGAAAACATACTGAGCTCTGTGAAGCCACCCAGGCAGCCAATTAGGAGAAAACATCTATTAGGTAAAAACAGGGCAGTCCCATTGACTGCTATTGATTTTTCTTAGCCCTGTGAAAAGACAATCAATTAGATAAAGAAGGCTAATGTTACAGCTGCAATTTAATAACCCCTAAAAAAAGAAGGAGGGCTATTGATTCCTGACATGGAATGTTGAGGCTTATTGAAATATACTGAACTTCACCTGTCTTTTAATCAGGCCTGCAGAGAGGAGAGGAAGCCTGCCTTTCCAGCCTTGTGGTAGAGAATCCCAGTTATGAAAGAGCCTTGGTGAGGCCGGACCTAAGAGATGCAAATAAAACAGAACTTTAGAAGCAACACAAGCCCAGATTGAATACGAAATCATGGAAGCTATTGACAGAAACTGTCTTGGTGAAGGTTGATTCTTTTTCCATACAGAGCTCACCAGAGTACCTACCACCTGTCATTTTCAAAAGCAAAGTCAGTTTTGCCAACCAGCCGTGAATGACAAATAAAGCTTTATATGAAACACAAGGGCATATTATGTGCTATTGTGTGTTCTGCTAAGTGCTAATTTATCTGGCTTGTTCTCTTCAGCAAACACAGGCACAGCCACATGAAATAATCCATCTAATTATGTAGCTATTTAGGAGAAAAACAAAGCAAGGTGTTTTTGTGTGTTGCAGAAAGGTACATGATACAAGAAAGGTTTTCACAAAACCTAACATAGCTAATGAAAATAAATGAAATGCTATAAACTGCAACAATTTTAGAACAAATAAACTTTTGCTGGTTTTGGATTTAGGGAGTCCCAGCTGCTTTTCATAAACAGATGAGTACCTTCATTCATTTTTTTTTTATAGTCCCTAATTGGAAATGGCTAATAGGCCTTGTCCCTTTCAAGCATAAAATCTGGGCTAAAATACCTTATATAGATATTTTCTTCATGCTTTTCTTTTCTATTGCATGTATTTGATCCTTTCTCCCTCATTATATATATGCCTTTTTACCAGCAGACAGCTGCTATTCACAATAATTGCTAGGGCAGTCAATTATACTTTAAATAGACCTACTTGAGGACAAATGGTGGTCTAAATTGTACTGAAGGCATACCATACACAAAGACTATGTCATTTCTACTATCTGAAATATTCTAAATATTCCTGAGCCATGATATAGTTTATATATCTTAGCATGTCAAAGGCTTTCTCCCAAATATTTCCAGCATACGAGCATCCTATTCTGTAAGCCATTACTTAATTACTTAAATTTCTGTTTATAAACAGAATATATTGTGCTAATTCCCCCATGTGTATTTAGATAGCATAAATCTGTGTTGTATGGAATCTACTTTGTTGTTAATATGTTCCTTTTTGTTTAAAGCCATGTGAATTCAATATGCGTGTATGCTTCTAATCATTAACGTGGGTGTTTAAAATGTCGTGTTCTTTAAAGGGTGCATTTTTCCTTAGGAATTATACATTTGTAAAACATAACTTTATTTATTTAAAGAATTAAATTTTAGAATTTAAGATCACAATCAAACATGCATAAATAATATGCCTTATTACAATCATGCTTTACATATGTAGTATTAGTATTATAAACACTATTAGTGGTGGTGTCACAAGTGAGACCATCGCATTTCTGTTTGTAACAGTATAAGATTGGAATAACAGTCAATACATTATTGATTGGCAAGAAGATTGCAATCCATGAAAATCTAAAATACAATGTTATAGATAAACCACAGTAATAATATTTTCAGAATCAAATTTTCAGGATGTAAAATTGTTTATCTAATTTAAATATTAAAAATATAATTTATTCAGCCTCTTGGAACATCATACCAAAATGTCAATTATTCTCTCATTTTGTTTTTCCGTTGCAAAGCATTAAATATAGGTCATTTATTTTCAAAAGTATGTGTTGCAAAAAAAAAAAAAAAGTATGTGTTGCTATAGAGTATATGAAATACATCTTTTTTCTCATCTATTCTCCTATGTATCTGGGGTAAAATGTCATACCTCCTTAGGTTATCTTGGATGTATGTGTTCTGAATTGTATTTTGACCTTAAAGGTTGAAGATAGCTCTTTCTGCTGTTAGATAAGCATAAGTGAAAAAATATATATAGCATAAATTAAATCTAGTTTATAAAAGGAGAAGAGCAAAAGAAGAGCAATGAAAGTGCATATTTAAAAGTCAAGGAATGAACTTTTCAACACTTACACCTCTGTTAGAGGTACTGAAGTAGCATTTAGTTGTCCAATGGGCAATGGAAGAGCCCTTCACTCAGACATTGTCCCTCAGTTTTCTAAGAATGCAAGAATAAAAACTTCATTTTAAAGCACATGGTGAGAGTAGCAACAAAGTAAAGTTACATTTTCAAAACCTTAAAAAATGGTTTATGAATGAGCAAAGGCAAATGAATTTAAAAGCTTTTTGGTGGGGGCTACAGAGGACACTAATTATAACACTAGCTCTAATACCAGCCACATCAGCTGGGTTCAAACTCCGACTCTCCAACTTCATAACTGTGCAATTCCAGGTCAATTACTTAACCTCGCAGCCCACTCATCCCCCCAGTTTTCACATCTGTAAAATGGGGACAAATTGTAAATTTCTGAAGATTGTTATGCAGATTCAATAAATAATAAGCAAAGAACTTAAAGACAATAAAACTGGAAAAAAGAACTTAAAGAAATGTGATTGAAAAATGTTATTGTTGCTAAGATTATGATTCTATGTGTATTATTTTATTAGTAGTGTATTAAAACATTTTCTCTAAGAACACTTTGAAAATTATTTTTAAAAATCTCATTTGAAAATTTAGATTATGACTCTGGATTAAATTATGGCCACCTCAAATTGTAATCTGTAAAAAAGCATTTATAAACTAATTGGAATTAATGGTATAGTCACTTAAAAATTTGAAGGCTTGGGCTTCCCTGGTGGCGCAGTGGTTGAGAGTCCGCCTGCCGATGCAGGGCCCACGGGTTCGTGCCCCGGTCTGGGAAGATCCCACATGCCGCGGAGCGGCTGGGTCCGTGAGCCACGGCCACTGAGTCTGCGCGTCCGGAGCCTGTGCTCTGCAGCGGGAGAGGCCACGACAGTGAGAGGCCCGCGTACAGCAAAAAAAAAAAAAAAAAATTTGAAGGATTTAACTTACGGATGTACTTTGTTTTTATTCCTTTATTCAAGTAGCATAAAGTAATATATATTTTAAAGTGAAAAACTGAATAAATGTATGCAAATACCCTCCCCTTCCATACCAAGTGTGTGTGTGTGTGTGTGTGTGTGTGTGTGTGTTGGATGTGCAAAGAGTGATTGAAATTTGGTTGATTTGAAACGATATTCTATTTGAAATGGAATGGAATTAAAAGTTACTGTAAACTTCACCTAGTGGAAAATTTCTTGAACCAGAGTTGATAATACTATTCTAATTTTGCTTTTAGTATAGAATTGGGGCAAATGGAGGCAAATTTCTCAACTTTTATCCACCTCTTTGTATGCAAATTGCATGACTAACGTGAAAATATTTTTCCATCACAAAAATGATAAGACATAGGTTCCAGATCAACAGATAAGGCTCTTAGAATGGTTAGCAGAGGAAATTTAAATATACATGCTCTCTTTGGGAATGGTACTTTCCCCAGCCCTTGCTATTTTGATTTAAAGAGATACTAGTTTAAATCAGAGGTTCTCAACAGAGAACAGCAGTTCTCTGATTCTGACCAGTAGGAAATGTTAGGCAACTCTGGAGACATTTTGGTTGTCATAATTAGGGAACAGGGGGCTCCTGAAATCTGGTGGTTAGAGGCCATATCCAGAAATGCAGAGGATAATCCTGCACAACAAAGAAGTATTCAGCCCAAAATGTCATTAGTGCTGCTGTTGAGAAATCCTAGCTTAGAAGTAAGACCTTTGCTTTCATTGTCTTAGTCATCATTGGACATGTACATATGCTGGACACCAAAGAGAAACACGCCAAAACCCTGCATACATTAATTCCTTTTTCATTGGTACAATGGTGAGCTAAATATTGTCTTGGGGATGCCATAATTTCTTTTGGGGATGGACTCTTTCCTCAGTCCTCCATGGGCCTTGTATGAGAATCCAGAAGTATAGTTTTTAGAAAATTATTGTGTTAATTTTTTTCCTTACCACATTAACTGAAGAGCATGAAAAAAGACAGTGGCAAAGGAATTTGTCAACACATTATCCATAATTAGTTTGTAAGAGTTTTGTTGTAGACACAGAAATTCCATTAAAATATGCTTACCTTGGTCTGTATAAAATTTCCATCATCTCCAAAATTGATACTCAGGCCATAAGCATTTCATTTTCCTTGAAATAACAAATGGCTGCATTTTAGAACAAAGAACTACAAAATTATGTATACAGATCTGAGTTCAGAACGATTTTGCAGATATGGAAAAGAAAATACATATTTGAGAGAATCTCATTTTCTTTATTTTAAGAACCTTAAACATTCTGTTCTTTTGCTGTTGTTAATTTGGTAAGTATTGTGCTTTTGGACCAACAGGCTGACAGTCTAAATGGTGAGTCTCATCAAAGTTAAAGCTAAACTCTAAAGCATGTCACTTCAATGCTTCATTTTGTTGTCACCTCCCTTTATAGAGACACAGAATCTTTTTCTTCTCTTTGGAATTGTATTGTCTTTATTCAGTTTGTAAGTATGGTTACCTTCTCTACCTCCTTCCCAGTTTTGTTTTATTTTTTAATTGAAGTATACTGGATTTATAATGTTGGAGACAGAGGATCTTGGTCAATCACTTCATTGGTAAAATTTAAGGTCAATGACAAAGTTAGGGGGAGTCATTTTTTAAAACTCGATACTCAAAATTTGTAAATTATCTTCAAAAATTTTATGTTTTAATGCTTTGAATTGTAGAATAATATTGGAAATCTATATAGTTTAATAAAAATTAAAATATAAATGTCTATTTGCCTGAGTCTATATAATTGGAAAAATTAGATATTATTTCTAAAACTGCTTCTATTAAAAAATAAATTAAAATAATGAGGATTGGAGAACAAAATTAATGTAAGTTCACAAATATGGAGAGCTCTTTTCAAATGCCTTCAGACAGATTTATTTTTCATTTATCTTTTTTTCTTATATATGAAAACACAGACAAAGTAGTTTTATTGGCTCAAGCAATAAAAACAGTAAAATTTACATTGTTTTCTCTGAAATCATTTCTCTTCAACTGTTCATTTGTGTTAAACACTTATTTTTTAGTGCTCTGAAAGGGCTTTTGAGAAAGAACAATGAAGTTTAAGGCATGTATAATTCCTACTGATGAAGAATGTAGAATATATTTGGAAATCATCTAGTAAATGCAACAAAAGATGCAAACAATCCAGCTAAGTTTCTTCTTAATCTATATTATTAATTTATTTATTAGACTTTTTTCATTGTCTTTCTCTTTTTATCCCTCATTTACCAAAAAATTCAAATTTGTTTTATATAAACTCAAGGAATTTTGCAATTCAGTAATACTTAAGGTTGTCCAATGGTGCATAATTATTAGATCTGTTGATATTTTAACAAATAAGTCAATTAACAGTATTTTGGAGAACTTGTATTGGGGAAATACAAAATTTTGAAGCAACATTTAATCAGCTCATCTACCCATGAATTTTCCACTTAACCCTATACCAAACATTTATTCAAAATAATATTATTTATCATATTTTTCCTTTAAATAATCTCAGAACTCCTTGATTATGTAATAGTGTCACTGTTTTGCTACATTTGCCTTCCTATTTAGTATTAGAGTTGATTGCATTCTTATTTTAATAGGAATGGCTAAACCCTAAGCTTCTTGAGAGAAGAGGATATGTCTAATTGGTATGTGTTTGTGCTCTTAATGCCTAACATAGAATTGGCTTTCAATAAATACTTGTGGAATTAAAAAAAAAAAAAACAACTCAGTGAATGAATGTATGGCTTACTTATAATTCCTTGATATTTGTTTGTATATCATTCAAACTATTGCTCACATCTTTCTTGAAACTCTCTGTTTTACTTTACAAAAAAGTACAGTATCTCATTCTTTCTGAGATTCTTTTTCAGTCTGCTTGCCAGTTCTTTTTCTTTTCTTAAATGTACATGATCTCCAAACTTCTCTCTCCATCTGTCCTCTCTGTCCTTTCCATCTTCCCTTGGCTTCCTCAAAGATCTAATCCAGTGTTACCATGTCAGCTCTCATGTGGTCTCTATCTTGCCTTTGTTCTGGGACCTCAGGCAATAGTGTTGGCCATATCTTCTTACCACCTGCTAATTGCAATATATTCAGAACAAAATTAATGGTAATTAACATTTGACTGTACAATTCTATTTTTGTGAAATTATTCTATAACTATAAGTAAGGATATAGTTAAAAATGTGAATACAGTTAGACTTTCTAATATAATTTTTAAAATACTGGAAACAATAACCAAATTGCTCTAAAACAGAAAATGAAATATGTATACTCTGTTACTTCTAGGCAACTGAATATGCTACAGCTATTAAAAATATAGTATTCTAAAGTGAATTAACTGAATTAAAATTGTATTCCAAATATGTTATTAAAAGTAAACAAAAACGATTCGATAAAAAGGTTACCTGGTATAGTCCTTTTTTGAATAAAATATGGAAATAGTTATATCACCTTCCACATTAAATTCCATTAACAATGCATACTAGTAATGTAATTATGTCTCATTTCATCTTAATATGCTCATTTATTATTTCTAAGTTTTCTTCAAAGTCCATACGTATGCATGTATGTAGACACACATGTAAACAATAATATATTTTAAAATAAATCATGTTCAGTGGCATTCCCTTTCTGCAGGAGAGAAAACAATTTTACTGGGGATAACACCTGAATTTTATGGACAAATTCTCAAACAGCCTACTCAGGAAACAAAGAAGACATTGAATTTTGTTAAGAGCACACACAAAAATTTCAGAAAATATATACTGCTTTTTATCTCCTTAATTTAATTTGGAGTTTTATATACTGAATTGACATTGCATTTATATCAAAGGAGGTTCTGCTGCCTTATACTAGAAAAATATATACTTTCTATGAGTAGGTTGTAGAGGTTCAAGCTGTGGACAGCATGAGAGGCTGAGTAATGGCATGAAAAGGAGACAAGAAGATTGGGAACATTCATTTTAGGCCAAGGGAATTATATGTAAAAGGACAACACCATGGAGTGATTCTGACAATAGAATTAGTTAACTTTAGCTGAAATATAAGCTTCAAAAGGCTATAATGAAAACTAAAGTAAACATAAAACTAAATAAAACACGTTTAGAAAAGCTTCTGAAGACTGTCAAAATCATCCCATACCGATAATTTACAACATACTCTATAGAGTGTACAAGGATGTTGAATGAGACTGTTTTCTTTGTCATTGAATTAGGTAAGCCTTAAAGCTGAAAGTAGGAGGTGCTAAGTTTTCTGCATTACAAATGTAGTTATAGTTGAGAGAAAGAAGTTCCAGCTAAGGTTTACTGAGAGGCAACAGAAATCAGACTTATTGCCATCAGCTACAACCCAAACGTTTACTCAAGTCTACATTTAAAACAAACAAACAAACAAACAAACAAACACCATAGTAGGAGAGAGAGAGCTGAAAGTAATAGGCCTTGTGAGGAATGCCTTATTTGAGAGGCTTTCACCACTTCTAAGCCAAGAAAAGAGGTCAGAGAGACCTGCATAAGATCATGCAAAGAAGCTGTCTGACTACACTAATGGGAGACTGGATTCTTGTTGAATCTATAATCTCACCAGGTGGTTTTACTCTTGTAAAATGTGTTGACAGAATCCTTAGGGACCTTTCACAAGATCTTCCTAATTTGGGGGCAAAAGTGAACAGAGATGATGGTGCTTGCCTCTGTTTGAGATTTCTGAAGGTAGGAGCCATAAAGAAATAGCCTCAGCTAGCAAGTTAAGAAGAGATCAGGTAGTTGTGGGCCTGATTACTTAAAGTTTATTGATTTAAATGTTAATCACATTTTTTAAAGTGCCATCACAGCAACACCTAGACTAGTGTTTGATGAAAGAATCGGGCACCATAGCCTGGCCAAGTTAACACATAAATTTAACCATTACAAACCACCTCTAGACAACCTGATATCCACACACATCCCCTGAAACCATACTTAATATCTAAATCAAGATAATAATAAGGTCATACTTCCACCTAACATGATACAACTATCCTCATGCAAGTGAAAATTCACCAACCCTTGCCCCAGAAGAGAAGGCAAAGTCCTTGGGTGATGTTAATTCTTTTCCTTGATATCCTGTAACCTGAATACTGTGATATAAAGTTAACAATAATTAGAAGCTATGATGTAAAGTTAATGCATCTTATGTTATATGATAAAGGGTTAAGAGAGAAAAGAAAATATAGATATTTGTTATACAAAAACACACACACTCAAAACAAAATAAGGAATATATTATGTTCATGACGGTTACAGTCCTTGTTTCTCTAACGAGTTGCATGGTTGTAGCTGATATTTGTAACTACCTTCTTCCACTACCCATGCTGTATTTCTTTTGTCTTCAGCACACCATCTACAAAAAGGAGTAACATAGATGTAATGGGGATACATACGTAAAAGAAAGAAAAAAAAGAACAGAACAAATAGTTGAAATAATAATGACTGAGAATTTGCCAGATACCAAACTACAGATCCAGGAAGTGCAGAGAACATCAAGCAGGAAAAAAAAGAAAAAGAAACCTAGGCATATCATATTCTAACTTCAGAAATCAAAGATAAAGAAAAAATTCTGAAAGAATTTAGAGAAAAGAAAAAGCACATTCTCTATAAAGCAAAAAGGTAAAACTATATCTGACTTCTCATAGAGCATGCGAGTGAGAAAAGAGTGGAGTGAAATATTTAAAGTGTTGAGACAAAACCCCACCAACCTAGAATTCTGTACACTGAAAAATTATCTTCAGAAGTGAAGGAAAAATAAAGACTTTCTTAGACAAACAAAAATTGAGGCAATTTGTTGCCAGTAGAGCTACCTTATAAAAAGTCTCAAAAAAAGCTCCTTAGAGAGAAGGATAATGATATAGGTCAGAAATTTGGATCTACATAAAGAAACAAAGAACACCAGAGAAGGAATAAGTGAAGGTAAAATAAACACTTATATTTTTTATTCTTAATTGATCTAACAGATAACAGTTTGTTCAAAATAATACTAGCAGCAATGTATTTATATACATTTATGTATAAGTGAAATGAATGACAGCAGTGATAAAAGGGACATGATGGAGGAATTAGGATTATTTTGTTACTATAGGCACTTGCATTACATGTGTTATAGTGTTATTTGAAAGTGGACTTGAATTAGTTGTAAATGTATATTGTAAACAAGTCTATATAAGGAAAATTACAAAACTCTGATGAAAGAAATCAAAGAAGGATTAAATAAATGGAGAGCTATTCCATGTTCATTTTGACTCAATATCATCAAAATGTCAGGTTTTTCCAACTTGATCTGTAGATTCAATACAATTTCAACAAAAATCCCAGCAAGTTATTCTGTGGACATTGACAAACTGATTCTAAAGTTTATATGAAGAGACAAAAACCCAGAATATTCAACACAATATTGAAGAAGATTAATGTTGAAGGAATGACACTATTCAACTTCAAGACCTACTATATAGCTACAGTAATCAAAACAGTGTGGTATTGGTGATAGAATAGGCAAATAGATCAATGGAATAGACCCACACAGATATAGTCAACTGATCTTTGACGAAGGAGCAAAGGCAGTACAATGGAGAAAAGATAGTCTTTTCGACCAGTGGTGTTTGAACAACTGTACATCCACATGTTTAAAAAATAAACCTAGACAGAGAACATGCACCTTTCACATACACAAAAAAAAAACCCTCAAAATCGATAACAGACCTATGTAAATTCAAAACAACAAAACTTTTATAAGATTACATGGGAGAAATGTAGATGACCTTGAGTTTGGCAATGACTTTTTAGATACAAAAGCACAATCTATAAAAAAGAGATTTCATACAGTGGACTTCATTAAAATTAAAAGTTTCTGCTCTGCAAAAGATACTGTCAAGAGAATGAAAATACTAGCCACATACTGGGAGAAAATTGTTGCAAAGACATATGAGATATTGTTATTTGAAATACACAAAGAACTCTTAAAATTCAAAAGTATAAAATAAGCAAGTCAATTAAAAAATGGGCCAAAGCATATGAAAAGATACTCTACATCATGGGGGCTTCCCTGGTGGTGCAGTAGTTGGGAGTCCGCCTGCTGATGCAGGGGACACGGGTTCGTGCCCCCGTCTGGGAGGATCCCACATGCCGCGGAGCGGCTGGGCCCGTGAGTCATGGCCGCTGAGCCTGCGCATCTGGACCCTATGCTCCGCAACGGGAGAGGCCACGGCAGTGAGAGGCCCGCGTACCGCAAAAAAAAAAAAAAAAAAAAAAAAAGATGCTGTACATCATATATCATCAGGGAAATGCAAATTAAGATAACAGTGAGATAGGATTACATTCCTATTAGAATGGTCAAAATCTAGAACTCTGACAACACCAAATGTTAGCAAGGGTATGAAGCAACAGTAACTCTCATTCGTTGCTGGTAGGAATGTAAAATGGGGTAACACTCTTGTAAGAGCATTTAGTGGTTTCTTACAAAACTAAATACACTGAACGAAATGGCACTTTTTAGTATTTACCCAAAGGAGTTGAAACTTACCCACACAAAAACCTGTACATGGATATTTATAGCACCTTTATTCATAATTGCCAAAACTAGGAAGCAACCAAGATGTCTTTCCCTAGGTAAGTGCATAAATAAAATCTGGTACAGCCAGGCAATGGAATATCATTCATCTCTAAAAAGAAATGAGTCATAAAGTTATGCATAAACATGGAGGAAACTTAAATGCAGATTACCAAGTAAAAGAAGCCAGTATGACAAGGCTACATACTGTATGATTCCAGCTCTATGACCTTCTGGAAAAAGCAAAATTATGAAGAGAGTGAAAGAACAATGATTGCCAGGGGTTAGAGGGGAGAGGGAGATGAATATGTGGAACACACAGGATATTTAGGGCAATGAAACTATTCTATATGGTACTACAATGATGATTACATGTATATACATTTGTCCAAACACATAGAATTAACAACATCAAGAGTGAACCCTAATGTAAATTGTGGACTTTGGGTGATAAAAATGCATCAATGTAGGTTCATCAACTGAAACAAATGTACCACACTGGTGGGGGACATTGAATAATGAGGGAGGCTGTGCCTGTGTGGAACAGTGTGTATATAGGAAATCTTTGTAAATTCCACTCAATGCTGTTGTAAACCTAAAACTGCTCTAAAAAATAGGGTCTATTAAAATAAACAAACAAATAATGACAACACTAAATGCTATCAAGACGGCAGGAAAAAAATGGATCACTTAAATATTGCTGGTAGGAATGTAAAATATTATAATCACTTTGGAAAAGAGTATTGTAGTTTCTTATTTATAAACATTTCCTTATCATACAATCCAGCAATTGCACACTTAATCATTTATCTCAAAGATAAAACAACACAAAAATCTGTACATGAATATTCAGAGTGGTTTTATTCATATAGTCAAAACTTTAAACAACCAATGCCATCAATCTGTGAATGTTAAACAAAATGTTATACATCCCTATCATGAAATACTACTTAGCGATATAAAGGAATGAACTATTGATACAACAACTTGGATAGATTTCAAGGGAATTATGCAAAATGAAAAACAAGGCCAATAACATATAAATGTTATACCAAAAAGCCAATACCAAATACAGTTGACCCTTGAACAAAGCAGGGGTAAGGGATGCCCACCCTCTACCCAGTTGAAAATCCACATAAATTTATAGTTGGCCCTCCCTATTCACTGGTTTCTCCATATTTGAGGTTCCATATTAAGGTTCCACATCTGTGGATTCAACCAACTTCAGATGGTATAATACTGTAGTATTTACTACTGAAAAAAAAATCCATGTATAAGTGGGCCCATGCAGTTCAAATCCATGTTGTTAAAGAATCAACTGTAAATCATATAAATGATTTCATTTATGTGACAATCTTGAAATGACAAAAGAATAAAGATAGAGAATAGCTTAATGGTTGCCAGTGGTTGGTTTGGGATGAATGGAGGGATAGATGTGATTGTAGCTACTTATGCCAGAACTGTTCTATATTGTGACTATAGTGGTGGTCACATAAATGTACATAAGTGATACAAATGCATAGAACCAAACACACATACACATATAACACACACTCACACACACAAATGAGTGCATATAAAATTGGTGATATATGTCTAAGATCAGTGGGTAACATCAGTGTCAGTATCCCGGTTTTGATATTGATATGTATTATCTCAAAATAAAAATTGTTAATAGAGCAGAGGAAGAACTAGGATTTCAACTAAAAGCTGTTTTTAAAAAAATGCAAATGCAGTTAACAAACTTTTTGCAAGTCTGAAAGAGATTTTTGAAGAGGTAAAATAAAAGTATTAAAAATGCTACATATAAAGACTTAATTAAAAATAAAATCTGTATATTTAAATGTATAAAATAATATTATGTGCAACAGTACAGCAATGAATTTGCATTTATAGGCCTATATTTCTCAAAGAGTGCAAAATTTTGAGTGTGATAATTGTTTGGGGCTTGTGTGTGTGTAAGACTCTCCTATATATTGGTTGGTGTTCATCATGCTTGCAATCCATCACTAATATCTAGTGCCTCTACTTAGTCATTATAAACATCAAAAATGGCTGCACACATTTCCAAATATCCTCCAGGGATGCCCAAGTTGACAACCACCAATGTAGATAAACTGTTTCTTTTCCAAAAAAATTGAATGATCAAACTTTTCTGAAGAAATAGGGAGAAAATGAATGGTTTAAGCTTTTTGACGATACTGAAAAAGAGGTCAAGTGCATACCTCTTAAGAAGGTGCCAGGACAAGTATATTTTACTGGTGAGTTTTAGCAAACTTTGAAGAAATAGGTAATTCCTTTATTATCAAAATAGTACCCATCCAGAAAAAAAGATGGAACTATCTTTTGACTTTTTGACTGGCTACCAATTCATAAGGGTAAGTATGATATTAAAAAAAGTAATTCAAATTATGAATATCAATGCAAATTTTGCAAATAAAATATTAGAAAACTAATATTTATCTTTTCATAAAATAATAAAATATAATAACCAAATGCAGTTTATCTCAGGAATGCAGAAATTGTTCAACATTAAAAAATCTATCGATAATTTTTAATTTTAAAAATTGAATGAGATGAAATACACTATTATTTTAATAGATGTTTAAATGTAATTGGAAAAAATAAGACTTTTAATTTATACTTAATGAAAAATAAAATAAAACAATTTTTGTTATAAAATATTATTAATAGTTATTAAGACTATAACATGTTATAATATTATAAAATAGTTTATGGTTCTTTATTATACAAAATATTCTAATAATCATGAAAATTTCAGAAATTTAAAACATATGAGTAAAATAATTTAAAACTCCTTATTAACTGCTACCCCCAAATAAATTATTATTAGCATATTGGTAAAATTCACCTACACCTATACATATTTATCTGAAATATATGTGGTTTACACAAATGGACCCTTAATAAATCAATACGCTGTTTATTAAAAAAATCACATTGTATAGCCTTTATGTTTTTTCTTGATTCCCTCTTCTCTACATCTTTACTCAATCCTGAAGGAGATTGAGTAAATCTCCTTACCCATCTCAAATATATAAACGGGATTGAAAAAATATAACATAAATTGGTTCCTAAGTGGGAAGATTCACCATTATCAAACAATTTTCTCCAAATTTATTTATAATTCAGTACAATCTGTATAAAAATCAGAACAGAATTTTGCTTAAAATTTAACAAGCTATTAGTGGAAGGATAAAAGGGAAAAATTGATGAGGCAATTTTTTTAAATAAGGACAGTTTTCAAACTATATTACAAAGTATTAATTATAAAATCATGGTATGGGACTGGGAATAGATTAAACATAGGGAATTGGTTGATGAATTGTACTAATTAATATCATGTGTAGCAGTGAAATATAAAAAGATACAACCATATGCATGGAAAAGGAAATCTTTCTAAAACTCTTAAGAACTATAAACTTGCATACAAATTTAGGTAGTGTAAAAAAAATCTCATAATGGCATATTATAATTAATATCAAATTCCCTTCAAAGGCCACCTGAAAAACCTGTTGAGATCAAATATTAAATTGAGTTCATTGGAAACTTGCCACTGACCAGATGAATTTATTCACATGAAATACTCAAGTAGCTCAGGTTTTAGAAAGTTTTTGTTGTGGAGGATTTGGTTATAGGGTGATTTCAGGCCAGGATTATTAAACCCGATTCTATCCAGGCTGGTCTCACTTAGAGTTAGTGAGCAGGGGAATTTGATTGGTTCAGGAGGAAAATGAGGCTGAATATCAAAATTATCTGTATTTTATAGTTTGTCAATATTCTTACTTTTCTGCAGATCATGGAGCAAACACAGATGATCCAGCTGTTTATAGTATAGACACACATTGTGCTCCAGAAAACTCATAATTCCATTTGGTGCACAGAAAGAAAAGCAATCCTAAATAAAATCCCAGATTGGGAGAATTCTAATGCATTTCAAACACAATTACTGGTATTAAGGAAAAAGTCTTAGTATGTGACCTATTTTCCTTGTCAGTGTAATACTATCTTGGAAATATTTTGCAATAAATGGCATCTTTCATAGCAGAACTGACATAAAATAGAATTCTTATTTAACGTACAAAAATATATGGGTGTTGTCTTTTTTTGCTTATTTCATCACTTATCTGAGATAGTTTGTGCTGTGTAAGACTGAAATGATTCTCAACCTTCCTATATTTTTTGTTTCCTTCTGTTTACTTCAGGTATTGTTGGTGGTGTATGGTAGAATTTTTTTTTTAATTCTTTTTTGCTTTAAGTCTGTGAATCTCCTGATTAGGCTACCTATAAAACATTACCCCACTAGCTAATTTTATGGTGAACTGTAGAACAGTGAATATTACTAAGCTCACTGAAGCAGACTCAGAGTATAAATAACAACTCATACACAGGTGCCAGGGATCTTTCACCTTTACGCTTTCCCTTTCACACTCCCTCACTCCCCCCTTCTCTCATTCTCTATAGCAGAGTCTGCTAATGTGAGGAGTCAGTGAACCCATCAGACTGTAAGGAAAACTATATGTGAAGAATTTGAACAAGGGCAATGACCTGATGAACCACAAAAGGCAGTTAAGTGAAGAATTCAGAGGCAGTGTGATCTTGGAACTAGAGACTACAGTACAAAGGGTTAGTACAGTCAGCTCTGTCCCTGTTATATCACTGATACATGTTAAAACTGAGTCAAAATAAGATTTCAATATATATCCCAGGACATGGAGCCAGAAACATGGGTGAAATTTAGAAAGTCCACAGTGATAGATTCCTGCACTCAGCATGAATTCTCCATTGCCCACAGAGTAAGGGGCTACAGGAGCATCAAAAAACCTACTTTAAAAGCATAGGCCTAAATACATGGAGAGCTGTTCCCTGTTCATGAATGGGAAGACTCAATAACAGGCACTTCACTAAAGAAGATATACAGAAGGCCCAAAAGCATAGAAAAGGTGTTCAACTTCATACGTCTTTCCTGAAAAGTAAGTTAAAACAATAATGAGGGGCTTCCCTGGTGGCGCAGTGGTTGAGAGTCCGCCTGCCGATGCAGGGGACACGGGTTCGTGCCCCGGTCCGGGAAGATCCCACATGCCGCGGAGCGACTGGGCCCGTGAGCCATGGCCGCTGAGCCTGCGCGTCCGGAGCCAGTGCTCCGCAATGGGAGAGGCCGTAACAGTGAGAGGCCCGCGTACCACACACACAAAGAAAACAATAATGAGATACCACTACACACCTATTAGAATGGCTAAAATCTGAAACACTGATAACAGCAAATGCTGGTAAAGATGTGAAGGAACAGGAGATGTTCATTTATTGCTGATGGGAATGCAATATAGTTCAGCCACATTGGAAGACAATTTGGGAGTTTCTTACAAAATTAAACATAGCCAGATCATATGATCCAGCAATTACGCTTCCCAAATGAATTGAAAACTAAGTCCATGTGAAAACCTGCACACAGGTGTTTACAGCAACTTTATTCATACTTGCCAAAACTTGGAAGCTACCAAGATGGCTGGATCTTAAATTCATGTTGCTGAGTCTGAAAAGACTACACACTATATTATTCCAACTGAAAAAGGAAAAATGATGGAGATGGTAAAAGGAGTGGTGATTGCCAGGAACTCAAGGGAAGGGAGAGAAAGACGGATGAATAGGTGGAATTTTAGGGCAATGAAACTATTCTGTATGCTATTACGTTGGTGTATATAGGCCATACATCTGCCAAGACAAGTAGAATAGATAATACAAAGAGTGGACCCTTATGTAAATTATGCAGGAGGGGAGAGGGGAAGGGGTATATGGGAACTCTCTGTACTTTTCACTCAATTTTTCTGTAAACTTAAAACTGCTCTAGAAAAATAAAGTTTACTAATTAAAAAAATATATGTGAAGGAATAGTAAAAAGGAAATTCTTTACTCCTGTTCGTGTGTCAAGGGCAGGAGAATTTTCCTAGAAGCCCCATAATCTATATCCCCTTACTTCCAAATTGTGTAATTTGGGTCAAATACCAAATTCTATATCTGGCAAGGAGAATGGAAAAGCCATGACTGATTTACACTAAGCAGAATTCACCTCTAGATCTGGGAAGAGGCATGGGGTATGTCAGCTTTGTAGGTAACCAATAGTATCTGTCACAAAATTGAGGTATCTCACATACAGATAAACCATTATAGACTTCCCAGGTACCAGCCAGTTAGGATGAGAAAAACAGAGAAATTACAGTAGTAAATATAAGTAGTGTCTCCTTCTTACTCTTTAGATAATTTTGTACCAACATATTAGGACAGAATCCAAAAGGCCACTTTTTGAAAATACTGTGTAAAGTCCTCTATCTCAGTTTCATCAAGGAGCAATTAAGAATATGGGCTATCTGTACTCACAGGCACACACACTGGTGCAACAAAAAGATGAGTTATTCAAATAACCAAAGGTATCTATTCATTTTTAGTGTACTAAAAATAGAAAAAAAGTAACGCTATCTGGAAGTTGGGATATGATTCACTTTAGTTAAATCATATGGACAGGGAGAATCTGTACTGGAAGATATTTGGCAGCCTCATCTTCCCACCCCAAATTCTAAGAAATGATTAATGGTAGTTCCATAATTTCAGTGAAAATAATAGAAACAAGTTTACTCTTTAGTCCCAGAAGAAGGAAACCAGAGCCAAAGAATACACAGAAGAAAGTCACTGCCCATCCTCTACTGCCTCAGCTGAAAGCAGAGTCTGAAACCAGGGGATTCCTAAAGGTTGTTTATTTTGGTCAGTGATCCCAGACATCAGGACTGATTGACTGATAAGTGAATCAGCAAAAGGGTAAGTTCCTGAGTCTGGGCAACTTGACCCCCTGAGGATCTTTCAAAATGCCATATAGAGTATGTCACAGATTTACTAACTAGAAAATAAAGGTTGGGGGACACTTTACTTCTCTCTCCTGTCCCAGTGGTTGAGGGTACCCTGTAAGTCCTCCACCTCTGGGTTGCCAGGTTCATTCCCATGGACATCCCACATCACAGCTTCAGAGTAGGCTTGGTTCTGGAAGTGAGAGATGCAAAGTGCCTTTGAGACAAGGGGCACCTGTGCAAAGCTGGTTGCCATGGAATGGTGGGGCTAAATATAGACTGACAAAATAGAGCACAAGAGATGTCTAATATATCCATCAAGAGGATGTATTGCGGTTTATTATTTTTCTATTGCTGTGTAAAAAATTTCTATACATGCAGTAAGTTAAAACAATAGCTCTTTACTAACTCACAGTTCCGAAGGTCAAACATGGGTTTGACTGGGTTTTTTGCTGGGGGTCTTACAGTGCCAAAGTCAAGCTGTGGGCCTAGCTGGGCTCTTATCCGTAGGCCCTGAGAAGAATCTGCTTCTGTGCTCACTCAAGTTGTCAGGAGAATTCAGTTCATTGTGGCTGTGGAATTGAGGTCCACTCCCAGCTGGGGACTGCTCTTAGCTCCTAGAAGTCATTCTCAGGTCCTTGCCTGTCCAGAGTTTAGCTGAGCTACTCCATGATATTGCTTCCACAGCATCTATTTTCTTTGGCCAAGTAACCTGAAAGGGCCTTAACCTGACACTAGGCTCATATGCAAACACATGCTCTAGATAACAGCCCTCAGAGTCACAAGTAATGTAATGTAAGTTCCTGATATGATTTCCCAGTGGCCCTTGTGGGAGTCTCCTCAGTCTTCCAGAGCACCCATTATATAAGACCCTTGTGGAGCTTACCAGAACCCTGCCCTTTTCTTATTTGATCAATCTGTCCTTAGCCTAGGAACCCCAAAGCTCTCTACCCTAATAAAGGCATGTGTCCTAGATCCTGATTCTCTCTCTGAGCCTTTCCCTGACCTCTCTGTAGGCCATGTACTTCCTCCAGGACCTGTGAACTTCTCTGTTTCAATTTCTCTTGTGATCTTTTGTCGAATCTCGGTTGGTTCACTGTCTGGTACCCAGGGGCTCTACTCAACAAATGTTGACTTAACAAAATCATAACACTGCCCCATGTCCTCCTCTATCTCAGCAATAGAGAACTTCCCTCCTGTCAAATCCCTTTCTTGCTTCAAACCTCTAACTTCCATTCTGTTACCAGCTGAGACTTTCCACCCACCCTGATAATCTCCCTACCTTAAAATCAACTGATTAATAACCTTAACTGCACCTGCAAAAACTCTTTTGCCATGAGACAGTCATGAGAATGATAGCAAGGGGTTAAGGTCTTAGAGATCATCTAACAATTCAGCCTACCAATGTGGGGCAGGAGTGTTGATTACTCACATACCTAGACATGTCATAGTGAGACTACAAGGCACCATGATAAAAACAAAAGCTAAAAGTAATAACCTAGATTACTTACAAAGGGATAAGGATCACATTAACTTCAAATTTCTCACAGCATCATTGGCTACTTCAAGATAGTGGAGAAATGCTTGCAAATTTCAGAAGAAAACCACTTTTGAATATAGGCATCCATATTCAGTTATATATGAAGGCCAAGTAAACATTTAGTACATGAAAAAAACTCAGACTATTTTACAGTGACAAACCTTTTCCTGAAAAATTTACCAGAGAACATATTACAAAACTAAAACCAAGCAAACAAATGAAAAACCTCAGAAAAGAAAAAATAAATAAACTGGAGGAAGAAGTCAGATTCAAGAAGCAGTGGAAACGGGAAAAAGAATAAAACTCATGGTTACTTGTTACTCCTCAGTAAACTGACTATATAAAATTAACAACCTGGAACTAGAATCCCAGATAAAATAAATATTTATTATTTCTAATCTGGTTAGAAAAATGATTTTAAGTTTCAGCGATAACAATGGTTAACCAGAGAAAGAATAGAAATGGAAAACATAACTTGAAAATCATACCAAACTCTGCTTTCTATGAGAGAGACATTCAAAACCAAAATGGAAGACTGACTATAAAGAAAATGAAAAAGGTATACTCTGCAAATGCTAATAAGTTGAAAGCAAGTGGTGTTTATCTCGCAAACAGAATTGTGCGTGCAAAGCCTTAAAAGTGACAGAGAGGAATAATATGTTTTCATATGGCAAGCATTGACTGAGTGCTCAGTAAGTCCTGGTAGTGTTCTAAGGGCTAACTCTTTCAATATTCGTAACAAAGCTATGAGGTAAAGGCTGTTATTACCTTCATTCATATTTTTCAGATGAGGAAACTGAGGCATAGAGGGTTTAACTGTCTTGCCCTATCACACAGTTATTAAGTGGTAAGGACTTGATTCAGTTCCAGGTGGCATAATTCCAGAACTAATATTGTTAAATATATATATATATATATATGTGTGTAATATATATAGTCTCTATTATCGACAGAAATAAGAAGGCATATACTATTACATGATATATGTCATCACATATATTATATATATATATATATAAAATATGCATTAGACACACAGTTACAATATATAAAAATCAAACCTAATAACACTTCAAAGTAGGCAAAGTCACAGAGGGCACATTTTTAAACCATTTTCTTCAAAATTGTCTTATCAAAATATAACAACAAAAAACTTAATATGTACATACATTGAAGTCAGGAAATATATTCTGAGAAAGCTGACACTTTGTCATGGGTAAAGTGATGGGTGACAATAAACTATCAAAGGAACTTCCAAACAGAATATTATAATTTGTTAATTTAAAGCAACCTGGTCAGAGGAATCTTGGCACAACATGCAGAGACCGAAATATGGTATATTTTCAGAGTTCTGTGAATCAAGAATATCTGACTTTTACGTGGAGAAATCATACATGAAACACAAATTAAGAAAGCAAAGGAGTCAAGCAATAAAATTATAAGTAGGAAGAGGATGCATTAGGCAGCTTATATCCAAAATGGCAGAAAGAGATTTTTAGCTTCTAGAACTAAATAGAACTGATTATTGCCATTCAATCCTCTTATGTTTTTTATCCACAAAAACCGTCAGACACAAAGGGGTAAACATGTTTTTATAAAAACAACAAAAGTATTGGTGATTGTTAAGTATAATTAAGACAAATTGGAGAAATAATTACTACTACTAATAAGGGATTTAATAACTGCATATATTTTATATTTTTAAAAAATCAATAGTAGGTTGAAGGTAACATGAGTAGACTTTGATTTATTTCATTAATATAGTAATAATAGGATAATAATTTTTCATAATTACATTCATATAAAAGTAGATTCCGATTGAAATTCACACATTTGTCATTGCTTCGTATTTTACATCCCTTACTATTCTATATGTATTTTTGTTTAGACCAGCCATCATTGTGATGGTCAGCATATCTTTTTATTTAAACACTTTGAAATTAATAGAGCACTGATCTTTCTCCTCTTTGATATGTAGGATATTTGTCACATTGTTTTGTGTCATGCTTGCTGATAATGGATCGGGGTAGGAAACCTGGGGATGTGTTCAGGAAGGCTGGAGTGTCCAAATCAATTCATGTGCATGTGCCATACTTCACAAAATTTGAAAATTCCTTCAGATTTTATTTTATTTATTATTGAAAATAAATTTCAAGGGTAATGCTTGCCCAACTCAAAAAGTTGTGGTTTTGGTTTTCTAGTGTCTCTCACATGTCTCCTATATAGTATACTAGTTTCCAAGATTCCAGTAGAAGTATAATTTCCAATAAAATGACCCATAAACTAAAATTTACTCCTTGGAATTGGTCATGCAACATCTTGTGCTGCTTATTCTATATCAGCATAAGAAAGCCACATTCCCTAAGTTTCCAGAAACCAGATTTGTCTTCTCTACACTCTGCAGTGACAGGAAGGAGAAGGATGCTAAGCCTGAGGTTCCAGAACCAGTAACACCTTCACAAAGAATGAGGCTGAAAAGACCAAGAACACATCTTGCTTGAGTCAGGGAGGACTAGAAAGGACTAGCTGGAGAGCTCCCAAGTGGCTTCTGATGCAGGTTGCTCACCTGCACAAAGGGCATTTAAGGTCTGCCATTAACTTGGATTGGTTTCTGGATCATTTTACTGAAAAGAATCTCAGTTTCTGGTGGGTAGGGAATATGCAATGGGTTAAAAGGTGCTGGAAAACATATATGTTTCAACACATTTGTTCACAGAGCCCACTCATCATTAAGGAGCTGCCTTCAGACCCAGAAAGGTGCTTTGTCAGGGCTCCTGTAATCTGTGCTTTGACAAAATGTAGAGCAAAACATTTCCCAGAGACAAACTGAGAACATGAAGAAGCTACTGAGAGGCTGTTCATTTATCTGATTAAAATATAGAGTACTTCAGGGAAATTCAGGATTATGGGGACTTGCCTTTCACTATTATCTAATTACAGCTGGAAGCAGCAGAATGACAGAGCATGCTTGTGGCCAGTTCTGAGACAATAACATGGAAAAGCCAATTTATATCCTAATTTCAGTCCTTTATGAACACAGGAGGTAACTTTTGGAATTAGGATTTCCACAAATATAAATGGAGATTAATTTCCTTTAAAGAAGAAAGTGAATGATTAAAAGCTTGCAAAAAATATATTGAAGTCCAACTGAGATTTGGAATGTTCAACAAGATGGATAAATTTTCTATTATAATGGATATTGTTTTGGCTACAACTTAGAAACTTAGAATTCTCATTGTTAGTGAGTTAAGAGTCTGTAATCAGTTTATTTTGGGCTGTGATCCAAGAGTTACTTGATGTTTTACAATTACTAAGCAATTGAGACTTAGAAAAATTAATTTTCTGCATTACTTTTCCTGTAGGTAGAAA
The DNA here is from genome assembly GCF_008692025.1 of Phocoena sinus. Lineage (NCBI taxonomy): Eukaryota > Metazoa > Chordata > Mammalia > Artiodactyla > Phocoenidae > Phocoena > Phocoena sinus. The sequence goes on along the minus strand of NC_045765.1, from coordinate 134,009,658 downwards.
ATATGGTTTATGCAATTTATTTCTTTATAACTTATTTATGGTTTGGGGAGGTGCTTTTAAATAAATATTTGTATCATATGGATGCTTGGAAAAGGGTGTATAATTTGCTTATATGGAGCAAATATATAAGTATGCAAATAGGCAGGGTTAATTTTCGGTCCTTAAACCAATGTGTATTTCTCCTTCCAATTTGTTTATATTTACCCTACACTCATCAATTAGGCCATAGCAAGAGGTTATATACTTACTAACTCTTGGCAGGGGCGGGCACCATAAAAGCAAGGGAGAAAGAAACAAAGTTCAACTTTTGTGTTTTCATGCATCTAATGTTAGTCTGCAGAGTGAAATGAGATCTGATGGTCCCAGAGAGGTGTGGCAGATGGGATGGGGCTGAAGGCTGCACAGCAAGGTGCCTGGTTTAGGTGAGTAATAAAGTCAGTGACTGAAAGCCAATTCAAACTTCCATCATACTTCAGATTTTATCTGTTAATTTATGTGAAATTCTCATCAATCACAAAACCACGAAGCAACTGTCAGAACGAGGAATCTGGTACTGTCTCCAGCACCAAAACTATCCTGCCTTGGGAAGGGGCTGGAAGCTTCCACAGCTTTTCTTCACCCATAGAAATATGCAGTATCTACTGTCACTAGGGTCAAGAGATGGATACCCCACTCTCTACTTGATTGCTCAATAGTTTTCTTTTTTTAATCACAGTCTTCCTTTGATTCTGGCAGGTGAAACCTATATCGAATGACAATGAAGCCTGTAAATATAGTGATCCTTTTTACTCTATATAAATAATGAGGGATTTTAAATACAGAGACGTTTTTCCAAATGTTGAAGGAATGATCCAAAATGTCGGGCCAGATACAAATGATGGGTACCCACTAAAGTCCATCTCTTCATTGCCAACATCAACAAAATCTATTTTCTATTCTTTAATATAAAGAAAAAATAGAAATAAAAACCATTTTCCCACAAAACGTAAATCAACTGCATTACAAAAAAATAAAAACATTCATTTTCTCCCAAAAAAGGAAGGTAAAATTTATTATCAAAATAAACCCAGTAATTAGGTCTAGTAGATCATTTTTTAGATGCCTTAGGATTTTCCACATACACAATCATGTTATCCGTGAATTCAAAGAATTTTACTTCTTTCTTTCAAATTTATATGCCTTTTATTTCCTTTGCTTGCCTTACTTAACTGGCTAGGACCCTTGATGAAAGGTTGCATAGAAGTGAGAAGAGTAAAAATCTTTGCCTGTTCCCAATATTAGGGGCAAAACATTCTTTATTTTGACACTAAATATGATACTATTGTAAATTTTCATAGATTTCTTTATCAGGTCAGGGAGTTCTTTTTCTACCGCTTTGAGAGGTTCACTGTGAACGGACGTTGATTCATTTGAAATGCTTTTACTGTACCGATAAATATGACCACATCCTTTCCCTCTTTATTTTGCTAAGGCATTGAATTCCACTGATTGCTTTCTGGATGTCAATCTTGCATTTTTGGATACATCCCTCTTGGTGATGAACTACTATATTCTTTTATATATATATATATATATATATATATATATATATATATATATATATATTTCATTTGCCAATATTGTCTTGTTGTTTGCATCTATCCAAGAATACTGGTCTGTAATTTCTTTCCTCATTATATCTTTATTTGGTTTTGGTGTTGGAATAATTCAGGCTCATAAAATATTTGAGAAATGTTCCCACTTCTTTTTTTGTAAAAGCACTTGTGCATGATTGCTATTATTTCTGTGTTAAATATTTGATAGAATTCACCAGTGAAGCTGTCAAGGCCTTTAATTTTCTTTCTGAAAGTTTTTAATTACAAATTTAATTTACAGTTGACCCTTGAATAACATGGGTTTGAACTGCATGGGCCCACATATACTTGGATTTTTTTTAATAAATATGAACATCAGTACTGCAGATCTGCTGATGGTTGAATCCTCAGATGTGGAACCTTAGATACGAAGGGCAGACTACAAAGTTATATGCGGATTTTTGACTGTGCAGGGTGTAGATGCCCCTAACCCTATCACTGTTCAAGACTCAAATGTACTTAATGAATGCAGTACTATACTGCTATTCATATCTTCAACTTCTTCTTGAGTCACTTTTGATAACTTGTATTTTTAAGGAATTTGCCCATTTCATCTTAATTGTTGGACGTATTGGCATAAAGTGGACAGTAATATTTTCTTAATTTCTTTTAATTTCTTTGGAGTCTGTAGTGGTGCCCCCTCTAAATAACTGACATTGGTAATGTGTGCCATCCTTTGCTTGCTTACTTCCTTGATCAATAGAGCTGTAGATTTGTTAATTTTACTAACCTTTAAAAAAATACTATAAATTCCCTTCTAAACACTGCTTAATCTGTTTCCAAAAAGATCAGGTATGTTTTATTTTTAGTAACATTTTGTTCAAACTCTGCTACAGCTACTGACATCTTTGCTGCCACTGCTTTGTTTATGGACTGAATAAACTCTCAGTTTTCCCTTTCTACTTTCTTGCAGACTCCTGATCCTAAGACTTAGATAATTTCAATAAAGCTGAGCCAGAAAGAAATCAGCAACAGATATGATTCTAATCTCTAAACCATGCAACCTCTTTGATAATAATTCATTGTACATGAGTTCAACTTTAGCTTTATCTTCATGATAAATTATTATTCATAAATGTCCCCAATCAATCATAAAATAGAGCTGTAGTGAGCATAACCCAGCATCCTTCAGACTAACCTACAAATGCCTGAATCTAGATTCAAGCTAAGACTTCTACTGATAAATATTCCTATAACAAATTTAGATGGATTAGGATATTTGCACTTTTATGAATTTATAAAAGTGGAGGAATTTTGTCAGAGTATTATTTTATAATAAATTAAGTAAATCTTTAATTTTTATGTATTATTATTTTTACCAATGTAAGTGACTATACTCTATTCAAAAGCATATGGATATTGTAAGGGTTATTTTAAATGTTTTTGGTAAATTTGACTACTCTTTCTTGTACCTAAGACCTTTTTTTTTTTTTTTGGTAAGCATTTATGAAACCTTGCAGAATTTTACAGAACAGGTTTGATTTAGTGCATCAATGAGAGAGTTAAATGTTCTCTCTCAGCCCGTTACTGAAATTCATATATGAAGGATAGTAGCCAGATGTTTTCTTTTTAATAAATTTATTTATTTTTGGCTGCGTTGGATCTTCATTGCTGCATGCAGGCTTTCTTTTTAGTTGTAGCGAGCGGTGGCTACTCTTCGTTGCGGTGCACAGGCCTCTCATTATGGTGCCTTCTCTTGTTGTGGATCACGGGCTCTAGGTGCGTGGGCTTCAGGTGTTGTGGCACATGGGTTCAGTAGTTGTGGCTCGTGGGCTCTAGAGCACAGGCTCAGTAGTTGTGGCGCATGGGCTTAGTTGCCCCGCGGCATGTGGGATCTTCCTGGATCAGGGCTTGAACCTGTGTCCCCTACATTGGCAGGCAGATTATTAACCACTGAGCCACCAGGGAAGCCATAGCCAGATTTTTTTCATTTCTACTTTTAAAATCTAAATAATTTTTATTAAAATACTAAAGAATGCCACAGCTTTGGAATACTTGGGACTAAATAATAATTTGTTGGAACGCATTCTTTTTACCTTTATGTGCAGGAGTCTATGACACTAACTCAGTATGAGAGAATATGTGTGAAAGGATGTTGGAAAATGTTTAATATATAAACTCATAAACTTTAATCAAAAGTATATCTAATAGGGCTTCCCTGGTGGCGCAGGGGTTGAGAGTCCGCCTGCCGATGCAGGAGACACGGGTTCGTGCCCCGGTCCGGGAAGATCCCACATGCCCCGGTCCGGGAAGATCCCACAGGCTGGGCCCGTGAGCCATGGCCGCTGAGCCTGCGCGTCTGGAGCCTGTGCTCTGCAACGGGAGAGACCACAATGGTGAGAGACCCACGTACCGCAAAAAAAAAAAAAAAAGTATATCTAATAAAGTCTACCCAGATACTTAATGTTTCCATGTAGCAATAAATTCTTTGGAGAACTCAGAGGTGTTCAGTTTTACATTTGAGCCAAATCAATGTTAAGTATGTGTGGGAGTTTTACATGGAGGAGGAGGGCACTTTAGATTTCTATAGGCCATAGCACTGAAGAGTCAAGGTAAACTCATACAGGACGCATGAACCTTAATTCTCTAAGTCACATCAGATGTAAAGAGATGAATTAATTCTGAACATTTCTGACAATTTAAAAATCGGGGGTGTGAAGTGTGGTTAGAGGGGTCTGAAAAGAGGGTTACTGAGAGCATGCTAAACTCAAAGGCTAACACACAAATTTTGAAAAAGCTTGGAACAACTGGTTCAGGGAAGTGGGAATTATATAATTTGTATGTGCGCTCTTTTCTTGGTTAGAGACTAAAAACATGAAGACATAGAGATGTTATCCCTGAATAGAACAAAGTGGAATGAGATCAGTTTACCTAAAATACAAATATAGTTCTTTAGTTCATCCAAGGCTTCTAAGGAACCACTCTTGAGTTTTCCCCAAATGGTTTTCAATTAGAGGGACTGATCAGGAATATTTAAGACAATTGGTTCCATCTATAGCTGTCTGTGACTTGGTTTCCTGCTTACAAATACTATAAGAGGGCAATAGCTATATTGCCTAGATGGAAAACAATAACAGTAAGTGACAACTTCCTCCCATGATCAAACCATACCTTAGGGGCTTCTCCACAGGTATGTAAATCCGGAATAAGTTATCCCTCTGATAACTAAATGCTATCATTACATACATGATGAAATGATAGAAGCTCAGGGTTTCTGAGTTACATCTTTGCTTAGGAATTAATGTTCTCATTATATAAAAATGATCCATCTAAAACTGACTTTTTAAAAATTATAAGAATTATATCCAATAATATATAACTAATGTACATAAGCGATGTCCTCATTTTCAAGTTTGTTATATCATTTACAAAGCTTATCTCATTTCTTCATTTCTAATATGTGTTTGAAACTAATTGGGTAACATTGAAAAGGATAGTCAAAAATATCATTTACTGCAGCCAACATATCATAGGATCCTTTCATTATTTGACAGCTTTGACAGTTATTATTGATTTGGGCAGCAACTGAAGCTAACCAGAGGGGACAATGTGACAGTTTTATGTAACAAAAGGCACAGTGTCATGTCAACTGAACTAAATGTTGTACAAAGTGACAGGAGGACAAAAAATCCTTTCACACTTAATTTTCTGCTTCATTTTTTTTTCCTACCATCAATACATAAGGCAGTGCAGTAGGTGACACCAATTAGCAGGATGGAGCAAAAGGTCTATCCCTGCCTCTGTGGCTGTACTTGACTTCTTCTACCACAGAGTGGCAATTATTTTTAAGGTGAATGAACAAGAGGAGCAGCTTATAGTGATCAAACTACCCTTACAGGAGAAAATATATCCCTTATCAAGATGCTTTATATATTTCACCTAGGTGGCTTTTGGGGAAAGATAAAATGAAAAAGTCCCCATCTGCTAGGTCATGCCTACAAGACATATTCTGTCAAGTCTTAAAAGCAACAACAGCTTTGCCTGTGGGATACTTATAATTATTACGAGGAGCAGCCCAACGTCTGCTGCAATTTATTGTTCTGCTAACACAAGACCCAATGAGAACAGTGGCTCCAGGCTGTGAGTGGATAAAGTGCAACTTTTCGATTTTGCTCTTCTAAGGCTCCTGCATTGTGTGGAGTCTGTGAGTGACATCTTTGGCCTTCCTTGGGGCTCAGCAGATTGAATCAGTCATGCTGAGTTAAACAATGAGTGGGGGACATAACCTTAGCAGCGCCTGTGATTTTTCCCTCCTAATTCAATCTACATTTAATCAATGAAAGTAATTTCTTGTTTGTTTAAGTCTTATATCCAATGGATCTTGAGGATTTTGAAGTAGTACACCTTCACCTTGACCTTCTCTGCCTTTTGAACTTCAACTACTATATCAAAATTAGGATCTGCAAAAATGGTAAGCTGAAACATTATACCCTGCTGGCTACTCCTGTGATTTCCCCAATTTGTGCTTTTAATGGAGCTTTGGGGAATAAAGTTATCTAAAGGATAAGCTGGAGAAAATATTTTTAAGAGAAAAAAAACCAACAGGGACAACAGCAATAGAATAATATAAGTATCTAGAATACCAATGTCGGTATACAAACTTGAAACAATAATTATAAGGAAAAAAAAAAAACCGCTTTTTCAAGTTATCTCTTGTTCATTTTGTGTTAATGGTTTGAGGGTTCACTTTTAGGCTATCACCATTACTGGGAATAGCCAGTAGTAACTTAAGCAATTTCAAGGTCTTTACTGATCGGTTTAGCCAGTCTTAATCAAAATACGTCTTCCTTTCCACTCATTGTGATTAAATAAGTCTGCGAGAACTTGACATTGAGTCTTTGACTTTTTTGTAAGTTTTCAGGAAAGTGCTGATCTAAACATTTTATTACCTGTCAATTGTCAAACTGGAAAGCAAACCAGAAGATAAGGTTTTAAGGAAATGGATACACAATCAATTAAATGCCACAATTAAGAAGAGTAGTTCTCTGTAATGTTAAAAATAGAGAAAATTTAGAATTTTGGGGTTTTTTTCAAGATTATTGCTGAAATGTCAAATAGGAAAAGAAAACCTACATAAAAAATATATGAGAAAGTCAACTAGATGGGATAATATTACGGTGGAATCAATGATCTGGAAAGCTTTGGCATTTATGATTCTTAAAAGAAAGAAAAGCTGTAAGTTAGAAAAATAAACCTAATGATAAAAATGTGGGTGTGGTACATTTTTGTAAAAAGAATAGTAAACTAAGGGTTTATTAGCCTTGGAAAAACCTGGAATATTGGAAACTTGGATTTAAATTTTAAAATTAATTTCAACATGCAATATCCCAGTGCTACTTCATGAGTCTGAAGAGAAATAATAAAAAGGATTATGGTAATAGTTGGATTTTTAAAAGCTGCATAAAAATTGGCTAAACTTTTCATCTGCCTGATCATCCTAAATAGTTTGAAAGAACAAATTTATTTAAGAAGTAAGATTTGTTTGTTTGGCTTTTCCTCTTCTTTGATTCTTTCATTTGGCATTCACTGAGCTCCTATAGTGTATTAAGGATTGTCGTAAGTAATAAGGCAAGGTGCCTGGACTTAATGAGCTCACAATCTATTTGAACTATGTTGAATGTGCTTCATCATTTAAAGGAATGAAATTTCACCACTATAAAATGCTTCAAAATGGTTGGCTAAATTGTGCTTACTGTCAAAGGCTGAACGAAGTCTTTCCAGCATCCAGGCTGACAGGGAGAGCTCTATGTAAAAACACCTACCTTCTTAAACCCAACCTCTTTTGCTGTATCCCAGGGCCTCCCCACCTGACAGAAGCCTGTAATACTAAAATGAAGTATAAGAAGAGACAAGATATATTTCAAAACCAAACAAACAAACAAACCAAAAGTCTAGGGCTATGTATGAAGCCCAAAGGAAAAGCCAGTGGGATGATCTAGAATTATACTATAGCGAGGCAGCTGTACCTAAATATGGAGATGGGCAATCTGAAACAGGGGGATAGGAACCTGTAAGGCAAGGTGACAGTGTATGGGAAGGGATCTGAGGGCAATTGTTCAAGCCATGCACTATTTATAATATGCTTTTACATTCCAGCCAGGAAAAAGTAATTATCCAAATCTGTCTAAACTGCTCTATGGTTTAACACTTACCTTTTTGGCAGGTTCCTTACTAGCCTCTTTCCTTCTTGGGTAGATTCCTGACTTCTCCCCAAAAGTCTCTCTGTTCTCGGTTGTGAATCCTGTTACAGACGCAATCTGTCCAAATTTAGGAAATAAATGTTTCCTCCCATTTCTCAGAATTGATAATGAACTGACAAGGTTTTGTTTTCTGTTTCAGCTCAGCTGTCTCATATCAGACTAGACTCTGATAAGTCTATTGGCAGTGTCAAGCTATTTGTTACTTTTCAGCCTGTAGACTTTCGTTTGTAGGTGCATGTGCATGTGGATGTCTGTGTACGTGAATGTGTGTGTCCCCTTTATTCAATGTCAATGTTGACTACATATAAATGAGTGAACTGTTAGCAATAGAATAGACTAAACCTTTTCACACTGATATATTCTTTTAATTGGAGCATAATTGCTTTACAGTGTTGTGTTAGTTTCTGCTGTACAACAAAGTGAATCAGCTATATGTATACATATATCCCCTCCCTCTGTAGCCTCCCTCCCACTGGCTCCCCATCCCACCCCTCTATGTCATCACAGAGCACTGAGCTGAGCTCCCTGTTCTATGCAGCAGCTTCCCACTGGCTTTTTACACATGGCAGTGTATATATGTCAATGCTACTCTCAATTCATCCCACCCTTCCTTTCCCTGGCTGTGTCCACAAGTTGGTTCTGTACATGTGCATCTCTTTTCCTGCCCTGCAAATAGGTTCATCAGTACCACTTTTCTAGATTCCACATATATGTGTTAATATATGATACTTGTTTTCTTCTTTCTGACTTACTTCACTTTGTATGACAGACTCTAGGTTCATCCCCATCACTACAAATGACCCAATATTTTTCCTTTTATGGTTGGGTAATATTCCAGTGTATGTATGTACCACATCTTATTTATCCATTCAACTGTCAATGGACATTTAGGTTGCTTCCATGTCCTGGCTATTGTAAATAGTGCTGCAATGAACATTGGGGTACATGTGTCTTTTTGAATTATGGTTTTCTCCAGATATATGCCCAGGAGTGGGATTACTGGATCATACAGTAGCTCTATTTTTAGTTTTTTAAGGAACCTCCATACTGTTCTCCAGGGTGGCTGTACCAATTTACATTCCCATCAACAGTGTAGGAGGGTTCCCTTTTCTCCACACCCTCTCCAGCATTTATTGTTTGTAGCTTTTTGATGATGGCCATTCTAACTGGTGTGAGGTGATACCTCATTGTGTTTTGATATGCATTTCTCTAATAATTAGTGATGTTGAGCATCTTTTCATGTGTTTCTTGGCCATCTGAATGTCTTCTTTGGGGAAATGTCTATTTAGGTCTTCTGCCCATTTTTTTATTGTGTTTTTTTGACATTGAGCTGCATGAGCTGCTTGTAAAGTTTGGAGATTAATCCTTTGTCTGTTGCTTCATTTGCAAATATTTTCTCCCATTCTGAGGGCTGTCTTCATCTGGTTTATGGTTTCCTTTGCTGTGCAAAAGATTTTAAGTTTAATTAGGTCTCATTTATTTATTTTTGTTTTTATTCTCATTACTTTAGGAGGTGGGTCAAAAAGGATCTTGCTGCGATTTATGTCACAGAGTGTTGTGTCTATGTTTTCTTCTAAAAGTTTTAAAATCCAAATTTGAAAGAAGCAAAACTGTCATTTTTTGCAGATGACATGATACTACACATAGAAAGTCCTAAAGATGCACCAGAAAACTATTAGAGCTAATCAATGAATTTAGTAAAGCCACAGAATACAAAATTAATACACAGAAATCTCTTGCATTCTTATACACTAACAATGAAAAATCAGAAAGAGAAATTAAGGAAACGATCCTATTTACCATTGCAACAAAAAGAATAAAATACCTAGGAATAAACCTACCTAAGGAGACAAAACACCTGTATGCAGAAAACTATAAGACACTGATGAAAAACGTCAAAGACAACACAAACAGATGGAGAGATATACCATGTTCTTGGATTTGAAGAATCAACACTGTGAAAATGACTGTATTGCCCAAAGCAATCTACAGATTCAGTGCAATCCCTATCAAGCTACCAATGGCATTTTTCACAGAACTAGGACAAAATATTTTACAATCTGTATGGAAACACAAAAGATCTCAAATAGCCAAAGCAGTCTTGAGAAAGAAAAACAGAGCTAGAGGAATCAGGCTCCCTGACTTCAGAGTATACTACAAAGCTACAGTAACTAAGACAGTATGGTACTGGCACAAAAACAGAAATATAGATAAATGGAACAGGATAGAAAGCCCAGAGATAAACCCATGCATCTGTGGTCACCTTATCTTCGACAAAGGAGGCAAGAATATACAGTGGAGAAAAGACAGCCTCTTCAATAAATGGTGCTGGGAAAACTGGACAGCTACATGTAAAAGAATGAAATTAGAACACTCCCTAACACCATACACAAAAATAAACTCAAAATGGAGGCCAGACACTATAAAACTCTTAGAAGAAAACATAGGCAGAACACTCCTTTACATTGATATTTAATCAAAATTAATTAATTAAATTAATCAAAACTGGGTTTCAATGTCTCAAGTATAAAGGTATATCACTTTGAAAAAATATATCACTTTTAGGTTCAAAACAATTATCTATTATAAATGACTTCTATTATTCACAGGTTCAAATTAATAAAAAAAACTGGGTAATTGATTCTGATTATATTCGATTTTGTGCCATTTTTTCTCTCTTTCTTTCTTTCTTTTTTTCTTTCTTTCTTTTTCTTTCACTATCCAAGAAGAATTGTTGATTCTGATAGGTTGAGCCCTCCTGGAGGCAGAGATGCAGGATGTGACAGCATAGATTATCAGTCAGTTCACTCAGATGGATCATGAGAAAGTTGGAGCTTTAAGTCTCTCAGCAGGATGCATTGCTGAGTCTCCAAGTGGAACTAATTGTAAAGTGAAACCCTCCTGTGGCCTTAGTTACCTGAGCCAATCAGCCTTGTCATTTTCACCTATCCAAAGCACTTCAGTGAGGAAATAAGAATGACTTCATGAAATAGAGTGGGTTACTTGACCCCAGGTGGGTGGTTTTTCTCTTATTTTTCAGCCAGATTGTTGGCTAGCCCTAGTTTCTTCCATATTTCAACAACAGGGAGTTTCAAGACTAATCAGAAAGTACTCCATGTATGGATAATCAAAATCTGGGGACTATATCTATTGGTAAAGAAAAAAAATAGATTAAAAGTCTGTTAGATAAAAGTAAATTAATTTTTACCATTGGTAACAGATTGAGTTTCTAGGCAATTCTCTTCAAAGATAGTAAAGTAGGGAAGGGGTGGGAATATATACACTTTTTTGAAGCGTCCTCTTGCTATTTATTCATTTATTCAGTACATCATTATTAACCACCTGCTAGGTGCCAACCATTTTACTTGCTGCAGAAATGTAACAGTAAATAGAGACAATTCCTGCCCTTAAGAAAACAACAAAATCTTAGAATAATCTGAGATTTTTGGTGTTCCCCTTAAAAATGCTATTAACTCTTTTCTCTTTTAGAATATAAAATGTTGGCATTTGTACAGTGTAAATATTTACAACATAATGCTGAAAAGAATTAGAAAATAGCTCTAAATCCTAACAGTATTAGTGTTTGGGGGTGCATTATACCATGTCTATAGTCATGTATGTATATCTCACTATCAAGATACATTAGAGATATAAAAGTATGTAGAGATACAGATGAGAACAATTTTATAGAGCGTGTATGTACATATATATGCGTGTGTACATATGTATAATTTGTGTATATACTGCTACCCGGTGCCATATATATTTTTTATATCTTTCTCCACACATGCAAACACAAACAAACACACATAGGGTTGAACATTCTTCCTTGTAAATATTTTTTGCATAATTTTCTTGTTATACTTTAAGAATAAGTGTCCAGAAATCAAATATCTGCATCCCAATGTATCCATGCTTCTTATTTGCCATATTACTATCCAATTTATACTACCACCAGCAGTTCATCACTATATACTTCTCCATATTCTTATAAAAATGGGTATAATTAAGCTATTAAAAGCTTGACAAATACATAATAAAAAATGTAAATGCTTTAACTTGTAAATATCAAGGTGGAGTATATTTCGGACTTCTCTGGCAGTCCAATGGTTAAGGCTCTGTGCTTCCACTGCAGAGGGCGCAGGTTCAATCCCTGGTTGGGGAACTAAGATCCTGCATGCCAGCCAGGTGTGGCCAAAAATAAATAAATAAATAAAAATTAAAACAAAATGCTGCTGCCTCTTAAAAAAAAAAGATGGAGCGTATTTCATATCATTAGTGATAACTTGGTATTTCTTATTTAAACATTTTTTTCTCTTCTAATGCTGTGCACATTTTTATATTACGGTGATGGATATTTCTTATTGATGTCACTTACTAAAAACTGTAGTGAGCCAGCCCATATTCTGGACACTGAAGACACATCATTAAATTAAACAGATAAAAATAACTGCCCTCCTATGGCTCACATTTTATTAAATGAAGGGAAACAATAAAAAAATAAATATATCAATTATGAAGAATAATATAAGTGTTATTAGAAATAAAACAAGGAAGAGGAATAATTGTTTGCAAATATTCAAGGAAGGTTAATAATTTGCTAGCCATGTATATTAATTTTTGTCCCTTTTTTAATTTGCTCATGAATTACTCTCCTATATAAGTTTTTTTAAAGTACAGATTCCATTATAGTAAAATATCTTAATAATTTGCTCTCTGGTTTCTTATTGTACTACATATTTCAAAAATGTAAAAATATTTGCATTTGCTTTGTCTGGTACTTTTATTATTTTATTTTCATGTTTATATTTTTTCTATTCAAATGTTACTAATTTGGGTTTTAGAGAGGTAGAAATCCAACCACAGACAGATATTATTTCCTTAATGGAGGGTCAGTTGTTTCAATGATATTAAAACATATATTTGTCCAAATGATTACCAATGTCAATTTCATCTCACATTAAATCCCCATATACACCTGTATCTATATCTAGATGAATCTTTTTATTTCATTGAGCTGTCAGTCCATTCCTGTGTCAATGTTAATGCATATTTTACTGTATTAAAACTGTTGTTTGAAATAGTGCTGGATAGCTGGTAAAAAAAAGTATAAGTCTTTCCAGTTTTTCCACCCAAATTTCTAATCATTCTCAATATTTTTAAAAATGATCTATAAGACTTTATAATATAATATAATATACATATGTATTAATGGCCTAATCAAATCTCTCACTGGAATTAATATACATATGTATTAATGGCCTAATCAAATCTCTCACTGGAATTTTGTTAGGGATTGGATTTTGTTTTCATGGTAGTTGAGGGAATGCTGATACCTTTGCTCTGCTGAGATTTTAGTCTACAGACATGGATTCCTGAGTTTTCCACAGTTGTCATCAAACCCAGGCTGGGTGGCATTGATTGCCTTACTCACTGAAAAGATAATTACTGGGTTTCTTCAATATGTTACTCACTATAATAAATGAAATGATAAAAAAGTAAGAACAAGAGTTAATGTAATAAGAACCAACCAAACAAAAAACATACTGCATCAAAGTAATGCAAAAGTTAGTTCCTGAAATCACATAGAATTGATAGTTGCTTATGAAGGGATACAGGAACTAATTTAAATAAATTTAAACAATTTGTCTAGCACTATTTGTTAAATACTCCATACTAATAATTTTGTAATGATCACTATTGGTTTACATAGTTCTGATCCAGTATCATACAATTTAAATATCTTGTTTTAAAAATATAATTTGTATATGAAACCAATAGGATCTAAAGTATTGTTTTGTCCAAGATTATCTTTCTGTTCTTGGCCTTTTGTTATATTATATGAATATCAAGATTTTCTCTGCAATTTCTAAAATAACAAACTTGTCCTTTAAAATAGGTTTGTAAATCTTTATAGATTGATTTGTGGAAAATTATATAAGCACACTGAGTCCTACAACAGATTTAGCTGAGTCTTATCTACATATTTAAATATCATTTTATACTTTCCTCATTATTATTAAACATATTTGATTATATTATTCCTGAGCACGTTATATTTGTTGTTATTGAATACTATATACAATGTTCAATGTATCTGCTCTTGCTACTTTTTTTCAACATTTTACTGAAGGTTCTTGACAGGATAATTAGGCAAGAAGAAGAAATAAAAAGGCATCTGAATTAGTAAGGAAAAAGTCAAACCATTTCTTTTTACAGATGACATGATCTTTTGCATAGAAAACCAAAGGAATCTACACAAAAAAAATCTATTAGAACTAATAAATTCAAGGTTCATCAAGGTTGCAGAATACACAATAAATATAAAACAGTCAACTGTATTTGTATACATTAGTATAATGATACTCTGAAAATAAAATTAAGAAATATTTAAATTTACAATAATATTAAATAGAATAAGATGCAAGAATTAAGTGCTGAAAACTACAAAACATCATTGAAAGGAATTTTTTTTAAATTTAATGAAATCTAGAAATAAACCTTTATATTTAAGGTAAATTGATTTTTGAAATAAGTTCCAGAATAAGTCAATGAGGAAAGAATAGTCTTTTCAACATTTGTGCTGGGACAAATGGATATCTACATGCACAGAATGAAGTTGTACTCTTACCTCACATCATATATAAAATTAACTCAACATGAATTAGAGACCTAAAATTAAGGGCTAAAACTGTAAAACATTTAGGAGAAAACAAAAGATTAAATCTTTGTGACTTTGGGTTAGACAATGGCTTCTTAGATATAGTAGCAAAATACAAGTACAAAGAAAAAAAGATAAATTGAATTTCCTCAGAATTAAAAACTTTTGTGCTGCAAATAGAACCATGAGGAAAGTAAAGACAACCCACAGAATGGGAGAAATTATTTACAAATCTTCTATGTGATAAGGGACTTATAGCCACAATATATAAGGAACACTTAAAACTCAACAATAAAAAATACAAATAACCAAATTTAAAAATGCATAATTTTTTCAAAGAAGAAATATATGGTCAATAAGCACATAAATTTGATCAAAAAGTTGCTTAGCCACCAGAGAAATGGAAATTAAAACCATGAGATACCATGTCACACCCATGAGTGTGACTAAAATTAAAAAGGGAGATAATAAGTATTGGTGAGGATGTAGAGAAATTGAAGCCCTCATACACTGCAGGGGATTTTTAAGATGATGAAGCCACTTTGTAAAACAATTTGATATTTCCTCAAAAGATTAAACACAGAGCTACCATAGGACCCAGCAATTCCAGTACTACATATCTACCAAAGAATATTGAAAACATATGCCTGGAAAAAAATGTGTACACAAATGTTCATAGCAACATTATTCATAATAGCCAACATGCAGGAACAACTCATATGCCCATCAACTGATGAACATATAAACAAAATATAAGATCTCCATGCAGTAGAATATAATTCAGCCATAAAAAGGAATAAAGTATTGGTACATACTGCAACATGGATGAACTTTTAAAACTTTATGCTAAATGTCACAAAAGACCACATACTGTATGGTTCAATTTACATAAAATGTCTAGAAAAGGCAAATCTATAGAGACAGAAAGTAGATTAGTGGTTAAGTAGTGCTGGTAGGCTAGGGGTTAAATGGGAGTCATTGCTAATAGATACAGGGTTTATTTTGAGGTTGATGAAAATATTCTAAAATTAGATAGTGGTTCTGATTGCCAAACTCTGTGATATACTAAAAAAAAACTATTGGACTGTACATTTTAATTGGTTGAATTTTATGTTGTGTGAATTATATCTCATTAAAACTTTAAAATATCACAGAAGAAAAATCTTTAAACAGGAAAACAAAAAGCTACATTACATATCAAGGACCAAATAATAATAATAGCTGATTTTTTATCAGAAAAGATATGTCAAAGAACAAAATCTTTAAAATGCTAAAAAGATATCAACCTAGAATAAGTTGTGGCACTTTTTTCAATGTAATTCTATACAACTTTTAAACTGAACTATAGCTACATATATCACCCAGGATATCTGGATAAATGTTCAAAATTATGAAAAAATAAGAATATTTGATAAATATTGCAATTGTAATTTTTACAGACATGTACATACATTTGATCGATAACAACTAAAATAAAATATAAAATTTCCTTTTAAAACAAATCCTGTGACTTTTGAAAACTCTACCACTTCCTTATTATGTTTGACCATCCCACTCTTGTTTATACTGTGACCATTCAGAAAAATCTATCTTCAACCTCCTTGACAGTAAAATAGTAAAGTTACTTACTAGGTACACTGGATTTCAACCAGTAGAATTAGTTTTTCTCTTTGAGGAAAGTAGTAAAGATGTGAAGAAGTATGAAATAGATAACTTGAGTTTTTCCTTTTCCTTAATGATATACAAATACAGCTAATTCAGCAAGCACATGAATGCAGATTCTGTATACAAGGTTGGGCTGTACAACTCGATGAAGTTTTCTAGAATGTAATATTCATTTAATGGCCCAAGAAATTACCATAATTTCTAGACTGCAAGATAGATTATTCAACTAGAGTACTCATGGTCTATGCACAATTTGAAAATTCACTTTGTCATTTTCTTATATGTTCTGTGATCATTATATAACCCTGCTAATTGAGATAAAGGCAAATTACTGGGTTTTTATTATTTACAAATATATTACCCCAGAGGAAGCAGTTATATTTCTTCGGGTATCATGCATGTCGCTTACTAGGACATAGTAATATATCAATAGAAAAGAGCATGCAGGGACTTCCCTGGTGGCGCAGTGGTTAAGAATCCGCCTGCCAATGCAGGGGATACGGGTTCAAGTCCTGGTCTGGGAAGATCCCACATGCCGTGGAGCAACTAAGCCCGTGTGCCACAACTACTGAGCCTGCGCTCTAGAGCCCACGAGCCACAACTACTGAAGCGGCACGTCACAACTACTGAAGCCCACGCACCTAAAGCACGTGCTCCACAAGAGAAGGCCACTGCAATGAGAAGCCCGTGCACCTCAATGAAGAGTAGCCCCTGCTCGCCGCAACTAGAGAAAGCCCGTGCGTAGCAACGAAGACACAATGCAGCCAAAAATAAATAAATAAATAGATAAATTTATTTTTAAAAAAAAGAGCATGCAGTATACAGATGTTCAAAGTCCTTCTTTCAGATTTGGAGTGATAACAGGAAGCAGACATATTAACAAGAACATTATTCCCTGAGAAAGATGCCTTGTGAACCTACTCCAGTCAGATTGAAATTGTAGCACACTTAATTCTTTTTAGTAATGTTTGGAAACCCCTTAATTTAGGAAATAGAACTTTAGAAACAAGGATATTAAAAATAGAAGCATCAAAATGTCTTTTTCACTTTTAACAGATTGGAAACATCTCAATCAGCTGAAACCTTTAGATGTCAAAAATTAAATCAAAATACAAGAGAGATTATATGCTTTATATTGAATTATACATAAAATCTATCACACAAAGCTTTCTATTTTAAAATTGATTAGAGAGGGACCCAGGTTCCAAATGTTGAGTTCAAAGTAGATATTTAATTTTCGGAAACTGTGAACAATTCTTAGTCATTAAAGCTGAAATTGTTGAAAAAAGCAAAATCCCTATGAAATTCAGCTGTTTGCTACTAAAATGGAAAATATTTTGCTTTCAGAAATTTACATCCAAAATTTTCATCTCAGGTCAGTTTCTGTAATGAGTAGTAATCAGGAGAGTTTTTTAGTGAATTCTTAAAGGGTACAGTTTTTTCACAGTTGCTTTTCTCTGTTGCACATGTCTATTCCTTTTCTCTAATTAAATATTTAATGCTTCTTAGACTATGAAATATCATAACTGTGTTTTATATCAGGTATCAACAGAATTAAACCTTAGCAGTGTAATTTTTACCATTTATACTTGTCTGCTTCTAACACTATGCTCAGCTAAGCATTCCAAAGACTAAGCATGAACATGTCATAAGGGGCTTCCTAATTAAATATATTTAAATATGCTCAAATGACCTGCATGAAAGCTGTAGAAAAAATTATATTTAATTTATCATTTCCTTTCATTTATCTTTTTGTCCACCTCAATCACTGTCCACACTATAGCTATACTGGTTTTTCTAACAGGCAAATCTAACTCTGTCACTTTGCTGTTGACAAACTTGTATATTTTCCCATTGAGCCATAGACTCCTTAACAGGGTATGCAAGGCTCCTCAAGACCTCCTTCTTCTCCTTCTCACACTTCCCCTCTAGAGCTAAACTCCAGCCATGGGGAACTACTCACACTTTCTCGAAACTATTTGATCTAGGATTTTCTACAATTGATAAATACTTTCTGGAATAACTTTCATTCTCCTCTTGACCATACTTCTATTTGTCACCCCAGTTAAAAAGCTTCCCCTGACCCCTTCTTTTGGCTTAGCACCTCTCTAGAGAACTCACTTTTTGTCAACTATTAACTGAGTGCCTGCCAGGAGCAAGGTACTTTTCTAAGCATAGAGGTTTCGGCAGTGAACAAGAAAATGCCTCTGTCCTTATGATTCTTACATTCTGGAATAAACTCATGAGTATATCCTTAACATGATGTGTATCCCCATCATAATCAAATCACCTGTTTCTTTTTGCTCTCCTCTAATAGATAGTAAGCTTCTTGAATATATGGTCTGTATCTCACTTCTCATTTTTTCTTACAGAATTTATCTCAGTTAACTAGCACATAAGGAAACTAATGAACTGGTCTCTGTGAGTGAATAAAGGGATCTCTCCTTACTTCCCCAGCACCCACCCAAGGCAATAACAGTCTTATGCAAAATTAGTGATAAGAAGCATAGTTATAAGTCTAGTGATAAGAAGCATAGGACATTTTGTGGCAGCTAATCTTATCAATGTACAGCATTATTCATCTGAAAGTTTCTCTAAACATATTGTACCTCAAATTTGTCTTGGTAAATATTAATAGGGGTAGTAGTAAAAATTAACAATATAACTTAAAATGTTAGACATTAATATATGTGATTCAGTTGATTGTTGCAAGAACCCTGCGAGTTAGGACAATAATCTTTTTTTTTTTAAATGATCTCCTTTTTTATATAGATGGAAAAACTGAAGGCAATAGAAGTCCATTGACTTGTCTAAGTTTTATGTTTATTAAGTGTTAGAGTTGACCTACAAACCTGACAGGCACTGTAGTTATGATAATTAATTTCTTTAATCAGGTATTAGAGGTAGAGCCCTCCCCCCACCTTAAGTGACAAGATACTTTGCCACTTGCTAGCCTAGTGTGAGTGAGTTAACTTCATGCCTCAGTTTCTTCATAGGTATGGCATGGGAATACACATGAATATGGCATAGGAATGAAATTACACAATCTACTGGAAACATTTGACACAGTTTTTCCCCAATAGTAAATATCCTCTATGTATTGCAATGTTGATGTTATTGTGTAATATTAAGCATATGGATGATACTTTCTACCACAAAGTACAAGCCATTTCCTCCTAGCATGAGTCATTTCAATGTTATTATTTAAAGTATATACAAAACTCTTAATAGTGAACTTTCTGGGAAAAAAAAGCCTTGTTTATTCACTGTTTACCACTTCGCCATCTTTCTCTATCAGTCTCTCACAGTGGCTTACACAAAGTAGTTGTAATTAAATGCTTCTTGGAATGGAAAAATAAAACAAGTATACATACTTGTTCAAACTAAAAATTTATCTAAGTGTATTACCAACCTACCTTAATAATTTATATAAATCTTGGAAAGAAGGGAAGGAAATTACTATTATTACTAACTGACCATTATTTGAGTGTTTCTGCATCAGTGCCAGTAAATTGGCAATGGATTCTGAAACAAATTACATCAAAACATGCCAGGAAATATAACAAATATGACATGACTAAAAGACACATCTTCCAGCTGCTGTTTTTGGGAGTAGGCTAGTTGATAGTGTGATCTATGACACTTCTGGGGACAATCAGGTTTCTGCCCAAAGGGTTATCTATTTTCATCTTTATCAAAACCAAGGGATGATCTTTCAAAAAAAAAGTGTACTAACTCTCCAATATTCACACTTTATTAGAAAATAGAACATACATATGTTGAATGCTCAGAGTGGAGAAGCTGGAAGTTATTTCTGATTTAACAAAGAACTCAGCCAGTATTTTGCAGACATTATTGGAGGCAAAAAGTATCTTTTGTAAGAAGGGCTATATGTAAGGGAAACATTTTTTGTTAAGTTAATAGATACTTAGTGTGATGTTTCTAATTTCCAGAAGCCTGCTAGTCCAAATGCAAAGTGGCATGGGATAAGGTCAACTTTATAGAAATAAATCAGAGTCTCTTCAGATTTGGTATGTTCCTGTTTCCTGCTTTTACTTGTGGGGACTCTTGCCTTCTTAATATTTCTCTGAAATGGATTTTTAAATCAATAACCTTACTTGTGTTTGGATTTCTCATTATAGATCATAATCCATAACCAAACTTTCCATCTACATTCAAGAAACCTCTCCCCAAAGTGCTATAGATACATACATGGGTCAGAAAAACTCAACTCCATCACTATCACTGTCTTACATACAGAGAACAGAGTTAATGAACTCTGAGGGAAAGATACAGGCATTAATGCTGTAGAGAAGGAGAAATTAGGCAGTAAAAAGTAGAAAATGCAAGTAAACCATGTGCCAAGAATGTTGAACTTAGCAGACAGGGTGACGAGAAGCTTCAAATGTATGAAAAAAAAGCTTCATGCAGCAGATAAAGATTTTAATTTTTGGTGTTGGGAAAAGAAGTATAATTGTAAAAATACTGTGTGAGAGATGGTGCAGCCTAAACAGCAGGAATGCTGTGCTGATGTTTATTGCTAGTACATAAACAAAGTAATCAAGATTATGCATGGATTTGGCAGTGTGGAAACATCACATCCAGAAACAGGTAGAAAGGAGAGAGAAAATTTGGAATAAATTTTGAGTTCTGTTTTTGCCATATTGAAATGGTGATAAAACCATAAAGTTTAAGGTGTTTGTAAATCCAGAAAATGCTTAAATTAGAAGAATAAGAAAGAATAGTATTAAACAGAGAGGACTCATAAGTGATGACATGATTCAGATAAAGGTGGTCTTAGGATATTAGTAATAATGCTGGACAACACATTCAAGTGAGCAGAAAAGGAGCAAATAGAAAAAAACTGGGGGGGACTTCCCTGGCAGTCCAGTGGTTAAGACTTCACCTTCCAATGCAGGGGGTGCGGGTTCAATCCCTGGTCAGGGAGCTAAGATCCCACATGTCTCGCGGCCAAAAAAAAAAAAAAAACCCAAAAACATAAAACAGAGCAATATTGTAACAAATTCAATAAAGACTTAAAAAAAAAAAAGAAAATGGGGACTTCGGGTAAATTAGTGAGACTGCAGATCTCCCAAGGTTTTCTGACACTTTAAATATATAGAAATACTAAATGGAATATAACAATGATATTGAACATATTGCTGAATTCAAGAGCAAAATAGGGAAAACTCTAGGAACCAGAAGTAAAAGACCAAAACTGAATTTGATATAGAAATTGAAACTGAAGCCAAATAATTCATAGTGCACTGGAACAATATATTGGGCTTAAGAGCCACAAGGAGTTGGAATTTTGAAGGCCCTGTAAAAATTGAGATGAGTGCTATGTTGAGAGACAAGGAGCTGAAAGTTTACTATGTGCATAGAGCCACAAGCTAGAAGGGTTGTTCAACCAAAAACCAAGGACTATAATATCTCTGTTGACCAGTTTAAGGAAGTTCTTAGATGTCCATCTGGAACAGTGGATGGAAATCAGAAACCTACACTTGTAAGTTCCAGTGGTATAGCCTTCAGATTCATATTGATAATGGAGCAAAAGACCTAATAACTAGCTCATTATAAAAATGTTCCTGAACCAGAAACATCTATGGAGCCCCAGGAGAAGAAAAAATATCTCCTGATAGAAAAATGGTGATAAAAAATGAAATTTAAAGTTTTAAAGCAAATCAGGAAAATTTTGAATTTAGGTTAATAACAGAGAGTGCTACAACAGATGAAAGACTTATTAGAATGGTAGGATTCAATTATCCATAAACAAAGAGTGCCTCAAGCAAAATATCCTTTGATGGAAATGGTAAAAATTATAACACTAATCAAAAGATACGAACAACAATGGGAGAGAGATAATAGAAGCAACAAACATGATAATGTATACATAAAGAACTAGAGATAGCAAAACTATTTGAAAGAAAGTTTCAATAAAGAAAAAAAAAGCATGAGAAAATATTCAAACAGCAGAAAAAGAATAATGGACTAAAGAATAAACAGATTGATTTGAAAACACAAACACAGAGAAGTTCCAGAAAAGAAAAAGATGGACAGACCTAAAAAAAGTTAACAGCTCAAAGATCCAGTCAAGAAGAGAAAATCAGTGAATTGCAAAATACTTTTTACCATCATCAACATATAAAGAGCATGAATTCTAGGAAAGAAAAGAAAAAACAGAGAAGAATCAATATTAAAAGTGGTCACAGAGAAGGATTTTTGAAGAAGCGTACCATGTCCAGAATGGCAAATAAAACACACTTAGATTTAGACATAGCACAGTGAAACTATGAAAAATAAAAGACAAAATATGAAATGTTTAGTAAGATACTGTATAGAAAAGATATTATTTACAAAGAAGTAATAATCAGACTGATAGCGATCTCTTGTTAGCAACAAAGGCTATCAGACACGATTGTATAATATCTATGAAATACAGCAAAGAAAAAACCTTAACCTTAAAACTGGGATTATATAGCCAGAAACAGTATTATTCAATGGTGAGTAAAATAAATACATTCTCGAACAGGCAGAGACTGAGAAAGTTTTCTACTTAATAACACTTGCCTAATAGATGTCTTACCAAAAGATGTGTTTTGGTCAAAATGAAAATGAATTTTGAATGAAGGAGGGGGGTGGGCTGGAAAAAGTCATGGAGATCAAAGAGAGTGGTGAATATGTTGGCAAATCAAGGCATATTTATTGAAATATATGATTATCTTGGAGTGAGAGAGGAATTAAAAACAAGGTTGAAATAAAAGTGAAAAAATTAGAAAAAGAAGAAGGGGGGTATTCAGTGTTAAGGCATTCTAAGATATTGATTGTGTTTAAATTAAAAAGAAAAAAATTGGAGAGTAAAAGGAGAAGCCAGTCTGAGAAATGTGGAAAAATATAGATATTATTGGAATGTGTCAATATTCTTGAAAGGAACAGGGGAAACAGGATCAGGAAGGGACCATTCCCTCGGAGGTTTCTGGATATAGTACTGTAGTATGAGAAGGTTTATGGTATTTAAGTCAGAATAATCATAACTAGAGTGACATCTCCAGTCTCCCTGTTCACAATGTTGTTTTGTAAGGAAGACAGGGCTCATGAGCTTCATTCAAGTGTGGCACTTATCTTACGATAGAAATATGAGAAACACTGGTAAGAAAGGCTCTAGGAAGTGGAAATGGTTATTTTGTAAATATAATAACTAGTTATTTCTTGTAAGCCACAACACACCCTTACTTCACTTAACAAAAAATGCATTGTTTAATTTGATGACTTAGAACTTGCATAAAACAAGAAAGCAAACTTATTATGGTAAATGCCTATAATTAGTCCACAAAGACATTTGCTGTCTAAAATGGGACTGAATACAGAAGCCCACGTATTTTCCTGAGGCAAAATTCCCCATTTTCACAATGAATTTTAACTTGAAAGAAAACAGTTCTTTTGTCTGCAATTGCTTTTTCCTTTGTGGCAAATCCCTTCACGAGGTCTGATTGTGAGAAATGATACATGAAGTGCTCAGTGCTACAACATCTTGAAAATAAGCATTCTTTATTGGGATTTAAAAGATGAAAAGGTAAGGAATTACTTTCCCAACATCGAGAGTTCTGATTATGAGCAACATGAACAATACATATTTAAGAGACTGGATCTAGGATTTTCATATATGAATGGCTACATTAAGTAAAATGTATGCCTGGATTACAACTTCTCAAAACAGTGGGAGATGTTTTCAAGGTATAAATTAACATTAATAGAATGCAGCAGTGTCACTGTAGTGACCCTTTTACCATGCTTTGCCTAGACAGTGCCTGACTACACAACTACAGACACTTTATAATACAATTCAGTCAAATCCTTCTCATGGACTGATGCAAATTCTATCTGATTTTCCTGATTTGAATTTTGCACACCATTCACTAATTCAAGAAATTTTTACTGGGGACTATTTTAGTCAATTTTGGCTGCTATACCAAAATATCATAAACTGAGTGACTTGTACAAAATTTTTTTTCTCACAATTCTGGTGGCTGGAAGTCCAAGATCAGAATGGCAAACTCTCATGAGGACTTCTTCCCTGTTGCAGGCTCTGGACTTCTGGTTGCACCCTCCCTTGGCAGAGAGCAAAGAAGGAAGCAAGCTCTCTCCTGACTCTTAGAAGGGCATTCATCTCATTTATGAGGGCTCCACCCCTATGTCTCCATCTAATCCTGATTATCTCCCTAAAGGTCCCACCTCCTGATACTGTCATATTAAGGGGTAGGGGTTCAACATAAGAATTGGGGAGGTGGGGGAGGGGCACAAACATTCATTCCATAACAGAGACATTTATTATGTGCCTGTCATCATTCTAGGTATAGGGAAATAGTATTAAAGGAAATAGACAAAAATCCTTGCCCTCTGGAGCTAGAACTTAATGCGGCCGACATGCAAAAATTAACAACAGTAGAATATGTACAGTTTACAGGGTTGAAAGAACTAAGTTGGAAAAAAAAAGTATGGAAAGTGAATGAGAAATCGTGGTGTACAATTTTTAATAGGGTAGACAGAGACAGCCTTCCTGGGAGTGTGGTATTTGAGTGAATATCTGTGGAAGTTCCAGGGTGAACTACAAAAACAGCTGGAGGAAGCAGGCTCCAGGGGAAGAGAAAAGTACCAAGACCTCAGGATACGTACCCAGAACTGTCATTTTAAAACGTAGATACTACCAAATAATTGTTACACTTAAATAAATTCAGGGACTTCCATTTCTTCAAGAATAACATGTGAATACATTTTATACAATATTCTAAAGGCCCTTCCAGATTGGTTTCCAGGACCCAGTATCTGCCCCTACCGCGTACCCCTGCACTTCTCTCACAACACAGCGCAGTCCCTCCAGCCAGATCTTAGAAAATGCCACCACTTTATCACCTCTGGCTCTTGGTCCAGTTAATTTATATTTTCATTTTTACCCATTCCTGTGCCTGACAACTTTTCATTTTTTTACATTCAAGTTTAAATGCTATTTTATCAAAGAAGACCTTCCCCAATATCCTGTTATTTAGGGCATGCAATTAATTAGTCACCGTTGTCTAATCTTCCGAGAGAAGCTTCCCAATTCTTTCCTAGTACAATCTATGCGTCTTTTTTTTTTTTTCTTTCTTTCTTTCTTTACTTGCCTCCGTCCTTGTAGTGTAAGAAACAAGAAGGCAGAGACCTCCTGTAATTGAGTTTCTTTCTACTGGAATGGCCTTTTCCCAGATCTTCCTGTAGGTTGTGCATTGTTATCTTTCATTTATGAGATCTAATGCCACCTTCTCAAGAATTGATTATGATATGCACAGAAAATTCACCAAAATTATAATATAAAAAGAAACTAACTTTTAAAAGAAAAAAATTCAAACACAATACAATAAGCTCCATATGGGGAGAACTGTGTGTGTTTTGCATCATCATAAAATCTCTAGTTCCTAATGTGAAATCTGACATCTGACACAGTCTGTGTGCAATTAGTTATTGTTTGTTCTTAACAGATTCAAGAAAATGGATACAAATATTCAGTGTTGGAAAGTGTGGATAAACAGACACTACTGTAGACTATTTTCAGGTCTGGCAATTTGGGAATATTAGAATTGGAATTGTGTGTCCCCTTAACACAGCTTTTTTAACTAGGAATTTATTTAATAACTTGCCAACTTACATAACGCAATGTTCACCTAAGCACTTTTTGTAATAGCAAATGATTAGAAAAAGTAAATTTGCATCAATTGAGCAATGGTTAAATATGTAAGGCAGAATGGCTATTAAAAGTTGCACTCTGTGGGCTTCCCTGGTGGCGCAGTGGTTGAGAGTCTGCCTGCCGACGCAGGGGACACGGGTTCGTGCCCCAGTCCCGGAAGATCCCACATGCCGCGGAGCGGCTGGGCCTGTGAGCCATGGCCACTGAGCCTGCACGTCCGGAGCCTGTGCTCCGCAACGGGAGAGGCCACAACGGTGAGAGGCCCGTGTACCGCAAAAAAAAAAAAAAAAAGTTGCATTGTGAAATATGTCTAGAATACATTATTAATTAAAATTCCAGAATAAAGCAAATTTGCATATATATGCCTCAGCAGAATGGACAGAAGAAATACGAAAATGTTATGTTTGTTAATCAGTGGACTTGGAAATCCAGCTATTTATTTCTTTGTTTAGGTATATATGTATTTGTATGCATTTATATATGGATTTTCCAAATATTCTATAATCAACTTATTTGCCTTTTTTAAGTAAAAGAAAAATTTAAAAATATGAACTATTTATTACTTCTCACAACACTTGCCATCACACTGAAATAAGGGATTTTCAAACGGTCCTTCATAACAGAAAATTCCATTCTTATTGATGTTTGATTTGGAATATATTTACAGATATTTCTTTCCATAATAAAGTTTTGTTTACACTCTCATCAAATTTATTTGCAATTACCTGCACAAATATTCCCGGGTGATATAGGGTAGAGAAATTGGCCTGGAAATGTGCTATGAATATACAAATAGCTTTACATCCATACATATAATCAAGAGTAAATGATGATCTATTTACTGGAAATAAAAATGCTATAATAGAACTGTATTAGTTATCCACAGCTGTTGTAACAAATTGCTATGATACTAGTGACTTCAAACAACTTAAATTTATTAACTTATAGTTCCATAGATTGAAGTCTAACACAGGTCTCATTGAGCTATGATCAAGATGTTAGCAAGTCTATATTCCTTTCTGCCTCCTATAAGGGAAAATTCCTTTCCTTGCCTTTTCTAGCTGCTATGGACTGCCTGCACTCCTTGGCTGGTGGACACCTTCCTCCATCTTCAAAGCCAATAATAAAGGGTCAAGGGTTCGTATAGCATCACTCTAACCTACTCTTCACCTTCACTCTTCCACTTTAAAGGACCCTTGTGATTATGTTAGTCCAACTTGGATAATCCAGGATAATTTTCCTATTTTAGTTCAGGTTATTAGCAACCTTGATTCCTTCTCAACATTCATCTATGTCTTCATTAAAACATGCTTTTGATAACTTGTATAATTATATATTAGAGATAATTTATCTCATGTCCTAGCACATACCCAAAGAAGGATGGTTTCAGCTCAGTCCTGAACATTCATTCATTCATTCATTTGATAGTCTTGCAAAATCCTCTAAAATGTAATGTTAGAATTGTGGTTTTAGCATCCTTAAGTTTACCTGTGCTGATAAATATAATTTGCCAAAGAAGTGTCTTTTCTCTGGAGTTTATTCACTAGACTAAGTTTTGCAAATTTGGTCGTTTCCATCATTATCACACTTAGGAAATTAGAAAGTCATTACCATTTTATCAATAATCAGGGCTATTCTTATTATAGATGGAGTTATCTTTAATGTGGTTTTAATATCTCTCTCAGAACAGCAAGATGATATGAGCTATTCCTGAAGAGTTCCAAGGCCTGACTTTTCTATCACCGTTTTATTTTAAATAAATGAGTTATTAATAGCTCATAATTAGATTTTATGACAAAGTTCCTGTAAGGCATTGTCAGATACCCTGGAATCACCTTATGCACAAAATAAGTTGCTATAGAGTTGCTACTTACACAAAGGAGCTGAAGAATTTAATAACAAAGTCCTTTAAAATTATGCTACCATATTTTCCCTTATGTATATTTAGGCAGTTAATAAAAATTTGTTGCAGGAAATAAGACTTTAAGGTTGTTTATTTGAATGATTTAAGGTTTGTTCTGTAATTTCTATACCAAGTTTATTGAAAGTGCATTTTATAAGAATTTCATTATTATAATTTTTTGCTACTCTCTGTCTTCCTCCCCTCTCTCCCACACCTCCCCACACCCCCAAAAGAGAGTTGGAAGGTTTATAAAATTTTACCACTGCTACTTTAAAGGCAACTGTACTCATGAAAGGAAATGGTTATAATCTGATTCCATCTTACTGGGAAACCTGGGCATTCTACGTTATCCTCTAAGACTAAACTTGTGCGGTTCATTCACTCGTATTTATTGGGAATCTAGGAAAATAATGCTTTTCTCTCTTACTTCACCTGCACTAACTTGATGTCATCTGAACATCTTCTGGTAATCCCAATGTGAGTTTTGTATTTTGTCCAAAGAGGAAGTTGTCATATTTCTTCCTGTTTGAGCATCTCTAGGGTAAAAGTTTCTTGTCTAATCTTATCTCCTTGTTAATTTTTTGCTCTGTAAATTTTCTACATACTTTTTAATAAGTTGCTCCCTCTTTAATTTTTTACCATTAGATTCAGTTGATTCTGGTGATTTCAAGGACTAGTGAGAACTATGGTCATTAATTTATAGTCAATAAAAATTTATGGAATTCCCAGTATATCGAAAGTACTAGACTAGCAGTGATTCATTCTTTCTTGACAGATATTTATATTTATATTTATATTTCTTCTTTCATGTCTTCAAAGTGGTAGATAAATGTGAATTTTTTTTTTTTTTTTGCGGTACGCGGGCCTCTCACCGCTGTGGCCTCTCACCGCTGTGGCCTCTCCCGTCGCGGAGCACAGGCTCCGGACGCACAGGCTCAGCGGCCATGGCTCACGGGCCTAGCCGCTCCGCGGCATGTGGGATCTTCCCAGACCGGGGCATGAACCCGTGTCCCCCGCATCGGCAGGCAGACTCTCAACCACTGCGCCACCAGGGAAGCCCTAAATCTGAATATTTTTATAAGGTTAGTGAAATGATTATAATTTAGCAAAACTAAGGCTCTAAAAAGGCTAGGGAGAAATTTACTCACCTTTAATATACCAGGCACTCTAGAAAACAATAACAACAAAACACTAAAATTTGTGGGTTTCTAGTGACCTGTCTCACCAAATATTATCAAATTATCTGGAGTTATAGGGGCATCTAATCCAACCTTCTGTAACACTTTTCATTATATACTTATATCAGTAATTCTCAATCAGGATGACTTTGCCTCCCAGGGGATATTTGGCAAAGTTTGGAGACATTTTTTATTACCATGACTGGGGAGTTGGGTGGGTATTTCTGGTTTCCAGTGAGTAGAGGCCAGGGATATACTGTTAAGTATCCTGCAATGCGTACAACACCACCATCACCACAGAAAACATACTGAGTCCAAAACATCAATAGTGCCAGGGTTGGGAAACCTTGACTTACATAAACTAAACATAAATGCTGTATGCTCTCTGGCTCTTCAAATAACCTACAGACGAAAAAGTCAATGTGCTGGGTTGATTTTTTCATATAGAACTAAACCAAGGAAGGTGAAATCATTATTTTGTACATTTAATATAAAGTGTATAGTATTTATTCACATTTTTCCTTTGATTTGTAACAGTTTTACTAAATTACAACTGCAATCAGTTAAAACCATTAAGCAGCAAACCTGACTGGCTTCTCAAGTATCTAAGGAGACACAGCTGGAATGAAAGCAGATGGAAGGTGTAAATGAGAAGATTCAATTAACATTTTTCCTTCCAGTAAATGTTTCACAAAGAAAATCCCCTGAGATTGAAAATGAGACCTTAATTTAAGAAATATGGTGCCTTTTTACCATGTTAAGAATAAAATCTCTTAACATCTTTTTACATCATTTGGTGTTCAGACCAAATCTGTGTCCTTTGGGTCAAGACACAAATATGGTAACAAAGAAATTCTAAGCTAAGAGCTACAAAATTACTATAGGTTAGAACACTTACCAATTTAGTGGCAGCCTGATTCTTTCAGGAGTCTTTCTCTACTCCTAACAGCATTATAATTGTTATTATAAGATTAGATTTGACACTATGCTTCCTAAGAATGAACATAATAAAAACACACCATTTATTATAGTGCTAGCAATTATCCTGCTGTGCCTTCATCAAACATCTAAAGGGATCGATGAAATGCAGTTAATCAGATCCATTTGAAACATCCTTATTTTGAAAGTTTAATGCCCCTTTCAGTGCTAATTTAAAATATACTACTAATGAGTTTGGCTATTCATAAGGCTGAGATTGTTTTCCACCTGTCTCTTAGGGATCAACAAAGAACTCTAAAAAGATTAGCTGATGGACAGAGGCAAGGTTATGTATTCATGTCTTCAATTATTTCAATTGCTCAAAATGTTGCAAGTGCTTTCAGAGTAAAACATTGTAATTATATGTCCAGTATTTAGTAGGACTCTTTTAGATTTTAAGAAAAAGACAGATGTTCAAATTAGGACTACATGAGGTTATAAGGAAATATAGACCCCCCTCAGCACCAGCTGTGTCCCACTGGACGACCTCATGTGATAGAGCATCCTCTTGAGCCAGGTTTTCTTCATCTGCTTCTAGTGCCACTGCAATTTACTACTACTGTTTCCACTACCACTTCTTCCCGAGGGCTTCTGCTTATGGGTTTCCATGTATCTTCCACCCTCTGTTCTACTTTAATGTAGACTACTTCTCTATGTGATTCATGTTCAGGCTCCCCGACAAGAAACTTCTGTCTAAGCTGGTGACTTACCAGCCAGCAGAGAGAATTCCTAGGGTTCCGAGTTTTCAAGTCAGACCTCTTCACAGGCATCTGGCTCCTTTTATGTCCATTCGATGGATGGCTGCCAATTCCTAATCCAGTCAGTTTGGGCTAGGATTGCAGGTTCGTGGGTATAGAGCACAGCAGTGACATGGAACATGAGGAATAACTGTAGACTCTTTTTTCAGATGTGGGTCGTGATGTGATATGTACTCAAAGCTTCATGATCTTCTCTTGAGTTTATCTGATTATCAATAATTGGATAATACATATTTCTGATATCATGGTTAGACATTTTATCTTGAAGAAACTAAATTTCACCCCAAATAAAATATAAACAAGGTGGGATAAAGAGACTTTATAAATATTTGGTAAGTACTTTATAAAGCAGTCATCTGCAGACCTTTTCCCCAAAGTTGTGACAAGCCAACAAATAAAATACCATAAAAGATTTCACTAAACCTCAAAAAGAAGACAACACATTGCTCAGATTATACAGGGACAGAGAATCAAAGTGTGTAAGTAGTTGTAGGGGTAGATCTTGATATAAGCAGACAAACAAAAAACATTCTTTTATTATGAAAAATAATGGCAGATGAAAGAATAAGAAAAAGAATTTCTGTATCATGGACAAATAATAGATAATGACTTGCCTAAATATTTTTAAAATGTAAAGAGTATGGACAGCGTTTACCAAATAACAGCATAACAAGGTTATTCTTTGATGTTGTAACTTATACATTAGGCCAATAAAAAGATAAAGTAAAATAAAACTATGTTTTTGAACTACTAAAGTGATATGAAAGGAACATACAAATGCCTGACAAAAACATGAATAAACCTATGGAAAAGCGACACATAGTAGGTCATTTATACACTTTTGATTTCTCTAGGTCACAAACTTTTCAAGGTGGTAGTAAGATAGGTAATTTTCAACCCAATAATAATTTTGCTACATTCAAATAAGATGCTTCACTGGTTTAAAATGTTCATTTAACATTATTTAACATAGCATTCCCCCAGTTGTTTTTAACACACAACTCACTTTCTATAGAAGCCAAAGGGAGCATGGAAGGAGGTGGAGGGAGAGTGAGCCTGCTGTCCTGAAAGGTGCTAAGCATCAACAGGTATGAGGGAGGTGAAACTAGGCTCCCTGCCCACATCCCCCAATTCCTAACCAAGCACCAGAAAAGAGAAGTGAAGTCAATCTTACACCAGTTCCTGATAACCCACGTGCCAGACTATTATTGTATCTGTTGGAGCCTTCCTGAGCTGCTGATGTGTTTCACCCACTGATGTTCTAACTTCCTGTTTGGTTTTTCTTTTTCTTATTTTTTTTTCATTTTTGCCTTTATTGAGGTATAATTGACATATAAAATTGTAAGATATTTAAAGTATAAATTATGATGACTTGATATACATATACATTGAGAAAGGATTCCCATCTGGTTAATTCATACATCCATCACCACACATAATTATTTTCTGTTTTTCTAAGTTGGTGAGAACACTTAAGTTCTACTCTCTTAGGAAATTTTAATTATATGGTAAGGTGTTATCAACTATGGCCACCATGTTTTGTATTACATCTTCAGATCTTATTCATCTTATAGCTGAAAGTTTGTATCCTCTTACCAACCTCTCCCTGTTCTTCTCCTCCCACCCCAGACCTAGAAATGACTTTTCTTCTCTGTTTCTATGAGTTTGACTTTTTTTTTTTTTTTTAAGATTCCACATATAAGCGATACCATGCAGTATTCGTCTTTCTCTGTCTGACTTATTTCACTTAGCCTAATGCCCTCAAGGTCGATCCATATTGTTGAAAATGGCAGGATTTCCTTCTTTTCTCATGAACAAGTAATATTCAGATAGAAAGAGAGAGCAAGAGATACTTATCTATTTCTATCTATCTATCATCTATCTATCATCTCTATATAGCTACATGTCACATCTTTATCAATTCATCCCTTCATAGACATTTAGGTTGTCTCAATATCTTGGCTATTATGAAGAATTCTGCAATGAACCAATGAACATGGGAGTAAAGATATCTTTACAAGGTCCTGTTTTCATTTCCTTTGGATATATACCCAGAAGTAGGATTACTGGATCATATGGTAGTTCTATTTTTAATTTTTTGAGGAAACTCTATACTCTTTTCCATAATGGCTGCACCAATTTACATTCCCAGCATGTTTTTAGTATTAATGGTGTCACTTTTGTGTCACATAATTTTCAGAAAGATTGATTCACTCATCTGTTGAATTCACAAAAAGAAAATAATTTTGCTATAATTGCTATATACATTATGATTTTTTAAAACAAATTGTGTATTAGATTTGTATAGCTACTGTTAACAAATGTGATATATTTAGTTACTTAAGATAATACAAATTTCTTCTCTTGCAGTTGTAGAGGTCAGAAGTATGAAATAGTCTCACAGGGCTGAAACCAGGTGTTGGCAGGGTGTACTCCCTTCAGAGACTCTTGAGGAGGATCAGTTTCCTTGACTTTTCCAACTCTTAAGCTGTATTCCTTGCATTCTCCCGCTCATGGCCCCTTCCTCCATCTTCAAAGCCAACAGCAAAACAGCTTCACATCTCTTTCTTCTTCCATCCTCTCATAGCCTTCTTCATATTCCGTCTGTGTGTAATTTCCCTCTGCCTCTCTCTTACAAGGACACTTGTGATTTCATTTGGCCTATCCAGGTAAGGCAGGATAATGCCTCCTGACCTCCCTGAGGTACTAACATCAATTTAGCTTTGTGCTTGCTCTCTGGAGCTCAACTCTGCATATTCTTTTCTCTAAGCTTCTATGTTCTGATAACCCTGAAGTCTTCTCTTTCCCCCAAATCTTATACCTGGTAACTTATAATTGTAGTTATTATCTCTGATACCTCAAAGTTCTATTTTTGCCTTTTTAGTACTCTAAATCTGATTAAGCCATTTCCTATATTATAGTCTTTGATAAAAAAGAAGACGTAGCATGTGTTGAGATATGTGTGAGTTTTTATTCTGGGTATCTGTTACCTCACCTGTAAAGTGTAATTATAATACAAAGTACTAAATTATTCATGAGATACACACATACACACAGAACCAGAATAGCAATTACAAGCAAGAGCTGTGGAATCAGACCAGATTTTGATTAAATGTTATAATTCAACAAAGTTGTTAAACATTTTCATGCCAATTGCCTAATCTGTAAATTGCAGTAGATAAAAATAGCAAGTACTAACTAGCAAAACTTGTGCACTGTATCATTTTCATAGTGATTATATGGAAATTTATAGATATATGTGCATCTGTAACTTACTACATTACCAATATAGAGGACAAATATACATGCTTATCTTGAAAGATTTTTAAAAATTCAATAAAATTTAACATATGTTCATGACAAAACATCTCTGAAAACTAGAGTTAAAAGAAACATTTTAAATCTGATAAAGGTGTCTACAAAACACCTAAATTTATACTGAATGAAGAAGTATTGAAATTTTTTCCCCAAGATGGGAAAAAAACAGAATAATTCTACTATAAGCTCCTGTATTAAATAAAGTACTGGAAATTCTAGACCATCTGAAAACACAAGCCATAGATATTAAATAAGAAGTAAAATTGTCATTATTTGCAGAGGACATGATTGTATGGTGTAGAAAATCTAAAAAATATCTGCAATCTATTTTAATTAAAAAGGGATTTTAGCAAGGTTGCTGGGGATTTCTGCCTATTGTATTTATATACGTTAGTGATCAACAGAAAACACATTGAAAACCATATGGTTTACAATAGTATAAAAATGCAAACAGCTCATATTAATTCTGAGGAAATATGTGTAATACATTATACTAAAGACTAAGCAATATGGATGAGTGTAATTAACAAAGGTCTTATCAGTGGAAACAGATCATGTTGGAAGAGCCAATATTTTTGACATATCAATTGAAATTGATATATGAATAAATTTAATACTAATCAAATAGTGCATATGTATGTGCATGTGCATGTGTGTGTGTGTGTGGACATTGAAAAACACTTTCTAAAATCTATATGGAAGTGCAAGGCAATTTTGAAGAACAGCAAACCTAAAAGACTTAAATTATTAGTAATCAAGTTTGCCATAAAAACACTCTAATTAAGACATGGTGAGATTAGTACAACAAGAGAAAAGCAAATAAATGAGACAGAATAGAGAGCCCAGAAAGAGAGCCACATATACATGTCACCTGAATTATGACAAAGAAGACATGGTACAATGGGGGCGAGGGAGGTCTAGTCAATCAATTGGTGCTGAATCACTTGGATAAAAAATGATATAAAAATGAACCTTGAAAAAATGAACTTTGAACTCATCTCACCATATGTAATATTTAAGAAAGATCACAAATTTAAATGTGAAAGGTCAAACAACAAACTGTAAGAAAACAAAAGAGAATCTTTCAAGGTCTTTTGAGTAGGAAAATATTTCTTGTAGGAGACAAAAGAACTAACCATAAAAAAAAGGAATAATACATTTGACATAATTAGTATTCAGGACAGTGTCCTTCATTTTTAAAAGATCATTTTTTAAGAGACTGTAAAGGCAAGCCACTGACTGAGAGGATATATGTGCCACACATACACACATATATATATTCAAAATGACTTCACATCTACAATAGATACAGACCCCTCCATATTAAAAAGAAAATAACAAAAAATTCAAAAATGAAAGAGGCAAAACCTTGATCAGGCACTTCACTAAAAAGGACATCCAAATGAATAATAAGCATATTTAATTTTAGGCTTCAAGCTTCAGTCTGAAGACTTTCATTATTAAAACTCCCTTTATATGCCTCTATACTTTCACTAGAAAGGTTAAAATTCAAGAGACTATCAATTCCAAGTTTTGATGAAACTGTGGAACTACTGGAACTCTCATATTCTACTTGTGGGAGTTAAATTGTCTCGATCTAAGTAAACGGAATGCTTCTGACAAAGCTATCACATGTGTATTCTATGATTCAGCAAGTTCCACAGAATTTGGTATATGTTGTGTGATGTCTAATGCTTATTGCCCCAAATGACATGTAAAAGTATGCTCATAGCAACTTTGTTCATAATAGCTGAAAACTAGAAACAACCCAGAGGTCCATCAATGCTGTAATTGATTTAAAAAGTGGTAATTCATACTGCGAAAGGCTATGAAACAGTGAGATGAATGACTACTCTCTTTGCAACAGAAAGGATGAATCTCACAGAAAAAAAAAAAAAATTGAGCAAAAGTAGCTAAACCTCAAGGAGTGAGAATACTGTAAGTTTTAATGGTCACGAAGATTCCAAACAGGCCAGGCTAAACTATGGTGATAGTAAGTCAGAATAGTGGTTACCTTTGTAGGGAAAGAATATTGTCTGGCAAGGAGAATAAACAGCATTCTACAAGAAATATTTTCTATGTTGATCTCTGGATTTTGATGGGTGTATACATCTGTAAAACATCATCAAGCTGTGCACTTGTGTACTATATAAAATTGTATGCTATACTGCAATAAATAGTAGACACTAGGACTTAAAAATAGCAAACACAGCTCATTTCTCTGTGCCAGGCATTTATTCTCAGCACCGTACACATATTAACTCATTCAATCCTCACAACAATTCTCTTTTACAGTTATGCTCATCCCTGTCTTTTGCCCCTTTCAGGCATAGGGAGAACGCATATCTTGCCAAAGACCCCACAGTTAAGTGAGCCTGGGGCATAAACCGAGGCAAGATTGCCTGAGTCTGGAATTGTAAACACTGTACTATAGCCTACATTATAGAAAGTCACTGGGAGTTATAAATGTGCTAATGTCTATGTGTGACACTTAGGTTTCATGAACACGACTTATGGGTTGTAATCATAAGACACTTTTATTTATGTCACTCAGCCTCTCCATTAATTTTATTCCATAAGGCCCCATTACTTTTTTAGTCATTCTTGAGTAACAAAAAAAAATGTTCATTTCTTTTAAGTTGCATAATAGAGTCTCAATTCAGTAATTAAAATGCCCAATCTCAGGTAAAAATCAGGACTCAAAATTTGATTAAATGGAGGCTTCTTGCCTTCACCCTCATCAGATCCTAGCTGTCTGCTGTGTGTGCAGATGGCCTGGGAGGAGGTCATTCATGGTCCACCATTGTCTTCTTTCCCTACCTGTGTCCCCAGTTTAGTGAAATTGATTGCAAGTTCCATACAGAATTGGAGTAGGAAGGGAAAGACAGGTCATAGTTGGTTGATAATGCTCTGGAAATCTGGAAACCTTGCTCTCTGGACTTGACAGAAGTTGACAACTGGCTCATTCTGTACAATGGCACACTTCCCTGTATGAGTGAGGGGTGAAGTACAGCCCAGAGGCCCTGTGGTAACTTTGTGGAGCCCATGATACAGTACAAATGGGGCCTATAGCATATTTCTCAATATTTAAGGTTATATCAAAAATCAGTTGTTAAATAAAAGGCAGTCCATCATCCTAACTTGTCAAACTTAGAAAACAAGCAACCAAAAAAAGATGTGTCAGACATTATATGATTCAGAAAATTCTTAAAGAGGTTTTAATTTAATTATTCTTGTCAATGGCTGGGGAGGCATTTGATTGGCAATGTTTGTATGAAAAAAAATAAAACAGAAAATTCATCAATTATTATATTTTCCATAATATTTATTGTAGTTAATTAATTCCAATGTAAATATTTATTGTATTTACTTAATTCCAATGCAAATATTATATTGTTTTATTAAAATTTTAACATACTTTGCATTCTATAAGCAGAGTCAACAAACTTTTTCTATAAAGGGCCAGATAGTATATATTTTAGCTTTGAAAGGCATATAGTCTTTCATAGTGACTCAGCTTTGTTATTATAGCACAAAAACAGCTATCAACAAAAAGTAAACCGAGCTGTGTTTTAATAAAACTTTATTTACCAAAACAGTCAGTGGGCCATAGTTTGCCAATCTCTGATCTAACAGATTAAACAATGAAAATGTAATTGTATTCAAAATTTACAAAGTTTTATACATTGTTATTAAGAATGTAATTTAGTAAATGTAAACAATTTTTTACATTTTTCATGTATGTCTTCTAGTGAGTTCTAGTATTCAATATCAACCTAATAGTCAATGCAAAGGATCAGAATTAGATTTCATCCTAGACCTCAGCACATACAAATTTAAGAATAATATAAATTGTTTTATATTGTAAAGTTCCTAGAAACGTGATTTTTGCAAAAACCATACTGATTTGTAGGTACCTCTTGAACAATGAATCAGAACACAAAAAGATACAAGAAAATGGAAATGACATCTCATTATGCAAGTTTCTATTGAATTTATGCTTTCTGAAAGGAATGGTTTGACAGGTTAATTAACTTGTCTTTTCTCCTACCCAAGCTCTTCTGCCGCTCAAGTCCTCCCTGTTCTCTGAAGCATGATCGATCTCTGATGTTGGCAGCAGCAAAACTCACAGACCTTCATGGAAGGCATTTGGATGCAGTTTCCTTTTGTTTTAAGTGTATTGGGCGAGAGATGTGCAGAAGCAGTGCCCTGGAACCTGAACCATGTGCAACAGGAGAGCGAAAGGTTCTAGGCAGGGTGGTCTTGTGCCAGGGCTGAATGGTAGGTCATGAGTCACAGGGAAGGGAACATAGCTATTTACTGATAGACAAAGGACTTGTCATTGGCTCCAAATGCCAACTGTTTCTGTCTAAACTAGTGTTTCCCAAATCTCAAACTGGTCTTATATAAGAAAATCATCTAGGGAACTTAATATATATAGAATCTAACATATTTATATATATGCACAGGAATTGTTTCATCACTGACCACTGCTAAATGATAGGTCTCCAAGTGATGGCTGGGATGCGTGTGCAAGTCTGTCTTCTATACAAAAATCTCCCCAGACAATTACATGGTGAAACTGTGTTGGGGAACCATTGATCTAGACCATGCAAGAAAGGGAACTGATAGATCTTTTAAAATGATGATATTACCCTGCCTTACACAAGATTATTTCTTTAAGGAAAGCTTTGTTACCTTGGTTGTAGTACTGTTTTTGTTATTCAAGGGCTTCTCAGACAAGTTCTAGCATCCAAAACTCCAGCAGCAGTACTGAGAAAGTGATTCTGAGAGTGACATAATAAGATGCACTGACCAGTTACTGAAACAGCGCAGGACACTGTGGTCCTTCCCCGCCATGTCCTCTGCCTGACTTCTGTCTGTAGAAAAACTTTAGTCAAAGAATAAGTTTAATCAGAGAAGTGAGAAATTTCAGAATCAAAGGAAAGTAGTCAAATAGGACAAAATAATAATAATTAGCCATTAAGCAAAGACAAGGACCTTTAGTTCCTCCTCAAGGGCTACAGATAATATTCTGAGCCGTATCCTCTGAGCTGTCTGATAGATACTGGAACCCCCACCAGGTGGAAAAAGTTAAGTACATGATGACCAGACTGTAGCCATGACATATGCTGCCACAATTCTGAGAACTGGCCTCAAAGAAATGAGAACAAACTAACCCTGGAAACTGAAGCTTAACTGTACTTAAAACAATCAAGATGACACTGATCAGACCACCGCATGATCAATTTCAGAGCTGACTGTGCTGTTTCTGCATGTAGCCCCCTCCCTCTGTCTATACACCCCTGAAACTCCCCTTTAAAAGCTCATGCCCACTTATCGTCACTGGGGGAGTTGGCCTTTGGACACAAGTCCACCCTCTTCACAGTTGCCGGCCTCCAGAATAAAGCAAACTTTCCTTTCCACCAACCTTGCCTCTCGAGTATTGGCTTTCGAGCAGCGAGCAGCTGGACCCCACTTTCAGTAACACTACCAAGGCCTTAATTTTTTTTAAGGA
Organism: Phocoena sinus; assembly: GCF_008692025.1. Taxonomy (NCBI): domain Eukaryota; kingdom Metazoa; phylum Chordata; class Mammalia; order Artiodactyla; family Phocoenidae; genus Phocoena; species Phocoena sinus. The sequence goes on along the minus strand of NC_045765.1, from coordinate 133,970,127 downwards.
GCTAAAATACACTGTTGTGAGACTAGACAACTTGAATAGCTACAGGGAACTCATTGGAGCTATTGCTTCTCCCCTTAAAGGAAACCACATGACAATGCTTTGGGCATGATACGACTACTTACAGCTCTGGGATCCATTTACCATGGGAGCCATCTTTGATGTCTTAACAACTAATGAGGCATTGGTTTTGTTTGCCCCCCTGTATTTCCATAGGAGTTTTTTTAAATTTTGGCTTTGTAGTTATCTTCTGAATTCAATGCCATCACTTGTGTATACACTTCTAAAGAGTAGAGACTTTGCCTAATTAATCATTATATTTTTAGTACACAGCACAGTTCCTAATGCATAATAGATGCTCGATAAAAATTCAAACCAGGTAAGTATTTAATAAATAAATAATGTCTCAATGAGAACCAAATTTACTCAGTGCTGCTGATAGAGTTCCTCACACAAGAGGAGGAACAAAGAGATATTTACTTCCCACTGCTTCCAATCTGTTATGTGGAGTAACAGATTGCAAGTTGTACTGGAGAAAGCTCTGCCATTCTAAGAGTTGCCATCACCATTATCTGAATAGAAGACAGAAATCAAGAGCATTTTTATAAGAGGTTTCTTACTCTCCTACATCTTAAACTCCATAAAGAAAATTATTAGGTTGGCATGGAAAATTCTGGAAAATATAAGTTTATAACTTAGTTTTCTATTTTGTTAATACATGTAAACTAATGATTATAGAGTTAAATAATTTTGAAAAGTATACTGGGAAATTTTGAAATGTGGACTATAAACCTATAATCTGTGAGTTTCTTCGTACAGAGGTCATAGCCTTCAGTGGTGACGGGTGATGGTAGGGCAGAAAGGAGAAGGTTCCTGTGAAGACTAATGCTATTGGATCCCATCAATAGCTGCAAATATACTTAAAACTCTGATCTTGAATTACACTAGATTCTCACTGAAAGTTGTTTCAGAACATTCTCTTCTTTGTACTTATTTTCTTCTATCATTAAATTCAGATTTAAAAGCCTCCCTAAGCTCCTTCTCGAGGTACCCCTCGCCCTCTTCACCTCTATCCACTCCACCACTTTCTCTTTCTTCTGTGTTTTACCTGCCATCTGGAACCACTTCCCTGCCTCTCTGGACTTAATTGACTCTTTTCAAATTGCATCTCTAGCCCCCATCTCTCCTGTCCGCCTTATGATTCCTAACCTTACATAAACAATCAACCTCTTCTCCGGAGCCTGGCTGTTTCCCTCTGCTAAAGTTCTTCTTGTCCTAGCCAGCCTTTCCTGCTCTTCTCCACTCAAGTGGCTCTTGGTAATCTCTATGCTGTTGCTTGTTCCTTTTTTAAAGCTATTTAAAGAAGCAACTTCAAATGTCATTGCATTGTTCCAGATACACATGTACATGCATGCAAAGCCACAGAGAAGCATATTTAATTGTGTTGCATCTTACATAATCAGCATGAATCACTGAAGTAAAACCCATTAAGGAAAAATTATTCTCTAAGGAGTTAGAATATTGTGCTTGGGTGACTTCCTCTTGGTTAGGAAGCAGAGCCTGGCTTCCTTGATTCATAATTGGCTTAAAAAGCTCAGAGAGTGCATTTCAGCGTGAGTGGCATTGTAATATGTACAAAGACTTACAGAAATATTCAGAATCAGTAACTCCTCATCAACTCCCCTAAATTAAGATCTGTTTTGGGAACTTTGATTTAAAATATTAAACAAGCAATTAAAAAATAAAAACAAAAGATATTTATAAGTTAAAACAATTCTTAAAATTTATCCCATATAAAAATATCAGCTGAACCAAATTGTTCAATATAAGTATTGAAAGAATACAATGTTTTTATGAAGTTTTAATATGAGAAAAAAATATGTTGGTCAGTGTAAAATTTTAAATGCTGTTATGCTACCTTAATTTAAAATTCATAAATATCTTGAGTATTAAAATATTAATATAGTTTGAAAATATATAATGAGTTTTTACCTATTTTTATCTATTTAGAAAAAATTCTTTAGTCTTCACTTTCAGTTCTTTATTAGTGTGCGAGACCGCTAAAATAGGACATGCAGATGTTCGCTGGAATTTCATATGCATCTCAAAGACACATGGAATTCACTTTTACAAGGTCAGTTCTGACAAGAACATTTCTCATATTTTTGGAAGCTGCCAATAGATGATCAGTACATTCTGACTCAAAATATCATGTCCTTTGCCTCCTCATAGAAACACAAGTTATTTGTAACAAGAACACTAAAAAAGTGCCGTATTTTAATACAATTAAATCTTTAATAGATTTTGCCTTCAGTTTTCCAGTAAAATAAAACAAAATCTTTTCAGGTTCACATTTTAGGTTATTTGTATAGACTTTTTGATGAACAAAACAAAGTCACTGAGAAATATGAGCACTTTCCTGTGAGATTATTAGATTCACTTAACAAATACTTATTGTCAGGCATAAACATTAGTGACCACAGATTTCTAAAACACCTTCCAAGCCTCAAAAGTGCTACAGTCTACCGAGAAAGGGAAATCTGCATGGGTCACAATAAGTAAATCCAAGCAATTGTAAGGTTAATATGCCAAGAGGTGACAACATTCAAAAAGCCAACATATTATTTTAAAGTTCTGGGATAAGTCTCTACTATTAATCAATTTGTGAAGCGTAATATTTACAACAAACCAGTTCATGGTAGCTCTTTAGTGATAGCTCAGTCCATGCCTAGCTGAAATGAGGTACTTAATACATATTCTGAGAAGTGATAGGGTAGTGCTATTTAGGATATATCAGGTTTGTGTTATTTCTTTTTCATGTTCTTATCCAAGATGACACTTTTTGACCTTCAGCTTTGTGGATTACATGAAAGAAAAATATGATTGTATTCGATTGGGTAGCCCTTCATGCACAGATGGGCTACACTCTCACCTGCTGGCATACTAGCTCTGTTTGTAATAGAAATTTCTCCAACTATATATATTTTTTTATACTGGTAGGCTTGTTACAGGATAACACAGAACGCTATCGTCAGCTCTCATCAGGGCAAAGCAGATGTTCCTCAGCCTTGTATAATCCCTACCTGCAGTACACTGGATGCCCCAGACCACAAGACATGCAGTCGAGAGGTCCTAATGTCTGTCACTTGTGCTCTCTCAAAGTGTAGCACCTATTTTTCTTTGTCTGCTTTAGACAGTCACATGAAGGCGAAATAGTGTATGAAAGCCAAATAAAAGAAAGGCAACTAAATTCAGGAGACATGTCTTTTTAACTTCAGAGAAGTCAGCATTTATGCCAGACATTTACTGCCTTGATTTTCATTCAAAATTTACGACAGACTCTTACACAGATAAATGATTGCACTGACAAGACCCTCTGGAACACTAAACCATTATTTATAATTATTGTTCAAGTGTGCTTTTCAAATTGAAGGCCTGCTTGTATCTGCCAAAAAACTATTTTCAAAGAACTTTACTTAATTAATTACACTCATGTTTGTGTAGTAAAGAAATTCTATAGAACATTTAAATTATAAATAAAAATAAGGTGGAAAACAGCTGATAGAAAATGACCATAATTAATTTTGCAAGAGTTGAATAAACTGATATGATACATTTATTCAGGACAAATATTATTTGGTAGATCATGTTTATAACCTTTTCTAATTGTGGAAAAGAAAAACTATTTATTTTTCTAGTTATATAATTGCTACTTTAAATTATTTCTCTTGACTCAATTTCCATGTTAATGTTAAATCAAAAGATACAAACTGTTAGGAAGCCTGAAAGGACAAACTAAAAAAAGGAAAACTAAGTAGGAGATTTAGGAATTTGAGAGTTCTTTATTTTAAAAATTAACTATAAGAATATCAATGCATTTTTATTGGATTATCTCCCATTTTAAAAATAAAAAATTTTCATATTTGATAAATCTTTTGATAAAGTTATAACATAGTGGGCTTGAATGGAATGGATATAATTTGATTTTGATTTGTAATTAACCTATTTTATTATCTGTTGTCAGAAACGTATCTATTTGATGGAACTCAAGTCTTTAGAATAAAATTTTACTTTGTAAACAGATGTGTTAATAAAAATAAGAAATGTACATCTGTCCAGTTGTGTAACTATATGGAACATTAACCAAAGAAAATATCATTTATGCAAATGGGAAATTAATCATATATAATAAATTATTAGTATAACATACAAAATCTTAATTTGATAAGTTATGCTCTAAAATATTCATATTTATATAAATTTTCATACATTTAATTACATTATTAAATTAAACATGCAATTATTTTCCTTTTAAAATAGTTGGATATATTTCATCTTTATTGGGATAGAAACGTAACAACTGATTTTTTCTTTAACTTAAAATATTATTTGAATATAAATTTTAAAATGAGCACAAAAATCTAAAACCATACTAAATCTAATAGCTAAAAAACTAGTCATTGACTCTTTACTATATGATAGAGGTGATCGCCACAAAAGTTGGAGAAATCCACTTCCTAGCCTTATTTTAATTAAATGATTCAGATTAAAATATTTAATTGATAAATGATATAAAGTTAAATGAGGGCTTCTCTAGTGGCGCAGTGGTTGAGAGCCCGCCTGCCCATGCAGGGGACACGGGTTGGTGCCCCGGTCCGGGAAGATCCCACATGCCACGGAGCGACTGGGCCCGTGAGCCATGGCTGCTGAGCCTGTGTGTCCAGAGCCTGTGCTCCGCAACGGAAGAGGCCACAACGGTGAGAGGCCCGCGTACCGCAGAAAAAAAAAAAAAAAAAAGTTAAATGACATAAACCTAACTTCAAATATATTATGAATTTAAGCTTTCTGTAGGTCATTTCATTATGCACTTGTTGTAAAATTTTAAGAGATTTTAATTTCTACCTAGAGAAATGTCTTTAAAAAGGAAAATATAATTTGACTTATTTTTCCTTTAGTAAATTAATGTTAAATTTTATTTTGTAATAAATTATATATATATACAAAATGAAGAACTTTATGAATGTGCTTTCCACTATATAATAATGTCTATAAAGCTGTACATGTAACAAGAAAAAGTGAAGAATTAAGTTAAAGAAACAACTGCTAAATACATCCGTCATTATAGAATAATAAACTTAATTTTGCCCTTATAAATACAAGACAATTTGGTACAACCATTTAAAAAAATTTTTTTTGTCTTAGAGTTGAAGAAAATAACCATTTAAATATATATTTCTACTTTTTTGGTATAAAAAATAATTATATATATGTATGTTTGTTTATGCATGGGGACATGGGTAGTTACCAAGGATTTGAAAATGCTATATTTCTTTGTGCAATTAAAAATATTCTGAACATATTTATTTGTGTAATTAAAAATATTAAATATTTCTGTGTAAACACAGACTGTTTTTTCAAACACTGACACAGAAAGTCAGTATGAGACATTCAATATGCTTTCACTTACCATCTCAGGGCATCACCCTTTATGTGATTTACAATGAACCAGCCAAAATCTGTTGCCACAAGATGGAATTTAAAGAGTTAAATTGAAATTATTACTTGGTTAGATAAAATAAGACCAATTATATTGACTCTCTGGCTTCAAGATATGTGGGAAATCCCAACGGTGGCAAGCATAGAGATGAAAATTACTGACAGAAGACCAAGAAGTATATGACTCGGTGGGTGATGTCACAGTCATTCACAAAGAAATAGCTCATGTTCAGCCATTCAAGAGTCAAAGGGACAAATCATCAGCTTCATGTTAGAAAAGAGAATAGGAAACTCCTTCAGAAAGGACAGACTGCATCAACATGTCTCAGACTCCTCTGATAGTCATGTTACCTAAGCTTGCCGAAACACAGTTAACGAAATAAACTGGGTACTAGATTTTTATTCAGCAAATCAATCAATTGTGCTAAGGAGATACAATAATCCAGAAAAATATTGAAAGGAGCTTGAGCACATAAACTGTCAATAGGAATGGAAAGACATTATGGAAAGACCATGAACATAATTTGGTTTAAGGTGGGAGTATGAGAACACGTGGAGGAATTTGTGTACCATTGACATCTAGTAGATAGAGGCCAAGGGTGTTGCTAAACATCCCACAATGCATGTAACAGACCCCACAACAATTTACCTGGTGCAGAGGTTGTATCGAATAGGTAGTTCATAAATCTGGAATAGAAATTAGTTTGGGAGCATCTCTATGAAAATAAATGGGTTGAGTAGTGTGGTGGCTAGACATGTGAGAGGAGAAAATTATTCATGCCACAAGTAACTGATGAGCACCTTCTCCATATCACACATTGTTCTAGGTTCTGGGAATAAAATATTGAACCAGACAGAAGAGATGCCTGCTATTGGGAAAGTTACTTCCTGTTGGAAAAGACAGACAAATAAAAAAATAAGAAAACAAATAGGTCGGCGGGAAGATGGCGGAAGAGTAAGACGTGGAGATCGCCTTCCTCCTCACGGATACACCAGAAATACATCTACACGTGGAACAACTCCTACAGAACACCTACTGAAGGCTGGAAGAAGACCTCAGAGCTCCCAAAAGGCAAGAAACTCCCCACGTACCTGGGTAGGGCAAAAGAAAAAAGAAAAAACAGAGACAAAAGAATAAGGACGGCACCTGCATCAGAGGGAGGGAGCTGTGAAGGAGGAAAAGTTTCCACACACTAGGAAGCCCCTCCGTGGGCGGAGACTGCGGGAGGCGGAGGGGGGAGCTTCGGGACCGCGGAGTGGTGCACAGCGACGGGTGCGGAGGGCAAAGCGGGGAGATTCCTGCACAGACGATCGGTGCCGACCGGCACTCACCAACCCGAGAGGCTTGCTGCTCACCCACCGGGGCGGGCGGGGCTGCGAGCTGAGGCTCGGGTTTCGGTTTTGGACGGAGCGCAGGGAGAGGACTGGAGTTGGCGGCTTGAGCATAGCCTGAAGGGGTTGGTGTGCCACGACTAGCCGGGAGGGAGTTCAGGGAAAAGCCTGCACCGGCCGAAGAGGCAAGAGACTTTTTCTTCCCTCTTTGTTTCCTGGTGCGCGAGGAGAGGGGTTTAAGAGCGCTGCTTAAAGGAACTCCAGAGACGGGCGCGAGCCGCGGCTAAAAGCGCGAACCCCAGAGACGGGCGCGAGCCGCGGCTGAGGGCGCGAGCCCCCGAGACGGGCGCGAGCCGCGGCGGGAAGCGCGGAGCCCAGAGACTGGCGGGAGACGCTGGGGCTGCTGCTGCCGCCACCAGGGGGGCTGTGTGCGAGCACAGGTCACTCTCCGCGCCCCTCTTCCGCGGAGCCTGTGCAGGCCGCCACGGCCAGGTTCCCGGGATCCAGGGACAACTTCCCCGGGACAACGCACGGCGGGTCTCAGGCCAGTGCTGCGTCACGCCGCCTCTGCCGCCGCAGGCCCGCCCCGCACGCAGTGCCCCGCCTTCCCCCATCCCCCAACCCCCGGCCTGAGTGAGCCGGAGCTCCCGAATCAGCGGCTCCTTTAACCCCGTCCTGTCTGAGCAAAAAAACAGACGCCCTCCAGCGATCTGCGCGCAGGGGCAGGGCCGGGTACAAAGCTGAGCTCCTGTGAGCTGTGAGAGCAGGGAGGAGAGGGGGAGGTCTCTCCCGGCAGCCGCAGAGGCGGCGGATTGAAGCTCCACAATCAACTTGATGTGCCCTGCATTGTGGAATACCTGAATAGACAGGGAGTGATCCCAAATTGAAGAGGGGGAATTTAGGAGCGAGATCTGTGATTTTTTTTCCCTTTTCCTCTTTTTGTGAATGTGTGCGTGTATGCTTCTGTGTGAGATCTTGTCTGTATACTCTTGCTTCCACCATTTGTCCTAGGGCTCTATCCGTCCATGGTTTTGTTTTTTTTTTAAAAAAAAAAAAAAAAAATTTTTTTTAATAATTAATTTTAATTGTAATAACTTTATTGAACTTTACCTTCATTCTTTCTTTCTTTCTTTCCTTCCCTCCTTCCCTCCTTTAGACAGCGAATCACCCCAGGTTGAGGGAGTGGTCTCTGGGAGCAGGATTTATGATTTTTCCCCCTTTGCCTCTCTTTGTGAAGGTGTATGTGTATGCTTCTGTGTAAGATTTTCTCTGTATAGCTTTGCTTCCAACAGTTGTCCTAGGGCTCTATCCGTCCATGGTTTTTTAAAAAAAAATTTTTTTTTTCTTAATAATAAATTTTAATTGTAATAACTTTATTGTACTTTACCTTCGTTCTTTCTTTCTTTCCTTCCTTCCTTCCCTCCTTTAGACAACGAATCACCCCAGGTTGAGGAGGTGGTCTCTGGGAGCAGGATTTATGATTTTTCCCCCTTTGCCTCTCTTTGTGAACGTGTATGTGTATGCTTCTGTGTAAGATTTTCTCTGTATAGCTTTGCTTCCAACATTTGTCCTAGGGCTCTATCCGTCCATGGTTTTTTTTAAAAAAAAAATTTTTTTTTTCTTAATAATTAATTTTAATTGTAATAACTTTATTGTACTTTACCTTCGTTCTTTCTTTCTTTCCTTCCTTCCTTCCCTCCTTTAGACAGCGAATCACCCCAGGTTGAGGAGGTGGTCTCTGGGAGCAGGATTTATGATTTTTCCCCCTTTGCCTCTCTTTGTGAACACGTATGTGTATGCTTCTGTGTAAGATTTTCTCTGTATAGCTTTGTTTCCAACATTTGTCCTAGGGTTCTATCTGTTCTTTTTTTTTTTTTTTCTTTCTAAATATTTTTTAGTACAATAACTATATTATACTTTATTTTATTTTTACTGTATCTTCTTTCTTTCTTTTTTCCTTCTTTCCCTCCTTCCTTCCTCCCTTCCTCCCTCCCTCCCTCCCTCCTTTCTTTCCTTTTTGCTTCTTTCTTCCTTCCTTCCTTTCCTCCTTTCCTCCTTTCCTTTCTTTCCTCAAACTTCTACTAATTCTCTCTACATTTTCTCCTTCTTTCCCTCCTTCCTTCCTCCCTCCCTCCCTCCTTTCTTTCCTTCTTTGCTTCTTTCTTCCTTCCTTCCTTTCCTCCTTTCCTTCTTTCTTTTCTCATACTTCTACTAATTCTCTCTACATTTTCTCCTTCTTTCCCTCCTACCTTCCTTCCTTCCTCCCTCCCTCCCTCCTTTCTTTCCCTCTTCGCTTCTTTCTTCCTTCCTTCCTTTCCTCCTTTCCTTCTCTCTTTCCTCAAACTTCCACTAATTTTCTCTACATTTTCTCCTTCTTTCCCTCCTTCTTTCCTTCCTTCCTCCCTCCCTCCCTCCCTCCCTCCTTTCTTTCCTGCTTTGCTTCTTTCTTCCTTCCTTCCTTTCCTCCTTTCCCTCTTTCTTTCCTCATACTTCTACTAATTCTCTCTACATTTTCTCCTTCTTTCCCTCCTTCCTTCCTTCCTCCCTCCCTCCCTCCTTTCTTTCCTTCTTTGCTTCTTTCTTCCTTCCTTCCTTTCCTCCTTTCCTTCTTTCTTTCCTCATACTTCTAATAATTCTCTCTACTTTTCCTCCCTTTTATTCTGAGCCGTGTGGATGAAAGGCTCTTGGTGCTCCAGCCCAGGAGGCAGGGCTCTGCCTCTGAGGTAGGAGAGCCAACTTCAGGACACTGATCAACAAGAGACCTCCCAGCTCCACATAATATTAAACGGTGGAAATCTCCCAGAGACCTCCATCTTAACACCAGCACCCAGCTTCACTCAACGACCAGCAAGCCACAGTGCTGGACAACCTATGCCAAACAACTAGCAAAACAGGAACACAACCCCACCCATTAGCAGAGAGGCTGCCGAAAATCATAACAAGGCCACAGACACCCCAAAACACACCACCAGACGTGAACCTGCCCACTAGAGAGACAAGATCCAGCCTCATCCAGCACAACACAGGCACTAGTCCCCTCCACCAGGAAGCCTACACAACCTGCTGAAACAACCTTAGCCACTGGAGACAGACATCAAAAACAACGGGAACTACGAACGTGCAGCCTGCAAAAAGGAGACCCCAAACACAGTAAGATAAGCAAAATGAGAAGACAGAAAAACACACAGCAAATGAAGGAGCAAGATAAAAACCCACCAGACCTAACAAATGAAGAGGAAATAGGCAATCTACCTGAAAAAGAATTCAGAATAATGATAGTAAGGATGATCCGAAATCTTGGAAGTAGAATGGACAAAATGCAAGAAACAGTTAACAAGGACCTACAAGAACTAAAGATGAAACAGGCAATGATGAACAACGCAATAAATGAAATTAAAAGTACTCTAGATAGGATCAATAGCAGAATAACTGAGGCAGAAGAACGGATAAGTGACCTGGAAGATAAAGTAGTGGAAATAACTACTGCAGAGCAGAATAAAGAAAAAAGAATGAAAAGAACTGAGGACAGTCTCAGAGAGCTCTGGGACAACATTAAACGCACCAACATTCGAATTATAGGGGTTCCAGAAGAAGAAGAAAAAAAGAAAGGGACTGAGAAAATATTTGAAGAGATTATAGTTGAAAACTTCCCTAATATGGGAAAGGAAATAGTTAATCAAGTCCAGGAAGCACAGAGAGTCCCATACAGGATAAATACAAGGAGAAATACGCCAAAACACATATTAATCAAACTATCAAAAATTAAATACAAAGAAAGCATATTAAAAGCAGCAAGGGAAAAACAACAAATAACACACAAGGGAATCCCCATAAGGTTAACAGCTGATCTCTCAGCAGAAACCCTACAAGCCAGAAGGGAGTGGCAGGACATACTGAAAGTGATGAAGGAGAAAAACCTGCAACCAAGACTACTCTACCCAGCAAGGATCTCATTCAGATTTGATGGAGAAATTAAAACCTTTACAGACAAGCAAAAGCTGAGAGAGTTCAGCACCACCAAACCAGCTTTACAACAAATGCTAAAGGAACTTCTCTAGATAAGAAATGCAAAAGAAGGAAACAACCTATAATAACGAACCCAAAACAATATAGAAAATGGGAATAGGAACATACATATCGATAATTACCTTAAATGTAAATGGACTAAATGCTCCCACCAAAAGACACAGATTGGCTGAATGGATACAAAAACAAGATCCTTATATATGCTGTCTACAAGAGACCCACCTCAGACCTAGAGACACATACAGACTGAAAGTAAGGGGATGGAAAAAGATATTCCATGCAAATGGAAACCAAAAGAAAGCTGGAGTAGCAATTCTCATATCAGACAAAATAGACTTTAAAATAAGGACTATTAAAAGGGATAAAGAAGGACACTACATAATGATCAAGGGATCAATCCAAGAAGAAGATATAACAATTTTAAATATTTATGCACCCAACATAGGAGCACCTCAATACGTAAGGCAAATACTAACAGCCATAAAAGGGGAAATTGACAGTAACACATTCATAGTAGGGGACTTTAACACCCCACTTTCACCCATGGACAGATCATCCAAAATGAAAATAAATAAGGAAACACGAGCTTTAAATGATACATTAAACAAGATGGACTTAATTGATATTTATAGGACACTCCATCCAAAAACAACAGAATACACATTTTTCTCAAGTGCTCATGGAACATTCTCCAGGAAAGATCATATCTTGGGTCACAAATCAACCTTGGTAAATTTAAGAAAATTGAAATTGTATCAAGTATCTTTTCTGACCACAACGCCATGAGACTAGATATCAATTACAGGAAAAGATCTGTAAAATATACAAACACATGGAGGCTAAACAATACACTACTTAATAATGAAGTGATCACTGAAGAAATCAAAGAGGAAATAAAAAAATACCTAGAAACAAATGACAATGGAGACACAACGACCCAAAACCTATGGGATGCAGCAAAAGCAGTTCTAAGGGGGAAGTTTATAGCAATACAAGCCCACCTTAAGAAGCAGGAAACATCTCGAATAAACAACCTAACCTTGCACCTCAAGCAATTAGAGAAAGAAGAACAAAAAAGCCCCAAAGCTAGCAGAAGGAAAGAAATCATAAAAATCAGATCAGAAATAAATGAAAAAGAAACGAAGGAAACGATAGCAAAGATCAATAAAACTAAAAGCTGGTTCTTTAAGAAGATAAACAAAATAGATAAACCACTAGCCAGACTCATCAAGAAAAAAAGGGAGAAGACTCAAATCAATAGAATTAGAAATGAGAAAGGAGAAATAACAACTGACACTGCAGAAATAAAAAAAATCATGAGAGATTACTACAAGCAACTCTATGCCAATAAAATGGACAATCTGGAAGAAATGGACAAATTCTTAGAAATGCACAACCTGCCAAGACTGAATCAGGAAGAAATAGAAAATATGAACAGACCAATCACAAGCACTGAAATTGAAACTGTGATTAAAAATCTTCCAACAAACAAAAGCCCAGGACCAGATGGCTTCACAGGTGAATTCTATCAAACGTTTAGAGAAGAGCTAACACCTATCCTTCTCAAACTCTTCCAAAATATAGCAGAGGGAGGAACACTCCCAAATTCCTTCTACGAGGCCACCATCACCTTGATACCAAAACCAGACAAGGATGTCACAAAGAAAGAAAACTACAGGCCAATATCACTGATGAACATAGATGCAAAAATCCTCAACAAAATACTAGCAAACAGAATCCAACAGCACATTAAAAGGATCATACACCATGATCAAGTGGGGTTTATTCCAGGAATGCAAGGATTCTTCAATATACGCAAATCTATCAGTGTGATACACCATATTAACAAATTGAAGGAGAAAAACCATATGATCATCTCAATAGATGCAGAGAAAGCTTTCGACAAAATTCAACACCCATTTATGATAAAAACCCTCCAGAAAGTAGGCATAGAGGGAACTTTCCTCAACATAATAAAGGCCATATATGACAAGCCCACAGCAAACATCATCCTCAATGGTGAAAAACTGAAAGCATTTCCACTAAGATCAGGAACAAGACAAGGTTGCCCACTCTCACCACTCTTATTCAACATAGTTTTGGAAGTTTTAGCCACAGCAATCAGAGAAGAAAAGGAAATAAAAGGAATCCACATCGGAAAAGAAGAAGTAAAGCTGTCACTGTTTGCAGATGACATGATACTATACATAGAGAATCCTAAAGATGCTACCAGAAAACTACTAGAGCTAATCAATGAATTTGGTAAAGTAGCAGGATACAAAATTAATGCACAGAAATCTCTGGCATTCCTATATACTAATGATGAAAAATCTGAAAGTGAAATCAAGAAAACACTCCCATTTACCATTGCAACAAAAAGAATAAAATATCTAGGAATAAACCTACCTAAGGATACGAAAGACCTGTATGCAGAAAATTATAAGACACTGATGAAAGAAATTAAAGATGATACAAATAGATGGAGAGATATACCATGTTCTTGGATGGGAAGAATCAACATTGTGAAAATGACTCTACTACCCAAAGCAATCTACAGATTCAATGCAATCCCTATCAAACTACCACTGGCATTTTTCACAGAACTAGAACAAAAAATTTCGCAATTTGTATGGAAACACAAAAGACCCCGAATAGCCAAAGCAATCTTGAGAACGAATAAAGGAGCTGGAGGAATCAGGCTCCCTGACTTCAGACTATACTACAAAGCAACAGTAATCAAGACAGTATGGTACTGGCACAAAAACAGAAAGATAGATCAGTGGAACAGGATAGAAAGCCCAGAGATAAACCCACGCACATATGGACACCTTATCTTTGATAAAGGAGGCAGGAATGTACAGTGGAGAAAGGACAGCCTCTTCAATAAATGGTGCTGGGAAAACTGGACAGGTACATGTAAAAGTATGAGATTAGATCACTCCCTAACACCATACACAAAAATAAGCTCAAAATGGATTAAAGACCTAAATGTAAGGCCAGAAACTATCAAACTCTTAGAGGAAAACATAGGAAGAACACTCTATGACATAAATCACAGCAAGATCCTTTCTGACCCACCTCCTAGAGTAATGGAAATAAAAACAAAAATAAACAAATGGGACCTAATGAAACTTCAAAGCTTTTGCACAGCAAAGGAAACCATAACCAAGACCAAAAGACAACCCTCAGAATGGGAGAAAACATTTGCAAATGAAGCAACTGACAAAGGATTAATCTCCAAAATTTACAAGCAGCTCATGCAGCTCAATAACAAAAAAACAAACAACCCCATCCAAAAATGGGCAGAAGACCTAAACAGACATTTCTCCAAAGAAGATATACAGAATGCCAACAAACACATGAAAGAATGCTCAACATCATTAATCATTAGAGAAATGCAAATCAAAACTACAATGAGATATCATCTCACACCAGTCAGAATGGCCATCATCAAAAAATCTAGAAACAATAAATGCTGGAGAGGGTGTGGAGAAAAGGGGACACTCTTGCACTGCTGGTGGGAATGTGAATTGGTTCAGCCACTATGGAGAACAGTATGGAGGTTCCTCAAAAAAACTACAAATAGAATTACCATATGACCCAGCAATCCCACTACTGGGCATATACCCTGAGAAAACCAAAATTCAAAAAGAGTCATGTACCAAAATGTTCATTGCAGCTCTATTTACAATAGCCCGGAGATGGAAAGAACCTAAGCGCCCATCATCGGACGAATGGATAAAGAAGATGTGGCACATATACACAATGGAATATTACTCAGCCTTAAAAAGAAATGAAATTGAGTTATTTGTAATGAGATGGATAGACCTAGAGTCTGTCATACAGAGTGAAGTAGGTCAGAAAGACAAAGACAAGTACCGTATGCTAACACATATATATGGAATTTAAGGGGAAAAAATGTCATGAAGAACCTAGGGATAAGACAGGAATGGAGGCGCAGACCTACTGGAGAACGGACTTGAGGATATGGGGAGGGGGAAGGGTGAGTTTTGACAGGGCGAGAAAGAGTCATGGACATATACACACTAACAAACGTAGTAAGGTTGATAGCTAGGGGGAAGCAGCCGCAAGGCACAGGGATATTAGCTCGGGGCTTTGGGACAGCCTGGAGGGGTGGGAGGGGGGAGAGTGGGAGGGAGGGAGACGCAAGAGGGAAGACACATGGGAGCACATGTATATGTATAGCTGATTCACTTTGTTATAAATCAGAAACTAACACACTATTGTAAAGCAATTATACCCCAATAAAGATGTTAAAAAAAAAAAAAAAAAGAAAACAAATAATATCAGATTGTTATAAAAGATATGAATACAATGCAAGCAGGTTAATGTGATGGCAAATGACCATGTGGGAGGGATTAACTTAAAATGGGGGATTAAAGCAGACCCTTGATCTGATGAAGATGCTTCAAGTGAGACCTAAATATTAGAAAGTCTCATCCAAAGTCAGGATCAATTAAAATGCCAAGTTTGTTTTGGCTACACAATTTGGAACTTAGTATATAGGTCAAGGTTGCAGATAAAATTCATAAGTATTTGCAGAATTAGCAAAACTGGCAAATGAAAAAATCCACAAGTTTTATTTTGTGCCTAGAAGAATACACAGCAAAGCAGTAAAAATCCAGAGCAATAGAGTAATTCTATGTGCATTCAAATAATCTGATAAACAATCTTCAAACTTTGTCCAAAAAACATAATTTTGGTTTGGGGGAATTAAGCCTGGGAAATCTCAGCAATACAGAAAGATACTTGATTGGCAGTTGTTATCAAAAGCGTTTCCTTTGTGGAAGTCAATCATTACCAGCATTTAATTGTCTACCTGAACTTGTATATACATTCGGTTAAATATTATGGATATAATTAAAATGGAAAGACCGATTTATAAAATGATTCCAAGTTAACACTTGGTACTATGAGAATATAATTTTAAAATCTATAGTATATAAAGGAATGTCAAGACATAGAATTTAGAATCTATTGTAGGCTTTTGACTTTCGATGTTTTTAGATGTTTGTTTTACAACAGTGCATTGCCCAGGAGTCATTACTGACTGAGCTACATTTTTCTGAAAGTTCATGGATCTATCAAGGATTGTTCTGATATAAACTATTAAGTAGATCTCATGCCATTTCCATCAAATGTCTTTTTCTTAAACCTCAGCATCAATGGTTATTTTCTGCTATTGTTTTCAGAACTATTTTGATTTATGCAGAATGTTATAATAATAATAATAATTGATCTTCAATACGTTATTTACAATGTTTTCATAAGGAATTTAGTCCTCTAGTTCAGAACCTTTTTCCTAAATTACTTGCAATAAAATAATTTTGCTAATCAAACAATGAAGAATCAGTAAATTAAATTACTTTTATCTGAGAGGAACAAACCTGTATTATAAGGGCCATATAAAATGTATGGTTTTCAGATATTAGATTACAAAGTCCTGATAATCATCATTCTTCACTTTATCTGCAGAGCACTAATGATTTGTTGTACTATGGTACAAATCACATGGCAGTTTGTTTTTTCTAATGATAAAATTATAGACTAATATAAAATAAGACGAATAATCAACCCCTGGATCACTAGGAATGGTTGCTAACTAGCTGTAATTAGCAATGTAAATGCTAAAGGTTAATCTGTTATCTATTGATTTAGGATGACACATTTCCATAATGTGGGCAAGTTGAGGTCACACCAAGAGAGCTATAGTGGCAGTAAGACTTCTCAGTGTTAAATCCCCTAAAGTAAGCTAGAATTATCAGCCAGTAATATCACCAGATAAAAACCTATGGAAACAGATAAAGGTGTCAAATCAACACAATGTTCAAATGATCTAAGACAGGGTCCACCGGGGAAAGAATTAACATAGTTTCTGATTAGTTTGTTCTCAATAAAGCCCATTTCTGTATAATTTAACAACTTTTCTTATGAATGCCAAAATTGGCTTTAGTGCAGATTTCATATCAACTTTATTCTCTTTGGAATTTATATTTGTCACTAATGGATAGAGACTGAGGGAAAAGATGCAGTTTCTATGCATCTATGCATAGAATGCATAGTTTCTATGCATTCTATGTTTAAATACATTAAACAAATTATTTTAATAATATTGGTCCAGTAAATAAATGTCATTAATCTGCTAAAATAATTATATGTATATCATTTAAAATCACATTTGTATTTCAGAATAATAGCACTCAAATTACCCAGATAAGTTATCAAGTTAGTGCATTAAGAGTTCTTAACAGGCTTTCTCTAAAGATTAAACTTAAAACTGTATATACATATTAAAAATATATATGTATAGCCCTAACATATTTAATATTTATTTTTATAAAAATTCAATACTTTATTTATGAAAACATTTTAAATTATTTTGAATAATTTTATGCTTTTACCACATTTAGTATTGAAAAAATAATTCCAACACTTTTGCAATAATTAGCTTTATTTTCACCAGTCATACATATAACCATAGATATTTACACATTTTGTGTGTGTTTTCTCATGTGGTGTCTTTGTGTAAATTGTATGAAAGAAGGCTCATTGGGTCCTTGCATGATATCTGCTGCATCCTTGAATAATATTAACATATTGAGAAGACTGCTTTTTATCCCATCAAAGAGACAACTGGCCCTTATAACAATACTTCTAATTTTAAAATTAATTGTCATTTCTTTCTAACTGTCTGAAGAGAAATTTCTATATGCAGTAAGTACTCAATAGATAACTTGCGTGAAAGCATGAAATGCTTCTAAGTCAATGATAAATCACCATGATAGAATATTATTTGGTAATAGAAGGAACGAAGTACTTATACATGTTTCAATGTGGATGAACATCAAAACATTATGATAAGTGAAAGAAGCCAGTCACAAAAGACCACATGGTATATAATTCCATTTATATGAAATTTCTGGAACAAGCAAATCAAAGAGACAGAAAGTATGTTAGTGGTTGTCAGAGACTAGGAGAAAGTAGGTAGGGAGTGACTGCTAATAGATATGGGGTGTTGGGGGGTGATTAAATGTCCTAAAATTAGGCGGTGATGTTGCACAACTCTGTGAGTATACTAAAAAACACTGAATTGTACACTTTGAAAGGGTGAATTTTTTGACAGGTAAATTATATCTCAATAAAGCTGTTATTTAAAAATAATTTTAAAATCAACAATATCTTTTGGTCTTAATCTATATTGATAATGATATATACTAAGGCATTTTTTATAGTTTCTATTAATGCTGTGTTAGAGTTGTTTTCTCCAGTGAATGAATTTTGAGTGATTCATTTAATTCTCTATTAGCTTGAAAATAATCTTTTTAAAATTAAGGACTGATAAACAAATGTGCACAACTAAGTAAGTCTGTAGTTGTGTGAAGTGATATAATGAATTTTATATTCATGAGTATAGAATGTTTATTGATTCTAAACATTGATTGATTCAAAAAATTGAGTGCTTAGATGTTTTACCCAGTTTAAAAAAATTTATTTATTTATTTTTGGCTGTGTTGGGTCTTCGTTTCTGTGCAAGGGCTTTCTCTAGTTGTGGCAAGCGGGGGCCACTCTTCATCGCAGTGCGCGGGCCTCTCACTATTGCGGCCTCTCCTGTTGCGGGGCACAGGCTCCAGACGCGCAGGCTCAGTAGTTGTGGCTCACGAGCCTAGTTGCTCCGCGTCATGTGGGATCTTCTCAGACCAGGGCTCAAATGCGTGTCCCCTGCATTGGCAGGCAGATTCTCAACCACTGTGCCCTACCCACTTTTTAATTAGGTTGTTTGTTTCCCTATTGTGAGTTTTAAGAGTTCTTTGTATATTTTGGATAGAATACCTTTATCAGATATGTGCTTTGCAAATTTTTCTCCCAGTCTGGAGCTTGCATTTTCATTCTTTTAACAGTGTCTTTCACAAAGCAGAAATGTTTAATTTTAATGAAGCCTGACTTACAATTTTTTCATGGAGCACACATTTCTGGTGTCAGAACAAATATCTCACTAAAGAAGACATACAGCTGGCAAATAAACATATGAAAAGATAGTTAACATCATCTGTGATTAGGGAATTGCAAAATAAAACAACAAGAGAGGGCTTCCCTGGTGGCGCAGTGGTTGAGAGTCCGCCTGCCGATGCAGGGGACACGGGTTCGTGCCCCGGTCCAGGAAGATCCCACATGCCGTGAAGCAGCTGGGCCTGTGAGCCATGGCCACTGAGCCTGCATGTCCGGAGTCTGTGCTCCGCAATGGGAGAGGCCACAACAGTGAGAGGCCCGCGTACCACAAAACAAAACAAAAACAAAAACAAAAACAAGAGATACCACTACATACTTATGAGAATGACTAAAATTCCAAACATCCAAACACTGACAACACCAAATGCTGGTGAGGATGTGGAGCAAAAAAAAAGCCTCATTCACAGTTCATGGGAGTGCAGAAGGGTACAGACTGTGAAAAGAATCCTGTCAGTTTCTTAACAAAGCTAAACGCAGTCTACCACACTATCCAGCAATTGCCAAAGGAGTAACTCCAAAGGACTTGAAAATTTATGTCCATACAAAAACCTGCACACAAATGTTTGTAACAGCTTTATTCATGACAAAATCAGAAGGAAGCAGGATGGCCTTCAATGTGTGAATGTATAAAATATTGTGGTACATCCAAAAAATGGCAAATTACTGGGCAATAGAAATAAATGAGCTATCAAGCCACAAGAAGACATGGAAGAACCTTAATGCTATTCTTATTGCTCTTTGAAATAAACTAGCCTGAAGAGACTAGATACTCTATGGTTTCAAATATATGACATCTTGGAAAAGGCAAACTATAGAGACAATAAAAAGGTCAGTAGAGGGGGGACCTTCAAGATGGCAGAGGAGTAAGTTGTGGAGATCACCTTCCTCCCTACAAATACATCAAAAATACATCTACACGTGGAACAACTCCTACAGAGCACCTACTGAATGCTGGCAGAAGACCTCAGACTTCCCAAAAGGCAAGAAATTCCCCACGTACCTGGGTAGGGTAAAAGAAATAAGAAAAAAACAGAGACAAAAGAATAGGGACGGGACCTGCACCTCTGGGAGGGACCTGTGAAGGAGGAAAAGTTTGCACACACTAGGAAGCCCCTTCATGGGTGAAGACGGGGGTGCGGGGGGAAGCTTCAGAGCCATGGAGGAGAGCACAGCAACAGCAGTGCAGAGGGCAAAGCGGAGAGATTCCCACACAGAGCATCACTGCTGACCAGCACTCACCAGCCTAAGAGGCTTGCCTGCTCACTTGCTGGGGCGGGCGGGGCTGGGAGCTGAGGCTCAAGCTTCAGAGGTCGGATCCCAGGGAGAGGACCGGGGTTGGCTGCGTGAACACAGCCTGAAGGGGGCTAGTGTGCCACAGCTAGCCGGGAGGGAGTCCGGGAAAAACTCTGGACCTGCCTAAGAGTCAAGAGCCCATTTTTTTGGGGTGCGCGAGGAGAGGGGATTCCTTCTCTGTCTGCCCACAGAAGGCAGAGGACCACCTAAACGAGCTCCAAAGACGGGCAAAAGCTGCAGCTATCAGCGCAGAAACCAGAGACGGGCATGAAATGCGAAGTCTGCTGCTGCAGCCACCAAGAAGCCTGTGTGCAAGCACAGGTCACTCTCCACACCTCCCCTCCCAGGAGGCTGTGCAACCTGCTGCTGCCAGGGTCCCATGATCCAGGGACAACTCCACCGGGAGAACACACAGTGCACTTCAGGCTGGTGCAACATCACGTTGGCCTCTGCCGCCACAGGCTTGCCCCACATTC
This sequence comes from Phocoena sinus, assembly GCF_008692025.1. Classification (NCBI taxonomy): domain Eukaryota; kingdom Metazoa; phylum Chordata; class Mammalia; order Artiodactyla; family Phocoenidae; genus Phocoena; species Phocoena sinus. The sequence continues at coordinate 133,949,479 of NC_045765.1, read as the reverse complement.
TGTACCCCTCCCTCCCCCCAGCCTGAGTGAGCCAGAGCCACCTAATCAGCTGCTACTTTAACCCCATCCTGTCTGGGCAGGGAACAGATGCCCTCAGGTGACCTACACGCAGTTGTAGGGCCAAATCAAAGCTGAACCCCAGGAGCTGTGTGAACAAAGAAGAGAAAGGGAAATTTCTCCCAGCAGCCTCAGGAGCGGCAGATTAAATCTCCACAATCAACTTGATGTACCCTGCATCTGTGGAAAACCTGAATAGACAATGAATCATTACAAAATTGAGGCAGTGGACTTTGGGGGCAACTGTAGACTTGGGGTTTGCTTTCTGCATCTAATTTGTTTCTGGTTTTAGGTTTATCTTAGTTTACTATTTACAGTTTATTATCGTTGGTACATTTGTTTATTGATTTGGTTGCTCTCTTCCTTTTTTTTAATATATATATTTTCTTGCTTTTTCTCTTTTTGTGAGTGTGTATGTGTATGCTTCTTCCTGTGATTTTGTCTGTATAGCTTGGCTTTTATCATTTGTCCTAGGGTTCTGTCGTTCCGCTATTTTTTTTTTTTTTGGATACTTTTTCACACTTGTTATCATTGGTCATTTGTTTTACGGTTTCATTGCTCTCTTCTTTCTTTCTTTTTTTATTATTACTTTTTTATTTTTAATATATTTTTTTATTTTTTCATTTCAATAACTTTATTTTATTACTTAAAAAAATTTTTTTTTTCTTTCTTTCTTTATTTTTCTCCCTTTTATTCTGAGCCATGTGGCTGACAGGGTCTTGGTGCCCCGGCTGTGTGTCAGGCCTGAGCCTCTGAGGTGGGAAAGCCGAGTTCAGGACATTGGTCCACCAGAGACCTCCTGGCTCCATGTAATGTCAAACGGCAAAAGCTCTCCCAGAGATCTTCATCTCAACAATAAGATCCAGCTCCACTCAACAACCAGCAAGCTATACTGCTGGACATCCTATGCCAAACAACTAGCAAGACAGGAACACAATCCCACCCATGAGTAGAGAGGCTGCCTAAAATCATAGTAAGTTCACAGACATGCCAAAACACACCAACAGATGTGGTCCTGCCCACAAGAAAGATAAGATCCAGCCTCATCCATCAGAACACAGGCACCAGTCCCCTCCACCTGAAAGCCTACAAAACTCACTGAGACAACCATACACACTGGAGGCAGATGCCAAAAATAATGGAAGTATGAACCTGCAGCCTGTGAAAAGCACACCCCAAATGCAGTAAGTTAAGCAAAATGAGAAGTCAGAGAAATATGCAGCAGATGAAGGGGCAAGGTAAAAACCCACCACACCAAGCAAATGAAGAGGAAATAGGCAGTCTACTTAAAAAAGGACTTAGAGTAATGATAGAAAAGATGATCCAAAATCTTGGAAATAGAATGGAGAAAATACAAGAAATGTTTAACTAAGATGTGGAAGAACTAAAGAGCAAACAAACAATGATGAACAACACAATAAATTACATTAAAAATTCTCTAGAAGGAATCGATAGCAGAATAACTGAGGCAGAAGAATGGTATAGTGACATGGAAGATAAAATAGTGGAAATAACTACCACAGAGCAAAATAAAGAAAAGTGAATGAAAAGAATTGAGGACAGTCCCAGAGACCTCTGGGACAACATTAAATGGAATAATATTATAATTATAGGGGTCCCAGAAGAAGAAGAGGAAAAAAAAAAAGGGACTGAGAAAATATTTGAAGAGATTATAGGGGAAAACTTCCCTAATATGGAAAAGGAAATAGTCAATCAAGCCAGGAAGTGCAGAGAGTCCCACACAGGATAAAACCAAGGAGAACCCGGCCAAGACACATAGTAATCAAACTATCAAAAATTAAATACAAAGAAAAAATATTAAAAGCAGCAAAGGAAAAGTAACAAATAACATACAAGGGAATCCCCAAAAGGTTAACAGCTGATCTTTCAGCAGAAACTCTGCAAGCCAGAACATAGTGGAAGGACATATTTAAAGTAATGAAAGGGAAAAACCTACAACCAAGATTACTCTACCCAGCAAGGATCTCATTCAGATTCGACAGAGAAATTAAAACCTTTACAGACAAGCAAAAGCTAGGAAAATTCAGCACCACCAAACCAGCACCACCAAACCAACAAAGGCTGAAGGAACTTCTCTAGGCAAGAAACACAAGAGAAAGAAAAGGCCTACAATAAAAAACCCAAAACAATTAAGAAAATGGTAATAGGAACATACATATTGATAACTGTCTTAAATGTAAATGGATTAAATGCTCCAACCAAAAGACATAGACTGGCTGAATGGATACAAAAACAAGATCCATATATATGATGCCTACAGGAGACCCACTTCACACCTAGGGACACATACAGACTGAAAGTAAGGGGATGGAAAATATATTCCATTCAAATGGAACTCAGAAGAAAACTGGAGTAGCAATTCTCATATCAGACAAAATAGACTTTAAAACAAAGACTATTACAGGAGACAAAGAAGGACACTACATAATGTTCAATGGATCAATCCAAGAAGAAGATATAACAATTGTAAATATGGTGCTCCAACATAGGAGCACCTGAATACATAAGGCAAATGCTAACAGCTATAAAAGGGGAAATTGACAGTAACACAATCATAGTAGGAGACTTTAACACCCCACTTTCACAAATGGATAGATCATCCAAAATGAAAATAAATAAGGAAAGACAAGCTTTAAATGAGACATTAAACAAGATGGACTTAATTGATATTTATTGGCCATTCCATCCAAACACAACAGAACAGTTTCTTGTCAAGTGCTCATGGAACATTCTCCAGGAGAGATCATATCTTGGGTCACAAATCAAGCCTCAGTAAATTTAAAAAAATGGAAATCGTATCAAGTATCTTTTCTAACCATAATGCTATGAGACTAGATATCAATTACATGAAAATATCTGTAAAAAATACAAACATATGGAGGCTAAACAATACACTACTTAATAACCAAGAGATCACTGAAGATATCAAAGAGGAAACCAAAAAATACCTAGAAACAAATGACAATGAAATCACGACAACCCAAAACCTATGGGATGCAGCAAAAGCAGTTCTAAGAGGGAAGTCTATTGCAATGAAATCCTACCTCAAGAAACAAGAAACATCTCAAATAACCTAAACTTACACCTAATGTAATCAGAGAAAGTAAAACAAAAACACCCTAAACTTAGCAGAAGGAAAGAAATCATAAGTATCAGATCAGAAATAAATGAAAAAGAGATGAAGAAAACAATAACAAGGATCAATAAAACTAAAAGCTGGTCCTAGGAGAAGATAAACAAAATTGATAAACCATTAGCCAGATTCATCAAGAACAAAAGGGAGAAGACTCAAATCAATAGAATTAGAAATAAAAAAGAAGTAACAACTGACACTGCAGAAATACAAAGGATCATGAGAGATTACTACAAGCAACTATATGCCAGTAAAATGGACAATCTGGAAGAAATGGACAAATTCTTACAAAAGCAGAACCTTCCCAGACTGAACCAGGAAGAAATAAAAAATATAAACAGACCAATCACAAGCACTAAAATTGAGACTGTGATTAAAAATCTTCCAACAAACAAAAGCCCAGGACCAGATGGCTTCACAGGCGAATTCTATCAAGCATTTAGAGAAGACTTAACACCTCTCCTTCTCAAACTCTTCCAAAATATAGCAGAGGGAGGAACACTCCCAAACTCATTCTACAAGGCAACCATCACCCTGATGCCAAAACCAGACAGATGTCAGAAAAAAAAAGAAAACTACAGGCCAATCTCAGCAATGAACAGAGATGCAAATATCCTCAACAAAATACTAGCAAACAGAATCCAACAGCACATTAAAAGGATCATACACCATGATCAAGTGGGGTTTATCCCAGGAATGCAAGGATTCTTCAATATATGCAAATCAATCAATGTGATACACCATATTAACAAATTGAAGGAGGAAAAACATATGATCATCTCAATAGATGCAGAGAAAGCTTTTGACAAAATTCAACACCTATTTATGATAAAAACCCTCCAGAAAGTAGGCACAAAGAGAACTTACCTCAGCATAATAAAGCCCATATATGACAAACCCACAGCCAACATCATTCTCAATGGAGAAAAACTGAAACCATTTCACTAAGATCAGGAACAAAACAAGGTTGTCCATTCTCACCACTATTATTCAACATAGTTTTGGAAGTTTTAGCCACAGCAATCAGAGACGAAAAAGAAATAAAAGGAATCCAAATTGAAAAAGAAGTAAAACTGTCACTGTTTGCAGATACCATGATACTATACATAGAGAATCCTGAAGATGCTACCAGAAAACTACTAGAGCTAATCAATGAATTTGGTAAAGTAGCAGGATACAAAATTAATGCACAGAAATCTCTTGCATTCCTATTCTCGAATGATGAAAAATCTGAAAGAGAAATTAAGGAAACACTTCCATTTACCATTGTAATAAAAAGAATAAATAACCTAGGAATAAACCTATCTAAGGAGACAAAAGACCTGTATGCAGAAAAATATAAGACACTGATGAAAGAAATTAAAGATGCTACAAACAGATGGGGAGACAAACCATGTTCTTGGATTGAAAGAATCAACATTGTGAAAATGACTATACTACCCAAAGCAGCCTACAGATTCCATGCAATCCCTATCAAACTACCAATGGCATTTTTCACAGAACTAGAACAAAAAAAATCAAAATTTGTATGGAAACACAAAAGACCCCGAATAGCCAAAGCAATCTTGAGGATGAAAAATGGAGTTGGAGGAATCAGGCTCCCAGACTTCAGACCAAACTACAAAGCTACAGTAATCAAGACAGTATGGTACTGGCACAAAAACAGAAATATGAATTAATGGAACAGGATAGAAAGCCCAGAGATAAACCCACACACATATGGTCACCTTATCTTTGAGAAAGGAGGCAAGAATATACAATGGAGAAGAGACAGCCTCTTCAGTAAATGGTGCTGGGAAAACTGGACAGCTACATGTAAAAGAATGAAATTAGAACACTCCCTAACACCATACACAAAATGGATTAAAGACCTAAATGTAAGACCAGACAATATAAAACTCTTAGAGGAAAACCTAAGCAGAACACTCTATGACATTAATCACAGCAAGATCCTTTTTGACCCACCTCCTAGAGAAATGGAAATGAAAACAAAAATAAACAAATCAGACCTAATGAAACTTAAAAGCTTTTGCACAGCAAAGGAAACCATAAACAGGACAAAAAGACAACCCTCAGAATGGGAGAAAATATTTGCAAATGAAGCAACTGACAAAGGATTAATCTCCAAAATATACAAGCAGCTCATGTAGCTCAATATCAAAAACACAAACAACCCAATCCAAAAATGGGCAGAAGACCTAAATAGACATTTCTCCAAAGAAGATACACAGGTTGCAAACAAACACATGAAAGGATGCTCAATATCACTAATCATTAGAGAAATGGAAAGCAAAACTACAATGAGGTATCACCACACACCAGTCAGAATGGCCAACATCAAAAAATGTACAAACAATAAATGCTGGAGAGGGTGTGGAGGTAAGGGAACCTTCTTGCCCTGATGGTGGGAATGTAATTTGATACAGCCACTATGGAAAACAGTATGGAGGTTCCTTAAAAAACTAAAAATAGAATTACCATATGACCCAGCAATTCCACTATCGGGCATATACCCTGAGAAAACCATAATTCAAAAAGAGATATGTACCACAATGTTCATTGCAGCACTATTTACAATAGCCAGGACATGGAAGCAACCTATGTATCCATCGACAGATGAATGGATAAAGAGGATGTGGCACATATATACAATGGAATATTACTCAGCCATAAAAAGAAGTGAAATTGAGTTACTTGTAATGAGGTGGATGGATTTAGGGACTCATACAGAGTGAAGTATAAGTCAGAAAGAGAAAAACAAATACCGTATGCTAACACATATATATAAAATCTAAAAGTAAAAAAAAAATGGTTCTGAAGAACCTAGGGGCAGGACAGGAATAAAGATGCAGATGTAGAGAATGTACTTGAGGACATGGGGCGGGGAAACGGTAAGCTGGGATGTAGTGAGAGAATGGCATGGATATATATACACTACGAAATGTAAAATAGATAGGTAGTGTGAAGCAGCTACATAGCACAGGGAGATCAGCTCTGTCCTTTGTGTCCACCTAGAGGGGTGGCATAGGGAGGGTGGGAGGGAGACGTATGAAGGAGGAGATATGGGGATATATGTATACATATAGCTGATTCACTTTGTTATACAGCAGCAACTAACACAACATTGTAAAGCAATTATACTCTAATAAAGTTGTTTTAAAAAAAATCAGTAATTGCCAGGGTTTGGGGAAAAGGTTCTAGAATACAGGGGAGTTTTAGGGATGTGCAACTATTTTTTTGAAACAATAGTATGATAACGATGGATATATGACATGATGCAGTTGGAGAAATCCATAGAACTATAAATATCAACAGTGAGCTCTAATGTAAACACTGGACTCTAAGTTAATAATAATGTATCAGTATCAGTTCATAAATTATAACAAATGTACCAATTCAAGAGGTTCACAATAGAGGAAATTATGATGGGGTAAGTGGGGAGTGAGTATACAGATTTTGTATTTTCTACTGAATTTTTCTCTAAAGTTTGAAGTGTTATAAAAATAGAGTCCATTAAGTTTTGAAAAACTGCTCAATCCTACTGTAAAGATTATTTTAATTTTCAAAAAAATTTAACTAGTACTTAAAATTATCACCTAAATTCTCAACAAAAATAATACATTTAAGAAATTTTCAATAGGAGTTTATATAAATTCTGTTGTCAGAATTGTTTAATCTTTGGGAAGAGAGAACCTAAGACATTGCAGCCTCAGTTGGCAAAGTCTGATAATGCAGGGAAACAAGAAGTAACAGTGAAAAAGTGAGAAGGAAAATGTTATTAATTTTAATAAAATATTTATTCTAACTTTTCACAAAAGGAATTGTCTCAGCTATAAAAAGGAATGAAACTGTGTCATTTGCAGAGACGTGGATGGGCTTAGAGACTGTCATACAGAGCGAAGTAAGTCAGAAAGAGAAAAACAAATATCGTATATTCACGCATATATGTGGAATCTAGAAAAATGTTACAGAAGAACTGGGTTGCAAGGCAGAAATTGAGACACAGAGGGAAAGAACAAATATATGGACACCAAGAGGGGAAAGCGGGGGTGGGGGGTGGGGGTGGGATGAAGTAGGAGATTGGAATTGACATGTATACACTAATATGTATAAAATAGATAACTAATAAGAACCTGCTGTATAGCACAAGGAACTCCGCTGTACAGTAGAAACTAACACAACGTTGTAAAACAACTCTATCCCAATTTAAAAAAAGAAATTATTTGAGTATCTAATAAGGCTTAGTATATATAAGATAACAACCAAAACTCTTAAAAGCCAACAATATTTAAGAAATCTAAAAATAATACATCATATTTTCTCTTAATTATATAATCAAGAAGCTTCTGTTAAAAATCTTTAAGAATGAAGATAGAGAAGATTCCATTAAAATATCTCTTTTAAAGGAATAGAAACATTTCATCTGCTCTAAGAATATGTGAGAGAATGGAAAAGAAATGCTACTAATTCAACAAAACAAACATAATAAGTGCATACTAACCATTGACCACATCGCAAATCCTAAGTAATATACTAAGTGCTAGAAGTCTAACAGAGGAGATAACTCTTGTCCTTACAAAATGTAAAGTTCAATTATAATTTTTGATCATCTCAGTGAATAAATTCTATGTGTTTCAGGGTGTTAACTTTGTAGTATATCTACTTTAGACTTTTCAATAAACCAAGCCACTTGACAGGGTGTGATGAAAGCTAGAGCTTTCCATCTCCCAGATGGAGGTGATTGATTGAGGATATATTTCAGAATGCTGTTTGTTCATCCAAGTACCTGAAAACCTTAGTTTAATTTATGTTATCAGATCTGGAAACATAACCCTCAGATAAGTTCAATGTTAACACATTTTTTTATTTGTTAGTTTGGCTTTATACCTAATTATGGAAAGATTATGCTTAATTTACATCCTTGAAAAATACAATCTCCACACAGTTTCAAATATATTTTATTAAAAGCTGCTTCATGTCTAAGATGCTAAAAGACAGCTTTAGGACCTATTTAGTTTTTTTCTGAGTATTTTTTCCTCTTAGATGTATATTTATTTCAGATGCCACGATAATAATAATGCTCAGCTAGTTTCAACATAATTCTTGATGTTAGAAGTTCAGGATATTTTCCTATAATGAAGAATTTTGTAAAACAATTACATATCATGTACTTTGATTTAAAATGAAAGGGCAAAGCGTTACAGAATAATTCGTTCAGGGGGAAAGTTTAAAAATATAGAAATGAGGGCTTCCCTGGTGGCACACTGGTTAAGAGTCCGCCTGCCGATGCAGGGGACACGGGTTCGTGCCCCGGTCCAGGAAGATCCCACGTGCCACGGAGCGGCTGGGCCCGTGAGCCATGGCCGCTGAGCCTGTGCGTCTGCAGCCTGTGCTCCGCAACTGGAGAGGTCACAACAGTGAGAGTCCCACGTACCAAAAAAAAAAAAAAAAAAAAGAAAAAATAATATATATAAATGATAAAAGGATACTTCTTTGGACGTAACATTCTGGATAGTCTTTTATTCTCGATACAACAGAATAATAGAAAATTACACTAAGATATTCATATTTAGCTTTTAACTATTGGTCTTTTGATCTCTGGAGTGCATATTAAATTTTCTAATTCAAAACACGCTAAATAACTTTTTATAAAAAAATGGCAAAGGTTATATCTGATGAATATTTCTTCTGAAAACTGATTATAATTCAAATGATGCTGTTCCATTCTAAGCAAGTGTGTCCACTTAAAAATATGTATTTAATCGAATTTTTAATTTAATCAACTTGAAGCTGTGAATTCAGTGCCCCTGAAAGAAAGAGATTAAGACTGAATGGAGAGAGGAGGTTCCCATCCTGCTTTCCTGGTACATTTAAGATTTCACCTGAAGGGGCCACCCTCTAGTATGCTGAACAATGCTTTTCACATGGTTATTAAATCCCATGGACAACAAAATAATAGGCCAGTGGATTTCACTTAGGACTTTCTTTAGCTCATTAAGTCTTGGGGTTTTCTTATGGAAAGTCAAACATGCTGTATTTTTCTTACAATAGGGCAGTAGGTATACTGAGTTTGATAAAAGAACTACCACCTATATTAAGTTGTAATTTTAACTTAAAGACCATATTTCATAAAGAAAAGAGCCAAAAATATTGTCTAAATGCTGTAATGTCACCAAGGAAAAGTCCAAACTTAAAAAATAAACACACACACAAAATATTTAGAGGTAAGTGTTAGAGACATAGAAACAAACTTTATGGTTTACCTAATAGAAAACACTGAACTGAAACTCATCAAAGTGTTTATAAGACTGTTTTTAGATTGCATGCTTTGAGATTGTCTCCCATTTTGTAAAGCCATTGTTTGATATCTGAAATGAGTTACATAAACATTCATCACTTCTTTTAATGATCAACTTTCGTGAGGTAAAACTTGGTGAGGAGTGATGTAGGAAATCTTTGCTTCAGATAGGGATAAATACCACATCGGAATTGGTTCAAAGTAACCTTTTACTTTTTCAGTATGCTGCCATTTAAATACTGAGCCAATTATTCTAACATCACTAGGAGGAAGAAGGTCCATGTAGAAAATTGTTTATAAGAGACATACTAGCACTGAGTTCATCAACTGCAAAATCAATTAGGCCCTAATGAAAACACTCCATATAAGCCAGGTAAAAAGTCCAGCTGCTGGGGAGATAAAGTGTCACAAACTATCAATGAAGAGCAAACAATCAATGAAGTGTTAGTGGGAAAGCAAACGTTCCTCTTTACCTTCAACTATGCAAACATCAGGCATTTCAAAAGCTGCAAAAGTGCAATCCTACTGATAATGACAAAACAACAGTGCTGATTATTCAGTACGCCAGTGCAGAAAGCTTCAAAGTTTGCCGATTGCATATAATCACTTCCATTCATAATGAAATGTTGAGTTCCTTTGATTTGTATTTAATCTTTATCTCAGAAAAGGTATAATTTTCAAATAGCATAATCACACACACTTCAAACACTCATTAAATTCTCTTTGTTACAATTGGATGAAATAACTATACTATCAACAGCTATTTCAAAGTTAGCACAACAAACTTTGGTAATTGATAAAGATTAGTCATTGTAAGAATGTGTTAGGTACCATAGATTAAATTCAGTTCATCGGTTCAGATATGTAGTGGCCAAATACAGAAAAAAAAGAAGTCAAGAACAGGATGTATCGATGTTTTTATACATAATATTTAACCAGCTACATTTTTTTATTATTATTCAGAGAGTCAATATAATCCAACAAACAGATCAGAGAACTAAATGTGAAGGGAGCTGAGAACTTAGAATTATCAGATTTCAGAGATAGAAGGAAGGTTAGAATTATTTTTACAGACCTCACATTTTGAAAACAAAGTGATTGGGGTCTTGGAGTGCCACATTTGTCTTTATGCTTGGGTGGTAGCAGTAGAGTTAGGAATACATTTTTGATTCTATTTTTTCCTTCTCCCCAGTCTATCTGGAGCTTAATTATCAACCCAAACTCCATTATTGCTGTTTATGAACAGAGCAACAGATTGTAAAGGACTCTTATATTCCTTCCATCTAAATCACTGCAGTTCATTTTTCTAGTTTATTAGTATCCCAGAAATGTTTGTAACCTGTAGAATAGTGTGGTATGCTTTCAGTCATATAATATGTTTTGGCAGTGGTTGAATTTGGTCACAGTCAGATAAACTATAGGTAAGCTACATTTTTAAATGTTTTTTTAATCTGTTCTTATGCTTCTACCCTATTCAGATGTCTTTTCTATATTTTTCTAAATCAGGGACAAAGAAAATATTAATAGGTTTATAGACTAACAATGTCTTTGCACTTTGATGGGCCAATGTTTTTATGTCTCATTTAACAAAGGAAGTTTGACAGTCTAGATTTGCATATATTTACAGGTACAAAGTAAGAAGGAATAGGAGACATGATCTTTAGATACAATTGAATTTTTTTTTTGCAGAGAGAATCACTTCCACTCATTATAAAGGGGAGATTTGTCAACATGTTTTGGCTTCTTTTACAAGGGGTGAAGCAAACATTTTTAATAAATTCATAATGGGATGGAACTGCCAGACCTAGGTTTTCAAACCCTAGAATTCTGAAAGAATTTATAGATGTTATTTTGAAGCCATTATCAATAATTTTTGAGAATGGTAATATTTTGGAACTATAGCAGAAAAACCGAGATAGAATCCTCTCTCTGTCTCTGTCTCTCAATATCAAAGAGGTAAATTCTGTACATTGCTAAGGTTATCTAACACTAATCTCTGGAAGAATTAGTAAAGTGGATCTCTAACAGAGAAATTCATTAACATCAAGTCCAGCCAAATCTCCTTCTCTTTTTGTTTACAGTAACTTTACTAAACTTGCACATCTAAGGAAAGGTCTAAAATGCATGTATTTTCATTTCAGCAAGTCAAATGATCAAGTACCTTAATTATAGAAAAATGGGGAAAATGTAGATGATTAATAGTATAGATTATGAATTCAAAGCTTATTGAAAAGCAGTGCCCATCTGGTATTGATTAATGAATTTCACTCACTTAGGAGAGTGGTCTCAAGTGATTTAAAACAAGACACTGTCCCTATCTTGTCAACATCTAATCAATGGTTTCCTTAATGTTTAAAAAGGTGCTGCTTATCAGATTTTATTCAAAACTAGATTATAAACATACTTGATGATAGATTTTGTATCTAAAAATCTCTTGAGATTTTTGTAAATTCCAGAAACAGCCACATGCTAATAATGAGAAAATTGGCATGAATGGGAATTATAAAAGATAGGTAGAGGTTAGTTGATCATAATTTCAATATACATGAACTGTATAAATATCTACTAAAAATAAACAAAACAAAACCACCAACAAAAAAGTAGTCCTGAAACCTGGCTTACAAGCAGTTTATGTAAAAGGTGGCTAAGTGTCTAGGTGGATACAGGTTCAATGTAAGCTAGTAGTGTAAAGCACCTATGAAAATCAAAGTGGAACTAATGTAGATTTATGATTGAGGCTTTATACAGAAAACTTTCATGAAAAAAAGAGGTAATTCCTTTCTGTTTGTGTGCATTACAGGAATCACATTTTTAATGATAGGCATTAATTGACTAGAGTATACAGAAACAAGGCATCAAGAAAAGAAACTCTTCTCAAAAGTATATCACATCAGAACTAGTTAAGAGATCTGTGTTGAAATTCTATTACCTCTCTGAAAAAAATAAGAACAACAATTTAAAAAATAATCTTAGGGCTTCCCTGGTGGCGCAGTGGTTGAGAGTCCACCTGCCGATGCAGGGGACATGGGTTCGCGCCCCGGTCCAGGAAGATCCCACATGCCACGGAGCGGCTGGGCCCGTGAGCCATGGCCGCTGAGCCTGCGTGCCCAGAGCCTGTGCTCCACAACAGGAGAGGCCACGAGGCCCGCGTACTGCAAAATAAATAAATAAATAAAAAATAATCTTAAAACAATTAATTTAGTTCAAAAGTAAAATAAGTGGTATGGAAAATAATGAGATTTTCATCTCTGAAAGTGTTTAAGCAGAGAAAACATGATTGTCAGTTATGAATGTTGTAGAATGAGTTCCTTTACCAGGAGGTGATTTAGAAAATCTCAAATTCCTTTCTATGATTTTCACTTGTTTAACCCATGGCCATCTTCTCAAATTTAATACACTAAGCAATTATCTCACATTGTTTCTTCTAGTACCAGTTCCTTCTCTTCCTATGGAATTTTTCACTTAGAAATTGTGCAGTTGTAGAGTGACAAGAGAGTTATCTAAGGCTAGCTAGACGTTTTTAGAAGTTCCTATGTAGAATGCTATCATCATGTTTGGAACTAGGCCAGCTGTGGTGTTCTCATTCCTCTTTGCCATTGATTAGTTTAGGGATGAGTATGTGACCAGTTCCTACCAAGAAGATTTAAAGGGAATGATTCTTATATAAAGGGAAGGAGTTATTTTCTTCCCTGGTAAGGAGAAAGTTTTGTCAGAAGAATATCATTTTCTTTCTTAGCATACGGATAGCTGATGTGTGGCCATCGTGTTTGTAATTGTGGCTACCATTCTTGGAAATTGAAGGAATGGTCAAGGGAATTGCAGAAATGCAGCTCCAGAGCCTTAATATCTTCAGTTAACAAATTTTACTTAGGACTCACCACTTCCAGACTCTTGTTAAGTCAACTCCAAGTGTTCTTATGTTTTGAAGATATTCTATTTTAAGCAGACAAAACATTTTAAACTAATATATTACACAAATATTACATGACTATAAATTGCAGTAAGTTTTATCAGTAAAAAATAAATGGGGAGATAAGAGATTACCCATAACAGGAGAGACATGCCTACACTAAATAATCAGAAAATTCTTCTCTGAAAAGGTACATTAAATGTTAGGCCCGAGCAGAAACTAACCATGTGTTGAGTGTATTGTGTGGATATTTTGGGGAGAAGGGTGAGAGATTTCATGTGGGAAAGCTCTGAAGTAGAAAAGAGCATGGTTATTAGTAGGAAGGGTAAGAAGGCCTGTGAGCTTGTGGATTAAAGAGTAGGAAGAGGAAGAGAAAAAATAAGTTTAAGGGTTAGATGAAGAGTTTTATTATTTACAATGGGTGTTTATATTTTATCCTAGTGCAATTACAGCTTTTGAAAATCTGATAGTGAGAAGCTGGGGTTTACACAATCAGACTTGTGTTTTCAATGTGTCATCCTGTGTTGAGAAAGTTTTGAGTAGAGGGATTTAGAGTGGTGGTGAAGATGTCTGGTACAAGCCTACTGCAGATGTTCAGGGAAAAGATAATAGTAACTTGGAGTAGCATGGTGGTGGTGTAATGGAAATCTGTATACAAATTTGAAATATTTTAGCAATAGGCAAAACTCTGTGATGAATAGGATGTGGGGCCTGAAAAAAAGAGGAGAGTGTCAAGTAGGATACCTAGATTTCTGACATGAGCCATCGTGTTGATAATGGTTTTAATCACCAAGACTGGCAAAAATGGAAGAGAAATTGACTTGTAAGGAAAAATATGAGTGTGGAATTTTTACAACAAAGTCTAAACAGACATGCAAAAGATGCATTGGATACCAGATTCTGGGATTCAAAAGAGTGATACAGGATTGTGAAAAAACTTTATGAGTGTTTAGAGTATACATGGCACAGCTTTGCATATTGTATTATTGGGTGTTTATAATATTAATAATCATCAAAAGAATGGACAAAAATTAACATAATGTGTATGCACAAATTCTATTATTAACCAGGAGGCACATTTGCATGAGAATTAATTTTCTAAAGGAATTAGTTCATTAATAAGTAGTTTGCTTCTATTTATCAAGATGGCAGGGACTTGGGTAATGAATGTTAGAAGAATGAAGAACCTCTATATTTGAAGCCACTGGGATGACATGTTGAACAAGTACATGCTCTGACAAATGCCCTGGGGTTCAGGAAAAGGAAGAGCCTTAACTTACTGTTTGGGGTTATCTTGTTTCCTTTACCACCTACAAGGACTATCACCCCCCTTGACAACCATCTTTTTTTTTTTTTTTTTTTTTTTTTTTTTTTTTTGGGGTACGCGGGCCTCTCACTCTTGTGGCCTCTCCCGTTGCGGAGCACAGGCTCTGGACGTGCAGGCTCAGCGGCCATGGCTCATGGGCCTAGCTGCTCTGCGGCATGTGGGATCTTCCCGGACCGAGGCACGAACTCGTGTCCCCTGAATCGGCAAGCAGACTCTCAACCACTGCGCCATCAGGGAAGCCCGTAATGCCTTTCCATATGGCTTAATTTACTGCTTGATTTTAACATTTTGAATGGGTGCAGTATGATTAAATACTTCACAGCTATAATAAACCCTGTGTCTAGACAATTATTCAGTGGATTTAACCTGAATATTATGGCTGGTTTCATCTGATCAAAATATTTTAGTTGCTCTCCATTTTTGCAGCATGAAGTCTGAGTTTCATGGTTTGACATCTGAGGCATTTAACAAAAATTCTCATTTTTCTTTTTGTGTAAACACTAGTAATACTTAATACTGCTTATTTTATATATGGCAACTTATGTTTTAATTTATAATCTTGTTCAACAGCATTTAATGGATAACTGCTACATGCAAAGGGCTATACTATATTTTACTAGAAGGTGTATAGTCTTTACCAACAGTGATTTATAATTAAACACATTGTATCATTAATTATCTTTCTGTGTAGATATTTTTAAAAATCTCATTTAGTGTACAGACTTATCTAATTCTTATTAGCATTCTCTAAAGCCCTTAGCACCAAAACATAATTTTTTTGGTAGTTATTGATCACTGCAGTTTAGATATGATAAGAATGTGAAAATAAGAAGACTGGAGATGTATATCCAGTCTAGGTGTAGGCTGTTAGAAGCAGCACATGCCATTCTTTGTGTCTGACCATTTGTAAGATTAGTTATCTGGGCACTACAAAAAAAAAGATAAGCAGAGAATAACTTTTTCAAACTAACCTTTTAGTGCTGAATCTTTGAAAACATTGTTTATAATGCTAAAAAATAAGAACCTAATGTCTAACAATGTGGGTTAGAAAATATAGTATGTATCCATACAATTAAACACTTGACAGTCATTAAAAGGATGATGTGGGTCTGGATTTGATATAATGGCAAATATTTACAGAGAAAGATAGGTAACAAAATCTGAATAGATTATAATGCCAACTTTAAAGTTATAAATTAATATAATTTGATTTTATTAATATAAAAATTTGGAAGCTACAAAGCAAAATTCTAAGAATGTTTTCTTCAGTGATGAACTTTTACATAATTTTTTTCTTGTTTTTGTATTTTTTTCAAATATTATCTTAATAAAGAGGAATAATATGCATTATTATAAGTGCCAATAACCACTATTATAACAATATCAGTAACAATGCATACCATTATTCATAGTGCAGGTTCCAAGTGAGACTTGATTCAAATCTCACTACTGACACTGTCCAACATTGGGAAAGTTGTTTAATCACTCTATGCCTCAGTTTCCTCTCTTTCTGATGAGGATAATGATAGTACCAACCTCAAGGTAATAAGAGATAAAGCACCTGGAATATATTAATCACCACACAAATTTCAGAAACAGTTAAAAGTAAATAGACACATAAACATCAATTCCATTTTGTTCACAACTGTTATCTCTAATAAACTCTCCACAGTGTACTTTGTCATATGTAAGCATTAAGCAAATGCTTTCTGACTGAAACTTGAAGATATATGTGTGTATTTGTATTTTTACATACATGTGCTCAGTGAATTAAGCATATCCTTTGATGTGTGCTTGTCATTTTATTCTACATAAAAAAATGTAGATGATTTTTACACAAGGTACTCTGAGGCCAAGTCCATTTTTATATATTCCAAATGGTAAACAAGTCACGGAACACCTTTATTAATAATAAACATTTTAAGTGAAGATAAAGAACGAACTGATCAAAAAAAATCTCATTGAAAAGATTTAAAATGCTGATTAACCACTGAACAACTCTAATACTTTAAGTTAGTAGGGTCTATAGTCACTCTGCATACATGTATAACTACAAACAGATGGTTTACAGATAAGGAAATATTTTTTGTTCTTAAGTTATATTCATTTTCCCTTAAATATTTTTGCTATTTCAAGAATTTTCTATTTCATTATTTTCTGGAAGATATTTTCTTCATTTAAATACTGAACTCATGTCTTGCAAGGACCATAGTTTAACAGCAGATAGTAAATTGATGGAGATTATAGCTGTTTTGTACCCAAATATAGTCTGGCATCAAAGCTATTATTAATGATAAACCATTTTCTGCTTTCACATAGTTATTATAATTGTGACTCCTGGGAACAAAAACTGTACAATCAGGTATCCATGCTTATTTTTCCAGCATTAATATTGGACTTGAAACTTCATATTAATCTAAAAATGGCTACATTATAAATAATATATATCTTATCTGGAGGAAAAAGAAGAGTGAAATAATTTTCTCCAGAAAAACATTCTTTTTTTTTTTGACATGTAATACTCCTTTATATTCAATTACTAAGCGACTGCAGCTAGCCTTTTATACTTAATTTTCAGTGTTACTGATAAATACCTCCCAAGCTATATGATGCCATTACTTAATTACTCCTGAATATGATTACATGTAACAATTTATTTCCCTCATGATGTCTATTAAACAGTTTATTTGTTAACAGTTCTGATAGATTATAAACCTCATAGAAGGAACAGATGTGGACTTACTTCTCCCTTTTTCCCCAAGAATATTTAATAAATGTAAAATACATGAAATTATTTGTGTGCATATGTCCATATATATGTATGTACACATATATGTATACATGTATATGTAATAGGGGTTACCAAATTCTTTCTTGTTTCTCTATTTTGTTCCCTTAGTCTCCTTATCGATCTCTGTACCAATGTCATGCTTTAAAAATTAATAGAGGGCTTCCCGGGTGGCGCAGTGGTTGAGAGTCCGCCTGCTGATGCAGGGGACACGGGTTCGTGCCCCGGTCCGGGAAGATCCCACATGCCGCGGAGCGGCTGGGCCGGTGAGCCATGGCCGCTGAGCCTGTGCGTCCGGAGCCTGTGCTCCGCAACGGGAGAGGCCACAACAGTGAGAGGCCCGCATACCACAAAAAAAAAAAAAAAAAAAATTAATAGAAAACTTGATCTGCCACAGTGCAGTTTCCCCAGCTTTTGGACTCCGTCCTGCTCCCCAAATTTGGATCACAATGTTTCCCTTCAGGTTTGTGTAGGTGTTGATCCATTGCCTGTTGGTGTTGACTATTGTAGTGATTTTACAGTTATAGTTTTATGACATATAAATGTTTTTCTAAAGAGTTGAATGGTTAATATTTCTTTGTTTTAAGGTTCATAGAAAAGGAGTTTTACCATATACAGGTATGATGGTTAATTTTATGTGTTAATTTGACTGCGGCACAAGGTGCCCAGATATTTGGTCAAACATTATTCTGGGTGTTTCTATAAGGGTGTTTTGGGTGAGATTAGCAGTTAAATTGGTGGACAGAGTAAGGCCAATTACCTTCCCTAATTTAGTGGCCTCATCCAATTAACTGAAGGCCTGAATAGAAAAAAAGCTGACCTTCCCCTGAGTGAGAGAATTCTGCTAATGGCCTCCAAGCTGGGGCACTGGCTTTTCCTGGTTCTACAGAAGCTTCAGGCCACCAGACTCAAAAAGGGACATTGGCTCTGCAGTTTTGGACTTGCCAGTTTCCATAATTGCATGAGCCCATTCCTTATAATAAATATAGTAATTACATATACATAATATATATCTAAAAAAGGATATTTCTCTTCAAAAAGTATTGAAAAAAATCCATCCTTTTGGTTCTTTTTCTCTGGAGAACACTAAATCAGCAGATTTCTGCAATTTGTTTTTTTCTCTCAATATTTTGTTTACATTATGATTGTTGTTGTGCATGGCTGCAACTCAATAACTATTGCAACAGTTGTCTAGTATTCCATTCTGTGAATATAACAAAATCAATATATGTATTCTTTTAACAAAACGTTTGAGCTTCTTCCTTTATTGTTTTACTCTTGTGAGCAATGTTGTTATAACTATGTTAGCAGTTTGTTTATGGTGCTTTTGCAGGACATTGTCTATGGTACATGGCTTGAAGTTGAAGTGCTCATTTGTAAAGTTTATGACAGTTCAGCTTTTCAGGAAAGCGCCCAACTATTTTCCAGATGGTCACACTTATTCATATTGCAGTGAGCAGTTTATAGGACTCCCATTGACACTCCTCCTCACCAATGTTTGTAATACACTATTTATATTTAACAAATACAGTGAGTATAAAATGTTATATGTCATTGTAATTCCAATTCACATTTCTCTGATTATTAGTAGGTTTGAACATTTTTACATTGTTGATTTATATGCCTTGTATACCTTTCATCTTCTATTAAATGCCACTCATTTCTTTTGGTCATTTTTCTATTGAGATGTTTGCCTTTTTATTTTTTTGTATTGATTCATGAATGTAATCATTCAACAAATATTTATTGATCCTATACTACTTGCCAGACACTCTTCTCATTACTGGAACACAATATAAAATAAAATAGGCAAAAATGCCTCCTTCATAGATTATACAGCTAGTGAAGGGTTATAGATAATACACAAAATAAATGTGTGAACCAATAGTAATTTGAAGATGATAATTATTTTGAAGAAATATAAAGCAAGGAAAGTATGCAGGGAATGAAGGAGGTATTTGCAATATGCAGCCTGTTAAAATTTTTGTGCTGCTTTTAAAATAAAAAATCATTATTTTAACATTGGGAAACTATACTTTTTTCCCCAAAGGTTATGCATTTTGTATCTTGTTTAAGAAATTCTTTAAATATTTTTCCAATTTCTGCTAATTCTCTACATTTTTTTCTTTTACATTTAAGTAAAAAATATTTTTGAAGTCAATTTATTGCCCTGGGGTATGAAGTAGGCATATATTTTCTTCTCCGAATAGGTAACTAGTTGTCAACTTATTGAAAAATTATTTTCTTTTCCCTCTACCCTTGTTTCTGAGTTTTCTGTTAGTGTTTACTTGTTAATTTGTTTCTTCTTCTGCCAGTATATCTCTGCTTTGATAACTACTGGTTTATAAGAAATTGCTGTGTGGTAAGGCATTCCCTCACCTTATCCATTTATTTTCAGGAAATCTTGACTATTCTTGGATCTTTGAGTTTCCATGTAAGTTTTTGAATCAGCTTATTGGCTTCCATGCAAATCCCTGTTGGGATTCTCACAGCAACCACTGTGAATTTTTGATCAGTTTTTACAGAATTTAATGCATTTACTATATACGTGTCTTCTTCTTTCTGTTTATGGTAAGGTTTTCTGTTTGTGTGGGTTTCCTTTGATGTCTATTAATAAAGTTTTCTATTTTTTTTAAACAAAGTTCTTTCAATGTTTGTAAATATTATGTCTAAGTAATTGATATTTTAGTTGATAATGTTCCTAATTTTTCTTAATTGTTTATAGATAATGTACAAAAGGGCAATTGATTATCAGTTTTCTTGAATCCAGTCATCCTGCTAAATTTCTTAATATTTGTAAAGAGATTTCCACAAAGTTTTTAGTATTCTCTAGGCAGTCAATTATATCATCTTCATAACTAGTTTCAATTACTGTTTTACAAACAGAACTTTTTTTTGCTGTCTTCCTGTGCTGACTAAGACATCAAGAACCATGTGGTGTTCTCATTACTGTCTATACTAATAACTATAATTTTCATTATGAGTTTCTCTTTGATGATGTATTTAGGAATAAGTTCTATAATTTCTGAATGTATAGAATGAAAAATTAATATATTAAAATAGCATGTTTCACAGTCTTGATCAGAAACTCAAATAGAAGGCCTTACTTTATCTATTTGAGGAATTCTCTTTTTAGTTTACCAAAAGGGATTTTTTTAATATAAATAAAAGTTGAATTTCATCATACGCTTCTTTCTGCAAATTTCAAATATTTATATATATTTTCTCTTTCAATATCTTACATCTTTAATCATAATAATTGATAGTCTAAAATTTTCAATCCTCTCATAATCACAATATGACAATATGTATTTTTTATACATTGCTGGAATGGCTTTGCTAACATATTGTTTAAATTTTTTGCATCTATTTTCATGAGTGAGATGGCTTATAATTTTAATTTTTCTTAATCTGTCTTCTAATCACAGTAAGGATTTAGGACCCCTTTACCTCTCATCACCCATTTTATGTGCTATATTTGTCCCACATTTCATTTCTATCCTATTTACCCTAAAATTAGCTAAGGTTATTATTATTATTATTGGTTGTAGTAGTATAGGCTGTAAAACATTATTTAGAATTACTACATAGTTCTGGAATCTTCTGTGTGTTCTCCTGATTCATTCTCCAACCTTCTCTGTTCTGCCATGATATAATTCTTTGCATCTCAACCTCTATTTTATATTGTCTACCTCCTTGTATTCTTGTTCTATATTCTCTCCAGTTCTCTCCTTTCCTTAGTACGTCTACTGTACTTTTTATTCCAGTATTTGTTATTTTGTGGTTCCATACTTGATTTCTATATTTTTCATCTTTGTATTGCATTAAAAAATGTTGTTCTATAGCTGAAAGATTTGTGGGAAATTTCTTTTAGTTTTAGGCATATGATATTATGTGTTCAGCATTTTTTGATAGCTCATGTAATGATTCTTTTCACTTTTAATTATTAAAGGTTATTTCCAGAATAACCTTGAAGTTGCTTTTTATTTGCTCAGATATAATGTGGGTGACTTTCTGTGTCTATCTCTGGCTCTGAGACTGTTCTCCCTCTGTGGAAAATCATCATTTGAGCACTGATGGGTATGGGAATAGGTTGGGAGAGCATAGATGAATGGGAGAGCATAGATGAATGGGAGACTATGTTGATGCCTATTAAGTATTCATTTAAGAGGTTTTATTAAATATCCTGTACCTGAGTTCACTTTACCTCTTTGATATGTGTGTCGCATTCTTATATGGTTTTAGATCAAGTCTCTAATTTATCATGAAATATTAGAGCCTTTGCTTATGTCACAAACCCAGCCCTCTATTTTTCTTGCTTCATCTGATTCTCCCAGCAATCTATTTTTAATCCTCTTGTTATCAAAAGCCTTTTTTTAAAGTTGGCACACAATTTACTTTTTTCTAGAGATAGAAAAATTAATGGGAAGTAAAGCCTTGCCTATTTTGCCCTGTTTTCTTAAATCAAGATAACAAATATTAATTTTATTCAAGTTATAAAACATATTTACATTTGAAATAAATTCACAATATAAATATATTTACAATTTATATTTATAATTTTAAAATGTCCAATTCTGTTCTTTTACTATTAAACAGAAATGAATATTGGTATACTATAATGGAAAGGTAAATAAGTAAAAAATAAATATTTAGGAAAATTTATAAAGTGTGTAACATTTATTACTGGTTGGGGGAAAACAAGTCTTATAGAAAAAATGTTTACAAAGCATTGATAATTGAAGAAAATCAAAAGTGAAAACATACAGCTTTGGGATGACGATACAAACAAATGGAAAAATGATATTGTATTTAGAATCAGAGGGTCATGTATGTATCTTTAATGTGAGTTATGTCCAAATTAGAATCAGAATATAATATGTTTAAGAATTTTACAAAAATATAATGCTACTGCTTATTCTTTTTCATCTTCTTTGTTTTATTTTTTCTTTTTCTTCAAGAATCACTCAATACTTCATTTTAATAAAAATCCGAGTTTGGATAGATGTGTGGTTGACTTCTCATGAATTTGAATTAGCCTGGTGTTGCGACTGCCAAAAATATAATGAAGTGACGTAGTCTGCATATGGTGTTGAGTGATTCTGCAGTATTCATTTAGGAGTTTACTTTTAACATCACCTAACAGAGATATATGAACTAACAGCTGTTTATCATTTTAATAGATATTATACCCAAATGCTTCATATTCAAACATTCATATTATAAATTGTTGCTGATAAATGTTTTATAGATGATGTAAGATAAAATTGTTCATCAACAAAGCTGAGATCATTGAGTTATTGATTCAATGTCCCTTGCTAAAATTACCAAGCTAAATATGATGTCAGCTCAGAGACCAAACAGGAATAAAATCTATTAGTCTTTGTCATTATGCTTTTAATTTCAAGGGATGCTTTTAATTTAGTGTGTATTTTCTTTCTTGGTCACTGCCAATACTTCAGAGGTGTCAGTAAATCAAAATATAAAGCATGAAAGGTGTAACTTATGTCTCCTTGTAGTCTATGTATATTTATTATTTGCTTTCTTCATTGTAATATATTGACAAGATTCTTCAGTAATAATGGATAATCCATATCATACATGTACATTTATATTTTATTTAAAAACATTAGCAAGACACCTGAATGTAGAAAGGCAACAGATTTTAATGGCAGATGAGTAACTGATAGATGTTTCTGTTCTTCCCCAGAGTCTATTTGGAGGAGTTCTATACCTGTGTTATAAAGGTGTTCACTATTTTGGTAGATATAATTGCTTCTGATTCATTAAAATTTAATCTTTAATGTAAGGTTGTTTCTTTGGATTTTTATAATGCTTAAAGACAAAATAAACAGTGAGTTAGGTAGAGGAGTAATGGAGTATTTGGGGACTTGATACTCTACTCATTCCAAAGTCCTTTATTTAAGCTTGTATACTAGAATAATGCAGGGTCATTAGTATCAAAAATTCATATTTTTCATGGCATTTTAAAAATAGGAAAGACAAGCAGTTATCTAGGCCTAGAATGGCAAAATGACTTTAATATGCATGCAAATGTTATTTGTTTGGATGTGTGATTCTAAGATTAATATAGATTAATACAGAGTTGTGCTATTGGTAGGAGTTGTTTTAATTAAAATGCACAAAAGTATTCAAGGGGTTTGAATAAACCTTTAGAAACTACAGTATCAATAATAGAATGAAAATATTTTTGAACAAATTATGATTAATATAAAATTAACACAGTGTCATTATTTATTTTAAAACAAGACTCTTTTTGGCTTCTGAATTTAATTGACAAGAACAGTCTGTGCTTTTCTTTATCAGAAAGAGAAATAACTTGTAAGCTGATTCCTTTCTTATAATCATCTAAATTGGATCATTAAAAACAAAAATTGTCTAATATTTAATTATTTATCCTTATTATATAAATAAGAGTAAAAGAACCAGGTATGGACGTATATAATAATTCATGTTTTATGTTATTGCCTTATTAATTGCATATGCAATACAAAACAACTTCCAGATCTGAAGAAATAGAAGATTCAAAAGTGAGTTCTATAAACTGTTCACCTGCACAATTCCACATCTCTCTACAAAGGTAACCATTCTTAATAATTAGTTTCTTACACTTAAAATGTTTTTTCTGAAAAAATTTTTTGTTACTAAGAGAGTTCTTCCTATGTCATATAAATCTAAGACATTTTAAGAGCTACAGAATATTTTCTAAAGGTGGTTTTCCATTATGTTCTCTATTCTATTTCCATTGAAGGACACATAAGTAGTGTTTTATTTCTTTATTAAAATTTTGGTTGTAAAACATGATGCATGACTATTCTTGAGGATGCATCATTGAGTTCAAATATTACCTATTTCTTTAGGTAAATTACTAGAAGTTTATTTGGTTCCAAGACGTGTTCATTTAAAATTATAAACAATATCTCCAAATAGCATTTTCAAAAGACCGAATCAGCTTACAACTATATATAAGTGGTCATTGCTCTACACCCTATTCTCATATTTTGTGTGATTGTGTGTGTATGTGTGCATGTATGTTAATCTGATGGGGCATAATGATTTTATACTGTTTTGTAAAACTCATTTGTTTAAACCATAGTGAAGCTGAACATTGATTTGGCATACACTTTTACTTCTGTATTTAGCTGTTATTTTTATATTTGGAGCTCTATCTATTGGGTTTTTTCTTTTTCATTTTTACATAAAGAAATCAATATTTTTTCTTTATCATTTCTGAGATGTGTTTGTATTTTGGAAGATATCGATATTTCCCACTTCAGTATTTTTTTTAATTAATTGTATTTTCTCCTAAGAGTTTTATCATTTTTGCTTTTAACGTTTTTTGTTAGAATTATTTTTTTAACCCATGTGAAGGGATTGGAAATTTTTAGGCTATTTATTCAATAATTTCTTTATATCAGTATATAAAGTCATTTATTTATATCAGTATTATACTTTGGGTCATAATCCAGTATTACTTAATTTGTTGCTAAAATTTTTCTAGCTTTGGCCCTTAGGAGCTTTTTCAGTTGGTTTTTATGTTTCTCATTCGTTTGACATTATTTGTGTGTGTGTGTATTTATAGCAATTTTCTTAAGTTGCTTTTCACTACAAGATGCTCCAGGATCATCTTTGAAATTAACTATCTTAGTCCCAGAATCAGCCATTTCTCCAAGGAACTCTGACTTCCTTTATTTGGAGGATACTATTAGAAACTAAAATCTGGGTGTAATATAATATTTACAATGGATTTAAAATAAATTTTAGAAGAAAAATGCTGAAATATAATTATTTTAAAGGAACACCTATTATTATTTTATAGGACACAGCGTGGCTAACAATGAGCGAGATCATGTTATTGCCTTATGTTAACATATCTAATTTTACGTGAAAAAAAAATCACTAATATTGATACTTTACTAATTAAGACTGACATTTTACCTAATATTTGTCATTTATTATTGCATTTTTCAATGTATAAAATGAAAAGAATGAGTAACAACGTAACTACTGTTAAAGCAGTTTTCTTATTAAAAATAATTATAAAATTATTTTAAATTAATAGACGATAGAGGAAAAAATAAACAATGTAATAACTTTGCTTTACTCTAAACACTAATACAGTAAATGTTTATACAAATAATTAATAAACTAATATGGGCAAAATACCTACGTACAATTTTTTAAACATAAAAATAAAGTATGGATACTATATTTAAAGCATTCTGCATGACATACTGACATTGCTGATGTGTTCTGTGTATTATACAAGAAGTTACTGATATTTTATTTTTTATTTTTTTATTTTTTTGCGGTAGGTGGGCCTCTCACTGTTGTGGCCTCTCCCGTTGCGGAGCACAGGCTCCGGACGCACAGGCTCAGCGGCCATGGCTCACGGGCCCAGCCACTCCGCGGCATGTGGGATCTTCCCGGACTGGGGCACGAACCCGTGTCCCCTGCATCGGCAGGTGGACTCTCAACCATTGCGCCACAAGGGAAGCCCAAGTTCCTGATATTTTATTAACATAAGCATGCCCATGTCCATATCAACTGTGTTCTCTCATTTGATTTCTCTCTTGGTATATTTATGGGAAGTCTTAGTTAGATCTAAATTTACATTCCTCTGCTCCTTAGTCTGCCAGCAATTTGTCAAACACTTGAGGCAAATATACTGAATCAGCTTATTTACAAGATGACTTCCTTCATCTCCTCTTTAAAAATTTCTCTACTTATGTATGCATATATACGCAACTTTATAGTAAAGGTACAAATAAAATTTATAATCTTGACAGTATGAAGACTGAGCAATTTCATCATGAAACTCAACCAAAATCAATTATGGACTTGAATACTTTAGAAAAAAATATTCATGTGTCATTTTTCCTTAACATTTGAATCTTATTTTAAATTTGCAAAATATTTTCTAACCTTTACACTCTACTTCATTTTATGGTTATGGAAAAGCTGTTGTGGTGTAGGTAGATATATAGTTATTTCACTGAGTTTTTTTTAATGTATGAAAAAACACAAAATTAAATACTTCCCCTGAAATACTGCTCTCTCTGTATCTCTTCTCCCTTTAAGGAATTTTCTAAAGATGGGCTGTTAATTCCCTAAATTCACTAGTATATTAATATAACACATATACCTCTGCATTTTGCCACATTTAAACAATGCCCAGAAATGCTTTGGAAAATTACCGAGCCAAGGCTAACCTAGGAACAAAAACCAGATTTCACATTTCCATTATCCCATTTTTGTTCGGGAATTTTGGAACATTGAGTAGATTGCCATGAATGTAATCAGCTGTCCTCTAATATTTCTCTTCTACAGCCACCCTTATCTTTCATTATGCCCACCAGTCTTGTAATAATAAGTTAATTTAAGAAGTTAATACTGATTTAACTATGATAAAACTTGACTTAGAGTTATCCATGGAAACTGGAGTTGCAATAAATAATACTGGTAGGATCAGGAATTTTTGCAAATATCAAGAAAATCTCCTGAAGTTAGGGTGGAAATAACATGCAAGTACTTTTATTAAAATTTAAATTTATCAAGTTGTTAATTGATAACAATGATATATAATTGATCAATCTCCCTATAGGTAAGAAGATTTAGTATTATATTTTTTTAAAAGTAGAGCATGGAAGAGTCTATCAAAATCATTAACCTCCTAGTGGTTTATTTCTTGGGTTTAAAGGGATCACAGGATTTATCAATTGCTATAAGTTGCAACCCACTGAGAAATTCTGAAATTCCTTCTTTTGTTTTTCTCTCATTCCAAACCTATTGTGTCTTTACTTCCATTATTTAAATAGCTGTGTCTAAAGGTAACCTGCCTTTCAGAATTAATCTGAAATTGTACAACGTCATATCTTTGGTGGTATGGGGCACAAGTTGTATGATAGATATCCTCTATCATCCGTGACATAAATAAGCATTCACAGTAATCAATACAATGTAAAAAAACACTCTTAGCAGATCAAGGTCAATGCCTTACACAGTCCTAATAAATAGTAATATTAATGCTGTAAGTAGGAAGGAAAATCCTTCTTTGAAATTGTAGAATTGTTATGTGATGAGGAATTATGTCTGTGCTGTGCATTTAAACATAAGGGACACTGGCATAGAGCTGAACTAGGTAAATGGAGTCTCTCTAGCTGTGGATTAATGTAGCTGGAGAATTTAATTTGGAGTGTGCAGTCTTCAGCTTGGTAATTCCCACAGTAGGCTCTACAGGGAGAGTCAAACTTGGCAGTGATCACTAGTGTTTTTCAGGGCTTTCATGGTATAAAATGACCATTATAGATCACTGTTCCTTTAACAATATTTAAGTGGTAGCTGTGTTTAGCAGTTCAGGTGTAAACACAGTAAGAAGCTGGAAAAAAATATTTTTGAGCCAGAGATTTTAACAAATCTACAAGATGGAATAATGCCAAAGGGAAGAAGCAAGAGCACTGGCACTGGAGAAAACACAGAGGCCAGAGCCAAGAAATCTTACTTATGATGCCTGCAAGTGTACAGAAAGGTCTTGGACAGTCTTTTCTGGAGTTATCTGTGCTGAATCAGCTTCTCCCTGATTAGATTACATATTTCGCTGGCAGTGGCCAAGCCAAAGTCATTTCTGATGGACTCAAAGTTAAGCATACTCAAGCGAATTTTGATGTTGATTAGAAAGCCTATGCACTTTCTATTTATTATAGAGCTTTTCTACAAAAGTACTGATGCTCATGTTTTTAGAGGGTGAACATACACAATTTTCTATTCTGAAGGCCTTCTTAAAATATACAACATGAAAAGAAAAAAAAACTTTCTAGCTTCCTGCTATGTTCTTAAAACACTATTTTATATTTAGGGTCTATCCGAAAACTAGAACACAAGTACTGGTCTAAAAACACATATGTTGCACATCCATATGATACAATACTACTAAGCAATGAAAGCTAACAAACTACTGAAGTGCAGCAGGATGGATACATCTCAAATATATATCGAGCTAGATGAAAGTATTCACACTCAAATGGTTATATATTGTATGTTTCCATTTACATGACATTCTGGAAAAGGCAGGCTTATAAAGGACAGAAAATAGATTAGTAGTGCCCAGAGTCTAAGGGTAGGAGCATAAGCTAATTATTAGGGGTGATAGAAATATGAGTATATGACTGTGTACATTTGCAAAAACTCATCAAGCTATACATCTAAACAGGGTAAATTTTATCACATATGAATTACACTTTAATAGATTTGACTTTTAAAATATATATAATTCAGAAATTATCAAGTAGTCTTCAGTACAGCCAATTAAAGAGTTAACAAAAATTCACAATATATGCTTAATATTGCAACTATGACACTTATGCTCTTCTTTACCACAAGAAGGTCACAAAAGAGACCAAAGATGGGAGGTTTAAAGCTTAGAATTCCTAATTTGGGGGCTTGTTTTTAATCTGCTACAAAATGTTTCTTCCTTAACAGACTGAAGATTTAAAATGTTTAAATGAGAATTAGCATTAAAAATTAGTCATCCTTGAGATGCCACAAATCTTCTATTAGGTTGTTTTAAATCAAGAAAATATGATTAATATAATAACAACCAGTTTTGGGGTTACACATCTGGGTGTTGGCTATTTAGATTAAATGACCAGGGGAAAGTCACCTTTCCATCATAGGTTTATTGTCTAATCAGTGCTTTGATTTTTTTTTAAACGTAATATTTAGACCTATATTAAGGTATTTGCCTCATGTAATTTCCTGATACATCTTTTCATCCAGATTAAAATGAAACTTTTTGATTATAAATTTAAACTTTATAAATTCTAAGTATGAGGTAGACATTAAGTTGTTAACTGCTTTTAGATTAGAATCCCCTCTTGGATATGGACGTGTATTCACCATTTAGATAACTGAATTTGATGAGTTTAGCTAGTTGATTAGCTAATGACAAAATCAAGAAATAAAATTCTTGGCTCAGTGTTGCTAGCCATTGTCCATTTCCTTTCAACCTTTTGCAGAAGAAATAGTATATTGTTTTCTTACAGTGAATTGTACTTTATAATAATCAGATATATATCTATAACCTATGGTTTTGGAAATCTCAAAATCACATCAGAATTTAAACATTTTTCTTCCATTTTATCTTCATTATTTTACATTCATTTATAGGCTATTTGGCATGTTACATATGTATTACTAAACTCTACATTTCTTCATTTTGTGGCTCAATTTTGTATTCTATAATTCTACAAGAATTTTAGAATTTTGTCTTTGTTTTCTATTTTTACTTATGAGAATATAATGTAAACAATTAAAAACACCCTAATTTAATTGTGTAACAAATGTCAAGTGTCCAGTCACTGTACAAGCTAGGGGTTAAGATGTCACCCAAATGATTGCAAATAGGTCCCTGCTTTGTGTTGTGAATGTTGTCAAATCAAAATGGCCCACAGTGGTCACATAATATATTAACAACCTCGTGAAAGAAAACTAATGAACCTCTCCAGAAAACATCTATTGATACATTTCTTAGAGAGTATAGAATATAATTCTCTAAGGTTCACACCAGGGTATTCTTTATGTGCTTGAAAATAAAAATGTTGGAAGACAACTATTTTGCCCAAGGATGAATCAGAGCTCATGATTTCAAAATTGGTTCTATCCATGATAACATAACTATGGTTTATAAAACCAGATGGATGACATCTTTATACCACCATCTATATGTATATATACTTATCATTCCGTTTCAATGAAGAAAATATATATATAGCTTTTTTTTCAAATAAGAAAACAAAATTGCCTCTCAGGAAATCACTGTTAACTTTTTGATCACAAAATACAGTAGCTCATTCTGCATTTGGAAAATCAATAGTATTAATGTCCATCATTTATGCTATTGTTGAACATCTCAAAGTGACTACCCTCAAGGAGTGCCCAATTATGAATTATAAATTTCAGTCAATTTAAACTGCTCATAAGCATATTTTCCTTGTTTGAAGAGAACACTGAAGAGTTTGCAAAGTCAGAGAATTTTCTCAGCATATTAGTTTTCAAAATCTAATCAAACGGTGATAATATAATCTTAATTAAAAACAAATTAAGAAAAACACTTTAGAAACAGTATTTCCAGTACTTTATTTACTAGTATCTAGGTCCTTAGGGCCCTGATATACTTCTCTAAAATTTTACTCTTCAGCAAATTATACCAGTAATGCTCAATATGAGCCCTTAGATGAAACTTAAAACATGAATTATGATGATATAATTACATCTTGGGGATTCCAGGGATTCAGCCAGCCCACTGTGAGATTTTATTTTCTTTCCAGTGTTTGCAACTCACATCATAGTGCTGTTACCACAGTGCTATCATACAGCTGGGTCACAAGTTGTTTTCTGTGGCTAGATAGTTTAATTTTTTCGTTTCATGAGGCAATTCAAATAGAATTCAGGTGATTCAAGCATGGTATCTCAATTTAAAGAGGAAGACATTGACAAATATTAAAATGCTTTAGTGTCAAAATGCCACAAATGTGAAAAACATAGTCAAATAGTAATTTAGAAAACTTGCCTATGATTAAATGATGGTCAGATAGTTGTGATATAGAGCTGAAAGTCACGTGATCTCTTTCAACTGTGTTTCCAGAAGCCAAAATTTCAATTGAATTTAATTTGTCATAGAACAAGTAGGGAGTGAAAAGCCATGCTGCTTCCGAGGGATCTTTTTAAGCATCTGTTGACTAGATTAGCAGCTCAGTATTTATCAGGGTGCAAATTCCAGTCAGGACAAGATAGAGGCCTATTAGTTTTATAAAACTATCCAAGTCTGTTTATATTGGATGATCTTTTTGATAGATTTCTCAGTCTTCAAGATGATTTTAAGCATTGACTAGAGAAAATGTAAATCTCAAGTAGCTTGTTCTAATAAAAGTATAACATTTGCTTCTGTTTTGCAAAAAGACAGCTAAGCAGTCTTGATTAACAAAGGTTTGACACAGCATTGAATTACTGCATCCTGAAATTAAGAGCACATCAGTGAGATTTAACCCATCTGTGGAAAGTGTTCATAAATAAATTCTCAGGCTCTTCTGACAAAGTATTTTCTGATACATGTAAAACTGTAGGTGTGTGCTTGTCCATAAAATGCAGAAGAGAGGCAGTAAAAAGAAGTTCATTAACATAAACAAGCCCAAAAGCCTAATGTATTTCAACAGAAATGGGCTCCCATGTAAACTATGGTATGAGAGCTTATGTATAATTCAAACTTTTCAGGAACTTCTGCCACATATACTACGATTTCTTTTAAAGGACATGGAAACATTCATGGCAGTAATGTTTCTCCTAGATTTTTAAACAGAGTGAAAAAATCCAATCTTAGAGTCCTGGGGGTTTTAAGAAATTAATCTTCTTACTAGGAAAATGTTAATACTGTACAGGTTACAGAGTCTATACAGATTCTCACACCCACAAAATTTGAACGACATTAATCTAAAACAACCATATAGCATCAGAGGACAGGTTATTTTCCAATACTGGAATAAAAAAAAAATTCCATGGCTACACTTGCCACCAAGAGAAACACCTTGCACTGCATGTCTGGCCAAATCTGTCGATATATATATTTTTCTGCGTCAATGCTCTTAGGTGACATCAAAGAGATATGGAAGTAGAGAATCAATATCTTTGTGCCAGCAGCAGCGGCAAAACTGTGACTGAGATGACATTTACTGTTGATCAGGCTACAGTCTCTCCATCCAAACCTTCTAAAAGTAGCAGTGAGCACATCCAGAACCCACTTGGCAGAGCCCTTCTTTCAGCTGTAGCTACTGAACATATTTCACTTTTATCTCACGATGTAAGTGTGATGGTTAAGAAAGAAACAGAGATAAAAACAAGGAATAGGAAAGAGTTTCTAAGCAGTTCATTAAATTGAACTGTTTCAAAACAGCAGTGCTTATTGAATTGTTCCTCTAAAGGGGGCTGAAACTATACAAAAGCTAAGAGACAGAGAGAGTGTACTAGAGCATCATTAGGCTCGCTGAGGCTACACAACTGGTTTCTGCCAGCTCTCCAGATGTGCACAATATCAAACGGGAAAAAGGAAAGGAGTTAAAGATTTATCAGTAATATTTCAAATGACTGGCACCCAATTTATATCCAACTGTAATGAATGGAATAGCACTGTTTAATGTAATTTTTATGTATTTTAAACAATATTTCCTTAGTTAATTTAAGCAAGGTTACAATTGATGATTCTACCATAATATACTGCTTCAGCAAACAGAAGTTATAATAGACTAAATGCCTAGTAGTTTTAAATAGATCTCATGTGACAATAAAATGAAAAATCTTTGACTTCAATCCTTGCTATTGAACCACATGCTTTAAAAAGCGAATAAAAAATTATTCCAGATGAAGTAAGATGGATTAATTTAATAACCAAGATGGAATGCTCAGTTGAACTTAGTAGCCACGGATAGTTTGAGCCACATAAAAATGATATTCCTGGAATGAGCGGCAGACAGAATTTGATGTTTTGAATGTAATACTCAAAAAGAAATATTATTACTTAGAACTAGATACATATAATACAAACATTATAATGCCATTATTTGTGCTCAGCGTGTTTCTAAAATGATTTAAGGCAGCTTGCAATAAAAAGATAAAAGTGCCAACAATCTTCACCTTGAAGCTTATCATGAAGTCAGCATAGAGTTTTTACTCTGCACTTATTGCCCAAGGACAGAGGTTTCACTGATGTCTGTGTCCAGGGTATCTCTCACCATGCTACTTTATCCTTTTTTTTTTAATGTCTTTTTATCAAAATTTGCATTTTAACTAATGTATTTGGAACACTAAGCAGACTAAGGCAGGTAGATTTATTTTCTTCTGCTTGTCAATTGGTAAAGGCAGATGGGATGAGATGGAGCAAGGATGTGGCTCTTAGTAACTGGGTTTATGGCCTATGTTCAACTCCTCAGGCAGTCATGTTCGATTCCCCAGTATTCACCACAATGCTGGGCACATGAAGATTCAAAAGCTTTTCATTAACCAACTAAGAAGAAAACAAAATGCCCAGATATTGCTCATCAGTGTTCTGTGGCTATTTTTCTTAAAAAAGAAAAAGAAAAAAATATGCCTAGTGTATCACTTGTAAGAGATATAACAGAAACTTGTATTTTATTCAAGAAAGCGTCACCCAAAATTTTGAAAACTTTTTAAAAACCGTTTTCTCCTACAGTGCTTAGGAGAACGTAATACTTCAGATGCTGATGAACTTACCTTATGGGCAAAGATAAGGTCCTAAAATAATTAGAGAAAAATGCTCACATTTGACACTTTTCCAGGAGCAGATTCTATTAATTCTACCTTAATTTCAAAAGGAAGGTTTAAAATGTAGTTTAACTTCATGGCTAATGGGTATAGGAATGCAGAGTAAAACACAATTACCACAGCCAAATTGCAGGGGGTTTTGTGATGTCTTATTTTGTTTGGATTCTACGAGTTGTTAGTAATTCCACAAGAAATTCTTACCAAAATGGAGGTTTGAAATCCATATTTGAATCGCATTTGCCACTACTGCAAGATTGTCAGAGAATGATGCAAGTGGTGGGGAAATATCATAGTCTTCGTGGCTAGTAACAATCATATAGGTGCTACTTGAAAGCGATGGATTTGTATGAAAAGTACATGCACAACTGAAGAGCAACTTAACAAATTTACCGAAGTAAAATTTAATTGACATTTCCAATTTTAAGATCATGCAGGGAAAGAAAAACTCAGTTTATAGTTATATAACTAATACTAGTAAATGTAAGATTATGCAGTTTTATGTTATGTTAAAAATATCTCAAAGAAATATTTTAAAATATAAAAGACCACGTACATAAAGGAGCATAAAAAAAGAAGAAAGTTTCACTTATGAAGAAATGTGTACTGCTTTATTTTAAGGCATTGTTTTGTTTTGATTTAAAAATTAGGATAGGTTGACTCATTACATAAAGCTAACTTTTGTGCTTACATAGGTGTCAATCTACAATGTACAAAGGACCTTAGAGGTTATTTAGTGCAAACTCTCAACCAGTCAAATAATAGCCCTGACCCAGCCAATAATCTGTCACTAACTCAAACAGCCAGTGATAGTGGACACTGCATTTGGAAACCTCTTCCATAGTTGGGCATCTCCAATTGCTATCAAGATCTTCCTTTTATTAACCCCATATCTGAATCCCATGAATCATCACTGACTGGTTCTAATAAGAGTCCTCCTTTTACCTAAAATTTTAAACCACTTTATTTTCTTCTTGGGGAATTTTATTTCTTTCAGGCTTAATGTCTACATTTTCTTGAACTTGTTTCTAGACTCTTCATTGCCCTGTTCATCCTCTGATGGAACTTCTCTGCTCTACCAATATCCTTTGGAAATATAGCCTGCAGGATTCAGCACAATAACTCTGATGTGATATCACTGGGGTCTTCTGCCACTTCCATAAATGCTGATACTATCCAGAATTCTGAAATTGAATACTAGACTTCATTTTGCTTTCCATATTTATGCCTAGATTTCATTTTATTTTCCACGTGTAATAGTTTTGCATCAATCTAAGTGGCTTCAAGTAGTAACAATACACTGATGACTTATAAAAATATAGAAAAGTCCAAACTAGTCTTATGCACTCCAGAGTTGCATATGTAAATATGTATCCATATTCTGTAATCCAAGCTCATCTTAGAGACTTCACAGGCAACTCAAAATTTATCTCTTCATTCAGTAGATATGTGTCAATTGTCTTCCATGTGTTAAGCATTATTCGGGGATTTTTGGACACATCAGTGAACAATGATCTCTACCTTTGTAGGGTTTATATTATAGAGCTGGGTGGGAGGGCAATGAATAGTAGAATAATATATAATTAAATTAGTATGTAAGAAAGTAAGTCCTATGAAAATAAGGAACATTAGAGCAGGGTAATACAAATGAGGAGGTATGAGGAGGATGTTTGTGGTTGGTCTTGTTGAGAAGTTGACATTTGGGCAAACTTGAAGAACAGAAGAAATTGGAAGGGACACATTTTGTATCAGAGTTCAGAGGCATCCTTGGAGAACTATGCAAGTATAAATAAGCTAAAATGGGGAAAAAGGTAAGGTATTTATGAAAAAACCCTGTTGAAAATATAGAGACATTGCAAAGCAATGTAAAACAATAACACTGGTTAAATGTCATCAACTGATTTAATCATTTCAAACAATTAAGCTGCATTTTTCTAATCCATTTATACTTCCACTCTTCTTAGTTCTCTATTTTAATCCTTTTCCTCTCTTTTCTAATCTGTAACACCTTTTCAACCCTCCCTTTTAGCCCATGACTTTGCTAATTCACTGAGAAGATATTCAATAGAAACAATCAGAAGAGACATTTCTCATGTACTGTCTTTTACCTGCCTCTCTGCCCATATGTTCTTCCTTTCCTCATTTGCAATTTTTTCCTGGTTGCCAAATTTCTTAGTACTGGAGTAATACTGTGTTCAGTCCATATACCTCTTTTCTTTTCTATCTACCTACTTTCTGTGTGTGTGTGTGTGTGTGTGTGTGAGATTTTATCCAGTGTCATGGCTTGATGTACTATCTATAGGCTGATGACTCTCCTCTCCATTTTTTAATGTTTGTTCCCATAAATACCATTCATGATGTGTCTGATTGCTTATTTAAAATATCCATTTGGATGGTGTGGTGGGCAGAATGACCCCTCCCCCTCATGTCAACTTCTTTCCTTCAAATCTGTGAATATGTTGCATTACATGGCAAAAGGGATTCTGAAGATGTAATTAAGATGACATCATAAGATAGGTCTTCAATTACCCAGGTGGCCCCAATCTAATCACATGAGCCCTTAAAAGCAGAGAACTTTTTTTTTTTTCTGGCTGAGCACAGAGCTATGCAGCAGAAACAGAAGTCTGAGAGATTTCAAGTGTGAGAGAAAGAAGGACATTTCTGGCTTCAATGTAGGGGGCAATATGAAAAGGTCAGAAAGGGCTTTAAAAGTGAAGCGTGGCTCTCAGCTCATTGCCAGCAGGGAAATGGAGACCTCAGCTGCAAGCAACTGAATTCTGCCAACAAGTTGAAAGAACTTGCAAGTGGATTATTCCTGACAGCCTCCTATACAGAAGGTAGCTTTGCCTGCTAACCCCTTCATTTTGGTCTTGTGAGACCCAGGAAAGAAGAACCAGCTGAATCATACGATACTTAGATTTTGGCACTATTATAACTGTGATAATAAATGTATGTGGTTTTAAGCCAAAAATTATGCAATAATTTGTCATGACAGCAGGAGGAACCTAATATAAGTATTTATTTGGTATCTTAGCAATAGAAAATCAGGATAAATATCTAAAGGCATTTGAGATATTCAGTTTCACATATTCCCTAATTTCCCCCCAAACCTGTTTTCCCCACTGTCTTCCCCATCCCAGTAAATAGCAATTCTGTCCTTTAATAGCTCAGACCAAAGGCCTTGGAACCATCCCCGACTCTTGTCTCGTTCACACACTCCACAACCAAACTAGCAGCAGCATCTTTGGGGATTAACTTCAGGAGATATACAGTGTCTGACCAGCGCAGAGCACCTCCTGCACCACTGTCCCTTATATCTCAACTGGGTTATTGCAGTGGTCTCCTGATTTGTCTCCCTGTTTCTGCCTTTGTCCCTTCAATCTCTTGTCGATCTGTCAGAGTAATTCTAAACCGTTAGTCAAATCATATTTCTCATTAGCTCAGACCTTCTGATAGCATCTATATAATCAATAATAAAAAATATGATGTGTAAAAAAAACAGGCACAGGTAGGTAGAGGCACAGTAGCCCAGAGAAAGAGGACATCATGAATTATAAATCCTGGCATTTTCCATTAACTAGGCTTTACTTCTGTCCTTAACCAGACTAGAAAATTAATAATTCCAAGAATTCTTATCTATGGTTTAAGGAACAAAGACGATTCACTTTTAAACTAGTTATGATTTAAAGAAATACAGAAATAAATATTTACAGCAGTTATAATGGGAGAATGGGATTAAGGGGCACAGGGAAAAGGAGGTTTGCTTTTTGGTTGATACTCTTTTCCATTGTTATAGATTTTTAAAATTAGCACATGTTAGATTTATATTAAATGGTTCCTTAAGAACTTGAGTTTTTACCTAGTCATCTCTGAATAGGGAGGTCATCAAATATAAAGTAATAGAAAAAGCAGATATTATGTAGATTTCTTTTCAACAGCTTATTTAAATAGGATAATTTATACCAAATAACATTGTTTTTCCATATAATACAGGAATTTCACTTTTTGAATGTGAAAAAAAATCATCTTTTAAAATTAAACTACTTGTTAGAACTCCTTTTGTATATACTATGAATGGTATTGCTATAAATCAAGCAAATAAATATTTATTACAAACAATAAAATTTTTAAGGATGTAAAGGGTAAAAAAAAGATTTATTGTGCACAGAGAGGAAACATACATTTATATGAATATATTGACATCCTAAGTAATATAAAAGATGTTCTTTTAAATTAAAAAAGTAAAGGAAATAATTACTATACAGTATTTAGATGTATAATTATATATAATTAATACCTACAATTAGACATATAGTATCTAGTTTTAATAATTTTAAATGGAATTATGCTATAACATAATTCATGTTCCAAGGCCACTATAGAGAACTAGCTAGTTTTTTTTTTTTTTTTTTTTTTTTGCAGTATGCGGGCCTCACTGTTGTGCCCTCTCCCGTTGCGGAGCACAGGCTCCGGAAGCGCAGGCTCAGCGGCCATGGCTCACGGGCCCAGCCACTCCACGGCATGTGGGATCTTCCCAGAGCGGGGCACGAACCCATGTCCCCTGCATTGGCAGGCAGACTCTCAACCACTGCGCCACCAGAGAAGCCCAACTAGTTAGATCTTTAAAGAATATTTTAAAGAACTGTCTTGAAATAACACTTTGATAAAATAAAAGAAAGAAATGAAATAGTAGACAGTCTATAACTATGTGAAGTTCTAATAATTTTTTTTTTTTTTTTGCGGTACGCGGGCCTCTCACTGTTGTGCCCTCTCCCGTTGCGGAGCACAGGCTCCGGAAGCGCAGGCTCAGCGGCCATGGCTCACGGGCCCAGCCACTCCACGGCATGTGGGATCTTCCCAGAGCGGGGCACGAACCCGTGTCCCCTGCATCGGCAGGCAGACTCTCAACCACTGCGCCACTAGGGAAGCCCTGAAGTTCTAATAATTTTTTAAAAGGTTTTTTAAAACATGTTTTTGGAAAAACTTCTAAATAGTCAAGCAAGTTGATATATGCTACACATTTCCTTCATTTTTTAGTATACTTTTACTGGAAAGTATGCTGAATTGTTTTTAAAGAATATATTTTCTTTTTTTAGAATAGGGAAGATACAAACATAATGTTTTAGAAATGTGGTGGAAAAGTATCTAGGGGTTGTGAGTAGTTAGATGATTCAATTCCAGGAATAAAGATTGTTCTATTAGGGACAGATTGGAAGATAGACATTTAAAGGCTTATTTCAATTTCTTTTTGAATCCATCACAACTAAGTCAATAACAATTTGAATTTAAATGTAAAACTACATTTATTTCCAGAAATTGAAGTAATTCAACTGAAACCAATAGTACACTTCTACCAGTGACTAAAGAATGTAATTTATATGCATAGTAAATTAGGCACTGGACCTAAATACATATATGCATATATAAATATGTATATATTTCTTATATATATGTAAGAAGAAAAAGAGAAAACAAAAAGCATATCTGAAATACTACTTTCACATACTTTTAATTCTGAGCTCACTTGTGTTCTATTCAAACACCTCATACTGGTCAGAATGGCCATCATCAAAAAATCTACAAACAATAAATGCCGGAAAGGGTGTGGAGAAAAGGGAACCCTTTTACCCTATTGGTGGGAATGTAAATTGATACAGCCACTATGGAGAACAGGATGGAGGTTCCTTAAAACACTAAAAATAGAGCTACCACATGACCCAGCAATCCCACTACTGGGCGTATACCCAGAGAAAACCATAATTCAAAAACATACACGCACCCCAATCAATGTTCATTGAAGCACTATTTACAGTAGCCAGGACATGGAAGCAACCTAAATGCCCATCAGCAGAGGAATGGATAAATAAGATGTGGTACATATATACAATGGAATATTACTCAGCCATAAAAGGGAACAAAATGGTGTCATTTGCAGAGATGAGGAAGGACCTAGAGACTGTCAAACAGAGTGAAGTAAATCAGAAAGAGAAAAACAAATACTGTATATTAACACATATAAGTGGAATCTAGAAAATGGTAAAGATGATCTTATTTGCAAAGCAGAAATAGAGACACAGATGTAGAGAACAAACATATGGATACCAAGGTGGGGGGGGATGAAGTGGGAGATTGGGATTGACATACATACAATGCAATGTATAAAATAGATAATGAGAACCTACTGTATAGCACAGGGAACTCTACTTGGTGCTCTGTGGTGAATGGGAAGGAAATCCAAAAACTAGGGGATGTATGTATAGGTATGGCTGATTCACTTTGCTGTACAGCAGAAACTGACAGCACTGTAAAGCAACTATACTCCAATTTTTAAAAAGACACTTAAAATTAAAAAGAACAATGATCAATAACTTCTCATCACAATCTCATCTTTTCCAGCTCTCTCTTTTCCTCATATCGTTTTCATCTCTTTTTTTTACATTAGTAGAGTAGACACCAGGCAAGGTCATTCAGATAAAATGATGATTCAAATACAGACCACAACTTAAAGAAGTTAATAGTCTAATGGAGAAGGAAGAAAAACCAATTACAATTCAACATCAGAAACACTATGAAGTACACAAGTGTGTGATACCTATACGAGCATAGAGAAATACTCAGTAAGGCTAGAAAGTAAACAGATGTATTCAAATCAACTGCCTCACCTAGAAGCAGGTATGTAAATATTATCCAATTTTATACTGGATTATTGGTTTTTAAATACTGATTTTAAAGATAACACTTTATATTAAGGATTTACTGTGAAATCCTTACATTTGTATCATCATATATGTTTTTATTCTTATCTCGTTTTCAAATTTTAATGTTGTTTGTGACAATGTAGTTACAAAGCCAGTGTTTATGATTATGGCTTCTTTCTCATTTTTAAAATCATGATTTAAGAAGCTATTTCCCTTGAAAAATGAATAGGCAAATAAATGAATAAATATATCATTCATTCATAATGGCAATTATTCATAATGAGTAAAATTACTATCATGATATATTTTAATGTATATGTACATATATAATACATTCATATAAATGCATACATCTACTACATATTTACATATATTTAACAAGTATAGAATGTTCAATTATATTACTTAGGCTATTTATAATTTATAATACTATATAATTATATAAATAACATAATAATATATAGCATTATGTACTACCATATATAATTGTTTCATTTCCATATATATGACATCATAATATAATCATATTCTTTTCTTTTTTTAATAGATATTTATTGGAGTATAACTGCTTCACAATACTGCGCTAGCCTCTAAGCCCAACAGAGTGAATCAGCCACATGCACACATACATCCCCATATCCCCTTCCTCTTGAGGCTCCCTCCCACCCTCCTTATCCCACCCCTCTAAGCTGTCGCAAAGCACCGAGCTGCTCTCCCTGTGCTATGCTGCTGCTTCCCACTAGCTAACTATTTTACATTTGGTAGTGTATATATGTCGATGCTACTCTCACTTCACCCCAGCTTCCCCATCCCCTGCATGTCCTCAAGTCCATTATCAATGTCTATGTCTATATTCCTGCCCTGCCACTATGTTCATCACTGGCATTTTTTTTCTTAGATTACATATATATGCGTTAGCATACAGTATTTGTTTTTCTCTTTCTGACTTACTTCATTCTGTATGACAGACTCTAGGTCCATCCACCTCACTACAAATAAATCAGTTTTGTTTCTTTTTATGGCCGAGTAATATTCCATTGTATATATGTCACATCTTCTTTATCCATTCATCTGTTGATGGACATTTAGGCTGCTTCCATGTCCTGGCTATTGTAAAGAGAGTTGCAGTGAACACTGTGGTACATGACTTTTTGAATTATGGTTTTCTCAGGGTATATGCCCAGTAGTGGGATTGCTGGGTCATATGGTAGTTCTATTTCAGTTTCTTAAGGAACCTCCATACTGTTCTCCATAGTGGTTGTATCAATTTACATTCCTACCTATAGTGTAGGAGGGTTCCCTTTTCACCACATCCTTTCCAGCATTTATTCTTTCTAGATTTTTTTGATACTGGCCATTCTGACCAGTGCGAGGTGATACCTCATTGTAGCTTTGATTTGCATTTCTCTAATAATTAGTGATGTTGAGCAGCTTTTCATGTGCCTCTTGACCATCTGTAAGTCTTCTTTGGTGAAATGTCTATTTAGGTCTTCCACCCATTTTTTAATTGGATTGTTTGTTTTTTTGATATTGACTTCCATGAGCTGTTTGTATATTTTGGAGATTAATCCTTTGTCCGTTGTTTCATTTGCAAATATTTTCTCCCATTCTGAGGGTTGTCTTTTCGTCTTATTTATGGTTTCCTTTTTTGTGCAAAAGATTTAAGTTTCATTAGGTCCCATTTGTTTATTTTTGTTTTTATTTCCATTACTCTAGGAGGTAGGTTAAAAAAGATCTTGCTGTGGTTTATGTCAAAGAGAGTTTTTCCTATGTTTTCCTCTAAGAGTTTTATACTGTCCAGTCTTACATTTAGGTCTCTAATCCACTTTGAGTTTATTTTTGTGTATGGTGTTAGGGAGTGTTCTAATTTTATTATTTTACTTGTAGCTGTCCAGTTTTCCCAGAACCACTTATTGAAGAGGCTGTCTTTTCTCTATTGTATGTTCTTCCCTCCTTTGTTGTAAATTAGGTGACCATATGTGTGTGGGTATATCTCTGGGCATTGTATCCTGTATCATTGATCTGTATTTCTGTTTTTTGTGCCAGTACCATAATCTCTTGATTACTGTAGCTTTGTAGTATAGTTTGATGTCAGGGTGCCTGATTCCTCCAGCCCTGTTTTTCTTTCTCAAGAATGCTTTGGCTATTCGGGGGCTTTTACAATATGAATTGTAAAATTTTTTATTCTAATTCTGTGAAGAATGCCATTGGTAGCTTGATAGGGATTGCACTGAATCTGTAGTTTGCTTTGTGTAGTACAGTCATTTTCACAATATTGATTCTTTCATCCAAGAACACAGTATATTTCTCCATCTGTTTATGTCATCTTTGATTTCTTTCATCAGTGTTTTATAGTTTTCTGAGTACAAGTCTTTCATCTCCTTAGGTAGGTTTATTCCTAGGTATTTGTTTCTTTTTGTTGTGATGGTAAATGGGATTGTTTCTTTAATTTATCTTTCTGATTTTTCATTCTTAGTGTATAGGAATACCAGAGATTTCTGTGCATTAATTTTGTATCCTGCAACCTTACCAAATTCACTGAATAATTCTAGTAGTTTTCTGGTGGCATCTTTATCTGGATTTTATGTATAGTATCATGTCATCTGCAAACAGTGACAGTTTCACTTCTTCTCTGATTTGGATTCCCTTTATCTCTTTTTCTCCTCTGATTGCCATGGCTAGGATTTCCAAAACTATGTTGAGTAATAGTGGTGAGAGTGGATATCCTTGTCTTGTTCCTGATATTAGAGGAAATGTTTTCAGTTTTTCACCATTGAGTATGATGTTTGCTGTGAGTTTGTCGTGTATAACCTTTATGATGTTGAGGTAGGTTCACTCTATGCCCATTTTCTAGAGAGTTTTTATCATAAATGGGTATTGAATTTTGTCAAAAGCTTTTTCTGCATCTGTTGAGATGATCATATGGTTTTTATTCCTTAAACTGTAATATGGTGTATCACATTGATTGATTTGCATATATTGAAGAATCTTTGCATCTCTGGGATAAATCCCACTTGATCATGGTGTATGATCCTTTTAATATGTTGTTGGATTCTGTTTGCTAGTATTTTGTTCAGGATTTTTGCATCTATGTCCATAAGTGATACTGGTCTATAATTTTCTTTTTTGTCATATATTTTTCTGTTTATGGTATCAGGGTGATGGTGGCTTCGTAGAATGAATTTAGGAGTCTTCCTCCCTCTGCAATTTTTTTGGAAGAGTTTGAGAAGGATTGGTGTTAGCTCTTCTCTAAATGTTGGGTAGAATTCGGCTCTGAAGCCATCTGGTCCTGGACTTTTGTTTGTTGGAA
The DNA here is from genome assembly GCF_008692025.1 of Phocoena sinus. Lineage (NCBI taxonomy): Eukaryota > Metazoa > Chordata > Mammalia > Artiodactyla > Phocoenidae > Phocoena > Phocoena sinus. The sequence continues at coordinate 133,905,590 of NC_045765.1, read as the reverse complement.
GATTTTTAATTACAGTTTCAATTTCATTACTTGTGATAGCTCTGTTTATATTTTCTAATTCTTTCTGTTCAGTCTTGGAAAATTGTACCTTTCCAAGAATTTGTCCATTTCTTCATGGTTGTCCATTTTTTTGGCATATAGTTGTTTGTAGTGCTCTCATATAATTCTTTGTATTTCTGTGGTGTCAGTTTTGATTTCTCCTTTTTCATTTCTAATTTTATTGATCTGCATCCTCTCCCTTTTTTTCTTGATGAACCTGGCTAAGGGATTATCAATTTTGTTTATCTTCTCAAAGAAGCAGCTTTTAGTTGTATTGATCTTTGCTATTGTAGTATTTGCTTCTATTTCATTTATTTCTGCTCTGATCTTTATGATTTCTTTCCTCCTACTGACTTTGAGTTTTCTTTGATCTTCTTTCTCTAGTTGCTTTAGGTGTAGGTTTAGATTGTGTATTTGAGATTTTTCTTGTTTCTTGAATTGAGATTAAATTGCCATAAACTTCCCTCTTAGAACTTCTTTTTTCTGCATCCCATAGGTCTTGTGTCGTCGTGTTTTCATTGTCATTTGTTTCTATGTATTTTTTTATTTCTTCTTTGATTTCTTCAGTGCTCTCTTGGTTATTTAGTAGTGCACTGTTTAGCCTCCATATATTTGTGTTTTTTACAGTTTTTTTCCTGTAATTGATTTTCAATCTCATAGCATTGTGGTCAGAAAATATGCTTGATACGATTTCAATTTTCTTAAATTTTCCGAGGCTTGAGTTGTGACCCAAGATGTGATCTATCCTGGAGAATGTTCTGTGTGCACTTGAAAAGAAAGTGTATTCTGCCACTTTTGGGTGGAATGTTGTATAAATATCAATTTAATCTATCTGGTCTATTGTGTCATTTAAAGCTTGTGTTTCCTTATTTATTTTCTGTTTGGATGATCTGTCCATTGGTGTATGTGGGATATTAAAGTCCCCTACTATTATTGTGTTACTGTCAATTTCCCCTTTCATGGTTGTTATCATTTTCCTTATGTATTGAGGTTCTCCTATGTTGGGTGCATAAACATTTATAATTTTTATCTTCTTCTTGGATTGATCCCTTGATCATCATGTAGTGTCCTTCCTAATCTCTCATAACAGTTTTTATTTTAAAGTCTGTTTTATCTGATACGAGTATTGCTACTCCAGCGTTCTTTTGATTTCCATTTGCATGGAATAACATTTTCCATACGTTCACTTTCGGTCTGTATGTATCTCTAGATCTGAAGTTGGTCTCTTGTAAACAATATATACACAGGTCTTGTTTTTGTATCCATTCAGCCAGTCTGTGTCTTTTGGTTGGGGCATTTAATTCATTTACATTCAAGATTATAATCTATATGTATGCTCCTATTACTATTTTCTTAATTGTTTTGGGTTTGTTTTTCTGGGTCTTTTTCTTCTCTTGTGTTTCCCGCCTAGAGAAGTTTCTTTAGCATTTGTTGTAAAGCTGGTTTGGTGGTGCTGAATTCTCTTAGTTTTTGCTTGTCTGAAAAGCTTTTGATTTCTCTGTCAAATCTGAATACATCCTTGCTGGGTAGAGTAATCTTGGTTGTAGGTTTTTCTCTTTTCACTTTAAGTATATCCTGCCACTTCCTTTTGGCCTGCAGAGTTTCTGCTGACAAGTCAGCTGATAAACTTATGGGGTTTCCTTTGTATGTTATTTTTTGTTTTTCCCTTGCTGCTTTTAATATTTTTTCTGTGAATTTAATTTTTGTTAGTTTGATTAATATGTGTCTTGGTGTGTTTCTCCTAGGGTTTATCCTGTATGGAACTCTCTGTGCTTCCTGGACTTGGGTGACTATTTCCTTTCCCATGTTATGGACGTTTTCCACTATAATCTCTTCAAATATTTTCTCAGACACTTCCTTTTTCTCTTCTTCTTCTGGGACCCCTATAATTCGAATGTTCTGCATTTAGTGTTGTCCCAGATGTCTCTGAGATTGTCTTTCATTCTTTTTTCTTTATTCTGCTCCTTGGCAGTTATTTCCACCATTTTGTCTTCCAGCTCACTTATTCACTCTTCTGCCTCAGTTATTCTCTTATTGATTCCTTCCAGTGTATATTTCATTTCAGTTATTGTGTTGTTCATCTCTGTTTGTTTGTTCTTTAGTTATTCTAGATCTTTGTTAAACATTTCTTGTATTTTCTCAATCCGTGCCTCCATTCTATTTCCGAGATTCTGGGTCACCTTTACTATCATTACTCTGAATTCTTTTTCATGTAGATTGCCTATTTCCTCTTGATTTATTTGGTCTTGTGGGTTTTTATTTTGCTCCTTCATCTGTGACATACTTTTTTCCCATCTCATTTTTTTTTTTTTTTTTTTTTTTTTTTTGATGAGTGGGATTGTATTCCTGTCTTACTGGTTGTTTGGCCTGAGGCTTCCAACACTGGAGTTTGTAGGCTGTTGGGTAGGGTTGGGTCTTGGTGCTGAGATGAGGACCTCCAGGAGACCTCACTCTGATGAATATTCCCTGGGGTCTGAGGTTCTCTGTTAGTCCAGTGGTTTGGACTTGGAGCTCCCACCACAGGAGCTTCAGCCTGACCCCTGGTTCATGAACCAAGATCCCACAAGCCACGTGGAGTGCCAAGAATAAAAAGGTGGGGGGGAGAACAATAATAAATTAAAAAATAAAATTAGACTAGGAAACTAATAGATATCTTAGAAAGAATATAAAAATAAAAATATAGATGAAATAACAACCGGAAGGTAAAACAGAACCACAGTAGTAAAAAAGAGGAGGAGAAAAAAAAAAAAGGTGGAAAAGACCTTGGCTGTGGAGGGCACAGCCTAAGCAGTGGCGGGGTTTGGGTGCAGGGCGGGACCTATGCTTAGGACCAACAGGGCTGGAAAAGGCCCTGTGGGCGGGGGGTGGTGCTTAGGCTCAACAGAACAAAAGGGACCCAGGTGTGCCTCTCACCTCTGCTCTCAGAGGGCAGGGGACCCCACTTGGGAGCTCAGCAGGCTTCCTGGGCTCGAGTGTGTGGGGCAAACGCCCTCTGTTCCTCTCCTCTCCTCTGGTCCTGGGGGACCCCTCCTGCCTGTCTCTCCTGCTCTCCCCCAGCCTCCCTCCTATGTCCCCAGGACCCATGAGGCCTGCAGGGGCTTTGGAAGGCTGGGGACTGGCCTAGGAGCTCAGTAGGTTTCCCAGGCTTGAGTGTGCAGGACAAACACCCTGTGCTCCTCTGGTCCTGAAGTGTCCCTCCCTGCCTGCCTCTCCTGATCTCCTCGGCATCCCTCCTATGCCTCCAGGTCCTACGCAGCCCAGAGGGGGCCACTGAGGGCATAAGACCCAGCCCTAGAGCTGAGCAGACTTCTCTGGCCAATTGGGCAGGGGATATTCTGGCCGTGCTCCCCCCAATCCCAGATGCCAAGGGTCTCTAGAGGAGTGGGAACCCCTCCCCCCTCTCAGCCACCCCTCAGGGGTGCTGGTTCTGTCCTGCATCCACTTCTCCTCCCCCCTCAGTCCCCCCACATCCTACCAGTTCGGTTGCGGGTTCCTCCTGTCACCTTGGGCATCAAGGTCTCCCATCAGAGTCCTGCATGTTCTCTAGTTGTGAGGAGATGCCTATGATCACATTCTATATCATTCTATTATGTTTTTTCTCTTTTTAAATAATTATTTGTAAGGCCGCCTCTTTCTTTTTCATATGTATGTACATATAATTACAAGCACATACTCATAAATATATAATTGTTTTCAGCTAATCGCTTATGTATTATATAATCATAAATATATAACTTATTAAGAGAAGATACTTTTCAAATCATGATTCCAAACAAGAAATAGAGAACATAATACATAGTATATTATAACATATAATAATATAAAAAAATACATATAATAGAAAATGAAACCAGAAATGTATATACATTATTATGTAATATGTATATAATATGTAATATGTATCATGGGTTATGCAGATATATGTGTATATATGTGCATTTTTGTATGTGTATATACAGTAGAGAATAACATGTAGGTGGGTAAGTACCTTTTTAATCAGGGGCGTTAATTATAATATTCAAACCATCTTTATAGTCTTCATATATCAAAATCTTAGAGGAATTGTTAACTCTGCTGCAACTACTGTGTTTTGATCAACTCTGTTTTTTTAACAATTTTCATTTATATGTTGTAATATAATGCTATTTAGCATGTGGGATTTTTTTGACAGTTATCTTTTCATTATGCATTTTTCTCTATTGATATAGAATATTTTGTTTCCATTTACTTTGATACAGATGTTGCAATTCCTCCTTTTTTGCCACATACACCTTAGATATCATTCCTTTTAAAATTGTTTTCAGTTATTTTGCATCATCTTCCTTGTAAATATCATAAACTTTGACATATTTTCAGCTAATCTAAGATTCATTGTCTCTTAACAGGAAAATGTAACTCACTTTTACAAAAAGGTTTGTTGGTGTTATTCTTTCGTATGCTTAGCATGTTTTCATATTTTTTTCCGATTTGCTTTTTGTCTCTTTTTTACTGATTTTAATTTTCTCCAGTATTTTGAGAAATAATTTTAAAACAAATGAGTAATAATCTTTAAAGTTTCCAAAATGATTCTTTAATAACACCAATCTAATTAAACATAGTCAAAACATAATCTCTTTAATAAACTGAAATTCCCATTTTCCCTGTGAGAAAATCAGAGTTAGAGACTATCCTGAATGTCCCAGGATAACAAACATTCCTGGGAGAATTATATAATAAAAATAAGGACTTTCTGAAGAAAAGCAAAGTTGGAGCAGAATGGATCTGGAGGAAAGGAGAGTTGGGGAGAATATTAAATGCTAATGAGTCTGTGACTAAACGTGTTGAGTTCAATGGTGGTGCCTCTCCTCTACATGATTTCACAGATCTTAAGTAACACCTCTGAAAAATCACAAGATGAGTGCGCTTGTGCTGTTCTTTCACACTCTCTGTCCTCCCCCTGCAGACCATCTTCTCTAACCCTGTACCTAACTGCTACTCATCCTTCTGCTTTCAGAGCAAACCCCCTCACCACACAACGGGAGCTCAAACCCCTTAGTTGCATATTCGCAGAGAGCCCTATACTTTGCCTCTATAGAATCTAAAAGAACTGTAATTAATGTTTGTGTAATTATGTCTGCCTCTCCCAGACTCTATAAATTTCATGAGGGCAGAAATTGAAGTAATTTGAACAACTCCAATAGTATGTTTCTTCTAGAAAATAAGAATACTAATTTATATGCATGACAAATTTACCAAGGACAGGAACTCTGTTTAATTTATTCACTATTTGTTCACTGGAGCATAGCACAGAGGTCATAATCATTGAATATCCATTGAATAAATATGCAACTATTAAATAATTATGTATATTTATTGACATGCAAATTTGCCCCTGATGTATAGTTAAGAGAAAAAGGAGATTGTAAAACATCATGCATTTATATCACATTTTGTTTAAAAATAGTTATATTGAACATATAATTGTATTCAAGATGTAAGGCAGCCTACGCTAGTCTGAAAAATATATTTAAAACTGTTAATTAAAAAAAAAAAGAAAAAAAAACTGTTAATTATATTTATGTCTGGATGATGAAATTAGATGTGGTGCTCTTATGCTTTTTGTTTCTTTATACCTTCCAAATATATTATGAACATGCATTACTTTTAAAATTAGAAAACAAAATCCATTTTGGAAACAAATACCCTCTTGGTAATAGGATTGAACTTTGATGAAAAATAGAATTTCCCTAATCACAACTTCCAAAAAGAAACACACTTTTGAAATCCCTGAAGAATGAATTGAAAAGGAGATAAACTAGAGTCAGAACTTTCAAGAAAGAGGCAGTTGCCATAGACCAGAATATTGACAGTAAGAGCCTGAAATAGGCTCTTAAAAAGTAGAAAAAGTAATAGTACTTTTTCTATTTCAATTTTATGAGTAATTACACACAAACACCAGATATTGGAGAGATGAAACTGACAACACATTGGACATGGTTTTGTGGTTGGTAGAAGAATGTTTAGAACATTATCTACCCAGTGTTTTAAAATTATTACTGCAGGCATTTCCCACATCTACCTCCTCAATGATAACATCATGCAGGATGCAGGATGGTCCACTACTCTGAAAATAATTCCTGTGATACCTATACAATATTTTATGTTTTCTCTTGTCATTCCCTCAATTGACAAGAGAAAAATTTCACTCCGCTTGCCAGAGTCAAGATTCGGAAGAAGCAAGTTAATAACTATAATCACTTTTCAGCTCTCCTTGAGTCACTCAGGTACCCTTGTTCCTGTCAAACTCATCCAGTTTTGCTCTTTTTAGTCTTTGTTACTCAAACTTAGTGTGACACATAAATATTCTGATCACCTTTCAAAACTTATTTTGTATTTTTAGGTATTTTTATAGATGTATGATTCGATATTTCTTTGTAATTTGTTTCCCAAGGAAAATAGAGATATAGAATTTCCTTCTATATGAACACTCTACTCCTGCTCATAAGTCTAAGGGAAGGATAATGATAACAAAAATAATAAAAACAACAACAAAAAATATTGTGCAATGCTCATGATATTCCAGGCACTATAATAGATAGTATTAATTACTGCCAGTTTTTAGATAAAAGAAATTGAGCCATTTTTTCTAGTTTGTACAACTAAAGAACACACATTTGATCTCAGAGTTAGTGAACCCCGAAGTCCATGCCCTAAACTACTTCTCCCTTCACTTCATCTTCTTTCCTCTGGATAACTAGTTGTTTTATATTGTAATTGGTATCTCAGGCAATTCTGAACAATGGAGCCAATGTTGTGGGAAACTATTCTCCCCCCAGTGGAAGGCAGCAATATGAGCTTTGGCAAGTGAGGTCTCTGGAAGAACAACTACTAACATCAGTAGTAATAGAGATGGACCAGAGATGGTGATGTCTCTTCTTTTTGGATAAAATAAACATTCTAACATAGAGATCACAATGGAAAGAGAATAGGATATGGAATCAGAGACTTGAGTATAAAACCTCGTTCCACAATTAATTAGCATAATCACATAGAATATCACATTGTGATATGATGTCACATTGCCCCGCACCTGTCTGGCACATAACAACTTTCAAATATTTGCTTATTTTTTTGAATGCAATGGAGCTATTATGTATATTTCATGAGTATAAATGCTTGCTTGTCTTTTTTAGTAAATTTTAATTAATTTTAATTTAACTGACATATTGTATATATCTAATTAATATTTATTGAATGAACTAATCAGTTGATTTAAAATTTTTCAGATACTTATCTTCCTTGTCTCTGCAATGGAAATAATGTTTCTGACAACTGAGCGCCTTAACATTTCAAATTCCTAGTCTCATGTTTAGAATATACTTGGTTCTGTATTCCAACAAGTGTTAGCTCCCTCCCCTGCCCTAAACCCTCAGTTAACTTAGGGGCTTATCATTTGTATTAGTGTTTATTTCTAGTCTAATGTAAAGCTTATGACCAGTGCATTCTTAAGCTTGGTTCTTTGGGTGGGCTTGAAATACAAGAAACAACTCAGCTAAGAATGTCTCAACTGCATTGAAAGGAACATGTGAAAATTCTAATTAGTGAAAGTTATGCAGTGGATAACTACTGTGTATTGTAAATTATATTTATCCATTACAACTTTGTCATCAAATATTGGATATGGCCTATAGTTAGCGTCACTGTTAATTTGCATTTCAACCAGAGAAAAAGACACCTTCTTTTTGTCTTCCCTGATTAACATTTTCAGGCTCTGCAATTTTCTTGCTGCTCACAGAAACAAAGCAAGCCAAGCTCATACAGAAAGCCTATTCTCCAAGATATAAATGTTTGCTATTCAGAAAATCTCAATGAGGGTTTAGTTATTTTAAACTAAAGGAAGAAAATTACTAGTAATGATTGGTTTCAGCTAACGAAATGCTTTTATGCAAATATGTGAACCCTAAATATGACCTGGAAACAAAAGACTGCTTAACAGTTACTATTAAGCAATACATTTAGTAGATCAATTAAATAGAACTTCTTTCTAATGAGTATGTGGTACAGAGGTTGCCGTAGAAACCTGGAAAGGAAAAGCCCTTGAATGGTAATTTATTATTATAAGACTGTAAAATACTATAGATCTATTGGTGGCTGGTAGTAACTGATGTTTAAAGAGGTCACTCCCAAAGAACTAACTTCTTGTATTTATAAGGTGGCTTTGCAAAGATTATCTGTTAGATTCTATCACCTCACTCTTCTAGTATTTAGATATGCCATTCAAATATACCACCTGCCTGGTTTTCCCTCTACCCTAGATGTGTGTCTACAGAGAGACCTGTTATAGCTCATTCTCATATGTCTAAACTTGAGTTTGCTCCAAAAGGAAAAACATACAGAAAATGTAATATGAATACAATCTTGACTCCTTTTTGTGCCATTCCAGTGAATTAAGTCTCCACCATACCCTTACTCTTTGCATACAAAAATCATGAAACTGGGCTTTACCAAGTGTTGCAGCTGTGCGGGGTAGGGAGTAGAGGAGGACTGACAGGACTGGGCAGAGAAAGAAGTCAAACTGCAGTTCAGACTGCGTTGGACCAAGAAAACTGAAATTTTATTCCACCCATTGATGAATTATTGAATGCAGGTTGTCCCAGGAAGGGATGTGACCTCAGGCAAAACATCTCTCTGCTACTGACACAAAAGCTGACAGCTGACCACTCTTCTGACTGCACTCATAGCACAATGAAGTCACTCTTCTGACTGCTGCACAATTGGGCAGCAATTCCATATGAACTCACAAAATACTTAAACCCAATGTTTAAAAGCAAAGATCAGACTAAATCTGTACATCTTTGTGTGCATAATGGGAATTATCTCAAGAACATGTTTAATGATATCTTTGTACAATTTGATCTTTAATTATTAAAATATTAAGAACTATTAACTATACCAATTGGGTTGAGATAATAGTATAGAATGACATCAAGTGCAAATTTCACATTGGTGAAAAGGAGTGAATGAAAAAAATCTGACATGTTCATTGTTTCAGAATGTGGGAAATCTAACTCAATAGGGAAATGATAGAAGAGCTATTTCCAGATATGTTCCACTCAAAAAATGATCACATCTGTTTAAGTACAGGCAAAGAGACACTATAGTTAAAAAAGTACTTAAAGTACATTCATTTGGAAAACACATAGGTGAAAGCAAATAATATACTATAATAAGAGTGTGACACTGAAATTTTAAGAAAATACTGCATCCTCAAATGTGTCAATGTATCTGAGAAACCATAAAATTAGAGAGACAGGATATTGCCACCAAGAAGACTGAACCTCTAATATTGTTCAAGTCTGAATGAAGGTTAAGGAGCCTAAGGAGAATGACAAAAACATTTATCAGAGGAATTACACAGAAAGATAAAAGCTATTAATAACTCAGGGGTCATAGGAGCTCTATGCTCACCAGATTGGCCTCTTTATTGAAAACGGTCAAAAGATATTTGCATGAAATTCAACTGTAGAGAACAGTAGGCTACAGTCTGATGAATCACAGCTTAAAGATGACAGGAATAAGAACTTTTAAGGTCATGTATAAATATCTGATACTTTCAAAATAGTAAAAATTGGTATTAATCCCTTTATTACTAATTTTACTTTTAAAATTAATCAAACTTTTCACCATTAAAATTTGCATGCTTTACAGAGTGATAAGGAAGTTATGAAGTGCTTACAGTGATCCTAGTCAACGAATAAAGATACTTAACCTCACTTAGAACTGGATGAGTTGGAACAATCTTAAAATTAAGAGTACCTTTTCTGTCAAAGTGTTTCACCTTCAAGTGTTAAGTGTCTGAGAACAGTATTCTCCTGATGTTCTAGAGTCAATCATATAACGAAATAAGCACTGATTATAACTGTATGCTGACGCTTACACATTTTGGACAGATACTCTAATAGAGTAAATGACAGATTATACTTAAGTAAAGAAATAATTTGGGGCTTCCCTGGTGACACAGTGGTTAAGAATCCGCCTGCCAATGCAGTGGATATGGGTTTGAGCCCTGGTTCGGGAAGATCCCACATACCGTAGAGCAACTAAGCCTGTGTGCCATAGCTACCAAGCCTGTGCTCTAGAGCCCATAAGCCACAACTACTGAACTCGCATACCACAACTACCGAAGCCCACATGCCTATAGCCTCTGCTCCGCAACAAGAGAAGCCACCATAATGAGAAGGCCGCACAGCGCAACGGAGAGTAGCCCCTGCTCACCACAACTAGAGAAAGCCTGTGCACAGCAACGAAGACCCAACACAGCCAAAAATCAATAAATAAAAGAAATAAAAGAAAAGAAAAGAAATAATTTGAATTATTTAGTCCATTAAATGTCAAAGATCCAACTAGGTGATGACGAAGCTCAGAAGTAATAATGACTTTGCATACGCTTGCCTTCTGGCGAAGGTTAGAAGCAGGCATTAGTCTAATCTTAAATATAGTAAGGAAATATATCATTTGAAAAAAAACTGAATTATTTGTAAAGCATACTATATAAATCCTAATATTTTCCATGTGTAAGTTTTATTAAACAAGTGGAACAATTTTACTCAAAATCATGCTTTTTTTCCCACCTTGAATAGATGTTATAAAGTAATGAGATAGCTCTTCATGGATTTAATATGTAGATGATCTGCCTTACTTATAGTCTCCTCATCATCTTTTTTCTGTGTAAACATAAGAACAACTCTACTATCATTTTCAATATTAGTGTCATATTGGTAAAACTGAAGCAATAGGTTATTTGGCATTTCTGTGATGACAATGGAATGTAATAAAGTTTAGTTTACAAAATGTTATGTTAGGTCTAGTGGCATGTATGTGTATTTATTAACCATTTTCCTTTTAAAGTTGAGGTTTTGCTGTGGTTCAAGTGATAACTAATGGTAAACAAAACATACATATATTTTTAACTATATGAACTTTATGAAACAGCTCTGTGATAATGGTCTTCATTACAGTGATATCATTTATTTAAGATCCTAAATGAGAGGAAATAGAGCCATCCGTGCCTTATTTTAGAATGAGTTGATCAGTATATTTTTCTGTATATAAAAATTATACATTTAAAATACATGAAATTTACTAAAAGAGTGGAAATTAAATGTGATCACCAAAAAAAAAAAAACAAAAGATAAATATGTGAGGTGGTGGATATGTTAGCTCAATGAGGGGGATCCTTTCACGATATATATGTATATCAAACCATCACACTGTGCACTTTAAATCTTACAATTTTATTTGTCACTTATACCTCAGTGAAGCTGGGAAAGAAAAACAATGGCTAGTATAAAAATATATAAAATATATTAATCAAAATTGAACAAATAAAATGTAGTAAAATAATTATAATTCTGTTTATTCACATACTGAAAATATTTAAAGCACTAATAATATTTTCTGTATATAAAAATGTCATAAAATTGTTCTGGATTTGTTATTGCTTTGAATTTTAATAACAAAGTTAAAGCTTATGGGAGTTGGAGGGAAACAGGCTTCCCTTTTTTTACACAGGCTTCTAAAAAAAGGAAAATACTAGTTCTAGAAATAATCATTTGGAAGAGGGGGAATAATTTTCTGGTAAGAAATGAGTAAGCTCTAAGTTAAAGGGTCAAAAACAGATGATGATTCTGTGGACAGAGTGTCATTTAAGTGAACTGTGTTAGAATAATAGCTATAAGATGAAAGATAACTCATGCGACATTTGATTCAGTTTGAAAAATTCAAAGACTTTCAATCATTATAGCTAGGGATTGATTTATTTTTGTCCCCAGCACTAAAAGATAATTTTAAATGGAAGAATATCTTCATTTTAAGAAAAATGTTAGGGGTATTACCAAAGCCCAAAATGGCTTAAGGTTAATAAGACCTGTAAGAGCATGCATCAAAAAAAAAAAAAAAAAAAGTTCTTTCTCTCTCTCTCTCTCTCTCTTTCTCTGTCTCTCTGATGTTATTTTTTCTTAAAAGCTTATTGAATCATAATAATAATCAATAATAATAACACTTTGAGAAAAATATAACATGAAATGTTTTCAAAATAATTTTTTAAATGCATTCTTAATGGCGTTATGGAAACATACTCCTTTTGCCCATGGAACTTGTGTCTACTAATTCTTATAACTGTCTAATTAAATTCTGTACTAGGAAAATATTTTAAAATGATGTCTTATGTATTCTCCCTTCTCATTTCCCCCTCAATTTATTTCTTTAGAGCAAAAACCCACTTTTAGTAGAACTCTGCCTTTAATGTGGCATCTTCAGTGGCTAAAGGAGGTTCCTATGCAGGATCTGAAATAGTGCTGCAGCCCTTCATTGCTTTGGTGTGTCAGGTGTGGAATTCTAAGGTTCTTGCATGCCCCAGAGTAATGAGGATATTATGGGATATTTCCACCAAGTTCATCAGGAAAAAGGCCGTGGAGAGGGGTGAGGCTTGACTTCTTAGCTGATGATCAAGTGGGAGTTATACTGGGCCTAACAATATAAAGGATAGCCAGCAAAAGCCAAGGCAAGAAACAAAGAAGCAAGTGGAACAAATGGGACTCAGCCACGCTCTGATAATACAGCAGAAGGTAACTTGGCTAAGGACATTTAGACAGTGAATAAAGTGGAGATTAAAGAACACCACAAAAGGAGCAGTTCACTTTCTTCACCATGAGAAACATAAGCTACATGCAGCCTTGAATGACCTCAGGGGAAAACAATAGGCATGTCAAGAATAAATCCTGAAGAAACTGAGTTAACTTTGAGTGAACTAGAAAGAAAATATTTTGAATTAGAAAGTGCCAAATTAGTCTTCAAATATCAGATTTTGGTTGTATGTTGTGTATGTCTGCATGTGTCTGTGTTTTTGATGTCATGATCAATGACAGAGGGTGACTCAAGATCAAGGTAATATCATATATGGAAAATAAAAAAGATTTCCACATTTTTTACCGATGATGGAGAGGATTACAAATTCATAATGCCCACCTATGGGTGTTATACTGTTGGATAAAAATATGCTTATAACTTAGTGTTTCATTCAATCTAGGTTCTATTGATATTTTTTCAAAAGAAGATCTACCCAAAAGTAACATGTAATAGAAAAGTCTAACATCAGAATGTTTTAAAATTAAAGGTGAGGTTCTAGAGTTCTGCTGTTCAATATAGTAGCTACATTTGGCTATTGAGCATTTGAAATGTGGCTCATCCAAATTGAGATGTGCTGTAAGTGTGAAAAATTACATTGGAAAACAAAGCATTAGTATATAAAAAAAAGAATTTAAAATATCTCAGTAATAATAGTTTAGTAATGATTACATAGTGAAATGGTAATATTTTAAATACAAATTTACTTAAATAAATTATATGTATTTTTTTATTAAGTAAGTTTCAAGTATACAACATTGTACTTCAACATCTCTATGCACTACAGAGAGATCACAACTATGGGTCTAGTCACTATCCATCACCGTAGAGATGACCCTCTTCCCTTCTGGTAACCACTGATCTGATCTCTGTAACTAGGAGTTTGTTTTCCTTTTGGTTTTTGTTTGTTCATTTGTTTTTTAGATTCCAAATCTGAGTGAAAAAATACAGTATTTGTCTTTTTCTTTCTGACTTATTTCACTCAATACCCTCAAGGTCCATTAACATTGTCACAAATGGCAGAATTTCATTCTTTTTTATGGCTGAGTAATATTCCTTTGTGTGTGTGTGTGTGTGTGTGTGTGTGTGTGTGGGGTGTGTGTGTGTGTGTGTGTGTGTGTGTGTATTGCATCACATCTTCTTTATCTATTCATCCATCAATGAACATTTATGTTGTTTATGTATCTTGGCCATTACTGTTATAAATAATGCTGCAGTGAACAGAGGGGTGCATATATCTTTTCAAATGTTCTTCAAGTGTTCTTCAAATAAATACCCAGAAGTGAAATACCTGGGTCATATTGAAGTTCTATCATTGATATTTTGAAGAACATCTTTTCCATAGTGGCAGCATCAATTTACAGACCCACCAAAGTGTACAACAATTCTCTTTCCTCCACATCCTCCCCAGCATTTGTTATTCCTTGTCTTCTTGATAACAGCCATTCAAACAGGTGAAAGGTGATGCTCATTGTGGTTTTGATTTGCATTTCCCTGGTAATTAGTGATGTTGAACATCTTTTCATATGCCTGTTGGTCATCTGTATGTCTTCTATGGAAAAATGTCTATTCAGAAACTCTGGCTATTTTTTAATCAAGCTGCTTGTTTTTTGTTGTTGAATTTTATGAGTATTTAAATATATTTCAGATATTAACCCCATACTGGGTATATAATTTTCAAATATTTTCTCCTATTCAGGAGGTTGCCTTTGTTTTGATGATGGTTTTCTTCACTATGCAGAAGTTTTTTATTTTGCTTTAGTCCCATTTGTTTGTTTTTGCAATTGTTTCCCTTGCCTTTGGAGTCAGATTCACAAAAATATTGCTAAGACTGATGTCAAAGAGCATACTGTCTACATTTTTTTCTCAGAATTCAGGTCTTAAATTCAATCTTTAATCTACCTCGAGTTAATTTTTGTGTAGGAGGTAAGATAGTGGTCTAGTTTCCTCCTTTTGTGTGTGGCTGTCCAGTCCTCTCAGCACTATGCATTGAAGAGACTGTCCTTTCTCCATTGTATATTCTTTGCTCCTTTGTCATAGATTAATTGTCCATATATGTGTGGTATATCTCTGGGCTCTCAGTTACCTTCCACTGATCTGTGTCTGTTTTTGTGCTAGTACCACAATGTGTTTTGACTACTATAGCTTTGTAGTATAGTTTGAAATCAGAAACTGTGTTACCTCCAGGTTTGTTCTTTTTTCTCAAGATTGTTTTGGCTGGGGTCTTTTGTGGATCTACACAAATTTTAGAATTCTTTGTTCTAGTTGTGCGAAATATGCCATTGGCATTTTCATAAGGATTGGATGGAATTTGTAGATTGATTTGCATAGTATGAATAGTTTAACAATATTAATTCTGTCAATCCATAAGCATGGAAATTGAAACATAATCTGATAAGAGAAACTGTGGGGAGGGGACTAGCTATGTTAGATAGGATTCACAGAAAAGAATGGTATTTTAGTTGAGCCCTGGAATTCAAGGAGGTAGACATAAAGATTCTTGAAACATAAAAGAAGAAACATAAAATGGCCAGTGTGACTAGATCATAGTGTGAGGGCCCAGAATTACATGAGAAAAATCAAGGAAGGCATGCTTTAGCTTATTAGGGCCTTGTAGATTATCTTAAGGTGTTTAGAGTGTACTCAGAGTAAAATATAAAGCTGTAATTTACATCTTAAGTTTTTGCCCACCCAGCCTTTTTGCCTTCTTTTGTCAGGAAAAAGCCTTAATATTCCTTTTGGGAAAATTTAATTGAATGCAGTACAGGTAAACCTAAGTTCCCTAATGTCTCCTGGCAATCATAAAATTGAGCCCAAAATTTGAAAATTTATCCAACTGGTTTGATCTAACGCACTCTTTAAAGGACCTTCTGAAGAAACTATTATTTTCTGCTGTTCACAGTCCAGAAGCTGACACAATTCTTGTCGCTTGAAAACTTTGATTTTACAGATTCCAATCACTTCTTAATACTACCATGACCTCCACCCTAGTCCAAGACACCATCATCTCTTTCCTGGAGATTTGCAGTGGGAAGCGCCCTTCTTCTGATATTTTCCCTTACCCATGTGTAGTCTCAACATGGAGAAAAATTAATAACATCCATCAAAATTCAAAATGTATATGTCTAGCAACCTCACTGTTATGAATTAAACTAAAGTATATACTCACAGAATTTCACTGATTTATAGGCAGAAGTTTATTACATCATAGTCTTTAATAGCAACACTACAAATAAGTGGGAACTGTTTCAGTTAAGCATGATACATCCATAAAATAATCATGATGCAGTTACATTTAACATACAGTGATAACTCTATATGTGTGAATAAGCAAAGAAGCAAAGCCCCAAATAAAACGTAATTATGGCAAAACACAGAAAAATATGTATCCTAAATTTCCCTTTGTGTAATTATTACAAAAGGAGCATATAGGTGGCTACATACATGTAATTATATACATTTTTACATTAGGAATTACATGAAATTGATGTCTAGAGTGTTTGGGGCAATGGGAGACTTTTCAAATTTCATCTCTTTAAAATACTTGATTATTATAATCTTAACTATATACTATATTTAATATTTTAAATGTATTCTGAAAAACCAGACATACACAAAGTAGAATAATAAACTGAACTGTTTCAACCCATCACTAAGGTTAAAAATCATCAAAAATTTGTCAGTATTTCTGTATCTGAATCTCTCTGGCCACACTTGCCTTTTTTTTTTTTTCACCTAACAGGTATCATTGGGGCAGAAAGGTAATTGAACATATTTTAATTTTCTTCTTTTTACTTTAATATGTTTAAAGATATAGTTGAATATATAGAAGTAGATTATCACTGGCATGAAGGATCAGTTGTAGGGGGACAATAATGAAAGTAGGGGCTCAGGAGGGAAAAATCTTGCAATGATCTATGTGAAAGATGAGAGGTCATTTTGTTGAGCTATGTTTCTTTCTAATCTTGCTAATAATCCTGATTCCTCCATTCATTCAACAAATCCCATTCTTACCTCACCAAGTAATTAAGAAAAAGAAACCCTAAAGTAACTAAAATATTTTGACTTGTTATATTTTATATTTCTAAAGGAATTGTATCAATTAAGAAGGTCAAAGAACTAGGAAATTCCAAAGGAAAAATAACATGCTTTATCAAGCTCCCTACTTTTACTTTAAAATAACAAAGAAGACATGCTTATGTGAGGGTAAATTTTCTCATGTCTAAATCAAAAGTTTATTATTTTTCAAAGAAGTAAAAAGTGAAAAACAAAACAGCAGCACAAAGACAGAATTCTCTGTGTTGTGACTGCATCCTGAATTTGAAATATTGTGTGTGAAATAATACTCTTCAGAGAACTATCCAGGCTTTTCCTGCCATCAGAGCATATAGGTTAAATTAGAGGTGAATATATAGATAAAATTAAAGGCAAGGATACAGATATAGATATTGTTTAAGTTTTCTAGGACTGCCACGAAAGCCACTAAATTTTAAGACCCATGTGGATAGTGACTATGGATATTCATGATTTTGCTAGTGCTCATCCCTGTGCTGACACATAGGAGACCCTTAATAAACACTGGTCGGATAAATGAATAAACAGATGACCTATTAATGAGAGAAACTTATTAAGAATGAAGTTCTTTTTCTGTAATGTCTAGATTATGTGTGGCTTATTTACTAACTTAATTTAGCTATTTAAGATAAATATTCAGTTGCTGCTCTTTATCTAAACTAAATAATACCTTATAGTCTTATGAAGTTTTAACCATTCTACTTTTATTGGAGTCTATAAATTGTACTTGTAAATCCTAATTTTGTCTTCTCGGTTGCAAAACAGAAATATAATAAAAAACAGACATAAAGGTTATTGTTGATTTTAAAAATTGATGATTTAAAAAATTTCTGGATTGTGAAAATGATAATAAAGCAATTCTTTGAAGCAAACGTTATAAATAAACCACAATCCAAAGTAAGCATTTTATTAAAAATATGTCTTGGACAACTGTATATACAGGTACAGCTAAACAAAATTCTAGAGCAAACTGAGTTACGTTTTCCATAATGAAGCACTCAAGTTATAGATGTGTTGTAATTCTAAATCAATAGTCTTATAGATGAAATATAGAATGACAACATTAAATTAGTAACACAAACATTCAGAATCATGAATCTCCAATTTGGTAGAAAGCCATTCAAATTACTAAAGATACAGTATGTTATATATTAAATATACTAAATGTTTGTATGTATGTATATATAACTGACCCTGCATTTCCTGAGCTCTACCAGTCACATGCTCCAGTGGAGAGCACTTTCTCTCTTATGAATGCTTTATAGTCAATGGGATCATGACAGGAGTTGAACTTGACAAAGCCCATGTGTTGGCCAATGAAAGAAGGATGAAGTAGACCAGTCTAAGAGGCATAAACAAAATCCCACATCAGAGATGAGCTTACAATTACACTTTAGAAAAGTCAGAAAAACAGGAGCAGTCAGGCTGATTTTGAAGGAAGCCTTTCTTTTTTAATATAAAGTAAACAATCTCTCAAATGGGATTTGAAAACAATTGCTTTTATATCAAACTGTAAGTCATAAGCACAGTCTGCCACAAAAGCTCACTCAAGAAATATATAATATTTCATCTTTATGGTGTTGATTAACTAAAGCAGTAACACCCACACTTCACAAAAGTAAAATTTTAAAGTGATATTTAAGTACTTTGTTATAAGCTTATCTCTAAAATGTTTTATATATCATTAAGAAATTTTCAAAAACTTATACTTACTGTCTTCTCTAAGAAAGTTTATAATTTAAATATCCATGGGGGATAATGAAAGATGCACATTTCAAGTCAATAAAAGAGCAAACTCACTTCAGCAAATGGCTTTGTACCACCTAAAACTGGAGCCTTCCCTTATAAATCTACTTAGTTAATGCAAATAGTAACTATACAATTTATATGGAACATTTATGTATGTCTCTCAATACAGATAGAATTACAGAATGTAATGTAACCTTTATGCCATAAAGAAATTATTGCTAACTGCTGAATATTGTATTCTATTATGGTGCCAACCATTCCAATTTGCCCGTGACTAACGGATAACCACGATAGTACCAGGCAAATTGAGTCTGCTGGTCAGCCAGAGACAACATGTAGGGAATTTTATCATAAGAGAGGAAAGCAAACCAAACAACAACCAAGAACAGCATCAATTATAAAAATCATGTCCCAGAATCAGTACTCATCCAATATGATCTATCCTGGAGAATGTTCCATGAGCACTTGAGAAGAAAATGTATTCTGTTGTTTTTGGATGGAAGGTCCTATAACTATCAATTAAGTCCATCTTGTTTAATGTATCATTTAAAGCTTGTGTTTCCTTATTTTCATTTTGGATGATCTGTTTATTTGTGAAAGTGGGGTGGTAAAGTCCCCTACTATGATTGTGTTACTGTCTATTTCCCCTTTTATGGCTGTTAGTATTTGCCTTATGTATTGAGGTGCTCCTATGTTGGCTGCATAAATATTTACAATTGTTACATCTTCTTCTTGGATCGATCCCTTGATCACTAGGTAGTGTCCTTCTTTGTCTCTTGTAATAGTCTTTATTTTAAAGTCTATTTTGTCTGATATGAGAATTGCTACTCCAGCTTTCTTTTGATTTCCATTTGCATGGAATATCTTTTTACAGCCCCCCACTTTCAGTCTGTATGTTTCTCTAGGTCTGAAGTGGGTCTCTTGTACACAGCATATATATGGGTCTTGTTTTTGTGTCCATTCAGCCAGTCTGTCTTTTGGTTGGAGCATTCAATCCATTTACATTTCAGGTAATTATCGATATGTATGTTCCTATTCCCATTTTCTTAATTGTTTTGGGTTTGTTATTATAGGCCTTTTCCTTCTCTTGTGTTTCTTTCCTAGAGAAGTTCCTTTAGCATTTGTTTTAAAGCTGGTTTGGTGGTGCTGAATTCTCTTAGCTTTTGCATGTCTGTAAAGGTTTTAATTTCTCCGTCATATTTGAATGAGATCCTTGCTGGGTAGAGTAATCTTGGTTGTAGGTTTTTCCCCTTCTTCACTTTAAATATGTCCTGCCACTCCCTTCTGGCTTGCAGAGTTTCTGCTGAAAGATCTGCTGTTAACCTTATGGGGATTCCCTTGTATGTTATTTTTCCCTTGCTGCTTTTAATACTTTTTCTTTGTATTTAATTTTTGATAATTTGATTATTATGTGTCTTGGCGTGTTCCTCCTTGGATTTATCCTGTATGGAACTCTCTGTGCTTCCTGGACTTGATTAACTATTTCCTTTCCCATATTAGGGAAGTTTTCAACTATAATGTCTTAAAATACTTTCTCAGTCCCTTTCTTTTTCTCTTCTTCTTCTGGGACCCTTATAATTTGAATGTTGGTGTGTTTAATATTGTCCCAGAGGTCTCTGACAGTGTCCTCAATTCTTTTCATTTTTTTTTTTTTCTTTATTCTGCTCTGCAGTAGTTATATCCACTATTTTATTTTCCTGGTCACTTATCCATTCTTCTGCCTCACTTATTCTGCTATTGATCCCTTGTAGAGAATTTTTAATTTCATTTATTGTGTCCTTCATCACTCTTTGTTTGCTCTTTAGTTCTTCTAGGTCCTTTTTAAACTTTTTTTTATTTTCTCCATTCTATTTCCAGGATTTTGGATCATCTTTACTATCATTATTCTGAATTCTTTTTCAGGTAGACTACCTATTTCCTCTTCATTTGTTAGGTCTGGTGGGTTTTTACCTTGCTTCTTCATCTGCTGTGTGTTTCTCTGTCTTCTCATTTTGCTTAACTTACTGTGTTTGGGGTCTCCTTTTCACAGGCTTCAGGTTCGTAGTTCCCATTGTTTTTGGTGTCTGCCCCCAGTTGCTAAGGTTGGTTCAGTGTGTTGTGTAGGCTTCCTGGTGGACGGGACTGGTGCCTGTGTTCTGGTGGATGAGGCTGGATCTTGTCTTTCTGGTGGGAGCGTCCACGTCTAGTGGTGTGTTTTGGGTTGTCTGTGGGCTTATTATGATTTTAGGCAGCCTCTCTGTTAATGAGTAGGGTTGTGTTCCTGTCTTGCTAGTTGTGTGGCATAGGGTGTCCAGCACTGGAGCTTGCTGGTCGTTGAGTGGAGTTGGGTGTTGGTGTTGAGATGGAGATCTCTGAGAGATTTTCGCCATTTGATATTACGTGGAGCTTGGAGGTCTCTTGTGGACCAATGTCCTGAACTTTGCTCTCCCACCTCAGAAGCACAGCCCTGACACATGGCTGGAGCTACAAGAGCCTGTCATCCACACAGCTCAGAATACAAGGGAGAAAAAAGAAAGAAAGAAAAGAAAAGAAAAGAAAGAAAGAAAGAAAAAGACAGAAAGAAAGATAAAATAAAATTTAAAAAATAAATTTATTAAAATAAAATTATTAAAAAGAAAATTTTTAAAAAGTAATAAAAAAAAAGAAAGAGGAGAGCAACCCAACCAAATCCACTAATGATAGCAAATGCA
Source organism: Phocoena sinus (assembly GCF_008692025.1). Taxonomy (NCBI): domain Eukaryota; kingdom Metazoa; phylum Chordata; class Mammalia; order Artiodactyla; family Phocoenidae; genus Phocoena; species Phocoena sinus. Next base: position 133,884,375 of record NC_045765.1, on the reverse strand, counting down.
AAAAACTATACTAAAAAATAAAAAACGGAGAGACAGAATCCTAGGACAAATGGTAAAAGCAGTGCTATACAGACAAAATCACACACAGAAGCATACACATACACATTCACAAAAAAAGAATAAGGGAAAAAAAAAAATATATATATCATTGTTCCCAAAGCCCACCTCCTTAATTTGGAATGATTTGTTGTCTACTCAGGTGTTCCACAGATGCAGGGTACATCAAGTTGATTGTGGGGATTTAATCTGCTGCTCCTGAGGCTGCTAGGAAAAATTTCCCTTTCTCTTGTTCTTACAACTCCTGGGGTTCAGCTTTGGATTTGGCCCCATCTCTGCATGTAGGTCACCTGAGGGCATCTGTTCTTCGCTCAGACAGAACGGGGTTAAAGGACCAGCTGATTCGGGGGCTCTGGCCCACCCAGGCCAGGGGAAGAGAGGGGCACAGAGTTCGGGGCAAGCCTACGGTGGCAGAGGCCAGCGTGACGCCTCACCAGCCCGAGGCATGCTGCGTGCTCTCCCGAGGAATTTTTCCCTGGGTCACGGGACCCCGGCAGTGGCGGGCTGTACAGGCTCCTGGGAGGGGAGGCGTGGATAGTGACCTGTGCTTGCACACAGGCTTCTCGGTGGCTGCAGCAGCAGCCTTAGCAACTCATGCCCGTCTCTGGTGTCCACGCTGATAGCTGCAGCTCATGCCCGTCTCTGGAGCTCCTTTAAGCAGTGTTTTTAATCCCCTCTCCTCGCACACCAGGAAACAAAGAGGCAAAAAAAGTCTCTTGCCTCTTCGGCAGGTCGACTTTTCCCGGACTCCCTCCCAGCTAGCCGTGGTGCACTAACGCCTTCAGGCTGTGTTCACGCAGCCAAGCCCAGTCCTCTCCCTGGGATCTGACCTCTGAAGCCTGAGCCGTAGCTCCCAGCCCCCGCCTGCCCCGGCGGGTGAGCAGACAAGCCTCTCGGGCTGGTAAGTGCTGGTCGGCACCGATCCTCTGTGCGGAAGTCTCTCTACTTTGCCCTCTGCACCCCTGTTGCTGTGCTCTCCTCCATGGCTCTCAAATTTCCCCCTCTGCCACCCGCAGTCTCCGCCTAGGATGGGGCTTCGTAGTGTGTGGAAACTTTTCCTCCTTCACAGCTCCCTCCCACTGGTGCATGTCCCATCCCTATTCTTTTGTCTCTGTTATTTTTTTTTTTTTTTTTTTTTTTTTTTGCCCTACCCAGGTACGTGGGGAGTTTCTTGCCTTTTGGGAGGTCTGAGGTCTTCTGCCAGCATTCATAGGTGTTCTGTAGGAGTTGTTCCACATGTAGATGTATTTCTGATGTATTTGCGGGGAGGAAGGTGATCTCGTCTTACTCTTCTGCCATCTTGAAGCTCCTCCAGAACTAGCTTTTTGCTTCATTTATTTTCTCTATTTTCAGTTTCATTGATTTCTGCTCTTATCTTTATTATTTCCTTCCTCTTGACTACTTGGTTTTATTTTCCTAGTTTCTTGAGGCAAGAGCTTATAGTACTAATTTGAGACATTTCCTCTTTTATAATGTAAGCATTTTAGTACTGTAAGTTTCCCTCTCAACAGTGCTTGAACTGTGGCCCACAAATTTTGACATATTTTATTTTCGTTTTCTTTCAGTTCAATGTTTCTTTTAATTTCCCTTGAGACTTTTGTTTTGACCAAAAGACTCTTTATAAGTGTGTTGCTTAGATTCCAAGTGTGTGGAGATAATCTTATTATCTTTCAGTTATTGATTTCTAGTTTGATCCCATGTGGTCAGAGAATGCAGTACGTACATATGAATTCAGCTCTTAAAAATGTGTTTAGGTGTATTTTATGTCCCATGATATGGTTTACCTTCGTATATGTTCTGTGGGCAATTAAAAAAAAATGTATTCTGATGTTTTGGGGTGGAGTGTTCTATAAGTGCTCATTAGATCCTTATGGCTATTGGATTTTTGTTTTGTTTTGCTTTTTGAGTTCTCTGTCCTTGCTAATTTTGTATCTAGTTGTTCCATTGATTTTTGAGAGATCAGTTTTGAAGCCATCAACTATAATTATAGATTTGTCTATTTCTCCTTTCAGTTCTATCAGTTTTGCTTCATATATTTTACAGCTCTGTTTTGTGATTAATACAGATTTAGAATTGCTATGTATTTTTGGTGGATTGAGTCTTCTATCATTACGCAGTGTCCTCACCCTGTCTCTGGTAACTTTCTTTGCCCTAAAGTCTATATTATCTGATATTAATATAATCTTCCCTGATTTCTTTTATTATTTGTATAGCATATATTTTTCCACCTATTTAATATCAAACTTCTATATTGTTATACTTGAAGCAAGTTTCTTGTAGACACATATTAAGTTATTTTTTAATCCATTCAGTGAATCCCTTTTAATTGGTATATTTAGACCATTTATATTTGAGGTGATTATAATATGTTAGGGCATAAGTTTTCATTTTATCATTTAGTGACTGATGTTTTGCTTCTGTGACTCATTCATCTGTTTATATTAGTGTGGGTTATTTCAACATGTTTTAGGATATCATCTTAATTTCTTCATAGTGTTTTTGAGAGTATCTTTTTGTATAGCCTTGCTTTGTTTTAAATATTACATAATATACACATAGCTTCTCATAGTCTACTGTTGTTATTTTGGCAGTTACAGGGAATATGAAAATCGTACCTACTTTTACCCTCCCTTACATTTGATATAATTTTCTTAAATATTTTTCTACATGTATTTATTACCACTTAAGACAGTATTATAACTTTTGCTTCAACTCTCAGACATAATTTAGAAAACTCAAGAGGAGAAGGACATGAATTTACCCATGTTTTTCATTTCTGTTGCTCTTTTTTACTGATTTTCCAAGAGTTCTTCTTTTTTCACTTCCTTTCTGTTTAGAGAGCTTCTTTAACTATATTTAGGTTGACAGAATTTACATTTCAGCATTGGAAAAATGTGCCACTTCCTTCTGGCTCCCACAGTTTCTTAGGAGAAATTTGCTGCCATTTGAATTGTTTTTCCCATATAGGTGAAGTGTCATTTTTCTCCCACTGCTTTCAAGATTTTTCATTGTACAAAAATAACAATTTATCTGTTCCCCTATTGAGGGATACTTATATTGTTTTCTAATTATCTGTTCTTTTGCCACTCCAATTAACCATTGTATACATCTCCTTGTGCATGTATGGTAGAACAAATATTTCAAAGTAAAATTGAAAACTTATACAGTTTGCACACTTTCAATTTTACTAAATACTTTCAAATAATTGTCAAAGTGGCTAAGCCATCTGCAGTTTTAGGACATACCCATTTCTCTGTATCCTAGTCAACACTTGATAGTCATACATATTTTATTTTAAAATTATTTTACCATTTAAGTATGTCTATTAAAATGTTTTCATTGTTTAAAACCTGTAGAAAGCTATATCTATACCTTAATTTTTTTTTTCTATTTCAGGTACTCAGAAAGGAAAAAAGTATGCTGATTTTCTCCAAAAAATATCTTTGGGAAGATATAGGTAGAAGTTTTAAAGACTAAAGATTTGTCTACAAAACCCTTGATATATTCTTATTTTGCCACTTACAGAAGAAAACCTTACAGTGTGAATAGTATATCAAAAATGGAGTATCTACATTACTTATAATGGCAACTGGCTCTACAATTACAAGTAGAACAATTCAGAAAATAAAATATTGTTCCATTTTCATAAATTTACTTCCAGTAAAATTGTTTTTCCTCAGTTGGCCTATTAATAAAGGAATTAAAAATATTTACCTAGGGAAAATAAGTGAAAGCATGAGGCATTATCCTGAAAGTTTCAAAATAAGATATGGACAAATGAAGTGTTGTGTTAAGGGATCACATCTTGGATGTTCTTACCATAAAAAAAAGAAAAAGAAAATGGTAAACATGTGAAGTGATGGATATGTTGATTGGCTTGGCTATGGTGAATATTTACCTATATCTGATCATCAGGTTGTATATCTTAAATATGTACACTTTTTCATTGTCAATTATATTTCAATAAAGCTGGGGTGGGGTGGGGGGAAAGATAAGGGATCTCAAGTAAATAATTTCCAAAAAATGCATTTAGTTTAAAAATAGATATTTTCAGGCAAGCATAATGTTCTAAGCCTTTGATGATGAATAGTAACTAGCTGAATACAATTAACTGAATCAACTGTACCTTCCATTTATCCAGTTATTTGATTTGTTATAATTTTTACTTCATGGGATATTTTTTTCTTAATTATTTTATTTTTCTATAAAAATGATTTATTTCATTCATATAGGACCTATGTAATTTGCTTGTAACTATTTTAAATACATGTTTAATTGAAGCAGCAGACTTAACTTTCCTGTAATTAAGTACAGAAAAAAAACTCCATGTGTCTCTGCGTGTATGTCTGGGTAATGTTACCTATTTTAATATTATATACATTTGCATGTCAAGAATTTTGCATTTGGGGTCAAACACCCTAATATTTTCATTTCTATTTTAAAAACAAATTAAATTTTAAGTAGTATATTTTATAATCTCTACTAGATATTTTAATTTTATCTCAAACCTTTATTTTTTCGCTGAAATTTTATGCATTTTCTTTGTAGTGTCGAAGGATGTGTTTTGATAATAAAGTATCAGAAATCAATGATTCCATAGCAACCTATTTGAATAATAAAAGAGAGACTAAGAAAGGTTTTATATAAAAGAGTAGACCTTGAGTACCTTGACAACTATGAATTTTTTACCAGAATAAATTATAATGGAAATATGACTTCCTACTGATTTGCTACACAATCCATTTTATTATTTGAAATAAAAATAGATAGTACTCATTCCTGCATATTAGTTTCCATGTTGAATTGATTTTAAATCTCATATTTAAAGTTACCCTACTAACTCTGTCTCATACAAGCACATTTTCAAAGGTTTGTTTACATTTTATTGATGCAAACACTTTTTGTTTGCCTACTTATTCCTTGCTTTCTTTCTTCTATTAATTTATCATGGATTTATTGAGTGTCCTATAGTGTACATAGCATGATAATATTTACTTTATGAAATCAAAGAGCCAAGATGTCTAAATTACACTGTTGTATAGCACATTTAGATTTGATAGGACAAAATATCTAAATTTATATAACACATTCAAAACCATGATCTTTCCTAATTTCAAATCAATGACTGTATAGAAAGGAACTGTCAATAGGGAAAATACTTTTATTTGTGATTTAGTTTACCTTCCAGAGTAAATAATTTGACACATTTTAAACGTTGATTTAATAATTAAGGGCATAACAAGAAATCTTCACTGCATCTGTAAAACCTTTATAAAACAAATGTTAGACCATGAGATGTATAGGAGTTATTTTCTTTACATAAACTCCTTTAAAAATATTGTCTTAGTCAAATGTGTGTTTGTGTGTGTGTTTCAGAGAACATAATTAGACTCAACGCTTTCTGGGGCATATGTGGAGCCAACAATGCCTAAAAGAGAAAATGTTCCTAGATATAAATTCAGTTAAGCCAGAGATGTCTCGTAAGATAAAAATTTTTATGCTCTTTTAAAATGGCATTAGTAAGAAAATCATTCCGTGTGTGGGCTATATTTTTCCTTATCATCTGAATTCTTTCTAATAGCTCTCTATAATAATTTGAATAGTTATACTTACCTTTCACGAATTTTTTCTATTTGTTGTTTGTCTTTGGTGTTTTGTTTTAACAGATGAACACTATCAAATTGCCTTTTTAGAGGCTTAAAGAGTTATAATTTATGGAAGATAAAAATGTCATAGAATGCTAAATTCCAACAGAACATCAGAATCATTGCAACTTTTTTTCCTCAAGGGCAGAATAGTCCATGACAGATTACACTTATATAGTTTTAATTTTAGTTATTTAGTACCATTTAAGTATGCTTTAGTACTGCAATTATATATAAATATATATATCATTTGCATTGACACAACTTTATTAATGTTCTACGCAATGAGTGAAAATTACTTTGTAAATTGTTGCATAATGCTCACTGCCAAAATAATAATCTTTTTTGTTGATTATCTTACACTTTCATACTTGTCTAGTTTCACCTCCACCTTGCATAAGTTCCCATAAACTAATGTTTAAAATTTGAAAATCATTATCTTAACCATTTAACAAAATAGTAATATGGTATTATAGTAATATGCTCATTTTAGTAAGCAGCAGGGTCAATATGGATATCTAAAGGAGTTCTTTCCTTCAATAACTACTGTTTTTAAAAGGGGAAGTGTATATTTAGCATGTAGTTTTAGAAACATTTATATTTTGAGAAAAAAATGATCTTCCAGGAAGAATGCAACATATATTAATTAAACATTAGTCCTTATATCTGATTTTTGTAAATTACCATGAATGGAGTAAAACTAGAAGAGTTGGGAGTAACTTATACAAATGGCCCCAGCTCTTCACTACTTTCTGTATCTAATCCATTTTCCAAGTGACTTTACAGTGCCCTGTGCACTATGAGAGGAGCAGGCAGCATGACTATAAAAAAGACTATATTTTAACTCTAAATTCACTCATGTGACTTGTTTTGGCTAATGGAATGGTAGGAAATGTAGACTCTTGAGAAGCTTTTGCATAATTGAGCTTACTTTCTCTTACCTTCTGCCATAACAATGAGAACTTGCTCCAGTTACCTGTTGGAAGAGGAGATGCACATGGGACACACCCAAGCCTTCCAGGTAACTCCAGCTAAGGCTATCCTAGATCAGTTAACAGCCAGCTAACACCCAGATCTCAGAAATGTCAGGTGGCGTTAGATAAATAAAATACAGTTTCAGAAAAATGTGTTTCAAGGAAGCTGTAGTTTAATTCATTATGTTGCATTCATTATGAGAATGTGATAGATTCTCATTAGAAGAGTGATTATCAAGAAAACCAGATGGGAAAAATCCCAAGATTAAGGAGTCACAGATTTTATTCAGTTCAAGGAAATATTGAAACATAAACACTAAGATGTTTGGTTATGGATTCCATTGTACATAATGTTTCATGAAAATTGTTTCAATTTCTTGATGAAATATCACATAAACTTATTCTTTAAAAATTAATAGAAACATTTCTTATATAAGCAAGGCATCTTAGTCAAAGACCTGAAACTTGCTCTACCCCCATCAAAAAAGACATCTCTCGATAAAATATTATAATATATGCTAAGATAATTCTTCAATATCACCTCAAAATAAAAATGTTTTAATATTCAACATTTTGACGGACCATGAATATGGTTATTTATGAAATCAGAAGTATAAATTCCGGGCCATAATTCTAGGTTATATGCTAAAAGTGCAAAAAAACCTTAAATATGTCATAACATAGAAAACAGAAAGAGAAAATTGATGAGTGTTATTTCATGAAAAAACTCTTCCATTAACATGTCTTATGACATCCCTTTCCATGTCCTTGTCAACTCCCATAACTGCCCATTCTCAGTCTCTGAGCATCTGTGTCACTATGAAGCCTTCTTCTAGTCATCAGATGCCATCTCTGCCATCTCTAGCTAGGCTATCTCCAAATCAGTAGTTCGTGAGAAAATAACAGCTGGAAAACTAATTTGATTTTACTTTTAAAAGACTATAATGAGCCACATGGCATGCTTATTTAACAGTAACAAATCTTTATATCAATGCCTTAGCTTCTACTTTCAATATATTTACACGCTGGAAATGAAAATGTTCATTAGTAATGCCACTGTGAATACAGTTCCGTTATGGTTTATGTTTAACGGTGTCATTACTTTTTTCTTTTTAGAATGCACCAAGAATATGTCAAGATTTTCCATCAATACCTGGTTGACTAACAAAGGGGCCCAATGTCATGCCTTAAGTACAGACAACATAAAAAAGGCAAGCTTCAACATCCTCCTCCAAGCAGCTTTCTCCAGCCTTGAACCTCTCAACACAATGATGTTAAATGAGATAACTCAAGTACCACAGACTTGTTTTGTTTTTTCTCTTTCCAAAATGAAGGCTTCATAATTCTGATACGTTTGATTTCTGATTAATCTCAACATTCCTTCTCACAGCTTAACCTATAGAAAAATCTCTTTCTGTATTATTAGTTTTCTTATTACTGCTATTCATGACTTTCTGAGCACCCACAGTGCCTTTAAAACAGTGCAAGATATATAGTGACAATTGAAGACAGAAAAGCAGAAATGAAAATGCCAAATGAGAGGGTGATTACATCTCCAAGAGGTAAATTTACCAACATGCAGGCACTTGCTTTTTATATCTCAATATTATGATCTTTGTTTCACCCCATTATCTTTGAAAGGCACTTTGCAAAATAAGGAAGAAATACTTCGAGTTAATCCATGAATAATTTCTTTTTCCTAAAATGATTTTAAAGCAGTTCTTGGAAGGAAAAGTTGTGGTCCCAGGTGGTTGTATCTTTACAACCTCTAAGCCAAAAATATCCATTCTATATACAGTTTGGGATTGTATCTGAGTCTTTAAAAAGTTTGTTGTTGTTGGCTTATTTCTATTTACTTTAAACTTTACTTTGAAAATGTGACATCTTGCTCAACATTTCCTCATAGGTCATTCAAAAACATGCTTAACCTGGAAACTCTTGGAGGAAAAAATTTTGGTCATGAAGCATGTTTGTGTAGTACATCCTCTATCTTCCTCTGAGAAAATTAAAGAAAGTGTAAGCATAATAAAAATTCAGAGAATTCCTACAAAAATGATGCCTATTCAATATGGATTTACTCAGGGATTACTATAAATATATTTGATTACAAACCACTTTTTCTCTACCATAAATATCTAATATCCCAAAGAAATTGTGCTTTATATAAAATATAAAATATTGTAGGTCATACATTTTTATATAAAATATATAAAAATCACCTTTGCTAGTATAATATTGACTATTTGAACACAAGTGTCTCTCTTTTGCTATAAAAAAATAAATTTTCTACTTTTATTTTTATGACTAATTACGATGACTGTTTTAATAAGAACTGCACCAGACATCTCTTCCTTTTCAAAGATGCCACACTCCAAATATCCTTGTGAACTTATGTAGCTTAAATATTAGTAGTCCTGCCCAATAAATGTGAAAAATAAATTGACATAAATAACTAGTTAGTAGTAGAAGGGTAATTAGAATCCAGGTTCATAGTCGGTTGGTAGTAGAAAGGAAATTAGAATCCAGATTCATGGTTGGTTAGTAGTAGAAAGGAAATTAGAATCCAGGTTTTCTGATATACAGTCTTAAAACTAGTCAACTGTCCCAAGTTTGGGGGATATTCTAAATGAGAGCAAAAGAAAAATTGTTTATAACACTATAATTTAGTTATTCATTTCCATGTATTTGTCTGTAATAGCAGCCTAACAGGGCACTAATTTATTAATAATAGCTTCTGTCTTCTGGCTAAAAATATTTTAGCCTATAAATATTCCAGATTTCTGAGATTATTATGCAAGAGACTGCCAAAGGGATCAGAGCCAAAGGAACCCCAATGTTGAATTACACAAATGGTCAGAAAGTATAATATTCTCAATCAGACAATTCAAGATAATTAATTCCACAAAGCCAGGTTTAATATTACCTTTTTATCTTCATAATCAAGCAGATTCATAAGGAAAACAAGAGTGGGCTTACAAAACTCTTAAAGGATTAGACGTAAAATATACTTCAAATCTATCTGAGTTATTCCACAAACTGCATCAATTAATTTGGTACAGAGTTTTTATTTTATTAAAAAATTCTTAACTATACATTCACAGAAAATTTTACAAAACTGGATTAATATGATATTATACATACTCTTGCACTTCTCTTTTTCAGTCTTTTCCTCCAAAACAAACAAACAAAAAAGCCTTCCTTTACCTCACTGTGGTAACAACCATCATAATTTTTCTCTAAGTTTATTTGAGACACACACACACACACCACTAATATTCTGTCAGTTTGTTTTACAAAATGGAGCCTTATCATATACATGTTTTCTGATTTTTTTCCTCCATCAACAATATCTGGTAAAAATTTTTCAAAGTAACTGACTTATTTGCAATTCATTCTTTTTAATGGCAGCCTTTTATTCTATAGTGTGAATGTTGTGGACATTTCCTAAACCTTTTCATTTTTGTTTTTGATGTGTGTGTTTGTGTTCATGTGTTCCACTTGTTCTACGAAAAATGTTACTATACATGTCCTTTGTGATTGAGTTCTAATAGTTTTTTTATTTCTGAGGTATAGAATCCCAGGAGTACGATTAACGAGTCAAAAATTATTTACATCATTACATGGTTAATTGCAATAGATGATAACAATTTGGTTTTTTTTAAAAAAATCTCCAACAACCCACACATCTTGTAGCAATTTATGAGAATGCTGGCTTCCTCACATCTGTATCAATTACACTTCAATTTCTCCTAAACTGTCTGTAAGTTAATACCTCATTCTTCCTTTATTTGTGTTTTCCTGACTGCTATTGTATTTGAATAGCTTTTCATATGCTTGTTGGCTATTTGGATTTCCTCTTTTGTAAAATTCTTTATTTATTCTTTGCTCGTATTTGATTGATTTTTTCCCCCTAATTTATAAAAGATATTTGGTTATCACAGAAATTCTCAATATGTTGCAAATACTTTCCCTCCAAATCTATTATCTATTAGATCTGTTAATGCTATCACTTATTCTACAAAATCATACACATTACATATACTTCATATGTATGAAGTATAACATACTTCATATATATGTGTCGTGTGTGTGTATATGTATATATACTTTTTTCTTTTATACTGTTAGTGCTTCCAGACTTCATTTTGAATATTTCCTTTATCCTCAGATTTTAAAAGAAAATAGTAAATGTTCTTGCTTTACTTCACTACCAGTTCCATTTTCACTTATAGTGGGATCTGTTTCTATATTCTCTCTCTATTCCTAGAAGCTATGGCAATATCAAATAGAATCATTACAGTAGCTTTACAGAATTCCCTGGTAAGACAAAGACCCATAGTTGTGCTTTCTCTTAACTGAAAATCATTTAAAAATTATTCTTACTATGAGCTTGAAAAAATATACTTGATTAAAAATTTTATGCTTTGACTTTACAGAAAAATATTTGGAGAATTGTCAATTTTATGATGTCTTCCTTTCTAAGATTATGGCCTCTCTTTCCATTTTTTAGTTATACTTTAGTCTCTTAAAAGTTTTCTTTATTAGAGATACAATGATTTTTGAATTAAAATTATTTTTATATGCTTTATTAATTTTTAAGTTACTATGAATAATTCTTTTCCATTTACATTTTTGAGTGCTAATTGCTAGACTATAGAAAAGATATTTATTTTCTTACTTATCAAGTCAAAGTAACTCACATAATTCATTAATTTTTGTAAAATTTCACTTTGAACCTCTTGGGTTTTCATCATAACATCAGAAAAATAAATTTATATCTTCTTTACCAATGTTTTGGTAATTATTTCATTTTCTTTTCCTATTGCTTTACTAAAACTAGAAGACAATATCAAATACCAGTGCTGAGAGAGTAGCCTTATTTCATTCCTGATTTTTAATTGCAATTATTTAGAGTTTTATTTTTAGAGTATTTTAATATTTGCTGTGTTTGTTTTTGTTGTTTTGCTTTGGTAAAGAGAATTCCATTGCCTTGAAGTATTTATCTATACAAACTAGCAGCCACTCACTCTGTCTTTTGTGCACATATACTGTTTATTTTTCATTTTTCCATGGCTATTCAATCGATATGGCAAAGCTGCCAGTGTAAGATTTTATATTTCAAATTTTAAAATTCAGAAAAATTTTTTATTGTAGCTGATTTACAATGCTGTGTTCATTTCAGGTGTACAGCAAAGTATTTCAGATATATATATATATATATATATATATATATATATATATATATATATATATTCTCTTTCAGATTCTTTTCCATTGTAGGTTATCACAAGGTATTGAATATAGTCCCCTGTGCTATACAGTAGGTCCTTGTTGTTTATCTATTTTATATATAGTACTGTGTATATGTTAATCCCAAACTCCTAATTTATCCCTCACCCTCTCACTCTTAAATTCAATCAAATCAAATTTTCACCAGTAACATTCTACCAAAATTGCTTTTGCCAAAGTGACCAACAATATCCCTATGTTAAATCTAATGGTCACTAGCCATTCTTCTTCTGTTCCTACTAATATTTAGGGGGGGCTGATATCTTTCCTCTTTGATACCTTCTTCACTTGGTTTTCTTTTCCTTCAGTTCTTTCTCAGTCTTTTTCCCCTTCCTTCCTCTTATTCTCCCCAACCTTTAAATGTTGGAATGATAGAGGGCTCAGTACTCAGTTCTGTACTTACTCTTTTGGTGATCTTATCTAAGATTATAATTCTAAATGCCATCTATTTGCAAAGCACTCCCAAATTTATATCTCCAGCTCAGACCTTTCTCCTAAGCTCTAGAAGAATGCATCCAATTGACTACCTGAATTATTATTTCAATACTGGACATCTTAAACTCCACCTATTCTATAGCTAACAAGTGGTGGCTTTCTTCAAAGTATATGCACCTAACTGCTCTACTACTCTGCTTTTTAGTACTATGTATACACAGTCATATATATAAAATTAATGCTACAGCTATAAAATTGGCCAGAGGTTTTAATAATATTTAAATATGCATACTGACAGAATATCTTTTGTGATAACATCTTTTCCAAACTAAGTATAATATTATTTCTTCCAAAATGTAGATTAAAGATCCTGGAAGCAAATACACTCATTTTCTGGTACGGAATAAAAATACTCAAACAAAAATAGTTAGTAATGTATCACTATAGAGTTATCATAACAAAATAATTTTAGAATCAGCATTTTAGTGTGTCATGGAAATCCAAGAAAGCAGTGTGTGCGTGAATATGTGTGTGCATATGTGTGTGTGTTCCATATAAAAGAGCCATGAAAGTTTTGCATATTTCACCTCATTTAATCCTTACAACAATCCTATATGGTACATAATATGAGCCCTATTTTATAAATGAGAAAACCAAGATACACAAAAATTAAGTAATTTGGCCTAGTTTTCACTCAGGCAGGCTGATTCTAAGGCCTATTCTCTCAACCATTATACTGGGGTTTTTTCACATAATATCTAACAAAAAAAATACTTAAGCATTATATAAATGACTGTTTTCTTCTACATCTATTATTAACACAGATTATGATGATGACATTGATGATTTAGGAAGAATTTGCCAAAGAACTTGAGAGTAAGTCCAAAGAAAATTATGTTTTGGCCATTTATTCAGCCAATACTCATTGCTGTGCTCTAGTCACACTGTTTTATAGCAAACTGGATTAACTGTGCAAATAATGAAAATAATTCATAGTCTTCATGCAATCTTATAGTAGTTATATTTTTACATACTTACCACAATAATGTTTATAAGCTATGATCAAGAAATGTATGTAAATTTATTTTTAAATATAATATTCTCAAGAAAGGAGCCATATACAATAATACTTATTTAAATAATTGTGAACAGAGAAAAGATTTACTGAGATGATTTAATTTATCTATTGCCTCATATGGTATCTACTAATTTATTCATACATTTTGTAAAATCAAATTGAATACCCTAGTTTTATGAGTAATAAAACCTATGCTACTTGTAGAATGTATTTACTTATTTCATTCTCAAATGCAATGTTGGATAAATGCTAAATATATGCCAACTTTTAGATGGATGCACAGGAATTCTCCCTTTTAAAATTTCTGGTGACTCAAGGCCAGGTAGAAGAAAATCTTACACTTAAGTGGAACCACCAAATTGAATAACATAACAGTATAAAATGTATCAGGAATTGTTCAGTGGTTGTGTCTGTGAGAGGGAAGCTGTTTGGCTCTGAGAGGTGTCATTTGGAAGGGGTGGGTGCACTTGCTCTGGTCAGCATTGCACGTGTGTTGTTTTGCCCTTCTTCTTCTGGGACAGGGTTCTGCTGAACCCCATCTGGGTCTAAAACAGCATGGTATTAGCTGCTTCTTGGTTTGCCCCTCTTCTTTTGGTGATTTGAAAAGTTACTTATATACCCAAATATAGACTATATATTTAACTCATTAGAACTCCTTTGTGATGTTATTGAACTTATAAAATACATTTATATAATTCCATAATAAATATTATTTTCAACTATTTTATGTACTGGCAATCCACATAAACATTTATTTGATAAGAAATGAGTTCTTTTGATGAAGTAGCTTTCTAAACAAGACAAATGTTTACCATGTTTTGAGAAGAAATACTGTCCACATTTGAAGAATAAAAAAGTAATGAAAATTAAAACAAAAACAGAAATGCCTCATCGGCACTGTAAAAAACTATGAAAAAATCAATTAGTTTAATCATTACAGTGTGTCTCATTTTCCTAAAACTACTTGTTTTTAAAGATTTCTAGTGTTTTTACTGAGCTGTAAAATTAGTACCCAAAATTTAATCATAATTTATAGGTCTGAAAATATCTCTTAGTTGTTAATATGAAAATACCTGTATTTTGTCACCATCTAAAATTTGCATGCCAAGACACCAAAGCATTTTCATTCATCATGCTTATTATTGTCATTAAAATTATAATATTGGATAGCATCTAATATGACTAAAAGACACTTTCTCTTACGAATTGTTCATTTATTTTCACACATTGAAAACTAGTTGGCAGCACTTTTTAATGGTAATTTTTTTCTAACACTTTTATGAAAACTATACATTTAGTTTGATATTGACTAATAATTTTTAATGCATACATCATGGTTTGCCTCTAAATGACGGTATTAAGGACTTCATGCACATCTGAATGTAATACAATTTTGATTAAACACACTAAATGGTTTTTATCAGATGAAAATGTTTTTTATCACATGAAATAACTTGCAATAGACAGGCTTTGTGTTCACTGGGAGACTTTCTTTGGTTGTTTTGTGTTCTCGTGCACAGCCTGGGACTGAATTAATGTGCTGTGTACAATCATGCTGACCACTGAAAGACAAATGCTGAGTGCACTGAGAGGCTCCAACCTCTTCAGGACTAAAAGAATTTTCTGACTGCTACATTTCAAAAACAGATAGCTGAAAGAGAGCAATATCATTTAAAACTGCTTCTGAGAGCAGTGGAAATCCATTTCCCTGCTTCCATCTCTTCTTTTCAAGAGCAGGAGATGGAGTCTATTTCTCAGAAGTTTGAAAAAAAAAAAAGAACAAATCCAACTTTGCCTTAGGAAGTCTAAATTACTTACATGTAGCCTCAGAGTCGTTCAGAGTTTCACAAGAAAGCCTAGACAGTGCCCACGGAACACTGACATGGTGGTGTATGAAGACAGGGGCTCTTCGGGGTGTATTCACCCCTGCATCTGTTGATATTATGTGGCCTTGAAGTCTCTAGAGTCTCCATGTACCTTTATTTCTTTTTGGTGTGTTTGGATCTCTGCCTGTTTACTACAGCGTTCATGCTGCATGAAAAGAAGCCGGCTGGGATGTTTTATCTCTTGTCTGAGCTTGCTTCAATTAAATTAATGGACCCATTCAGCTCACTCTTTCCTCTTTCAGATGTATCCCTGATGAATACATTAAAAAGATCTTAAGTCTCAAGATGGTACATCATGGTATTAGCCAGGGCACTCATTTCCCTCTGCCTTCTTTTTCTGTAAATCAAATAATTAATGAGATCTCCACCTCAATAAAGCACTTCATCAATATTTTGTGGCAAAGGAAAAAAATGCCCTCTTTGCTTGTAGTAGAGCTTTTATCTCCATCTGTATAGGATTTTGTGGGCAAATGTAGTAATATTGAAATGACAAAATATTGACTGATTTCTTGCAGCTTGTTCTTCATGAGAAGGATTAGTTAAAGGCTTTATACACTGTTCAGCGGAGATACAAGTGACAAGCTTGTCAATATGCTGTGGATGTTTTGTATTCAATATATAAATTGTAAACATCAAGTGGGACAATTAATTTTGCCAGAGTTTGATGTCACTAGAGGGGGAGCATAGGTTAATATGGAAAGCACACGTTATTTCACCATTTTTTTTAAAAAGTGAGGAATTACCTATATTTAGCTACATTTTATTTTATTTATTTATTTTTCTTACATTTTAGGATATTCTGTCTTTTAACAACAGAGTCGACTGCTTTCTACCTTAGAGTTTCAATTAAAAAATGACACTAAACATGTAAGTGACTGTAGTAACTCCACTGTAACTTGCTGCGTGAGAAGGTCCCTTTTTATAGACTGCAGAAACTATATATAAAAGTAGAGAGGGAAAAAGTTCTATTTGCTTTGTGCAATACACTCCAGCTGAGCTGGCAGCCATTTCTCATTTCTGTGAAGAGGGCTACACCATAAAATTTCAGAACTTTCTTTTTCTCATTCATTTATAGGGATGGAATCTCAATCAAAGACAGTTTTCTTTCTTTCTTTCTTTTCTTTCTTTTATTTATTTACTTACTTACTTACTTGCTTACTTACTTGCTTACTTGCTTACTTACTTGCTTATTTATTTATTTATTTACGGCTGTGCTGCACAGATTGTGGGAGGCTTGTAGGATCTTAGTTCTGTGATCAGGGATCAAACCCAGGACCACAGCAGTGAAACCGCCTAGTCCTAACCACTGGACATCCAGGGAACGCCCCAGGTTTGCCTTCTGAAGTGTTTAGATTCTCTTTGGAATGAATATCAATAAACCCTATTTGATGTTTCCTTGAACATCTAATGTCAATTAACATGGGTCATGGTCTGAATGGGAACTGAGTCTGAAGAGAAGGCTAGAGAGAAAAGGTGAGATAGAGATGATACAGAGAGAAACAGAGAGAGATAATTAAATCTGATTTGTACTTCCAGATATGCTTAACTCAGTGCATCCAAATCAGTATCACCCCAAACACAATTTGGTAAACTACTAGACAGAAGGAATGATATAGCTCTTATCTCTGTAGATTATGGATTCAAACAACCAATTTTAAAGCAGTAAGAAGCCTAAAAATTAAATATAAGCACATGAACAGGATGCGGGAGTAATTAGAGAAAACTAAGAGTTTTGTTGCTTTTACTAAAATAACTGGATACAGTTAGAGGACTGAGAAAGACTCAAGAAGAAAGAAAAATTTGGTGGAGAAAAAGCATGTTCATCTGGAGATCTACAAAGGATCAGAGTTGTCTTCAACAAAACTAAGAGGTTGAAAAATAAATAATTCTAACCCTTGTGGTCAAGGACAATTTCTTTTCATAACCACTAACGATTGAGTCATGAATCCAATATTGATTTATAGCATATATTTAAACTTTATCTCAAAGGCTTCATAAGTGAGATGATACTTATATGTCCACTGCCAGGTAAGTAGGTGAGGCAAGATTAATATTTTAAGTAGGTGAGGCAAGATTAATATTTTAATTATTCCAGATTGCATATAGTGTCCAGCAAATGAAGTGGATACCCAAATACAAGTCTTGCCATTTACTGGACTTTCTTCAGTTAACTTAATATTTATGGAGACTTACCGATAAGTCCACACTCAAATCCAAATGATATGACAAAAAGAGTGGAGAGGAAAGGGAAAATAGAAAACTTACAATGGATATTAAAGTTAAATTTACATGCCAGAAACTTAAGAATATTTTTGGTAGATTTAGTGAATACTGAGTAACAAATTGATAAAAGGCATAGAATCCAATTTATAATTCACTCTCCAGAAAAACTGTCAATTTGAGATAAAACTAAAATAAAGTGATTTATAAATACTAAAGGAAAAAAATATGGGCAAACAGAAATACTTAAGGAAAGTACAAATGGTGTTTAAAACTGACAGTTACCTTAGAATTAAGGTCAAAATATTAAACATAAAAATGGACAAAAGATAAAAGAGGATGCTATAGCAGTCATGAAATTTTATGTATAAATTAACAAAATACCTAAATATCTAAAGGTGCTAGAAATTAAAAGAAACTAAAAAACATCATAAATGTAGAAGTCTTAGGACATTTCACTGAGTCTTAACTGATTTCACAATTAAATATAGAGGTAGATCATCTGGAAATACAATTAAAATTTGATTTAACAAGTATATAAAATATATTTTGTATCCCCAAAATAACAGCCTCATGGAAAAGTATGTGAAAGATCAATCCTGTATTAACCTAAAAGAAATACATTGATAAATGTTGAAGAGCAAATGTAAGTTTACATTTTTGTACCACTATATAATAGAACTTGAATCCCAAAACATTAAAAAATTAAAAACATTAAAAAATTACTTGAAAATCCATTTAAAATTTTAAAACATTGTCTTCTAAAACAAAGCAAAGCAAAACAAAAAATAACTACAGCAAGGCCTTGGGATCAAAATTTTTTAGAGACGTGTTTAGAGATTACTGCATTTCACCAAACTAGCTTATGTCTGTGGATCCTATAGTTTTAACTATTTAAGGTTTTATATAAATATTTTATTAAATACTGAGTAGACAAAAATTGCTCATAACCTATGTGTGAAGTGTAAGGCTAACAATACAGTAATATGCATCAATTTAAGGGAGAAAATTAACTTTACATGTGAATTCTCTTGTGTAACCTTCCCTGATCCTTCATTTAGTTTCTTCTCCTTTTCTCTCCATTAACCACTATATTAAGTCTTTTGTTTAACATTCCCTAACTTCTGAATATTTTTAACTGCATAGATTGGTATTCCAAATGATATATTTTGCTGTGCATGTATTGGACATTTTATAAATGGACTCATACAAAATCCCTGACTTGCCCTTTTCTCTTTTCATCATTCGCTGGTTGTGTTTAGCTGAAGTGAATTCATTTTTGCTGCTGCACAATAATCTATATCAGAGCTGATCTACCTATTTTTCTGTTGATGGTTATTTGGGCAGTGCCCAGATACTTGCATTTGCAACAGTGCCACTATAGACATACTTGTACAAGGTGTTTCATGACATTAGGGTCACCCTTTCTAAAGAGAAATGATTATATTTAAATACCATTAAGCAAGATTCCTTATTTCATGTTTCCATAACTGATATACCCCCATAAGTCTCAAATATTCTTTCAGTTTTATGCATTAAAATAACACTTTTTCTATTTATAAAATCAAAAATATGCTCAAAATAGAAAATTGAAATCTATAGGAAAGCACAAAAATAAAAGCAAAAATATTAACCCACACATGTAAATATATAATATTTGCATATAAGTGTGCACATAAATAAAATTAATATATATTAATTACTGGAAATATAAGGACTGAGTCAAACTTTTTAATGGTAAACTCTTCCGGCTTATCTGTATCTGATACTTGTATCCAAAGGTGTTTTACAGTAGGAAAACTTCATTGTTTAAAAAGTTGACTTTAAAGCTTTGGTAAAGCTTGAAGGCAAACTGCATTGGCCTCAACATTAGTAAAGCCATTTGTGCCTTAAGTAAAATTTGTCCTCATACTTGATCGAATTTACAAAGCAAATATGTTGATCTTTTGCTACCTAGGTCAGCTCAAAGTCAGTGTAATCTTTTATGCTGTAGGAGGTTAAATGACTCATTTTTAAAGCAAAAGAGAAATATTGTCTCTATTAGGATGTCAAAAGGCAGCTTATCTGATGTATTAATAAACAAAGCCAAATGGTCTTCTCCTACATATTTACCCATCCCAGAGTCAATCACTCAGCTGAATTTATTATAACTGCTAGGGCTTACTTAAGAAGACATTTAATTATGAAGCATGTAATTATCACAACGTTTGCTTAAATGGGATAATGAAATATATCTTGCATAAATATTGGTATACATAGGGACAACTGTAGCAGGAAAGGATGAATTTAGGCTAGCAAAATATTCTGTAATTAGATTAAAAGGTTTGGAATATTTTAATGAACAAAAATTCAGAAGAACTAACTTTTTAGAAATAAATCACTGATAAAATATGGGCAATGAAGAATGGCCACTATGGAAGGCACCAGAGTCCTTGGAATTGCTCAACTGTGTACTGTAAACTGAACCTTATTTTAAAATGTTGTGAGATGTCACAGACTCACTTTTCCTGGCTCCTCCCCTCTAAAAACATCTGTGTCCTGAAATAATTCCACAATCATAAATGGACTCAAAACTCTGAAAGCTGTGAAGAAAAAGGTAGCCTCACAGTCCTGAGTTCCCTACGTTTTCTTTTCATCTTCCACAGATCTCCAACTGGGCACCTGAGGGGCCCACAACCTGGAAGCACCAATATGTGTAGATCAAAAAACAGGCAAACAAACAAAAAACCCTGTTCTCTTTGGTGAAAAGGCCAGGAAAGAGACAGCACATCAGAGACCTAGCTGGGAGAAACATCCCACCATCCCCACCTAGGGCGCAGAGGGTCCAACTGACCACAGCAGCAGAGCTAGGGCAGAGACTCATCCCTTGCCCCCAAACCTGGGGCAGTGACAGACCTGGTCGAGAGCAGCACCAGAAACAGACAAGGGGCCCACATCGTGTCACATATCCAGGACACTGCGGCCCAATCCACCCCAGCAGCAGAGTCTACAGATACATCCCTGCCCCACATCTGAAGCATTGGCAGGCCTGATATGTAGGAAGTCACACAGGCAGCCTTATATCTTTGACTTTAATGGCATTATATGTCTTGAGATATTGACTTTTTAAAATAAAGTTAGGTATAGTTAGGCAACATTTAATTCTGACAAACATAAAGTTCATAGTCTTTTTAGACAGAAGAGGAAAATATTTACATAGAAAAATCGTTTAAAGTGCAAAACAGTGAAGTTAGGTCTAAAAATCATAATCTTTATTTCCAATACCATTTAGAATCAAGACAATGTTATCTGAAGAAAAGGTGATACATGAGAGCATAAGGGAGAAGCTTGGATCTCCCATTCTTAAAGCACAAACAACTACTCTAAATTAGGAGAGGCAAAGTAGTAAAGGGAAAGATCCATTTGATACATGGACATGAATTTCATTTAGCTCCATGGAAATAAATTAGCAGAAAGGACATATACATGTGTGTTTTCAACCAGCAGTGCAGACATTAATTTGAACAAATAGAAATAACCTGCTTCCACTAGGTTATTTCTCTTATTTGCAACGAAGAACTGAAATTGATACAGAGGGCATAAAGAACTATAGTGCATTAGTATCAGGATAGAAGAAAAATAGACATTTTCTTGAAAGAGAAAAGGCAAAGTCACTATGAATGTCTGTGTAGTTTGTGCACAAAGGGCCTTGATGAAAGGACACGGGGGGTGAAATTTAGCATATAATCCACAGGTACCTTGTGCCTGGATACAGGTCTGCACTTACCATTGCGATGTCACTCTTCACAAAACCATGAACTTCCTAGGCTGCATCTACCAAGGGAAACACTTTTCTTCTCTTCATTGTATAAGCTAGTAATAGACCTGGGGGAAAAAACACAGAATGAATGCACAGAAAATGACCCCTCCAAAAAAATAAAAAAGAAAATATCCATCTCCAATGGGGTGTTTCAGTCATGGCATTTAGAAAAATGAGAATCATGCAGATAAATATTGGTGCTGCCCAGCCACATCTGTCTAAAACTCTGGAGAAAGCTTTGGATACTGCCTTGGAATCTTTTCAGTCTTAACTCCTCTTATGGATGTTCTGAGCCTAAAGCCATTAACCATTATAATCATTAAAAGTCTTTTATTCTGACAAAACATTTCACAAGCACCATTTTGATTCTGTTCTATCTGTGCCTGAGTGGAACATCCAAACCATTCTTCTGGCCCAGTTTCCTCCGGGGAAAGATTTCTTGGCTGTTTGAACAAAATTATAGGCATGTTCTTTTGTTGTGCTAAAGAACAGAGCTTCAAAATGGAAAGATTCATGGAAGACTAAATTATAATAATTACTATGAGAAAGATTACAGAGCTGCTTATGGATAAAAATAACATCAGAAAAGTAGGAATGATGGACAAGAATTTTTAAAAAAGGGGGAAGAAGGGTATATGATGGAATTTTGACTTAGAAAAATCTGGGAAAATTTTAATCAGATGCTCTGATGAGTTTAGGAATATGGATAAGTGGAAAAGATCCTTAATGGTATTATGTTATTTTTTGGATCCCCTTGGAAGACTTGGATATAGAATTGTAAAACTTATTTTTGGAGATTGGTTCAAGATGGCAGAGTAGAAGAACATGTGCTCACTCCCTCTAGTGAGAGCACTGGAATCACAACCAACTGCTGAACAATCATCAAGAGGAAGACACTGGAACTCACCACAAAGATACCCCACATCCAAAGACAAAGGAGAAGCTGCAATGAGATGGTAGGAGGGGTGCAACCACAATAAAATCAAATCCCATAACTGCTGGTGGGTGACTCACAAACTGGAGAATGACTATACCACAGAAGTCCACCCATTGGAGTGAAGGTTCTGAGCCCCATATGAGTCTTCCCAACCTGGGGGTCCAGCAATGGGAGGAGGAATTCCCAGAGAAGCAGACATTGAAGGCTATCAGGATTTGACCGCAGGACTTTGACAGAACTGGGAAAAACAGAGACTCCTATCTTGAAGGGCACACAGAAAGTAGTGTGCACATCAGGACCTAGGGGGAAGAAGCAGTGACCCCATAGGAGACTGAACCAAACCTACCTGCTAGTGTTGGAGGGTCTCCTATAGAGGCGGTGGGTGGCTATGGCTCACTGAAGGGACAAGGACACTGGCAGAAGAAGTTCTGGGAAGTACTCCTTGGCATGAGCCCTCCTAGAGTCCGCCATTAGCCCCACCAAAGAGCCTGCCATTAGCTCCACCAAAGAGCCTGCAGGCTACAGTGCTGGGTCCCCTCAGGCCAAACAACCAACAGGGAGGGAACTCAGCCCCACCCATTAGCTGACAAGAGGATTAAAGTTTTACTGAGCTCTGCCCACCAGAGCAACACCCAGCTCTACCCACTGCCAGGACCTCCCATCAGGAAGCTTGCATAAGCCTCTTAGATAGCCTCATCCACCAGAGGGCAGACAGCAGAAGCAAGGAGAACTACAATCCTGCAGTCTGTGGAACAAAAAACACATTCACAGAAAGATTCACAAAATGAAAAGGCAGAGGACTATGTACCAGATGAAGGAACAAGATAAACCCCAGAAAAACAACTAAATGAAGAGGACATAGGCAACCTTTCAGAAAAGGAATTCAGAATAATGACAGTGAAGATGATCCAGGCCCTCGGAAAAAGAATGGAGGCAAAGATTGGGAAGATGCAAGAAATGTTTAACAATAATTAAGAATAATTAAGGAACAAACAACTAGAAGAATTAAAGAACAAAGAGATGAATAATACAATAACTGAAATAAAAAATACACTAGAAGGAAACAATAGCAGAATAACTGAATCAGAAGAACAGATAAGTGATCTGGAAGACAGAATGGTGGAATTCACTGCTGTGGAACACAATAAAGAAAAAAGAATGAAAAGAAATGAAGACAGCCTAAGAGACCTCTGGGACAATGTTAAACACACCAACGTTTGCATTATAGGGGTCCCATAAGGAGAAGAGAGAGAGTAAGAAACCAAGAAAATATTTGAAGTGGTAATAGTCAAAAACTTCCCTAACATGGGAAAGGAAAATGCCACCCAAGTCCAGGAAGTGCAGAGAGTCCCAGGCAGGATAAACCCAAGGAGTTTACGCCAAGACACACCATAATCAAACTGACAAAAATTAAAGACAAAGAAAAATTATTAAAAGTAACAAGGGAAAAACAACAAATAACATATGAGGGAACTCCCATAAGTTTAACAGCTGATTTCTCAGCAGAAACTCTACAAGCCAGAGGGAGTGGCAGGATATATTTAAAGTGATGAAAGGGAAGAACCTACAACTAAGATTTCTTTTTTTTTTTTTTTAAACATCTTTATTGGGGTATAATTGCTTTACAATGGTGTGTTAGTTTCTGCTTTACAACAAAGTGAATCAGCTATACATATACATATGTTCCCATATGTCTTCCCTCTTGCGTCTCCCTCCCTCCCACTCTCCCCATCCCACCCTTCCAGGCTGTCACAAAGCCCTGAGCTAATATCCCTGTGCCTTGCGGCTGCTTCCCCCCAGCTATCTACCTTACTACGTTTGTTAGTGTGTATATGTCCATGACTCTCTCTCGCCCTGTCAAAACTCACCCCTCCCCCTCCCCATATCCTTAAGTCCGTTCTCCAGTAGGTCTGCGTCTTTATTCCTATCTTACCCCTAGGTTCTTCATGACATTTTTTTCCCTTAAATTCCATATATATGTGTTAGCATACGGTATTTGTCTTTTTCTTTCTGACTTACTTCACTCTGTATGACAGATTCTAGGTCTATCCATCTCATTACAAATAGCTCAATTTCATTTCTTTTTAAGGCTGAGTAATATTCCATTGTGTATATGTGCCACATCTTCTTTATCCATTCATCCGATGATGGGCGCTTAGGTTGTTTCCATGTCCTGGCTATTGTAAATAGAGCTGCAATGAACATTTTGGTACATGACTCTCTTTGAATTTTGGTTTTCTCAGGGTATATGCCAAGTAGTGGGATTGCTGGGTCATATGGTAATTCTATTTGTAGTTTTTTAAGGAACCTCCATACTGTTCTCCACAGTGGCTGAACCAATTCACATTCCCACCAGCAGTGCAAGAGTGTCCCCTTTTCTCCACACCCTCTCCAGCATTTATTATTTCTTGATTTTTTGATGATGGCCATTCTGACTGGTGTGAGATGATATCTCATTGTAGTTTTGATTTGCATTTCTCTAATGATTAATGATGTTGAGCATTCTTTCATGTGTTTGTTGGCATTCTGTATATCTTCTTTGGAGAAATGTCTATTTAGGTCTTCTGCCCATTTTTGGATGGGGTTGTTTGTTTTTTTGTTATTGAGCTGCATGAGCTGCTTGTAAATTTTGGAGATTAATCCTTTGTCAGTTGCTTCATTTGCAAATGTTTTCTCCCATTCTGAGGGTTGTCTTTTGGTCTTGGTTATGGTTTCCTTTGCTGTGCAAAAGCTTTGAAGTTTCATTAGGTCCCATTTGTTTATTTTTGTTTTTATTTCCATTACTCTAGGAGGTGGGTCAGAAAGGATCTTGCTGTGATTTATGTCATAGAGTGTTCTTCCTATGTTTTCTTCTAAGAGTTTGATAGTTTCTGGCCTTACATTTAGGTCTTTAATCCATTTTGAGCTTATTTTTGTGTATGGTGTTAGGGAGTGATCTAATCTCATACTTTTACATGTACCTGTCCAGTTTTCCCAGCACCATTTATTGAAGAGGCTGTCCTTTCTCCACTGTACATTCCTGCCTCCTTTATCAAAGATAAGGTGTCCATATGTGCGTGGGTTTATCTCTGGGCTTTCTATCCTGTTCCACTGATCTATCTTTCTGTTTTTGTGCCAGTACCATACTGT
Source organism: Phocoena sinus (assembly GCF_008692025.1). Classification (NCBI taxonomy): domain Eukaryota; kingdom Metazoa; phylum Chordata; class Mammalia; order Artiodactyla; family Phocoenidae; genus Phocoena; species Phocoena sinus. The sequence goes on along the minus strand of NC_045765.1, from coordinate 133,858,926 downwards.
CTTGATTACTGTTGCTTTGTAATATAGTCTGAAGTCAGGGAGCCTTATTCCTCCAGCTCCTTTTTTCGTTCTCAAGATTGCTTTGGCTATTCGGGGTCTTTTGTGTTTCCATACAAATTGCGAAATTTTTTGTTCTAGTTCTGTGAAAAATGCCAGTGGTAGTTTGATAGGGATTGCATTGAATCTGTAGATTGCTTTGGGTAGTAGAGTCATTTTCACAATGTTGATTCTTCCCATCCAAGAACATGGTATATCTCTCCATCTATTTGTATCATCTTTAATTTCTTTCATCAGTGTCTTATAATTTTCTGCATACAGGTCTTTCGTATCCTTAGGTAGGTTTATTCCTAGATATTTTATTCTTTTTGTTGCAATGGTAAATGGGAGTGTTTTCTTGATTTCACTTTCAGATTTTTCATCATTAGTATATAGGAATGCCAGAGATTTCTGTGCATTAATTTTGTATCCTGCTACTTTACCAAATTCATTGATTAGCTCTAGTAGTTTTCTGGTAGCATCTTTAGGATTCTCTATGTATAGTATCATGTCATCTGCAAACAGTGACAGCTTTACTTCTTCTTTTCCGATTTGGATTCCTTTTATTTCCTTTTCTTCTCTGATTGCTGTGGCTAAAACTTCCAAAACTATGTTGAATAAGAGTGGTGAGAGTGGGCAACCTTGTCTTGTTCCTGATCTTAGTGGAAATGCTTTCAGTTTTTCACCATTGAGGATGATGTTTGCTGTGGGCTTGTCATATATGGCCTTTATTATGTTGAGGAAAGTTCCCTCTATGCCTACTTTCTGGAGGGTTTTTATCATAAATGGGTGTTGAATTTTGTCGAAAGCTTTCTCTGCATCTATTGAGATGATCATATGGTTTTTCTCCTTCAATTTGTTAATATAGTTTATCACATTGATAGATTTGCGTATATTAAAGAATCCTTGCATTCCTGGAATAAACCCCACTTGATCATGGTGTATGATCCTTTTAATGTGCTGTTGGATTCTGTTTGCTAGTATTTTGTTGAGGATTTTTGCATCTATGTTCATCAGTGATATTGGCCTGTAGTTTTCTTTCTTTGTGACATCCTTGTCTGGTTTTGGTATCAAGGTGATGGTGGCTTCGTAGAAGGAATTTGGGAGTGTTCCTCCCTCTGCTATATTTTGGAAGAGTTTGAGAAGGATAGGTGTTAGCTCTTCTCTAAACGTTTGATAGAATTCACCTGTGAAGCCATCTGGTCCTGGGCTTTTGTTTGTTGGAAGGTTTTTAATCACAGTTTCAATTTCAGTGCTTGTGATTGGTCTGTTCATATTTTCTATTTCTTCCTGATTCAGTCTTGGCAGGTTGTGCATTTCTAAGAATTTGTCCATTTCTTCCAGATTGTCCATTTTATTGGCATAGAGTTGCTTGTAGTAATCTCTCATGATTTTTTTTTATTTCTGCAGTGTCAGTTGTTATTTCTCCTTTCTCATTTCTAATTCTATTGATTTGAGTCTTCTCCCTTTTTTTCTTGATGAGTCTGGCTAGTGGTTTATCAATTTTGTTTATCTTCTCAAAGAACCAGCTTTTAGTTTTATTGATCTTTGCTATCGTTTCCTTCGTTTCTTTTTCATTTATTTCTGATCTGATTTTTATGATTTCTTTCCTTCTGCTAGCTTTGGGGCTTTTTTGTTCTTCTTTCTCTAATTGCTTGAGGTGCAAGGTTAGGTTGTTTATTCGAGATGTTTCCTGCTTCTTAAGGTGGGCTTGTATTGCTATAAACTTCCCCCTTAGAACTGCTTTTGCTGCATCCCATAGGTTTTGGGTCGTTGTGTCTCCATTGTCATTTGTTTCTAGGTATTTTTTTATTTCCTCTTTGATTTCTTCAGTGATCACTTCATTATTAAGTAGTGTATTGTTTAGCCTCCATGTGTTTGTATTTTTTACAGATCTTTTCCTGTAATTGATATCTAGTCTCATGGCGTTGTGGTCGGAAAAGATACTTGATACAATTTCAGTTTTCTTAAATTTACCAAGGCTTGATTTGTGGCCCAAGATATGATCTATCCTGGAGAATGTTCCATGAGCACTTGAGAAAAATGTGTATTCTGTTGTTTTTGGATGGAGTGTCCTATAAATATCAATTAAGTCCATCTTGTTTAATGTATCATTTAAAGCTTGTGTTTCCTTATTTATTTTCATTTTGGATGATCTGTCCATGGGTGAAAGTGGGGTGTTAAAGTCCCCTACTATGAATGTGTTACTGTTGATCTCCCCTTTTATGGTTGTTAGTATTTGCCTTATGTATTGAGGTGCTCCTATGTTGGGTGCATAAATATTTACAATTGTTATATCTTCTTCTTGGATCGATCCCTTGATCATTATGTAGTGTCCTTCTTTGTCCCTTTTAATAGTCCTTATTTTAAAGTCTATTTTGTCTGATATGAGAATTGCTACTCCAGCTTTCTTTTGGTTTCCATTTGCATGGAATATCTTTTTCCATCCCCTTACTTTCAGTCTGTATGTGTCTCTAGTTCTGAAGTGGGTCTCTTGTAGACAGCATATATAAGGGTCTTGTTTTTGTATCCATTCAGCCAATCTGTGTCTTTTGGTGGGAGCATTTAGTCCATTTACATTTAAGGTAATTATTGATATGTATGTTCCTATTTCCATTTTATATATTGTTTTGGGTTCGCTACTATAGGTCATTTCCTTCTCTTGTGTTTCGTGTCTAGAGTTCCTTTAGCATTTGTTGTAAAGCTGGTTTGGTGGTGCTGAACTCTCTCAGCTTTTGCTTATCTGTAAAGGTTTTAATTTCTCCATCAAATGTGAATGAGATCCTTGCTGGGTAGAGTAGTCTTGGTTTCAGGCTATTCTCCTTCATCACTTTCAGTATGTCCTGCCACTCTCTTCTGGCTTGTAGGGTTTCTGCTGAGAGGTCCGCTGTTAACCTTATGGGGATTCCCTTGTGTGTTATTTGTTGTTTTTCCCTTGCTGCTTTTAATATGCTTTCTTTGTATTTAATTTTTGACAGTTTGATTAATATGTGTCTTGGCGTGTTTCTCCTTGTATTTATCCTGTATGGGACCCTCTGTGCTTCCTGGACTTGATTAACTATTTCCTTTCCCATATTAGGGAAGTTTTCAACTATAATCTCTTCAAATATTTTCACAGTCCCTTTCTTTCTTTCTTCTTCTTCTGGAACCCCTATAATTCGAATGTTGGTGCGTTTCATGTTGTCCCAGAGGTCTCTGAGACTGTCCTCAGTTCTTTTCATTCTTTTTTCTTTATTCTGCTCTGCAGTAGTTATTTCCACTACTTTATCTTCCAGGTCACTTATCCGTTCTTCTGCCTCAGTTATTCTGCTATTGATCCTATCTAGAGTGGTTTTAATTTCATTTATTGCATTGTTCATCGTTGCTTGTTTCATCTTTAGTTCTTGTAGGTCCTTGTTAACTGTTTCTTGCATTTTGTCCATTCTACTTCCAAGATTTCAGATCATCCTTACTATCATTATTCTGAATTCTTTTTCAGGTAGATTGCCTATTTCCTCTTCATTTGTTAGGTCTGGTGGGTTTTTATCTTGCTCCTTCATCTGCTGTGTGTTTTTCTGTCTTCTCATTTTGCTTATCTTACTGTGTTTGGGGTCTCCTTTTTGCAGGCTGCAGGTTCGTAGTTCCCGTTGTTTTTGATGTCTGTCTCCAGTGGCTAAGGTTGTTTCAGTGGGTTGTGTAGGCTTCCTGGTGGAGGGGACTAGTGCCTGTGTTGTGCTGGATGAGGCTGGATCTTGTCTCTCTAGTGGGCAGGTTCAGGTCTGGTGGTGTGTTTTGGGGTGTCTGTGGCCTTATTATGATTTTAGGCAGCCTCTCTGCTAATGGGTGGGGTTGTGTTCCTGTTTTGCTAGTTGTTTGGCATAGGTTGTCCAGCACTGTGGCTTGCTGGTCGTTGAGTGAAGCTGGGTGCTGGTGTTAAGATGGAGGTCTCTGGGAGATTTCCGCTGTTTAATATTATGTGGAGCTGGGAGGTCTCTTGTTGACCAGTGACCTGAAGTTGGCTCTCCTACCTCAGAGGCAGAGCCCTGACTCCTGGCTGGAGCACCAAGAGCCTTTCATCCACACGGCTCAGAATAAAAGGGAGAAAAAGTAGAGAGAATTAGTAGAAGTATGAGGAAAGAAAGAAGGAAAGGAGGAAAGGAAGGAAGGAAGAAAGAAGCAAAGAAGGAAAGAAAGGAGGGAGGGAGGGAGGGAGGGAGGAAGGAAGGAAGGAGGGAAAGAAGGAAAAAAAGACAGAAAGAAAGATGATACAGTAAAAATAAAATAAAGTATAATATAGTTATTGAATTAAAAAATATTTAGAAAAAAAAAAGGGACGGATAGAACCTTAGGACAAATGTTGGAAGCAAAGCTATACAGAGAAAATCTTACACAGAAGCATACACATACACCTTCACAAAAAGAGGTAAAGGGGGAAAAATCATAAATCCTGCTCCCTGAGACCACCTCCTCAATTTGGGGTGATTCGTTGTCTAAAGGAGGGAGGGAAGGAAGGAAAGAAAGAAAGAACGAAGGTAAAGTATAATAAAGTTATTACAATTAAACTTAATTATTAAGAATTTTTAAAAAAAGTCATGGACGGATAGAGCCCTAGGACAAATGGTGGAAGCTAGAGTATACAGACTAGATGTCACACAGGAGCATACACGTACACCTTCACAAAAAGAGGAAAAGGGAAAAAAATCATAGATTTCGCTCCTAAATTCCACCTCTTCAATTTGGGATCATTCCTTGTCTATTCAGGTATTCCACAGATGCAGGGTATATCAAGTTGATTGTGGAGCTTTAATCCACTGCTTCTGTGGCTGCTGGGAGAGATTTCCCTTTCTCTTCTTTGTTTTCACAGCTCACAGGAGCTCAGCTTTGGATTTGGCCCTGCCTCTGCGTGTAGGTCGCTGGAGGGCGTCTGTTTTTTCGCTCAGAAAGGACGGGGTTAAAGGAGCCGCTGATTCGGGGCCTCCGGCTCACTCAGGCCGGGGGTTGGGGGATGGGGAAAGGAGGGGCACTGCGTGCGGGGCCGGCCTGCAGCGGCAGAGGCAGCGTGACGTTGCGGCAGAGGCCGGCGTGATGTTGCACCAGCCTGAGACCCGCCGTGCGTACTCCTGGGGAAGTTGTCCCTGGATCCCGGGAACCTGGCAGTGGCGGGCTGCACAGGCTCCGCGGAAGAGGGGTGTGGAGAGTGACCTGTGCTCGCACACAGGCCCCTTGGTGGCGGCAGCAGCAGCCTTAGCGTCTCCCGCCCGTCTCTGGGGTCCGCGGTTTTAGCCGCGGCTCGCGCCCGTCTCTGGGGTTTGCGCTTTTAGCCGCGGCTCGCGCCCGTCTCTGGAGTTCCTTTAAGCAGCGCTCTTAGACCCCTCTCCTCACGCACCAGGAGACAAAGAGGGAAGAAAAAGTCTCTTGCCTCTTCGGCCGGTGCAGGCTTTTCCCCGAACTCCCTCCCGGCTAGTCGTGGTGCACTAACCCCTTCAGGCTATGTTCAAGCCGCCAACCCCAGTCCTCTCCCTGAGCTCCGTCCAAAACCAAAACCCGAGCCTCAGCTCGCAGCCCCGCCCGCCCCGGTGGGTGAGCAGCAAGCCTCTCGGGTTGGTGAGTGCTGGTCGGCACCGATCGTCTGTGCAGGAATCTCCCCGCTTTGCCCTCCGCACCCGTCGCTGTGCACTACTCCGCGGTCCTGAAACTCCCCCCTCTGCCTCCCGCAGTCTCCGCCCGCGGAGGGGCTTCCTAGTGTGTGGAAACTTTTCCTCCTTCACAGCTCCCTCCCACTGGTGCAGGTGCCGTCCTTATTCTTTTGTCTCTGTTTTTTCTTTTGCCCTACCCAGTTACGTGGGGAGTTTCTTGCCTTTTGGGAGGTCTGAGGTCTTCTGCCAGCCTTCAGTAGGAGTTCTGTAGGAGTTGTTCCACGTGTGGATGTATTTCTGGTGTATCCGTGGGGAGGAAGGCGATCTCCGCGTCTTACTCTTCCGCCATCTTCAAGGTCCCCCCTCAAGATTTCTTAATGGGCATAGAGGGAACCTACCTCAACCTCATAAAGGCCATATACGACAAACCCACAGCAAACATCATTCTCAATGGAGAAAAACCGAAAGCATTTCCTCTAAGATCAGAAACAAGACAAGGATGTACACTCTCACCACTATAATTCAACACAGTTTTGGAAGTCCTAGGCATGGCAATCAGAGAAGAAAAAGAAATAAAAGGAATACAAACTGGAAAAGAAGAAGTAAAACTGTCACTGTTTGCAGATGACATGATACTATACATAGAAAATCTTAAAGATACCACCAGAAAACTACTAGAGCAAATCAATGAATTTGGTAAAGTTGCAGGATACAAAATTAATGCACAGAAATCTCCTGCATTCCTCTACACTAAAAACAAAAGATCAGAAAGAGAAATTAAGGAAACAGTCCCATTCACCATTGCAAAAAAAGAATAAAATACCTAGAAATAAACCTACCTAAAGAGGTAAAAGACCTGTACTCAGAAAACTATAAGACACTCACTGATGAAAGAAATCAGATGACACAAACAGATGGAGAGATATACCAAGTTTTTGGATTGGAAGAATCAATATTGTGAAAATGACTACACTACCCAAAACAGTCTGCAGATTCAATGTAATCCTTATCAAATTAAAAATGGCATTTTTTACAGAACTAGAACAAAAAAATCTAAAAATTTGTATGGAGACACAAAAGACCCCAAATAGCCAAAGCAGTCTTGAGGGAAAAAAGTGGAGCTGGAGGAATCAGACTCCCTGACTTCAGACTATACTACAAAGCTACAGTAATCAAGACAGGATGGTACTCGCACAAAAACAGAAATATAGATCAATGGAACAGTATAGAAAGACCAGAGATAAACCCACGTACATATGGTCACCTTATTTTTGATAAAGGAGGCAAGAATATACAATGGAGAAAAGACAGCCTCTTTAATAAGTGGTGCTGGGAAAACTGGACAGCTACATGTAAAAGAATGAAATTAGAACACTCCCTAATACCATACACAAAAATAAACTCAAAATGAATTAAAAACATAAATGTAAGACCGGACATTATAAAACTCTTAGAGGAGAACATAGGAAGAACACGCTTTGACATAAATCACAAGATCTTTTTTGACCCACCTCCTAGATTTATGGAAATAAAACAAAATAAACAAATGGGACCTAATGAAACTTAAAAGCTTTTGTACAGCAAAGGAGGCTATAGACAAAAAGGCAACCCTCAGAATGGGAGAAAATATTTGCAAATGAATCAATGGACAAAGGATTAGTCTCCAAAATATATAAACAGCTCATGCAGCTCAATATTACAAACAACCCAATCCAAAAAATTGCAGAAGACCTAAATAGACATTTCTCCAAAGAAGACATACAGATGGCCAAGAGGCACATGAAAAGAGCTCAAAGTTACTAATCATTAGAGAAATGCAAATCAAAACTACAATGAGTTATCACCTCACAGTGCCTAGAATGGGCATCATCTGAAAATCTACAAACAGCAAATGCTGGAGAGGGTGTGGAGAAAAGGGAACCCTCTTGCACTCTTGGTGGGAATGTAAATTGTTACAGCCACTATGGAGAACAGTACAGAGGTTCCTTTATAAACGAAAAATAGAATTACCATATGACCCAGCAATCCCACTACTGGGCATATACCCTGAGAAAACCATAATTCAAAAAGACACATGCAACCCAATGTTCATTGCAGCACTATTTACAATAGCCAGGTCATGGAAACAACCTACGTGTCCATCGACAGACGAATCTATAAAGAAGATGTGGTACATATATACAATGGAATGTTACTCAGCCATAAAAAAGAATGAAATTGGGTCATTTGTAGAGATATGGATGGACCTAGAGACTGTCATACAGAGTGAAGTAAGTCAGAAAGCAAAAAACAAATATCATATATTAATGCATATATGTGAAATCTAGAAGAATGGTACAGATGAACAGGTTTGCAATGCAGAAATAGATACACGGAAGTAGAGAACAAATGTATGGACACCAAGGGGGTAAAGTGTGGGGGGGTGCGTCGTGGTGGAATTAATTGGGAGATTGGGATTGACATGTAAACACTAATATGTATAAAATAGATAACTAAGAAGAACCTGCTGTATAAAAATAAATAGATAACATAATTTTTTAAAAAGATAACATTCTACCTATAATATAAAAAAAGAGGATTGTAAAACTTATTTTTTAAAATAATTTTTCCAGAAATCTTTTTATTGCGGTATAACTCACAAAAGTGTAAAGATTTTGAGTACAGTTTAATGAGCTTTGACAAAGGTATACACCCATCTAACCACTACCCAAATCAAGATATAGAAAATTTCCATTCTTCCTAGATTTTTTCATCATGTCCAATGCCTGTCACCTTCCACAGAACTGACCAGAGTTCTGACTTCTATAACTGATTTCTCTAACTGCCTATCCCAGAACTTTACGTAAAGGGAATTATACAGTAAGGTACTATTTTGTGTCTGGCTTCTTTTTTTGCATTGAGACTGTTGCATATATCACTAATTGATACCTTCTTACGGACACTGAATTACATATATGAATATACAATTTCAAGTTTGGGGCTAATTAGACTAAAACTGCTATGAATATTTTTATACAAATTTTTGGTGGACTTATATTTCCCTTTCACTTTGGGAAAATACCTAAGAATGAAATAGATGGGCCATGGAGTACTTGTCAATTTAATTTTAAAAATATATGCCAAGTGCATTACTGCTAAACAACTCACATCACACCAACCATGTATGAGAGATCCAAAGTTCCTCCTCATCCTTGCCAAGGCTTGAATTTGTCAATCTAAATTTTCACCATTTTAGCAAGTACACAATGATATCACAGTGTATAATAAAACATTTTAAAATTTAATTTTGTATTTTCCTGACAACAAATGATGATGAGAGCACTCTTTTCTGTGTTTATTGGTCATAACTATATATTATTTGGTGAAGTAGCTATTTGTTTTGCCCATTTTTATACTGAGATTTTAACTTTTTAATACACATTTGTAGGGGTTATCTATATTGGACACAGACCTTTGTCAGATATATGTATTGTATTTTCTCAGTCTTGTGGCATGACTTGTTATTTTCTTAATGGCCTTTTAATGAGCAGAAATTTTTAATTTTGAGTAAGTCAAATTGTCAATTATTTTCTCTTGTTTTATTGCTTTTGATGTCCTGTACTATATATTTTCCTACAATATGTAGCAAAGATCTATTTCTATGTTTTTACCTTTTAGATTTAGAGTCATGATTCATCTCAAACTACTTTTTATTTATGGCATGAGGTATGGATCTAGATTTAATTTTTCTCAGACAACAGGCAGTTGTTTTAGAATCTTTTGATGATAATGTTTCCTTTTCCACATTGAATTACCTTAGTACTTTTTAAAAAAATCAATTGATTATGTATATATATATATATATATATATATATATGTCTATTTCTGAATTCTCTATTCTGTCCCATTGATCTATTTTTATATCCTGTGCCAATACTATGGCATTTTGATTACTGTAGTCATATAGTAAATCCTAAAATCAGTTGTATACATCTTCTAAGTTCGTTCTTTTTAAGGTATATTTTGACTGTTGTCAGTCTTCTGAGCTTTTATATACTTCTATACAAATTATAAACTTAGCTTGTCAAATTCTACAAAAATAAAAGCCCAGTAGAATTTTGACTCAGATTACTCTGAATGTGTACATCAATTTAGGGGAAATGATCTTAACAATATTGAATCTTCCAATATCTTATCATTATATATCTCTCCATTTATTTAGGACTTATTTAAATTTGTTCTGTAGTCTTTAAGAGTTGTCAATGCAGAGGTCCTGCACATATTTGTTAAATCAATCCTTAAGTATTTTATGTTTGTGAGCCTACTGTAAACAGTATTTTAAGTTCTCTTTCTTTCATTAAATTTTTATTGGAGTATAGTCAATTTACAATGTTGTGTTAGTTTCAGATGCACAGCAAAGTGAATCAGTTATACATATACATATATCCAGTCTTTTTTCTTTTTAGATTCTTTTCCCATATAGCCCATTGCAGAGTATTGAGTAGAGTTCCCTATGCTATACAGCAGGTTCTTATTAGCTATCTATTTTATATATAATAGTGTATTTATGTCATTCCCAATCTCCCATTTTATCCCTGCCCCCTCCTTATCCCTTGATAAACATGTTTGTTTTCCACATCCATGACTCTACTTCTATTTTGTAAATAATTTCATTTATATCCTTATTTTAGATTCCACATATAAGCAATATTATATGATGTTTGTCTTTCTGTGTTTGACTTACTTCACAGGAACCCTCCTACACTGTTGGTGGGAATGTAAATTGGTATAGCCACTATGGAGAACAGTATGGAGGTTCCTTAAAAAACTAAAAATAGAGCTACCATATGACCCAGCAATCCCATTCCTGGCCATATAACTGGAGAAAATCATAATTCAATAAGAGTCATGCACCACAATGCTCATTGCAGTTCTATTTACAATAGCCAGGACATGGAAGCAACCTAAATGTCCACCAACAGAGGAATGGATAAAGAAGATATGGTACATATATACAATGGAATATTACTCAACCATAAAAAAGAACAAAATAATTCCATTTGCAGCAACATGGATGACCCTAGAGACTGTCGTACTGAATGAAGTAAATCAGACAGAGAAAGACAAATAAATTCACCTTCTAATTGTATGTTGCTGATACACAGAATGTGGTTGGTATTTCTACAGTGACCATGATCCTCTGACCTTCCTAAATGTTTTATCAGTTTCAGTAGTATGGTCGTGATTATTTTGTAGTATTTTCTTTGTTAATGAGGAGTTACCCCCTTTCCTGCTTTTAGGCTTTTTCTTTCTTTTGTCTTGAAGATCTAGCTAGGACTTCTAGTACAATGTTGACTACAGCTGATAAGACCAAATATCCTCAGCTTCTTCCTGACCTCTCAGTATAATGTTAACTCTAGGTTTTTCATAGATGCACTTTATTCAGTTAAGTTACTTTTTTTCCTAATTTACTAGGAATTATTATTATTATTATGAATGAATATTAAATTCTGTCAAATGATTTTTTGGCATATTTTGAGATGATCATATTTTTTTCAAATAGTCTATACATTTGTTGATTTTTAATAATTATTTTTTACAAGATAAACCTAATTTGCATTTCTGGAATGAAATCCACTTGTCAGGAGTTATTATCCTTTATTTATGTTGCCAGATTTGGTTTAGAAAAGTTTTGTTAAGTATTTTTTGTATCTCTGTTCATAAAGGATGCTACCTACAATTTTCTCTTGTTGTAAATTCCCAGTTAGGTATTGGTATCAAGGTTTTGCTGGTCTCATAAAACTTTAGAGTAATGCTCTAAAATCTATTATTTTCTAAAACAGTTTATGTAAGATTGGCATTGCTTCTTTCATCAATATTTGATAGACATCACCAGTGAAATAATCCTGGCCTGAAGATATTTTGGGGGAATATTTTTAATTACAAATTCAATTTTATTCATAGATATAGAAACATTCATATTTTATGTTTAATCTCACGTGAGTTTTGGTAATTTTAGTCTTTTGAGAAATTTGTCTATTTTATCTGTTGTCAAATTGTTGGCATAATGTTGTTCAATGTATTCCTTTATAATCCATTTAATATTACTAAAAATTGTTAACGTTATCTTTTCTTGTGTTCCTGATATTGGCATTGTATGTTCTCTCTCTCTGCCTTTCTTAAAATCAGTCTAGCTAAGAATTTACCAATTTTGTTAATATGTTGAGGATTAACATATGCCTCATTTTCTCTATTGTTTTTTGTTTCATGTTTTATTAATTTATACTCATCTTTGTTATTTGCTTTCTTCAGATTTGATTTTCTTTTATTAATGTTTTGCTTTCTAAGGTAAGTAGCCACATAATTCATTTGAAATCTTTCTCCTCCTCTAATAAAAGCATTTAAATAAAATTTCTCTTTAAGAAAAAATTTTCATGCATCTCACAAATATGCAATATTGGATTTTAATTATCTTTAATTTTGAAATATTGCCTAATTACCTTTGTGCTTTCTGGTCTTTCATATGTATTATCCAGAAATATGTTGTTTATTTTTCAAATATTTGAGAATTTCTAGGTATTTTAAGTATGATTTTCTAATTTAATTTTATTGTAGTGTGAGAAAATTATCTCTCTCTGTCTCTCTCCTTCTCTTTCTCTATAGACAGATATATAGAGAGATAGAGATAGATATCCATACACATATAGATATATATATACTCACGTATACATATATACACCTATATAGACGTAAGTATATATTGATTGTAGATATAAGAATATACTTATTATAGACATAAGAATATACCTATTATAGTTGTAAACATATTCTATTATACCTATAAGTATATATCTAATACATATACATGTATATTTTTATGAATATCTGTTACATATACACTTATATAGAAATATATACAATACTATATATCTAGTATAGTATTATATATATATATATATATATATATATATATACATACACACACACTATGGTATATACTTATATATGTACTTGTATATATACTTTGTCTCTATCTACCCACACTATTACTATACAGTATACGGTCTCTCTTGGTGAATGAATATTCCGGTGTTATTGGGTGGAGTGTCTATACATATTAATTGTGCTAATTATGTCAAGTTGTTTGAGAGTATTGTTTAAATCTTCAATATATTTACTTTTACATGTTGGTCCATCAGTTACTGAAAGAAGAGTATTAATATCTTAACCATAAATATAGATTTGTGTATTTATAACTATTATCTTCTCAGACTGCATCAAGTACTTTTGAAGCTTTGTCATTTTGTACATACTTATGTAGGATTATTATTATTGTTATTTTGATGAGTTCATGACATTTCTATCATTATGAAATGACTCTCTTTACTACTGGTAAAGTCTACTTTATTTGATGTATTGCATCCACATCAGTGTTTCCATGCTTAACATTTCTTTCAGTTCGTTCTTACAATCCTGGTTTTTTATTGGAATACTTCTTTCAATTATATTTAACGTGGTTATTTGATACAGTTCAGTTTAAGCTTATCAGTTTGCTATTTGTTTTTTATTTGTCTTACTTTTGTATGCTTGTTAGGTCCTTCCCTATTTTTCCTTCCCTGAGTTGTACATATGTGGAGTGAGACTCACAGGTGAAAGCAGCAGTGGGAAAGATGACAGACAGAACACAAATTTGAACAACTTCTCATGAGAGTTTAGTGTTCAGATCATGTCAAGATAGCCTTGCTAAATATCTCGAGTTACAGGTCCTTCCCTAGTTTTCTTTGGGCTCATTAACAATTTAAATAATTCATTCTATCACTTTTATTGGATTTTTGCCTGAACTTTTTGCATTTTTAATGATTGCTCTAGTGATTATATTATACAGCCTTCACTCATCACAGCCTACCATAAATTCATTTTATACCACCATAAGAACCTTAAAAGACCATAATTCTTTTTATGCTCTTCCAGACTTTATGTAATATTATGTTCATACATCTTATAAACATCACTATATATTTTTATCTTTTTTTAAACAGTGAATGGATCATTAAATAATTTTTGAAAAGAAAAATAAACCTTATATTTACCCATAGGTTTACCATTTCTAGTTCTTCGCACGTCTTCTTTTGGATCTGAATTTCCATCTGGATCATTTCTCTTCAGCCTAAATATGTTCTTTTTTGCATTTCTTTTATTATGGGTCTTCTGGCAACATGTTTTCTCAGCTTTTGTTTATCTGAATTTATCTTTATATCACTTTCATATTTCAGAATTTTTTTCTTAAAAAAATTATGGGTCTAAAATTATGGGCTAAATGTTAGTTTTCCTCTAAGCATTTTAAAGATATCAAGGTGTCATTTCATTTTCTCTAGACTTCCTTGTGTCTGATGTAAAGCCAATCATCATTTTTATTGTTTTTCTCTCAGTGTTTTTAAGATTTTTTGATTGACTTTTTTTTTTTTAGCAACTTGACTGTGATACACCTATGTGTATTTTTTTCTTTTGAATTTCTTTTGTTTGCAATTTGCTGGATTTCTTAAATTTGTGGATGGTTCCTTTTATCCTTAGGAAAGTGTTGGCCAATATTTCTTCAAAGTCTTTTGCTAACAATTATTTCTCTCCATTCTTCTCAAAATTCCAAGTGAACTTCATATTAAATCACTTGATGATGTCCTACACATTTTTAGCCTTCTTTATTATCTTTCATTTATTTATTTTTGCTTGCTTCAGTTAGGATAATTTTTTGTGAGGGCTCTTTAAATTCTTATCCTTTTTTCTGTACTGTCCAATCTTGTGTTAATTATACTCCATGAACTTTGATTTCAGATATTACATAGCCCCATTCTTGAATTTCCTTAGGCCTTATTAATAGAGTTTTTCTATATATTCTGAATTTTCTTATCTCTTCACCACTTTCATTAACTGTTTTCTGTAGATACTTTAACATATCTAAAATGGTAAATTTTAGTTCTTTTCTGCTAATTCCAACATGTCATCTTTAGATCTGTTTCTATTGACTATTTTTTCTCATCATTATAAGCCATGTTTTGGGGCTTCCTTATGTGATTGATATATAAATACATAATTATTATTTTATACTGGATATAACACTATATAGTGAATAGGATTGAGTTTTGTGCTACTAGGCAGTTAAATTACTGTTGGTCACCTTAATCTTGTAGAAGGTTTGGTTTTAGGTGTCTTCAGGGCATATCTACTAACACTTTTTCTTAACAGTAGGCAATAGTTATTATTCCTGGTCCTTAGGGATCTTAACTGTAAGATATTATCCTTCTGGAATTTCAACAGATAGCCCAAGATATTTAGCAAGGATGTCTACTTTGACATGATCTGAACTCCAAACTCTTATGAGAAGTTGTTCATATTTGTGTTCAGTCTGTCATCTTTCCCACTGCTGCTTTCACCTGTGAGTCTCACTCACATATGTATAATTCAGAAGTCAATCAAGGATTTGCAGGTGTTTGTTTGCAGGTTTGGGTGCCTCCTTTCTCTGTGTCTCCCTCCTTTTCAGGATTTTGACCCTAACTTATATTGGCTCTGGAAGTCCCAGTCTCTGACTTCTTATCCCATAAAACTCTATCTTATGTTTCAGGTTAATTTTCCATGTAAGAAAAGAACTGATAAATGCCCTCACTAGAGAAGCTAACCAAATGTGGAATTCAAAGGTTTATGTCTTCCTGTTTCTATCTTCCACAGGTTGCTCTCTACTACCTCAAAAGAGACGGGTTTCTTTTTTTTAAAGATGTTTATCCAGACTTTATAATTGCTATCAGTAGGTGGGTTAGTCTGATATAAGCTAATTTACCATCCGCAGGAGTTAAAGTCTTAAAATCACTTAAAATACTCTTTAAATAATAAACCTGTGCATTTTTTAATGCGATACAGTATTTGGAGAGCATACAGATTGTCCACTTTTATGTAGGGCACATTTTAGAAGTTATTATTCTGAATTTTGCACCTAATATATAACATTTCACTGATCGACAGATAATTTTCTGACCACGACAAGAAGCCAAGAGCACACTTGCATCACTATCAAGTGGAGGTTAGACTTACAGTGTAGCAGTTGCAGTGGAGGAAACACAAGCATTGTGGCTCTTAGAATAGCACCGCAAAGTCAGACATGAAGTGGAGACTTTGTGTTTAAAATTATGATTTGGGGAAAATTCTCTGTTCAGAATAGAGTATACCACATGAAATATTAAATTTATGTAGAGTTATATTAATTTACATAATTGGGAAAGTCCATGAGAATATCCTATAGCATTTTCAATTAGAAATTGAATTTTAGCCTAACCTCCATGGACTCCCATTTTTCCTAAGAAAAGTAAATAGTAGCTGTCATGCTCAGTCTAATTCAAGGCATTTTACTCATTTTTTCTGGATGATTCTAGAACTGTGGAAATAGACTCTCACTGAGAAATAATAGATTGTGCAGCCCTTACAACCACAGGTCACATTGTCACCTTGTTACAAGACCTAAAAAAGAAATTCATGAAGAACACTCTTCTATGAATGAAAAGAAAGAACTTTGTAACTGATTGAAAAATGCTATTGAAGTGGTTAAAGAGTAGGTCTTTTGAAATATGTGGGTAAGTGAGAGTTTATACTTCTAGCATTAGAATATATATTATTTATCAAATTCCCAAAGAATTCCGTTTCTCTGCTGGACAGCTTGACTGCCCAAGAAAAGTATGTTTCAGGAGGGAGTGTTTCTGGGATTCTGATATGATGTTTACAACTGCATTTAAGAATGAAAATTATTGTTCTAAGTGATTTAGGTCTTAAGGATTTGTAGCAGGTCAGCTACAGTGATGGGCACTGTTTTGAGAACTAAAACAAAGCAAAATGATTTTTTAAAAAAAACAAAGAATTCAAGTAAGAAAGAGAGCTGGTTGGCCAATTATTTTAATGGGGCTTAAAAGTCAACAGCAGCAAAGGGACACTTATATGTCAAACATTACTAAAGCCAGTTAGAGAGGATGAAAAGAAAGTTACTCTCATGGAGACTCTCAGAGAATGAGATATCAGAAGGAATCATGGACTTGAAATGTCCAAATTCTCTGGGACCCAAAATGAATGTAGACAATTCACTCTCCTTATATCAGATGTCAACAATCAAGGTTGGAATAGGCAAGAATAAAGGCTGATGCTCAAAGTCAACCAAAAAATAAGCTGAGAATCATTTTGGGTTAGGAATTGTACCCCCTGATTTGTTTGTTCATTTGTTTTTTTTTATTGAGGAACAACACTTATCACAAATGAATCACTTTAGTTAATGGGATGCTAATCTCATAATGTTCTAGGAAACCCCCAGATCATGTAAGAATGATTGAATGAGAAACTGGAACTTCCTAGAAATTTTGTGGGTTAGAATGTAGAAGTCCCTGTTTGATTCAGTTGTAAGAAGAAGGATAATTAGTAGCCAACTTCATTCATGATAAAAAAGAATCCTATTTAATTCTTTCTGTCTTTCTTTGCAGAAGAATCAGTTCTAGTGAGTTTAGGAAGCATTAAACCCAGTTTCAGATATGTTTGTTGCTCTGAGAATTCAAATTCACCAATATCTGCTTTGGCTGGATTATGAAATGATAAAACCAACAAGATGAATTGTACAATTTCCCCATTCCCCCCATCTTGGAGGAACCCAACTCCATCCTGGACCAGGAGGAGGAGGAGGAAGGAGTAGGGAAGGAGGAGAGGTAGGAGCATCTTGGCTGTGGAGGACTTCCGGGTGGCAAAAAATACAAATGGTTCTGTGAATTGCAGCAGACAACAGGTATTCCTATTAGAAATATTAAGAGCAGCTCTTCAAAACAAAAAAAAAGGGGGGGGGGAAGAAAACTTAAGAACATAAGAGAATGAGAAGACAGAAAGTAGGAAAATCGGGACTTCTCTGGTGGCGCAGTGGTTAAGAATCCGCCTGCCAATGCAGGAGACACGGGTTTGATCCCTGGTCTGGGAAGATCCCACATGCCAAGGAGCAACTAAGCCCATGTGCCACAACTACTTAGCCTGTGCTCTGCAGCCCACGAGACACAACTACTGAAGCCCGCGTGTCACAACTACTCAAGGCCGTGCACCTACAGTCCGTGCTCCACAACAAGAGCAGCCACCAAGAGAAGCCACCGCAATGAGAAGCCTGCGCACTACAATGAAGAGTAGTCCCTGCTTGTGGCAACTAGAGAAAAACCTGCGCACAGCAACGAAGACCCAAAGCAGCCAAAAAAATAAAAAATAAATGAATAAATAAAATTAAGAAAAAAAACAAAAGAAAGTAGGAAAATAATGGGGAAAACATTAAGGTTAGGAGTTTGAGCAAGAATTTATAATGAGGGTTCCGCAGAGCTGGAACTCCTGGCTTGGGGTCTCTTCCCTCTGCCGTCACAGAACTGCCCCGGAGCCCGAGGGGAGGCGGCCTCACTGAGGCTGCCGGCTCTGGAGGGGCCCCGGAGGCCAAAGCCGCGACAGTCCCAGGGACGGCGGGCTGTTTGTTTCAACAAGTAACTTAAAGACAAAATGGAAAAACAAGGAGGTTTGTGCCTGAGATCATGTTGATGTGAAATCAGGGATGGCCACCTTGTTCCAGGTTTGTGAATTGCAGTGCCGCTGAGCTCCATTTTTCAACTTGCTTTTTTGTGAGCTACCAGCAAAACCGCAGGATTGCCCGGAGAGGAAGATGGCGGAAGAGTAAAATGCGGAGATCACCTTCCTCCCCACAGATACACCAGAAATACATCTACACGTGGAACAATTCCTACAGAACACCTATTGAATGCTGGCAGAAGACGTCAGACCTCCCAAAAGGCAAGAAACTCCCCACATACCTGGGACAGGGGATTAAAAGCGCTGCTTAAAGGAGCTCCAGAGACGGGAGCAAGCCGCGGCTAAAAGCACGGACCACAGAGACGAGCATGAGACGCTAAAGCTGCTGCTGCCGCCACCAAGAAGCCTGTGTGTGAGAGAACAGGTCACTATCCACACCCCCCTTCCGGGAAGCCTGTGCAGCCTGCCACTGCCAGGGTCCTGGGATCCAGGGACAATTTCCCTGGGAGAACACACAGCACGCCTAACGCTGGTGCGACGTCACGCTGGCGTCTGCCGCCGCAGGCCCGCCCATCACTCTGTGCCCCGCCCCCCCGCGCCCCCCCCCCCCCCCCCCCCCCCCCGCGGCCTGAGTGAGCCAGAGTCCCTGAAGCAGCTGCTCCTTTAACCCCGTCCTGCCTGAGCAAAGAACAGACGCCCTCAGGCGACCTACACGCAGGGGCCAAATCCAAAGCTGAACCCCGGGAGCTGTGCGAACACAGAAGAGAAAGGGAAATCTCTCCCAGCAGCCTCAGAAGCAGCGGATTAAAGCTCCACAGTCAACTTGATGTACCCTGCATCTGTTGAATACATGAATAGACAACGAATCATCCCAAATTGAGGAGGTGGACTTTGAGAGCAAGATTTATGATTTTTTCCACTTTTCCTCTTTTTGTGAGTGTGTATATGTATGCTTCTGTGTGAGATTTTGTCTGTATAGCTTTGATTCCACCATTTGTCCTAGGGTTCTATCCGTCCGTTTTTTTTTGTTTGTTTTTGTTTTTTAATTTTTTTCTTAATAATTATTTTCTATTTTAATAACTTTATTACATTTTATTTTGCTTTATCTTCTATCTTTCTTTTTTTTCCTTCCTTCCCTCCTTCCTCCCTCCCTCCCTCCTTTCTTTCTTTATTGCTTTCTACTTCTACTAATTCTTTCTTTCTAATTTTTCTCCCTTTTATTCTGAGCCGTGTGGATGAAAGGCTCTTGGTGCTGCAGCCAGGAGTCAGTGCTGTGACTCTGAGGTGGGAGAGCCAACTTCAGGACACTGGTTCACAACAGACCTCCCAGCTCCACATAATATCAAACGGCGAAAATCTCCCAGAGATCTCCATCTCAACACCAGCACCCAGCTTCACTCAACGACCAGCAAGCTACAGTGCTGGACACCCTAAGCCAAACAACTAGCAAGACAGAAACACAAGACCATCCATTAACAGAGAGGCTGCCTAAAATATTAATAAGTCCACAGGCACCCCAAAACACACCACCAGATGTGGACCTGCCCGCCAGAAAGACAAGATCCAGCCTCATCCACCAGAACACAGGCATTACTCCCCTCCACCAGGAAGCCTACACAACCCACTGAACCAACCTTAGCCACTGGTGACAGACACCTAAAACAACGGGAACTACGAACCTGCAGCCTGTAAAAAGGAGACCCCAAACATAGTAAGATAAGCAAAATGAGAAGACAGAAAAACACACAGCAGATGAAGGAGCAAGATAAAAGCTCACCACACCTAACAAATGAAGAGGAAATAGGCAGTCTACCTGAAAATGAATTCAGAATAATGATAGTAAAGATGATCCAAAATCTTGGAAATAGAATAGACAAAATGCAGGAAACATTTAACAAGGACCTAGAAGAACTAAAAATGAAACAGACAAAGATAAACAACACAATAAATGAAATTAAAAATACTCTAGATGGGATCAATAGCAGAATAACTGAGGCAGAAGAACGGATAAGTGACCTGGACGATAAAATAGTGGAAATAACTACTGCAGAACAGAATAAAGAAAAACGAATGAAAAGAACTGAGGACAGTCTCAGAGACCACTGGGACAACATTAAACGCATCAACATTAGAATTATAGGGGTCCCAGAAGAAGAAGAGAAAAAGAAAGGGACTGAGAAAGTATTTGAAGAGATTATAGTTGAAAACGTCCCTATATGGGAAGTTAATCAAGTCCAGGAAGCACACAGTCCCATACAGGCTAAATCCAAGGAGAAACACGCCAAGACACATATTAATCAAACTATAAAAAGTTAAATACAAAGAAAACATATTAAAAGCAGCAAGGGTAAACAACAAATAACACAAAAGGGAGTCCCCATAAGGTTAACAGCTGATCTTTCAACAGAAACTCTGCAAGCCAGAAGGGACTGGCAGGACATATTTAAAGTGATGAAGAGGAAGAACCTGCAACCAAGATTACTCTACCCAGCAAGGATCTCATTCAGATTTGATGGAGAAATTAAAACCTTTACAGACAGGCAAAAGCGGAGAGAGTTCAGCACCACCAAACCAGCTTTATAAGGAATGCTAAAGGAACTTCTCTAGGCAAGAAATACAAGACAAGGAAAACACCTACAATAATGAACCCAAAACAATTAAGAAAATGGGATTAGGAACATACATATCGATAATTACCTGAAATGTAAAGGGACTAAATGCTCCCACCAAAAGACATAGATTGGCTGAATGGATACAAAAACAAGACTCATATATATACTGTCTACAAGAGACCCACTTCAGACCTAGAGACACATACAGACTGAAAGTAAGGGGATGGAAAAAGATATTCCATGCAAATGGAAACTAAAAGAAAGCTGCAGTAGCAATTCTCATATCAGACAAGATAGACTTTAAAATAAAGACTATTACAAGAGACAAAGAAGGACACTACATAATGATAAAGGGATCGATCCAAGAAGAAGATATAACAATTATAAATATTTATGCCGCCAACATAGGAGCACCTCAATACATAAGGCAAATACTAACAGCCATAAAAGGGGAAATCAACAGTAACACATTCATAGTAGGGGACTTTAACACCCTACTTTCACCAATGGACAGATCATCCAAAATGAAAATAAATAAGGAAACACAAGCTTTAAATGATACATTAAACAAGATGGACTTAATTGATATTTATAGGACATTCCATCCAAAAACAACAGAATACACATTTTTCTCAACTGCCCATGGAAAATTCTCCATGATAGATCATATTTTGGGTCACAAATCAAGCCTTGGTAAATTTAAGAAAATTGAAATTGTATCAAGTATCTTTTCCGACCACAACGCTATGAGACTAGATATGAATTACAGGAAAAGATCTGTAAAAAAATACAAACACATGGAGGCTAAACAATACACTACTTAATAACAAAGTGATCACTGCAGAAATCAAAAAGGAAGTAAAAAAATACCTAGAAACCAATGACAATGGAGACACGACGACCCAAAATCTATGGGATTCAGCAAAAGCATTTCTAAGAGGGAAGTTTATAGCAATACAATCCTACCTTAAGAAACAGGAAACATCTCGAATAAACAACCTAACTTTGCACCTAAAGAAATTAGAGAAAGAAGAACAAAAAACCCCAAAGGTAGCAGAAGGAAAGAAATCATAAAAATCAGATCAGAAATAAATGAAAAAGAAATGAATGAAACGATAGCAAATATCAATAAAACTAAAAGCTGGTTCTTTGAGAAGATAAACAAAATTGATAAACCATTAGCCAGACTCATCAAGAAAAAAAGGAAGAAGACTCAAATCAGTAGAATTAGAAATGAGAAAGGAGAAGTAACAACTGACAATGCAGAAATACAAAAGATCATGAGAGATTATTACAAGCAGCTCTACGACAGGAAAATGGACAACCTGGAAGAAATGGACAAATTCTTAGAAATGCACAACCTGCCAAGACTGAATCAGGAAGAAATAGAAAATATGAACAGACCAATCACAAGCACTGAAATCGAAACTGTGATTAAAAATCTTCCAACAACAAAAGCCCAGGACCAGATGGCTTCACAGGCGAATTCTATCAAACATTTAGAGAAGAGCTAACACCTATCCTTCTCAAACTCTTCCAAAATATAGCAGAGGGAGAACACTCCCAAACTCATTCTACAAGGCCACCATCACCCTGATACCAAAACCAGACAAGGATGTCACGAAGAAAGAAAACTACAGGCCAATATCACTGATGAACATAGATGCAAAAATCCTCAACAAAATACTAGCAAACAGAATCCAACAGCACATTAAAAGGATCATACACCATGATCAAGTGGGGTTTATTCCAGAAATGCAAGGATTCTTCAATATATGCAAAACAATTAATGTGACAGATCATATTAACAAATTGAAGGAGAAAAACCATATGATAAACTCAATAGATGCAGAGAAAGCTTTCGACAAAATTCAACACCCATTTATGATAAAAACCCTCCAGAAAGTAGGCATAGAGGGAACTTTCCTCAACATAATAAAGGCCATATATGACAAACCCACAGCCAACATCGTCCTCAAAGGTGAAAAACTGAAAGCATTTCCACTAAGATAAGGAACAAGACAAGGTTGCCCACTCTCACCACTCTTATTCAACATAGTTTTGGAAGTTTTAGCCACAGCAATCAGAGAGGAAAAGGAAATAAAAGGAATCCAAATCGGAAAAGGAGAAGTAAAGCTGTCACTGTTTACAGACAACATGATACTATACATAGAGAATCCTAAAGATGCTACCAGAAAACTACTAGAGCTAATCAATGAATTTGGTAAAGTTACAGGATACAAAATTAATGCACAGAAATCTCTGGCATTCCTATACACTAATGATGAAAAATCTGAAAGTGAAATCAAGAAAACACTCCCATTTACCATTGCAACAAAAAGAATAAAATATCTAGGAATAAACCTACCTAAGGAGACAAAAGACCCCTATGCAGAAATTTATAAGACACTGATGAAAGAAATTAAAGATGATACAAATAGACGGAGAGATATACCATGTTCTTGGATTGGAAGAATCAACATTGTGAAAATGACTCTACTACCCAAAGCAATCTATAGATTCAGTGCAATCCCTATCATACTACCATTGGCATTTTTCACTGAACTAGAACAAAAAATGTCACAATTTGTATGGAAACACAAAAGACCCCGAATAGCCAAAGCAATCTTGAGAACGAAAAACTGAGCTGGAGGAATCAGGCGCCCTGTCTTCAGACTATACTACAAAGCAACAGTAATCAAGAGAGTATGGTACTGGCACAAAAATAGAAAGATCAATGGAACAGGATAGAAAGCCCAGAGGTAAACCCACGCACATATGGTCACCTTATCTTTGATAAAGGAGGCAGGATTGTACAGTGGAGAAAGGACAGCCTCTTCAATAAGTGGTGCTGGGAAAACTGGACAGGTCCATGTAAAAGTATGAGATTAGATCACTCGCTAAGACCATTCACAAAAATAAGTTCAAAATGGATTAAATACCTAAATGTAAGGCCAGAAACTATCAAACTCTTAGAGGAAAACATAGGCAGAACACTCTATGACATAAATCACAGAAAGATCCTTTTTGACCCACCTCCTAGAGAAATGGAAATAAAAACAAAAATAAACAAATGGGACCTAATGAAACTTCAAAGCTTTTGTACAGCAAAGGAAACCCTAAACAAGATCAAAAGACAACCCTCAGAATGGGAGAAAATATTTGCAAATGAAGCAACTGACAACGGATTAATCTCCAAAATTTATAAGCAGCTCAATAAAAAAAAAAATCCAATCAAAAAATGGGCAGAAGACCTAAATAGACATTTCCCCAAAGAAGATATACAGATTGCCAACAAACACATGAAAGAATGCTCAGCATCATTAATCATTAGAGAAATGCAAATCAAAACTACAATGAGATATCATCTCACACTGATCAGAATGGCCATAATCAAAAAACCTACAAACAATAAATGCTGGAGAGGGTGTGGGGAAAAGGAACACTCTTGCACTGCTGGTGGGAATGTGAATTGGTACAGCCACTATGGAGAACAATATGGAGGTTCCTTAAAAAACTACAAATAGAACTACCATATGACCCAGCAATCCCACTACTGGGCATTTACCCTGAGAAAACCATAATTCAAAAAGAGTCATTTACCAAAATGTTCATTGAAGCTCTATTTACAACAGCCCAGAGATGGAAACAACCTAAGTGTCCATCATCGGATGAATGGATAAAGAAGATGTGGCACATATATACAATGGAATATTACTCAGCCATATAAAGAAATGAAATTGAGCTACTTGTAATGAGGTGGATAGACCTAGAGTCTGTCATACAGAGTGAAGTAAGTCAGAAAGAGAAAGACAAATACTGTATGCTAACACATATATATGGAATTTAAGAAAAAAAAAATGTCATGAAGAACCTAGGGGTAAGACAGGAATAAAGACACAGATCTATTAGAGAATGGACTTGAGGATATGTGGAGGGGGAAGGGTAAGCTGTGACAAAGCGAGAGAGAGGCATGGACATATATACACTACCAAATGTAAGGGAGATAGCTAGTGGGAAGCAGCCGCATAGCACAGGGAGATCAGCTCGGTGCTTTGTGACCGCCTCGAGGGGTAGGATAGGGAGGGTGGGAGGGAGGGAGACGCAAGAAGGAAGAGATATAGGAACATATGTGTATGTATAACTGATTCACTTTGTTATAAAGCAGAAACTAACACACCATTGTAAAGCAATTATACTCTAATAAAGATGTAAAAAAAAAAGAATTTATAATGAGATGGTAAGAAAGAGATAATTTCTTTTAGCAATTGCCAAACGAAAAGAAGACGATATTTTGACATTATACTGTATGTTGTAAAATATAAATTGTTTTTCTGGGTAATGAACTAGTAGTTCTTTTTAGTGCAATACTGATCTAACAGAGTCCATATGACAATTTATTTTTATCTAAGTTACATTAAACCCATTCTATTCATTCTTTCAAAAAATATGCATCCATGTTAATCATTGGGCTACTTGCAGGGGATATGACAGTCAATTCCTGCCCAAATATGGCTTAACATCTAATGACACATTAACAAATTTGCTTTCAACCATCATTTACAGACCATGGTGACATAAATAGTGCAGTTGGAATGACAGATTTTCCACTGTAAATTAATAAATTGCAAACCAGTCTCCATTTCCATGAGATTTTTCTTTATAATGATGTCATTAGGACCTTATCATCTCTGGGCAAGATTAATTGCTAAGTTTGTCACATAAGATACCACATTTATATAGAAGCATAAAACTTTATTCTAGAAGTACTATTATAATAAAAATACTATGCTTACTAAGAGGCAGTGATTCCAAATTACTTTAATCCAACTATCTCATTTAATAATAATATAAACACCATGAATCTATAAAGTAAATATTATTAGTGTACCCATTTCATACAAAGAGAAATTATACTTCTGAACTTTATTAATTTTCTTGGTGTTAAACAATAATCCATATACTGTTCCTATCACCACTATGGACTACCATATTTTCCTGTACAGAATCAGGTTTTAAATAATGTTGATGGACAGTTAAAGTGGGAATTTAAATCATATTGTTGATGGACCTTCAAAATTGTGGTGATTTTCCTATTTCCATAAGCAAGAAAAATCTACTAACAAACCACTCAGGTGAATCATCAAGGTATGCTAATAACCACATTGGCTGATAATCTTTAGACTAGCCTTCTCATTTGTGTTTGATAGCAAGTCCTTTCTTTTAATTAAAAAAATGCCATATAGCATATCAAATGCTTGAAATTCAAGGTGCTTTGTTCATAATGGTGATAACTGACATGGTCATACAAGGGAAGGCTTCTGAAAGGAAAGAATATTTAAGGTGAAAGGACTTCTTAGATGATGAGTATCAGGGTACAAGACAAAGTTTTAGGAATTATTTTATTGTCTGGAATGATAGACTTTCCTCCATGTTGATAGTCTTGTTTCCAGCAACACAGAGTCATCACTTTCACTGAGTGAATGTAGGGTCATTATGTTCTGTCTTCATTTACATTTAGACAACACCAACATAGGGAATTGCAGACTGGTCATGAGGGAGACCTCTCAAGTAATTCAGCCTGGTTCAACGTCAGTTCTGCTACTAAAAACTACACTATTTGGGACAAATTGCATAACTTCTTTACATTCTAGTTTCCTTGGTAATATGCCTATATCATAGTGCCGTTTTGGATTTAAGTGCTTGATACATAGTAAGTATTCAATACGTGTTGGCTACATTTACTAGTCGTTTTGGGTCTTCTATTTAAATAGGCATGTGCTTTAAACAGGCAGATTCTGCAGTTTCAGCTTTTGCTGTTAAAAAAAAAAAACATACCTATTTTGTAAGCTTGAGGAGTGGAATAAATAGAATAAGACATATGAGAATGCTTTAAAATGCAAAAACATAAAAATACAAGGAATTTAAAAGTATATGTTACCTTCTTTGGTTCTCTAAATATGTGTTATGTATGAGTCTTTCTTCCTGAACTTCTTTGAGGCATAGGCCAATCTCATGTTCTTCTTGGAGGCTTCTGATATACCTAGCACAGTGGTAGCATATAGAAGACATCCAATAAGCAACCTCTTATAGGTTTTCTTGATTATAGCAGCTAGGTAGTGGTCCTCCTTCCAAATTTGTATGGCATTTCTGTACATGTTTTTATATATTTAATGCAAAACTACTTATGTTTTAATTACTTGTGCACTTGTTTTATTTTACCAGAAACAATGCAAATTTCTTGTATGAATTAATATATCTGAACATTTAGAACAACAAAGTGTATACAGTAAGCACTACAGAAGGGTTTGCTGTTATAATCATAAGTACTGTCAACATTGCTATTATAATTAGCTATCTTTTTCCAGGTGGGGACCATGTGTACCACTCAGCATCTAGCCAGGTGACTAACTGTAAAAATGATATTATTAAATTTGAGCTTTCTGAGTCCTAAAAATAAATATATGCTATTTTCTTAAATGGGCTCATTGCTTTCATTCCGGAGTTTTATGGAATTTAGCAGATTCCTGTGGGAACTTGAATGCAGTGCACTTAAGGGGACTGAGGCAGAAAAAAGGTTAAGAAATCACCTCACATAGAAAATCCCATAACATTAACTCCATGCATAATCATGTGTGAGCAATGAACAGTATTACAACCAATTTCAATTTATGGAATCAAAATCATGACTGGAGGTCATCTGTCTAATCCTTGAGAATAGCAGCTTTAAAATGAGAGATGTCTGGGTAATAAAATGCCCATTTTCTGCTTCTACCCATAGGTAACCTGCTTTTACCCTTCGACCCACAAATCTGCTATCCTGAAATATCTGTGAGAGGGAATGCTTCTGAAAATGACATACTAGTGCCAGTGAATCAGCATATCCAGCAGTGAGATGTCCTTTCTGTGTGTCCTGCATTCAGAGACAATGTTCCCAGAAATGGTAATCATTACCATAGTGAAGGACAGGAAGTTTTCTCATCAATAATTTTAGGGCAAGAGATAGAAATAGAATGAAAAAGGACAATCATGCTTTAAATATTGTAAGTCTCAAGAAACTTTTATGACCATATCCAAATTTCTTTAAAATACCTCAAATTTAAACATATTGTAGGCTCCATCTAGCAGAGTATGCAACTTCTATTTCCCTCCTCCAGAACATGAGAATCACATCTTTTATTATCAAGAAAGTATCTTAATTCTTCCCCCAATTACATTTTAATAAGAAGGTTCTTAACAATTACTCTTAGAATTGTATCCATAGCTTCCATAAATGCTCTGATAGCCAGTTTCATTCATAAACACTGATTAAGTCCTAATTTTGCCCTCAGACTTGCACTGATTGTTGTGTAGGATGCACAGGTAAATAAGACAAGATACTTTCTGTCTCAAAGTAGTAAACGATCTAGTAAAAATAAACTCATAATGGGACAAGAGATTTGGTCAACAATCCAAGCATCATAAATACCCAAAAAGTTTTCTTTCTCAGTCCACTGCACATTGGATGGTGGATTAAATTCCTCCACTAATTTATATATGTGCACTTGGCTTTCGACTGTGTTGGGATTATATCCAATTTAATCCCTTAGAGAAAAAAAAAAAACTCCTATGACAACTTTTCTAAGTATGATACTATATCTAAAATTTTTAAACATGTGAAGCCTAGAAAGAGTCTTAATTTTTCCATTTGTTTTGTAAGCCAATATCTTATTAAATTTGAAATAATACCTGAAGTTTATCAGGCATAAAACTAAATGAAATAAAATGAAACATCTTATAATTCTATTTAATTCTTTTCCTTTTTTTTTTTTTCAACTTCTACACTTATTTGTGTACTTTACCACTGGAAAAATCTTAACCACATGATATTTAGGATCTACTCAGCAAAGAATTGTTTATTCAGCAAATAATTTATGAAGCAGCTATCAAGTGCTGAACAAGACCTGTCCTCCTACAGATATAGGGGGAGTATACAAGATAAATCAATGACCATCTACATATGAGGAGGAATTATAGCTTGAGAGATGACACATCCTGGTTTACTTCACGCAGTCAGTTTATGTCAATAGTCCTGGAGTATTTACTAATATCATCCCATTTTATTGTCCAAAGTATACCAGTTTGGAATGTTAATTATATGGTCACAAGAGAGGGGAAAGAATATGTGGGCTGGAGTCAGAGAGATTTCAGATTAAATCCTGACTTTGCCTTTTACCTATTCTGTGACATTGGATCTCATTTTCTTCATCTGGTAAACAGGTATATTACCACATAATTACCAAATTGTGAAAACAAAATGAAGGGTTTGCAAACTGCTTTGCCCTCCCACACCTCACCCCAGGTGACTGGCACCATTGTAGACACATAGTAGACACTCAGGACATGTTTGTTAATATTTAGAAAGATACTGCCAGCTACATAATTTGTGGGACCCAATGAAAAATAAAAATGCAGAGTCTCTTGTTCAAAAAACATGAAAAACTACTATTAAAAGCACTAAAATATAAAGCCTTTTTTTCTTCCACACACACTCCCTCTCAACTTGTCATAATATAGTTTTCTATTTAATATTATAAGTAAAGACAAATTAAATGTTAAAATCATTAGCATGGATTTTGCCAATCACCTTTATACTTTGCAATGCCAGTTTTAACTGCAAAGAAAATAGCATTTAACTCATATACAGAATCACCAAAATTACACACTTGTATTCCTTAGCTCATGCTTGCACATATATTTCATTCTTTCCAGAACAGTGAGAAAAGTGCACAAAACTAACTAACTGGTTTTATTTCACTTGATACACATATATTCTATCACGAGTAAGGAAGAACTGAAAGGAAAGGAACTATGGGTTGCCCTCTTTTCCTTTCTTTTTACATCATCATTTTCAAACTAAGTGGTTGGCAAATATACAGAAGTAACACAGGTTAAAAGATATGAGGGTTCCTTGGCCATTGGGTTTCTAGAAGGTCATTGCCTTCCTTCTGTATTCAAAGCAAGTCTGGCTCAAGTAACAGAACAGGTGGTTTCCTGTCAGTGCCCTCATGAACTGAATGGAAATGTAGCATGTTTATGTTGTACTCTGAGCCTGACTGAACTCCCACAATCATGGATCCATAGGAATTCTGTGCTCCTGGGCATCAAAAATGCTCTATGCATATGACACAGCAAGAACTGGGGCAGACACATAATGTGAGCCTCTCCTCTGCTTGTTTGCACGTCCCATTGTCTCACTGGATTTCACTTACAAACATAAGTTCAAAGATTATATTATCAAGAATTTCAACACAGTGATGTTAAACCAAGTGACCTTAAAGCCCTCTGAATGATAGGCCCTGTTCAATATCACAGGTCATAAGCCCATGAAGCTGGCCTTATAGAAGTATAGAGAAGCTTTCCTGAGTCTATCATGGCAATAAACAAGACTGTTAAGGAAAGGTAGACCCTTTGAGGTAACCAAGGTTGCAAAAGGAACACAAAAATGCCAGAAAGTACTCTGTAAAATTGACTCCAACCAGAAGTCCTCTGACACCTACCCAATTACATCCTGCACAATTATTATCACTCTAGGTAAAAACTCTTCTACTCCTACATGTATATTACCACTCTTAGCTTTTTACTTTTCACCAAAAGATGAGTTTTACTGATTATCTATGTCTTTCCCTAAATTGACATAGATAGGACAAGTCCTATTATCACAGTGAGAATGAATTCTCATACTTACAAAGATCAATTGAGAGGTCAAGTTCATTTAGACTTTTGAACAAATAAAAGACAAAACATTTGTTTTCCTGAGATCAATTGCAATGTTCTATATATGACAAGTTGTCCAGTGAAACTGTGTCCATATTGCAGTTGTGGAATTTTCCACGTATTTACCTGTATCTGTTGCTGAAATAGCAAGGAAAACAGAGTTTTAATCTACTCACAATCTGATGCAGGTGAGCATGGGAGAACTTGTCTGCATTCTTAAAAAAAAAAAAGAATCTCAATACTTTTATCCCCTTTACATTAGTATCTTGTAATGGGAAAGTTAAGTAAAACCTAAATATTGCAGTTATACTTGTACTGTGTTTATACATTTTTTGGGTGTCCTGTCTGCCTAGAGTTGCATATATTTCTTAGGAAAATGAGACCAGGGTCAATTGAAAGAGAAAAAAATATTTATTTTATTAATAAAGTAACATTTTTATTATTATTATTATTATTTTTTTTTTTGCGGTACGCGGGCCTCTCACTGTTGTGGCCTCTCCCATTGCGGAGCACAGGCTCGGGACGCGCAGGCTCCGCGGCATGTGGGATCTTCCTGGACCGGGGCACGAGCCCGTGACCCCTGCATCGGCAGGCAGACTCTCAACCACTGCGCCACCAGAAAAGCCCACATTTTTATTATTGACTATAATTTACTATAAGGACAAGATGGTTTTATAATTTAATGTCATGAACAAAATTTTATTCTAAGAAAAAATTTCCAAGCATCCCAAAAAATCTTGAGAAAATCTGGAAATCAGAAAGTTTTGAAGGACAAATATTATCCTTTAAAATAAAAGTTGTTGACATAAATTAAAACTATCAAGCCATTCAAAATGAAAAAGAACATAATTTGGGGCATATGTTGTTTGCATGTATGTGTTTGTGGGTTTGTATTATAAATATAAAATAATAAATCTAGGTGCAGCTCTCTATGCTTCAATTCTTCCAGCTACAACTTTACCCCATTTGAAATAAATTACACCTTAAATTTGAAGGCAATTTTCAGTAGTTTGGTGTTCAGTACAGATTTCATCTTTGATATTTAGTAAGTCTGAGATCTTTCTAACTTGTGAAGTCTGCATGTCTGCAAACTAGGATGCCTGTGTTTGTGTTTATTACCTTTTTCATGCATGCCTTGAAATGACTAAATTACAGGTATTTTACATGTGTTTTGTGGTACAAGACAGATACAGTCCACTGGTATAATTTATCTTGAAACACCCTGTTTTACAAAATTACAGAAAAGCACTGCAATTTGCTCAATTTTTTATTTCTATGACTATGGTAAAATCTTCAAAGCCCAGAAGATGTCTTCCAGATAAGAACTTAGCCATGCAATAAACAATTTTCATCAAAGCTCTGGGTTTGGGGAAATAGAGTACAATTGTGGATTTAAAATCTTGATGATGTTTCTTACTTATTAGCTATTTTGTCTTTTGTATTTTGACCTAATTCAGCCACCAAAGGCATCAACTCTTATATAAGATTAGATACACACACACACACACACACACACACACACACACACACACCGGTCCAAATCAGATTATCTACAATCAAGGTAATTGTGGAGAACAAAATTGTTCATCTGTGCTGTGCAGCTGCCTTTTGGATTTAGCGTTTGATCCCAAGTGACTGCTGAAGTTACAACTATAAAGTGTCCTTCTCTAATCGAGGGGAACTTTTTTACTTTAAAAATCACTTTTTAAAAACTTGTTTTGACTTCTTCATTCTTCCTTGCAGATTTATACATGAATAACTAAAAACTCAGTAGATAACACATAAATCTTACAGCAGTTAAAAAAATGCAGGATAATTTGATGCTAAAAATAATTCTTACTAATTTTCTATAAGCATTCAAAATATTTTGTGCCTTCAATTCAGTTGTAAGTGTTCTGGCTTCTTAACACTTAGTTAAGAAACTTTGTATACTAGGAAAATATTTTGAATATATGTGTAATTAAATCATATTATGAAATTTTGACTTAGAATTGGACACTTCATTGAAGACACAGAAATAATATTACCAGTTTTAAAATGTGACTCTGAATTTTATATCTTTTAGTGTGGCTGAATGTGTAAAAATTTATACCCATTTTTTCTTATCTTGAGTCTACGTATTTGATATTCTGGATAATCTATCAGAATATCTATCATGTATTGATGGCATTCAATTGGCTAAAGTTAAATTCTGTATCTTAATCCATTTCTTCAAATGTTTTGCGATGTAAAGTGTTGCCATTACTAAAGACATTTTCAATTTTTCTTCTTTAGAACTATTTGAGAGACAGCTCAACCTGGAGATACTAAGAAAAGACAATTTATGGGAGTTTTCTGCTTTACTTGGATATTTTCCCCCAGTGGAAAAAGTACCTTTTGACATTACTGGTGAAGGCCTTTATTAACAAATAATCCTTTAAAAATTAACATATTTTCTAAATTCATAGTTTTTGCCTTGATTTTATATATGTTTATCACATATAACAATTCCTTTATCATTTATAAATCTTCAAATTAATAAGTAAAAAAAGCATACATTTATATTTTTTAAAATTTTAGTCAATGTTTATTTCATGAGTATAAAACTATCTGCTTCCCACATTTTGAATCTTTTTTTAAAAAATTTTTATTGGAGTGGCTTTACAATTTTGTGTTAAGTTTCTACTGTACAGCAAAGTGAATCAGCTATATGTATACATATATCTCTTCTTTTTTGGATTTCCTCCCTATTTATGTCACCACAGAGCACTGAGTAGTGTTCCCTGGGCTATACAGTAGGTTGTCATTTGTTATCTATTTTATACATAGTATCAATAGTGTATATATGTCAATCCCAATCTCCCAATTCATCCCATCCCCTTTTCCTCCTTGGTATCCATATATTTGTTCTCTACGTATGTGTCTCTATTTCTGCTTTGTAAATAAGATCGTCTATACCAATTCTTTCAGATTCTCCATATATGCGCTAATATATGATATTCATTTTTCTCTTTCTCACTTACTTCACTCTGTATAACAGTCTTTAGGTCCATCCATGTCTCTACAAATGACCCAATTTTGTTCCCTTTTCATGGATGAGTAATATTCCATTGTATATATGTACCACATCTTATTTATCCATTCCTCTACTGATGGACATTTAGGTTGTTTCCATGTTCTAGTTACTGTAAATAGTGCTGCAATGAATATTGGGGTGCATGTGTCTTTTTGAATTATGGTTTTCTCTGGGTATACGCCCAGCAGTGGGATTGCTGGGTCACATGGTATTTCTATTTTTAGTTCTTTAAAGAACCTTCATACTGTTCTGCATCATGGTTGTATCAATTTACATTCCCACCAACAGTGCAAAAGGGTTCCCGGAATGAGCTCCACCACTTGTGTCCTCTGCTTTGCCTGGCCTTAGACTTGTATTGAGCCACAGTGGACAGGGTGTGTATGGGGTTGTTCTCAGCTGCGATAAACACTCCTTCCTCCCTCAGTAGTGCCCACGCTAACTTTTTACTTGCTTGTCTTCCAAATACTGTCTTTGCCTTTGTGTGGACAGTTAGTTGTCCTCCCCATGAAAAAAACCAAGCAGTAGCAGTAATAGTGTAATAGTATCAGTCGTAATAGCAATAGTATTATAGTAGCAAAACTACAGGGTGCATTTTCTCGGTAAAATTATTATTGCTAATTTAAAGAATCAGAGCCCCTAAAATGCTAATACAATCCAACCTACAGATACAGAAGTCTAGATTTAGAGAAACCTATCATTACAAAGCATTCATAATTACAATTGTAATGACTAACATTTATTCTGAGCCTACTGTATGGTAGGTATTTTCCTGAGTTTTTGTATGTGTTACCCTTTTAAATCTTTACAATTCTATGGCTAGGATTATTCTCATTTTCCATGTAAATAATCAAAGTTTAGTATACTTTTCAAAACTAAGGTAGCTAGCAATTTTTAGAATTGGTATTCCAATATTCTAATCCAGGTTCATCCAACTTTAGAACCCATCCAGTGTTATATGACTGAAACATAACAGAGACTCCAATATATATATGTATTGAAACATATATATGTATTGAAATATACATATATATGCATATTTAGGATAATATAAATATACATATATATAAATATACACATTTATGTATATATAGGATAATCAGTAAAACCCTTTCTGAATATAAACATTCAATCTACTAAATGGCCTTTTAAAAAATACATGCAAATGTTACAAAAGCAGCAGGGTTTTACTAGGACTAGTCAAATTCTATTACTAGCAAACTATGAGATGCAAATTGATCAATAACAATGTTATATACAAAAGTAAATAATCAGGGAAGAAAAAATATATCAAATGATTCCTGCCTTTAAGAATCTAATAACGCAGTAAGATGATGTACCTACAAAATCTGAATTAATAAAAAATATTTGATGAACTGATTGGAATAGAAGGAATGATATAGACAATAGGAAAGAAATCTGTAGTGAGAAGAGGCTGACTATTGAGTCCTCATGTGGTAATGGAGGAGCTGGGACTTTGAAAAAAAAGGATTTGGATGAATAAAATGAAATATAATTATTCACTCTATTTGTTTGTTATGTGGAACTGGGACCTTCATACATTAAATGCTCATGCCCTGAACTGAATATTTGTGGCCCCTCAAAATTCATAATGAAGCCCTAACATGATGGCATTTGGAGGTGAGACCATTGGAAAGCAATTAGCTCAGAGGGTGGAGCCCCTGAGATGGAATCCAATGTCTTTACAAGAACAGGAAGAGAGCTAGGCCTCTCTCTCTCATATTCTAATTCTCAGTCTCTGTCTCTGTCTCTCCTTCTCCCTCCCCCTTCCTCTCTCCCTCCCTCTCTCTCTTTCCCTCTCCATCCCTCTGCCATGTGAAGATGCAATGAGAAGATGGCTGTCTGTAGCCAGAAAGAGAGACTTTACCAAAAATTCAACCACGCTGGCATCTTGATTTCTGACTTCCATATTCCAGAATTTTGAGAAATTAATGTTTGTTGTTTAAGCCACCCAGTCTGTAGTATTCTGTTATAGCAGTCTGAACTAAGACACTTTGTTTGCCTTCACTTACAAAATTGAGACAGTGTAACATAGTGAGCCAAGGATATACCTTTGAGTTTGAATCTCTTTTCCACCATGTATTAGCTCCATGTCATTGGGCTTCTTATTCAACATCTCTGAAATTCATCTTTAAAATATATTAGTTAGCTGTATTGTTGAGGACTTGTGAAGATGTAGAGAAATTAGAACATTGTGCACTGTTGGTAAGAATGTAAAATGGTATGTGTAGTCACTATGCAAAACCGTATGGCATCTCCTCAAAAATTAAAAATAAAAATTACTGTATTATCTAGCAATTCCACTTCTAGGTATATACCCAAAAATATTGAAAGTAGGGTTTTGAAGAGATATTATACACTCATGTTTATTGCAGCAGCGTTATTTGCAATAGCCAAAAGGAGAAAAGAATACAAGTATCCATTGGTGGAAGAATGGATAAACAAAATGTGGTATAAACATCCAATGGAATATTATTCAGACTTAATAAGGAAGGACATTCTGGCACATGCTACAAAACAGATGAAACTTGAGTATATTATGCTAAGTGAAACAAGACACAAAATAAGTTCTATACAATTCCACTTATATGAAGTACCTACCATAGTAAAATTTATAGACACAGAAAATAGAATGGTGGTTTCAAGGGGCTGGGGTCAGGGAAGAAGGGGGCATTTCAGTTTTATAAAATGAAGAGTTCTATGGATGGATAGTGGTGACGGTAGTACAACAATGTGAATGTACTTAATGCCACCAAACAGTATAGTTAAAAATGATAAATTTGTCTTATATGTATTTTACTATAATTAAAAACAAAGCAAAAGTGAATTTTTTTAGAAGTATCGTGTAGGGTGTCTGTGTGTGTCTTAGGGAACTCGAGGAAACACACTGTTTGTTTTTTTTTTTTTTTTTGCGGTACGTGGGCCTCTCACTGCTATGGTCCCTCCCGTTGCGGGGCACAGGCTCTGGACGCACAGGCTCAGCGGCCATGGCTCACGGGCCCTCCCGGGGCATGTGGGATCTTCCCGGACTGGGGCACGAACCCATGTCTCCTACATCGGCAGGCAGACTCTCAACCACTGCTCCACCAGGGAAGCCCCCGAGGAAGTACACTTTTTAAAAAAATGAAAAGGGAAGGAAAAAAGGCCATTTCAAATAATATTAATTAAATTTTGCTAAACAGCTTTTGAATAACTTGAATTTTCCATTTTTACAATATGTTAGATAAGAAAGAAGCCAAAATTACCCACATGTGTAATTTCAGTCCAGGCTGAATAAGAAATATATTCAGTCCAGGCTCAATGCTGACATCTTTTAATTCTCTAATCATGATTTTGGAACATTAGTCCATGCCTTTATAAATCAAGCATTGAACCAAAAGGCAGGTCACAAGGACTCTGTCTAAAGACTCTCAAATATACACTTTAATTGCTGAGCTGTCTTTTCCTTTAAAGTTGTAATTCCCCAATTTTGGATATCACAGTAAATTTGACACAAAAGATACCATCTTAACATAGTACTACTTAACAAAGATGACTGTCATTTCTGTCACATGAAAACCCTGTCAGGAACCACACTTCAACTTTTCTGTTGCCATAGATACCACGTTTCCTCTTGTGACCAAAAGTGAAAAATGCGGCTCAGTATCATGATTCAAATATAAAGAATTGCAAAATTTTAAAAGATGCCACTAACTTTCATAAAATTGGCAAATATGAAAAAAATTCCAATATAGAAATTGGTGTGATAACACAAGGATTTTCACAAGGTACTTAGAAAAGTAGAAATTGGCTTAGCCTTTTGGGTAAGTAATTTGGAAAAATAGAGCTTTCATTTTTTTCATTGTGTTTTTCCAATAATAATAGTTATTGCCATATTTCTATCCTAAAGAGAGGGGTAACAAAGATATATGTAGAATAATATTCATTATAGTGCTTTTGTGATAATAATAGTAATTTAATTATGATGATGATGAAATTGTTAAATACATAATATATCCATTAATTGAATTATTATGTAAATGTCAAAATTATTTTTAAAGTTCTTTGTTTTCTTTTTTTAAATAAATTTATTTATTTATTTTTGGCTGTGTTGGGTCTTTGTTGCTACGTACTGGCTTTCTCTAGTTGCAGTGAGCAGGGGCTACTCTTCATTGAGGTGCGCAGGCTTCTCTTGTTTCGGAGCACAGGCTCTAGGCACGTGGGCTTCAGTAGCTGTGGCTCGCAGGCTCTAGAGCGCGGATTCAGTAGTTGTGGCGCATGGGCTTAGTTGCTCTGCAGCATGTGTGATATTCCCGGGCCAGGGCTGGAACCTATGTCCCCTGCATTGGCAGGCGGATGCTTAACCGCTGTGTCACCAGGTAAGTCCATTTTTAAAGCTCTTTAATGGCATTTAAAATGCTCGAAGTATATTAAATGGGACAAAGGGACAAAACAGATTACAAATTGTGTAATTGCATAATTTGAATTTTTATTTAAGTAAATACATTCTACATTTGTGTGAGTGTATTCTAAAAATAAATCGAATTAGAATATTAACAGTGATATAGCTGAGAGATGGTGGTGAAAATACATCTCAGCTTCTTCTCTATAAACATATTTATGTTTACCTGATTTCCTAAAATGGATATTTGAAACAGTAATATGTACCACCTTAAGCATTTCATGTTGCAAATAATATGAACCTCAAACCACCCTGTGTGGTAGATTTTTTTTTCTCCATTTTTTTCATATGGGAAATTTGAGGCACGGACAATTAATTTGCCTGAGCCCGTAAAACAAAAATATAGCAGAATGGCACTTAGTTCCAAGACATATTTCACTCTGATGAATTTAGTCTAATCCACTAAATTACAGCAGTAATAATTTTTTTAACACTTCACACATAAATGAATTAATAAATAAAGTACTTAGTACATCAGAGTTAAGTAGGATATTCAGCCTCAGTTTACTCTACATCATTGGAATTTGATAATTCAAGGCTCATGGACAATTCTTAGTTTTAACATTTGTATTGGATTTCTTCCTACGAGAAAATAACAAGTTTTATTGTTGTTATTGTTGATGTTTCTTAAATAGCCTTGGAAAACAAATAATATAGTAATAATGAAACCAAGTCTAGTGACTAGCTGCTAACACACTTCTTTTAATGCCCAGACATGCTTTTCTACATCAATAATGACATGTTATGTAAAATAAATTTTTGGCCTTAGCTTATAACTGGTCTTCCTGTAATTAACATTAAGAACTCTCAGTCCTAACCATGTTTCCAACTGAAGGGAACACATTGTGGAGGGAGAAAAATTCCTATTAATTATTTTTAACAGCTTAGTTACACTTAACTTCCGTGAGACTCTAGTTAATAGTGTTTTCATTCTATATTGTTCTACATTTTAATATATATTTATTAATAGACTGAATCAGTGTGATCAAAAATTTAAGTTATTTGAAGTGCATATTATTAGTGTTTAAAAAATATCTGTAACTCTACATGAGAAGGATATTGACTTTTTTATTCAAAACTATTTCTATGTCAGCTAAATTAATTATTATAAAAAATTGTCAATGAAGTCTCTGGTATTTCCAAAAATAAACTCATCTGCTTCAATCAAAGCTTCATATTCTTTAAAAATTATATAATACCATAATTTAATATGTATAAATTGTCAGCAAAAATCTGATTTCAGAATTTGTTAATGACCAGGTGTTTATCTACTGCCAGTGCGGGAGTTGGCTCTAGTGCAGGGATACTCCTCAGACAAAAGTATGGAGGGCAGGCAGGATCCATTTTAGTTTCTTAATTAGTCCCTGCAGGGCACTCTCAGTTAACAGATGCTGAGTTTCCTTCTATATTTTATTTCTTCTATTTCACCTTTTATTTCTAAATTAATGATATTTCTCAAATATACAGAAGTTTGTCACATTAGACCGAAGAGAAAACGAAAACACAAACTCCAAAGTAAATCTGACGTGCTTTAGCACAAATTGCTCTGTAATTGATCTTATAATTTCTTTTATTATAATTCTAATGACTGACATTTTTATCTGAGTACATATAAATATATGTACATACATGTACATTACACATATTTTAGAAAAAATAACAGCGGTAACAGTCAATTTTTTCCTCCTTCCTTCTAGGGAGGAAAAATAAAGTATCAAGTACTCTGAGAAAATTATATTTTTCCCATGGAGCCAAAAATTAGTGATTCCAAGAGCATTTTATATTTGAAATATGGTACTGTGATTAAAAATCTGAACACAAAACCTCAACTCAGTTTGAAATAGCTTTTAGTTTTGCAATGTTATTAAAGACTTGTAAGTTCTAATGGTACTAGTATTGTATCAACAGAGTTGGTATTAGAATGAGTTACAACTGCTCTAAAATTCTGCTATAAGCTAGAAGAATCGAAATGGAATCTAAGACTATTTCCTTTAAATAAAAAATAATATACATACTATGAATGTGCTTAAACATGGTTGCCTGAGTCTGTGTATGTGATATGTATATAATTTTATAAAGTGTACTCATAAGAATATAGCTTCCATTGATTTCATTTACAACTATCTTTTATACAACTAGAACAATAAAATACATTTTATATGTAATTACACTTCAACTTTTAAGATGATTTCATATCGATGAAAATGCTGTCATTTATTATTTAGTATTACTCATAACTTTACAATTTAAGATTAAAGATACTCCAATAGTCTTAATTTTTTTTTTTTTTTAAACATCTTTATTGGGGTATAATTGCTTTACAATGGTGTGTTAGTTTCTGCTTTATAACAAAGTGAATCAGCTATACATATACATATGTTCCCATATGTCTTCCCTCTTGCGTCTCCCTCCCTCCCACTCTCCCCATCCCACCCTTCCAGGCTGTCACAAAGCACCGAGCTAATATCCCTGTGCCTTGCGGCTGCTTCCCCCCAGCTATCTACCTTACTACGTTTGTTAGTGTGTATATGTCCATGACTCTCTCTCGCCCTGTCAAATCTCACCCCTCCCCCTCCCCATATCCTCAAGTCCGTTCTCCAGTAGGTCTGCGTCTTTATTCCTATCTTACCCCTAGGTTCTTCATGACATTTTTTTCCCTTAAATTCCATATATATGTGTTAGCATACGGTATTTGTCTTTTTCTTTCTGACTTACTTCACTCTGTATGACAGACTCTAGGTCTATCCATCTCATTACAAATAGCTCAATTTCATTTCTTTTTAAGGCTGAGTAATATTCCATTGTGTATATGTGCCACATCTTCTTTATCCATTCATCTGATGATGGGCGCTTAGGTTGTTTCCATGTCCTGGCTATTGTAAATAGAGCTGCAATGAACATTTTGGTACATGACTCTTTTTGAATTTTGGTTTTCTCAGGGTATATGCCAAGTAGTGGGATTGCTGGGTCATATGGTAATTCTATTTGTAGTTTTTTAAGGAACCTCCATACTGTTCTCCACAGTGGCTGAACCAATTCACATTCCCACCAGCAGTGCAAGAGTGTCCCCTTTTCTCCACACCCTCTCCAGCATTTATTGTTTCTAGATTTTTTGATGATGGCCATTCTGACTGGTGTGAGATGATATCTCATTGTAGTTTTGATTTGCATTTCTCTAATGATTAATGATGTTGAGCATTCTTTCATGTGTTTGTTGGCATTCTGTATATCTTCTTTGGAGAAATGTCTATTTAGGTCTTCTGCCCATTTTTGGATGGGGTTGTTTGTTTTTTTGTTATTGAGCTGCACGAGCTGCTTGTAAATTTTGGAGATTAATCCTTTGTCAGTTGCTTCATTTGCAAATGTTTTCTCCCATTCTGAGGGTTGTCTTTAAGCTGTCACTGTTTGCAGATGACATGATACTATACATAGAGAATCCTAAAGATGCTACCAGAAAACTACTAGAGCTAATCAATGAATTTGGTAAAGTAGCAGGATACAAAATTAAT
This sequence comes from Phocoena sinus, assembly GCF_008692025.1. Classification (NCBI taxonomy): domain Eukaryota; kingdom Metazoa; phylum Chordata; class Mammalia; order Artiodactyla; family Phocoenidae; genus Phocoena; species Phocoena sinus. Next base: position 133,817,335 of record NC_045765.1, on the reverse strand, counting down.
GCACAGAAATCTCTGGCATTCCTATATACTAATGATGAAAAATCTGAAAGTGAAATCAAGAAAACACTCCCATTTACCATTGCAACAAAAAGAATAAAATATCTAGGAATAAACCTACCTAAGGATACGAAAGACCTGTATGCAGAAAATTATAAGACACTGATGAAAGAAATTAAAGATGATACAAATAGATGGAGAGATATACCATGTTCTTGGATGGGAAGAATCAACATTGTGAAAATGACTCTACTACCCAAAGCAATCCACAGATTCAATGCAATCCCTATCAAACTACCACTGGCATTTTTCACAGAACTAGAACAAAAAATTTCGCAATTTGTATGGAAACACAAAAGACCCCGAATAGCCAAAGCAATCTTGAGAACGAAAAAAGGAGCTGGAGGAATAAGGCTCCCTGACTTCAGACTATATTACAAAGCAACGGTAATCAAGACAGTATGGTACTGGCACAAAAACAGAAAGATAGATCAGTGGAACAGGATAGAAAGCCCAGAGATAAACCCACGCACATATGGACACCTTATCTTTGATAAAGGAGGCAGGAATGTACAGTGGAGAAAGGACAGCCTCTTCAATAAATGGTGCTGGGAAAACTGGACAGGTACATGTAAAAGTATGAGATTAGATCACTCCCTAACACCATACACAAAAATAAGCTCAAAATGGATTAAAGACCTAAATGTAAGGCCAGAAACTATCAAACTCTTAGAGGAAAACATAGGAAGAACACTCTATGACATAAATCACAGCAAGATCCTTTCTGACCCACCTCCTAGAGTAATGGAAATAAAAACAAAAATAAACAAATGGGACCTAATGAAACTTCAAAGCTTTTGCACAGCAAAGGAAACCATAACCAAGACCAAAAGACAACCCTCAGAATAGTCTTAATTTTAACACTGTCTTTGCTATAGTAATCAACTAAAACAAAGAAGCCATTATCTAGGATACCAGGTTTTCTACAAAAAAAAAAAAAAAAAAGGTTGTGGTTAACATGCCCCTATGCTATAGCATTTGAAAAAACAAAGGGCAACATATGTAAATATAAAAGAAAAAATAATTTGCCCCAAAGCAGATATAGCAAGAATTCTAAAGGAATATCAAGTGAAATTTAAATAAAGATCAGTTCCACAGTAAGTCTTAATATTATTTTTCTTAAGAACGCTATAGCACCATAGATCTTTAAGTGATGTTAACATATATCACCATCCCAGCTCCCAGAATAATCACAAGATTCATGTTTCCTTTGCTACCAGCATGTACTTGTCTCCCTTCCAATATTTGAATTGATCTTTATTTATCCAGTATAAATTACTGTATAGTTGGTAGAAATGTTTTAATGAAAAATAACAAAATCCAAGAATGAGAAAACTAGCTGGTTATGTAACGTGTTATTTAATCTTTCTAAATAAAGCCTCATTTTGAAAATAAATAAAGACAGAGTAGTTAATTATATGCATTCTCTTGAGTTAGTTCTTTATGATTTGACAACTTGCACGGCAGCTGTTCCTGTAAATATTACAATAAATTTCTAAATCTCCAGAGAACTGGTAAATACAGGCAGATGCACTTAACTGCTGGTGGGCAACAAAAGTCAGACTGCAGGAAACTGTGGCACTAATGTAGCTCTTGATTAATCTCTAATTACAGTTTTGTCATCTTAGCAGGGAGACAAAACTATATCACTTCCTAAATAGGCAAGCAGCATTTTGGCACCTAGCAACCGGCAGTTCGTTCCTATTAGCCTCAGTGGACTTGATGCTGTTACATGGGAGGTGGCTATGGATCACTGCTCTATTATTTATGGAGCAGCATTTCCAGAGGCCTTCACAACAGTAGATAAATTAGCAGCTTAATAGGCCAGCACTAATAAAAGCATAGCATAAGCTGAAGCACCAAGTATGAAATTAAAATGTGGACTAGTCCATAATGTTTGCATCATACATAGAAACGTTCACTTATTTCTGTTAATTATTCAACAAATATAGCATGAATGTGAGCATATTAATGAAAAACATGTAGACATTTTTAAAATCATCTCACATTATTTCATAAAGTAATTATATTAAATCTTTCAGAGAGACCTTTTTTAAAAAAAATGATTTTCCTATTTCTAATGGGATTCTCTTGGGTTCGTTCTTAAGCCCAGGGATGAGAGGTAGCAAGCATTAATTAGAACTAGTGCAGATACAGGAGAGCCCTAAGTATCTGTGTAAAAGTGCCTTATTAAGCTCAAAGTGGGCAAATGAGGCTAATTCTCATCATGCTTCCATTTCTCTTTCACTTTGGGTGTGATGAAAAAGTCTAAGGAATGATCTCACACCTCTGTCTGTGTCAGTAATTTGAAGGGAGATATAAAATTCTTAAGTTTTTTTTTTCAGAAGACAAGCCACAGAAAGTTTCCTTAATTAAAATTGATGGAACATCATACTTAGTCCTAATAGTAGAGATTATACTATGATTCTGCTTGGGAAATCCAAAATGTAATATCCAAAATGATGGCAACTTTTCTTTTCCTTCAATTTTACTAAAAATTACTTTTGAACAAAATGGCATGATACAACGTGATATATATTTTTAAAAATCTACTTGCAGTTTTCAATTATAACAATTCCTATCATGAGAATTTTACCCAAAATGAAAATATACTATATTCACATCATTGTGTGACTCTAAAAAATTAAATTTTTCTGATGACACAAGTGGCAAAGTTTTTTTTAAGAAAACTAACATGGTAGCAATATATTATAAACATAATAAAATTGCTTTAAATTCAACAGCCCAGAATAATCTGCAGTAACAGTTGAGAAGCCACCTTATTGAAATGAGACCACTCACTCTAGAAATTGTTTCCATGTATAATTCTGTTTAAAAGAATTGTTCCTTAAAGGTAACTCAAATCTATATCATCACAAATTCTGAATATAAATTTTCAGTATCATTATGTCAATTTACCCAAAGAGGACTGGAAGATGACAAAGCTTAAAAAGAAAGCCATAGTTAGATTCTAGTATGTAGAGTTTAGGTGCCTCTGAGACATCCAAGTGAAGATGTAGTAGTCAGGTGGATAGTGGTATGGAATTCAGAGAACTCAGAGCTAGAAACAGAATTTTCAGAATCATTGTCCTAGAGACAGTAATTGAAGCCATTGGCATGGATAAGATATGCTAAAGAGAGAGCAAAACATGAAAGAAGAGTGAAAATGAGGAAAAATCTTTGAGGAGTTTCAACATTTAAGAATAAAGTAGAAAAAGTTGAAGTGGAAAGAAGACTGGCAAGTATTGGCCAAAGAATACGAGGAAAAAATGCCATTGCCAATGCCAAGGGAAAGGAGTTTTGAAAAATGGAAAAGACATCTTAAATGCCATCAAAAGACCAAGTATTATTAGAATTGAAAAAACACAGTAGGGAGATTAGTACAATGATTTCAAGAGAGTGATGAGGATGGATAGAAGACAAATCTGAGTTGAGTAGATAAATAAGAAATATGGAAGGTGAGTGGGAACAACTACTCCCTTCTTTATTAAATGTTGTAATTACAGAGGAGAAATCTGATGGTAGCTGGAGGGCTTCATTTTGTTGCTGATATTATTGTCTTAGAAGGTAAGGGAGTTGAGAAGATTCTAGTAGACAAAAAGATAAGAGTGATATAAGTAAATGAAGAGTACCCAGGTGTGGGCACTGTAATTATTATTACAGGACCTTCTTTCTCGTCCTAAAGAGTTTCATGCTATGTTTGATGGTAGTATTTGGGGGCAGTGAGGGTGTGAAGAGGCAGTAAATTTGTTCTTCATATTTAAACATCTCTGAAGGATTTCTCTGATGCTCATGGCACTTGGGTCACACTATAACTGTGATGACCAGTAAAAATTATGTAGTAATTCTCAAGTCAATCAAGCTTTGCCTCTGTCTCCACTGGAGCCCCCTCAACATGGTTAAGAGGTAATCACTGCTCTATTCCTACATTTTGCTTATTAGGCTATTTTTCTCTGGACCTAACACAGCCTCAGTTATCAGGCAGAAAACCAAGTTCTTCACTGAAGAAGCAAGTGTTCTCAGAAAAATATAGCATACAGAATGCAAAGAAGGTACTTTTGCCTTTTTCTATTCCCTCCTGATTCATAGACTTGGACTTTCACTGTGAGGGTATACCATCTCTTTTTCTCTAATTTCCATTTTCAAGTTTTCATATCTACCCCCTTACCTGTCCAAGAGAAATCTATTTTGTGTTTCTCCCTTCCCTACCATTCCGGGATTCAACCTTAGTCTCTTTTTGTACCTTTGCCAAGTAAAGTATTTCAACGTAGTCCAGATGATCACGAGGATTTCTCTTAGTTCTTGTGATTGTAAATAGGAAGCACTGTGTCCTGTAGGCACAGGGGTGTGAGAGTAAAAGTAGAGGCTCCCATTCTAGCTTACTTTATTTTTTTAATCAGGGACTAAGGTTTCACTTGTTTAACTAAAAATAAAACCCATTTTAACCAAGAAAATATGAATGTTATTTCAGTGGTAATACAGTCTAATCTCACTTGAGTTCTTTCTTTGAACATGAATTTGACCTTGACCTTTGTGGAATAATTACATGAGCATTACTGCAAATGAATATTTGTATTTTTCTTTGGTAGTATAGTATAGGTCTCACCATACTATAGCAAACAACTCTTTCTTAGCCCTCTAAATCTCTCCTTACACAGAATGAGGGCAGAAAACCACTATCCTTCTTAATCTTTGAGAAATTTAGAATGTGTAGGATCCAGAGCAATGGTGGAAAAGTTGGCTATAGAGAGAAGATAAACACCTTCTCTCAAAGAAGGAAACAAGGAAAAAATATGTGCAGGTGTCCAAAAATTAAAGAATATTTGAGTGAATTCTTGTCTTATGCTTTCTATTTTCTTTGTGATGGAGAAAACATGCCCATTTGTTGAGAGTAATTGCAATGGATTGGCAAAATCAGAGTTTTGAAGAGCATTAAGAAGGTTTAAAACAGTTTTTGCAAGTGAGTGCCAGGACAGTGAGTCAACTAGAGAAACATAATAGAATTTCCGTGCTGACTTAGGTGTATTTGGCATTCGTTATTCACACACTAACAGTGGTACCAATCTATACTAATGCATAATTTTCCATGCAACAATCAGCTGCAAGGTTATAGAGAGAAAGTGAATATTTTTGTTCACCCAGGGTGGAGGTTTTGCCAGATTGACAATATAAGATTAAGAAGCAATTGTTACTGAAATGATAGACAATGGAGCCTAAGATGGATGTGAATAAAAATAAAAAGAGGAGGGGACTAGATCCATAGAAAGAAGACAGTCCGCAAGAAGTCAAGGAAAAGTCCCAGTAGGAACAGTTGAGCTCTCAAGCAGTAATAGCAGGGAAATCTTATCAGAGACTTTCATGTTTGTTTCAATGATCTGGAGTAGTAGAGTAATTTCTGGTGTAGACAGTGTTCAGCATGTGACACTGGTAGTGTGGATGAAGTAGAGTTAAACAAATCAAGAAACTTGGAAGTCAGGGAATTGGGTGAGTCTGTCATGTGGATACTGACATGTCCACAAGTGACAGAGAAAACCATGAATCATGTGCCAGAATTTACACTTTACGAAGAAGGAGCTAATGGTTTGGCTACAGAGCACTAGCTCTAGTGAATAGATATTCTTACTTTATCTTAAGCAGGTGATTTGGGGAATAATTATCTGAAGAAGCTATCAAGAGCAAGGAGGACGATGACCTCTCCTCTAAGTCATTAGTCAAATAGAAGAATTAATACAGGGTAACTGAGAAAAGTTAAAAACACTGAAAAGAAAATTCTAACATGTTCCACAGAAAATACTATAAATAAAACTTTGGTGTTTCTTTCTTAAAATTCAGATTCTAGTGGTTTAGATACATAAATTTTTAAATAGAAAATGGATATATTAAGTGAAAATAATTTTAAAAGTCATAGTTGTTTTTAGCATTTCTAGAAGATTTTCCTTTTATCCAAAGATGAAGAAAACCTTCACGAGGACTTCAGTAAGAGGTATAATCCTGAGATGCTGTACGTATAGGGTAGGAATGTCAGATAAAACCTTCCTTAGAGAGCACATGAAATGCACAGCTAACATTAAAGAAGAGACATGGTCAATTAGTTTTAATAGCATGAGTATTCGGGAAGATTTGTTTAATGATGACACCCTTATTTTACTGAATCAATACTAGGGGGTTTTTTACAATGAAATGTCTCTCTCTAGTGAGTAATTTCCAATAAATAAATCCATAAATCTATCAAGGCAGAAAATAAAGCCCCTTTGCTTGTCTGGGAATCTACAATGTATGCACGGCTAAAGATCAGTAAGAACTTTTGACACCCAAGTTCCAGGTCAGCAAATGGTCACTAGAGCTCTGGTAGTAAATTTGGGAAATGCTATTCAAAATAATCCAATCATTACGGATTTGTTTACTGATCATGAAAAATCTATGCATAAATGGCGAAGGTATATGCATTCAAAACATGGATTACATTTTTGGGGAAAATAGTCTGCTCAACTTGACATGCTGTTAAGTTTTATCCTTCTTAGATGTTGGTTAAGTGTGCATGTTCTGGAGTCCAGCTGTCTGTTTCACAATCCAGCCACTTACTAGTTGTGTGACCCTGAACATTTTACTTGACCTCTCTATGCCTCTGTTTCCTCAGCTGAAAAATGAGGTAATAATAGCACTTGTTCACATAGTAGTTTTGAAAATTAAATGAATTAGTCTGTGTCTAACACTTAAAGCTGAAAACAATACCAGGCACAGAGTAAGCACTCAATAGCTATAGCCTATATATATATATATATATATATATATATATAATTTACCTTTATATATTTTCTTGTAATACTTTATAATGTGGATTTCAGTATTATTTAACTTTTTAAGTCATACAGAATTTTTTTGTATAGTTTAATAATTTGGGGACTGGATTTTCAATAGGGCATGTGTTAGAACTTCTTAAATATTAGAGTTATGAAACAATAATATGTACCTTTGTAAAACAAACATGATCTTACAGACACTATGACACCTGGAAACCAGGTTATTTCTTTCTCAAAAATTGAACTGGATTATAAATTTACAATTCAAGGTCTACTTTTGTTATTCTATGAATAATTACCATCTTCAATATAAGTAGTTGTAGAAGCAATTCTTTTGAATCAGTGTAAAGTAAATGAAAGGTGAGATGTCTTATAGTGAGTTGGACTCTATTCTGTTGCAAAAAAACAAACTCATATTTCCTCAAGTGAAGCAATGTATTTTAAGGATGCATAGAGAATTAAGGGAAAGAGGACAAGCCACACTGCCAGGCTCAATAGAATGATGGAACCAAAAGGTCCTTCTGAGAACAGTACAAATGAAGATGGTATGGATTATCTAGTCCTTCTTTGTACTTTATTTCATAATCTGACATGGCCATTGGGATTGGTCACATATATGCATTTCCCTGGCCTCCCCTCTGAATCAGATTCTTCATGAGTGATGCCCTGAAGCTGGTATTCAAAAACTTCTGCTAGTTCTGGTCATGCTGTTCAGTGGGCTCTTGCCCATGACCCATTGTTGAGAAGCACTTCTCATCCACCATGAGCTTGTTGATTTAGCTCCTCTTTGTCTCTGCCTCTAACCACCAACTGATCTTATTTTCCATGTCTCTCATTTAGTCTCTCAAAGGAGGATCAGATCACTTCTATCAAACACAATCTTTAATAAGTAATCTATTCATAAATTTATATATGTATGTGTATATATGTGTATATGTACATGTGTGTGTATATGCTCCCATAAAATTGTATGTGTACACACACACAAATACTCATACGTGCAATTGTACAAGAGCAAATACATTGTTCTAACTTATCCTTTTGGACCCAGTTCTTGAACTTTCATTTTCAGTACTTCTGCTCCTCTTTTTTTGTCCTTTTTGAACTTGCTCATCCTAATCAACATTTGCTATTCATTAAACACAATGGTTCTCTTTTGCATCTCTGTGAGAAGAACGGTCACACTGGGTAAAATTCTTGGAGAACTAGATTCGCTGCTTGGTCTACTTTGTTTTTGTTGTTGTCCTGGGTTTTTGACAAAATTACAACATTACAGAAAGAGTCAAATGGCTCCATGCAGTATTTTAAAAACCATTCCAACTGTGAGCTGAGTGAGCTGCAGGTTGGACAGACTCCCAAGAGTCTGAGAGTTTCAGCATTTTCTTAGTGTCAGGATCTACTTCAATGATTTCCTGATCCAGGGCTGAGATCTCAGGAACAAAATTACCTTTCCTTTCTCTCTCCTCCTTCTGCAGTATGATGTAGATACTTCTCATGGGACCACTCTGAACCCCCTTCATCAGATGCCTGCTGTCTTGTGGAAATTCTTGCTGAAAATAATGGCAATCTCCTTGCACATGTGCTTATTCATGTGGAAATTGTTGCCCAGGCACATGTACTTCTCTATAAAGGCCTAGGCCACCTTCTTCACAGTTTTGATGCAAATGCTGCCCATGTTGCTGGGTCCCTGGTAAAATGGTCTTCTTTTGTTACTTCATTTCCTACTGCCTTATTAGAAGTTGCATTTATCTATAAGACGTACCAGCAGGTGACAAAATATGTCTTTATCGGAAAACAGAGATTGAGCCTATCCACTGGGATCACAATATGGATGTAACAGATTTGATGTATACTGTTGCAATTTTCAGAGTAGCAAGATTAGGTACACATGAGAAGGAAAAACATTGAGAGATCAAGAGTTTAAAGGAGTACACTGGTAGAAATCTAAGTTAGTGTCAGCATTTAGTTCATTGTTCTCAGCACCGCAGAATTTGATCCTGATTAGGAGTTTTATACCTTGACATAAGATAACTGTAACTCAGCAATGTGTCACAGATGGTGGGTCATTCTTCAACAGTATTATAAGAAGCCTGTACTACTTTGTCTTTTTACTACTCAACTAAGATTAGATCTCCGAAAATAAATTCATGGGTGTTTATTCACTACTTTTGCTCATCTGTGTACAGTGTGCCATGTAATGTAAATGATGAGCTTACAGAGAAGAAGCGGAAATGGAAAGATCTTAATCATTATGCATAAAGCTTAAGAATCACTGTTATAAGGAAAACCATGGTAGTCCTATTTGTCAGTAAATCATGAGGGCAGTCAGTGGGGATTTATTTTCTTAAATCTTAAAAAGAGGCATTAAAAAAGAAATAGTTTATTTTCTCTTGTTTCCAGATGTTGTCATAACTGCATGTGAGACATGGAAATGCAGCAACCACCTTGGTACCATATCGAGAGTCATAGATTAAAGAGTCGTGCTTGGGATGGCAGAGAGGAAAAGGGAAAGACCATTGTTTCAATGACCCAATTACATTGTTAAGTCACTGAATTAGTCAAACCTGGAGCCACCCTCTTCCTAACTCATTATTTGAGGCAATAGACTATTTTAAACTGACTGTTCTGTTACTTGCAGCCAAATGCTTTGTAACTGATTTGCATAGATTAATACATTTGTTATTTTCAAGAAATCTATGTCATAAGGAAAGCAAGTCTTAATATCTTCATTTTAAAGATGAGTATTCTGCAGTTCAGAAAAATCAAATGAGCCACTTAATGAGTTAGTGGCAAATCTACAATTAGAATTCCAATAATTAATCCTGGAACTTAACAGGAATTACTATACAATGTCACATGGCCTTTCAAAAAGAAAACATGCAGAATCACCAAAGGCTAATGGTCAGACTTCTGTATATAGTGTCTTTCTGCAGAAAAATATTTCAAAGGGGTAGGACCATTCTACTCTAAGTAGATAGCTAGAAGTAAAGTTATAATAGAGTGATTGCCTAAGTAGGAAACACTATTTATTGTACCTGCATTCTTTCAATTGTTTATTCAGTTATCCATTCAACATGCAGGTATTGAGTGTCTTATATGAGTCATGAAATATACCAGCAGCTTGTGCTGCAGAGAGAAAGTATAGATAAACTTGCTCGAAAGAATCTTAGAGTATATAAATCTCAACAATTCGCAAAACACTCTTAAGAGTTCCTTCCTCTGCACAGTAAGAGTTACTGTAGTAGGAAATTCTTCTCACCTTCCCCGTCTGATACAGTAAATAAAAAACAATATTTGCCCAGGGATGGAAGTAAAGTAGCAGTGATTATGATACCTTCAAATACTTAAAGAATGAAGCGGTAGTGGCTCTTGTCTGATGTAGGTTGGGTTCTCTGGAACCAGGTTGAAATGGAGTTTGGTGTAAAATATTTATTAGATATCAGCACCTAAGGAAAGAAGGAGGATAAAGCACTATGGGCAGAAGTCAAAATTCAATGCAGAGCTTATAAATTCTGGCCAATCCAGCTGGGAGTTCTGGACTTAGTATGTTTTTCTGAATGTCCCACATTGGTAAGTCACTGGCCTTTTATATCCTGCCCTGATCAATTGTTGAATGAGCATGACTTCAGCAAAGCAATTCTCTGAAACTAAACAGATTCTGAAGGAGCTCGGATACTCTCTTCTGACCACACTCCATACAAGTAGGCAGCAAGTTCTTCTTCAGAGGGGATCTGGGTGGCACACCTCTGTGTTAATCTGTCCATAATAATTCCCATTTAATTCATCAGTAAGGAATCTGAAAAACCTATGTGAATTATGGTGGGTAAGAGTAGGCAATTGAAAAGTCAACTAATAATCAGAAAGAATTGCGATATTTGACAGGCCTCTATAGAAGCCATAAAAACACACCTCTTCAGGGATCATAATTGACTAATGGCACTGGCTGTTCCACTTTTGGATCCACTGCCGTGCTTGCACTGAGTCCACACCTCCCACAAACTGCTCCCAGTCAATGACTGAGAACAGCAAGAGTACAAATGCAGTCCCATTCCTGAAAGATGCAAGATCTTATTAATAACTGTGGCCTAAGGACTTCCCACCAGCCTAGCCAAAATCTTTCTGGAATAGTACTGTGGTCTGAAACTATTTTAACCTGGGGTAGGACAAATAATGTTCCCTCAAAGATATCTGTATCCTACTCCCTGAACCTGTGAATATGTTACCAAATCATGGGGACACTAATTGTCCATGTGACTAGAACTGTCCATCATGAGTTGAACTCTGTCAGACCTACCAAGTCATTCGTTAGGTAGGTCCAATAGCAATCCATTTTAAAGTGGAAGCCATGCACCTGGAATCAACCTTGAGAAGGTTCATGTTGTACAAGTAAGTTTGCATGAAGAGGTGGCCTAGGACCCCTATAATCTGCCACAATTGAAATAATGCCTCTCCCTTGGTGTGTGTACATATATATATATATATATATATATGGCTTCATGAAAGATTGCCAAGACCAACTAACAAAGAGAATATAGTTTGAACTTTGTTCTCAGATGGGTCAACTTGGCATGTGACAACAAGCTAAATATAAACTACTCATGAAACACAGACCCACTCAAAGGTGGTCCTCATTGGTAAGGGGAAATCCTTACAAAGGGCAGGGCTTCAGACAGTACATTTCATCACCTTTCTGGGAAGAGAGAAGTATCCCGCAATAAGTGTATACTTGGAATAATGTGTAGGGGCAAATGGCTTTAGTCAGTTGGGCAGAAACCAGAAGGAAGCAAGATTTTTTTTTTAACATCTTTATTGGAGTATAATTGCTTTACAATGGTGTGTTAGTTTCTGCTTTATAACAAAGTGAATCAGTTATACATATGCTCCCATATCTAGGAAGCAAAATTTAAAGATCCAGGACAAATGAAATCAGGAAAGAGGTATACGGATGGGCAAAAACAGAGAGGATCTTTGTAAAATAGCACGTTACAGTAAGCACTCAATCCTTGCTGCTTGTGATTATTATTATTGTTGTGGTGACTGTTAATTTATTGTTCTACCACTTCATGATAGGTTTAATTAGGTCTTGTTCATTAATCTTGTTTAGTATTTTGTTGGCCATTTTAGTTTGCAGAAATCTCTCTTTATCTTGATTTTCTTGTACTCTTTCTTTGAAAATCTCTTCGTTTTCTCTACTCTTTCTCAAACCTCTATTGATCAGATTTTGGCCACCCAGAGCTTAAATTCTGTACTCTTTTTTCTTTCAATTTTTGAATCTCATTGCTGTTTTGCTTTTGTTTAGGAGTTTCCCTCAATTGTACTTATACTTCTTCTATTTGGTGTTTGTTAGATTTTGGAAGCTAGTGTTCAGTTTCTAAGAGTTCTTTTTACTGGCTCCTTTATATTGGCATCCTATTCCAGAGTTTCAGAAATAATATTTTTTTCAACTCTATGTGAGGATTCTACTTAGAGTTTTGTTTTAAGTTCTATACTGTACTTCAAATCATTTCTTTTTTCTCCTAGGGTTATGTGTTTATTTCTCTTAATCTTTCTTGCCTATGTTGTATTGTAGGCTTTTCTCAAATCTTTGGTGACCCATAGGTATTCGTTCATATTTAATAATAAGCTTACCCCAAAATAAAGTTTTACAAAGCTCTGTGAACATAGGTGGGTTTGCTAATATATAGGCTTTATTTTAAGTGAGAGGCTATGATGGTTATCTGGGAGCCAATATTATATAGGGGTGCTCTAAATGCCAGAATGCAAAGGTCTTGACTCTAGGGGTCTGTCACCTATGCTAGCTGCCTAGCTCTCCTCCAGATGTCTCATTCACTTTGTTTAGGTAAGAATACTTGCATTTTGAGCCTAGGGGAGAGTCCTCAGCTGCTGCTGTTCTACTGGAAGGTACAAGCCAGTCTACTCTTCCATATATGGACTTGTAAAATATCCTCTATTTTTTCCACCCACATATTATATCTACCCTTTCGTAAACCTGATATTCCCTAGTGCTGGGCCTCTCTAGAGTTAAACCAAAAAGGTCAAATATATCCTCAGCTAGAATTCTCTGTTCTGCTTCATCAGTCAACAGAGTTAAATAAATATAGTTCTTGCTTTCAAGAAGCTCAGACTCTTGGGTTTTTGATAAACACATAAATAGATAATTATAATAAAATGTGAAAAACAGTGATATATTTATATAGGTGTGATTTCATGATCATAGAGACAGGGTACCCAAACCCATTTGAGAGGCACAGTGCTGAGCTTTTGTGGTCAGGTAAGATGTCCTGGGAGTGAGCATCATCTTTCTCAAGGCCTCATGCCTCACCACTGATGGATTATGGGATCACAGACTTTGTTTCCTGGTTGGTAATTTTAGTGTCATCATATGAAAAGGGGTATAATTCTATATTCCTCATAGGGTATTTTATAATGATTAAATGGCATGATACACATAAAGCCCACATAAAAATGCTTGGAACTAGAAAGATCTTGCATACAGAATGCCTTCAATAAATGGTAGGTACTAATTTTCTTCAATTCTATCACATACTTTTATTACATTCTATCTTCTCTAAGATGGGAATTCTTCTTATGATTTATGCCAGAGAAATGTGTCATCTGTCAGGCAATGGATTAGGTTATGATATAGTTGTCATTTCTTGTTTTTGTGTAAATTTAGAAATGCTTAGAAGGTACCTGCTTGTCATCTCAGTTGAGATATTTTTATTGGTAGTTCTAGAATTGATTGAACTTAAAAATAAATCTTAAATTCTTGTTCCAAATGTCTTCAAGAAAATAACTTTATGACGCAGAACTGATACAAAAGCCTTATCATATATACAGAAAAATTCTGCAATTAAATGTAGTAGAGGTTGCCAAATCTCTCTGGATAGCATTAACATTTTCAAATCTATGACAGGTTAGTGTGACAGATTAATTCACAATGGGCTATGGTTTAGGAGATAACATTTTTTCTGCCCAAAACTTCTGACTTTTAAGAAAAGTTGAGTTACTCCTAGAAATTCATATCTGAATTAAAGGAAAGAAATAAGTTTAATCTGTTTTTTTTTCAATCTGCTTTAGAAGTGTATTGTTCATGTTGGAGATGCAAAACTATGAGCATGGATCAAAACATGCATGTTATCTTCCTCAGCATGTAAAACTGCCAACGCACATGATTAAATCAGAAAATCTTTAAACAATGAACTCGATTTTTCTTACTATGCTAAAGAGGAAAATAATGTGAAAATCTTTGTTAGTCAAGAGAGGAACAAAACTATAATTATTATTTTTTTTGGTAGAACGCTAAATGGATGTATCAGTTAGCAATTGCTGTATAACAAACCACTCCAAAACTGCATGGTTTAAACCAGTAAATGTTTTTTTATCATACAATTCTGCTGATTTTTAGGCAGTTCTGATAAGAATCAGACTCAGCTGATCTTGGCTGGGTTTGCTTATGATTCTGGGGTCAGTTGACAGGTAAGTTTTGACAAGCTTGTTCAGAATAACCTCAGCTGGGACAACTTGTCTGTATTGCATGTGTTCTCCCACCCTTCAGGAGGTTAGCCTGAATTTATTCTCATTCTGGAGAAGGGTGCAGAGAGGAAGAGAAAGAGTGAGTGGAAGAATGTAATGCCTCTTGAAAGCTAAGCTCAGAACTAGCAATATCATCACTTCTGACACAGGTTTGCCAACACAATTCACACAACCAGACCAGATATAAAAGAGTAAATGATAAATTTCACATCTTGTGGTCAGGAGCTACAAAATAACATTTCAAAAGGTACAGATACTTGGACGAATAAAAGAATTTGTAGATCCACGTATTTCAACCCCAATCAACCAAAATGGGGATTCAGCATCAAGCAAATACTTGCTTCAATATAATTTTTGTGCTTCAAATATTTCTGCTGCCAAGTAACTTCATGTTTGTGATGTCATGTGATTTTTTTAATTTTAATTTTTTAATTGAAGTATAGTTGATTTGCAATGTTGTGTTAGTTTCTGCAAAGTGATTCAGTTTTATACATGCATATTTATGTGTATATATATATTCTTTTTCAGAGTCTTTTCCATTATAGTTTATTACAAGATATTGAATATAGTTTCCTGTGCTATAGAGTATGGCATTGTTGTTGATCAATTTTATGTATAGTAGTTTGTACCTGTTAATCCCAAACTCATAATTCGTGATTTTAAAAAAAATTTTAACCTTAGGTTTCTTATTTGTAAAACAGGGAGGTTAGATAGATCCTACTTTATGTTTTCAAACAAAATTCTTCTCACCCAAAGAGATTTTACCATACTTCCTTGGGAGATGAGATGGGAGTGGGGCATGCTTTTCCCTCAAAATCACTGATTTAAACATCCCTAAAGAATATTTCCATTCTAAATCTTTATCTCCAAAGACTACTCCTGAGTTCTTCACTTTATTTTCTACACCTATATACTCTTTCATTAAACAGTTCATCCATTTATAGATACAATGATTACATATTAATCCAGAATTTTTCTTGAATTCTATTTCCTTCTCTCTAATGACTAAATTACTTTAATGCAAATTTCTTGACATTTTCGAAATCCAATTTATGGTATGTATCTCTGCTCTCTACCTAGAAAGATGAAAAGAAATTGACTTTACCTCCTGCCGAAAACAGCCAATAAATAAACAAAATAAATGGAAAACAATTTTTTTTAAGACACTGGATATTTGTCAATGAATGTCATTGATCCCTGACCTGGGAATGTGACAGGTACTATCACTACTGATTCTACTAATATTGAAAATAATGAACTTTATGCCAATAAATTAGACAACCTAGATGAAATGAAAAAAAATCCTTCAAAGACACAAACTACCAAAGTTCACTCAAGAAGAAATGGATAGCTTCAATGGCTTAATATAGCACTATTTCACTTGATCATTTTTTATTTCCTCATCTATGTTTATGATACCATCATTTTACTGGTCTGCATCTTTTAAATCTCAGAATTATTATTTAATATTTATACTTATTTTTCTTCAAAATTAATTAATAACTCTTGGTAAACTTCTTTCATAATATTTCTCTCATTTTAATCTTTTGTTTTTCCATTTCCTTTGCCATAGTCCTCTTGTTGTATAATTTTGTTTCTGTAAGACTCTCTTTCTATCTTCTTTTTTCAAATAGACCTGGCATGTAGCATAATGCATAACTAGCATTTAGTTAGCAGCCAGAGGATATTTGTTGAATGAATAATATGGTGGTTAAGTTCATGAGTTCTGAAAATTAGGCTTCCAGAATTTTATATCTAGCTTTTAAAATCTATCTTTTGGAAATTTTACCTTTCTCACTTAAAAAAAAATAATAACTCTATCTTCCTCATAAAGTTGTTATGACTATTATATGAATTGGTACAGATTGATCACTTAGGGTAATAACTGGTATATAGTAAATTCTCAAAAATCATTTTCAATTTTTACAAATAAATGAAAGAATAAATGCATGAATCATTGCACTAAAAAAACATGAAATGCTTTTAAGCATGGATGTGCCAAAGTCTTATCAGTGCTTTAAAAAATAAATTTGACAATGTGAACAATGGATTAAAAGAGGGTCAATCTAATGTCAAGGAAGTTCATGTAGAGTTTATCCACATCCAGTCCAGAGATAACATGCAGGTGAATTAAGGCAATAAAAAGGGCATTAAAATCAAGGGGTCCCTTTCTCCATCTTCGAAGCTACCAACGGTGGGTCAAGTGTTTTTAACATTCTTGTCTCTCTGATTTCTCTCCTTCTTGGAAACAGTGACTGCCTAAGACTGAGGTTTAACCAGAACAACAGAGAATAACTCCTGCTACCAGGCAAATAAGCATTGAGTAACAATTAAGAGGGTAATGTTGCTGAGAGACACATAAGAACATGGAGAGAGACAATCTCTGAGCTTTAAAACAAAGAAAAGAATAAAAGCTGAGGATGGAGCAAGCATTGAGAAAATCTCCTTGACATACAAGCCCTCAACGTAAACACAGTATCATTAGAAAATTTTGAACCCTGTTTTCACTGAGGGTAACCATAGCAATGACAAACCTCAAATCCACTTCATCTCCTCATTTGATTAAATTAAACCCTGATACTAAAGGGATAACAAAAAGAATGCTGTTCCCATTTCCAGACATTACAACTACTTATTTCAGTCTCTATTATTCTACATAAGATACATAGCACTCAACCACAACAAAAAATTATGAAGTAGAGAAAAAAAAAGGAAAAAACAACTCACTGCCAAGAGGTTAATGAAGAAAAACTCAGATATAACACATATGTTGCAACTGAGAGAAATTTTTTTAATAAATATAATCAATGTGTTAAAGGTTCTAATAGAAAAGGTGGGCAAAATGAAAAATCAGATGGATAATTTCAGCAGAGATGGAAACTATAAGAATTAAATGGAAATGCTAGAAACAGAAAACAAAAGCATGTAATAGAAAAGAAGAATGCCTTCAACAGGCTCATAGATTCAGTTAAAGAAAGTACACACAACTTAGCTAAGGAAAGAATAAAAGACCTAACTTGAAGATAAGTCAAAAGAGGTGACCCAAACTAAAGATAAAATAAATTAATAATAATAATGATGAAAATAATAGAATAAAAGACTAAAGGATTTAAGAACTTTGAGCCAATATCAAATGAGATAACTTACATAAAATCAGAATTCCAGAATGGGAAGAAAAAATATTTGAAGAAATAATTGCCAATAATTTTCCACAGTTTACAATAACAAACCAAAGATCCAAGAGCTCAGAGACACTGAGCAAGATAAATTTAAAACACACACACACGTATATATTACCAAAGCCAGAGAAAAATGAAGAACTCCTTGAAAAACAAGAAAAATGATACATTACCAATGGAGAAATAAGAATGACATAAATTACATTACACGTATCAGAATCCACACATGTGAAGACAATGGAGTGATATTTTAAAGTGCTAAAAAGAAAAAATTCACTTCCCACAAATGCATTTCAAATAAAGACTCTTTCAGAGAAACAGAGAAATTATTGCTAGAAGACTAGCACTAAAGGAAATATTAAGGAAGTTTATCAGGTTGAAGAAAATTATACCAGACTGAAACTTGAATTTGTACGAAGAAATGAAGTTTACTGAACATGGAAGGTAAAACAAAATAAACAAAGGTAAAAAAAATAAAATAAATATATTTCTTCCTTTAATTACTCTGAAACGTAACTACCTGTATTAGTTAGAGGTCTCCAGGTATACATATGAAGAGAGGGGTGTGGAGAGGGAGAGAGACAGAGACAGAGACAGAGAGATACAGGTACAGAGAGAGACAGAGATTTACTGTAAAGAATTGGCTCATGTGATTATAGTGGCTGGGAAGTCCAAAATCTGCAGGATGGGCCAGTAGGCTCAAGACCCATGAGAGCCAATGGTGCAGCTCTAGTCCAAAAGTAATCTGCCAGAGAATTTTTTTTCCATACTCAGGAAGGCCAGTCATTTTTTCTATTCAGCCCTTCAGCTGGATGGGGTCTACCCACATTATGGAGGGCAGTCTGTGTTACCCAAAGTTCACCAATTTAAATGTTAATCTCATACAAAAACCCTCTCAAAGTTGACACAGAATTAACCATCACACTATCTAAAGCAAAAATAGTAGCAATGTATTTTGTGTTTATAGAATATGTAAAAGTAATATGTGTGACAAAAATAGCCCAGAGGTTGGGAGGTGGAAATTTTAAAAATATATGTATCTAAGGTCCTTACACAACATGTGAAGCAATGTAATATTATTTAAAGGTAGACTCTAATTAAATTAAGTTGTATGTTGTAAAAGTTAGGAAATTCCTAGAATAGTTAAAAATGCATAAATAATAAAAAAGTAGAAAAACATAAATCATAAATAAATGCTTAATCAACTGAAAGGAAGGGAGGGGAATAGAAAGAAAATAGCTCCCCTCCCACCCAAAAAAAAAGCAACTGCATAAGCAAAAACAGGTACCATGATGGTAAAATTTATACCAGTCATTTTAATAGTCACACCAATTAAAAGAGAAATTGTAAGATTAGATTAAAATGCAAGATCTGACTGTTGTCAACAATAAACACATTTTACATATACAGTTAAAGGATGGGAAATGATATAATATGAAAACAAATTTTTTAAAAGCTGAAGTAGTTATATTAATATTAGACAAAAAAAGACTTGGAATAAGAAATGCTACCACAGTTAAAGGGAGCTATGACATAATGATAATGGACTCAATTCTTGGAGAAAACAGAGAAATCCTAGATATGTATGCACCCACAACAGGGTTTCATAATACATAAAGCAAAACTGGAAGAGAAATAGACAAATCCACAACTACAGTTGGAGACCTCAACATTCCTCTCTCAGAACTAATTGGCAGAAAATGAAAGTTAAAATATTGAAGACCAGAAAAGCACTCTCTATCAAATTCATCTAACTTACATATATAAACTTCTTACAACGACAGCTCTTCTTATACACATTCTTAACAAGTGCACATGGAACATTAATTAAGATAGATCATATTTTGTACCATAAAATCAACCTTGTTAACTTAAAGAAAATACAAATCATACGAAGGTTATACTCTGTTCATATAAAATCAAATTAAAATTAAAAAAATCGATAACAAAAATATATTCTTAAAATATTCTAATATTTGAAAATGGACTTCTAAATAAATACAAAACAAATAGGAGAAAATAATAAGTACAGAACTCAATGAAATTAAAATAAGAAAATTAATAGAAACAAAAATTAGTTCCTTGAAAAAAATCAATAAAATTGATGAGCTTCTACCCAGACTGACCAAGAAAAAAAGAAAAAGAAAGAACTCAAATTATCAATATTAGGAACAAGAGAAGATGCATCATTCAAAACCCAACAGATATTAAAAGAATAATAAGGGAATCATATTGTATTCAGATAAATTTGAAAACATGGATGAAATAGATCAATACCTTGAAAGACACAAACTACCAAAGTTACTCAAGAAGGAACAGATAATCTGAATAGTATTATATTGTGAAAGGAGCTATATCAGGAATGAATGAGACGTGACCTAAGGACCTCTATATTTACTGCCTGAGCTGAACCTTTGCTAAAGACTCTGAAATAAAACTGCTGAATAGTTGGTGAGTTGCCAAAAGGAAATAATGCTGAGAATGGGACTTTTTCTGGACAAAGAAAATATACCTTTCTCTAGTGACAAATGAGATGTGTTCTATAACCCAATTACATGCACAGAAAAAATTTACCCTCCAATCCAAATATTTGGTAAACAATTTGTATAACCCTGCATGAACTTTCCCTGTTTTCTCATAAAAGCCCTCACCCATTTTCCTCTGTTGGGACAATATTCTGGGTTCCTCTGGAATCTGTGATTCATAAATTGCAGTTCTAAGACCCCAGATTAATAAACTGCATTTTGCCTCTTTATAGTCCATGGGTCCCTTCAGTTGACAATATCTACTGTAGAAACTGAATTCATAGTTAAAAACCTTCCAACAGAAAACTTAAGGCCCAGATGATTTTACTGCACAATTTATCACACATTTAATGAACAAATAGTTTTCATTCAATCTTTTTATACAATCTTTTTTTTTTTTTTTTTGTGTTACGCGGGCCTCTCACTGCCGTGGCCTCTCCCGTTGCGGAGCACAGGCTCCCGACGCGCAGGCCCAGCGGCCATGGCTCACGGGCCCAGCCGCTCCGCGGCACGTGGGATCCTCCCAGACCGGGGCACGAACCCATGACCTCTGCATCGGCAGGCGGACTCCCAACCACTGCGCCACCAGGGAAGCCCTATACAATCTTTTAATGATGAAAACCTGAACATTTTACACTTAAGACTGGGAAAAGGTAAGATTGTTCTCTCTTTCCACTCCTATCCACCATTGTACTAGGGTCCTAACATCAGTTCAATAAGGCATAAAGAAGAAATTTAATGAATATAAATTAGAAAAGAAGAAATAAAATTTTATCCTTTCGCAAATGACGATTGTCTACATAAAAATCAAACAACAAAAAAAACCTCTCAAACTAAAAAACACTATCATAGAACTAATAAGTGAGTTTAGAAAAGTTACAAGTTTCAAGGTCAGTACATTAAAATCAATTGAATATATTAACAATAAAATATTGGAATTCAAATTTAAAGTACCATTTATAATAGCACTGATGATAATAAAATACATAGCATTGAATCCAACAAAATATATTTACTAACTATAGGTTGAAAACTACAGAATATTGATGAAAGAAATCAAACAAGGCCTAAATAAAATAAATGGAGAGATATACCTCGTTCATGGATTGGAAGACAATATTCTTAAGATGACAATTCTCCTCTATTGATCTATATATTTGAAGAAATCTCAATCAAAATGCAAACAGAACTTTTTGGAGAGATGAACAAGCTGATTCAAAAATTTATATGGAAAGAAAGGAACTAGAATTGTCCAAAAAAAATTGTGAAAAAAGAATGAAGTTGAAAGGCTCACACTAATTGACTTCCAGACTACAGTGTGGTATTGTTGTCAAGGTTGGCCCATAGATCAATTTATCAGAATAGAACATCCAATAATGTACCCACACAAATACTGGCAATTGATTTTTGACAAAACGCAAACACAATTTAAGTGAAAAAGAAGAGATTTTTTTCAGATAATGTTGCTGACAACAATTGGTCATCCATTTTGTAAACAAAAAATTTAATCTAAACCTCACCTATTAACAAAAATTAGCACTAAATAATTTAAAGATCTACCAAAAGATATAAAGCTATAAAATTTGCGTAAGAAAAAAGAAGAGAAAACCTTTTTTTTTTTTTTTTTTTTTGCAGTACGCGGGACTCTAACTGTTGTGGCTTCTCCCGTTGCGGAGCACAGGCTCCGGATGCGCAGGCTCAGCAGCCATGGCTCACGGGCCTAGCCACTCCACGGCATGTGGGAGCTTCCCAGACCGAGGGACGAACCCGTGTCCCCTGCATCGGCAGGTGGATTCTCAACCACTGCGCCACCAGGGAAGCCCAAGAGAAAATCTTTTTGACCTTAGGTTAAACAAAGAGTTCTTAGCTACATCACCAAAAATATAATCTTTCAGAGAGAGAAAAAAAAAAGATAAATTGGACTTTGTCAAAATTAAAATAGTTTGCTCTGTGAAGACATTGTTAAGAGAATGAGAAAATAATTCACTGGTTCCACACGAAAGGAGCTTGGATGTCACCATGCTGTCCTAATAACGAGTAAAAAGCTGAATAGATTAAGAAATCAACAATTCTTCTTGCATCCATAAGATAGGGGAGGACACAGAGCAAAACACTACTCCCAAGTTTGGACACAAACAGACAGATAAAGGGAGTCTTGGCTTACCAGAGCAGAGACTCACGAAAAGAAACCTCCACGGGAACCACGGGTGGGTAGGAAAACTTGAACTTTAATTGACAAATTGCTGAAGGCTCAGTGCAGACAACTCAAGAGATTAAAAACTCCAGGAAGACTCCATCATCAGTATTGTGAGATTTGCCACCAGGAGTGGTAAACGGAACGCCCACCGTAAATATGGAAGAGAAATCCCCTCAGCTTCCTGGCAGGTGGGAGGGAAAAGGAACCATTTGCAGACCATTCCATTCCTTTTAACGAGGCCTACCTTCAGGTGAAACTAGTTAACTAACCAAGGGGAAGAGAACTATCCAACTCCAGCTGAGCCTAGCCTTCTCCTTGCGAGAAGGGAAATATGTTAACAAACTCCAGCCCACTCTAGCCATCCTGTCCCACCCAAGCGGGGAGAAAAAAGGAAACCCTGTGAAGCTCACAGTACAGAGGCACAGGCTCACTAAAAGACTGATACCTAATCATAGGACTATCAAACACCTGCCCTCTCCCCTCACGCCTCACCACCACATTACTAAAGGCCTCTTACAGCAGTTCCATTTTCCTGGTATAGCATGTCTGGCTATCAATCAAAAAGTACAAGGCTTAAAGGGCAAAAAGCACAACTTGAAGAGACAGCAAGCATCAGAAGCAGACCTGGAGGCAGGGATGTTAGAATTACCAGATAGAGAATTTAAAAACTGTGATTAATATGCTAAGGGCTCTAATGGATAACATTGACAGCATGCAAGATCACATGGGTAATCTAAGCAGAGTGATATGAATCTGAAGAAAGAATCAAAAACAAGAAACGCTAGAGATGAAACTCTGTAACGGAAATGAAGAATGACTTTGAAGGACATATAAGTAGATTGGACACGGCTGAGGAAAGAATCCCTGAGCTAGAGGATATATCACTAGAATCCTCAAAACCAAAAAGCAAAGAGAACAAAGACTGGCAAAAACCAGAAGAGAATATCCAAGGACTGTGGGACAACTACAAAAAGGATAATATACATGTAATCAGAATATCAGAAGGAGAAAAAGAGAGAGAAACAGAAGAAATATTTGAAACTATAATGATTGAGGATTCCCATAAACTAACGTCAGACACCAAACCACAGGTCCTGGAGGCTTACAGAACAACCAAGAGTGAACGCTAAGGTAAACTACAGACTCCGGGTGATTAGGATATGTCAATGTAGGATCATCTTCAATAAAAAATGTACCATTCTGGTGAGTGATAATGGGGGAGGCTATGCAGACATGGGGGCAGAAGGTATATAGGAAATTTCTGTATCTTCCTCTCAATTGTGTGGTAAACCTAAAAGTACTCTAAAAAATAGTCCTTTAAGAAAAAGGCAAATTTTACTATAAATCAGGGGCAGAAGTGCTCTAAATGCACTTAGAGCAGTGCAAAAAAAAAAAAAAAAAAAAAAAAAAAAAGGATAATTCTTAGACTAGGAGAAAATATTTGAAAAATCCATGAGACAAAGGATATGTATCCAGGAAAAAATATATATCAATATGTCTATATTTGTGTATGTATACATACATACATGCGTAAATTCAAGAATAAGAAAGCAATCCAATAAGAAATGGACAAAACTTTTGGGGAGACAGTTCACCAAAAAAGATAGACAGATGGCAAATAAGCACATGAAAAGATACTCATATATTTGTCTTTAGGGAAATGCAAATTAAATCAATTTTGTACCACCATTGTAGTGGTACAAGATGCCACTACACATCTAACAGAATGACTAAAAATTTTTATTTTTTTTAAAAGAAGAAGAAATTAACAATAAAATGTAGCTGCAAGGATTTAAAACAACTGGACATCAATGCATCCCCTGTGGAAACATACACTGTAGAGTCACTTTAGAAAACAGACTTGTCTTTTAAATTTAAACACATATTTACCATATGACCCAGCAATTCTAGATATTTACTGAAGAGAAATGAAAACTTGTGTTCACACAAAAATCTATATGCAAATGTTTAGAGCAGCTTTACTCATGATTGTCAAAACCTGGAAACAACTCAAATGTCCTTTAACTGGTGATGGTTAAACTGATACCCTCATGTAATGGAATACTAACATTATAATGGAATACTAATCAGAAATAAGAAGTAACAAAATGATTGATACATGCAACAACGTGAATGAATTGCAAATGCATTTTGCTAAGTGAAGGAAGCCAGGCCCAGAAGAGTACACAACGGATGGTTCCATTTACATGACGTTTGGGAAAAGGCAATACAATAGAGACAAGAAACAGATCGTGGTTGCCAGGGCCTAGGGCTGGCAGGAGGAGACTACAAAAGGTTAGGAGGACATTTGGAGGGATGATGGAGCCATTTAAATCTTGGCTGTGTTTGCCAAACCTCACAGAACTGTACACTGTTCAAAATTAAGAATTATACTGTTCCTTTGAAACAAGAGCCTGTAAAATTTCTAGGTTAAAATTTACGGTCCCTGTTTCTTCTGAATTAGTTTTTAATTAATCAATGGGTATTATTTAACATATTTTTATCTTTAAATTCAAGTCAGGAAGCTTGATATATAAACATTTGGGCCTGAATTTTAAAAATTAGAATTCTAAAATGCAGCATGAATTAGTTATACAAATTTTGAATAATACGGTTTGTTTATAATAACAATTCAAATTAAACTCCTCATGGGTTCACTGTGTTCTAAGTAAATTAATGAAAAAAGATACCTACTTATTAATTACAAAGATAAAGACAAGAAATTCTAATGAGCACTAATGGCTGGGAAATAAAACTAGAGCAGCTTTGCAATAATAAAAGATTAAAAAGACAAAGAAACTATCTACAAAATGTGGATGAAATAAAGGCTGTACCTCAAGAATTTTATGTAAAATAGGGTAGGTAAAGAAACTACTTATGGAGAAAAATGAGAAAAAAATTAAAAGTAAGAAAATGTAAGATTTGGAGCAGTTTCACTGTAAAAGATGGAGATTTGGGAGTCATTTGCACAGTTGACAGTTAAAGACATTTGAGTTGATTACACCTCAGAATAAAGACAAAAGAAAAGAGGTACAGGGAAAGACCTTGGGGAGAAATCTAATATATATGTATATATGTGGAAACAGGTAAAGGAGAAGGGGGCAATATGGCCAAAGTGGGAAAATGACAGCAGGGGTAATTAAAACATACTCAACTAGAGACTGAAAATAATTTTCTTATGTGCCATTTCCCATTTAACCTTTCTAAAAACATAACGGAAAATCAAGTGACAGAGTGTTAATGACCAGTAAATGCTATAAGTAGGAATGGAAGTTCAGTCTGTTTTACCCCAAATCTCATCCTCTCATTTTTATCACCATTTTTCAAAGCTCATTGATGCCTGATCGGTCTTTTGTTATATTTATTTATCAACTGATCTTCTCTGAACAGTTGGGGAAACAATGTCCACATGCCATAATCCACATAATAGGGGAGATTTTACTTTTTATTAATAGTAGGAAATTAAACAAATATATGTAATATTTTCAGTTAACCATAATTACCTCTTTTCTCATCCAGTAATTAAATACTGACCTGCCTCTTAACTTCAATTTGCTCAAAAATAAATAAAAGAGCAAAAACAAATAACCCTCTCATCTCATGTCATATGACTAATTAGGGCAATATTCAGATGCTTCTTAAAAATCTATTGTATTTTAGAACATCCTTCTCCAAACCTTCTACTTCTCTCCCCTAGGAGCTAGTGGATTCAGAAGAATGATGGTTTTGTTGGGGTAAAAAACAACTTTTCAAAAACTGAGGTTCACGAATTATTTTTGTGTTCTCAACACGTTAAACATGTAAAAAAATGAGTGAGGAATACAAAAGACAGACAGTTGGTGAGCTCAACTCTACATCTCTATATAGAGAGAAACAGAGAAGGTACTTGTTTCAGGTAAAAGAAGTTACTAAGTAGCATATTAAGTCTCTCAGGCAATTAAATTCAAGAAACCCCAGACTACTAATACCACTGCCCACCCCCTATCTTTATGGGAAATTGAATAGAAAGATATTTTCTTTTAATGATCTTTCACTTTAACAAATATTTACTGAATCTTTGAATATGGAAGGCAAGAACACTTTCTGGCCTTTGATTCTCCCTCTGTTATAATTTATTACTATTGTTTCATTAGAAAATAACCCAATGTTAATCAAATTTAAAATAATCTATTTGTTGTTAAGGAAAAGAAAAGTTTAGAAAATAATTTCATACATTTTGCAACTGGCACGCAACACACAGAACACATGCGTGTAAAGAATTTTGAACTAAAATTGAATAAGTAGTAATATGTGAAAGCAACAGATTCAGAACTGAAGTATATGTAATAATTTTTCTAAAATTGTTCCATTTCTTTACCTAAAATGATAGAAGCAATCATATGGAAGCCATAAGTAGAGAACAGGTGATTGATTTAAGGAACTCAAGAAGCCCTTAAAAAATAAAATTCTGATTAATTATTTGAAAGCAAAAAACTTAGTAAAAAACAAGAATGAGAATGTAACCTAGAATGTTGGGAAATCAAAGTGCCTAGCTGAGATTTCATTACAACAACTCACTATTAAATTGCCTGCGAAAATAAGGACCTTGTAAAACTCCTGTTGATAAAAAGCAGATAAGCAAGTACTAGGAAAATAGGAACATGTTATATGGGTCTTAGGACCATAACTTTTCAGAGGGTCCTGGGTACATATATTTAACCATGCAATTAACTTTCTATGTTTTGAATCACTAAGTACTATTTCTGAAACTAACAATTTTTTTTTTTTTTTTTTTTTTTTTTTTTTTTTTGCGGTACGCGGGCCTCTCACTGTTGTGGCCTCTCCCGTTGCGGAGCACAGGGTCCGGACGCGCAGGCTCAGCGGCCATGGCTCACGGGCCTAGCTGCTCCGCGGCATGTGGGATCTTCCCGGACCGGGGCACAAACCCGTGTCCCCTGCATCGGCAGGCGGACTCTCAACCACTGCGCCACCAGGGAAGCCCGAAACTAACAATTTTTTATTGAAGTAATAGTTCTCTCTAATAAAAAGAAAACATGAAATGCTTGCATGATTTTTTTAAAGAGAAGATACTGGTAATAATCTTTCACTTTAACAATTTTTACTGAATGTTTAAATATCGAAAGTACCCTTGATTCCCCTCTTTACTAGGATTCTCTTTTTAATAAATATTCATTCTAGCCTTAATCGAAGTTAAAATAACTAGTCTAGCTCTCTAGAGCAAAGAACATAAAAAATAACCTCATATTTTTATAATTAATCCAATTATAATATATAGATACATATTTATAAATGAGGAAATATGCACACAAAATTGAATTAGCAGGCATCACTACTAGATTTACACTACTAGAAATAAAACTGTATGTATCGCTTTCTCTAAAATCCAAATATTAATATTTACTAGCGATGTCCTGGAAAAATACATATCTTTGACAAGGAGCAGCATTTGACAGGTGGTCCACAGAACACAAATTCAACAATAATTCAAACTATCTGCAAACATATTATTACATATATGTATTACAGATACACATATTACAGATATATAATTATGTATAACATATGATAAGGACACTTTCTACATTAAAATATTTTCTATTTAGCAACGTAGAGGATAGTCTTCTGCTACAATAGCACCTAGAATTTCAAAAGCAGAGATCAAGGGTTCTTAGAGGCAGACGGCTTGACCAGGAATTTGAAACGTGGTGAAGATCTCTCAAACAGAGATGGAAGCAAGACAGATATCCCAGGCAGAAGCAGCATGAGGAGTGGTAGTGCAGAAATGGTTGCTGTCCTGTGAGCCATGCATCTCTCTAATAGAGCAAGTGTGTTTGGCTCCAAGAAAGTTTCATGTGCTGAGTGCCTCTGCATGCCTACAACTCTGGTCCTGATAGCCACATTGTCAATGGGGAAGTGATGAGTATATGAACATTTATCATTTATTTGGTCCTTCTATCCCTTCCTATCTATGATCACACATATACTTTACTTATTTTATCTTGTCTAAAATGTCTCACAAGCTACCTGCTTCTGTACTTAGTTTCACCTACTTTCCATATGAACATTAAATACCATAGGATTTGGGTAGTGTGGTTAGTCCATCCCACTATACCCTTTTCGAAGTGTGTAAACCTACCTCTTTTCCCTTACTTCCTGCTGTATGTTTCAAATGGATTCAATCAATAAACAATGCAATTTGAGTAGCTTACTTTGGTCCTGTAATGTAGCATGCTTGGCATTAACCAGAGAATTATAGAAATATAAAGAAAATATGGATGGTGAGATTTATTCCATTTTAGTTTACTCTTAGGAAATCTATAATGTCTCCTTTTATATGTAAGTAATAAGTATCCTTATTTTTATACTTACATTTAAGATGCCAAAAACCTATTCAATGAAAATAGGGAAAATTTGACAATATCTAAGTAGGAAGGGATAAGTGATGAAAGATGGTTTTGTGTAAGGGGTTTTAGGAAATGGTGATGAGAGTTCCTGTGGAGAAATTAGCCTTGGATGGCAAAAAGGACATCCCCTCTTCAAGTACAGGAAAAAAAAAAAATTCAGTAAAGTCATGTTCCAAACTGATTTAAAAAGAGGATAGGAAGTTGAGGGGTGTTCTTTATGTATTTATGTAACTAATATTTGCCAAGCATCTACGACGTTCAAGACATGGTGATCAGTGTTACATAGTCAACACATGCATAGGGAAGACAATTCAAGATGAAATGGTTGAGATCTGCAGAATCAGTAAGAGTTGGCTGAGTGTGGAAGACTAGAGGGGATAAAAGGATTTCGGACAGAAGGAATGTCTGGTATAAAGTCTTAAAGTTTAAGGATCATGTGACACTCAAAAAGTAAAAGAAGTTGGCTGAAGCAGAATGTGTGTCTGTGGAAGGGTGGAAGGCTGAAGACATAGGAGAGTTAGATGCACAAGGAAAAATTGGAAAGGTAACTAGGCAGGATAGATTGTGGAAAACTTCTGTTTTTATCCTAAAGACGATGAAAAACCACAGAGGGTTTTTAAGCAGAATGTAATATAAAATAATGATAATAACAACCACCACATTAAACCCAACTGTTGGCTATGTGGAAAATGGATTAAAATAACTTTGAGAAAAGAGGATTGGAGAGCAAAAAGTTAAATGGATAAATATTTCCTGGAGGAAGATTGTAAAAACAAAAATTAAAGTAAAATATGTTAAGATCTTAGGGGAAGAAATGATAGAAGTATGGCCTGATGTTTTGGTAGCTGTAACATGTATAAGAGATGAAATACAATCTTTCAGAATTTGGAAAGAAAAAGTTAAATTCCATTAGTGTCAAATACGTACACTTTGTTACCCATATGAAAAATGCTGCATGAAAACAATACAAAGAAAATATCCAATAGTCATTTTCCTGTTAGTACCTGTTACCCGGTATGCTTAACTATTATGAAAATGAGAAAAATAAAACCCCTTGCAGCTGTAAGATTTCTAAATTTTTCTACACACATTTTATATCCATTCCCATTACTCCCAAAACTCAGCCCAATGATAGACACAGAGTGCTTATAAATACTGATGAAAATTTTCTGTTTTCTACGTGATTGTGGTGCTTCTGCTATAGAGCCCTATTTCAAATTAATTTCTGTTAAGAACAATACATCTGCACCACTATAACTGTACAGGTCTATAAATTTGTGTCCCACTTCTAAATTTGCTAAGGCATTATCCTCATTTTGGTATAGAAAAACACTAAAATACATTTTAAAGTATTTTTTTGATGTCCCAATGCTGGAATAATAGTAAGGCACTAGCACTAGTGCTGCAATCAGGATGGAAGGTGACCTTAGATCTGGGACAGGGTTCTAAAGACCCTGCTGCTCCAGGTTTAAGCACTTAATTGAGGATTTGGGAAAACTCTTGAGAGTTTCATGGAAGGGACTAGAACAGCATAGACACTTGGAGGGTCTGGGGCACTCACTGTTTACCATCTACATGGTAGTATCCCAGCATTTTATCAATCATAATGCCCATTCTATTGTATAGCATTTGAACACTGGCCCTGTCATAATGCTTGATTTATTAACAGCCTCATCAATTTCCTATCCTCTGTTTTGTTTGCAATATTCTTACTACTCCTTCTTTCCAAATCATACATAAAATTTACTCCTTTTCCCTGTCTATAAGACTTGCCCATGTCTTCTTTACCTGCTTCTTGACCTGTGATGAAGTTATTCGTCCCTTGGGGTATGGTTGCACCTTGACAATTACTTTAGACCCAGACAGCACATTTCTCATAAGCTTGCTTTTGGAGAATGCATCTTTTGAACTCTTTTCCACTCAAACTTTTCCTCTTCCCTTCAAATGGTTTTTAATAAGCACAACTTTTATTTGTTATTCCTGTTGTAGGGAACCACAGATCTGCGGTGTGGTTCATGCAGATGATGCTGTCTTAAAGCACCACATCTATTTTTTGAGAATGTACTTTTAAAAAGGATGTGATATAAAAAACAAACAAAAAAGATATAATGATTTATTTTCCCACCCTCTCCACTGTCTCTCACAATTTAATTCAACTCCTGTATTTCTGTGCTTCTCTCTCTTTCTCCTCATGGTGGTTTTCTCCATTTTCTTACCCTGTAGATTCATCACCAATGTCACGTGGTGTGATAATTATTTATCTGTGAACTTAAGAATTGCATCTTTTGCCTTATTAACATCCTCTCTACCAACTACTGTCCTTGGACTAGTGCTCAATTAATAGTAAGTGATTGATTTGATAGTTTGAATACTAGAACATGTAGCTTTCTCTTTATCAAGCACAAGATCTATAGATTTCTTAGACTCAACATCAGGGTTCTTGATTTATAACACATAAATAATGTGACACGCTGGCTAAATTATGACATAAGTCATGAAATTGTCCCCTAAGGATTCATGTTCTCCCAATTGAGAAGCTGTACGGCTAAATATCACAATGAATAGATCGGATTAAAAAAAATCACATGGATCAATTTATTCATTCAGCAAAGGCAGTCTCCTCCCCCCCCCCCCATCTTGCCTCACATCCTCGCTAACCACACAAGCTTCTCTGAGAAAGTATGGATGCCTTTATATAAGCAGGCTTGGCATCAGCTAAAAGCGCTCAATCAGATAAATTGACAGATAACTTTCTTACACTGGAGTCAAGAAACCCTCTCACCGTTCTCATGGGGATGCTCTGTGGTGACTATAGTGTCCCTAATGTAGCTGATTATAAATGGAGCTGGAAACTCATTCAGCACCAGAGGCAAGATCACAATAGAGTGAAAAGGGCACTCCAGAGTAATATGTAGTCTGAGATTCATTTTCTGATCACTGTTCTTCAATATTTCAAATCATGCACCTAACTTATTAGTTCTACGGAGTCTGAACAACTTATTTGCCCCATTTTGTTCTTTTGGTTATACATCTGTGGCATGCCGTCACATTCTTACTGAAAAGAAACAAATGTCCATTTATAAACAGGGCCTCCATTATCAGGTGTTAATAAATTACACAAGAACAAGATTCAAGATTAGGATTGTTGGAAATCAGAACTCATCTGTGCTGAAATTAAAACTCTAGTAATGCAAATAGGTACCTCTTTTGTAAAATATATTCCAGGTGAGATGAGACTGTTCTCATTGCCAAGTGAAACTTACAACGGAGTAAGCTGAATACATTCTTTGTTTACTCATTGAAACTTGCTTTATAGCAGGATAAATTTTCTGAAGTAATATGTGGGGAAAAAAAGAAGTTATGTCATACTTAAAATTAATTCCACAAGTTGCTTCAAGTTAATTTAGGCATTTTTTTTCTGTAAGGAACTATATACAGAAAACCCTGTGAAGTCTAACTTGAAAAGGTAAGAAAAGATTCTAATGTTGCTAATAGCGTATTCAGTGGGTGTTACAAACTGGAGAATTTAAATTATTTTCAATTAATTACCATGAGAGAGGAAAACAAAGGGTAAAGAAACATTATTAAGAAATGAAAATGCAATTGAACACTTGTAAAACCGAACTCTCCCCTTTGTCCCCCACTAAGGTGTAAACCTTCTGTATTTCTGTGTAACCAGTTCAGAAATCATGTCATCCATGACTCTTCCTTCCCTTTGTTACACTAACCCACCACCTAAACTGCTGCCATGTCATGTAATTTCTCTCTTCTTTAGGAATCCATCTCCCTTATTCCCTCATCCAACTCATTTTAAACTGTCTTTTTGCTCTCGACTTTTTCCTTACCTCTGATTTACCTTATGTACTTTTAAAAATCATATCATGTCATACACCAGTGTCAAACTTTCTATTTGCCTTCAAGATCAAACTCCTTAGCTTGACTAATAAGCCTTTTATAACCTGGCCTTTGTTTTCCAACTCTAACCTTCTTCACACAGTCAACACACCCCCACCACCCTCTCCCCCATGCCCAACACACACAAACTCTTGTCTGGTTATATTAGCCTACTTAGGGTTTCCTGACTGTACCAGGAGCTCCTGACTTCATATACTATTCTTCTGTCCTATTGATTAACATATCTCCTCCCTCTCTTGTCCATCTAATCCCCACCATACTTCCCCCAGCTCATAGAACCTTTTGTTTTGAACCTGGATTTAGATGCCCTGTCTCCAGGAAAACGTCTCAGTACAAACCTTGATGGTGGCCTTTATCACGTATCATTTCACCTGTTTCCATGACTGACTTCTTCACAAACTTTAAGCACTTTGATGTATTCACTCATTCATTCAACACATATATATTAAATGACTACTATATTTCAAGAACTGGTCTAGGCCCTAAAAATAAAATGAGCTAAAAGAAAACAAAGTCTCCACTCTTTTGGAGCTTTTAACTTACTAGGAAAAGATAGAAATAAACATTAAATACGTAACTTCAAAAAGAGTAAGGTAAACAAACAAAAGAAAGAATATAAAATCTTGGAGCCTTAAATACAGATATTAAATAAGTAAATATTATATTTAATATCAATTCTCATTTTTTTAAGAGAACTCCAACTTTGTTTTAAGATGGCAGTGTGTCATTCAACCTATCTACTTTTAAGAATTCCTTGTAATTAAGTATGTCCATGTGATGCACTCCTAACCAATGAGCTCAAGTTACTGGATGGGCCAGCCAAGGCTCTTTTGC
Organism: Phocoena sinus; assembly: GCF_008692025.1. Taxonomy (NCBI): domain Eukaryota; kingdom Metazoa; phylum Chordata; class Mammalia; order Artiodactyla; family Phocoenidae; genus Phocoena; species Phocoena sinus. Next base: position 133,783,888 of record NC_045765.1, on the reverse strand, counting down.
TTTTCGCCTTCTTTTCTTTATCCATCCTCCTACTTGAAAAGTGGAACAGATGATTATCAACCATGAAAATTAGTCATGCCCTAAGGATGCAAAGTAGGAAGAGAAGAGCCTAGTTCTTAAGTAGCAGTATCAGCCATGGCTTGCCTAACTGTAGGCTCCGTGTCGGGTAAGAAAAATAAACCAACAAGCAGACATGTATTAAGCCACTTAGTTAGGTTTCGGTTAAGTGCGCCCCAATGCAATCCTAGCTGACTCAGTGGTTATTCAGGTATAAGTGGAAGAAAAATGTGTGCGCATGTTTCAGAGAGTCAGCAGTTAATGTGAGAGATATTTTACCATTATGAAAATATACAAGTAATGTTTAAAATTTTTTTGTGAAACTTTACATTTTGTATCTATATAGGAGGATTTTAGATTTTAGGGCCAGAAAAACATGCATTAATTATGATTTCAATTCTTATTAAACAAGATCATATAGTTTAATAATATTGATATTAATATATTCCTGATTATAAAACAATACAGTAAACAAATGACCCTGTTAAAAGTCTTATAAAAGATTGGACATGGACAGAAAAATTATCACTTAAAAACTGAAGGCATGGGCTTCCCTAGCGGCGCAATGGTTGAGAGTCCGCCTGCCGATGCAGGGGACACGGGTTCGTGCCCCGGTCCGGGAAGATCCCACATGCCGCGGAGCGACTGGGCCCGTGAGCCATGGCCGCTGGGCCTGTGCGTCCAGAGCCTGTGCTCCGCAACGGGAGAGGCCACAACAGTGAGAGGCCCGCGTACCGCAAAAAAAAAAAAAAAAAAAAAAGAACCAAAGGCATGACATAAAAAAATAATGAAATATTGCCATTTGCAGCAACATGGACGGACCTAGAGATTATCATACTAAGCAAAGTAAGTCAGACAGAGAAAGACAAATATTATATGATATTACTTATATGTGGAATCTAAAAAGTAATACAAATGAATTTATTTACAAAACAGAAACTGACTCACAGATGTAGAAAACAAACTTACGGGAGGAATGCGGGGGGCAGTGGTGAGGATAAATGAGGAGTATGGGATTAACAGATACATGCTGCTATATATAAAATAGATTAAAAGAAGTTACTGTATTGCGTAGGGGACTATAATCAATATCTGGTAATAACCTATAATGGAAAAGAATCTGAAATATATATATATATGTGTATAACTGAATCACTTTGCTGTATACCTGAAACTAACAGGACATTGTAAATCAACTATACTTCAATAAAATAATCAATCTTCATAAATATCTATATAAGTTAAAAAAAAAAAGAACAGAAGGCACCAAACTCATAATGTTCTTAGTAGGGGGTCGATAGAGAGGGACTAATATTAGCAGAGTCAGCAAATGCACAATGCCATGAAGACCAATATGGTATTTTTGCCTTCCACACTTTTAACCCATTGATTGTCTAATAATGGTAATTTCAATATTAGAGCTTTATTTCTTCAGCCCTCTGACTCTGATATTTAAAATGGAAATGACATTTAAAATTAACCTAGGAAAGTTAATACTTAAGTTTTTATTAATCCTTTTTTACTTAGTAGAAATCAGTTCATCAGATTCTCTTTAGCCAATTGGGAGTGTGCCTATGTGTGACTGTATGACTCGATGTGGACACAGATAAGAGGAAAGACAATGAGCAAAAGGATTTATACTCCCAAATTATGTTTGTATGTGGTGTTTTCATTCTTAATTATTTAAGATTAAACATAAAATTATAAAGCTTACATTTTATTGTTTCTTGAAACAAATAACATGAGTTCAGCCTCCCTAGAAAGAGGGAGCAGAGAAATTCTTCACACGAGGGTCTAGGAGCTGTCTCCAGACCGAATATTGATACCCTGGCCTGCCGTCTCCAGCAGGGTATTAAGTATCAGCTGCCTCAAAGGTTGGCGCCAACCTTCCTCTTCAGTGCACCACAAACCAGAATTAATTGCAAATCAATCGAACAAAGTACAACTGATCAGTAAACCAATTAGTAATTTTAGCTGTTCATCCTGTCTTCATTTATGAGGGGGAAAAGTGGGAAATGGAAGTGCTTTTTAGACCACATATAAAATTCTACTCTTTCCCTCCCTGTCTCTGCTTCCCCACCCACTTCCACTGCAAGCACATTCTTATGTAAACCCTGTAAAAAGCATGTGTTCTATAAATATTCTGTGGGTAGTCTTTGAAGTTCTTCACTTTATTTTGGAAGTATAAATTAGCTTTGGCAAATAATTGCTGGAGAAAATGAAAGTAAATAAGTTTTCCTATGCAAAATATGGTATGTTCTATTTTAAAATCAATTTGAGAAAACCTTAATCCATATAACATTTTTCCCACAGATTTTGTTATGTGACATCCATCCTCCTCTTGAATGATATAGGTATATGAAGGTCTCTGATTTAAGAGTGAGTGAATCTTAGAGTTATATGTTGGTATCTGTCCTAAATGTCATTCTGTGAGTGATATATTTTTCTGTCACTATACTTTGGTATATAGATACTATAATACAAACATTGATATAAAATAAATCTATACTTACAGCTTTCTCAGTTTCCTGTCAGTCCCAAATGAATTCATCTTTGATAATACCTTGTATATTACCTGTTACTGACTGGAGGTTCATATTATTTATTTTGCATAGAACTACACTCTAATGCTGATTAGGATTTTTTTCTTTGTTACTTAATGGCAGGGCAGAACATCAATTTCCCCCGACCCACTGGGCTGAGTTTATATTATTCTGCTTGAGAAATAAAGTTATGTTAGTACTGGCATTCATGGAAGATGATAAGTTTTTAGTCTAGCTCAAGAGAAGATATTTAAGGAAATGTGTTGTCTTATTACGGATTCAGGTCATTGCTAGTAATGTCCTGTGAGTATAAATATCCAAGAAAAGTAGGTTTTTACATACTCTAGTTAAAATAAAATGAGTTCATTTGACAGCACTTGAAATTCCTATGGAAATTCATCCAGTTAACTAAGTCACAATACTCTTAGTTACAGTACTCTTCTGTAAGGCTCTGCTGCTCAAAAATCAGTAACAGAGAAAATCTAAATGGTAATCATGTAGCTTTTATCACTGGAGAGTAATCTATCTACTTCAAAAATATTTTCTTTTACAACAGGTCTCCAAAGATAAATATTTCCTATTTCAATAGGAAATTCTAAGCTGAAGGAATAGTTTGTCTAATAAAATTAAAATAAGGAAAATAATTATTTTACAATAAACATGCAAAGCCTGTCACAAAATTTGTTTAATATTACCTACCTTTCCATTATTATTTGTTAAGTGTTTTGCCCATCCTCTATTTTCAGTGAAGCATTTTTAGCGGTATTCTTGCATTATAGGAAATAATCCAGTCCAGAAGCAGGTTTAGAGAACCTATGTTGAAAGGGCTCAGAGAAACTATGCTGGTGCCAGTAAAAGAAAAATAAGCAAAGCAATCCAAAATGCTTTCTACAAATTGTATGTCATCATAGGATTACATTAGAAAGTTATGAAGAATTGAATGTGAAACTGAGTAATGAGGAAAGTTAGTTATCATTCTATAGGGAAGACTTGGGGTAAGCAGTGACCGGAGTAGTAAGCAACAGATACTATCTGACCTACCAAAATGTGGTTGAGTAGGTTTCCCTGCGTTCACTCTGTAATTCAGCCAACTAAACTTATGTGTTACTGTCTCAGTACCAACAAACTTTAAATTTAAAAAGCTCTGAGACCTGACTCATCATTTATAACCCCATAACCTGTAAGCAAAGTTTGCTATGTAAGGTGGGCACATTTCTAGGAGCTGTCAAGTTCGGAATACCCAGTGAGACATGCATTAGAGGACACTTAAATGAATTAACTATGAATCTTACATCAAGTGAATGATGCTTTATTTTAATTTTTCTCAAAAGCTCATGTCATCACTACCCTTGATAAACAGTATAGTACTTAATGACCAAATCCTCATGAAAATAAGTAGAGATTTGCTTTGTTTTTATCACAACACAAGTTTTAGAAATCATATCTCTCTACTGCTATTATTGAAATAGATAACTACAATCAAAGTAGATTCCTAAGAAAGGTAATATAAGAAATACAAGGTACACATTCAATTCCCCCGTCAATCGATCTTCCCATATTTCTACTAGGTTACAAAAGGAATTAGTAGACATTTACATGGATTTTCTTTCATCATAGCCCAATTTATATGGAAAAGGTTCTGAGCATGTTTCACAATGGTTGCTTCTTTCTACTCCCTGTCAGAATCATAAGGGGATCTTTCTCAGATCTTCACCATGAAAATTTGGGTACGTAAAGCCCATGAAAAGGGATGGCTTGCATAAGACTGTGACCGCAGGAGCTTCTTCTTCTCATGCCAGTCAACACTCAGATTCCAATAATTTGTTAAAATTACCATCTAAGTTTTCCTACCAGTGTAAGGCTCCAACAAACGTATGCTCCATACAAGCAGACCTCAACTATGTTTCTTGGTGTGAGTCTATCTCTCCAGATTTTGGAGCGGCAGTTTGCCCTGTACCTCAGTTATTTGATAGAACCAATATGTCACTGATTTTCAGTTTGTCCAATTGTTTTCCTCTTGTAAGGAAAGGAGTGATGAATTCTAATCTCTTTCCACGTTAGGGCAGAAACCAGAAGTCGGTGCTATAACGTGAGGAAGCACAGGTTATTATAGTCAAATCTAAGGATGTTAAGACTCAAGTGTGGGAGATGGGAAACATTTTTAGAGCTAAATAACAATTGACAAATTGATCATGTGAAGATACAAAGAAAGACTTTCTAGAGAGAGAGTCTCGTAAAGGCATGTAGGTACAAGGAAGCAGTAGAAGAACATAATGCAGTACAAGTTAGCAGTAGTGTTGAAGCCAAAGAGAACACTGCAGCCACCCTCCCTCAAGTACAAAAGCCCCTCTATGCCCCATGCCTTTTGTTTGTAGAAAAGCTGAAGTCTCCCAAGCCTCCCTGAGTCACAAAAAAGCAAGCTCAAGCAGTTAATGATTAGGAAAATAGTTACAGAATCTTTCAGTGTCTGATGCACATTTCTGAGTTGTTTTACAGATACTGTAACTGCCACAAGAGGGAAGAAGCTAACTGCATGATGACCAGACTGTAGCCATGACATAAGCTACTCTATCTTGAGCAGTGCTAAATCTATGGCTAGCACAATTTCAAGAACTGGCCTCAAGATAATGGGATTAACATTATGAGGAATAATAATCTATATCTTTGTGGGCAACAAAATAATTGTAGCTTGCTCGGCCCATGTATGTGAGCAGGCATCTAAAAATGTCAGCAAGGAGACGCGACCAACTCATGTTGACACCTTCCACTCTTAAGAATAAGGTGCCCTATGTCATCATGAAGAAGTTACAGAAGATGGACCTTCACCCCTAATCCCATAGAAATGGAATGATGTCTGACAGTTGAGGGTTTGTAAACAGCCCTTTTGCCCCTTTCCTGTTTGCCTATTTCTGTTCCCCTTAAACCTTAATTATAAAAATGCGATCACTAGGTAACAGATTTCCAGGCTTCTAATTAAAGCAAACTTTCATTTCTACCAACACTTCCCTCTCATGTATTGGCTTTTGAACCTGAGTTCGGTAGCAGTGTAGAGTGCAAGAAGGCAGAATTAACAGGCAACAGCAGATGAATATAAATAAGAAAATCACACTTCAAGATTATAAACCATCCCCTCAGTTAATCCAAGATGACTGTCTTGACAAATAAATATAGTACACAATTTTTAAACCTGGGGGTTAGGGCTATTTATAAGTGGGATTTTAGCAAAGGTGGTGAATGGTTAAAGTTGGTCAAAGGTTCAAGGTTAATATAAATAGATTTTTCCTCTAGGATCCAAAGGACTACCAGCTGAGAGGTTAAGCTCTTCTTCACAAAGGTGTTGCTTCCCCATGGGCCTCCAGTTCCTAATCATCTTTCCCTGCTTTCAGATTTGGCACTGCCCCCCAACTCCTTCTTCAAAATTTCTTACCTGAAACTTCACTCCATTCATAGGCTAGGACCTCATCCTGGATCTATCTCTCTTATCCTATTTTTACATTTCCCAAGTGTGAATCATTAAATCTAGATATTATCTCAGAATTCTATCAGCAACACAGTAAGTGCTGGATGGGAAGAGGCTTGGGGGCTCCATGTTTTGAAAGATTCCAGAGTGAGTCAAGGCCAACCAGATTAGATTTCCTCATCAGTGTAAATTTCAACACACCTGATAACCTATTTGACTATATTTTACTTGTAAACAGAACCTCATTGTATACATCTCCCAAGAACCAACAATTTTTAAGGACAGTATTAGCTACTACCATCAAGAGGTAGAAAGTATTTACAAAGTGCCTTCTCTATCATGAGCTTTGCAATTTGCATTACTATATAAAACAATAAATTCTCTTAGAGATCCCCAAATATTTATACCACTATTTTCTACCTTCTCTACTAAGTAAATCAGGAGGCAAAAATATCACCTTTATTACTGTCTGGGGCCAAATGGTAGATGTGGCTTTAGGTCTCTTTGCCACACGTATTTGCACTATTAAATTCCAGTTACTGGCAAAGCTGAACTAGGACAAGATTTCTCACATAGAAGGAGCCTTCTTGGGTCCAATTTATGACGTGAAGGAGCAGAAGGGAACTTGTTGCTTCTGGAGTCAAGCTTGTACTCATGAGGAAGGAAAAGCCCAGATATGATCTGAGTGTGCCTAGTTATTCTTCTCAAAGAAGTCACTCTACCTTTTTTGAGTTTACAGCCAGTAAAGGAGCAAAATGTGTGCTTAGGGAAAAATCTTTCAGGAATAATTTCAGAGAAGGTGCTTCCCTCTAACCCAGAATACTAGTACAAGTCCACACTGCTTTATCCATAACTTCAGAATCCAAAAAGCTCTAATTTATTGTTTTATTTGCAGCCAACTCATTTGGCTACAAAACATCAACTGAACAGATGTTACACCATTTATTTATTGTTCATACTTGGGGTGAATAGTCATGATTTTTGTTATAGACATAGTAACCTCTCATTAAGCTATTGTCTCATACTCCAATCCACCCTTCCATATTTGGCTCTGAAAATCTGGGGCTGAGATTTTCTCCTTTGCCAACTCATTTCTCATTCTGTTTTACTGGTAACTGGCACTAATGTGAGGCAGAAACGGGGGAGGAGCCTTGCTTCTTTCTGTGGTTTCCTGCTCCAACAGAACCACTTCCACAATTGGTTCCAACCTCCAGTTTCTTCTGGAATCTCCAGAATCAGCCTCATAGCTCCAGCTGGGCGATGACCTTTTCTAACCTTGTAAGTTCCCATAAACTCTTCTTGCTGTTATTTTCTCTGGATCTAGAGATTTGTTTTGTTCTTTCATCTCTTCAATGCTTGTATAACCCATCTTGTACATGAAACTTCCAGTATTGAAGTACCTAGTGAGATTTCTCTTTTCTTTATTGGACCCTGACTGATACTGGCATGTTACCCCAGAAACTACTGGGCATATTATGTAATATATGATATATGCCATATTACCATTCTAAAATTCAAAAACTTGAGAATTCCAAAATACTTCTAATGCTTAAAAATATGAATAAGGGATTAGAGAAAAGTATTTTTGTAGAATTTTTTGAATCCCCTGGATTACTTTTTGAAAGGGAAGACTCCTGGGTGACACTAGGATTTCAGAATCTGGGGAAATGCCCTGAGCTCTAGCATTATTAAACAACCTCCCCAGGTAATGCCTGTTGCTTAGCTTAAGAATCACCCTCTTCTATCCACTAGAAAGCAAAAGGAGCCACATACACCTTAGTGGCTACTCTCCTAAGTGCACATAGAGAAGCTGTGAACTGACCATTCCAGAAAGCTACACAAAAGCCTATGTTCTGGTAAGTATCCATCTGGGGAAAAGGGAGGAGATAGCCTATTCTTTCCTGCATTGCCCCAATTGAAAAACTAAAGTATGTGTTTTGATTAACTTTTGAGGCTGGCTTCCACCAGTACAATTCTTGAGACCGCCCAGTGATGAACTCCCTGCGAATTAGGGTTGAGCAGCTTTGTATACTTTCTTCTGGTATCCAGCCTCTAGTTCCCCTCAGCCTCCATACTTGGTGAATTCATCCAGCTGCTGTTGCTTTTTACATTGGATCTTCCTTACTTATTACCACTTAAGGATGCTTATGGAGATATAAATGGATATTTAACAACTGTCCTAATATCCTATGCTTTTTGAATTTTGTAGGCAAATGAAACTATGTCTGTAACTTCTTAAGAAACGCTCCCTCTCAACAGAGATTAATCAAGAATTGTAGTGTTCAAAGATGAGATGAGATATGCACCCAAGTTGCAGGCCAGATAGTGGAGATGTGTACATAAATACTTGTATTTAATTGATGTTACTAAGTAGTTAACAGAAAACCTTCCCTCTGCGCAATACAAAATATAGATATAAAGTTATTTAGGGCTTCCCTGGTGGCGCAGTGGTTGAGAGTCCGCCTGCCGATGCAGGGGACATGAGTTCATGCCCCAGTCTGGGAAGATCCCACATGCTGTGGAGCGGCTGGGCCGTGAGCCATGGCCGCTGAGCCTGCGCTCTGCAATGGGAGAGGCCACAACAGTGAAAGGCCTGTGTACCACAAAAAAAAAAATTTTTTTAGATATCGAATCTGTATACAAATATATAGTCACAAAATCACAGGCTTAGAATCTACATGTTAGGTGTGAAGTGACCTTGATCATAACTGACACCTAATCATTACATAGATCAGTAGCCTCCAAATCTTTTCAATTGTGCACCATTATATTTGTGTATTTAATGTGAACAGATATATGTGAACTACTGTATTAATACAATATTCATATTATAAACCATACAAGAAAATACGAAAGAAAATAACAAATATACCCAGAAGCTCCAGTGTTGTCCTCATCAATGTAAGAGAGCACCCGGCATGTACCATCAAGTGCACATACCTGGAGATCACCGCGGTAGCAAAAGTAATCACCATCCACATAGAAAGGGAAAGCAAATCAAAAACACCAACAGCTGATTTGTCGACCATCAATGCTAGATCTCTTGGGTAAGCATATGGAGACCCTCTTTGCTTGCTGTTTCAGTCCATGAGAAATCTTGTGTTGCAGTTTTTCCTGTGAGTAATTGTGTGTGGTGTCTTATCTTGCTTTCTCTTCTCACTATCCCATGGTTTAGTTTTATGTTACAAACATAAAAGTTGTTGAAGGCACGTCACCCATCACATTCCTGCTTTATTTTTCCCTTCACTGTAGCCCCTTCTAACATATTGTGTGGCCTTTCTACAGTCCCTTTTTTCCCTAAAATATTCTTTATTATCATGTAGATGTATAGCATGAATATCAGCACATGTTCCCCAAAGATGGATTTTCCACAAATTAAAATATTCTATTTAGCTCTAAATATGGAAACTAAAAATATACTACCCACTGTGAAATGAATTACTCATACATTGTGTGTCACATTTTAAACTAGCAACTCTATAACCTTAAAATACAGCTCAATCTTAAAGTATTAATTTTGAAATGATGCATTTGTGCTAATGATTTACCGGGAGGAAAAATCCTTTAATCTAACCCTTTTGCTTATGAACTTGAAAGTTGAACTCCATAGAAATGACTGACTGCAACAGCAGGGCTTTTCACCAGCTGATCAAAATTAACAGTTTCTTTCAATTGTTCTAATTAATACCAAGGGGAGTTCTGGAATGTACCAACAGTATCTCAAATTGCCCCCTTGCTTAAAAGTAGCTCCTGGGAAGGAATGTCAGCTTTTACCTTTCCCTACAAATAGTTTAGTCTAAGTTGTTATTATTACTATTTACTAAAAGGCCTTATATGAATACATCCCATGAGAATTTTTTTCAGTTTTATTTTGTTACATTAGAAGGGATAACAATTAAAGATGAGAAACATAACCATCTCGAGTAGAAATCTGTTAGAAACCAGATGGTCTATCAATGATCTGTAAAACTGATGAAAGCTCTATAGATATGGGTTAATGTTTTACAGAGTAATAATTTTATCTTACTCAGTAACTACTTCACATTCATACTGGAAATACAATTAGAGAAATCAGATAACTGAATCATAATCATGATAAAAAATATAAAAATTAAATGTATTTAAACCCTAGGTAATATAAGAGTATTGCTCTAAAGTGTATACTTCTCCTTCTAGCTGAATATCTCTCAAGGAATATTTTCTACCCTTCAAAAGCAATTCTTTCCTACTAAGTTGTAGTCTTTTGTCACTCATCATCCAAAGTTATGATCTAGGTTATTAATAAACCATGTTTTCTTAGTAGTAATTTATTTCAAAATTATTCATTCATTTCCTTCGAGATTCTTGTTCCTTACTATTTAAATAAATCATCTACCTTAAAAGTTATATAAATGGTGAAGAGGCATAAAAGCAAACACCAATATTTTCATCATAGAAGCAAAAACAGGGTAAAGTTTAAAATCTTCACCTATGTGTAATGTAACAGCAAGTTACTCAAATGGTACTTTTAAAGTGATAATAATTAATTAAGAATTGGTCAACCTACTGAACAAGTGTCTTGTGTATTATGATAAAGAGTTCAGATCCCTAGAAGTCAACCAAACACCAGCTTGCTTATAAAGTATGCTTGTGTTATGAGTGATGAAAATATGTTGTCTTGCTTCATCACCATTTTAAGCCATTTCTTCTTTGAATGTGGCAATTCTCAGTTTAAAGGCCTTTGAGAGGGCATACTCTTTAACCTCATACACAATCCCTAAATAAGTAATTGACTCTTTCACCTCTCACCGCTGTGTTAAGATATAAGCAATCTCTTGTTGTAATTAGCATTCTTTCCAAGGAGAAGGATGATGGTTGGGTGTCTAAATGGGCTAGCAGTCTTCAGAGAAGCATTCTCTTCCCTGGGGCTGGATGCAGACTGTTTAAAACCGCTGTGAAAGAGTCAACAGGATTAACATGGAGTCAACTTCCTTGGGAAATGGAGCCAAAGAGATTCTAAGGAGACAAAATACTTCAAGGCAATCACAGTAGTGGTGAAAATCTCCAGGCTTACTGGTCCTGTCACATCTAATTTAACTGATGACATGAACATTAAGCAGGGCCACAAATACTTTTTTTTTTATGAGCTTAAACTCATTTTTTTTTTTTTACTTCCTGAAAGCTTAAGATATTTCCTTTTTCTTTTTCAAACAGAAACTGAAAAGTGTCCATCATAAAAACTTGGAAAATACCTTCTGTTTATATAGACATGCATGCAAGATTAGCACCTTTAGACAGAAGCACTTTTGCCACCAAATTTTAAACTGTATTCGAGTGTTTCTTTTGTTTAACTTGCAATTCTTATCATGTGTCTTTGAAAAGTCTTAAATATGCATAAAACTTTTAATTTACAGATAAAGATTCATAAAAGTAATTTATATTTTGTGGATTTTTTTCACGAAAATTTCTTCAAGGATTTGAATATTTTGTCATTATCAAGTCTCATATCTGAGGATTTAAATATAAAAGTAGAAAACAGAACTTCAGGAGACAATTTCATTATCTATAAAACAATTATTTCATTGTCAATAGGTTAAGTCCAAATATTCCACTAATGATAGGTTATTCTTAAAGATAAAAATTTGAAATATAAAAAGCTACCATTCCTTGTTTTATTTGTATAATTAGAAAATCATTTTATTACCTATTAACTATGTACAAATCATTTTGATGCAAATTTCTAGTAAAGAGATACATAACGCTTAGTTTCTCCCTCTAAAGCATGTAAACTGTAGTGGGCTAATCAGACATATTTATGAATAACAGTATTAACTATGGACGGTGGGCTATGTCTGGAAATAACCAGCTTCCAGGTTGAAACTTCAACACTGGTGTAACCATGTGGACCAGCATTAAGTTCCATCCCAGGAGAGTTGCAGATGTCAAAAACCAGTCTGGGTCTATGAGTGGGAGAAAGACTGGGGCTTATTTACCAAATTTAAACCAGATCAGCTTCCTAAGGAAAATAATTTTTATTTTGAGAGAAAATATATAAATAATTATTTTGTATTGTTACGGTTACTTACTGGTCTAGGAGTGAAGATTCAAATAAATCTGGGATGGAGTCCAATTCATTTATTCATTAACTTGTTCATTCATTTATACATGCAATAATTTAATAGAAAGCACTTGGTGCATACAATGTGCTTAGCACTGGTTTAACCCCATTACAGCTACTATTTACACCTTCTCGTAAGATTTGTTTCTCCTGGTATATGTAATGATATGGATTTTCCTAAAGTAAACTAATTCTGTTCATGATTGTTGCACTGGCTTAAAGTTAACTGGGATAAAAGGATGCAGAAAAAGAAATGATAGAATCTACCATGAGGGAATCTGTGCCTCTGGGAGAAAAAATTAATATTAAAATAAAGACCAAGCAGACCTAATATGGGGGGTTCAGTAATAAAGCATGAAAGTCAGTAAGGTATAGCTTAGTGGCTGTTATTTAAAGTCTTCTTGACCCAGGCACACTGGACAGGTTATGCATCCTAAGAATGAAAGAGTGACATTGTGACTCTGTGACATTATGTGACATATTGTGCATAAGCCATTTCATTAAACACTTGTACTACTTTGTGTCCAAGCAACCCTGCTATGTGATCCCTATAAATGTATAATATTGAATAAAAGGAACCTTTCCTCTTCTTACTGTGAAATAAATTTAGAATTAGCATAGCTCTATGATAATTGAGAGAATAATTATTTAAGATAATGTTTTAAGAATCTAAAATTTAATTGTATCTTAAATATACTGAACTTATTTATATCAAAAAAGGATCCTTGGAATGGATCCTGAAGGCCTTGTATTCTCACAGGTGAGGGCTGATTAGGTAGAAAAATTCATATTCTAAAGGGAAGTCTTCAAATTTGTAGAGGTCATTATCTACCTTCAAATAAAACCAAGAGTCTACGAAGGTTAAATCCTAACCTCTGGCATACCTAAAAATGCTACATTGGCTTAGGGTCTTTTTATTCAATTCCTAAGACTGAAATGTTAATGGAAAAAATTGAAGGTAGCTAAACTGGTGTCTTATCAGAAATTTACATTTTCTAGCCTATTATTTGTTTAACCATTAAAATACTATACTACCCAGGCTCTTGGATTGGAAGAATTAATATTGTTAAAATGGCCATACCATCCAAAGCAATCTACAGATTTAATGAGATCCCTATCAAATTACCCATGACATTGTTCATAGAACTAGAACAAATAATCCTAAAATTTATGTGGACCCAGAATTGCCAAAGCAATTCTGAGGAAAAAGAACAAAGCTGGAGGCATAACTCTCTCAGACTTCAGTCAATACTACAAAACTACAGTAATCAAAACAACATGGTATGGTCACAAAAACAAACATAGATCAATGGAACAGAATAAAGAGCCCAGAAATAAACCCATACACCTACAGTCAATTTATCTTCAACAAAGGAGGCAAGAACATACAACAGAGAAAAGACAGTCCCCTCAGCAAGTGGTGTTGGGAAAACTGGACAGCCTCATGTAAATCAATGAAATTAGAACACTCCCCCACACCATATACAAAAATAAACTCAGAATGGTTTAAGGACCTAAATATAAGACATGACACCATAAAACTCCAAGAAGAGAACATATGCAGAAGAGTCTCTGACATAAATCATAGCATAGATCAGTCTCCCAAGGCAAATGAAATAAAAGCAAAAATAAACGAATATAAAAACAGTACATACATAGTATAGTATAGATGCCAACAGAAAACTACTAGAGCTAATCAATGAATTTGGTAAAGTTGCAGGATAAAAAATTAATGCACAGAAATCTCTTGCATTCCTATACACTAATGATGAAAAATCTGAAAGAGAAATTAAGGAAACACTCCCATTTACCATTGCAACAGAAAGAATTAAATACCTAGGAATAAACCTACCTAGGGAGACAAAAGACCTGTATGCAGAAAACTATAAGACACTGATGAAAGAACTTAAAGATGATACCAACAGATGGAGAGATATACCATGTTCTTGGATCGGAAGAATCAATATTGTGAAAATGACTATACTATCCAAAGCAATGTAGAGATTCAATGCAATCCCTATCAAATTACCAATGGCATTTTTTACAGAACTAGAACAAAAAATCTTAAAATTTGTATGGAGACACAAAAGACCCCGAATAGTCAAAGCAGTCTTGAGGGAAAAAAACGGAGCTGGAGGAATCAGACTCCCTGACTTCAGACTATACTACAAAGCTACACTAATCAAGACAATATGGTACTGGCACAAAAACAGAAACATAGATCAATGGAACAAGATAGAAAGCCCAGAGATAAACCCACGCACCTATGGTCAACTAATCTATGAGAAAGAAGGCAAAGATATACAATGGAGAAAAGACAGTCTCTGCAATAAGTGGTGATGGGAAAACTGGACAGCTACTTGTGAAAGAATGAAATTAGAACACTCCCTAACACCATACACAAAAATAAACTCAAAATGGATTAGAGACCTAAATGTAAGACCGGACCCTATAAAACTCCTAGAGAAAAACATAGGAAGAACACTCTTTGACATAAATCACAGCAAGATCTTTTTTGATCCACCTCCTAGAGTAATGGAAATGAAAACAAAAATAAACAAATGGGACCCAATGAAACTTAAAAGCTTTTGCACAGCAAAAGAAACCATAAACAAGACAAAAAGACAACCCTCAGAATGGGAGAAAATATTTGCAAATGAATCAATGGACAAAGGATTAATCTCCAAAATATACAAACAGCTCATGCAGCTCAATATTTAAAAAACAAACAACCCAATCAAAAAATGGTCAGAAGACCTAAATAGACATTTCTCCAAAGAAGACATACAGATGGACAAGAGGCACATGAAAAGATGCTCAACATCACTAATTATTAGAGAAATGCAAATCAAAACTACGATGAGGTATCACCTCACACCAGTTGGAATGGGCATCATCAGAAAATCTACAAACAACAAATGCTGGAGAGGGTGTGGAGAAAAGGGAACCCTCTTGCACTGTTGGTGGGAATGTAAATTGATACAGCCACTATGGAGAACACTATGGAGGTTCCTTAAAAAACTAAAAATAGAATTACCATATGATAGCGCAATCCCACTACTGGGCATATGCCCAGAGAAAACCATAATTCAAAGAGACACATGCACCCTGATATTCATTGCAGCACTATTTACAATAGCCAGGTCATGGAAGCAACCTAAGTGCCATCAACAGATGAATGGATAAAGCAGATGTGGTACATATATACAATGGAATATTGGGTCATTTGTTGAGACATGGATGGATCTAGAGACTGTCATACAGAGTGAAGTAAGTCAGAAAGAGAAAAACAAATATCGTATATAACGCATGTATGTGGAACCTAAAAAGGTGGTACAGATGAACCGGTTTGCAGGGCAGAAATTGAGACACAGATGTAGAGAACAAACGTATGGACACCAAGGGGGGAAAGCTGCGGAAGGGTGGGGGTGGTGGTGTGATGAATTGGGAGATTGGTATTGACATGTATACACTGATGTGTATAAAACTGATGACTAATTAAAAAAAATAAACTAATAAACTCATCAAACTTAAAAGGTTTGCACAGCAGAAGAAAGAAACAAAATGAAATGACACCCTATGGAAATATTTGTAAATGATGCAACCAATGAGGGGTTAATTTCCAAAATATACAAACAGCTTATACAACTCAATATCAATAAAACAAACAACCCAATCAAAAAATGGGCAGAAGACCTCAATAGACATTTCTCTAAAGGAGACATACATGACCAATAAGCACAGGAAAAGATGCTCAGCATTGCTAATTATCAGAGAAATGCAAATCAAAACCACAATGAGGTATCACCTCACACTGGTCAGAATGGCTATCATCAAAAAGTCTAAAATAATAAATGCTGGAGAGGGTATGGAGAAAAAGAAACTCTCCTACCCTGTTGATGGGAATGTAAATTGGTGCAGCCACTATGGAAAAACAATATGGGGTCTCCTTAAAAACTAAAAACTGGGGCTTCGGGCTTCCCCGGTGGCGCAGTGGTTGAGAGTCCGCCTGCCGATGCAGGGGACACGGGTTCGTGCCCTGGTCCGGGAAGATCCCACATGCCGCAGAGCAGCTGGGCCCGTGAGCCATGGCCGCTGAGCCTGCGCGTCCAGAGCACCGCAACGGGAGAGGCCACGGCAGTGAGAAGCCCACATACTGCAAAAAAAAAAAAAACCAAAAAACTGGGGCTTCCCTGGTGGTGCAGTGGTTGGGAGTCCGCCTGCCAATGCAGGGGACGCGGGTTCGTGCCCCGGTCTGGGAGGATCCCGCGTGCCGTGGAGCGGCTGGGCCCGTGAGCCATGGCCGCTGGGCCTGCGCGTCCGGAGCCTTGCTCCGCGGCGGGGGAGGCCACAACAGTGAGAGGCCCACGTACCACAAAAAGAAAAAAACCCAAAAACAAAACAAACAAACAAACTAAAAACTGTTACCATTTGATCCAGCAATCCCACCCCTGGGCCTATATCCAGAAAAGACAAAAACTCTAATTCAAAAAGATATATGCACCCCAGTGTTCACAGCAGCACTATTTACAGTAGCCAAGACATGGAAGCAACCTAAGTGTCCATCAACAGATGAATGGATAAAGAATATATGGTTTGTGTGTGTGTGTGTGTGTGTGTGTATATGATGAAATATTAGCCACAAAAAAGAATAAAATATTGCCATTTGCAGCAACATGGATGGACTTAGAAATTATCATATTAAGTGAAGTCAGTCAGACAGAAGACAAATATTATATGATATCACTTATATTTGGAATCTAATAAATAATACAAATGAATCTATTTACAAAACAGAAACAGACTTGCAGACATTGAAAATAAATTTATGGTGACCAAATGGGAAAGGAAGCGAGGGATAAATTAGTAGTATGGAACTAACAGATACTACTACATATAAAATAGATAAGCAAAAAGGATTTACTGTATAACACAGGGAACAATATTCAATATCTTGTAATAAGCTATAATGGAAAATAACTGGGAAAAAATATACATATAAAACTGATTCACACACCTGAAACTAACACAATATTGTAAATCAACTATACTTTGATTTAAAACATTTTTTTTTAATTTTAAAAATAATAAAATGCTATACTAAATCTTAAAATAATTTACCAGGTTTTCTGCTCCATGAAAGTCTTTCCAATATAAAAAGCCATTGCTAAGAGATCAAATAAAATACTTCAGTAGAATCTGAGTGGTCGAAAATTGGACTATTTGAAGATAATACACTTGAATTTGAAAAGCAAATATATAAAAATCATAGAACCCAATATGTAAGGAATTCATCATATACTCATGTATAAATTTAAATTTTAAAACAAAACAAAAGACATTATTTTGCAAAATTATACTACCAGAATCCTTAGGAAAAAATTAACAGCTGCATACACCAGAGATAGATAGATAGATAGATAGACAGATAGTTATTTAGATACGTCTCCAGGCTACAGCTCTTTAGAATGCTAAATATCTGTAGGAATAGAGGTTACTTAGCAGAAAGAACACTTTAATATGTAACCTAAAATAACAATCTACAGTTGGACTCTTATTAGGACTAATGAACTAAAGTTTACAGAAATGAAAGGAATCCATCCCATTTCCCACTAAGGAGCCTTAAATAATTGGATATATAAACTTGAACACTCAACTTTTTCAGTTGCAAAGAGAATATAATAGTTGCCTTTTATTTTACCTCATGTTCTACCAAGAGATAACAGACATGAATACATCCTGAAAGAAAAAAACTTTAAGGCAATTTAAAGAAAAAATAAATTTACATGTGAAATAGTATAAACTGATAAACATGAATATCTTATTTATCTTTTTTATCACAAAAAACAGACCACAAGTAGGGCAACAATTTCCCCAAGGCACTTTTCACCTAAAGAAGTGATAACAGCAGTATCTACACCAGCACTGGCTCTGTTTGCTCACAGATTAGTTCTTCACAGTTCAGCTGCTCTGCTCTGTATGGTAGGAGGGCTAGCTTCTGTAGGCTCCCTAGGTGCCTGCATTGCTGACTTCTAGCTAGGTGTGGCTCAGGAGAGACACAGGTGGAAAACTGGAGATTAGGAGAACAGGAGAAGCTAGAATAGTTCAACTCCTCCTTTGGACAGTGACTCCAGCTGCAACAACATCCCCTCCATAACTTCAACTTCCTCCAGAGTTTCTGGTCTAGTTACAGTTTCTCTTGGGTGAATTCTCTCTAAATTCCCTTAACCTCTCTTCCTATCCATATCCCTTCAGCCTTATGAGAGCAGCTTTCTGCTGTTCCTAATCTCTCTGTTGACTCACTGTGCCATAGGTGGCATCTTGACTCTGTCATCACCAGTGTAATCAATTCCTGCATTAAATTCTCTCTGTTTGAAACATGCAGGGTAGTATTTGTTTCCCTGATTGAACCCTGACTTGTGTAGTAATTAACACATTTATAAAGTTTACAATATGACATGACTGACTTCCTTCAAAGTGCTTTATACTTACTAAATCAGTTAATCTTCACATAACGGTATTAGGGAGGTTATTAATATTATCTAAATTTATGAAAAAGCTCAAGCACTGAGCATTTTTATTAATTGCCAATGTTCACACAGGTAGTAAGTGGTGGTGGCACAATTTGAATCCAGATAGATTACGCTCTTAACCAAGCACTTATTCCTCTCTGTTAGCGTTGGCTTCACTACCTTTAAATAGAGGTATCACCTCTATTATCAATATATCACCTACTCAAGCATTTGATCAGAAATTTACTACTGTCCAGAGTTTCATGCCATATAAAAACTTAGAATAACGCCAGACAAAGAGGAAGCATTCAAGAATTCAAGAAACTTTACCTATTTTTATTATTATTATTCACTTAATTACCATATTTGAGGCCCAAATTTTGTCTCAGAAATATTTATTACTTTAAATTTTTAAATTTTTCTAATTAAATTTCAAAGATTTCAATAAACAGTAAAAGTAACAAAAAATAACTCCAATGATAATAATCATAATAAGAGAATTGCTATATTATTACCAAACTTAATTTTGTCAAGTAAAATTATCTGTTATCTATTGTTATTTCTATAAAGGAAAAATGTTGTGACACTAAAATTTGGACAGATATTGAGAAAAGAATAGATTTGAAATTAAATAAATTTAGTGTTATGAAAAATTTACTAAATTATTATTTCATTCCGTAGCAGACTTGTGAAATTAATCTACAGACTCTACTCTTGGAAAAACATTTCTCTAAATAATTTATTGCAATAATTACAGCAATTAAAAGCACTAATAACCTGCTAAGTAAAAAATTCAGAGTTGAGATAAATACTGTTGTTTGTTAATATAGAGTCTCTTTCCTCCTTTCTTCACAAGTTCTAATTTTGCTCAGCAATTTAATTTACTCTTACATGTCCACATGCCTTGGTAAAGGCTGGTCCATAAGCAGTTCCTAAAGCTAAGTCCAGATTAGATCAAGCCACTCAGTCATCCTGCCTTGATACAGAGTCCTAATTGTGTTTTCTATTCCATGCAGCTCATACTAACTGCTACAAGGATAACAATGAACAATAGACATTAAATTTTAAGAGTTTGAGTTCAAATCATATTGTTGTAAGAGTAGTGAATCCAATTTACACTTAACTGGTCATGTATCCATACAGGATCAGCTATATAATATTTGGGGCCCAGTGCAAAGTTAAAACACATAAACCCTTTTTCAAAAATTATTAAGTAGGTAACAACTGAGCACTAATTCAAGTACAGGACCCTTCTGAGCATGAGGCCCTATACAACAGCAGGTCTCATGCCCACAAAGCCAACCCTGGTCCTGAAGAATGTCCCCTAACCTCTTTATGCCTCAGTTTCTTCACTCATTAATTGGCAGCATTATAAGAGTATCTATGTTAGTGATTTGGTGAGCTTTCTTCAGACCATCAAGGATGTATGAGTATAGGTTATTTAGAATCTTTGTTGATAGGTAAAATTAAGGGTGAGATTCCAGTAGGAGAATAATTCAGGATGGACGAGGGGACAGCAGTCATAATAAGTCAAGTACACCCTCTTCCTCCCTAAGCCCCTCCACCCAACCCCTGTGACTCCATAAGTAAACAAATGTGAAAATATTCATTAACTATGAAATAATGTGAATTCCTGTTAAATTATAATGTTGTTCTGTGTGTGTGTGTGTGTGTGTGTGTGTGTGTGTGTGTGTTGGCGTGGGTCGGGTGACGGTCACTATTCATTTGTTTGGATTGTGAAATAAAAGGAGTTTATGAATGATATTTCCTCTTCTTCAAAATTACAAAGGTATCTTATGATTTAAAAGAGCCAGTAAACGAGACTAAATCTGTACCTGGCCAAAAGAAGAGCCTCAACCTACAATTTTCATGTCTTTAAAAATACAAATGAACCACTATAGCAGGAATGATATGAGAAATAAATGACGGCATCATGGCCATTTGCAAATATAACACACATAATTGGATCTGTTTGCATATGTCGTAGTGCACACCTGATCTTTTCTATGCATAATGTTAAATAAACATTTGCTTTTGGTAGTATTGCTCTTTGGGAGAAATGTTAAATACATTCGAATTCAGAGTGGTTTGCACATAACCATTTCACACATTCCTCTAAACCAGTCTTATTCCTTTAGCAGTAAAAGGAAACAACAACAACAAAAATTCTTTACAACAGGGTGAGCAGAAAAAAAAAGAAAAGTGGAAATATTTTTACCGAGCTGAATGATTACTAATAAACATCATTCTAAAAAATTAGAAAATCTGTGACTTAAAGATGTAAGAAAGCAGATTCTCTGAATCAGTATGAACCTGGGCAGCATTATTAGGTGCCTTTTCCCAGTGAACCTACAGTAAAAAGCCATAAGGCTTGCACCTGTCACCACTGTACTGAGATTAGTTACTCTGCTTGGTGTGAGATTTAAGTATGGTGCTGAATGCTGTTTCACACGACAATCTGAATA
Organism: Phocoena sinus; assembly: GCF_008692025.1. Lineage (NCBI taxonomy): Eukaryota > Metazoa > Chordata > Mammalia > Artiodactyla > Phocoenidae > Phocoena > Phocoena sinus. The sequence continues at coordinate 133,762,754 of NC_045765.1, read as the reverse complement.
GGTTGCCTAGAAAATGAATATAAAGTGTCCATTGTTATTTTTCTTAGGTTTTTAGTTCCTTTATATCCCTACTAGAAAAAAAATTTTTTAACATGGAACTCTGATATGTTGCCATGTACATAGATGTTTTACACAAATTACAGGCCCCTTTGATCCATTAAGATATAGCAGCATAAGACATTCATTTTCTTGAAGAAATTCTAGGCTTCTAAAAGGAATTTAGTAACAGGATCCTACTTTGGACCTCACACCACCAGGGCTGTCAGGCTCTTCCTCTCTCTGGAATACAGGTAATAACAAAATGACTTAATAGCGGAAGAACACATTACCTTATAAAAGACAATTTTAACTACTTCAAACCTGGATAACTCATGTTAGCTCTCAATAATTGCTGTTATAATGCTAGCTACTTTAGTTTCTCCAAGAGACATCTTTTGCCTGTTACTTCTCCCTATTACGGGAGATGGGATAATTCCATAGATTACCTACTATTGTTAGATAATTATGGCCACACAAACCAGAATGGATTTCAGATGCAACATCTAGGTAGATGGAGAAGATGACGTAAATACTCTTGTCCATCAGTGACCGCATGTTTGGGAAATGGATAAATCAAGGGCTGAGTTTGAATCTAAAGACATCACCACCATTATGACTCTCTTCCTCTGCTGTCATTGACCAGAAAGGAAACAATGGCCAGAGATCATAGGGTTATGCTAAGACACGGCCTATCTTGGTGATTTTACTCAAGAAGTACAACTTGAAGAAAATCAACATAAAGTAACTTGAAGCAAATTATCATTTGCTGAGGAATAATATCTATTGACAGATTTTCTCAAAGGCACATGGTCTTACTTCTTTTAAAAAGAAATGCTCAGATTAGGATTATCTATCAGAGAAGCTTGGATTTTCCTATGCCTGGGAAAGTTGACACTGTTTTCTTACAATATTAGTCCAATTTCTTTGCAATGATGTGCAGAAGTATTAGATGGTAGGGAATCTAAGGCTTATTGTGAAGTGATTCATCTATGACCAAACACAAACAGAGCCAGAAATAGTTGTGATGAATTTTATATCCCAACACAAGGCAGACATAGTAACATCTTTAACAACAGCATCTTCAGTAAAAAGATGCAAAAGTGAACTCTGCATGTATAGCCTGATTATGATGTTTGAATGTGGGGAAAAAAAACAAACTATAACACTCATTGATTGATTCAATTAGTCATGTGTTTATTCATTCAACATCCTTCACATTATTTCTTTCCAGAGCCGATCACATAGCATCCCTACCATAATGGTATTGAAACAAAGAACACCCTAGGAATTTCTTAAAAGATACTCCTTTATTTGGGTTCATTCTTCTTCTATGGGTTCCGCAAAGATGACACCCCTTAAAATGATCTCCTAATATATATCTTGATTTCAGAGCAGGCTGATCTTCTCTAATGGATTATCTCCCCCCTCATCCAGACCCTCTTCTATACTCTTTGTCAGGAAATGCCAGCCAGCTGGAACGGCAGGACAACAAGTACAGCTGGGAATTCCTGGCCCACAGGTGTCCAGCCTCGCATTTGATATCTTGCTAATATCAAAGCTAGATTTGTTGGGGGGATCCCCACAGTTGTTTCACAGAAAGAAAATCATCCACTGGCACTAATAGTAATAATCCCCTCCTCCATATCTGACTTAGTACTTGAGCTAGAGCCACAGGCCCCTTTCCCCACCAAAACTGAACCAGTATCAAGTTCTCCATCCTTTTAACAAGTGGATGGCAGACTGTCAGGATAGGAATTAGATGGGTACAGGTGGCACCACCTGCTTGAAATGCTTTTGAGTATTCTGTGTTTCATTATTGCTGCACACCATCGTGCCATTTTTTCTTTTCTTGCCAATAACCACCGTACCATTTGTTTGAGCTTAAAGTTTGTTTCAAACTCAGATTTTGGATAAAGAGAACATGAAAGGGATTTTTTTCCATTGAGAATATGGAACAAGTCAGAGAAAAGGTAATTATTTTGCCGTGTAGAATGGAGTACTAATTGGAAATCTAATTGGAAAGTATCTAGGTTCATTAGCAGATAGATGAGAAGTGAGATTATTGATTATTCTCCAGGAGATAATTATTTTTGGCTGTTGGTTTAGCTGAAATACAATAATCAGTACACTGTGGATGCCTAAATAATATTTATAATACAAGATTCAAATATAAACATCTGTAATAAGTTGTTAATCATTTTATGTTTCGACTAAGCTTTATACAGATAAATGGACTGGCACTTGCTGACCGTGTAAGGTGGGGTACAGTTTCACTGTATCATCTTGAGTAAGACAGCAGACAACAGAGAAATTGTTTGCAGATAGAAGGAAAGGATGAGACAATGTAACCAAACTTTAGTCTGAGTTAAAGAATGAGGGCAAAGACCTCAAAAAAGTGTTTTCAAACTTCCTGAAGATGATATAGAGTAGTTAAGAGAGGGTCTGGAGTAGGACTGTCTACCCACAACACCCAGTTTTCTAAACAGACCTCAGCGTATATCCACCAAGACTATTGCTTAAGTTTATTTATTTTTATCAGTTGGAGTCCTGGCATGTAAGATATAGCACATTTAAATAGCACACTTAAGAACTTAATAAAAGAACCATTTATAGGGGCTTCCCTGGTGGCGCAGTGGTTGAGAGTCCGCCTGCCAATGCAGGGGACGCGGGTTCGTGCCCCGGTCCGGGAAGATCCCACGTGCCCCGGAGCAGCTGGGCCCGTGAGCCATGGCCGCTGAGCCTGCGCATCCGGAGCCTGTGCTCCGCAACGGGAGAGGCCACAACAGTGAGAGGCCTGCGTACCGCAAAAAAAATTTTTTAAAAAGAACCATTTATAAATGGGTGGGTAGGAAAAAAATGAAACTAACAAGGACTGGTGCAGCTCCTAGCACAAGATCTGAATGAACAAGTAGAAGGAGCGTTTACTGGAACTTAGAGAGTAGTTGTAAAACAGGGAAGGACAACTCACAGCAGATGCAGCCTTAAAATAGAGGGTTGGAGTTAACTGCCAATGCAGACAAAGGAGACAGGACCTCACTCATCACCTGCCCCACAATCTCCTGCTGGTACCCCACATAAGCCTAACCCAACCAGAAGCCAGAGGCAAGGGAATCCCATAATGAAGTCCATACAGTTTTGTCTCCCAAAGAAATAAGCAAGGAGTTAAATGGTAGAGATATGAAGGGGAAAATTGAAAATATCATGTAAAATCCACACATTTTGCCTTGTAAAATGTATTCTTTTTCTGTTTTCAGATAATGGCTGTGTAATTTCAGTTCACAATTTATTGTATTCTTTTCTAAAGGTCATGAGCAAATAAGAAGAAAAGGAAAATATAAATAGCAAAATAACAGGAAAAATGAAGAAAGAGGGAAAAACAAAAAAAGGAAAGAAAGAGGGAGGAAGGAAGGAAGGAAGGAAGGAAAAAAATCACTGCTATAATCCTCCTTCTATAACTGACCATGAGACCCAAATTGATAATTTCAGTTTTTGTTTCCCATCACATATTCCATGCTCCCCTTAGCTTTAGTCATCCATCATCTAAACTGGATAGTGTCCTTTCCCTACTGGTGTGAACCAAACCTTCATTTTCCTAGGATCTGAGTCCTTGGTGATCTTATCTTTATGGAGTTGCTATAGCTTTCCACTGATAGGAATATTAGGCACGAGAGTGCGAAGGGGTACCTAAGTAAATCCCCTGGGCTCTTGTTCCTCCTTGCCTCGATTGTATAGCTGAAAGTCAATATCCCCATTGATAATTAGGATCACTCTCCCTGCCTTTACGTGACCCCCCTCTCTCAGCCTTTTGTTTAAACAACATACCCATAACAGCCTAACTTCCAATTCATCTGACCTATGACAGTGTTCTCAGATAGGATTCCTCTCTGGAGTAGTAAGTAGGACTTCCAAACACACAAAGTCCAAGGTAGCAGAGAAGATAAGCAAAATGTTTTCCAGTGTGTAATTTAGTGGAATAATGAAGGGATCACTTCTTTTACCCTTTTGTCCTTAGAATAACAAATTCTGGGTATGCGATAGTCCCAGCAGTTATCAACCACAAGTTTATAGCATATGGCATATCCAGTAGGAAAATGCCCCATGTTTTCTCCCAGCTGGCACCACAACTAAGTCTTCAGCAGGCTACTTATTCATCCTATCAAAGCTGTTGCTACTGGGTGATGAAAGCCAGGTTCCGCTGAGCCTCATAAAGCTTCTAGATAATTTTATGGGAGAGCCCACTGTTGAAATTCTTTTGCATAAAATGAATCATCTGATTAGAAGTGATGCTGTATGGAATTTTATCACGGTGATAGGTAAGGCATTCTTAATGTTCCTGAATGGTTGTTTTGACAGAAGCACCACCCAAAGGGAAGAAACCTAATTTGCATAAAATGTGTCAATCTCTGCTCCTATCCATGGGACAACGGGACAATGTAATTTACCTGCCAGTGGTGGATGGTGCCCTGTTAGGGGATCAGGAATGTCCTCTGATGTTGGCAAGTTGAAAACTCAACTGGGAAAGAAGCCAGAACAATCTTGGTGAAAAGAAGTTCATGTTGCTGAGCCAATGTACAGCTTCAATCCCTGTGTCCATAGGCCTTTGTACATAAGCCTTTTGATCAAGGTTGTCTAGGGAAAGAAACAAACTGATATCTTCAGGATAGGTCATCTTGTCTATCTGTTTAATGAGAGTCTCCTTTTAATGAATGGCCTCTGGCGGGCATTCTGTGAGGTATTATCTTCACACCCTGTTCCACTTATGAGAGGTCCAACCCCATACTTCTCACCTGGATTTCTTAATTATCACTTTTCCAGTTTTATCTTATCAACCACCTAAACTATTAGCCACTGTAAGTCAGTATCAATCCAAGCCTCAGGCCATCTCTTTCACATAAAGTGAACCACCAGAAATATCTAAAATCCTTCTCCCTAGGAAGACTTCCTTTTACTTCTGTCTTTCAATGCTACCTCTGAGTAATGTTATAGTACTGCTATATGTCAATTCTCTTTTAGGTACTGAGGAAAAAGCCAAAAGAGACAAAGTCCCTGCCTGCGTGAACCTAATAGTTTAGGGCTCATGTTCCCAAACTGTCTTGGCTCACAGCACCCTTAGTTTCTCAGTAATTTTTTGCAGCAGCCCTAGGCCAAAAGAAATACCTAACAGTTCCATTTATTAAATATTTAGGTCTAGGGACTTCCCTGGTGGTGCAGTGGTTGAGAATCTGCCTGCCGATGCAGGGGACACGGATTCGATCCCTGGTATGGGAAGATCCCACATGCCGCAGAGCAACGAAGCCTGTGTGCCACAACCACTGAGCCTGCGCTCTAGAGCCCACGAGCCACAACTACTGAGCCCACGTGCCACAACTACTGAAGCCTGCGCACCTAGAGCCCATGATCCACAGGGAAAGAAGCCACCGCAGTGAGAAGCCTGAGCACCGCAACGAAGAGTAGCCCCCGCTCGATGCAACTAGAGAAAGCCTGCGCGCAGCAACCAAGACCCAACACAGCCAAATAAATTAAAAACAAAAAAAAGTATTTAGGTCTAAACAATGTATTTATGTCCTAATACATCACTTAAAACAAGAATACACATAAGTTGAAAAAATATTTTACCCTATTCTTTAATGACCACAATGAATTAGTAATGGGAAGTGTGCAGCTGTTGGGCACTGCCCAGACTTTGGAATTACATTAGAACCCACCATCCTCATTTATTAGTTCATATTGATTTTTTTCATGGTCCTTGCATTTTTATCACTGTCACCCCGACAAAAACCCAGTTTTGTAAAATATGGCACCCCAAAAGAATGTAATTGATCTAACATTAAAATGAATATTCCTCAAATTAGCAGTTTATGTGGCTTCTGAAACATACAAAGTATAATGATGCTGCCCTCACATATTTACAATATCCGGCAGTGGCCCTGTGAGTTCACTGTGGTGGCCCAGTACTTCTTGGTGCAGTTTATGAACTGCAGGCGTAGAGAGGTATGACAAGTAAATATATAAAATCCTAGTACATTATGAATTATCTAAAGAAAAATAAATCAGGATCAAGAGGTAGATATGAGTGCAATTTAAAATGGTTATCATGCGAGCACTGAGAGTGGTGAAATTGGATCAGACTTGAATGGTGTGAAGGAACAAAAGGAATAGTACTCTTCACAGAGAGAACAGAAGCATAAATGTTCTCAGGGAGAAGCATGGTTCACATACAAGAGGAAGATTAAAAACAAAAACAGTGTAGATGAAATTGAATTGTAAGGGGAAACAGTAGGAGATGAGTGAGATCAGGAATTTTCCAAAGGGGTTTAGACTGTTTAAGACCTCATGCCTATAAGGAGTCTAGATTTTGCCTTGAGTGAGATAGGAACTATCAGAGTATTTTGAGAAGAATGACATGATCTGACTTAAAGAAAAAAAAAAATTCTCGCCAACTATGTACACTGCAAGCATAGAAAATGTGTCCCTTTCATTCACTAATGTATGTTAAGAACCTAGAAGAGTACTTGGGTCATAGTAGATGTTCAATAAATACTTGTTGAATGAATGGTTTGTATGTAAAGAACAAACTGAAAGACAGATAAGAGTAGAAGACAAGAAGCCACTTAGAAGGTTACTGCAGGAGTACAAGGAGCTAACAATGGCTTGGTCTAGGGTAAGCTTGGAGAAAGTGGTAAAAGGTTATCAAACTTAGAATGCATTTTAAAGGTTGACTTAGAAGATGTACAAATATTTGGACAAAGGATGTGAAAGAAAATTAGAAATTAAAGATGGTAAAGACAGGGAAAAGAACAGTTTAAAGAAATTAATAATTTTGGGCATACTAAGTTTGAGATGGCCATTAGATATCCAATTGGAGATGTTGAGTTCATAATATATTTGTTTATTTATAAGTGTAGTGATATATTATTACTATTCATATATTATTATTCTCATATATATGAACATTCAGAGTAGAGGTCAAGCTGGAGATACACATTTATGATTTGTCATTATATAGATGCTATATAAGGTCATGGGACATTGTTGTCATGGAAACTCAAGTTCTCAGAACTTTTGGAATCTGTTGCTAGCATATTGTTTATATACTATCATGTATGTATTTATATATTTATGTACGTTTGTGAGCTCACCTTTAAGGAAGTTTTTTTTTTAATGTATATTTTTTTAAGAAATATGTATGAGTTCCTTCCAGAATGGTTTTGCACTTGTTTCTGCCAAGCACCTGAAAGGCATCATCAGTTAAGGATCCATTTTTTGTTGCTGTTAATTTTTTATCTGGGGTGTTGAACTAAGTGAGAAGTATAAATCTAAATCCTAAACCTATGGAGAGCACAGGTCAAGAGTTTTAATTTCTCAAATCCACTATGCCAGAGAACAGAATTGTTATCATGTCTCTTAGGATCACAATTTCCAAGGCCCAAGTTTAAATGGGGGGGTCTCAATTTAAACTCCATACTTCACCCAGTGGTTAAAGCCTTGTTCCTTATTCATTTAGGCTTTAAAACATGAAGTTGTAGACAAATGGGGGATAATAACCTTCTACACACTAAGGGAAATCAGTGTTAGTTTGAGGGCTTCCCATGCGTTTTCTCATTTTTTCCCCTTTGCCAAAAGATTTCCATTAACATTTATTATATTTCATGATTTATATTTTTATTACATTTATCATAGTTTTAATATATTTTATTCAGCATCAACATTCTAACACCTAAAAAGAATATATGTAAAGATATGTCAGCGTTTTATCTTACTAGAACTAGGAGCGTTTCTCCATTTTCTCACTCCCTTTCACCATGCTAATTCAAATGTTGTCAGTACATTTTTAATTTTTAAGGTTTCATTGTATTTCTCAAGAATATTTTGAGCATGTTATTTTTCCAGTTCTAGGTAAGTTTTTTGCAAATGCTTTGGGTTTTGGTTGTCCTTTCTTCCTTTTTCCCCCTGGGAACAATGCAGATCTTAAATTTCCTTTAGTCAATACATTTTTTGAGTTAAACAACTGTGATACTTCTATTCGAAGCCTTGGGAGTACATCAGTGAACAAGATGGCAGAACCCCTGCCCACATAGACCCAATAGCCCACTATTTTTCTGTCTTCCATATTTATGGCTTTCCTCCTTATTTTTTTTATTTTATTGTGGTAAAAAATCCATAACATGAGATCTACCCTCTTAATAATTTTTAAATGTACAGTACACTATTTTTAACTATAAACACAATGTTGAACAACAGACTTCTAGAACTTTTTTATTTAGTATGACTGATCTCTTGATAGCAACTCCCCATTTCTTCCTTTCCCCAGCCCCTGGCAACCATCATTCAACTTTTTTTCCTACAGGTATGACTACTTTAGATACCTCATAAAGGTGGAATCATGTAAAATCTGTCCTTTAGTCATTAGCTTATTCCACATAGCATAACATATTCAAGGTCCATACATGTTGTTGCAAATGGCAGGCTATCTTTTTAAGGCTGAATAATATTCTAATATATATATGTGTGCATATATATATATATATGTACATATATTTCACATTTTCCTTTTTCACTTATCCATGGACATTTACATTCTTTCCACCTCTTGGCTATTGCTAAAATTGCTACCATGAATTTGGAAATGTAGCTGTATCTCTGAGATGCTGATTTTAATTATTTTGGGCAAATATTCAGAAGCAAGATTTCTAGATAATACAATAATTCTATTTTTAATTTTTTCAGGAACCTCCATAGTGTTTTCCATAGCAGCTACACCATTTTATATTCCCACTAACAGTGCACAAGAGTTTCAATTTCTCCACATTCTTGACAACACTTGTTTTTTTCTCATTTTTTGATACCTCACTGTGATTTAGATTTGCATTTCCTTGACATTAGTGATGTTGAAATCTTTTCATATGCCTCTTGGCCATTTGTATGTCTTCTTTAGAGGAATTTCTATTCAAGTTCTTTGCTCATTTTCAGCAGGGTTATTTGTCTATTTTTTACTATTGAGGTGTAAGAGTACCAAATATATTTTGGATATTAACCCCTTATCAGGTATATGGTTTAACAATATCTCACATTCTGTAGGTGGCTTTTCATTGTACTGATTGTTTCCTTTCCTGTGCATCAAGCTTTTTAGTTTGGTATACTTCATTTGTCTATTTGCTTTATCGCCTGTGCTTTTGGTGTTATATCCAAGAAATCATTGCCAAGATCAACATTGTGAAAGTTTTCCCCTATGATTTATTTTAAGAGTTTTATAGTTTCAGGTCTTATGTTTATGTCTTTAATCTATTTTGACTTTATTTTTGTGTATGACATAAAATAAAGATCCAATTTCTTTCTTTTGTGTGTGGATATCTAGTTTCCCTTCACCATTTTTTGAAGAGACTATCTTTTCCGCATTATGTAGTCTAGGAACACTTGTCCATGATCATGTCTGACCATATATGTGTGGGTTTATTTCTGGACTCTCTATTCTGTTCTATTGACCTATATGTCCATTTTTATGCCAGTGCCATGCTGTTTTGATTACTGTAGCTTTATAATATGTTTTGAAATCAGGACGTGTGAGGCTTCCAGCTTTGCTCTTCTTTCTCAAGATTGGTTTGGCCATTTGGGGTCCTTTGTGGTTCCATATGAATTTTAGAATTAATTTTTCTATATCTTTAAAGGATGCTATTGGGATTTTGATAAGGATTGCATTGAGTCTGTACACTACTTCGGATAGCGTTTGGAAAGTGGAGATATGGAATAATATCCTCTGAACTGAGAAGGAGACCAAAATATGAAGTGGGCAATTCCATAAAGTGCAACTATGAAGTTTATTGTGGGCAACTTACATACAGGCGGGAAAGATTGGGTGGATGAACAAACTAGAGGCATTCATAGCTGCACTCCACACTGCCCAAAGGGGCATAGGGAGATTTAAGGGAACAAAGTTAAAAATAGAATCTGACTACCAAGTGAGAAGCACATCTGCACTGACTGGAACTGGGGATTTTTCTTCACCATGGGGGGTCTCCTGACCATTCACTATCTATGCATCAGCAAACGGCACACTTCCAGTTTTCATATCAGACAAAGGCAAGGGTAAAAGTTGGCAGGGAATTTATCTGGCTAGGGTGCATTCTGTGTGAGTAGGCTAAAGTTCAGTCACACAGAAAGGGGAGCAGGTAGTACTGCAGGCCTAAGATGGAGCCAACAAAATGGAGTCAGTGTGGTTCAGCCACACAGATAGTATGGACATTTTAACAATATTAAATCTTCCAATCTATGAACACTGGGTATCTTTCCATTTATTTGTATCAGCACACACAGATCAATCTTGGCTAAGTTACAACAATAACAAAAAGTGAAACCTCATAAGGCATGGAGTCACTCTCCAGTCTAGGCTTTAGTTCATGCTTGATGGAGCTAACACCATGCCTCAAAGAACTCCTTTCCTATTGTATAATATATATATATATATGAATATATACACACACGTATATATTCACAAGAATCACATCAAAAAATCACATACATAATAGGGAGTTTAATCCATTTATATTTAAAGTAATTATTGATAGGGAAGAAGTTACTATTGCCATTTTGTTAATTGTTTTCTGTCTGTCTTGCTGCTTTTTTCCCTCTCTTTTCCTCTCTTGCTGTCTTCCATTATGTTTTGTTGATTTTTTTGTAGTGACATGCTTTGATTTCTTTCTCACTTTCTTTGTATATCTTCTCTATTTTCTTTATGGTTACCATCAGACTTACATAAAGCATCTTATAGTTATAATAACCTCTTTAGAGCTGACAACAACTTAACTTCAACCACACACAAATACTCTACACTTTTTCATTCCCCCACTTTATACTATTGATATCACAAATTGCATCCCTTTATATTGTATATCCATGAACATATTTTAGTTATAGTTATTTTTATACTTTTGTTTTTAACTTTTAAATAAGAATTAAAAGTGATTTATGCATCACCATTACAGTATTATATTATTCTGTATTTGTCTATATATTTACCTTTGCCAGCAAGCTTTATATTTTCATATGGTTTCATATTGCTGTTTGGCATCTATGCATTTCACTTGAAAGATTCCCTTTAGCAATTCTTGCAAGTCAGCTCTAGTGGTGATAAACTCGCTCAGCTTTTGTTTACCTGAGAATATTTCTATTTATCTTACACATTTGAAGGATAATTTTGCCAGATATAGTATCCTTGGCTGGTAGTTTTTTCTTTCAGCACATTGATTATATCATCCCACTTTCTTTTGGCTTGTAAGATTTTTGCTGAGAAATCCACTTACAGACTTATGGTGGTTCTTTGTACTTGGTGAGTTACTTTTCTCTTGCTGCTTGTAAAATCTGCTTAGTTTTTGATTTTGACAATTTGATTATGATGTGTCTTGATGGCACTGGAGTTTTGATTCTTTGAAAACAAGCAGAGTGACATGTTTCTGTGTGCACATGTGAGTGTTTTCATGAGAGCAAATTGGATGGGTGTGGATATAGAGCTGGGTATACATGTGGGCTGAACACAAAGTTTATTTAGTTCTTATCAGTGTAAGCAATAGAAAATTATTTTAATATCAGTGTAAGCAATAGAATAATATTTTAATATTCATTACCAAAGCCATCTGATCTTTCTGGTTTTGGTACACTGCCATATTCCATGCTGTGAAGCTCATCATCTAAATATCCATTTCTTTAAATCAGATAACTTTTTCTTTACTAAACCTCTGTAACAGAATTTGACACTCTTCAAAACAATATGCTACGTAGGCTAGTATTTCACTGAAATGTCATTTAGCCTTACAATATAATGCATCTGGGAGAACATCTCATGAAGGTAATAACTGATACTTTCTACTCATTTAAGAAAAATAACTGGGTCCATCCATATTCCTGCAGATGGCATTATTTCATTCTTTTTTATGGCTGAGTAATATTCCATTCATCCCATTTTGTGTGTGTGTGTATATATATAATATATATATATTATATATATAACATATATATATCCATTCCTCTCTCAATAGACATTTAGGTTGCTTCCATGTCTTGGCTATTGTAAATAGTGCTGCTGTGAATACTGGGGTGCAGGTATATTTCTGAGTTAGCATTTTCTCTGCATATATGCCCAGGAGTGGGAATCCTGGATCATATTGTAACTCTATTTTCAGTTTTTTAAGGAACCTCCATACTGTTCTCCATAGTGGCTGCACCAGTTTACATTCCCACCAACAGTGTAGGAGGGTTCCCTTTTCTCCACATCCTCTCCAGAATTTATTATTTGTAGACTTTTTGATCATGGCCATTCTGACTGGTGTGAGGTGACACCTCACTGTGGTTTTGATTTGCATTTCTCTAATAATGAACAATGTTGAACATCTTTTCATATGCCTGTTGGCCATCTGTAGAGAAATATCTATTTAGGTCCTCTGTCCATTTTTTGATTGGGTTGTGGTTTTGTTTGTTTGTTTTAGTTTTTTGGTTTTTGTTCTAATATTGAGCTGTAGGAGCTGTTTATATATATTGGAAATTAATCCCCTATTGGTTGCATAGTTTGCAAATATTTTCTCTCATTCCATAGCTTGTCTTTCCATTTTGTTTACAGTTTTCTTTGCTGTGAAAAAGCTTATAAGTTTGACTAGGTCCTATTTGTTTATTTTTGCTTTTGTTCCCATTACTCTAGGAGACAGATCCAAAAAGATATCGTTGTGTTTTATGTCAAAGAATGTCCTGCCTATATTTTCCTCTAAGAGTTTTATAGTACCCGGTCTTACCTTTAGGCCTTTAATCCATTTTGAGTTTATTTTTATATATGATGTTAGAGAATTTCTAATTTCATTCTTTTACATGTAGCTGTCCAGTTTTTCCAGCACCACTTATTGAAGAGACTTTCATTTCTCCATTGTATATTCTTAACTGCTTTGTCATAAGGTTAATTAACCATAAGTGAGTGGGTTCATTTCTGGGCTTTCTGTCCTGTTCTACTGCTCTATGGGTCTGTTTTGGGGCCAGGACCATACTATCTTGATTACTGTAGCTTTGTAGTTTAGTCTGAAGTCAGGGAGCCTGATTTCTCCAGCTCTGTTTTTCTTTCTCAATATTGCTTTGGCTATTTGGGGTCTTTTGTGTTTCCATAAAAATTTTAAAAATTTTTGTTCTAGATCTGTAAAAAGTGTCATTGGTAATTTGATAGGGATTGCATTGAAACTGTAGGTTGCCTTGGGTAGTATAGTCATTTTTACAATATTCATTCTTCCAATCCAAGAACATGGTATACTGGAGGGATTATTTGCTTAATTTCTCTTTCTGATATTTCATTGTTAGTGTATAGAAATGCAACAGATTTCTGTATATTAATTTTGTATCCTGCAACTTTACTGAATTTCTTGATGAGCTCTAGCAGTTTTCTGGTGGCACCTTTAGGATTTTCCATGGATGGACCTAGATATTATCATACTAAGTGAAGTAAGTCAGACAGAGAAAGACAAATATCATATGATGACTTATATGTATAATCTAAAGAAATGACCCAAATGAACTTATTTATAAAACAGAAATAGACTCACAAACATAGAAAACAAACTTATGTTTACCAAAGGGGAAGGGGGGAAGGACAAAATAGGAATTTGGAATTAACAGATACATACTACTATATATAAAATAGATAAACAAAAAGGACCTACTGTATAGCACAAGGAATTATATTTGACACTTTGTAATAACTTAGAATGGAAAACAATCTGAAAAAGAATACATATCTATATATATATGTATAACTGAATCACTTTGCTGTACACCTGAAACATTGTAAATCAACTATAATTCAATAAAAAAAGAAAAATTAAAAAAAAACTGTTCAAATGCCACAGTAAGATATCTACTACTATACAACTTTCTGGCTCAGGCTACATTTTGATCTTGTATTCCTACACACAAATGTAGAGTTCCATAGCCTTTCAGTATGCAGGACCTCTGTCTTACTTTGGCTATGCACAACATTACTTCAGAGATCTCCCTTTAGAGAAAAATGCAAACCAATTCAAGTTGCTGTGCCATGAGTATTATAGCAACTATAAAAATTTCTTAAAATCAAATATAGCAAGTAAATTCAGATAATGAAAATGCATTTGAGATCATTGAGTTGAGAACCTGTACAGCCCAAACGTGACATTTCCATCCCCATCTTCATTTTGCTTTTAAGGAGATTTCCATTCCTTGACATGTTTATTATTTTGACACTGAGCCAGTTTTCTCAAAGCATTTTCACTTCAGGGGTCCTAAACTAAGCAAATAAATATTATGCTATTTAAAATATCCTTAGCTTTACTTAGAAAATTAGCATATTGATAAGATTCACACACTAAATGTCTCATCAGAAATATGCCACCTTCATTAATAAATTTATACTTCCAATCTTGCAATAGAAAGAAAAATCTATACTTATGAAAGAGTAACTGTTTTTTACTGCCCTCCCCGTGACCCCCTATGTAGGTTGTCCTTTAGGTGCCAACTTTGGAGGACTGAGGTTTGATTGTATTAAGAGTATAACAAGTTAAGTTCAAAATATTTAACCGCAGTATAGTAGGGACACAAAACCATCTGAAAAGACACTGGCCTAGTGTTGGAGTCCAGTTTGGGCCCCCAACTGGGTCAGACATCATCCCTTTATTTGCTGGATTGTGAGAGGTATGGAGGGTAGTCAGAGCATCAAGAACACTTAGGGAGTTCAAGATAGTTATTATTTATCAAATATTGTGAAAATATAACAATACTTGAACTATCAGTGAGTTAGCATGCACCAACTAAATACTGACTAAAATAGCATTTGTTCTCTTACATCCTCATGGACTCAACAGCCTTAATTGCAACACTCAGTCCCTGCATAGGATTTTAGAGGGATATCAAGCACAACAGATAAATTGTACTTTTACTGAAGATTTGTAAGTCACAGGAAGGGATCACATCTCTTAGCACATAGTGTTTGTTTGAAAAATCTCCATAGGGCTTTTCTCAGGGCTCTCCAACCTGTCTCTAGCCAAAGAATCGTTCATATTTCTTTACTCTTTTGTTCCACTTGACCTCAAAGGTAGCAGAGAGAATTATCTTTTTCCTGACTATTCTTCCCTTCCCTGTAAATCAGAATTTCTCAACCTTGGCACTATTGATATGTAGGTCAGATAATACTTCTTTATGAGAAAGGAGGGGGTGTCTTGTGCATTGTAGGATATTTAGTACCATCCTTGGACTCTACCCACCAATTTCCAGTAGCATCAGCCCTCTCAAGTCATGGCAACCAAAAATGTTTCCAGACACTGCTAAATGTCCCGTAAGGGGCAAAATTGTTCCCATGGAGAAAAACTTCACTAAATCTATTACTCATTTTTTACTCATAGTAATTTAAAAGTTCTATTTTAGTGCCTTTAAACTTCTACACATACATTCACATGTGGCTCAGAAAACAAAGCTCACATGCTCCTAGGATAGCGAAGGGGATTCTATTGTGTTGTTGTTTGGGGCCAGATGGTTTCTGTAGAACTAGACAAACACCTTGAATTTGATGGGAGCTCAATGAGACCATGAACTTCATTATGCCAGGTAGTTGTTCTTTTGTGTTTGGTATGTTGAAAAGATCTTCAAAGATAAAGCACAATCTATTACTGTGTTGTATATAAAATCTTTGTGATGACAAGGTCTAAAATCAATCCTATATGTACTACTATTAGTCCAGGATCTTTTTTCTTGGTTTGCAAAATCCTCAGGTACAAGAGAAGTTAGGGACAGCATGCCATCTGAGAGCTGCTCTCATTCCATCTGCTCAGATATTTTTTCTTCCTTGTTTAATCATCTTTTACCCTTATTGATCTTTTATATCCCTTTCATTATCCGAGTCATATATAAGTGTCATTATTGTGAAACTCAGGACGAATTCTAAGGTCTAGTTTATTTTCCAGCTAAGCTCAGATCAGTATGAGAAATTCCTCTCAAACCATGTCCTACTTTTGTATTGTAAATGATCTTTGCATTGTACTATGATTTGTTTCAGCAAAATTCTCTTTTAGCCAAATCAGATCTCCTAAGAAAATACTCTCTACAAATCAATCCAATCATTGACAAACTTATAAAGGGGTAAATTTTGTATTTGGTTTTCTGGGCCTTTGACAATCACAGAAATTAAGATTTATGGAGATTATGCGATTTGTTCATTATTCCATGATTAATTAAACTCTCAGGAACATTGTTTTAACAACAATTTACTGAACTTGCCTTCATATATTCACTCAATGCATTATATTTTGTAATTTTTAAAAGTAGGATTCTAATTCACATTAAGTAAATGGATGAAAAACTAAGATATATATGAGGCTTTATACTCCAATTACTTCAGCATAATTTCTTGGAGTATTAAATAGAAATCCTATTTCTAGAAAAAAATACAGAAATATGAATTATGAAATGTCTTGCTAAAACCTTTTACTAATTAGTTTTAATTATTCATTTATATATAGTTAAAATGCTTGATATCAAAACCACATAATTGTAACCAATAAATATGCTCTACTTAAAATAACATATATATTTCCCAATTCTGGTTTTCATGACAATGTCATGCTAGAAATATGTAGCAAACCTCAAAAGCATGCAAAAACTACTCAGGAATATTTTACTATAACACACTTGCTTTTTACCTGTATATAAATATGGATTTATGTTCTGCCATTTATTTTGTGAAATTCAACCTAGTCAGTGAAAATTCTAGAACCATTCTTTGCCTGAATTCTCTTATTGGGAACGCAATTTAAAAAAATGTAATTTTGATAAGGTTCATTTTTGCCCAGAGTATTACATAGAATAGAATTGAAAGCACTGATATAAACTCCATTGAAACGTAATCAGTGATATTGCCCCTCCTGATATGTTTTTAACTCTTGGCTTTTTTTTTTTTCTTGGCAAAGCTAGAGGATAAAACATTTCCAATATAAATCAATCTATTTTAATGTAAATTCTTCCTCTATGGAGAATTCTAATTGGGAAGATGTAGTGGAAATAGCACTAATGATAAGTATTTCCTTCCAATAAAATCTAAATATAAAAAAAAAGCTGATGAGAGTACAGCCAAATATTCTACAAGTAACAAAAGCTGATTTTGATAAACAAGTAAAAGGAAACATTTTTAAATAAAAGTAGTTAAATTTAATCATCATCTGTAGATTTGTTTTACTTTTGGCTAGGTATATCACATGCTTAAAGGCTTTTTTTCTGTTTTAATGCTGAAGGATTTTGCACAAGCTGGTGAAATATCGTCCCCTACTGTTCAGTTCTGATAAATTGATTATAAGGAAACTTTTTGTTTCAGCCTATAAAATTGTGGCTACCCCTGAGACCTCTGTGTGGATGCTAGATTGTGAAGAATAGAGTTCCTTCTTAAAGTTCTAATCACATATCCATTTAACTATTTATTTTCAATTAATTCAGTTGAGGTATTTTCTAATTGAGTTGACTGCTGACATTTTGGATAATTTTAACTATAAACCTTGGAAAGGATATATGTTATTTTACCTATTCTTCTTAGCGTGAAGGAATACTATATTTATTTAGTAGATAAGTGTATTATTCCATTTAAAATATTATACCCCCATTCATGTTTACCTTATTAAACTGTGTACTTACAAAACTGGATTTTCTCTTAACAAAGCTTGTCACTTATACATTATTTTGTCATGCATTAGAGAACAAAAAAAAAAAAGGTTTTTTAATTTAAAATTCAGGAGGCATAATTTATTTATAATATAAGCAACTCTTCCAATCTAGCTACCTACAATTCGACGCATTTTTGTAAAAGGAGAGAATTTTTTTAATATACACTTATATGTTTAAAAGCAATTTATCCTCATTTTAACCCTTATTTGGATATTATTATTACATTTTGGGAGGTTGGACTTACAAATATTTGTAGAGCTTTTATACTTGTAACTTAAATATAAATATCTAAAGCAATTGTATCTTTTTGACTTTATATTAAATTATAAAAATTAACAAAAGAAATCATGTTGAAGTAACATCTACAGAGGGCTAAGGGGTTTGTCCTCTTACAGTTACTAAATTACCACACTTCTTTTTCACCAGTCTTTTAAACATTTAGCTGTAAGAAAAGAAAAAACACTTTGAACTAATTTATTTTAAGCAAATCACCTTTAAAATCAAAAATAATTTTCTTTCCATTTCTGCTCTGACCAACCAAAAGGGCAATAAAGCCTTTTTACCCTATCTAAAAATTGACATCTCAATCATTATTGAAACTATGAGGGAGTATGGCTATAGGGAGCAGAGACAAAAGAAAATTCAAAGCCATGGGTGGCAGTTTTATTGTCTATCCTTCATACAAGGAAGAGTATTTAGAGTTCAATTGGGAGCATTTTTAAAATTTAGGCTAACAGTAACGGTGTTGTAAAAAAAAAAATGGAGCATATAGAAAGCAACCTCTGTGGGAAGATAAATAGTAATTAAATAGGTAGAAAAATTGATACACCAACTCAGACCTCATAGACTACTTATAAATTCCACAAAGATCAATGTAGATGTGGTCTGGGGAAATTGTCATCACTGACTCAGGATCAGAATTTTCTGAAGTGTTTGATGAGATGTTTATCTCCTTAAAAATAATCTTCCAAACCTCAGCCCTGCTCCCCATGTTGCCTCTCTGTTTGACGCTAAATCATTTTTTACTTTCTGCCAAGTGTAAAATACCTATGTTAAAAAGATGATTCCTCCCAGCTTTAGAGCATATATTACAATGCTTAAGAGCATGGGCTTTTACAAAAACATGTGGACAAGAATATCCACTGAAGCGTTTTAATTAATGAAGAAACTGAAATAGACTGGTTTGCCAGAGCGAAGTGGTTAGATAAATCCTGGAACACACATGGAATTAAGTACACGGACAATTCCTAGTGCAAGGTGATGCATGAATTACTTGTTCAATGCATACTTAGCAAATTAGAAAATCAATTTTTCAAAATATAGATAGAATAATAAGTTCATTATTTTGTGAACATATTTTCTATCCCCAGGCAGAATAAAATTCTATAAAAATTATTTTTTTCTGACATCTTTGCTACCCTGCCTACCTTATCAAGAGAAAGGGTAAAGGGGAAAAAATATCAATTCAGGAAGCAGAGAAAAATGTAATAAGCCATAATTGGACAGAGGACTCTAATAGCATTTAAGAAACCAAAGTTAGCACTTTATAGTTAAGGTATGATTTGAGGTTTATGTGTTTATACATCTTAGTTAGATATACTGAGATTTTGCCCAAATTCTACATTAGACTTAATTTTAACAGATAGATTAGATAAATAGATTGATAGATAGAAGATAGACTGTTGAATCACTGACTGTTGGATTTCAGTCAATCTCTCAAAGATAATAAAAATTAAACCAGTGTTCTTGGAAGTCTCTTACTCTAGTAACTAAAGGGTTAACATTGCATCTTTGAACACAAACTTCCTTCTCCTTCACTCAGGACCAGTTTATCCCCAGAATGAATCAAGTCAGTGAAATGAGTGTATACAATGGAGAATTTTGAGGCTTAGGCTGCTACTTTGTTACTTAAAGCAAGCTACGTTCCAATAAATTATTGTCAAGTTCAAAAAGAACTGTATTTATTCCTTTGTGACCTCTAGTCAAACTGTGTATAATGCTGTTTCCTGTACAAGAACCACCTGTACAGATAAGCCTTGATATATGTTCATGATCATTTGCAAAATATTGTTCAACGTGATTTTCAAAGCCCTGCTGTATTTTCTTTATCTTAAGGATAGGGACTATATTTGCAATACTGCTTAAATTAAATGCCTAAACAAGATGCTAACAAGAGGCATAGTCTCTCTTTGTAAAAGGTACATTTACATCAAGCACACTGCATATATTTTAACAAATGTAATTATCTTTCTCATAAAAGTAAAGGATACAAAACAGATATAGTAACACTAACTCAATTTTTATTACCAAATGTACTGCAAAGTCCCACATAAATAGATTCATTATATTTACAAGGACCATGTCTTTTATGTATGTCATAATATGTTAGGTAACCTGGTCGACTTGATCCAGTTGGGAAGAATAGGATACCAATAATCAGAGATGTGAATTGATCATCTTAATAGCCTGTTTTTTCATGCGAATACACTGTTCTTTGACCAGACTCAAACCCGCATAAAGCATTTTACCTATGCAGGCCTTTTATTACATGAGAGCCTGGGGGAAAGTTGATAATTTGTCGTGGCTTATCATCACTATTAAAAAGAACAGAAACACTGCTGTATCATTTACTGCAGAGTTCTCCACAATAAGGTGCCTTCCAACCTCTTCAGCCTCATCCTGTGTTTCAATACCTTCAATATGTCATCAAAGAATCTCCTGAGGCTTCCTGTTGCACTTGCTGTGACCTCTGCTCTCTGTATTGTCCCCAAGCTCATCACTCTGCTGGTTCCTTCTCTTCTCTCAGAAAAAGGACACACCCTCTCTGCTTCTGACCCATGCCACTTAAATTCCTTCCCTCCACCAATAAACCCCACCCTCCAATACTCCATATCATAACACCCTGTTGGCTTTGCATCACTCTCCAAAATCTCTAATTTTCCTGTTTATCATGTATTTCCTTATTTATTATCTGTCTCTTCTATCTAGACATAAGCTCTCCACTGTACATCTGGGTTCTAGCATGATGTCTGGCAAACAGCAGTTACTCAATAATGGAAGTAACAAATTGTTCACTGCATTTAATAGAGAATATGTGAACCATATAAGGGAACTGCACTGAGTAATTCTATTGAATTGCATTCATAACTAGGGATTCTAGAAAGGAAGTGTGAAAGAAAAGAGAACATTTTCACTTAGGTGAATGGACATTCACATTATTGCCATACACATGCCAGCCAGGGTGAAGTGACATAGACTCAGTTGGATCCAGAAGTGTTAATGAGACAGCACTTAAAGAGAGCTAGAGTGACTTGGCATTAATAATCAGGGCAGATATTGTGAGGAAGTGAATCTGAATCCCATATTTGAATTGCGCTGTAAAGAATTCTGACTAACCTGAAAAAAGTCCACAGGATTACCTTTCAGAAATGGTAGTCCATGGCTTTCAAAGTATGTAGCAAGTCTTACTGTTACCTATGGCAATATTAAGCACTGTGAAATTACAGTAAGGTCCTAACTTTATAAATATGTATGCTGTTTCCCCAGAACCCTAAAAAATGAGCAAAGAGTCATGGGAAGAGCATGCTCAGTTAAACTAGATAGGACCACAATAAAGAAGGTAAAAGAAAAGATGATAAGGCAAGACAAATTAAGCAACTACGATGCTTTCAGTAGCAGCACCCTAAGTAAATCACACAGTTGCAGAAACAGCTCAGTTGGGCAGTGTTCTTATCTCAAACTGATCCCCATGATGTAGAATAACAGTGATGATTCAGAGCTCACAATTTTGTGCTGTTTTTCTCTAAAATGGGAACTTTTCACCCACACCTAAAGGAAGGGAGGAAATTTATTTTCTTGTATGAAAGTACCAGAGAAATAGATGTAAACAGATTAAAATTTTAAAACATAATTTTCTCCACTTTGTAAAATGACTGTACCCTACC
The DNA here is from genome assembly GCF_008692025.1 of Phocoena sinus. Lineage (NCBI taxonomy): Eukaryota > Metazoa > Chordata > Mammalia > Artiodactyla > Phocoenidae > Phocoena > Phocoena sinus. The sequence goes on along the minus strand of NC_045765.1, from coordinate 133,741,071 downwards.
CTGAGACAAAAAAAAACATAGCTTTTTCCCTTTGACTCTTTCCACTTTGAAAATAAATATTCAGAGTTGTGCCTAATCTGGAACACATAAATGAATCTATGGGTGTAAATTGTCCTTTTAATATGTGGAATTTTATTTTCCTGTGTTGATTTTGTTATTCACTCTTGACCCCAATAAAATTCCACATGTAGAAATGCATCTGCTATAGCCTTTATTTATTCAGGTTCCAAAATCCTACTGGTAATTCCTTCTAGCTTCTCTGAGAATGACTGAAAAACTAATAAAGAATAAGCAATATTTTTCAAATAATCAGAAAAATTTGCTGTCACTCTTATTACTATTATCTGCTATTTTTATATCTGTATACTATCAGAACAAGCAGATAAAACACAAATTCTTTTAACTAGGTAGGTAGGAATAGAGGCATTGGATTCTGACTTTACCTCTCTGTGCCTCAGTTTCCTCACCCGTAAAATAGGGAGATTATTAGTGTCTACTTCATATGGTTGTGAGAATTAAATGATTTAATCTTTGTAAAATGTTTAGAATCGTGTCTGTCATATAGTAAGCACTCTGTAAATATTATTTAGTACATATTTATGAAGATTAACCTTAAAGGAGGTTAAAATTAATTTAACCTTTTCACACAATTTCTGAAATGTCAGTTTTCTTGAGCATTGAGTAGAAATAAAGTAAGATTTACAGAAACTTGCTCATGTCAGTAATCAGTAGATTTCAGTTCTGTAGTTAGATTCTAAGTTGGCACTATTCTGTGTTTTTTAGTTCTCTCTAAATGTGATCAAGGTTTTTCTTTGTCATTTAGCATACTATGGAACATCAAACAGATTAGCTTTTGACCCAGTGTATACGCTGAGAATCTTCAGTTTCATGAGGACTTCTAATGCAGTCTACTGTAGTCTTCTTCAGCCTGCTAATTGACCAAGTCTGTAGAGCAGTCCACTTACATTGATATTTCTTTTCCTCGACATGATTCAATGGAAGAGTTTCTCAACTCTGAGTCCTCATGATGCCTCTAACTTGGGAATTAAAAGGACTTTCCAGAGAACTTCTTACATTACATACAAAATAACTTTGTGTTTCTACTTTTCATTGAAGTTACACTGTAGTTTCCACACTGTGCTTTGTTTTTTGCAACCTACAAACGTATATTGCTCCTCTGGTAAGTTACATATATTTCTATTCAGATCCATTTTCAAATAATCTCCAAAAATCAGAGATTAGAAAAGTCCAGATAGAATTTTTTCCCATAGTATCTTTACAAACTGGTACTCACTTTCCTAAAAAGTATCTTCCCTTGATTTTAGGATGAAGAAACTAAATTCAATTCAATATTTTATGATGTCTATCATAGAGCTAATTCCTCTCCATTCCAAGTAAAACTATGGTGTTAGAACTAGTACTACAACTATTATTTGAACTAATGTACAAACTACAATATGAACTAATATTTATTTGTTAATTAATTATCTGTTAATCATTTTATATATAGAAACTTATTTAATCTTCATTATAACCCTATAAGGTATCACTATTTTTGTACTTATTTTATAGAAACCAAGGCACAGAACAACTAAGTAACTTGCTCCTAATCACAGAGCAAGTAAATAGAGAGCCAGAATTTGAATCCAGAAGGTCTGTATCCAGAGTCCAGACTATGATTCACTTTACTGATAGAATTTTATAATATCATATATTTTAATAACTTTAGGGGAAAGGTGACTATTCATTGAACGAAGTGATATATAGATTACCAGTTTCTTACCAGTGGAATCTAAAGATAGAATTAAGATGCCAAAGTCAGGGTTACCCTTCCTGGACGACACTCTCCTTACATGTTTACCAGTACCATTTTGATGTCTGCACTTATGTATTAATGTAAAATTTAATTAAATAAGAAAAATAATTCTGTTACATTAAAATGTAAAATAATTAGGAAGCTAAAAAGATACAAACACAGTCCTGTTCTTCCCAAATTGATTCATATTGTCATGGGTATATTCAATAAACCATATATCACTGTGCCTAAATTAATCAATAGCACAGATTGAGCAGAGGTTTTCCAGATAAAATGGAGATGTTGACCAGTATTGAATATCTCAATCATAGACACCCATTTCCATGGCGTTTTAAAAGGTTCCTCCAGTCTACTGTCACGTGTGTGCTCATTTAGAGATTGCCCTAGTTTAGTAACATTTTCTCTCTATATTCTCAATCTTCTTGTAGTACATAAATCTATTTACTTCCTAGAACTGGAATTGAGAGGTTTAAACTGTTGGTTTACCCAATTGAAGAGGTTGATATAAGTGAAAAATCATACGGTAGCCCTATAATTGACTGAAGTTCTAAAACTGACCATAACAAAAAATGGTAAGAATGTAAGTTTGATTCTAAGACACTGAGCACAATATCATAAATGTGTGTAATAAAGTCCTCTGCATTTACTCTTGGGAAATATTCAACTCAACCTCTATAATATGAGTGCCAGAGAGATTTTCACCACAGTACAGTAGCGCTGATTATTTCAGAGCCAAGAATGAAAATTTAGGGTGAAATTACACTGTAAACATTCAGAAATTCAGCAGTTGCCTGGTTGATAATGCTCTTTCTTGATCCAGCCGTGCAATAGAATAACTGGTGGGACTTCATATACACAAAGACATGTGAGACTCAGTTCCAGATTTAATAGCTCTTGAATTTTGCACTTCTCTGAAAATAAGACTGGAAAAATTATTCAAACCTCTGTAAGAGATTACGATGCATGTCCTGAATTGAGATCTCATACTCTTAGTTATAGAGCGTGCACTCTAGACAAAAGTCTGAGCGCATCAGATTTGGTATATCTTTATAAGTTTGCGTTCTAGCAGCTTATACTCACAAAGTTTTTTTATGTCATCATAGATCTACTATCTTCAGTTTGGATTCATGATGCCATATGTGAAGTGGTGTCTGGCTTATATTCTCACGGTCCAAAGAGCTAGACTTTCTACAGGCAAGCTCCACCAAACCACCTCTGCATCATTTCCCTTTTGAGAATACCTTACTTCTTGAGGGTTTGGATTGGAGAAAAAACAATTCCCTTAATAAATCTGTAAACTCAAATATAAGTGAAAAGTTTCTTGTGGTTTAAAATAATTCAATAAATCCTGGCTTTAATGTTTTCTACTTTAGTCCTAAAAGTTATACTCAGTTCCTTGTTGACTCAGATTTTAACTATCTTTTTAAAAAGCTTGGTTAGTTTGTTTCCTTGACAACGATAGATGAGGAGAACAATTTAAGGGATGAAAAGAAAGGCTGCTTAGAGTCAAAGAGTCTATGAGGAGAGGTGGAATGTGACACATGGAAGAATTATACATTAGATTTAAAGGATGCCTAAGAAAAAAACCAAAGGTAAACACCAACTCTAATAATATACAGGATAATTAATCATGCTCATAATGACTCCAAGGGAACAGGAAAAGATTAACATAATTTTAGCTTTCTCCATGAAATAAAACAAAGACTTAAGTAAATTGTACAAAGAGCCCTTGAAAAATATTTTAAAGCCAGCATTCTTAAAAGAGGTATCTAGTGGTATCAGTAGTTCTTATGTATAGGAAAAGTTATGAACTAATAAATTGAACTTATTGAGTACTTAAATACTTTGCATTTTAACAGCTATTCTCTAATCGATTCATTTAGTTTTTCCTTCACAAACATTTATTGAGCACGACTACGTGTCAGATGTTGAACTGGGTATTGAAATAGGCCAAGATGAATACAACATTCTTAAGAGAATATAAGATATCAGCCAAATAAACACAAAGAGAGTAACACTGCAAGTATGGTAAATGCTCCCAAAGAAAGGTATCTTATGCTCTGAGTGTTTGATAAGGAGCATCTCTCCATCAGGAAAGTAGTAAAGGATTCCTTGAGAAACCTAAAAACTATGTTTTTTTTTTTTTTTTTTTCTTTACGCGGGCCTCTCACTGCTGTGGCCTCTCCCGTTGCAGAGCACAGGCTCCGGACGCGCAGGCTCAGCGGCCATGGCTCACGGGCCCAGCCACTCCGCGGCATGTGGGATCTTCCCGGACCGGGGCACGAACCCGTGTCCCCTGCATCGGCAGGCGGACTCTCAACCACTGCGCCACCAGGGAAGCCCTAAAAACTATGTTTGATAATAGGGAGTGAAGGGAAAGATTTGGAAGGACGGTGTGGGGGCAGCCAGTCCAAGAGCCTATGGTTAGAGGGCATGGAATACAAGGAACAGACATTAGCAAGCACTGAATTGCACCAAAAGAAAAATCAATTAGAAAAAACAGATATATACCTTAAAAACACATATGATTAAATTGTCTAACAAAAAGATCAAAGCACTGAATCTGTGCTAATTACCCCTGGAAATTAAACAGTCTTGATCACTTCACTCTTTTTGATGAAACCACTTAAAGTCTAAATAAATGCAAATCTTGATCAGAAATCATTTTTTAATGATTTCTGTGAATTAGATGCATGTCCTGAATTAGAAGCCCATCCTAACATTTTTAGAACTATAAATCCAGCAGCCTATATCAGCAGTCCCCAACTTTTTTGGCACCAGGGACCGTTTTCATGGAAAACAATTTTTCCACAGATGGGAGGAGGGTGGTTTCAGGATGATTCAAGAACATCTCATTTATTCTGCACTTTATTTCTATTATTATTACATTGTAGTATATAATGAAATAATTATACAACTCACCATAATGCAGAATCAGTGGGAGCCCTGAGTTTGTTTTCCTGCAACTAGGTGGTCCCATCTGGGGATGATGGGAGACAGTGACACCCCGAGTGTGTTGCTTATGTCCAGTCTACTCCATGATCTCGCTTTGGCTGCTGTCACTGCAGAAAACCCTGCTTCACAAAGACAGGATGTTAGAAATGCAAGCAGGCTTTTCAGTGCTTTTGTGGTAATCTCAGGATATTCCACCTTGACTTTAATCCAGAGCGTATGGAGATTTGAAGTTGTCTCAAGCATAATTTTAAGGGCACCGTCATTTGCGATCTCAAGCAGCTGATCCTCTTCTAGCACGGACAAAGTTGATTCACCTGGCTTATTCACAAATGGGTCTCAGATCCATTCCTTCCCAGTTCAGGGGTCTTTTGTGGTTGGGAAGTAATGGTTAAACTCTTTTGAAAGCTGAGGTAGAGGATCACGCACCAGCTGAGAGAAAGAAGGCCCTGGCTCAGTCTCTTTCAAAATCTCTGCTAATGTTTGAAACATGTCAAAAATCCCAACGTTCACTCGTCGACCCCATAATTCCAGTTTGGCTTTGAATGCAGCCACGTTATCTGCTGACTTGAACACAGTTGTCGTTCTCCCCTGAAGTGACAGATTGACTTCATTGAGCAGGTTGAATACGTCACACAAGTGAGCAAGTTTTGCGACCCATCTGTGTCGCTGAAATGTGCTGCCAGTGGTGACTGTTTTTCTAAAAGAAATCTCTGGAGCCGCTCTCGTAACTCAGAACCTCTGGCCAGTGATCTACCTCTAGAAAGCCATCTCACGTCTGTGTGTAAGAGAAGACGTGTGTGCTCTGCATCCTTCTCCTCACAGAGCTGCACGAACAGACCTGAGTTAAGGGCATGTACTTTAATGCAGTTGATAATTTTAATCGCATCCTGCAAAACGTTGTTAAGTTCAGGTGACATTTTCCAGCTAGCCAGCATTCCTCTATGGATGACTCAGTGCGTAGACTCACATTCAGAAGCGACCTCTTTGACCCGAGTAGTGAAACCAGAAGGCCGTGAAGTCATGGCAGCAGCTCCATCCATGCATATACGGACACAAAATGACCAATTCAGTTTTCCTGATACGTAATCATTCAAAGACTTGAATAGTTCTGCAGCTGTGGTGTTGGCAACAAAAGTGCACATAACATATCCTCATGTACATCCTCCTGAAAAGTAGATTACACAAATACAAGCATTGTTGCCTTGTTGTCAACATCGGTAGACTGGTCAGCCTAGATCGTGTACCACAATGACTCATTAATCCTCTCTAACAATTGTGCCTCAATATCCTCTGCTATTTCATCAACTGGTCTAGTTATGGTGCTAGCCAAAAGAGGAACACATGCCACCTTTTGAACTGCAGCCTCTCCTAAAACTTCACAACCAGTGTCCATAGCAGCAGGCAGGATCAACTCTTCACCAGTAGTAAAGGGCGTCTTAGCTTTAGCAATGCGGTTAGCCACTAAGAATGATGCTCTCAGTGAAGACACATTTGATGAAGTGGTGACCTTCAGCAATTGCTTCCGTTCTTCGTGTTCATGTTTTTTTTTTTTCCTTTTGAAAAACTCCAAAGCCATGTCTTTTAATGCAAGGTGCTTGGTCTCCACGTGGCAAAGCAGTTTTGAAGGTTTCATGGCTTCGTTGGATAGCCACATATTATACAAAGTGGCCTTGGAGAATGTGAATCACCTGTTGCAATGAACCCATAATTTAAGTAGCACTCTTGGTATTTGCTCTTAAATGCAGCTTCCTTTTGGTTGGCAGTCTTAGAGTCTTCTGCTCTCTCATTATTGGGTCTTTCCCCCTTTCCAAAGAAGCTCTCCAGCGACATTTGTTTTTTACTCATTTTGGCTAGGGTTAGGTTGTGGGCTTCCCAAAACTGTAACTGATACAAGTGCACAGTGCAGGAAAGAGGCATGGATGGAAGTGGCAAATATAATGGGTGGGCCATGCGCAGACTGAAGTAAGTGTCGGATTCTGACTTAAAGCCTGCCACCAGCCGCAGCTGTACAATTGAAGTACATCAACTCACTTGCCACTGTAAAGCCTGCCACCAGATGCAGCTTATCACTTGCCACTCACTGATAGGGGTTTGATATGAGTCTGCAAGCAGTTGATTTATTATGGTCTCTGTGCAGTCAAACCTCTCTGCTGATGATAATCTGTATTTGCAGCCGCTCCCCAGTACTAGCACCACTGCCTCAGCTCCACCTCAGATCATCAGGCGTTAGATTCTCATAAGGAGCTCGCAAGCTAGATCCCTCACGTGTGCAGGTCACAGTAGGGTTCATGCTCCTATAAGAATCTAATGTCGCTGCTGATCTGACAGGAGGTGGAGCTCAGGCGGTAATGCGAGTGATGGGGAGCGGCTGTGAATACAGATAAATCTTTGCTTGCTCGCCTGTCACACACCTCCTGCTGTGCAGCCCTATTCCTAACAGGCCAAGGACCAGTACCGGTCTGTGGCTCAGGGGTTGGGGACCCCTGGCCTATATGACATTTCCTACTGGATGACTCAAGCCCCTCAAACTCAATATGTCTAAAACTGAACTTGTAAGCATAGACCATCTGAATATCACACGTTTTTGCTTTTCTTTCTCAGTAAACGGTACTATCATTTCTCCAGTTTATTCAAGACAGAAAACTGGCTATTACTTTTTATATATAGTCTCTGAGAAGTGAAATTATCCTATAAAAATATTTTACTTATATTATAGGTACCTCATCTGTGGGGAAAAAATAAAGTTGTGGCAAATGATAGAGGAAGAAGAAAATATGATGTATATTGATTTATCCTCCTTTCTTCCAACCTTAATATCACAGTCAAATCATAACGACAATAGTAATATTCTGTACAATTCTGGAGAATTCTAGGGTGGCATACCCAAGTCTTGGCCCTCAACAAGCCAAAGGAAAGATAATGAGACCTGGAAAATCTCTTAATACATTGGCCTGGCTTACAAGAATTCTGTCATGCTGCATAAGTCTATTTTGTATGTCAGAGGAAACTCTATACCTTTTTACTCCTTGTATTTCTCCTGTAACAAAATTCTGCTCTCACTCCCTTACCCCTTCTTCAGTCCAGATAGAATACTCACCTCATTGCCTATTTGTTCTCATATCCGTTCCTTTCCCTTGTTCTACAGTTTCCCAAGCTCCTTTTCCAAGTTTGGCTAAGTTCAGTCAAACAGAAGCACTGATAGGAAACTGTAGAGCAGAAGACAGGGAAAAGTCAGGGTATTTTTCCCCTCTCCTTCCCTCTTTTGGGGGCTGTATTCTTTGGTATCTCCTTTTCTTCCCTCCATCGGCAGTGCCTGCTATGGTTCTAGCTCTTACCAGACAGCCCAGGTTTCTAGATGAAGGTAATACCATTTCCAGCTTTTATACCTTTAGCCCTGGATGGTAGATTTTGCTAATCTGTGGCTGTTCCATCATTCCCCATTTAACTACTCATCTTACAGGTATTAAATTTCCTAAAATTGCCTATTGTCTTAACAACTGATCTATCATGAAGATACAGATACCAGTAGAATAGGAACAATGCTATGCATTTAGAAAGGCAATAGAGGAAAGCATATTATTTTCCTCAAAATATCCACGTTACAATCTATTTTTAGTAAATTAATTAAATGTTTTATTACTATTTTTTTCTTATAAACTTTCACATTTTGCTTAAGGATATCACTCTTATTGGTTCCAAAATATATACAGTTCTTCAGGCTAAGTTCATGTCTCATAATTCACTTAGAGTCTTTACAGTTCTTAGAACATTTTAATCTCTAATAGTTGCAGATTCCCTGAAATATAACGAAAGTAAGATTTTTTTAAAAATCACTTCTTGGTTTACCAAAATTGTAGCATATAGTTTGATCATAATTTCTGAAATACTGTTTATAATTATATATAACATGCTGCCTATATTGGGCATTTGTATGCAACTTTCACAAATTCACCATATTTAATATGGTAAATTTGTTTACATCTCCCCTTTATCCTCACACTTTGGTGGTTGCTTTCCCATAGTGACTTTAGGGTTGGCCATGAGACTTGCTTTAGCCAATGGGTAATAGCAAACCTGACACAGTTTGACAAATGTGATATAAGACAGTGAACAGAAAAATCACTTGCCCATTGGTGTGCAACTTCATACAGCTCTGTAACTCTGCCATCATATGAATACCTGCCTAGCCTGCTGAGGGGTGAGAAACCTTTTAGATAGAGACCCCAGTCATCGCAGCTGTCACAGCCAAGGACGTTATAAACCAGCCAGCCCACAGCCAAACAGCCAGCTGCTGAGAGATGCATGGATGAGTCCAGTTGAGATCAACCAAGCTGGTCCCAGACCAAAAGAACTAGCCAGCAGAGGCCAGCTAAAACCGCCATTCCACAAAATTATGAAATAAATAAGTGATCATAAACCATTAGCTTTTGAGTAAGTTTTATTGTAGCAAAAGCTAACTGTATTGCACATATGACTTATACTGTTCAAATTTTTCTTCAGAACAACTTTGTGTTTAAATATCTACTTTATTTTTGTCCTAAGTATACTTTGGAAATTCTATTATACTTAGTATATGCTAATACTTACCTTTCCCCCTTATCACTGGTGTGTGTGGCGGGGGTGGGATAAGCAGAGATACACAAGAGGAAAAGTAAAGAAATGACTATTAGGAGATAAAGTTGTAATATGTATCAATATGGCACCATTAAGCACAATTTTATTATAGTACACACACACACACACACACACACACACACACACACACACACTATTCTGAGTGGGGTTCAAAAAGGTATTGCACCATAAAAACGGTGATAATCCTTCTCTTACACAACTAATGATCTGTTTCTGGAAAACCATATGATTGTTTTTCATCCTTTCATTACCAGAAAGACACAAATTAGAGTGAGTTCAAATAATGGTGAAGGCTTGGAATCATTGACTTATCTACTAAAGAAGCTAAATACGTATTGATTGTCTAAATGATAATGGAGAGAGAAAACAATGACAGTTCATGGATGTTTGACATGGATGAGAGCAGCTATATCCTGCCTGCCATTAAAACTGAACTAGAGCCCTAAAGGTCATTTTGTGGGGAGAATTTGAAAAGAAAGAGGAAAAATGTTCTTGTCCATCTCATTTCAAATGCCAGAGGCCTGGCATGAAAATAAATGGTAGTTAAAAGCAGTCTAAAATCTAAAAATATAGGAATTCCTTCCAGAAAGGAAAATTTGTAAGCAAACATTATATAATGATATAAAGCAATGCATGGTACATAGTGGATAACCTCAATAGCCACTGCAACTATGACAAATACTACTGCTGCCTTTACTGTCCCTACACCTCCTCTTCCTCTATCTAGTACTACTATTTTTGCTGGAAGATTTTCATCTTAACTTAAAGGACCCTGAATAACAAATTGCGCCATCTCTATGAGATATGATCTTCTCCCTCAGTTCCCATCTCTCTTCTCTGTTCTCATAGGTATAATTCATTCAGATTCATTAATCATATAATTTTGAACTACAAATGATATTAAATATCATGTAGCTTAAAGCCCCCTTGCAGAGAACCAGGGAACTAGAATGAAAGGTTAATAGTTTTGGAACTTGTGTCTGCCACTCTCTGGTTGTGTGACTTTAGACAAGATCCTTAATTTGTCATAACTTGTCTATAAAATGATTTGTCATAACTTCTTTGTCTATAAAATGAGAAAATAACAATATTTACATCCTGAGGTAGTTTTTAAGATTAAATAAACTACCATTTTTCAGACTGTTAGTAAAACATTTAATTTGGTTTTTTCTGTGGAAGCATATTAGGCAGCCTCAAAGTGATTCTTTCTTTACCAAGACATTCCCCAAAAGACCTAAAAATCCTAGCTCCTCTCACTTTTCTCTTTTGAATCCAAACCCCTGTAACATATCTCTCTCAATTTCTATTCTTTGCTGTCCTGTTCTAGAATTGCTCTTTTGTAAAGTTACCTAAGTGACTCAAGTTCATCTCAATTTCCTTTGATAAATGTGTTAGTTTCATATTGAGTACTTGTTCTACACAGAGGATAGTATGAGGTTTCCAAGTAGGTAAATTGTATGCCATTACTCTTGAAGTGTTTTCACCATCTTCCAGTTATAGAGACAGACTGCTAGTAAATAATGGGAAGTATAGAATCAAATCACCAATAGTGACTGAATCATGAAATCTAGTGGAAATATTTTATGCTAGCATCTTGCTTCTTAAGCATGATTTTATCACATGATAAGAACATAGTACCACCACAATATTCTGACTAAAAATGAGTAACATGCAACTAATCATGAGGAAACATCAGAAAAACCCAAATGATGGGACATTTTATAAATAGGACCCTTTAATATCCATACATACACAGGTTGTAGAAGTCATAGAATGACAAAGGAAATGTTTTACATTGAAGGTGACTAGAGATACATGGCAAAAGATGATGCTTGATCCTGAATTGGATTTTTTTTTTTTTTCTGTGAAGAACACATAGTCTTGGTTATCGAAACCTGCATGGGCCCGTTGAATGAAGGGTGTAAAAGAAGTTGTGTTTTGTACTTTTCTCATGCAACTTTTCTGTAAGTTTAAAATTGTTTCAATCTAAAAAGAAAAAATGAGTTAGAATATTTTAAGTACTTAAAAGAGTGATTGAGTCATTGTATGCACTCCCTAAGATCATTATTTGGGATAAAAGATAGATCTTTATCTACAAAGAGAACAGGGAAAGGAGATTACTTGGGGTGTGTAAGCAGGGGCCAGAGGATGAAGAGCCTTAAATATTGCTCTAAAGAGACTGGACAACCTGTTGGAAAATGGGGGTAAAACACACATTACTGCTGTTTTGACTGTGAAGAGCCAATGATTTTACCCAGCTCATTTTACTGCCTTTACACCAGCCCATGACAGGTGAATTGCTGTTCCCTAATATACCATGGCATCCCATGTTTCATGATTTACATATGATTTTCCTTACATGGAATATCTTTTTCCTTATGGTCTATCTGGAAAATTTTTCAACTCATCATTTAAGACAGGTTATTCATGATCTATGCTCTCACCCCACAGTGCAATCACCTCTGGGGTTACACTGATCTCACTGTTTTACAAGTATCTGTCCAAGAAGCTTTTTTTCTTTTCCTAGATTTGAACTCCTTGAGAGCAGAAACTAGAATGCCTTATTTTCCCATCTAAAGAACATATCATGACTTACACCACATAATTTGTGCTCGATTAGTATTTTTATTTACATAGTTAATGAATGCAGATGCTTGGTGTGCCAACACAATATAATGTGGATAAATAGTTCAAGCTGTCGAGTAAAGAGAGCCTGGAATTAGATGCCAGCTCCACCACTTCCTAGCTGGGGACCCATTGGGAAATTATAATATCTCAAAGGCTTGATTTGTTCATTTGTAGAATGGTAATAATAATGCCTACTTTTGGGCTTCCCTGGTGGCGCAGTGGTTGAGGGTCCGCCTGCCAGTGCAGGGGACACAGGTTCGTGCCCCGGTCCGGGAAGATCCTACATGCCGCGGAGCGGCTGGGCCCGTGAGCCATGGCTGCTGAGTCTGCGCGTCCGGAGCCCGTGCTCCGCAACGGGAGAAGCCACAACAGTGAGAGGCCCGCATATGGAAAAACAAACAAACAAACAAACAAAATAATGCCTACTTTTATCAGGTTGTAGCATTTAATATAAGTATCTAACTTACGTCAAATTACTAAGTACCTTCTTTGGGGATGCACAGCCCTACGTTGGGGAATTCTTTTTTTTTTTTTTTTTTTTTTTTTTGCGGTACGCGGGCCTCTCACTGTTGTGGCCTCTCCCGCAGGCTCACAAAGTTAGTTAATCTCTAACTGAACTAAATTATTGCTTAACCTAAACACTAAGACGTATGAATGAGGTTAAGCGTTCTCATAAAAAGAATACTTTATTTTACAGAGCTCCACATTTGTAAAATAAAAGACTACTGTGTGTCACCCAAACAACGTGATGAGTAGAGATGAAGCAGAGACAGTTTTCTATGAAGAACAATGGTTAAGTAAAAGGCACAAGTTATATGCAATTTTATGTCATATACTCATCTCATTTAGTTTCTTTGTTAAAGGAGTCTGTTGAAGAACAGTACCTCCATTTCTTTTTTTTTTTAACATCTTTATTGGAGTATAACTGCTTCACAATGGTGTGTTAGTTTCTGCTTTATAACAAAGTGAATCACCTATACATATACATATATCCCCATATCTCCTCCCTCTTGCATCTCCCTCCCACCCTCCCTATCCTACCCCTCTAGGTGGTCACAAAGCACTAAGCTGATCTCCCTGTGCTATGTGGCTGCTTCCCACTAGCTATCTATTTTACATTTGGTAGTGTATGTATGTACATGCCACTCTCTCACTTCATCCCAGCTTACCCTTCCCGCTCCCAGTGTCCTCAAGTCCATTCTCTACGTCTGCATCTTTAATTCCTGTCCTGCCCCTAGGCTCTTCACAACCATTATTATTTTTTTTTTAGATTCCATATATATGTGTTAGCATACAGTATTTGTTTTTCTCTTTCTGACTTACTTCACTCAGTATGACAGACTCTAGGTCCATCCACGTCACTACAAATAAATTTCGTTTCTTTTTATGTCTGAGTAATATTCCATTGTATATATGTGCCACATCTTCTTTATCCATTCATCTGTCGATGGACACTTAGGTTGCTTCCATGTCCTGGCTATTGTAGAGCTGCAATGAACATTGTGGTGCATGACTCTTTTTGAATTATGGTTTTCTCAGGGTATATGCCCAGGAGTGGGATTGTTGGGTTGTATGGTAGTTCTATTTTTAGGTTTTTAAGGAACCTCCATAGTGTTCTGCATCATGGTTGTATCAATTTACATTCCCACCAACAGTGCAGGAGGGTTCCCTTTTCTCCACTCCCTCTCCAGCATTTATTGTTTGTAGATTTTTTGATGATGGCCATTCTAACTGGTGTGAGGTGATACTTCATTGTAGTTTTGATCTGCATTTCTCTAATGATTAGTGATGCTGAGCATTCTTTCACGTGTTTGTTGGCAATCTGTATATCTTCTTTGGAGAAATGTCTATTTAGGTCTTCTGCCCATTTTTGGATTGGGTGGTTTGTTTTTTTAATATTGAGCTGCATGAGCTGCTTGTAAATTTTGGAGATTAATCTTTTGTCAGTTGCTTCATTTGCAAATATTTTCTCCCATTCTGAGGGTTGCCTTTTGGTCTTGTTTATGGTTTCCTTTGCTGTGCAAAAGCTTTGAAGTTTCATTAGGTCCCATTTGTTTATTTTTGTTTTTATTTCCATTTCTCTAGGAGGTGGGTCAAAAAGGATCTTGCTGTGACTTATGTCATAGAGTGTTCTGCCTATGTTTTCCTCTAAGAGTTTTATAGTGTCTGGCCTTACATTTAGGTCTTTAATTCATTTAGAGTTCATTTTTGTGTATGCTGTTAGGGAGTGTTCTAATTGCATTCTTTTACATGTAGCTGTCCAGTTTTCCCAGCACCACTTATTGAAGAGGCTGTCTTTTCTCCATTGTATATTCTTGCCTCCTTTATCAAAAATAAGGTGACCATATGTGCGTGGGTTTATCTCTGAGCTTTCTATCCTGTTCCATTGATCTATCTTTCTGTTTTTGTGCCAGTACCATACTGTCTTGATTACTGTAGCTTTGTAGTATAGTCTGAAGTCCAGGAGCCTGATTCCTCCAGTTCCATTTTTCTTTCTCAAGATTGCTCTGGCTATTCAGGGTCTTTTGTGATTTCATACAAATTGTGAAATTTTTTGTTCTAGTTCTGTGAAAAATGCCATTGGTAGTTTGATAGGGATTGCATTGAATCTGTAGATTGCTTTGGACTACCTCCATTTCTAACTTTAGATTATGGTATTGCTGGGAATGCCAGTTAGAAATTCCATCATGCTTTAAATTTTTAACCACTATGATTTAATTTCAGCTTAAATTTAAAAATAATAAATGTAATAATATATAAGAAAACTAAATAATGTAACCTCATCTTTATATTCAATCAACCTCTAAATTGCCTTTGCAAAGATTCCATACCCAGAATGAATAAAGGAATATATATATTTTAAAGTCCATAACATATTTGTAACTGAAATCAAGGTTGACCTTTACCGTAAAAGAAAATAATAGGCTTTGAAATAAAACAGAAATCAGTTTTAATACTGACCTCATAGTGGCAATCCTTGCAGTGTAGTGGTTAAGTATGTGGGGTTGAGAGTGAAATTGCCTAGATTTGAATTCTAGCTTTGCCATTTATTAAGTGTGTGACCTGTGTCCAATTACATAATCTTTCTTACCCTCAGTTTCTCCAACTACAATAGTACCCAGGTCAGAGTATTGCAAATAAATACACACATATAGAAGGCATAGAAGAATGTGTGGCACTTAACATTCAATAAATATTAGCCGGTAGTGGTGACTGATATTTAACTGAGCTGTAGAATCTCAGCAAATCTATTTAATTTTTGTAGTGTTCATTTTTAAATTCTATGTACAATGGAAATAATAACCTTGAAGGATTTGCATGAGGATTAAATGAGAGCATATATTTTTATACCTAGCCTATAGTAGTATATACACATAGGTGCTATTATAATTAACATTAGTATTCTGGAGGTCTGCACATATCTTCTTTCTTAAGCCATGTCCTACTTAATCCAGGTTCTCAAACTTGGTTGGGAAAATCAACACAGAAGTTTATAAATAATATTCTGAAGTAGTGGGATACCAAATTAGAACATTTACTCAATGTTAGGGCAAGCCTCCGAGGCCAAAACAGATGGGACACAGTGACAGAAGGCATCTGAGATTAAGCAGGACTTAGTTTACAAATGCTTCCTTGGCTGTTCTTGGCCAAAGAGAAAACAACCCGGTCTTTTCCCTTGGCCTTGAGGTCAAGTTCATTAATGCATTTATTTGTTCATGCATCTGACAGGTATTGATGCACCTTAGTGTCAGGCACTGTGCTGGGTCCTGGCGTCACTGTGGTGAGTGAGACAGACACTAATCAAGTCTGTGTGGAGCTGAACAGTTGCTGCCACACAACAGCTCATCGAGTTGCCAAGTTCTGATGCCATTTTTTTTTTCAAAACTGAACTATATGTTTAAAAATAAATTAAAGGGATAATAATATTAACATAAAGTAATTTTGAATACACCCTGTGTGTCAAAAATCATTGCCAGTTCTCTACACGTGTTACTTCTAATGCTCAAAGTAATTCCAGAAAGCGGGCACTATTGTTTCCCCTAGCTGAGAGTTGAAGCGGTTGGGTGACGAAGACACCAAGTCATTTGCCCAAGATGAGGTAGCTGGTGTAGGAGATCTAGGGTCCATAGCCAGGCAGTCTCACTCCTAAATCAATGCTCTTAACTGCAATTCTCCTATTTTTTAGGAAGTTTTAAAGAGCTTTGTAATTTCAATATCTATATGAAAAGAGGGAAGAAACAATGAGCTTGCAGTAAATTTTAGTCATGTAGAAAAACGCTAATCCATCTACCCAAAATGTAGAAAACTGAAAATTTTATTTTACTTGCTTGCATAGGTCACCAGGCTATGCTGGATGTTATAAGGGGATGGTGGTGGAGAATGTTTCTGTTCTGGTTAAAATATTTCCATAGTGATTTATCTGCAGCTAAAATGTTTACAGCTTTAGATATATTTCTGGAAATTGTGTAGAATTCAAATTTTTACTACTAAAATGTTATTTTTTAACTTTAATTATGCTAAGAAGTAAAATTATCAGTTTTAGAGCATGTTTATAAATTGTATTCTCTTATGTTATACATGTTAATATCAAAATATACTTTGTGTCTTTTTAGGTCAGAAACACATTTGCTTTTTGTGTTTGCTCCTTTGCTGATGCTGCTGGATGAGCTCAAAATGACTACAGTCAGTCATCAAAATTAAAAAATATAAACTTAGGTCATTTAAAATATTTATCTAATAAAAATATATGATTTAAATATTACAGTAATACAAAAAATACCTCATATTCGTAGAGTGTCTATGCAGCATTTCACATGCATTATTATCTGTAGCTTTGAAGCTTTAGCTAGGGTAGCATATTGATTTTACCAGTTTCCTCCTCCCCACCAACATTCCCAATCCTAAGCTTGGCTGGAATGAGATTCTTGTTATCTTACGGGGTCCAGCAGTCAGTATTTCAGGTTTGGAATACAGCTTCAAAAGGACCTCCTATGTCACTGATAAAACCAGAGATGATAAAGTTCTACGTTCAATGTTTTATTTGTAGTAATTTTAATAGCTTCTAATCATCACTTTATTCCTTATAACATCCCAGAGCTTCTTTCCAACATATATTGGACTATGTTGAGACTGTGGAAGGAAAGATGAGATAAAACGCATGGCTACTGTCACCAGGTTGGACCACCACCATCCAGGCAGTCAAATAGCACCTGAACGTTTATAGAGATCATCATTAGTCATGAAGTAATCTTGCATGTTAAAGTATTCCCTGTGGGACCTTTTGAAACACATAGTCCTGCTATTGTGAGCAAGGCACCTGCTTTGGCAACATAGGGAATGCCAAATTGAAAAATGGATAAGAATGCACAGGGAAGCATTTGACAGAAAACAGACCTAGAGTAATAAGCCTTTTATACTTTGAAATATAGGCCGTTAGTCTTTACTTCTTACTTTTCCTACACTGTCATTTTAGAATCATGTCTTCCGCCACATTTGACTAAAGATGATCGTGGATTTTTTTGTTTTTTTTGCCATTCTAAATTGAGAAAGCACATGTAAGTTTTCTTCATAAAATTTTTGTAAAACCCATGTCTAATTAGGTAGGAAAAGAAAGTGCTTATGGAATTAACGTTTATCTAACTAGTTTGTTTCTACAATTATGTGAGTGGGAGCATTTTTATAAAGTTATGCATTATACATAAATATACAAACACACATGTATTCATACATATGCTTATGCGTGTTGTGGGCAAGTAATGAGGATACTGATTCCAATATGGTCTGATTCCAACATGGGAAAGGGAAAGTTAATCCTGGTCTTCTTTTTTCAGCTTTTGCCTTATGACTGTATATGGATATTATTCCATTTTCTAAGTATGATGTAGAACTACTAGTCAATTCCCTACTGAATATTCAGAAAATATAGTATGTGGGGTTTCGGTCATCCTGATACATATTTACAATAGAAATAATGTTTTGAGCTGGTGAACCTCTAAGTGTATATTACTTTTTCAACTATATTCCTTGTATCTTAAGGGAGAGGAGACACACTAATTATTTTCTACTCAGTACACTTATTACTTTATGAAGGTTGGTATGTATAGGACATTTGAAAGGGAAATAATTGGCAAGAAAAAAATGATGCGCTTATTGCCAGGACTTTAATTTTGGTTTTCTAGTATTAATAAGAATCAGTGCTAATAAAGAGTTAAACTAGGGGTTGGCGAACTATGGCCATGGCTGGCAGGTGAAATCGGATCCATTTCCAATTTTGTAAATAAAGTTTTATCGAAAACAGCCATATTCATTCATTTACACTAGGTCTATGGCTGCTTTAGAGTTACAATGGCAGGTTTGAGTTGTTACAACGGAAACCATATGACCCACAAAGCTGAAAATATTTACCATTTGGTCCTTTACCAAAAAAAAAGAAAATGTCACCAGTCCCTGATTTAGATGCTCATCTATTGACCTAAGTTTTAATATAACAGTCAGAAATTTCTAGTCCTTTTCTTTATCTTAAAGAAATTCACTTAATGTCTATGCAAAAAAACACCTGCTAGCTGATTAAAATTAAAA
Organism: Phocoena sinus; assembly: GCF_008692025.1. Lineage (NCBI taxonomy): Eukaryota > Metazoa > Chordata > Mammalia > Artiodactyla > Phocoenidae > Phocoena > Phocoena sinus. Next base: position 133,722,458 of record NC_045765.1, on the reverse strand, counting down.
GCAGCACCTGCATATTTTGAGTCTGTTCCCACCATTGCTTTTCAGCCCTTGTTTTGGGGGCTTCATCTTTTCTGATTTATAAGAAACTCTACCCACTGATGAATGCCAGGTACCCGCCCTTTAGTTTCACCAGTTTTAAGAATCAATCAGGTGATAGTTATCTGAATGACTCAGTCTCTTAAATGTTTCCTATTTTCTACACTTCTACACTTTTTAACTTATTCTTTCTGCTTAACAAATACATAAAACTGAATTTTCTAAAATCTTCGGCACTTTTCATTTCTGTCCAAAACAATAATTTTTCAAAGAGGCCCTATGTCTCATTTATTCTCTTTTGAACTCTGCAAAATGAATTCTAAAATAATATAATAGATTGATGTCATTCAGTCTTGTAATATAAATACTTCCCAGCCATCTTTCTGAGGCCCTAAAACCATATGGATGAATCTCTACAGAAAAGATGTCATCCAGCTGGACCCATCCATGGCAGTCAACTGTGGAGAACACACTGCAAACAGCAGCTACATTCAGAGTCGACTTTAAGAGAGCACATTCCATACAGAACCTTAGAATATAAGTCTAAAGGTCCAAGTCCAAGCTCTGTTTCTGCCCCTGATGAAGAATGTGACCTTGGGCAGTTAGTACTCTACCTTCAGCTCTGGGTTCCAGAAATAATCCCCTGGGCTTAAGTGCAAAACTCCTCCTTCTTCAGGCACACTGTCATCGCCACCACCACCAGCAGCACCACCAGCACTACCCATGAGGTCCATAGATTCCCCACACACACACATCCTGGGACTTTTCTGTCATGTAAAACAGAAAGGTTAATCTTCCTTTTTGTGCTTACCTCACAGTACTCATGTGTCACTCAGACAATATATGTTGTTGAAAGATGCTGAAATGAAAGAAAATGGCTTGATAAATTACAGCTCTATATCCTTACGTGCAAGTGTTTAGAGATAATCTTGGTTGACCAGGATTTGAGATTCTCTCTTATTCTATTAGCAAAATTTTTGTGCTGACCACTCCTTCTGTTTATTTTGACCTGTTTCTGTAGGATTGCAGCCATGTGGCACTCCATGTGCTGCACTTTGAATCCATTATAGCTGCGAGCACTGGGATCTGGGTATGTTTGTAATCCAGATTTGAAACGAAAAGATAACCTTGGCATTTTATGAAGTCAATTTCATTCATTAGGCAAATTGCCACATTCGAGAACAAGCAAATTAAGCATTTTTATCTGTCTTTTGGCTTCTCTGAGTAATCACCATGGATTGTGTCATGGATTGGATTCAAAGCCTTGTAATTGTATGTCAGTGGGCGATGTGATGCTGAGCATTCTCCTGGGGCTCTTTACCAGCCCACCTTCAGCTACACACTCTCCTTGGACATACCATGACTTCTGATACACAATAAGGATCATTTGGAAGCATTGTTCTTTCAAGCCTCTTAATCCATTTCCAATTTGGAGGATCTTTCTGTCCCCATCTTAAGGTGAAGTAATAATAATGCACAGTAAAAGTAATGAATAGTTACCTATTGTTTCTGAGACCTGTGTGGCAAAGAAACACTCTGCATGTGGACCCCTTCCACGAAACTCAGATTTGTATTATTAATCCTTGTAAATTGCTACCATCTATGGAAATTGCTACAGTGCAAAAAGCAGAAATATATTTCCTTTGTTAAAAAGCTAACTGATTCATTTAGAGCTTTCTTTTGTTAATCTACCACATCACAGCTACTAAATATTGCATGTTATAGCCATAGATACAGTCGTTATTAACATGCCAATTATTGTGGGGGTTTCAGCCCACATTCATATACATTTTCCTTTTAATATAATATGGTTCATAGTTTAGAAATTTTTCTTGCAACAGATTTTACTGTTTACCTTTAAAGACAAAACGTTCCAGGAAGAAAACTTTGACAAATCTTTCTCCACTACATAAGAAATGTGTGTGCTTGTAAATATATGTGGCTATATATACATATATATATTCATTTCTTATTTATATAGATATATACTGATTTCCTATTTTAAATTATATTTTATAGCAATCAAAAAGTATATTTCTGATAAATAGCACCAATTACTTCTTTCCCTAAAATGATGCATATTTTCAAACTATAGAAAACTATTTTAATTATGTTGATTAATTATAGCAATAAGGCAAAGTAAAAATCCTCTACTCTCCCTTAAATATGGCCTTTTTTATTAGTGATTAAAAGGATCTTTCTAAATAATAAAGTTTGACAACTTATTATTTGCTAATAAGACTAATACATATATAGCAACATATACTATGCTTATACATCTGCTTCTTGCTCCCCATAACAGCCTTATGAGGCAAATATCATCACTTGCCCCATCTTAGAAAAGATGAGGGCCTCCTTGGTGGCACAGTGGTTAAGAATCCACCTGCTAATGCAGGGTACACGGGTTCGAGCCCTGGTCCGGGACGATCTCACATGGCCGAGGAGCAACTAAGCCCGTGCGCCACAACTACTGAAACCCACGTGCCTAGAGCTCATGCTCTGCAACAAGAGAAGGCACTGCAATGAGAAGCTAACACACTACAATGAAGAGCAGCCCCCGCTCATCCCAACTAGAGAAAGCCCCTGTGCAGCAACGAAGACCCAACACAGCCAAAAATAAATAAATAAATAAATTTAGAAAAGATGAAATGAGAGAGGAGGTCCCATACCTTCTCCCAAGGTACAGAAATTTCTCATGTCATCAATGGACCTGTAGCTACGGTTCTAGACCCTGGGTCCTATGTCACTGCATTATACCACATTCCTTGCAACACAATAAACTTACTATTTACCAAATTCAGTGAACTAACTACACAACCAATTAAAGAAAATTTCAGCTTTTTCAAGCCTCCTGAGTTTTAATATGGTAATGGCATTTCTAATTTGAGATGTTTATTGAGGTCTATGCAGCATATAGGGATGATGTCTATATTTATATAGGATTTTTATCCTGCCTACTTTTTAAAAGGATTAGAGGTGTGAGGAAGATATGCTATCTTTCTCTGATTTATATGTTCATTCTATGTACATTTATTTGGATTTTGTTTCTTCCAAAGAAATCAGGGATCTCTGCATGTGGCCCGAAACAGGTCTGGAACTCTGAATAATCCGTTAGCCGCATGTTCTTGTAGTATTTGTTTCACCTCTCGGATTTAGTTTCCATTCCTGAATGACAGGACTAGATCTGGGAATACACAAGGTACCTTCCAACTCTGGCATTTATGATTCTTATGAAATTCTCAGCATTCATTGAATTTTCAGGCATTTGAAATAACTAATCCATTGCAGTACTTTGAATTATTGCTTGAAGGGTGGTAACAACTCAAACCAATTAATTCTTAGCCTAATGATCATTGAAGAGCTGCTAATGTTAAGCATTACTAACTTAATCCGTAAGTAGTCTTTTTCTAATGGCAATAAAGACTCAAAACAAAGTGGTGGCTATGTTCTTTTATTCAATCTTCTTATATGAATCTCTAAGACTCCTAGTGAAGAAAATCAGTTTTTCTTAGGGTTGAGTACCAAAGCCCTGGACCTTGTGTATGCCCTATTAAGATGACAACATCTCCAGCCACATAGCATCCATTTGGTAACACTGAGACACTCTCTGTCTCAAATGTCACATCTGAATGGCCAATATCACTAGGGGTAGAAATCTGGATATTTTTTTCCTTCCGTAGGGTGTCTATTGATATTTCCTCATTTCTCTTATAAAAAATAAGTAAAGTTAGAGCCTAAAACATGCTTGTTTTATATGACATATGCAAACTCCTAAGGATGTCTTCTGCTTCTAAAAAGTAAAATGTCAAATAAAAGATATTCCCTCGTTTATTCCTTTCTAGATATCCTTTACCATCTTTTTCAGGAGTCACATCTTCAGTTTCATACCTAATTTCTGACTCTTTTACAAAAATATACCTTAAATCTCTTAAAATACACACAAACTTCTATACCAACTTTTAAAGCAAATTTTTACTTGCAAATTAGAATGCAAAATAGTTGGACTTAGATGGCGGTAAAAGGAAAATTCCTATGACAGCATCAGCAAATTACAAGTGAAAGTCACTTATAACTTATCCTGCAGTGCTTTTCAGAAACTTCGCTTGTTTTCTTCAAAGAAGAAAAATGCTTCATGAAAGGCCTAATAATACATTTAAATTACTGAGGATAATTTGAAAATTTTAAGTTTTATGGAATTTAGATGATTACTAGAATCCCAGCAAGTAGCATAGTGGACATAATTTTTATAACAATTGAGAATTACTCTGCACGTGATACACTTGCATTGATGTGAACCTAGCATTTAAAAACTTTACTTAACCCAAGTCACCAATCAGAAAGGACTTTTTTTGGCAAAATACAGTTAGCTTGATAAGAACTTTAAGTAGTTCATATTGTTCTATAAACTCAAATCAAATGGAATGGTACAATTATTTAAGACACTGAGTCATATAATTTTTGCATGTTTTCATATTTGCATGAAAAGTATTCTGAAATCAAATATGTATATACAGATATATAATATAGATATACGTGCCTGAGTGTGTATGTGTGTATAAATCTGTATCTACATTGTATATACACAGTCCTATAAAGATTTGATTGTCTGTTTGTTTGTTTCACCACCCAGAGGTTTAAAACTTCTCAGAAAGTCCCTGGTTCCCCCTCTGCAAGTGGCTGTCTTCACTGAAAAAGACCAGAGGAGGCAAAGGCTGAATGCTTTTTCATGGTCTTTTCATCGATCACCTGAAAGTGCAAAAACGGCAAGGGTGGACTGCTGACTTCATTCCAAAGCTATTTTATTATTTGAGAGGAGAAACAAGAGGCCAGGAAGGGCAGCAGGGAGGAAAAAGAGAAGAGGAAGGAAAAGGAAAGAAAGACTAGATAAAAGGTTGAGTAGCAGAGAAAAAAAATGATGAGGGAATTCCCTCTGCCTGAGCTTGAATCAGCTGAGACCTGCGTGCACCCTTCTTAACCCCACAACTAGCCGAAGGGATAGTGCCATTTGCAAACCTGGAGAGATAGAGAATAGCTGGGAGAACATCATGTACAGCCAATGTGGAGGGAGACTCTGTAGAATCCTAAGTTCTAGATCATTGTTGAAGCAGTGATCAATAACCTAACTTAAGAAGATTAAGACCTTGCAGGTAGACTAACCTGAATCCTCAAACTGGATTACCTAAATCTCAGTATTCTGAGGATAAAAAACTGTACTGCAGTCTTGAAGAATAAATTGACTAAAAAATCACCATATACAATATATCTACATTATATATTCTCTAGTTTTCATGTTTTAAGAAAGAAATTGGTAAACATCAAATTGAGATGATCCAAATAGGTATTAAATATTTTATGCTATGCAACAAATTACTCCAAAATGTCACAGTTTTAAATGACAAATATTTGTTTTCTTATATAACTTTTGAAGTTTAAGCATCCAGAAGCTGATCTGCTGGCTGGTTCTAGGTTAAGGTCACCCATGGTGTTGCAGTGAAGCTGTCAGCCTGGCTGCAGTCATAGAAAAGCTCAACCAAGAGTGAAGGATCCACTGCCAAGTTCAATCATAGTGGTTGTTGACAATCCCCAGTTCCTCATCTTAGGGCTGCTCATGACATAGTAGGTAGCATCCCCCAAAAGGAGTAATCCAAGAAAGAGAGAACACCAAAAAGGGAGCCACAGTCTTTCATAACCTAATCCTGAAAATGACATTTCATCACTTCTTCCACATCGTATTGTTTATACAGACCACCCTGGTACAATATGGGAGGGGACTGCATAAGGATGTGAATATTAGGAAGTGAGGTTCATTGAAAGCCACCTTGGAGGCTGACTACCACAAAATCCTTAACCCTCATTTGCTTCCTAAGTCATATAAAAATATAAATAAGTAGAATATGATAGATTAATAAATGCATGAATTTATGAAGAAATGCTTAATATCAACTATCCCCACATTATTTTATGTTTTTATTGCTGTATTTCCCAAAATAAAGGTCAGAGTCTATCACGTAGCTGGAACTGAAACATGTAAAAGACAAAACTGAAGAGAAAATTCTATTAAGAAAGCACAGTAAACATGATGCTTTAATATGTGTTACTAACACAAAGGAATGAAGAAAAATGGACTTTTAGCAGACAGAGTAATCTGAACTCTCCTATCTAAAAACAAAACAAAATAAACCCACCCCAACATACCCACTGCTTCTATCATCACACTAAGTATTTCTTTGCCTAGAAAGGTCACAGTTACTTCTTAGATGGCAAATGGCCTAAAACCCTTTTGACCCCGACCTTCCTCGATACCACATTATGGACTTGTTTCATTTTTGATTTTGATTGTTCCAATAACCATATCTCTAAGTGCTCACCCCCTCCACTTGCAACTATAGCCTCATCCCAAAGAGAGTCCTGGAGAGAAGTATTGAAGCCACCTACCCCCAGGATTTTTCTGCCACTTATAAATTGTTTCCAATCAATTTTCTAAACTGCAGACCCATAGTTTGAATGGAAATCAAGATACCTTCCTTTGAATGTCCCCAGACATACCAAATTCAATCAATCTAAAACATTTTTCTTTCCCCAACATCTACTCTTCCAGACGATTTTCTTGGTTCAGCAAATTGTATCCCAGTAATGAAGTTATTCAAGTCAGAAAACTGAGAACAGTCCCCCTGTGCTATGTAAGACTGTGCAGTTTGTGGACCACACAACAGTGTCCAGCTACGATGATAAGTAGGGGTTGAAATCTAGACTACCATCTGCTTCCCAGGCCCTGTGCTCTGTCAGGCAGAGGGTTACGACACCTTTTTCACAAGGTGGTCTCCTGCTTGCCTGCCTAGAGGAACTGCTTCTGTCTAGAATAAGCATCTTTTTTTTTTTAGTTTGCAAAACGGCACTGAACTCTGAGCTCACCAATGTAATCTACCACAGATCCTGTTGATTCTGCCTCGGATACAATCAATGACCTATTCTTCAACCCCATGCCCTCCTCTTCAGTTCAGGCCCTCGTCACTCCTTGCCTATATCATGCAAGACTAATTGGTCCTAACTGGTCCTCTTGCCTAAAGCATCAACCCTCTAGTTCAATCTCCACACTGCTAACAGACTGATCTTTCTAAACTGCTCATCTAAACAAATGTCACCAAAAACCTGTCCAAAAAATGTCACATACTCATTCAGCAAATATTTTAAAGTACTTGCTAGATGATACCTGAGTCCTCAAGCTGAAGTCTAAATTCCATACGAAGAAAACACAGCTCTTCTGATCTGACCCTTGCTTATATACGTAGCCTTATTTTTTCTTCAATCCCTCCTCACTTTCTGGGAACCTCTTACCCTGAACTATTGAAGGAGTCATGACATCTCACACATCCACAGTTTTGCACATGTTATTCTCTATCTGAAATGCCTCCCATCTTTTCTCCAATAATTTTGCTCTATATTTAAAAACTAACAACATCAGTGAGAAAGAGAAAAACAAATACCATATGCTAACACATATATATGGAATCTTAAAAAAGATTCTGAAGAACCTAGGGGCAGGACAGGAATAAAGACGCAGAGAATGGACTTGAGGACACGGGGAGGGGGAAGGGTAAGCTGGGACGAAGTGAGAGAGTGGCATGGACATATATACACTACCAAATGTAAAATAGATAGCTAGTGGGAAGCAGCTGCATAGCACAGGGAGATCAGCTTAGTGCTTTGTGACCAGCTAGAGGGGTGGGATAGGGAGGGTGGGAGGGAGATGCAAGAAGGAGGAGATATGGGGATATATGTATATGTATAGCTGATTCACTTTGTTATAAAGCAGAAACTAACACACCATTGTAAAGCAATTATACTCCAATAAAGATGTTGAAAAGTAAATAAAAGTTAAAAAAAAAAACTAAAAGCAAAACTCATCTCCTCCCTTCCCAATCCACCCCCGCCCACCCACTATCTTAGTTATTTTGTTTCTCCTATGCTCTCCTATGGGAGAACGTGTTTCCAGTTTCCAGAGCGCTTTTCACATTGTGTGTCTATTATACATTTACTCATATTTCTTTTTTCCCTGGTTGTAAAGTTCTCAGACACAGGAAAAATAACTTTTTAATCCTTCGGTTCATTCCCTCATAGCAGATATTCCATAATCACCTTTTATCCTGAGGAAAATATCTATTGTTCTCAAAAACATTTATCATTTTCCATCGTATGTATTTTAGTTTTTGTTCTTATATGTTAACAATGCTAGTTTTCTTTCCATCAATACTGAACAACGAGAAAAAATTACAAATAAGCGCAGGATTTTGTTGAGATGCCTTTACTTTTACTTTTAATTATCCTTTTACCAGAATGCAGGCAATTATTTCACCTGATGATCTTTTCTTATAATAATGTCATTTTTGTTCTTATATTGTCTTGCTTGCTACAAGTTTAAAATTTTTCTAAAGAACACCTTTCATATGTATGCTGTGTGTAAGATTAAAAGGTAGAAGTAACTTCAAAATTGGAAGTAACTTCAAATATGGAAGTAACATTGAAATGAACTTTGTTTTTTGTTTTTTTTTTGTGGTACGCCGGCCTCTCACTGTTGTGGCCTCTCCCCCTGCGGAGCACAGGCTCCGGACGTGCAGGCTCAGCGGCCATGGCTCACGGGCCCAGCCGCTCCGCGGCATGTGGGATCTTCCTGGACCGGGGCACGAACCCGTGTTCCCTACATCGGCAGGCGGACTCTCAACCACTGCGCCACCAGGGAAGCCCGAAATGAACTTTGTTACCTGAGGAGTTTGTGTACGGAGCAGTATGTGCTCAGGTTTACAGATGAACGGGTGTGTGTGAACTGAAACCCTAATGTCTCATTTACTCCATGATACCTTCTAATGCATAACTTGGACCCTCTGAGCAGCTCTAATCAGAGCTTTATTCTCTAAAGATTACTTTCTCTGCAACTTGGTTTTGTATAGGCACTATTCTGCCAATTTACAAATACCACTGTTTGGGATTCTTTATAATTAAAAAGCACTTTCGTGGTTGAGGGTCCGCCTGCCACAAAAACAAAACAAAACAAAAAAAAGCACTTTCAAAAGATCACTTAAGGTCCAAAACAACTCTATGATTAATTAGCACAGATGTTATCATACCGAATTCATATATCCTAAACTGAATTTGATCAACACGTGGAGGTTGATGTCTTATGTTATTAGAATAAACTCCTGTTCTGTTCTGCTCTCCTTTGTATCTCCTTGACACATAGGCAGGAGTCTCACAGTGTTCTCCAGCCCAGTTGCTAAAGTTCACATTTACATGTGTAATGGGAACATTTCTGAACCTCTGCTGGCTCTTCACAGGTTGTTTATTGCACACTGGTGACGTAACCATTATCTTTTCACTCTAATCTTCCTTGTCAATGTAACATCTGAAGTGCGGCATAGAGGATTAGCGGTGCCCTGACTTAATCAGTTTATAAAAATCTCCGGAGAAAGCCACCCTCCCATTCATACATCGCAGATGTTTTGCTTTCACTTGATTAGGCAATTGATTTGGCCCCCCGTGCCTCAAGAAAGGAAAGATGCTCTCACCATTTATTTTTATACTAAAGGATGGCAAGGGAATGGGACAGGTCATGTCTAGTACAGCTGGATAGAGAATAAAGCATTCCAGGAAGCTGCTGTGCGTTGACTTTACCAGCTGGAAAAGGGGATAGAATAAGGTCTCTGCAGACATTTTATTCTTTTTATCCCATAACCTGCTGAAGTGTGGTCGAATGCACTGTGATTCACAACACAGCAGGACCTTCTCCACTATAATTCATGCTTTATATAAAGCAGCTGTATGTTGGAACGATTACTAGGAAACCGTTGGGAGAGAAGTCGAGTTCGAGTTGTTTGCACAGGTGAATGAGCAGTGCAGCTAAGTTGCAAGCCTTTTCTCCCCTTTCAGCTCATTACCAAATGAACCTATTAAAGGTTCACTTAAAGGAGTAGAGGTGGGACAATGTGTCTAAGTGATGTCTTCGGTAATTTAGTTCCACAACTGTTACTAACCGTCCTCCTGTTCAAGTCTGTATTTCATTTGATGGAATCTCTGATGTAACTATTCTGCTTGTGTCTGTCCAGCTATTAAGAAGATATTCTGAAAGTTTAAATGTTGCACTACCAGTTTATTACCATGCATTTTCTTCAAGCATATTTCATAGCCCAAATAGCTGAAGATTTAATTTTTAATATAACATATTCTAAAAGTGTTATTTCCTTGTAAGCTATTACAAGCAAAAATTAATAATAATATTGGTTATTTAATTCGGTCTTCTGGCTACTAGAGGCATTTAGCTAGAACTATTTGCTATTTGACATTTATTGTTACAAATTTTCTTATTTTATTTGGGGGGATGTATTCTGACTTACATTATCATCCCAGCTCAATATATCATCAAAAGAATGAGAACTTACTTTTAGTGAACAAAGTTTACTAGAAATAGTGTATTGCATGTGTATCTGTTAAAGTAATAGATTTTTTTGAAGTTTTAATTGTATTAAACTTAATTAAGCATTTCATGAATAATATTGTTATTTTTGTCTTTTTATTATTTGAACATTTGCATGTTAAGGAATAGGGTCATTTGTCATTGTGTTGTTCCTTGGAATGTGACTATCCATGATGAGGTAGAAAACACCCTTCTCAATAAACAAGTTCACAATATGTTATCCAGTCTCTCTTCATTTCACATGGCACAGTTTATGACAACTAAACTAAAATTACAGCAACAGCCATGAATATCCCATAAAGACAATCACCTTGGAGCCCATGCTTGTTATAAGAAAGGGTATTTAGAGCAGAGTTGTGAAGAAGAGGTGAAATATAATCAACAATGCATCTCTCAATTATATGTTTCTGAAATACAACATGAGAACAAATATTTTCATATAAAATTTAAAAAGTAATTTCATAAAAATTTTATATTGGTCTCTAGCAGGAAATTCAGTGTTTCCATACAGCTTCTTCTTTACCTATGTGAAACATGAGTATTTAACATGCCTGTGAAAGCTAAGGTATTCTGAAAATGTGAATGAGTCAGATACATTTGTGTTTATGATCAACAATGGGTGCACGGATCACCATGGAGATGAATAATCCTTTTATCCTTCTTAGAATACATTTTCAAAACCACAGTGTAATCACTGCATAATGAGAGTTACACATGCCCCCAGATAAAAGTACATGGACTAGTATGAATAATTCTAAGAAGGACCCCTTAAACTGTTCTTTACAGATAATTAGGTTCATGAGATTAAGAATGTACTCTGAAGATTAGCCAAGAGACCCTACTTCAGAATATTGTAACATGTGAAAAGCCCTTTCAGGCCATATGGTGATGAAGAGTGCTATGGCCTCCAGGGAGCCTTGTCAGACTCTGCCACAATCTGTTGCCAGGTCCCACAGTTGAAAGCTGATTCCAGAGGAGTTTAACTCCAGGAAGTCTCCTGGAAGACACTATCAAGATTACAAGGACAAAACAACTGCCCTGCTGCATTTCTGTCTGTTACATGTTTCTCTTCCCATTTGTTTATTGTGTCATAAATCCACTTCTTTCTCTCTTAACCTAAAATACTCAGTGGCATTAACGCTAAGAACATCCACCTAAGCTGAGTGAATTTCAAATTAACCCTGTGGTGATGCAGAGAATACATCAAGTCTCTAAAATCTCATATTTGCATCAATTTATACATCTTGTCCTTTACATATTTCAAATAAAGAAGATAAGTTATACAGCTTTACATGAGGAATCATCCCTCTTTTGAGGTTGGATTTGCATCTGAAAAAGAAGCAGAATCTTGTCACTCCAAATGCCTAGACTTCTGGGATTTCAAAAAGAGTAAATGTCAATAACGACAATACTAGGGCAGACACAGGATTGCCAACTTTTATTTTGCCAAGTGTTAGTATGTTTTAAGTGACTTCTACTATCATTTTAATAAAGGAACATCCTCTAATTTTAATTTTAACACTAAATTTGGGACAGACATGCTCTTAAAGGATAGGCCTTTTAATTGAGTAAATTAGTAATCTTAATAAAAATGAACCTTAGAAGTGGCCTCATATATTTTAAAGGGGGTTGAAACCCAGAGCCACTCACTCTTCTGTTAGTGTTTCTGGATTTGCATAATGCCTATCTAAATATATAAGCATTATGCAAATCAATAAATATTTGCTATATAATACTGACCATATTTAAATCCTGAAGACTGAAAATTTGCTATTATTAAATATGTCATGGGTTATTTTGTGGTCCAATTTTTTAACACAGCACCTTTAAGATCATACTCTCACAAAGATAATCAAAGAGCTGGATACTTAGTGACTTAGTTGATGAGATCTTTCTGTTTTCCATCAAAAGTACAGCTATTATGATTATTTGCATGTATGTCTCTATTATCAGTCCATTTATCCATTTGTCCATTCATCCATATATTTTATCCAGATATTTACTGACAGTAAAAAAGTACTTAATCAGCAGGCTTTATAAAATAGTTTATCTTCTTATTTTGTAAATTGCGTAAATAGAAGAGAATGTGCCTTTTCATTGGTTTACATTGTCATTTACACATAATTGTGGATGGGTGCGGCAATGGAGATGCCACAATCTAAACATGATGCTATAAGAACTTAGAATTTGAAAGTCAAAATTTATATTCAAACTTTGTTTTGCAGCTGTGCGTATTTTACTATTCTAGGTTCCTTCTGAATTTCAGAACTTCTAGAGAGTAAGGGAGGTTGGAGATCCCGAGGAAGGCCCTGGCATGACCAGGGTAGCAGAGGATAGAGCTCAGGTGGCAGCACGGGATGGGAGTCATCCCACGGTGAGGGAGTCATCTTCTCCGTATTCCAATATTCTACCAAATCATATGGCTTAATACCTTATGTAGGGTTTCCTGGTAAACAGAATTTGGAACAGAGACTAGCATGAAGCAACTTTATCAGGGAGTGCCCACAGGAGCGATACCTATGAGAAAATGAATCAAACAGGATGGAACAAAGGGATGAGCTGAACTGTAAAGCAATACCAGCAAAGGTGTTGGCAGATCCCACAAACTCAGAAGTTGAGATGGCCCTTTAGTACTGTCCACGACTAAGGCAACGGGGGGCCAAGTTTTACATTCCACATGAACCATTTATTGCATACAGGCTGCTCTAGGAAAAGGAATGTTACTATGGAAGGGGTTCTCTTCAACTGAGGGCAATTCTCTGAAAGAGATTCAGGTGAGACCCAACAACTGACAACACTCCCATCAGTGCAGATGAACCCTCAGTCCGGAAGGAGGGATTTGAACAGCAAACCACAACATTATGGCACTGCCCTAGTGTGTACCTGCCGAATATCAGCTCTATTCTTTCCCTGTTTGTTTCTTCTCTCCCCTGCACTTACATCATCTAACATAGTATGTATTTTATTTATACATTTTGTTTATTATATGTCTCCTTGCTTACACAGGATACAGGATTGTCCCAAAAGAATAACATGAGCCAACTGCTTTCTTAAAGAGTGCAACCCCGGAGAACAAGGGTTAGGCTAAAGGGAAAACAGAACTGAGAAGTGAGGGAGAGCCAACACCAAGTGAATTAGCAAACCAGCAACCACCTGGAATCAAGCATACTGCTCAATCTCTTGAGACCATCTTGCAGACCACGTAAAACAGCTACTTCTCAGATCAGCCCATGCTGGGAAAGGAGAGACACCACTTTCTCTGCTGGCTTCTTCTCCCACTGATCGAAGTTTCATCCCACAGAACACTGATTTCTCTCTAGTCCTGAGCTGAAGATACATGCGCCACATTATAAGACCGCTCTTGAACCAAGGAATGCCACTTTTTGCATTTTATCCAAAGATATTCTCAAACGCAAGCGAAAAGACAAAAGTAATGTAGATACAAAGTTATTTACTGCAGCTTTGTTTACAACTGCAAAAGACTAGAATGACCCCATTGTCACTGGAGCAGAATGAGTAAATCACAGTAAGGCCGTATTAGACTATTGTGTATCCATTAAAAAAAGCTATACTATCTTTATTACTACATAAAATAAGCTGCAAGGTATGTTAAGTGGAAAAGAAAAAACAAGAAACAGAATATATATACCTGGGAAATATGTGTTTTGTTGATACCTAAGAGCTAGAGTTCCAAATATGATCTGGGTCCTACCAGTGAGACAGATCCACCTCAACCTTTGCTCAGAACCAACCCACATGGAGAAAGAAACAATCTTGTGAGACATGAATATAACCTGAAATTTCCTAGGGAGAGGGAGAGGCAAAATGTAAGGCATCTACGTTGTGGTGTGAATCCAGACAGAGGCACTGTGGATCTCCTGTCAACAATCATGGATGTGGCTTCATAGCCAAAAGAACTTTCTCTTGCAGTTCCAGTCTTAGATGAGGTGTAGTTTTCATAGTATCCCTGGATTTCAGCCTAAAGTCTGCTTCTTAAATGTCCCAATATTTCTATGAGCTATTTATAACTTTTTGGAAGAAACTTTCTCTTTAAGCTATGTAGCTAGTTTCTGTTGTCTGTAACTACATGCTGACATATAGAATATGCCACCAGGTTTGTATGAAAAAGCTTTTTAGGGCTTCCCTTGGTGGCGCAGTGGTTGAGAGTCCGCCTGCCAATGCAGGGGACACGGGTTTGAGCCCTGGTCTGGGAGGATCCCACATGCCGCGGAGCAACTGGGCCCGTGAGCCACAACTACTGAGCCATGCGCATCTGAAGCCTGTGCTCCGCAACAGAGAGGCCGCGATAGTGAGAGATCCGCGCACCGCGATGAAGAGTGGCCCCCGCTTGCCACAACTAGAGAAAGCCCTCACACAGAAATGAAGACCAACACAGCCATAAATAAATAAATAAATTTTTTTTAAAAAAAGGAAAAAGCTTTTTAAAGGTATATGTAAAGTTGTTCTCTTGTGTGTACATAAAATATCTCTTGAAGACCCATGAGAACTGGTAATGTGGGCTGAGTCTAGGGAGGGAAATTAAAAGTCTTGGACACAAGGATAGGAGAGATACTTCATGATATGCTGTTTTAAATTCTGAGCCATATGAAAATATTTTTTTTAAAAACAAGGCAAATTTTACAAATATGGAATGAATACAAACATGTACTTCTTACAAACCTTTGGCTGGGAAACAAAAACATTCAATCAGTAGTATTTATTGAAATCTTACTACAAGCCAGAGACATGTGCAAGAAATAGAGTGGAGAACAAGACAGTTAAGTTTTCCTAATGCTATGAAGGCAGACAGACTTCTGTGAATAAGAGAATGAGCACATAGCAGCTATATGAACATCTTAGCACCATTTGCAAGGAAGAGCAAGATTATCATATTATATTGATTAAGCTAACCATTTCAGCTCATTACCAAATCTTATTCACACATACATTATATATATTGAATATTATATATGATACATATATTTGTTATATATATTATATATACATACATATATGTATGTATGTGTGTATACCTATATATAATATTGTGATTGTACCTATTTAATAAGCACTATCTTGATTATTTGAAGGGGCTAATAAAGCTTGCAAATATTTACAACTTGTAAGTAAAAATAAGGTTTTTGCATATCTTTGTCAATCAACTATCTGAAGAAATATTTTGGTGGATTTTTTCCTCTATCAAAATGATGCGTAGTAGATGACTTCATGGTCACTCACAAGTCAGATGATGGTCATAATTTTAAATCTCTTGAATTTTCTCATCATCCAGGAAGAAGACTATGCTAGCTTTTTCAGAAATTATAAATGTCTTTGTTAATTATTCAAAGTGTCAAAGATAATCATGGAAACACACATTAAATCATTTGAAGGACAGTACATTAAAAGGTCCCTGAGTACATGTTCTCTTTAAGCTGTCTCTAGTTGACTAATCAAAACTGAAAGGTTTTTTGTTTGGTTTTTTGTTTTTTTGGGTTTTTTGCTTGTTGTTTGTTGCTTTTTCCTGCTTGGAGCCAGGAAGCTGAGTGAGTAAACATTGGTTTCTCACATATTATATAAATTAGAAAATAATGTCATGTTACTCTTCATGGTTATGAAATTTAATATGTTCAAAATATATGGAGAATTCTCATTATTATTTTGTAGACCTTGGAATAGTCACATTCTGTAAAAGGAGGCAGGATCATATGGGTATTAAAAGCCTGGGCTCCAGACTTTCTGGAATGAGTGCCAGTTGATCCATTTATTACCGTTGTGGCTTTCAACAAGTTAATCCCTCTACATCTTAGTTTCTTCACCTCTAACATGAGGATGATAATAGCACCTACCATAGAATGTTGTGGGGATCTCTTTACTCTTTCTCTTGCAAACCATTCATTCTCATCAGAGTAATGTGACAGAAAAAAGTCACTACGTCCAAAATCTGTTTTCTCCAGTAATAGAACTCTGATTTTTATCTAGACAGTGAATAAAGAACACATTTGTCTGTCTTCCTTGCAGCAAGATATGAATAAGTTTTGGTCCATAATATGTATACCAAGTGTCATTTGGTCACTTCTTTGAACTTTCTTATGATGAAATTACTGGTGTATGCCTTTTCCACATTTTAAAAATTCTTTGTCCCTTGTTCTAGTCTATGGCTTAAAACTGGAAGTAGTGGCTGGAACAGTACCCACTATTTTTGGCTAGAAGTGGTGAACCTGAAAGAAACAAGGGTCTCTTGGACTTGAATTACCATGGCAAGCCTAGACCACCCACTCAACAAGAGAGAGAAACATTATCTCATTTAAGGCACTGTTATTTTGCATGTCTGACACTTTTAGTCAAGATCATCTTAATTAAAAAATAATTAATTGAGACTTAAAGGAAATGGATCAATACCCTGAAAACTTAAAGATTATTCTACCAGAAAAGCAAAAAGAAAAAGGAAGAAAGAAAGAGAATACAAGATAACATGAACAAGCTTATGAATCAATAAAACTAAACAAAAATAGGACACACAATCTAGGGGGAAAACAAAGCTGAGATGAAAATGCAATGGGGGATCTCACTTCTACCAATATGGCAAGCTAAATATTCAGAAAAATTCTCCTGTTCTAAAACACAAAGGAGTGTTTTAAATTATTTTAAAATCACTTTTTAATGTATTACTGAAAGCAAAACAGACTGAATGAATGACAAGCAAAATGACAAACTGAAGCTGTTACAAATTTGGGGAACCTAGGATTTTTAAATGTCTTTAGGGGAATGAGATAAGGCCTAGATCCTTGATGAGGTGGAAAAGAGACAATTGCAAAAAGACAGAAGTTTCAAAGGGCTAAATGCTCAGTGGAAAAATATGCTAGAAAAACTCTACTGGGAGTCCACTAGGAAATAAGTAGTTTTTTAAAAGAAAAAGACTCCATCTTTTTAATGCTATTGCATATTAATATTAGAACTTTATAGAAGCAATATATTTTTGATACAAAGTATCAAAATAAAACATTTATGAGGTACAGAATTTCCTTCAGTTTTTCTTTGGTTTTGTTTCTATATTAAACGCTTTATTTTTAAAGCTTTTATAATATTATTTAATTTTATAAAATGCTTTTTGCTGTCTATATCAAATTTTGTTATGATCTTCCTTTTTGTATATATGTGAGGATAACTAATATTATTTATTATTGTTATTGTTTATTAATCATAAATAATAATTATACTAATATGCATATAAGTGAGGAGATCTAATATTAAAACCGGTTATTCCTGGGTGATCGATGTGAATTAGGTTGATTATTATATTCTTTTATTTTTCTGTATTAGATTTTTAGAACAAGCATGTCCTTCAATAAAACAAAACAAAAATCAGCTTGAAAATAGTTGCCAAATTCAAAAGAAAACATAAACAAAAGGAAGAAAGCTCAAATTTATAAGTAGTTGAAGAAGGAAAACAAACTTGAATTCAATATAGCAATATCGGGACTTCCCCGGCAGTCCAGTGGTTAAAACTTCACCTTCCAATGCACAGGAGGTGGGTTTGATCCCTGGTTGGGGAGCTGAGATCCCACGTGCCTCGTGGCCAAAAAACCAAAAAACATAAAACAGAAGCAATATTGTAATAAATTCAACAAAGACTTCAAAAACGGTCCACATCAAAAAAAGCTTAAAAAAATAATATAGCAATATCATGCATGGTACTGTGCAGAGAAATTAAGAAGTACGGTAAGTATAGCTCAGAAAACAAGAGCTACCAAATCAACAGTCACAGGAGCAGGAAGTCCAGGGATCTTTTTGTGTAAGGACACTGAATCTCTTGGATTATAATAACAAGACATGGAGCAAATACAGAAGACATCTCCAAGGCCTTGTAACATCCTAGGAAAATGGAGCCAAGGAGAAAACTAGCTTAGCTAGAGAATGACTGCCACCTCCCTAGGGAAGTTAGATTGGAGATGCTGGTGATAGAATCGGTGTGTATATGCACTATCTTTAACCCTCAGTCACTCTGGCAAGCTGGTTAGGGTACTGATGTTCTGGCTAGGGAAATCTTCAACATTAATGTCTTGGATATGCTTTGGCCAATAATGAATTAAAAATTGACAATAAAATGATAACTCCGACCCCAAGAGATACTATATTAGACTATGTTTTCAATGACTCCAACATATGTATAGACAGGGACTATTATAGTAGTATGTCAAATACTTTTGTTCTTGTTTTAATATCAATATGAAAATGGGGAATTTTAAAAAGCAAACTTTGGAAGAATGCAACCCTTGGTCAAACTCTGCAAACCCCATTTTTCAGCTCTAGCTGACTTGATGAGAGTGGTTGTCACTTTTCAAGTAAATGGAAGATTAGATTGATAACTCAAGGTATTGAACAGGAATAATTTCATTTATTGATTCATAGGTTTTCATTATAATAGAAATATTTACTAATTTTAAAAATCACTATAAAAATGTGATAACTCAGATGTCATTCTCTGATTTTAGTCATTAAAGTACTTCACCGTACAGCAATCGTGTCTCACAAAAATAAATAAATAATAAAGACCAAGACCTCAGCAGATTTGGATGAGGAATGTTTTCAGTATATAATTTTTTAATTACAATTTTAAGAATTTTTTCCTTTTTACAATTTGTCTGGTTTTAGCAGCCAATTTTTGCAATGAAATAAGTTTGAAGTGGGAAGTAGCAGACCTGTTGCTCTGATGCCTCTATAAGTTGCCTTAGAACGGCAGCAGCCTGGCACTTAAATTTTGCACTCTGCAACTCGTAATTTATCAAGATGCTTGAACACACTCAGAAAGAATTGTGTGAGTAGAACATGGAAATAAATAAATAAATAAGCCAGATAAGAGTTTTCCTCACCCCCTCCGTCACCCCAATCCTTTTCACAGAAGAGCACACGGCCAATATCATCAGGTATGAAATGAAAGTTTTTGTTCATTGAATATGGTGGAGACATATTCTGGGGAAATGTACTGCTATCATGAACCAAGAGCTACTAACCCCTGGCTACTCATAAGTAGAGAGTAACTTAATTCAGTTTGAGGGATTTTTTTGTTTGTTGGGGGGTGGTTTATAGTGGAAGAGAATAATAAGATGTTTATTCGTGTGTTTTTAAATCCAATAACACAGCTATAATAACAATATATGGTAAAAATGACACATTATAAACTACAGTCTTATTTGGGAACCGTTTTCAAATGAAGCTGAAAGGAGAGAGATAAAGGAATATTCCATTCATACTATTTTTAAAATAAAAAAAGAAAGTCCTAGAGAATACACAAATTCCAGGATGTTAATTCTATAGGCCTGAGATGCTCTTCACTGACATAAAGAATGCAGGGCAAGCAGATGCTGGATGGGGAAAGTATGACTTCTTCCTTTAGCGTATTTAGAATGTGTCCTATGGTCATTTAAGTGAATTAATCCAGGAGACTTCACAAAGAAATCTAGTCTGAAAAGATAGATGTGTGAGTCATCAGCACAGGGTGCAGTTTGGGCCTAGACAATTTAATGCTGTAGCCTTCATGCTTAGCCCAGAGTTGCGCCCACACTAAGCTAGATGCCCACATTTTTGAGCCTTTTTATTTTGAGCTATTTACTGTTGCTCACGCTTGATTCTTACCACCAAATTAATTTGAACTTGCTTTTTTTATGAATTCATAGGGTCACTTCAAATATGAAGTAAACACTATTAATTTGCTTGAGGAAATCGGAGGATTTGGCTCAGTAGAGCATGAAAAAATGACCTGCTGATTCTTCCACATGAATGTCTCTTCACCACTTCAGACCCAACATGCCCTAATCTAAGCGTCTAATTTTCTCTGAACATGGGCTTCTCTCCTGGACACCCTATCTTGTTGTCCATATTATTACACCATCCTCCATCTCACCCATGCTTGAAACCTTTGAGTTTCAAACACTATACACTTAGTCTTATCAATAATTGCAATTGAAAAGTATAAAGGAAGACGCGTTTGACTCTTTAACCCTATCAAAATGTTCTATTAAAAAATGAATTAGGGCTTCCCTGGTGGCTCAGTGGTTGAGAATCTGCCTGCTAATGCAGGGAACACGGGTTCGAGCCCTGGTCTGGGAGGATCCCACATGCCACGGCGCGGCTGGGCCCGTGAGCCACAACTACGGAGCCTGCGTGTCTGGAGCCTGTGCTCCGCAACAAGAGAGGCCGCGATAGTGAAAGGCCCACGCACTGTGATGAAGAGTGGCCCCAGCTTGCCAGGATTAGAGAAAGCCCTCTCAGAGAAACGAAGACCCAACACAGCAAAAATAAATAAATTAATAAACTCCTACTCCCAACATCTTCTTTAAAAAAAAAAAAAGAATTAGTATTCCTAATAGTAACAATCATTTGTTTTCTGAATTTAAAGCTTTAAATTCTTACTAATTGCAAAAGTCCATAATGTCTGTATGAAGTGCTCAACTTCATGGAATAAAAATGGCAGCTCATGGTTTAAGAATATTTAAAAGATAAACAAGGAATAATGAAGCCTCAAAACTGTGGTTATTATGGATCAATTTACTTCATGTATCCACTCTCATGCAAAGAGAAGTTAATCACTAAACTGCAAAGAATATCACTGTCATTTTCAATTAAAAATGTATCCATTATTTTGGACCCTGCAGCGTGTCTGTAAGACATGATTTTTTTCTTCTCTCTGTGTATGCATAATCCAAATATATTTTGTCTGGTTCAGCCTTAAGTGAGATAATATTTCTTACTTAACTACTTGAAGACCATCTGGGGATCTGAAACCTCATTATGATAAATTAACATAAGTGGCTCATGGCTTAGGTAAGGCAAACATAGAAATCTATGTGTATATACATATATGTATAAATTCATACACACACACACACACACACACACACACACACACACACACACACATATTGAGTGATAAGAGGCCAAATAAGATATTCCACTTCAAACTACATCTCCTAGAAAGAAACTCTCCTGGAACCTAGTATTTCAGTCTTCATAATGGCGTCATGGCTCAGGTACTGATTATAAGGATATGATAATTCAGGAAATTAAGGAACACATGCAGGCTAGTCTCTCAGCAGGTATTCCCTCCTACAGAACAACTAGCACAGCTGGTCTGCTCAGCGCAAGTGCAGGGCACAGCACCCGGCCCCACTTCAAAATCACTCCTCAGCATACCAGAGATTTCACGTTTCAATCTTAGCAAAATAGTCTTCGGAACAAAAAAAAAAAAAAAAAAGGTTCCCTTTGAGGTATTGTTTCAACTCTGTGCTGGAACAGACAAGAGTTTTACAAGGAATATATTGCATTATATCATTTCATTATAGTAATTAAACACCAAGCTGAAATTTTCAAGTAATTGTTTTTAATTCAAGATGATCAGTCAATAGGTCCAGAAATCATCACATAATTTCTTTTATTACATGAATTGTCTTTTGTGCAAAATGGACATAATAAGAATTATTTTCTTACCAATATCTGCCAAAAATCATTAGATGTTAATGACTGATAGGTTGTTTCTGTACTTTTCTGGGGTTTGTTAGCTTCAAAAATAATTGTATCAGTCATTTTAGGCTGTGTTCTTAAACATGTTGACAAAAATACAACTCGCCTATTAGGAAATTAAACCAATTATATAACTTTTAAGACAATACGTAATTCTGAAATTCTATAAATCATGGATTATTTGACTAGTTAAATAATTCATCCAGTCATACCATAATCTTCAAATTCCTTTCCATCAAACTGAGATGGGACCTACCCATAAGTTATAAAACTCACCTGGCCAAGATTTCACAACCAGACTTCTATAGAGTAACTGCTTAGTGGCAAAATGCCAAGAGGAATGAGGAAAAAAAGAAACACTTAGTTTAGCTATATACAACCTAATCCACGAATAATTCAGAGTTGACTATAAAGAGCACGAATCCAAACTGGCAATGCTCCAGTGTTTTTTAAACAAATATGTAAAGTTTTTCTTTAACTTCTGGAATCTTAAGGCATATAAAGTTGCTGCCATTCCTATAAGTCCTTCAAGAACTTAAATTCTGGAAATATATATCTCTTCTCTCTTACCACAGTTCAGCGTTATCCTTAGTGAGGCTGAGATAATTATGGCGAAAGACAACTTAGTTTTAAAACCTGTCTACCTCCTCTTGGTATGATATTGTGCATCTTAACTTCTGTTCATCCCCCAGTTAGCAGTTTCTGTGATACCACAGAAACTGTAATACCACAGTAATAGCACAGAGGGTTTCATGAAAGTAAATGGAATAAGCATGTAAAGAGCTTGGCACTATATCTAAAATCTGAGAACCACCATCAACATTGAGCACATAATATGCCATTTGGATTTACCAATTATGCCTGTGATGAATCCCATCACATAACCCACCCCCATTTCAGTTCCATGCATAACGCCAGGACCCTCTCAAATTGCCAGTGGTGTTTCTGCTTTGAGCCTCAAAGCTTTCTCTAAAGCCAAGGAAGACAGATCAGCCCATAACTGAATGAAGTTTCCTCCCTGTTGCAACTTTCAACCAATGGGGGACAGGAGTTAGTGGATTAATTCCCCAGCCTCCTTCTTTCCTGGTGGGACAATTCTAGGGTGCCCCTTGGAAGGCCCCCATGGTATTGAACCCCAGCTGGTCACGTCATAACCAGCCCATTAATTTACCCTCTACTGGCTTTTCTCCCTTCCCTCTCTCTCTCCTTCATCCCTCACTTCGTTTCCTAAGATTAATTCTCAAATAAACAGCTACGCCCAAGTCCTTATTTTAGGCTCTGCTTTCCAAGGAACTCAACCTACGACAAGCACATAATATATGCCAGTCACTGTGCTAAGTACTTTTAGGATTGACTCATTTAATCTTCACAATAAACCTATAATGCAGCTACTATTATGGGTCTCATTTTACAAATAAGGAAACAAGCTTAATTGCTTAAGTTCTCACAGCTAGTAAGTGACAGAGCTAGGTAACTGGAGTAACATGAAACAGTAGAGCACCTGAAAAATGCCCTGATGTAGATCCCATTATTTCCCAATGATGCTCAATAAATGTGGTTTAACTGTAATTAGGTTCTGTAACAACCACGGCTCTCTGAATTTTTAGCTACTGGAATTGCTTTAGGGATCACTTTATACTATCTGGATTTGCCACCTTTCTTTAAGCTAGGAATCAGCAGTTCAGTTTCTCTTGGTTACAGTGAGAGCAGAGCAGGTTATAGGGACACTGTAAATTCAACCAGGGTCCTCCTCTCCCTTGCTGAAATTTCCATAAATTGAGACTGTTTGCTAAGTCCTAGACAAACACTATCTCACTTAATCCTGACAATATTCCTAAGAGGTCAGTAATTCTATGTAGACCATATGGATGGGGGAATTTTAAGTAACTTCCCAAACTTACAAAGGAAGTATGCTTTGGTGGAACCAAAATTACCCACATTGGTAATTTTTAGTTGTTATTGTGCCCCTTCAGCAGAATTTGACATTCAATCTTTCTGGAAGCACTCTCTTCCCTTGGCTGCCGTGATTACACTTTTTCTGGTTTCCTCTGCCTTGCTGGCTTCTGCTTTACAGTTTGTTTTGAACACTACCCAAAAAATTAAGTATCAGAGGTCCTCTGAGCTCCGTTTCAGGCTTCTTGTCTCACCCTACATTCTCTCCCTGGGCAATCTCAGCTATGCTATCAGAATTAATTACTATCTATAGGATGATGATATACAACATTTATATCTTTAAACCTGACCTGTTCTCCAATTTCCTGTTCTTCAGTATTTTCTCACATATTCAGGTGCCTACCTGACATCTCCCTTTGAGTATATCAATGACAGCTCAACTCCATCTGCCCAAACCAAATTGTTATATTATATTATATATTATATTATTTTATATAATATATATTATATATATAATTATTTCAGATCCGTGACTATATCTCTAGTCCAAGTTATCCTTATTTCCTTTGTAAAAATTGCCAATTCTGCCTAATTGGTCTATAGCATCAACCCTGTCCTGTTTGTTAAGTTCTCTACATTGCAGCCACAATGTTCTGATCAAAAGACAAATTTCTACCACTGGTAACAAGATTTTCCAAAATGCTGAAAAGTTCTTTGGAAACAAAATTAAGTAAAATCTTCCCATTTTTCCTATAATACATAATTGTATTCCTGAGAATTTTAATATATATTGAAAACATGCAAAGTCTGCTATATATTTATAGGTAGATTCTAGACTTAGTAAATATATATAAATATATAAATGTATATAAAACATTATATATAAGAGTGGTATGTGTGCATATACAAGCAACTGAATACTTAGGACATTCAATAGTTGTAAGGGATTGAGAACGATCCTTCTTTGTGAGGGATTATGTCATAGACTGGCATCTCCCCAAAACATACAATGAGAAACAGACACGGGTATAAGGAAGGAAAAAAGAGAATATAGGGTAAGTTAACCTGTGGGATGTTGCTGTGGGTGAATGGGACCCAGCCCACGGGATCGCCTCTGAGAAACCAGGCAGAACACACCTCAGAAGTATCTTCTACCCAAGGACAGGAAGGCTGGGGCATTCATCCATGGACTCCCATGACCCACTGGGGTCTTTAACTACTCCCCACCTCGGGGTTGCCCCTGTTTGTGGCTGAGTAAGCTCCTGTGATGCTGGAGAAAACTCTCAGCCAGAGAAGAAGAGACGGAGATGTCTGAGGTGGAAACTGCCTACTTTAGCTGGGAAGAGGCAGATAATAAATGCATTGCCAGATAACTAGGGCTGAATCCACACACTAAATGCCAGCGGTGCCCCCAATTCATTGCGACTTCAAGAAAGGTGCCCCCAAATTTTCAAAATATGTCCTGAGGTAAGTTAGCACCCCCTTGGTTAATAAATATTTCATCAATATTGTACAGCTATTTAATAATAAGTATTAGTCGAATGAGTCAGTTAATTAGCATAAACGAGGAACTTTTTTGTCTCTCCAATATCTTCTTTTAAAATTCTAGTATAAAATGTATGTTTTGTGAATGAAGTTAATTTACATTTTAAATGAAGCACATTTCAGAGGAGATTTTTTTTTTAAAGCAAGTAACTGCCTGAATTGAGTGTCCACAGCTCTTCTCCAAGTTTAAGTTATTTAAAAGTTTAAGTTATTATTTAAAATAGCTAATGAAAATAAAACTACATCTTTACCTGGGTTATTAAATGATTTTCTATGTTATACTACCATCACCTCCTATCAGACTGGCCTGTTATTAAAACAAAACATTTATTTTGTGCCAAAAAGCTAATGTTAGAGGCAAAGCAGTGAGTTAAACAGTGGATTTTTTTAAAATAAGTCAACCAGGTGCTGTAAATACATAAATCCCTATAATCTACTGGGTACATATAACCACACATAGCCGTTCATGATATTAGTGCATTTTAAAAGTTAGCATACACCCAGACACTAACTGATGGGATGCTCATCTGTTCAACCTTCAAAGCATAATAATGAATGTGACTTTCCAGACAGTTCTATTGCTAGGCTTTCACAAAGGGAGAAACGTTTTCCGGCTTCCCTATAAAACATAAGACCCAAAACTTCTCAGTTTCTGCTGCCTGGTAAGAAAAATAGAATTGGTTGGAGGCAATGAGTTTATTTGTTCTTTTAAACCATAGCAGGCATAAATCGACTCTGGTAGCATGTTTCCATGAGGCAAACAAAACCCTTGAGTGTAGGGCTGTGCTTTCTTTCGATGGGTGTTACCTATAACACCTGAACTCTGCGGTGTCCTTAGGCCACAGTCACTGTGGCAGATTTCCAGTTGTGAGTAATCTTCACTTGCTGGAACTTTAAACAGTTACAAATGTGCCATATACGTATGTTTTAATTATGGTAATCACCGTGCCCTGACATTCACTCAAAGAAGGCATTCTATATTCAAAGGCAGCGCTCGAAGTGTCAGAACAGCATGCCCTTACTTGGCTACTTTCTTAATAGCACATTTGCTTCTGTCACAGATTCGGTGTCCTGTGCCCATGTGGTCTGACTAATCTTACTGGTCCTACAATTATTTTGTCACTGTAATGGTTGAAGGGTGATCTATGAAAGGCAGTGGGGTTTTTTCCCCTCTTTTTCCTATTGATGGTTCTGTCTGGCAGAATCTACAATACTAGTGGTTGATATTCTCATTTTTATGTATACAAATTTCAAGAGGAAAATTGCACACAAAGCACAAGAAAAATAGAACTCACTATAGGGAACATTAGGGATAGCAGCTATACACTTTTTAGTTATACCTACCTACATAAAAAGAAGAGAAAAAGAAAGAGAGAAAGTGGGTAATTAATAGCATTTTAAATGTGATATTTTAATGAATTAGCAACAAAGCTTATATTAATCAACTGTATCTAGAAAATGCTATTTGTACAAAAATATCAACGACTAGTCATGTTACAATGATGCAGAAGGGAATCCTTTTCCTTTTAATTTTTCTTCAAGCTACTAAATAGATTTGTTCCACCTAAAATGTCTACAATTTTCCACATCTTTAGAATAAAACCATTTGTCGATGGAGTAACTTCAGAAGTAATTTTTTTCAGTACAAGAAATCAACCATCAAGGAACATAATAAAATGAATCTGGAAATATGTTAATCCCCTACTTATTCAACTGTACTAGAGATTTAATATTGATATTGCTGGGAGCTGAACAGGAGCCAAACTAATTCCACAGAAGTGCTCTATCTGCATATTAACTACTGAAAATGCACAGAGATACAATCCTATTCATGCTACCCTGCAGCATCTGATGTGATTTAGGTTTGCAATCTCTTCAGCTTTTTAAATGTGTTGCTGTGCCCCACTCCCACATACCTGGAGACAAGTGCGCCTTTCAGTCAACTTTCAGGACGTTCTCCATCATACATTCTGCAAATGTAAATATTTAGAGACATGAGAATTCATTGTATTTCACTGGTTTATATGTTTCTTTTATTCCTGTGTTTAATGTGGTATCCATTGAATTACAAATTTTCTTGAGAAAATATGTTGTCTCCTTTATTTAGTCAAGTGTAGCTAGATTATCTTTGTGACATACATAGTTACCAGTAGTCTTCTTGAGACTACAAACACAAATTTGAGATTATAGTCTTGACATGACATAAAATTTTAATCAGCAGGAAATAAAAGATAAATTATTTTTCTATTTTCAGAACTTCTGAGTTTGGTAGTAATGTTCCATAGAAGGTAACTTTGATGTCTATATAATTTCCAGAAATGATCTTAAAAACTCCAACTTCTCTTTGAAAATATTGAGATGATTACTTTGTAAATTAAATAGTAAATTTTTAATTTTAAAAATGCTTTAAAAAAAAGAGACATAAGAAGATGAATTCAGCGACTCTTGGCTGAGGTTTTAAAGTAAATATGTGGACATATATACACTACCAAATATAAAACAGATAGCTACTGGGAAGCAGCCACATAGCACAGGGAGATCAGCTCCGTGCTCTGTGACCACCTAGAGGGGTGGGATAGGGAGGGTGGGAGGGAGGGAGACACAAGAGGGAAGAGATATGGGAACATATGTATATGTATAACTGATTCACTTTGTTATAAAGCAGAAACTAACACACCATTGTAAAGCAATTATACTCTAATAAAGATGTAAAAAAAAAATAAAGTAAACATGAAAAAATACCCCCAGAATGATAAATAATATATTCTAGAAGAAGGAGGTCATACTAGGGTATTTCCAGCATTATAATGTAGTAAATATATAGAAAGCTATATAGCTAGACCAGCTATAGAGAGATAGAGATAGTTTCAATAATACCAAGTATGTAAAGAAAAGCTTAATTCAATCTTGGATGAAGGGAATGCCAGGTAAAACATCTAGGGGACACTGCCCAAAGGAACATAATCAAAAACTCTGAGATGGGAAGATTCACAAGATTCATGCATACTGAAAGCAGGAATGTTTCAAACAATAGTGAAACTTTGCTGTAAATCATATATTTTACCTGTTCCTATAAAAAAGAATTTGATTTGATAATTAAATACGTACACTGTGTTTAAGCATTGCATTCACCTATTGACTAAGTGAGATTCAACAGTATACTGGAATCTCCTGGAATTAGAAAGAAAGAAAATCTACCTGTGTCTCTATTTTCCATTTTCTCTGGTAGAGGAATTTTGTCACAATACTTCATAGCCACAGCTTCCTCCTTGATCTTTTCTACCTTTTCTGTGTGTGTGTGTGTGTGTGTGTGTGTGTGTGTGTGTGTGTTTTCAATTTCCTTCAAAGAATAGCTAATGAAAAGAATTGCTCTTGATTAAGACCAAGGAAAAGGCTAAGTTCCTTTGTTGTACTTTTTGAACCAATACACTTCTGACTACCCTCTTTCATACTTCAGGCAATGTAGCTGCCAATCAACCCTTTCCTCTTCATCCAAGGAAGAAAACATCGCAAAGAAAAAGTTGCACCCCCAACGCACATAGCCACATATAGTACTTCTCTTTGTATGTTTATCCTACCACTCCTTGACAAGAGAGCTAAAAGCTGACTTAATAGGACTGAATCTAACCCTGAAATAAATGAGGAAGAATTTTCTAGAAATATGAGCATTTCTCTCCTCCTACAATTTCCCTAAGTCACTGCAGCATAGGAAACCTCAGTACACACTTTGATGTTTCTTCAAGATAATGGATGTTTAGATTTTCTTCAATATTACAGTCAGAGAGTGTTTCAGTTCTGAAATAATGCTAATTTCTAAGATCAAGTAAAATAATAAGACTATGTGTCAAATTCAAATAATAATAATAAGTGAATACTAGAAAAATTATAGTAAATCAAGACAATCTGAACATCACTGAAGGATGGGGATCCAGAAACTAATCTTTACGGTAGCTGTGCAGTACTTAGAACCTCCTTATAATGAAGAATATAGACAATTTCCTTTGCATATTGTTTTTTTCTCTTTTCATTTATTCATCGTACAATGCATATGTATCAATATGAGTAGGTTAGAGCTCTTCCAGGATTGTACATCAGTTTGCTATAATTACATTGTAATATAAATGGCTGAAGAGACTTTGTACGAGTCAATCAGTGACCTTGATTTATTTTTCTAGGTCATGGAGATCCATCTTTGAACCTCATCAAAAATTCCAACTTAATAGCAGGTGTCAGCCTTTAATATTCCTCTGTCACAATCAGATATGTCAGAAAAAAATCCTACAAATAATAAAGCAAATTGGAGAAAATTTTTATTTTTCCATTTTTATTTTATGAATTATTATTGAAAAATAAAATACAGCTCATATGACACAAGGCAAGGAGGAAGAATAAAAATTTTATATATACCCTTTATACTCTCTACTTTCCTTTGGAAGCAGCAGACTGAGAGAGAGTAATTTTGTTTTTTTTTTTTTTGGATTGGAGGATAGTAAGTAAAGCTTCCATATTCCTGGTTACTTTTCTGAGAACAGCACAGCACTTAAAACTGCATCTGTTCAAGAACGCTACAACCCCTCTTAGTGTTAGAGGAAGCCTTTCAAATGTTATTACATTTAAAGCTGGATAGTACATTCAAGTACTGTCACATTAGAGGAATCCTAGCCTGCTGGCCACCCTTTCGATAAAAGCATGTGATCAAATTTAAGCCCAGGTTGGTAGTGTCAACATTCCCATGTCAAAGCAAATTTGGAGCTGATGAAAACAAGCCTGGCTTGCTTATCAATCTGAGATAAATAAATGTTCCAGCTGGGCACACACATTTTAAATAAGAATTTGATAGAGACCCCGCTTTCTAGAAGAAATTCACCCAAGCATTTTTAACTTGTAGTTATCTGGGGCAGCTCTCTGTGATGGGCTGCAGTGAGACAAAGACATGGTGTGGGGCTGCCAGGTTGAGGGGAAGAGGAATCAGTGAACCTAAAATGGCAGCAACATCCATTGAAGCTGGGTAATTGTATTTGCCCATTCAGAAGGGACCTCCTCAGCTCCAGGCACACACCCCTCTGAGACCCCAAAGAGCCAAGCTCATGGAATTGGAATGACCTCGTTTTACCAGATGACTCGAGGGTTGTGATGCCTACTTTACATGTGGGGGGGCATAACCAATGGGGAAATTCACTCCCAGTTACTGTTTATCTCTCATTCATTGCCATCCCTCTCCTCGGCACTCTGTTCTGAGGCAGGAGACCAGTGTGCGACATTCGGGATTTCAAGGAAAGCTACACCAACTTCTGCTCAGGACGCTTAGCTAATCTGAAGAAAGTGATGGCAAATTAGAGATTGAATATAGCTAGCAGTGTGCGATGAAATGTTTAACAACCATCTCTCAGGGGTGTGGGAGTCAGGGGAAGCCTGACAATTTCTGTGATATGGCTGATTTCAAACTACCAACATGATGATGTCACTAGGAGCTGAGAAAAGATGCAAGCAGTTGGCTCTCAAGCCGGCTGCCAAGCACCACTGACTATAACTCCAACAATGCAGGAAACCATTCACTTCCATCCCAAAGTTCCTTATTTCTGAACATCAAAACCTGGCTGACTCTGAAAATTTCTATATGAGAAGTAACAAAAAGAAATTTGTATAAAATAGCATCCATAGAACATGCAATAGCAACAGAGCTTTAAGAGGGCCCTGCTGGCCAAATGTAAGACCATTTTACAATTTTATAAAGTTTTGTTTTTGTATGGGGTTATAAACTACTGAATAAAATAAAAAGCCATGAGTCCATATTAAAATAAATAAATAATGAGGGAGAAGGGAAAGATCTTCCTTACAGTAGAACACCAACTGATAAATGCACAAGAAATGATGGAATTAGAAAATCACCTCCACCCAATAACCATGGTCATTGAGGAAGAACAAAAAATCTGTGGAAGGAAAGGAGTATTTACATTGTCTCAAAATATCTTCTCACATATGACATATTAATGACCACTTTTTAAAGTGAACAAAGGATACCATCCTAAAGGAATGATCAAAAGTTTACATCACCAATAATATAGATAAAAGCAAAACAAACAAATAGACAACAACAAAATCAAGATATGCCCTAGATGTGATGCACTGTGAAGGATACAGTATGACTTCTGTGAAATTCTTGACAAATGCATAAATGGAATCAAATCATGAGGAAAAATCAGACAAAACATCAGACAAAGCCTTCAGTTATTCTACAATATAACTGGCATGTACTCTAAAGTATGTCAAAGAATGAGCGAGAGGAAAAAAAGAAGAGTGAAGAACTATTCCAGATTACATGAGTCTAAAAGAGAGATGATGACTAAACACAATGAGTGATCTTGCACTGGAAAAAAAAAAGCTAAAAGGACATTATTGGGACAACTAGTGACATTTGAAAATTGACATAAATTGAGTAATTAATGCATCTTTTTTTATGGAAAGGCATGTTATTTTAAATATAGCTGTGTGTACATGTCAATCCCAAACTCCCAATCTATCCCTCTCCCCTCCCCACCCTTTCCCCCTTGGTAACCATAAGTTCATTCTCTAAGTCTGTGAGTCTGTTTCTGTTTTGTAAATAAGGTCATTTGTATCTTTTTTTTTAGACTCCAGCAAATAAGTGATACCATATGATATTTGTCTTTCTCTGTCTGACTTATTTCAGCTAGTATGATAATCTCCAGGTCCATCCATGTAGCTGCAAATGGCATTATTTCATTCTTTTTATTGGCTGAATAATATTCCATTGTCTATATGTACCACATCTTCTTTATCCACTAATCTGTCAATGGACATTTGGGTTGCTTCCATGTCTTGGCTATTGTAAACAGTGCTGCAATGAACAGTGGGGTGCATGTATCCTTTCAAACCATGTTTTTCTCTAGATATATGCCCAAGAGTGGGACTGCTGGATCACACGGTAGCTCTATTTTTAGTTTTTTAAGGAACCTCCATACTGTTCTCCATAGTGGCTGTAACCAATCTACATTCCCATCAACAGTGCAAGAGGGTTTCCTTTTCTCTACACTCTCTCCAGCTTTTATTGTTTGCAGATTTTTTGATGATGGCCATTCTGACTGGTGTGAGGTGATATCTCATTGTAGTTTTGATCTGCATTTCTCTAATAATTAGCAATGTTGAGCATCTTTTCACGTGCCTCTTGGCCATCTGTATGTCTTCTTTGGAGAAATGTCTGTTTAGGTCTTCTGCCCATTTTCTGATTGGGTTGTTTGTTTTTGATACTGAGGTGTATGAGCTGTTTGTAAATTTTGGAGACTAATCCTTTGTCGGTCACATCATTTGCAAATATTTTCTCCCATTCTGTGGGTTGTCTTTTTGTTTTGTTTATGGTTTCCTGTGCTGTGCAAAAGCACTTTAATATCGTTAAATTTCTTTATTTTGATGATTTTGATTGTGGTTATATAAGAGAATGTTCTTATTCTCAGATAACACACACTGAATATTTAAGAATGAGGACATGATATTTTCAACTTGTTCTTTCAATTCGTTCTATATACATACATATGAGAATGGTATCTAGATCTAGGTCTATCTATATATACATATATATATAATTCTCTCATATATGTATGAGAGATACATGAGAAAATTTAGAGAGAGAGAGGAAGGAAGGGAGGGAGGGAGGGAGGAATAACAAATATAGCAAACTATTTCATGAATCTGGATGAAGAGTAGACTTGAATTCTTTACCCTACTTTTGCAACTTTTCTGTTAGTTGGAAGTTAAAAAATATTTTTCTAAAAAAAAAAAATCAGCAATGGACTCATTTATTTATCCATTGAGTATGTCCTATATGTTCACAGCAAGCCAAACACTTTGCTGGGCTTTGGAAGTATAAGGGAACACCTTCACAATACACTGTAGGAAAAATTAAGTATGATTTTATAAATGCAATAATGGAGTGTTGCTAAATAAGAGGATATAACGAGTCACTTGACTCAGTGCAAAGGGTGGTAGTGGAAGGGTGGGCAAGGAAGGCCTTCCAGATGTGCTGATGCTTGGGCTGATTTTTGAAGGATGAGCAGAAGAAATCCAGGTAGACGAGTGGGGAAGGCAACCCAGGTAGAGGGAACAGCACAGGCAGAGACATGGAAGTGTGGAACACTTGGCAGAACAGTGAGAGTTAGGGCACAGGGGTAGTCACTATCATATATCATAGGCTTTAAACTCAAAACAGAATTTTATTTGAATACCATTTCTTCTATTTATTAGCTACATGTTAATGCTAATTTACTTGCTCTCGCTAGGCCTCAGGTTCTGCCTTTGTGAAGTGCGAAAAGTATTAAGTTGTTACTCAGGGTTGTTTTCAGGATGAACTAAAACCATGTCTGTAAAGTACACGGTGCAAAGTAAACTTTCAAAGCATTTTAGCTGCTACTGATGTTATTGTGTTTGTGTCAGATTGTTAGAAATAACCAGAGGCAAGAACACATGGTGGGCAGTTCAAAAATAAACTCCTGCCTCGGTTATAAAATGCATTTGAGATTACAATAAACAAAGCTAACCAGCACTCAAAAGAAATTATCAATAGTGGTATATGCGTCAATTTGTACATGGTGACACGGGATGCTAAATAAACTGTGGGGATGCTAGTATAAACTGATGGGATGCTAGTAAACTGTGATGGCTATGAAGAACTGGAGTTTTTGTTTGTTTACTTTGTTTTGTTCTGTTTTCCCTGAACCAACAGAATAGTGCATTTTCTTCCTGCCTTTCACCTTGTAAACCAGAATCACTGCCACTGCTTGACCAGAGCTTGCACAAAGATGCAGTCATGCAGATGCAGGGAAAAAAAGGAGAAAAAGACAAAATCTAGGGTTGTGTACGCAGTCACTGGGAAGCAATAAATGTCCCGATCACTCCTCTTCTTGTGAATAAGCTGGTGACCCTGACTCTAAATAAAGCAGCCTAACAAATCTTTACTCCAAACTTTAGAGCAACTGTAATAAATGGTGGAGGGAGTAGATCTTTGTGGTTAAGACCTTGGGCTCCAAAGTCAGACTAGATTTAGACGCTGGCTCTGCTGCTTACCAACATATTGACCTTGGCCCATTTATTTTATGCTGTACCCAGATCTCTCATCTGGAAGAAAAAAAGGAGACAGAAATGAGCAACTACATGTCATTGTGTTCGTGTGAAAAACAAAACGTGTGTAGAGCTCTTACTTAACGTATAGTGCTGCTGATGATGATGACAACGATGATGGTGGTGGTGGTGATGGTGAGATAAGCAATGGTGGCAGCAGTTTTCATGTGGCACTAATTTCAGTTTCACTAATTCACTCATTACACAGACATGCATTTTTATTCAGTCTATGTGTTAGACACTAGTAATATTAAGTACTCGTAATAGTAAATAAGGTAGAGTTTTTGCCTCATGAAAGCAAAAGAAAAGGCAAAATAAACCAAGGTCTTCAGCTCAATATAAGAAATATGTATAACTATATGCAAGATATGACAGAAACGTACAAGAGCATTGCCTAAATAAGACTGAGCGTTTAGAGAAATCTAACTGGGAGAGGTCAAAGTGTAGGAAATCTTTCTAAACTCAAAACTAAAGTTAACTTTTAGAAGAGTAGGAAACTGTAGACAGTATAAAGATACAAACACACAAAATAGTAAAATGAAAACAGCACTACAAAACCAGGAATCAAGAATTAATGGTTGAATGACTGATCCCTAGCAGAGGCATGCTTTAACATGTGGGAAAACAGAAATCCCTCATATTAGCCTCTGAGAAGAAAATCATGGCAGATGTGTTCATCTATCCCAAGGGAAGTCTGGCTTTACTCAATATGGCAATCCCAGATTCCGTTTCAAGAACAGCAGCCCATGAAAAAAGGTCAGTCTTCGAACATTAGTCTCTGAGACTGTCAGAGCTGAGAGAGCAGCTAGGTCAGCTTCCTAAATGGCACTCACCACCACAACTGTATTAAAACCATCTGGGGAGTTTTGGAAAATACACATTCCTGGGCACCACACTCAGACATTTTGCAATTGTTGGTCTAGGATAGAACCTAGGAATTTTCTTCTTTGCTTTGACACACTGCCCTGGTTATCATCTTCACCATGTTATTCTGATGATACTAAGTCTGCAAACCTCTCAGTAGTCACCCCTCCTTCTGTGAGCTCAAAGAGGAGAAACTTATATCTTTAAAACCTTAAAATCAATAAATGGCAAAAGTAGAACCAGAACCCAGATCTTCTTACTCCCCAAACAGAACTTTTCCTACTGGATTTAGGGAATTACATAAGGCAGTGCTACCTTTTCCACTGGCTTTTTCATGATGCCAATCAGAGAAACCATTAGAATCATCCTTTTGGATTATAGCAGAGCCTCCGATCAGGAATCACAACACAGCAGGCCGTGGGCAGCTTCTGGCTGCCAAGCCGTTTCACATATACTACACATAATTTTTTAAATGATTTGTAATGCTTTTACACTGCACATGCCCTCTCCAATTGTCTAAAAGATGCTCCACAATTATTCTATGCCCAGATGTTTCCTTTATAGAAATATTTGGTCCAACCTCTTGAAAGCATTTGAGTTATGATCTAGGTGCAAAAGAGCCATTAAAAGGCAAAAAGCTTTACCAGAGGGTAACTCACTAGCACCTTTTGAACACATTAACACAGATTATTTAATCAAATTACCTAAGAATTTCTTAATTTAAAAAAGAAAACAAAGCTGGTAACAAAGCTGCCAGAACAAAGCCAACAAATAAACCCCAGGGTACCTTTCATAGCCAGACCACCTTTCTCCACTCTCCACTCTTCAGCCTTCTTTGTACCAGATACCTCTTTCTCTCTAGGCAGAGCTGACTAATTCAGGGCGGGATACCTAATCCAGGGGCTGCATCCGGTCCATCGGATTATCTCTTAGAAAACTGTAATTGGTACAATCCAATCAATTAAATTCAGGTACTAGACTTGTAAAGTGAGTAGAGAACACTTTGAGGAGCAAGTGAAGATGAGACTGTCTCTGCAAATGAGCAGGCTATATTCTCTAAACATAAAGAGGAAAAGACCTGGGCTTCCCTGGTGGCGCAGTGGTTGAGAGTCTGCCTGCCGATGCAGGGGACACGGTTCGTGCCCTGGTCCGGGAAGATCCCACATGCCGCGGAGCGGCTGGGCCCATGAGCCATGGCCGCTGAGCCTGTGCGTCCGGAGCCTGTGCTCCGCAACGGGAGAGGCCACAACAGTGAGAGGCCCGCGTACCGGAAAAAAAAAAAAAGAGGAAAAGATCCATGGAGAGAAGAGATGTACACACATACAGCCCCAGACAAAAACAGATGGAGAGGATAATTGCCTTTATTATAGAGAACTCCCAGGTCCTGTTTCCAATTCCACATAAGGCATGGCTACAATTTCTGTTCTTGGCTTTGGACAGATGGCCATTCTCATCTGCTTAGATTAGTTGTACACATTGGGTTTAAGTTTCTTGCAACCAAGCA
The DNA here is from genome assembly GCF_008692025.1 of Phocoena sinus. Classification (NCBI taxonomy): domain Eukaryota; kingdom Metazoa; phylum Chordata; class Mammalia; order Artiodactyla; family Phocoenidae; genus Phocoena; species Phocoena sinus. The sequence goes on along the minus strand of NC_045765.1, from coordinate 133,685,505 downwards.
ATCCCTGGAAAACACAGCCACCTAGGGATAAACTTCAATCATAGAAGACAGTTAGGTTAGTGCAGAGAGGTCGAGTTTGTAGCTCAGTCCAGAGTGTGCATACCCGTAGATAGTGGGGTCACTAGGAGGGCTTGGAAGCAATGGATTTGTGGGAGCCAGGAGGAGTGAACTGGGAAAATCAAAAGGAAAGATTCATTCTCATGAAAAGAAAATTTGGACAGAGGAAGGTGCAGGTTATGAAAGTGATGATAGCAATGACAAATTTTACCTACTTCCTAGTTTTAACAGACATTATCCCTGAGCCTATGAAACACTTTTTCTTTTGAATTCAAAAAATTTGGATCATTCATGTCTGCCAAAAGAATGAAATATCTTTTCAAGGCCATCAAAAGATGCAAGATTGGGGATATTTCATCCACTAAATTATTTAACAGTCTCCCTAACTGAAATAGACCATTGCAAAGACAGTGTTTACTTATTTAGTTGTTTCTAAAACATTACCAAAAGATAATTTTATTTTTGACATTTTAGCTATGACGAACTTCGAAGTATAATCTGAAGTATAAACAAGCTTATTTGGAGGCCACTGAAGTCCTGTGTGTGACTCAACCACGCTGCAACCGCTTTAGAGACCACACAGCTCTCAGTAGGCACTGTAAGATCAGACTGCATTCCTTCTGGCTCTTTTTAGCTCAAACACTCGCTAACAGATTCCTAAGCTGCAGAAGTCAATTCAGATACTCCAGGAGTGAGTATGTGGGTTCTGTAACTCTGACCCTAAGAAAATACCCAGTTATTCATGTTCTTACTACAGATCTCCCACCCTTGTCTCACACCACAACAAAGGTCTTTGTTCCCTTGCACCTGCTTTCAAGTTCAGTCTTCATTCTTAAATGCACGAGAGAGGCAGTAATGAAGAAGAGACAAGATTCCTTCAAGCTCATTCTTAGCTTCCTTAGCCCCAAATGAGAATATTCTCTCTAACTCTGATCCTTGTAGTACAGAATGAAGAATGACTTGCAATCTGCTATTTGGACTTTTTTATTATTTGGCTATGATCAATTGATAAGTTTATTAGTAAAATTAATAATCTTGGATAAGGAAATTTTTAGTGCTAGCCACAGAAAGTCATTCATTTATTCTTCTGATATTAAATTCTGCTATAATTATGAATACAAAATTATGTTTAGATCTGAAACTATTATTTTATTATAGAAATCAAGAAGATAAATGTAGTTCTAACATGTTAAAGTCCTTTCAAAATCTGAATGCAAAATCCAGAGGAACTCACTATCACCACTGTAATGCTTACTGAAAATGAACGCTTAACTGTTGTTTCCTTAGATTGAAGGTACATTCAGTAGTGGCATAGAAATGAACAGAAGGCAGCTTATGGTAGTTTTAATAAACAATAGTGAATTTTATTATTCCAAGGTATAATTTAAGAGTGGCAAAAAAATCTGCCTGTGCTTCTGTGGCGGCAATGAATGCACCAGTATGTTGATTTTAATCTAGTAAAGTGAAAATGCCTTATAACAAAATTGTATAGTATTTGCACACACAAAAATTGCTATCTGAAAATATCTGTAAAAACCTATGTAATGCCTGAATCTAAGTTGAATGCATAATTTAGTACTTATTTTCAGAACAAATAGCCTGGAAAATTTTCATGCACAATTGATGATAATTTGAGTGTGCAATCCATGGCTGGAGCTCATTAATATATACATTCTGTCTAAGCTCTGTGTGCAAATTTAAATTGTAGTTTTCCAAAAATGGCTCATAACAACTCCAAAACATCAAAACCAGACATTCTCAGCACCAATGGTGGAGCCTGAAAACCTCCACATGATAAGCAAATATTTTGGAAGATAATTCCTAACTCTGGAAAAAAGATCATAACAATACAGAATATATTTACATTCAGATTATGTTGAATACAAAAGTAAAACAAAAAAAAAGGAAAAGAAAACTGCAATAAAGAAACAGAAATTTCACACGGGAGTAACAAGGGGGAAAATGTGTATGTGTGTATAAAATTCCTGGTGACAAATCCCAAAATATTTGTTTCTATTTTCTCTTTCAGATAGTAATTTTTTTAAGTTCAAAGTGGATTTTTAAAACTGGTTTACATATCATCACATTAGCAAAAACTTTTTAAAACAAATAACATTAAACTATTATTTTTCTAAGGAAAATTTTATATATGTGTATGAACTAGAAATCTCCAAATTTCTTTTTTAAATCTTATTTTAATGGGTATAAGTGTAAATGTTGTTCTTGGGAAGACAAAACAGGCTTAACTATGATTTACACACGTTTGACTGCCATATCTGACAGATGATTAATTCTTTCAAGCTGATCATGGTGTTGTACAAACATTCATTTGTCTTAACTGAGTTGTAGTTTTATCAATTATTATAAAAGTAGGAAAATATATTACTTGAAATAAGCAGAATATTTTAAATAAATATGCTTTCTAAAATTTAACCAAACTCTAAAGCATTGTTTTACTATATGTAGTATTATATCATAAAATATTTTAAAATGGTCATATTTTCTATATGAATTTTACACTTCTTCATCGAAATGTATAACACTGGGTATTTTTTGTAATTTCAGTATTTTCCATAATTAAAACAAATTGATGATTCATGATTATTTCATGTTGGACATAAAAGTGAACATATCTTAATAAATCCCCCATAAGCAAACAACTGATAAACCAATGAAACTTCTAGAGGAAAATATTGTCTATAAACCAGGACTATATATTTAATGGTACAGTTTTGCAAGAGTATGCTTTTCAGCACTGATGCATTACATAAGAGGTTGACAAGGTTAGAATTTGTGTTGCTAATGGAAATTATTTTTTCAAGAATTAACCTTTAGGCGATAAAGAATGACAGATATTCAAATATTCTCAAATGAGTATTTAAATCGAACATTTCTATTCATTCCTGCCCCCCAACAGAACTTCCATTCTGGATTCCAGCGTGTCATACACACAATTGAATTCTTAACAGCTGCCATTCAAAAGAACTGCAGAGGACCATTTGAAAGTAATATTTTGCTCTGTGTGACATCTCATTTTTTCCCCTCAGAAATCATAATTTTTTTACACACCTCATAGTCTTCCTAACAGGAAACCAGCTCTGCCTGTCATTTTGACTGGGAGGAACCTTGTTTTCCAGGTCACTTGCTTGAATCCTGGAGACAAGATATTCATGAGGGACCTGGATGGGGCATTTACATCTCCGAGCAGAGTTTTCCTCTCCATTTGCCAGCATGCCAGGTCAGTGAGCTGCTCTGTCAGAGGGAAGATAATGGCTGCTGCAGTGCCCCCTGCTTATTACACACTCAATGCTTCTGACCTTCTTGGGAGACCCCCCCACCAAGCATTCTGACGCAGGGCATTTCCCTACTCTTTAAGACCCTGTCACCCAGATCCTCCTGTTTGAAATACAACATTGTTCATAACTTTGGAAGAGGCAACTTCTAAATGCCAGATTTCATAATTTTTCCCTCCACTAAAAATTTCTTGACTGTGCAGAAGAAAAACAAAAATTGCTCGTTTTTTAAAATGTAAATTTTATTTAAAAAACACCCCAAATCAATGCATCCAATTCAGTAAAAATAAAGTAAAATAAAATCATCAGTACAATTGAAAAAAAAAACCTCGTATTTTGTCAATCTTTATTTACAACTTGAGCTAATCCTCCTTAAAACAAATATCCTGTATTTTAGACATAAAAATAGCAAAACTTTATTTTTGAAGAAGTTAAACTATAGATTTTCAGCAGGTAGTAATGCTGTTTTAGGACCTGCCAAATTAGAAGTGACTCTTCTTCCTGTGCTTATGCCTTAATTTGATTGTTTTCTTGGCAATAAAATGGATGTTTTGAGACATGAAGAATAAGCGAGGGTTAACTGCGTCCTCATTTTCTATCCCAGACATTCCGATGTTACCTGAAATAACTCTACTCTCTACCTGATTTTTCTTTTATTTCTTTGAACAATGAAGCAGTCTAGCACCCCTCTGATCATCTGGATGAGTAGCTAGTAAAGGATTTACCTGTAAGTGGAAACAAAGCTGGATGACCGCCTCAATATGGGGAGGGGAGTACCACTTGCCTTGGATCAGAGGTGGTTTCCAATCAACAGCTTTCTTACCTCACGTATGATATACATTCAATGGTGACAACAATAAACAAGCATAATTTCTGGGCAAGGGGGACTCTCACAAGAAATTTTTGAACATTCCATATCCCCTCTCCTTATTTCAGCTACAATGTATGTTGATAAAAAAAAAAGCACACGTGTTCCAATACAACTTGTAAAAATCATACAGATTGAATATTTTTTCTCTAAAAGGAGAAATATAATCTACTGATGCTGGAGGAGCACCCCAAAAATTTCCCCTAATGTGTTTTGTAGATTTCTTAATTTAAAATTTTTAAACTCAATCTTCATGATGTGCAAGAATGTTCTGACAACTATATAGGGTAACAACAAAAAGTACCAAGTCATTACATTACATGAGCTTACACTCTGTTAAGTGTACCGGTGTGGTAAATATTGAGGACCGCTTTGATGGATGTAGAGATTAAAAAGAATGTATCTACTTTTTTTAGGAAGAGAAACTTCTGAAACTCCAGCTGTATGCCAGCTGCCATGGGACATCTTCCATTGAGATCTGGTATGTACTACTAGCACACAGTGGTTGGCTCTGCAGATGACAAAACACAACTGAACAATACAGATGAGATCAACTAGCAGCCATCACCCACACTGAGGGACCAACTTCCAGGAGAGGTTCAGACTTTACTAGAGGTTTACCAACATTTTAGTCTCAGAACCCCTTTTACTTTTTTTTTTTGCGGTAAGCGGGCCTCTCACTGTTGTGGCTTCTCCCATTCCGGAGCACAGGCTCCGGACGCGCAGGCTCAGCAGCCATGGCTCACGGGCCCAGCCGCTCCACGGCATGTGGGATCTTCCCGGACCAGGGCACGAACCCGCGTCCCCTGCATCAGCAGGCGGACTCTCAACCACTGCGCCACCAGGGAAGCCCTACCATTACTTTTAAAGTAATAAATAAATATTAAAATATTCTGCTTTAATTTCTAATGCATTTACTATCAATAGATATAACCCATATTAACCAAGGCTCTTTGGGGTGTTAAACATATTTTAAAAGTAAAATGGGGGCTTCCCTGGTGGCACAGTGGTTGAGGGTCCACCTGCCGATGCAGGGGACGCGGGTTCGTGCCCTGGTCCGGGAAGATCCCACATGCCGCGCAGCAGCTGGGCCCGTGAGCCATGGCCGCTGAGCCTGCGTGTCCAGAGCCTGTGCTCCAGAATGGGAGAGGCCACAACAGTGAGAGGCCCGCGTAATGCAAAAAAAAAAAAAAAAAAAAAAAGTAATAGCAGTAAACCTATATGTTAATATAAATAACATGTTATTTATGAAAAATAACTATTTTCCCAAACAAAAGAATTAGTGAGAAGAATGGCATTTTTTTAAGAATCATTTTAATGCCTGGGTTAATAGAAGACAGCTAGATTCTCTTATCTGCTTTAGCACTTGGTCTGATTCAATGTGCTGACTTTTTTGAACTATATGAAGGAAATCTGGTCTCACACAGATATGTAGTTGGAAAAGTGAGGAGTATATTAATAGCCATTTCAGATAATTCTGTACATTTTTCATTGACACTATTCCAAAACTGAACTTGTGGTAATTTCTTAATGGTTGATTTCAGTGTGGACTCTGAACACAGAAAAACTTTTTATACATTATATTAAAGTCACTAGTCTATTTTTTTTTTTTTTTACTTTGAATGAATCTTTTAACCATGCATAATATTGTAACATCATAAACTGGTCTTTGGAAAATATTAGTCCACTGACTTATATAGATGTTACAAATACTGACACATTTAATTATATAATACCAAAAAATTCCATTCATAAATATCACAGCAGATCACATTAGAAAAGTCTTTAAGTGTTGAGAAGGCATCAAATCCAAGGTGGGGATACAAGTTTTAAATTCAAAATTTTGTTTGAAAGCTCAAATTTTATCATTGGCAACAAATACTCTCAGTTTTTTCCCCTGAATTGACAGGCTCACTTTGTTAGTTTTTGAGAAAATATCTGTCAAGTGCCTAAGTCTGCATAACCATAGTTTATCAGTTGCTCTTTATAGTATAAATGGTACTCCCCGAAAAAAAGTGGCTAATTTGGCTTGTATGAGCAATCACATAAATTCTTTTCACAAAAGAACTGTCATAATGTATGTAGCGGAAGTACTTTCCATGAATTTCTCAGTTTGTCACATAGAATATTTTAAAAGTCTTAAGGATAAGGATTTAATAATATTATTAAATTTTATCCCTTCATCCAGGATATTTTTTTTCCTGAAATACCTATTTTTATTTTAATTTTTATTTTTTTAACATCTTTATTGGAGTATAATTGCTTTACATTGTTGTGTTAGTTGACGCAAGAGGGAGGGGATATGGAGATATATGTATACGTATAGCTGATTCACTTTGTTATACAGCATCCAGGATATTCTTTTTTTTTTTTTTTTTTTTTTTTTTTTTTTGCGGTACACGGGCCTCTCACTGTTGTGGCCTCTCCCATTGCAGAGCACAGGCTCCGGACGCGCAGGCTCAGCGGCCATGGCTCACGGGCCCAGCCGCTCCGCGGCATGTGGGATCCTCCCGGACCGGGGCACGAACCCGTGTCCCCTGCATCGGCAGGCAGACTCTCAACCACTGCGCCACCAGGGAAGCCCCAGGATATTCTTTAAGTGAAACTGGCCATACAGTTTGTCATCACTGCCTTGATTTATACTATGGTACCAGCAGTTTCACCCACAATTTCTTTTGTATCATCAGGGCAAATGTCAACACAGTGAAAAAGGCAAAGGATATCTAGTGTTACTGGGAAAACAGTTTTGACCTCCAGAACACAGTGAAAGGGTCTCAAGTAGGAGTCCGCAAATAACACTTAGAGAACTGCAAATTTTACAAATTCACTTGCTTCCCTCAGCCAATTCTAAGCAGTTCAGAAAAGCCAACGAGCACATGTACTCATTGGAACTAACATTTATTAACCAGGTACTATATTTAAGTGCTTAACAGAGATTATCCCATTGAATTTTCACAACACAGAGATAGGCATTTACATTATCCTCACTTTACAGATGAGAAAATGAAAACACAAAACAGTTAAGTAGATTTCCCAGGGTTGCATAGCTAGTAAGTCTTGAAACCAGGATCTGAACCCAAAGTTCAAGTCTCAGCCTATGTTTTCAAATACCACAGTACACTGACACTAAAGGGTAAATGTACTTTGAAAACTGAATACATATATTTGAAATATTTGAAATTTATTTTGAATATTAAGATATCAGAGAATCATTAAATATTTGCTAACAGTTATAGGCATTTTAAATAAAGTGTTCATGGCATTCCAATTTCTGAGTGCTTACAAGAAGAAGGCTTAGATGTAAGATCAGAAAACTCATAAAGTTATTTTATGCATATTTCTTATCCTAACCATTTTTTCAGCTTTTCTTGGAAGTTTGAAATGCAGTTTTGTTTGTAGCTCAAGTTTATCTTGTTACATATCAGTAGTGGAGTTTTGAAACTGTTTTTGAATCTCAGAATAATTCCAAATTATTTCCATTTTTATATGTTAAAATCTACTTAGATTTTTCAAACATCAGATGTAAATTCTATATAAAAACAACATATATATGGGCTTCCCTGGTGGCGTAGTGGTTGAGAGTCCGCCTGCTGATGCAGGGGACACGGGTTCGTGCCCCGGTCCGGGAAGATCCCACATGCCGCGGAGCAGCTGGGCCTGTGAGCCATGGCCGCTGAGCCTGCATGTCTGGAGCCTGTGCTCCGAAATGGGAGAGGCCACAACAGTGAGAGGCCCGCATACCGCAAAAAAAAAAAAAAACCCAACATATGTGGACACATACACACATCACAATTAGTATTCTTTCATTCATCTGGTAAATATTTGAGCATGAACAATTGTTATGGACTGAATTCTGTCTCACCAAAACTCATATGTTTAATTCGTACCCCAAATATGACTGTATTTGGAGATAGGGTCTTTAAGAAGGTAATTAAGATTAAATGAAGTCCTAAGGATAAGGCCCTAATTTGATAGGGCTGGTGTCCTTATAAGAAGAGGAAGAGATACTAGAGCTCCCTATTTCTCTACACACATACACACACACACACACACACACACACACACACACACACACACACACACACATACACACATATACAGGGAAGGTCATGTGAGGACATAATGAGTAGGTGGCCATCTACAAGCCAGGAGGAGAAACTTCACCAGAGCCAATCCTGACAACACCTTGATCTTAGACTTCCAGACTTCAGAACTGTGAAAAAATAAATTTGTTATATATCATATGACATATATTAATTTCCGTATATCATATGACATATATTAATTTCCAGATCGAGTCAGTGGTGACATTAATACAATACACGATGAAGAAGAAAAAAGAAAAGCAAATTCTCTCTCCCCCTCTCTCTCTAACACATGCATACACACATAAACACACACTCACACACCATGCCACCCCACTTAAAAAATAATCCTTTGGTCAACATTGTTTTTCCAGGGTCAAGAATTTAAGTTAAGCATAATTCAAAAAGTAAATTAAAAGGTATAGCCCAAGTTTTCTGATCTATGAAAGATGAGAGCTAGTACTCAATCCAAGTACTAGTGTAGTGAAATCAATAGAGGATTTTGAATTGAGCACTGGATTTGGATGCGAATTTCAAACCCTGAGCACATCACATACCTTTTCACTCTCTGAGGTTTCAGTATATTCAGGAATAAGAATAATATCTTTCTCACTGGGCTATTGTGATAATTAAATGAGAAAAGAAATATAAAAGCATATCTAGCTTTTCTGACAACCTGTCAAACTCAACCTGAAGAAAACTTAGAAAGCTAGCGTGATGTTCGCTGCTCCCTTTCAGCACATTCCTATCCTCCCAGAGGCCCACTGCCCAAGCGTAGCCTCTGCCTTTGTGTCTCTGAGCTGAGATGCTCTGGATAATTGCTCTGAAGTCCTGAGTTCAGTCACCATAAAGCTTCTAGCATTTTATTTCCAGATAGAAGATTACTGTCTAGTTATGTAATTATCCCCTCAGCCTTAGGTCTGGCTTTCTCTTCCTTTTGAGGTGTAGAAGAAATAATCTGATAAATTCATTTTTACAAATATCAGAAGATGAGAAATTTTCACACTGAACCCAAAACAGTTTTGAATGGGACACACACACTCACACAGGCACATGTAGCTAACCATTTTTTGTTACCTCATATTTAATTTTAAAGAGTAAGTGTCCTGATTACTCTGTAGCGTGTTTTCTAATTAAAGCTTTTTCTACTTCATCTAGGATTAGGTATTGAATTTAGTAACATAAATATCTGTTCATTTAAAAATATTTTTCAGTACATCAGTTTAACTATTAAATAGTTGTACATTTTATATCCTGTAGGTAAATCTAAGTAATTAATAATATTAAAGCTTGAGGGATACCAAAACTATTTGTACATTTTCGCCAGGAGTTTCATGAGTAATAATGCTTAGTAAAAACCATGGTACTACTTCAAAAAACCTCCTGGAAAGCTCTTATCTGTTCAACGCCCCTAAAGCTTCATGTTAAAACTACAGGATGGCTGCTCTAACAACCCTTTTCCTAGTCCCCTACTTCAAGTCTAAATAGAAGTCCCAGTGAGTTCTTCTGTACTTTCCGTCATTGGATCTTTTGAGCTTAAAGAATTATTTCCTCAGTAGGTTCGCTGTGAGGGAGGGAGATTATATTCTTGAGCCTCTTCAGGTGAAGTTTCCAATTCAACATCGTTATCAACATGCTGCTGAACAAATGTTTTTCAAACCCTAACTACAGGAACATTCTCTTTGTTCCTGTATATAATTTAGTTTCCACTTCCACTGGGCTTCTGAGGGAATGATACTGCAAGTGGTAGAAAGAGAACTAGACTCGAAGGAGACTTTGGATCTAGGTCTCTAATTAGTCCTGTGGACTTGGGCAGTTAGACCACTTGATACTCTGCTTCCTTCCTCAACCCTCAAGTCAAGGAAAAAATGCCTACCCTGTCTATCTCTCAGGTTGCTGTGAGGTTCCAAATATTGTGGACACATGTAATGAATTCTATGCAGTATAATCATGAAAGAAAGTATTGTCATTTTCTTCATTACATATATTATGACTAACTTACAAACATTTATGAATCAGAAACTGACAGGAACTCTGATATTAAAGGATTAAGTACAACGCTGATGACATCTAAAACCCTGACAGTAAAATCAGTAAAGCTTCCTATCTCTCATGTTATGAAAGTTTTGTCTTGGGAATGAAATAAAATCAATGAAAAAAAAGTTGATTTTTTTATGTCATACAGACTTCTTTCAAGATTAATTTGGTTTCATTTAACCACTAAATAACATACAAAACCAGTCTTTTAAAGTTGTATTTCTTCATGTTGTCTTTTTCTAAACTCTTTACTGACTAGGAAGAAAATCTCAGGAATTACTTGAATGAAAACTGGCCTAAGTTTATTTCCTAGTATATTCTGTCCACTCTTTCACATGAATTTGCACCTTCCTGATTCTTTCAAAATGACAGTCCCATAACTGTTAGAAGACAATTCTCTACAGTTTTCTCTTTCAGCTACTTATCTTACAAGTAGAGATACTAACTGCCTTTGTTATGAACGATATTCCAAGCGTATTTTTATAAAAAACAGTCTTGAAAATAAAGATAGTACTCCTTTCTGGGGAAAAGGGCAGGTTTGTTTCAGCCCTGTATAATAAAGATAATATCTCCCTCTAGGGCAAAGGTCAACTAGGCTTACTGCTTATTATAAAAGAGTTGGGTTCTCTAAGCTCAGAATTCCCCCCCCATCACACAGCCCACTACATGTGCAGATGTCATCTATCCCTCTCTGCAATGCCCTACTGCAACTGGGGCTCAGAAAACTAGTGCAAATGCTGATATTCTGGGTACTGCTATTGCCATTGAGTAGTAAAGTTCTTTGACTCTGATCCAGGAGTCTCATTCCTTCTATCACCACCCATGAAACTGTGGCGGGCTAACTTGTTAGTGTACAAATAGGGTAGAATTTTAGATTTGTCACAATTCTTGACAATAAAAATGCCTGATAGAAGGATAATATAAATGCTCTTTCTCAATATTTTCTATCACTGAATTCCATTGGTGAGTTACCAGAAAAAAACTTATTAAATCTAAGACACTCCCATACTCAGTGACCAAGAAGGTACTAACATAGTAAACTTTCACCAGAGTCCAGCTAATAAAGCCTGGCATATTTAGCTAAGCAACTGAAATTTCCCAAATTGATACCCAGTGTTCAGTTAGGTCATAGGGCTGCCTGGTTTCTCCTAAGTATGTTTATTCTTCTGACACTATCGTACAAGAGTTGTCAATCATTTTATTTCTGTCCATACTTTTTAGTGAAACATGTTCACATAGGCTCAGAAGGAGCATCTATCTAGCAAAAACCTCTGCCCTACAGGCCACAGTCATTTGGGCTGGGGTAAACAACTAAAAAGAGCTTAGCCAACCCTACTGTCCAGCCAACGATCTTGGAAACAAAACCCAGGAAGTGCTATTTTTATTGTTGTGAGGTTGTGCTGAAAGGTCTGAAGACTGAGAATACCATTTGAAGGTTGTCATGGTGAGATATACACACACAGAATAGCAAGAATTCAGTTTTTGGACAGATGAAAATGAAGCAGACACATAAGTCTTGACAAGAGACATGTAAAGCCCAAAAGAGAGACACAGAAGCCAAGAGAGAAAATGCCTACTATCATTCCATTTCCCATGGACTCTGGCTCTGCTTCTTACTTTGATGCCCATAACATCCTTCTGCATTCTGACAAGAAATTTCCTTTACTCAAGGGACAAAAGAACTCCTGGTTAACTGTGTTAATTTTATTCATTTATTAATATTTCCATTATTTTTACTTTGGCACAAATATTTTATTTAGTGGCTTTCTTATAATTAAAATAAAGTAAGTCCAGTTCTGAGATTGTCCAGAACATGTCCTTACATAATGGAAGAGTATGGTAAGTTGATAGAATACAATGCTTACATAACAGCTCTTATAACCTAATCCTGAATATCACAAACATGGAAATTTCACAATGATGGGAAAAAGCAAAGACCAGAGAATTGGACAAGACTTGACTTGGAAAAATATTAGCTGTGTTTGCATTGGCTAATAATGTAAATTTTCTGAGTCTCAATTTTTTCACCTGTACAAATAAAATATTAATGCTTACCTTACAGACATCAATTTTTGTAATAAGGACTAAAAATTATTGATGTGGTAAAGACGTCACAACTCCCCAGCCATCTCCATTTCTCCCCATTCTTCCCCATCCCTCCAAACCCCTCCCCTCATTGTCTACTAGACTAGACTAGTACTGACGTTAATAGCCTGGTTTTCCCTTCTTGAACCTGGTCTGCCTTGCGACCTTAGGGTGAATCTGTCTTTGTAGGACTGTAACAGGGAAGAGCCAAAACTGACTTACACATTGGATCTGTTTCTTTTACTTTAACCTTTGCTCTCCGCTGCTTCTGTTCACTAAAAGGATACCGTCTGTATGTAATGGCCTGCCTCGGGGAACCCTGCCCCTCTGCCTGAATGTTAAACCAAAGCGCTTTTGTTCAGGGAAGCATCCTGACCCCATTCACCTGTGGACGGCTGCAAGAAAGGAGAAATTAACACATCCCCCTCCTGAGGCTGGCCATTCCAGGGGACATTTGCAAAACTTATGGCCTCTTTACTTTACTTCCTCATCTCCTCCCCATCTCTGTTCTATAAAAGAAACTGGCATCCAAATCCCGATAATATGGTTTTTTGGAGACATTAGTCTGCCATCTTCTCAGTCTGCCAGCTTTCTGAATAAGTCATGTTCTTCGCCTCAACACCTCAACTCCCGATTTATTGGCCTGTTGTGCAGCGAGCAGAGCGAGGACTAGATACTAGACTTTGATGATGAAGACTTATTGAATGGACAAAGAAGGCCAGAACCCAGGAGGCAGAAGATGGGAGAAATAATTATGCAAAAATAAATAGTGACAATCTAAGTAAAGAGGGAGAGATAAAACAAGAGGAGGGAGAAAGGGTAAAGGCATTGTATTCCTGGGGAGTTGTAGCAAATTGATCTTCGGAGAACGTGGAAGAAGTGCGAAAAAATGGAGAGAGGAGAACAGAAAATGGGAAGGCATTACTAGAATTTACCATCCGGGTCCTCAAGATGTGTAATTAAAAAATGAAACTGCCTCTTTCATTTGGAGATAGTGGCAGGAGGAGGTAGCTGTTGAAATGTGGTTCTTTGATTACAACATTATCCTAAGTTTGAATCATATAGATCCACAGCAACAGTATTTATATATAATTTACACACAATCTATTACACCATGCTGTCAATAAAGAGTGTTATCTTTATTTTTCCTGCTATTCCAGATTCAGTATGAGTAAGAGGAATGTAAAATATAAAAGAACTACGTTCCACTGTCAAAGGCAACAAATATTTTTGCATTTCGCTCACTCCTTGTAAGAACAGTGGTGCAATACCACTGAAACCTCTTGTTGTCAAATCAAAATGATTTTAATGTCTGTATAATGCAGACCTCCTACTTACCCAACAGTTCCTTCCTTTGAGTGCTGTGAAGAAGAAGCTAAATTAGGCCTTCAGTGAGAGTTACACTATGTCTTTACAGATAGAGCATAACTTAAACAACTACTATGTAGCATGTACTATATTAGGCACATTGTATTTCATCCCATGTATTTCTCAGAACACGAGTTGGGAAATACTAGTCTTATGATCATCTCCACTTTACGATGGAGAAGATGAAACTTAGAAAAGTTAAACATTAATTAGAGTAGAGGCTACTTAATTGTGATTCGGGATAAAACTCAAATTGACAGCAAGGATCTGTAGAGCAAACCAATACTGGGCTAGAAGCCAGGGCATATTCAAACAGATTAAGTCCAGTAGAAGTGGAGATTAAATGAAAAGCAGGAGACAGAGTGAAGAAGTTCTGTATTCCCCCAGGCTTACCAGATCTGATTACTCCAGATGCCTGCTGGCTGGTATAACTGGAGATCCCAATATCTGTCTAGAATGGCTCAGTTTAGTCAAGAACCCGGCAGAATGAACCTGAAGTTTGACAATGTTAGTGTCAGCAGGTTGCTGGGTCCTGAGCAACCAAAGATGGACACTAGAACTTTATTTTCATCTGAACACCATGTCTTTTAAAGATGTTTTAACAGCAGAGTTTATCTCCCATGACTAAACATTTTAAATATTTATGTCCTTAGAAGTTTGGTTCTTAATAATGTTTGTTGATCTTCCAGGCATTATTGAAGATTGTATACTTCATTCTCGTGATGAAATAGTCAAGACTAAGTACAATGTTTCAGTGTGGTTTTATATTTCCTGTCTTCCTGTCACAGATAAACTTGCATGTCTGGCAGCAATGTCAATATCATCTCATAGACAGGCATTAAACACAGGGGAGATGGTGAGCCATCACTTAGATTAAATTCCACAGGCTTTTCCCCCCCATTATAAATCTAAGCCATCTAACCTTAACAGCAGGTGTACCCTCTTTCAAGAGATACAGGATTTGGTGGATAGACTAGCCCTGCATGATATGTACAGACTCTATTTTATGGCGCCCCTTTACATAGTAAGGGCTGACTACAAATTATTTGGTATGGCCAAAAGTAGGAGAAAACACTCATCAAGCAGAAAGGAAAGTTTGCTTGTAGAAATTAAGCAGCTCTTGAATAAACAAGCAGTAATTGCTATAGTAACTTTGCAAATCACAGAAACAATAGGACTACAATTTTTTTTAATATTTGAGAATGTCGGTTCATTGCTTCCTGTTTACTTGCAATTATTTGAAAATAACCTGGATAACTTTATAATCAAGGTATTTCCTCTTGGCTCCCTGGTATACATCAGACTGCCTGAGGAGAGGATTGACATCCTAAGGTGTCCAAAGCATAATCAGTCTTAAGAGCTGCTAATGTTAAAATCCTGACTAATGTTAAAATCCTGACTAATGTTAATCAAAAAGTTAAAAAAAAATAAACCTTAGCTTGTTAAACACATACACTCACACACAGACACAGTTACACTCACACTAAGATCACATTATTTTTTAAAACACAGCCGGTAAGTGATGCTGCCTAATTTAAAATTATTTTGGCCCATGTCCATGTTGCAAAACTGCATTTGTGTGTGTGCCTATGTCTGTGCATATGTGTTTGTTACAATTAGTAGTCAATATAGGCTGTTTGAAATTTTCTGAGTAATGTCCAGTTTTCTAATACTGTTTAGTTAGCAAAAGTCAAAACATCAGAGGAACACATATACCGTTTAGGTAAGGACAGTTTAGTTAATGAAAAAATAAATAAATAAAACTTTCTTCACATTTGTTATGCACCAGAATTGATTGGGATGATTTATTTTATGACTACAATCTCTGGAAATGTGTATAATTCTGCTGAATATTATATTAGTTACATACCTTATGTGTCTAGGTATTGGTGTGTTTAAGCACATATTCAGTTATTAGTAAGATATTATATTCAATTGGATCAAAGTAGACAGACCTAACTTGCCTAAATGATAGGCCAGAGAAGGACTAAACCTGTATCCTGCTAGTGTAACCCTTCTGTGGGCTCTGCGCACATTTGTCTTCGGCTATGCTCTGACACAACTAACCAGGGCATCCCTCTGCCATATTCTGCACTGTCCTTTTCACTTGCCCCTGCCCCAGAAAATACCTTAAGCATATTTGTAACCCATTACCTTTCATTTTGCTCAATACATAGTTAAGTGATCCATAAGTTTTAGTTGAATTAACAGGAGTGATGTTTAAAAAATATCAATTTGCTTCCCTTTCTTATTTTTCTAGATACTCACCAACTCTTACTGTAGTCTACCTTAAGTATCCACTTGCCAAGATAGAGATGAGACCATGTTACAGAAGAAATTGGGGAGATGGCTGAGAAAATATTCAGGGACCATCACTTGAAAAATAGGATTATATGGCACAATCATAGCTTTGCAATCTAGGTTACTGTTGAGATAGGACCTCTTGGTTCTTTCAGTTCTCTCCTACGGTGCCCTATCGATACTGTGTTTTGAACGTCATGATCATGTGTTCTCCCTTCAGGTACACTCCACCATTAAAGCTTAGAGGAGACAGAAAAAGGAGCCTAAGAGATGGGAAATAAAAATAAAAGATCCTTTGGTTGGATGGGGGGTGTTTTCCAAGGGAAATTTTGTGAAGAGGTGAAGGAAGGGTTTAGCCTGAGAAGAGAAGGCCCTTTGAGTGAGCTGAGCTGAATACAGAGAGAAGAGGGTTCGTGTGCTACTAACTGCTTTGGGGCTCAGGGAGGGGTCCATTTTCAAGTGGCCCTGCCTCAACCAGAAGAGAGAGATGTGTCATGGACAGTTAGAGGGAGCTCTGATCTAGAATATTTTAGAATCTCTGTTAGCTCGTAGTTGACAAGAATGCTGAGTTGAAACCAGGTGGCCTGACTGGCCCATCACAGAGGAACAAGTTGACCCCCTGGAAAGGCTCTGGGTAGATCACTAGTTCAGGCCATGGGGTGAACTAAGTGGTAGGTGCTTAGGGAATGACATACCAAGAAAAATCAGGTTAGCCAAGAGCACTGGTCAATGCCTACTGCAGGCACTGCCAAAAGAATAGACACCAAGTTACATGAGCGTCAGTCTTCATGATTAGACACTGGTAAGATACTCTAGGAAGTACACCCATATGAGACAGGCTGCTGTTTTTCATCATTATTATTCCCATATTAGAGTTGAGGAAACTGCAACTAGGTAACTTTTCCAAAGCATAAGCCTAATATGTAGCAGAGCTGAAATTAAAAGCAAGGCAGCTGGGCTCATGGATTAGTTTCATTTTAAATTAGTGTCTCAGCTGGGACAATTAGAATCTCGACTGGGAATTCAGGACTGCAAGCAATCCTACAACACTTAAGTTAGAGTTTCCACCCCCTGAGACAACTTCTTTTTTCTCAAAGGCTCATCATCTCTACTGTGTTATCTAATGCTTTCCTTTCTCCTGGGTTAAGTCCACCGGCATGTCAACATTCTTTTATTCCCACCTTAAAAACATACACACAAACAAAAACAAGCAAAACAAACTGTCTCTTGACTCCTACATCCTCTCTATTCAATACTCAAATTATCTGCTTTCCTCTACAGTAAAACTTCTCAAATAAGTTGTCCATTTTTAAGACCTAAATGTTTATGTCCCCCTAAAATGCATATCCTGAAGCCCTAACATCCAATGTGATGGTATTTGGAGATGGGGCTTTTGGGAGACTAGGGTTCCATTGAGTCCTCATCATGAGATTAGTGGCTTTATAAGAAGAAGAGAGAAAGATCTCTTTCTCCCTCCCTTTCGTTTGTTCTCTCCCTCTCTCCCTCCCTCCCTCCCTCTCTCTCTCCACCCACTGAGGGAAGGTCATGTGAGGACACAGAGATAAGGTGGCTGTCTGTAAGCCAGGAATAGAGGCCTTAGCAAGTACCGAATCAGAGGCACCTTCCTGGATTCCAAATTATGAGAAATAAATTTGTTGTTGTTGTTTCTAAGCTACCCAGTCTATGGTATTATGTTATAGCATCCCAAGCAGACTAAGATCTCCATATTTACTCAATTCTAGTATCTATCCTCATCAGTACACACTAAAACAGTCCTTTCCAGGATCATCACTAGCATTCCTGTTGACAAATTTGAGGCACCCTTCTCTGTCTGCACCTTATTGGACTTCCTGCTGCATTTAACTTATTTGTCCACACCCGTCTTCTTGACCTGCATGGTACTTCTCTTTTGTGATCTGTGACACTGCCTTTTCCTGTTTCTCCTCTTATACACTCACAGGTTTCTGTCAGTCTTCTATTTTTTTTTTAAATTGAAGTCTAGTCGATTTACAATGCTGTGCTAGTTTCTGGTGTACAGCAAAGTGATTCAGTTATACATATATAAATATTCTTTTTAATATTCTTTTCCAGTATGGTTTATTACAGGATATTGAGTATAGTTCCCTGTACTGTACAATAGGACCTTGCTGCTTATCAATTTTATATATAGTAGTTTGTATCTACTAATCCCAAACTCCTAATTTATCCCTCCCCTACCCCCTCTCCCCATTGGTAACCACAAGTTTGTTTTTATGTCTATGAGTCTGTTTCTCTTTCATAAATAATTTCACTGTGTCATATTTTAGATTCCACATATAAGTGATATCATATGGTATCTGTCTTTCTCTTTCTGACTTACTTCACTTAGTATGATAATCTCTAGGTCCATCCATGTTGCTGCAAATGGCACTTTTTTTTTTTTTTTAGCCTTCTTTTCAAGCTCTTCCTCAAGGCTCATTTCGGACTCTCCTTTTCCAAGTATATACTTTTCTTAGGTTATCCTATCTAGTCCCATTATTTTAAATACCTATGTATATGCCAGTGATTCCAAAATGTATTTCTCTAGACTAGCCCTCTCCCTGAATGCCAGTCTAGAATATTCAGTGGCCCACTAGTATATCCAGCTGTCATAATGATATCTAATAGACATATTCCAGTGTCCAAAATGGAGCTCATTTATTTTATGGGGATTGAGGGGCTTCTATTGGCATGAGCAGAAATTATCATGTATCACTTTCTCTCAGGGGAGGAGCTTCCACTGGTAACTTGGTTTTACCCCCTATGCTGATCACAATGTTATGTTTTTTCACTGTCTCCATGGCCTCAGATACGCTATCCCTAATTCTAGAACTGCCTCACAGATAATATAAAGTTTTCTGCAGGCAGGCATATCATGGGAAAGTCATCAGGAAAATCCCATCATATGAAGGACTTTCAAGATGAATAAACAATGGAGACTGTGCTGTTTGGATTTTTCATTTTGTTATCCCTAGTTCTCTGACCCTATTCTTGGCTTGAAAACTAAAAAAAGATGATTAGTTCCTCCTGCTAGTTTAACAAGATTCTGCCCCATTCCTGTCTCTTCAGAGACAGCCCCCCCACACACACATTTCTGCTCTTCTGTTCCAAGTTTTCCACTGCTCAGTTCTGGCAGATGCTCTCAGCACACCACCCCTCTCTTCTGGTTTCTCTCTTCCATGGCAATTGCTCAGCTTCAGATTTTCATCCATCTATCCCAAATGAGCAAGGCTCTTCCCAAAGACACCTACGCTCAAAATTCACTTGGTGGTCTTTTCTCAAGCAAATATTCATCCCTTGGTCTCTGGAGAACTCAATGTCATTCCTTCCTCAATAATGCTGGGGACAGCTCTTGGCACAAGATCTGCTGAATTCTTCACCTAACTGCTCAGTGCTTCCCACAAATCTTAGAATAAGTCTCACAGCACAACTTATTCCAAAATTACACCAAAATACATCTCTTGTCCAGCTACCTTCTTCTGAGAGAAGGGATCTGAGATATATGAGAAACACCTTGGTTTCTAAACCCGTGAAATATATGAGAACACCTCAAGCTCAGGATGCTATATTAAATTTTGTTAATTTTACCTCTTACTTCTTTCACCTGTTTCTCTCCACCTCCCTACCTTAGCCTAATTTACCCTTGGTTCAGACATTTATGTATCTATAGTCATTTATTCATTCATTCAACAAATATTTACTTAGTTCCTACTATTGTACAAAGCATGGTGTGCTGGATGCAAGGAAGACAATGGCATAGAGGCATGATTTTTTCACCATGCAACTTATGTTCCAGCATCCCAGATGGGTACGTGAACAGGAATCAAATAGTTGCAGAACTGAATGAATAATGACATATTCAGATATGTGCTTTGAAGAATGAGAACATTTAATGAGAGAACCTAGCCTCAACTGGGAGTGAGGGAAGACTTGCCAGAGATAGTCCTGATAGAGCTAAATGATGAATGATTAGGAGATAACTAGACAAAGAGCAAAAGGAAAAGTGTTGCAGGAAGGGAGACTGGGATGTACTGATTCCCCTAAAAAGGTGAACTAAAAGAAGCCCAGTGTGACTGGACATAGGTAAAGGACGTGTATGTGAAACACAGGACTGGAGACCTGGGCCAAACCAGGTATCAGGCCAGGTAGGACCTGTGAGATTTTGATCTTTGTCCCAAGAGCAATAAACACTTATTGAAGACCTTTGATCAAGGGGTGGAGGATGGGGGAATGGAGGGTGATGTGATCAGATTTCCATTAAGAAACCACTCTAGCACATATTCGATAATGGATTGGAATGGGGTTAGAGTTAGTGTGGGAAGTCCAGTTAAGTGAAACATTGGTAAATTAGGCTAAGGTAGTGCAGTGGAGAGAAACAGGTGAAAGAAGTAAGAGGTAAAATTAACAAAATTTAATATAGCATCCTGAGCTCAGAGGTGTTCTCACATGTTTCACAGGTTTCTTTCCATTTCAAAATCAGATAGCCAGGAAACTTAGAAAACTGTGTTACCACACAGATCAAGAATCCTACTAGACAAAGTAATGTGAGTTTCCAAGAAGCCACAATTATTCTCTAGAGAAGGGAGACAAAGTCTCCTCTAATAATGTCCCTGGATTACACCTATAATTTTCACTACAGAAAAGAAGAGCTTCTTCTTCATAATCAACACAGTCACAGTTTTATCATCCAGCACTGAACCAAAAAAATAATTGATTTTTTTTCCAGTAGAAATATATACCTGAATATACCACTACAATCCTAGGAATGTAAGGGCAAGCACTTTTAAATCGCATAGCTCATTAAATGTTAGTTATGCCACCTTATCTGAAAGCACTAAATTTTATGAAAAACATACAAGGGTTGTTTATCAGAAACCAGAGAATTGTGTTTCATTATGTGACCTAGGAATGATGATTTCCACTACTCTTTGCAGTGGAACAACCCATCCATTTAAAGAAAACATAAAAAGTTCATGATATCTCTTGCAACATGCCAGTGACTAATATTTTCCCCTCACTTCTTTTTCACAGCAAGAAAACAAGAACAGCCTCCTTATACCATTTTCAAGTGGTTTTAAAAGCTCTTTAAACTACTCAGCATATTAATGATTTGCTATTTATAAATTACACCCATTGAAAGGCCAAAATGACAATAGAACATTGAAACTTGTCTCTGTCAGAAACTTGCCTCTCCCACATCCAGGAAGAACAAAGACAAGGCACTCTGCAGCTGACACTACTGTTGTCAGAAGTTGAGCTATGAGACCTTTAAGACCCTGAGTGATGAGCAGGCTATTTTTTTTTTTTCAATAGAAAATCTAGTCTGAGTTCATAAGTTAAGAAAGAATTTAACTAAAATGTAACTCTTCCAACAGATAATAAAAATGGGGGGGGGGTCATCATCCTACGTCTATGCCCTTTTCCTTTGTTTATTTTAATTATTAGGTATTTCAATTTATTATGATTCAATCCACATATCAATGCCATAAAGTCATATAACCTAACAAAAAATGATTCAGCAGGCAAATTTCAGTCTGTTTTGCCAGAAGCTTAGAGAAGCTAAGAAAATAAAATGCATGTTTATAGCACGTTACTCACCCATATTTACAGATCTTCACATTAAATGTTAATCTGTATTTCAAAATAGTTTTAGAAAGTATATGAAATAGCTGACAGTTTTTGTTTGGCTGTTTTCCCATCAGAATATAATCACTTAAAGAACAGTCCTGCATGCTGCTGTCACAGAAATGGCAGCAGAGGGGAACAAGTGGCATTTGCACAAATGAGTACATATTCATCTACTTATTTTAAAAGGCAGAATACAAGCTCATATTCTGAAGAACTCGTTGCTGATTGTTGTTTAAATAATCTGCAAATATGGATTATGACAAGTAGGATAAATTATAAAACTTAGAATTGTAAAGGTATCATTTACCACTTAAATAATAAGTACTATGGTTGACTGAAAACACTTATATTGATAGTTGGAAAAAAGCAGAGATATGGAATTAGTCACTGGTATGCTAAAGAGCAGGAGTCTTTATCCAGCAGTTCTCAGTCTGCTGGGTTGTATCATGATGCCATGGATGCTAGAAAAGGGGCTTCTAGATGGAGGGCGTGACTTCCTCAACTACTCTGAACTCAAAGTGACTTCTCTTCTCCGACATTCTCTCTAGAGAATTTATAAACTACAATATATTCCAAAAGTTAACAGACTACATATTACTATATCATTGTTCTTTGATTCATTCACATTCATAATAACAAAAGATAGGAATTCGTTAACATTTCAGTGTTTGTGGCTCTTCTGTGTTGTGCGTTCTATAGGCTTGCGTGTGACTAGGAGATAGGTCCTAAGGGAATATGCTCTTTTAGGATTAGGATGCTATGAAGATGGGGCAGAGCTGGAAGAGTATAGGTGGATAGAACCCAGTGATCCCGTGCACCACTAATCTGTGGCATAAGAAGCTATGTGAGCTGTGAACGGAAATGAAGGTCACGTTACACACTCTCCCACACAGGCAAGGAATCAGAGAAAAGCATTAGTTCTTGAAATGCCAGTCCTCAGCTGTTTGCTCCAGCAGATGGGAGAGGGACCTCCTGGTGACAGCCAAGTCCTCCACCATGTTCCAGTGAGGGAAGGGGAGTTTGAGAACAAAGGATGCCTCCGGCTGTACCGGGCAGGCTTAAGGAGTGGCCTGCTGATGTCTACAGATCCTTCCTCTGTTAAATGCTGAGAAAGAATTCAAAACCTCCAAGAAGTCAATTGCTCACAAACTAAAAGAGAAAAGCAGTCTAATTCTATGACGCTAGTGAGAAAGAATTCTCCCGTGATCATGGAAGCAAGATCACCACAGGAGGAGGAGGTGGTCCATGAAGGGCTTGCAGTTGAGTCCACACAACAGAAATGACAGTCTCAAGAGCTGGTGATAGATATTAGATACTCTTTTTAATTTATTCTCTAGGCTGTGTATCCATGAAAAAGGCTTTTTGGAAACACAGATAATGAGGGAAAGTAAGAATGTAAGAAAATCTTATTACAGGAGTTAGTCCTAGCTGTTTCTATGTGTTTGTTCTACCTTATCCCAGTAGGGGTCTGCTTTTCTCCCACGCTTCCATATATACCTTCAGCTGGCTTATGGTTTGATTTCCATGGTAGCAGCTCCAAGACAAATGCTTCCAGACTTAAAAGCTCAACACTTCATCCTGATCTCAAGAACAGTTAGCCAAAAATTAACATAGCAATTAGAATACCTGGGCTGATAGAAAGCAGGGAAAATAACACTCCCATGTAAGTGAACAGAAAAATTATAATCAGGATTCCCAACTGAATTATGAAGAAATGCCCTATTGTAAATGAGTTACATCCAATTTGCTGACTGCACTATATTGGCAAAGTCAAAAATATCAGAGTGATATTTTTAATATTTCAAATAGTAATTTATAGATATGATGTTCTCCATATCACCCAAGCACAATGGAAATTTTAGTTTGTATTGATGTGTACTGGCCTAGAGTGACAGGTTTGAATGAGAACTTCGGGTTTAGATGCCAAATTATTTCATACAACCTAATTTTAAGATGAAATAGTGTCATTATGGTTAGGGCCCAAGTTCCAGAAGCAGTATTTTGCCTGTATAGCATTGTGCAAATTACTTAATCATTCTTAGTATCCTCCCTGGTAAAATGAGGAGGGTAGAGATTGTACCCAACTTACAGAGTGCTATAGGGATTCAATGGCACCAGGTAACCAACCACTCAGGACCTGCTAGCTGTTGTTATGCCAAGTCCTGCTATGCTTTTTTTCAGCATGTAAATTTAAGCTAGTCACTTAGGATTCAGAGGCCTCATTTCATCAATTCAGCTTAGGTTTTCCTCTCTCTTTTCCACAGGCTTCATAGAACCATCTCTATTTTAAATATTTTATAGGCTTCATACTCTAAATAAAATATATAAAATGCAAGCAATTTTATAAGAATCAAAGGAAGTTCATTATTACTCATTTCACATTAATTCAGACCAATGACTTTACTAAATAATCAACTGTGACGAACAGAGGAAAGAGAATCATTTTTTAGTGCTTCTATAACTACCCAAATAGTCAATTTGACTGATCTGAAAAATAAAGAATACTTGAATCTTTTTCACTAGAGCTTATTTTTCACTATATATACTAATTTAAACTTTTTTATTGCATTGGTTATATCATAGTTTCGCTATGTTTTACTACAATCTGATTTATACTTTAGACTGCTCTGTCCAACAAAGTAGCCACTGTGTATCCGGCTATGCAGTACTGGAAATGCATCTAATCTGAATTGAGAAGTGCCAGAAGTATAAAATACACACTGAGTGAAGATTTAGTATTTTCAAAAAGTGTAAAATACCTCAATATTTTATATGGAATACCCATAGAAGTGATAATATTTTGCATGTAGTAAGCTAAATAAAACATGTTGTTAAAACTAATTTTACCTGTTGGCTTCTATTTCTTTTTTTTTTTTTTTTATGGGGCTTCACAAAGACTTAAAATTACATATGTGGCTTGCACTTGTGGTTTGCATAATATACATACTGGGTAGTACTGACTTAGAATTTCTTTTGCTGCTTGATTAATTAATATACTTGATAATTGCCAGGTAAAGAAAATAATATTTTAAATCTTTTAAAATGTTGTTAATCAGTGTTTCTTTATTCAACATCCATTCCTTGGATACTGATTCTAAGATTGCCCTCTCTTAGGTGTTAGAGCACTAAGCAAGTGGGAGTTTTGCCCAGACTTGTTTTGTAGTTAATTCCAAATCCTAAACATAAGCTCAAAATGTAAATCCACCTCTGATGCACTTTCTAACACAAGATACTAAAATAAAGTCTATATGGTGAATTAGAGGATGATAACTCACGTACGACTGGGGGTGAAAACACTCAGTAGTATATACCACCTGCAACCTGAAATCAACGAGTCAGGAGGAGTGATCCTCCAAAATGCAGCAAATCAGGAAGTTTACCCAAAGTTAATTTTGATTATAAGAGTATATGACTAAGTTTTTTTTTTGAAGTATAATTGACATACATTATATCATTTTCAGGTATAAAACATAATGGTTTGATATTTGTATATACTGCAAAATGATCACAATAAGTCTAGTTAACATCTGTCACCATATATAGTTACAAATATTTTTTGTGATGAGAACTTTTAAGATTTACTCTCTTAGCAATTTTCAAATACACAATACAGTATTATTAACTAGAGTTGCCATGCTGTATATTACATCTCCATGACTTATGTATTTATAACTAGATTTGTACCTTTTGACCCCCTTCACCCGTTTCACCAACCCTCCACTCTCCGCCTCTGGCAACCACCAATCTGTTCTCTGTATCTATGAGCTTGTTTTTGTTTTCAGATTCCACATATAAGTGAGATCACACTCTATGTCTTTCTCTGACTTATTTCTCTTAGCATAATGCCCTGAAGTGTTATCCGTGTTGTCGCAAATGGCAAAATTGTATTATTTTTTATAGCTGAATAATATTCCTAAGTTTTAAATAGGGGGGAAAGTCTATAGATTAATAACAGTATGGATGTGCTTTCATCAATGTCTTTTTTAATTTATTTTGATTTTTAACTTACTCTACTTACTTATATCCTTCTCAGCACCTTCAGAACTTGTGGTAGATAGAACAAAGAAACTTGCATTTTTAACAAAAAAAACCTGTAAAATATGTATATTATATATATGTATAATTACATTTTAACTATATATCTATACACAGTTTTTTATTTCTAAATAAATGCAAAACACTTTATAAGAATTAAAAGTTTATTATTAGTTATTTCAACACTAATTCAGACAAAAGACTATAATAAATAATCAACGGTGACAGAGAAAAAAGAATATGATTTTTTATAGTGTTTCCATTATTTTACACTGAAAATATTGGTTTCTAGTTACATTTACATAATTCATATAGTCTTTATTCTATATTTTACCTATGATAGTTTTAAATCAACATACTAACAATAAGACAACCTAAATGAAGCTTAAGAAAGGGCTTTTTTTGTCTTTTTTTTTTTTCCTGGCCATGCCATGCAGCTTGGGGGATCTTAGCTCCCCAACCAGGGATCCAACCTGTACCCCTGCAGTGAAAGTGTGGAATCCTAAACACTGGACCACCAGGGAATTCCCTAAGGAAGGGTTTTTAATTTTTGTTTTGGGCTCTATTTGTCCTTATACCTCACTAGAGTGTAAAGTTTCATATTGAGCATTTAAAATAGTTTGAAGTAATTCTTTTACTTTGTGGTTTTGACAACTTGGTATACAATTAAGTTCATTTATTTAAGCTGGCTTTCAATTTTTAAGGACTGCTTTTATTTTTTGTCTTTAATTTTATAAAATTACATAAAACATGAAAGATTCCAAAAGAAAAAATAACAAGCTGTGTACACAGAGGTCTTTATTCATCTGCCCTATATCCCTCTCTCCCTCCTATAAGCAATAATTTTTATTACATTTTAATGTATTCTTTTTTTTTTTGTGGCCTCTCCCGTTGCGGAGCACAGGCTCCGGACGCGCAGGCTCAGCGGCCATGGCTCACGGGCCCAGCCGCTCTGCGGCATGTGGGATCTTCCCGGACCGGGGCACGAACCCGTGTCCCCTGCATCGGCAGGCGGACTCTCAACCACTGCACCACCAGGGAAGCCCCCTTAATGTATTCTTTAATTGTTCTATTTTGAAAATAAAATGCCTGTCAATATTAATATTTCTCTCCTTCCTTAGTCATATATTTTATCTTAATTTTATTTTTTCATATAAAGTCCATCCTCAAGATCATTTCACATTAGTACTTGGATATATTCCTTGGTCCTTTTTACAGTTTCACATATTGTATGTTGTGGATTTACCTTAATATGTACAACTAGTGCTTTACATATGGATATCTGATCGTTTTCAGTCTTTTGCTAAAATGTTACGCTATATAGCCTTAAGCATATTCTTTCGAACATATACATAACCACAAAGAGTATCACTTCACATTACATATTTTTAAACTCAAATATGTATGCAGTTCGGTTAATACAGTGCTATTGTCTCTTGCCCATAGTTAATATTTGTAAGTAAAATCGTCTGAGAGAATACTTTCTAACCTGCCATGAACCCGAAGCACTGAGAAGGAAGTTGGAACACACTGGAATCAAATCAAATCAAATCAAGTGGAGGGAATGGAAATTAAGCAAGTCCATATTGGATGTCTTTTCAATAAAAAAATGGTCAATTATGAAGAGTAAGTTTTGTTTGTTTTGGTTTGGATTTTTATTTGAAAGAAGTAGGAAAGAGTTTGGAGCAGGTTCTTTGGAGAATTTGATTGGGAGGTAATTTATAGGTAAATTTAACATTCATCTCAAATAGAGAGCCTAGCTGAAACCAAAACCATAAATTTATGCTTCAATAAGTCATCACAATTCCCCCATTTCTCAGTGTTCGGAAACACCACAGAATAGATGAGGTGGCATATCTAGAGCTGTGTGAAGAACAAGGTAGATGTGTTGTCCTGACAAAAACACCAGGGAATCATGGGCAGCTTGAAACACATGATTGAGTGGTTGATCACGGAACAAACTGAGTAGAAATGAAGTGGACCGTAAGGGGGCTGGTGGGTAGTACAAATCAAGAGATTCAGTGCCTCCATGAAGGAAAAGAGGAAAATACTACTCCATGATTAAACGTACCTGTGAAATTAAAAGGACATTTTTCTCATCAAACGAAAACTACTGTAAACGATCAATTTTACTTAAAGAAATTAGCGAAAGACTAATTTTACTTAAAGAAATTAGTGAAAGACTTACTACATGTCCAGATTGGAATGCTCTTTTTTAACGGACACAGATTTATCATTGTTGTATAGGCACATATGTGTTCTGTCATAAGAAATTTACCATGACATTTAAAAGTCTGACATAGTTTCAAATTATGCACAGCTATATTCAGAGGTTAATCACTGTCCAATATGATATTATGCTCCACTGTTCCATATAGAGCTCTCCTCAGTTCAAGAGTTGTGTTTGGACTCAAGCCCACTTCCCAATTCATCTTTCTATATTTAATATTTAATATCCATCATGACAAATTTCCTTATTTTCCTTTTTTCAGCCATCATCAGACTCTTTGACTATGATGATACTTCTTTTGGCTAATCAAAGTTTCACATTATTGCATATCCCAGGATTCAAATTATTCTCTTCCTTTTAATTATAATATTCATGACACAAACAAAAAAAGTGGTGCTTTTCTGCTCTTCCACAACTTATCTCTCTTTTCCTCCTTGTCAAAATATAAGAATTTGTGCAGTAATATTAACTCCGTAAAGACAGAAACTCTTTCTTAATCCATGCTTCCTAAATTTCTATCCCAACTCCAGCACTTAATCCAGAGTCAGATTCCTCCATGCATTAACTATGTAGTAATGCATGTGGAAAGAATGAAATAATACATAATACTGCTTATAACAAGGAGGTAAAAGACATATGCTGAGAACTATACAACTTAATAAAGGAAATTAAATATGATTCACAGAAATGGAAAGGTATCCCATGCTCTTGGATTGGAGGAATTAATACTGTTAAAATTGTCATACTACCCAAAGCAATCTACAGATTTAATGCAATCCCTATCAAATTACCCATAACATTTTTCACAGAACTAGAACAAATAATCCTAAATTTTATATGGAACCATAAAAGACCCAGAATTGCCTAAGCAATCCCAAGGAAAAAGAACAAAGCTGGAGACATAACCCTCTCACATTTCAGACAATACTACAAAGCTACAGTAATCAAAACAACATGGTATTGGCACAAAAACAGACATATGGATCAATGGAACAGAATCAAGAACCCAGAAATAAACCCACATACCTACGGTCAATTAAACTTCAACAAAGGAGGCAAGAATATACAAGAGAGAAAAGACAGTCTCTTCAGCAAGTGGTGTTGGGAAAGTTGGATAGCCTCATGTAAATCAATAAAGTTAGAACACACCCTCACAGCATACATAAAAATAAACTCAAAATGGCTTAAAGGCTTAAATATAAGACATGACACCATAAAATCCTAGAAGAGAACATAGGCAAAACATTCCCTAACATAAATCATACCAATGTTTTCTTAGGTCAGTCTCTCAAGGCAATAGAAATAAAAGCAAAAATAAACAAATGGGACTTAACCAAAGTGATAAGCTTTTATACAGCAAAGAAAACCATAAACAAAATGAAAAGACAACTGACAGAATGGGAGAAAGTATTTGCAAACCAGGCGAACTACAAGGGCTTTATTTCTAAAATATACAAACAGCACATACAAATCAATAACAAAAAACAAACAACCCGATCAGAACACAGACAGAAGAACTAAATAGACATTTCTCTAAAGAAGACAAACAGATGGGCACATGAAAAGATGCTCAGCATTGTTAATTATTAGAGAAATACAAATTGAAACTACAATAAGGTAACACCTCACACCGGTCAGAATGGGTGGCCATCATTAAAAAGTCTACAACAGATGCTGGTGAGGGTGTGGATAAAAGGGGACCCTCCTACACTGTTGGTTGGAATGTAAATTTGTGCAGCCACTATGGAAAACAGTATGCATCTTCTTTAAAAAACTAAAACTAGAGTTGCCATATGATCCAGCTATCCAACTCCTAGGCATATACCCAGACAAAACTCTAATTCGAAAGATACATGCACCCCAATGTTCATAGCAGCATTATTCACAATAGCCAAGACACGGAAGCAACCTAAATGTCCATCAACAGATGAATGGATAAAGATATGGCATATCCTACAATGGAATACTACTCAACCATAAAAAAGAATTAAATGATGCCATTTGCAGCAACATGGGTGGACCTAGAGATTATCATACTATGGGAAGTAAGTCAGAAAGAG
Organism: Phocoena sinus; assembly: GCF_008692025.1. NCBI lineage: Eukaryota > Metazoa > Chordata > Mammalia > Artiodactyla > Phocoenidae > Phocoena > Phocoena sinus. Next base: position 133,655,440 of record NC_045765.1, on the reverse strand, counting down.
AAAGACAAATACCATATGATATCACTTATATGTGGAATCTAAAATATGACACAAATGAACTTATCAAATACCATATGATATCACTTATATATGGAATCTAAAATATGACACAAATGAACTTATCTATGAAACAGAAACAGACTGAAAGACATAGAAAACAAACTAATGGTTACCAAAGGGGGAAGGTGGAAGGGAGGGATAAATTAGGAGTTTGGGATTAGCAGATATAAACTACTATATATAAAATAGATAAACAACAAGATCCTACTTGTAGGATGTATGGCACAGGGAACTATATTTAATATCCTGTAATAAACCATAATGGAAGACAAAATAAAATAAAATTGGAATAATAAAAAAATAAAAAGCAAGTCTTTTAATCTTTGCTTGAAGGCCATGAAGAAGCGATAAAATTCAACATAATAAATTAAAGAATTTTTGCTTTTGCTTTTGTTTTGACAACATGGAAGTTTCTCTTCTCACTGTCCAGAAGTCACCAGTTCAAAAGTAGTAAGACAACTCCACAGTTATCATAGACCCAGATTATTTCTATATTGCTGCTGTGCCCTCTTCAATTTATAGTTTAAATCTTATGGTTTAAAATGGCTGCTTGAGCTCCAGGTAACATGTCCACATTCCAGCCAACAAAGAGAAAGAATAAAAGAGAGAAAGAGGGCATGTGCCCCCTTTAAAGGCTATATGACTTATATTCCATTGACCAGAATTTAGCCACATCTAATCATAAAGAAAGCTTGAAAATGAGTCTTTTTCTTTTTCCAGTTGACCATGTTCCTGGTCTAAAATCTGGAGATTTATGGACAATAAAACAGAAGAGAATAAACATCAGGGGACAAATAACTGTTTCTGCCACACCTTCACAGAGGCTCAGACTATTACCGGAGAATCCAGAATTTAACATTTTTCTTTCAATTCATGGATTAAGATGATTAGCAGGAAGAATACAGATTGGGGAATGAAAATAGCTGGTTCAAATACCTCCCTTAGGGACTTCCCTGGTGGTCCAGTGGTTAAGACTCTGTACTTCCAATGCAAGGGGCGCAGGTTTGATCCCTGGTTGGGGAACTAAGATTCCACATGCTGTGCAGCACGGCCATAAAAATATTAAAAATAAAAAAATTTAAAAAAAAAACAGGGCTTCCCTGGTGGCACAGTGGCTAAGAATCCACCTGCCAATGCAGTAGACATGGGTTCGAGCCCTGGTCCGGGAAGATCCCACATGCCGCAGAGCAACTAAGTCCGTGCGCCACAACTACTGAGCCTGTGCTCTAGAGCCCGTGACCCACAGCTACTGAGCCTGTGTGCCACAACTACTGAAGCCCATGTGCCTAGAACCCGTGCTCCCAACAAGAGAAGCCACCACAATGAGAAGCCTGTGCACCACAACGAAGAGTAGCCCCCGCTCGCCGCAACCAGAGAAAAGCCCGCCTGCAGCAACGAAGACCCAATGCAGCCAAAAATAAAATAAATAAAATAAAAACATTTATTTAATTTATTTATTTATTTATTTTTTTTGGGTTCGCGGGCCTCTCACTGTTGTGGCTTCTCCCGTTGCGGAGCACAGGCTCCGGACGCGCAGGCTCAGTGGCCATGGCTCACGGGCCTAACCACTCCGCGGCATGTGGGATCTTCCCGGACCGGGGCACGAACCCGTGTCCCCTGCATCGGCAGGCAGACTCTCAACCACTGCGCCACCAGGGAAGCCCAAAACATTTATTTTTTTTAAAAAAGAGTATTAAAAAAAAAACTCCTTTACCATAGAGGGAACTTAACAATTAATACTCTTTCTAAGCAACTTGTCTATAGAGAGGAAGACTAATAATACTAAATGTTGAATAATACTGTTTGTATCAAATGAAACAATGACTGCACATCACTTTTCAGAAATGAAAAACCATGTTTTAAAAATGGTATTATTAATACTAATATCATTAACAACTGCTTATTTAAGTGATGAACAAAACATGGTAAGAATAAATTAAAATGTCAACATTATGAATAAACCTCTACAAAAATACATAGTGGATAATGCAGGTAACACATTTCTGACATTTTTTCTCAGGATACCCAGAATTTCATCTTTCATCATAAGCACCAATGAACAAACTTTCCCAAAAACATTGACCAGAGGGCTACCTATAGAATTTACTTTTTCAGCTGATTAAAGTTGCTGTTTGTCATTTTTGATTAAGGCAAAGATATGTTCATTCTAGATCCTTATAGAACAGGTTTGAGCTTCCAAGTCTCTTGCTTATGTGTCTGCCATTTAATATCTAATTCCATCAAAAAATTTTAGCCCATTCAACTGTTAACCTTATTTTTCAAATGAGTAAACTTGAGCTGGGAGAGGCTAGTCAATTGTGTCAAATTCTCAGAGATATTAAAATCATAGTTCAATGCTCTTTTAAACCATACTGAATACAACAGTTTATAATACTGCTTATATAAAAACTAGTACAAAACTAATGCAAAGAGTACATATATGTCTATCTACTGATATTGTTCAAATGTCATGGTAAATTGTAGATTTGTTGATTCTAGAAGGAAGTACATAAAATTTGGGAAAGAGATTATGTTTTGTCTATGATAATGTATATTATGCTTGATTATAAACAGTAAATGTAATTAAAAACTCCATTACATGAATAGATGGGAAAATATAAAAATGATGTGAAATGAATATATTGGGAAACAGAAGACAAAATAGCTCAGTAGATGACTAATAGTTCATGACTAATAGTTCATAACCTTTTGTTATGGGTAATTAGTTCAGTTTAGTTTATTGAATTAATAATTAGTGACATGTAAATAAGCAACTGTGAAAATGCTTAGCAAATGAAACCTCCCTTAAACAATTTCTCATTTATCATAATGTAAAATTCATAGGCAAGAAGAAATATAATCATGAACATAATCACTATCCCATTAGCCTAGAGGTTTAAAAAAAAAAATTTGTGAGACCAAGAGAACACAGTACATGCAAATAGATGCAATCTTTGCCTAGATCCTGGTTTCGTTTCTATTACTTTTAGCTCAATTGCTTATGCAGTTGCTTGGTTATTTTTTCCAAAGTTGATAATGTCTCATTGTATTTTTACATTTTTTTAATTTTTTATACAATTCTTAGAGGTTACTTTCCATTTACAGTTATTACAAAATATTGGCTGTATTCCCTGTATTGTACAATACATCCTTGAGCCCATCTTACACCCAATAGTTTGTACCTCCCACTACCCCACCCCTATTTGCCCCTCCCCTCTCTCTCCACACTGGTAACCACTAGTTTGTTCTCTATATCTGTGAGTCTGCTTCTTTTATGTTATATTCACTAGTTTGATATAACAGTTGCTTGTTTTTAAGGAAACCTAGATTCCAGCTCTCTAGCAGGTAATATTTATAATCCTAAGGTACTTTGGTTACCAAACCTTTCTTTATTCCATTTCCTACATAATTATCAAGATGAGCTTTCTAAAATAAAAATCTAATAACATATTTTTTATACTTTGAAATTTTTCAATATGAAGTCATAATTTTCACAATTAAATCCAAACACATTATCATAGCGTTTATTACATTTGTACTCTGGTCCCTGCTTATGATTCTAGGTTTATCTCTTACTTTCCTTCTCCTAGCCCATATATTTATTTATTTCCTTCATTCGTTCAACAAATTGTATATCAGGTACCTGATGCCAGACAGTGTTTCATGTATTTGAGATATATAAATGAACACAGATACCTGTCCTCGTGGAGTTTATATTCTCTTCCTTAACCCTAAGTCCCTGAAAGATTCAGATAATTGAAAATGGCAATAATAATGGCAGTGCCTTCATACGTGTACCACCATATCTGACAAGTACTCTCTCATATACCATTTCATTTGATCATCACTTGAACCCTCTGCTACACACTTTTCAAACTTTGGACCTTTGAATATGCTATCTCCTGTGTCTAAAACGGGTTTACTTCTCCCACTTCTCTCCGCATTTTTCCTAGCAAACTCCTAGGGTCCTTTAAGACTCAGCTCAATCATAACTTCATTCAGTCAAGACTGCTTGACTGACCCCAAACCCTTCTCTTCAAGATTGGCTGGGGTATTTCTCTCCCATATGCTGCTATGACATAAATCTAACATTACATGTTTTATAAGATAATTTTGTATATTAACTTTTATTTATATATGATTTGCTATGATTTGGTTTTGGTGACCTACAAATTGTTCAATGATATAAAAATAGTAAATATAAATCTTTTTTGCTTTTTAGATCAAGAATGTAACTTTACCAGAAAAGAAAATTTCTTTCAATGTGTGCCAAATAAAGCTATGCTCTTTTTGTTAATGTGCTTGTGTTGTTACAAAAATTGCTAAGAGATTTGTTTTGAATGTTTAAATTTCCTCAAAGGTGCATCTGAGGTTATGCACTGCTGACTAATGACTCAAATGATACTTAAGGAAGTGTGTATGTATATGTTTTAAGTATATGTTTGTATGTCTAGTGATTTTTTTGAATAACAAGTTCATATGTGATATAAACAATAATCAGACCTGACCTTAGAATGGAAAAGAGGAGCTTCATATGTTTGGCACAAGAGTATATATGGATAAAGAGCATATTTATTAAACATTGAATCATAATCATAGACATGGGACAAATGAGTTACCATAACAGATTTTGGGGGGAAAAATCTATGGGAGTTTGAGAATGAGTAAATAAATTTCCATCTTCAATATTAACACCATAAATTGATATAAAGTACAAGTCACCTAATGGTGAGGACATCCAAAACAGAAGCAGATTTTCTATAAATTCTAGAGTGAGTGTGTTACATTGATGCTACAGACTTAATGCTTGTGTCCCTCCAAAATTCATATGTTGAAACCTCATACCCAATATGATGGAATTTGGAGGTGGGACCTTTGGGAGGTAATTAGGTCATGAGGGTGGAGTCCTCATGAATGGGCTTAGTGCCTTTATAGAAGAGGCATCCAGAGAGCTCCTTTGTCCCCTTCTGCTATGTGAAGACACAGTGAAAAGATGTCTGCCTATGAACCAGGAAGTGGGTTCTCACCAGACCCCACCAAACCTGCCAGTGCCTTGATCTCGGACTTCCAAGTCCCCAAAGCTGTGCGAAATAAATTCCTGTTGTTTATAAGCCACCTAGTCTAGACTGAATGGACTAAGATAATTGACAATGAGAAAAAAACAGAGAATATGGTGCTTGGGATGTGTTTAATCCACAAAAGTAATTTATAAATTGAAAGATTATAGGATTATTTAATGCAGTTGGATATTTGTTAATGCTCCTTATTCTTGACTTCCTAGAGTTGTGATTCATAGTCTTTCAGAAATGTGACTCCTCTCACTTTTTCCTTGTCTGTTGACTTTTTTATTTGACTTCATTCTAAGTATGATCCCAAACAAAAGGATGGGTTTAATCAGAAGAGACGTCTAATATGAGTGATAACTGCTGACCAAATACTACAAAGTTCTTCATGGGTATCAAGACCAACTTTTAAAAATAAAGCCCTGTGAACAATATCAACATAAGCAGCAAAATTCTTCCAGGAGGGAATTTCAAGCTTCTATTTCACGACTTGCTTTTATGGGTTTAAGCACAATCTTGACACTATGTGAATGCAGTTTGCTGTGTTTAATTATTATCATTATTACTATTATAGATACAGTAGTAATTATCTCTTCTTACTGTCTCATTATGTTTTGATCAATTCACATAATAAAAGTTTACTATAAATATAAGTTTAAGTAACATTCAGGAAAATGTGTAATTATGGAATATATAATCACATACAATCTAACAGCTGATCATTTACCAACATTTCCAACGATTAAATGTTTAGAAAGTAAAGAATTAGCTGCTTTTAATAACATAGATGCATTTCTAGAGGCAATACCTATGAAGGCTTTATTTGTTGACCTAAAATTACTTTACTTCTGTTATATTAATAACATCTAGGTTTCTCAAAAACCTGCTGGCAAAAAAATCTTTCCAGCTTTATTAATGATTCATATGGTAGTTTCTGAAGAGACAAGTCCCACAGAGAAGAAGCACTTGATTAATGACCTGGAAACACTTTTCCTTTTCAGCTGATTAAATAAAATTGACTGGATTTTTACATTTTTATAATAAAATGACCCGCAGGGCTGAGATGACACAGTGAAAGCAGCATGTTCACTCTTCAACAGATTTTTATTTTGTCACTTGTAAAAATGAAAGGGCTAACCACCCAAGCAGAAAAATGCACTTTATCATTGTCCATGGCTGCCATGCTGACAAACGCTGCATACAAATACAAAAACATGGAGGAAAATAGATAGTGTTTACATTCAGCATGATTTTGTCCAATGATGACTAAAGTCTCGTCATTCCTGGGCCTACAAACTGTGTTATTAAATTATTATTTAAAATTAAGAACCTAGAGTTAAAAAAAAAAAAAAACCTCTCTAACCTTTACCTGCAATCTTTTTTTTTTTTTTTTTTTTTTTTTTTTGCGATACGCGGGCCTCTCACTGTTGTGGCCTCTCCCGTTGTGGAGCACAGGCTCCGGACGTGCAGGCTCAGCGGCCATGGCTCACGGGCCCAGCCGCTCTGCGGCATGTGGGATCTTCCCAGACCGGGACACGAACCCGCGTCCCCTGCATCGGCAGGCGGACTCTCAACCACTGCGCCACCAGGGAAGCCCTACCTGCAATCTTTAAAGGCCTTCCATGTGCAGAATTAATGGATGTCATTACTGTAATCTTTTTTGCTTCTCGGCCAAGGGATTCTCTTTGGAGACCAAAATTCTGTTCTTACTTTCACACCAACAGGCTCACAGACAGCCCCAGGCAAAACTGTGAAGTAAGAAAAATGTTTTTTTCTTGCCTCTCCCACAGCACCATCTTTCTTTCTCTCTCTGGATCCTTTTCAGAGCACTCTTTAGCCAGGATCTGACTTCCCTAACTTAGTATCACTTTGCTGTTTCTTTGCTCCCTAAATCCTTGCTTTGTTGCCTATACTTGTCTGCTCCCTCAAAGTGGTACCTTTGTTATACCCCATCTCCCTCTTCCAGACTATGGCTATCTATATTCATTCTTTGAAGTGTACTAGTTCCAGGCTCATTGCCTTAGGTTATTTCAAAAAGAACCCCTCCTTATCTATTGACTTGATAAAGGAAAGGCCAGAGGAAACTCTTCAGGGGGAATTATCTTTTAGACCAGAAGTTACTAAATAGTAGCCAAAGATGTTCTCTGTTTGGCCTAACAATTAAATCCAAGGTACTATACACAAAAACCGTAAATTCTGGGTGTTTTTGAAAACTCCAAAATTTTTCAGCATCAGGCTAGCTTTCCCACATGGCAATAGTCATGTGAAGCTGCCTGAAATGGGATGCCTCAGATGGGATGCAGGCTCACCACATTTCCCCTTCTCCCTAGTGCCCTGGACACTGAGGTCTAGCATCATTCACTTTATCTCTTTACTTCCATCCTACTCCTCTCATTGATATTACCTGCCTAACCTTTGGAAGCCTCTGAATTTGTGAGTTCTAACCAAGATCTAGCGGTGCTTCCTGATCTCTAAAATGATACTATATTTTGTAGTTTTATCTTTTTCTCTTCCTGGAAAAAAAAATGTAATTACCCATGCCATTTAACCCATTGAAACAATAGCAATGGGGTCTTTTCTAGCTAGTAGGACAGGCTGCATAGTGGAAAGCTAATGTGATATTTGAGGGCAGACATTAGTTGTCTGTGTCCATAGTAATACTCTGTCCCCTTAATTGGCCTGATAGTCTTGAAATTCAAATCAGTCATGAAAGTAAGTGAGTCATTTGAAATTGAAAGTTATTAAACAGCAAAAATTAGCATTAAATAATATACTTTACTTCATTTTCTATTCATTTGTGAAGTTTCATGATAGTAACACAAGTATTGGTCTATTTTCACAAGAAGAAAGGAAAACAATCACTGAGAAATATCACTTGTTGACCTTGAGTTGGACAAGTGCTGTTCAATAAAAACTACCACACTACAGTATTAAATTACTCTGACTACTTCTCTCGAGTATCCTGATCTATTTCTTAATGAACACCTAAGAAGTTTTGAGGTTGTCATACCAGAGTTGAGTAGAAAGGGCTATATTCTTGTTCTTATATATTATGATATACAATGATAAATAAATAACTTGGTCAATTCAGTTTTATGATGTAAAATTAATGATAGTGACACTTCAGTAATGTAATGATATATCTTTATGTAATATATCTCTAGTATTTACTACTTTCAGCGCATTTTGCCATGCATTAATTCCCAGATCAACACGAACAGACAAGAATGTAAGTGCTGTGATGGTAGGATTTTGCCTGCTTTGTAACCACTGTACATCCAGCCTTAGAACCACACTAACAAATAGTCAACACTCAATAGACATTTGTTATTTACTGAAGATAGTGGCTGAATTTAAAGTGAATCTTCAGACTCTTCAATCATGAAGCATTTATACGGTCACTAGTAAATTCTAAGCAAAATGATTATTTTTGCCCTTTCCAATTCAATATTTATCTGATTTGGTATGGCTGGGCCAAAGACTTAATTACTTGTGGAAGAAAAATTATTCTGTGCCTAGATGTGTGTTCAATATTATGTTCAGTTCAAGAAATCCACCACAATCAGTATGTCTAGACCTCTCGTAAGTACCTTAATAGTACAAAGAAGTATATTAACATCTGCTCATGAGCGTCTAATCATATTGATAGACTTATTTTACCTTCCCTTTATTTAGAACATCATTTGATAATTATTAAACTCTAATGTAGAAAGCAATTTATGTAACTGGCTTCCACGCTATACTCTTGCTTCCCCACAATCCTTTCTCTATATAGCGCTAGTATATATGTAACTCATTTCATTTATTAAACATATATACACACCCACACATGGGTATGGGTGTGTGTGTATGTGTGTGTATATGTGTGTATTCCTTAAATAAGGCTGCTTCTAAATGTTCGCAGGGTAATTAGACTTTTATTACTATTCATTGTAATATCAGTTTAGATGTTTTGAGTTACATAATGATTTTAGCTTTGAAGTTAAAGGTCAACCTCAGGGCGAGGAGCACTTTACTGTGAAGATGGAAATATAAAGAAGTGTGAATAAAACTGTTCATGACCCTCTGAGTCTCTGTGAACCAGGACTTAAGCAAGAATCTGAAAGATGTCAAATGCACACTCACTTCAACAGGCCATTATAAATGCCATACAACTCTCCATAGCATGCAGTCAGGCTGGTGACACTGGACACATGGTGGGTGCCTGTAGCAAACCATGAGATAATTGCATTTGCATGGAGATCTCTGAGGAGTGCAAAGCCCTTTATGGATTTCATTTTGAATCAATCTGTGTAATCCCCAAATGTGTTCTGCTGAATTAGAAAGGAATAGATTATATCCTAAGTTTTATAGATAGAAAAATGAGGCTAAAGAAAAGATAGGTATCTGACCAAAAGCCCCAGAAAACACTTTTAGAACTGTTCGTTTTATAGGACATTTTCATGCCGTTGCACTTTTGCTCTTTAATTGAGAGCACACTACCATTGTACAGACACTGAGGGAGACCTCGGAAAACAATTTCATGCAGCTTTCACTTTCAGGTTTATAGGAGCTCAGAAAAAGTTCAGAAGTTCAATTTGATGACATAATAAGAAGTTCAAAGGTTCACAGTCTACCGGTGAAAGTAATATAATGAAATTAAAGCATGTAGATTATTTTTCCATTTCACATGCTAAGTAACATTTCTGTTTTTAGATGAACAGAAAATTCAGGAAGAACTCTGTTACAGGAAGTTTTCAAAGGGAGAATGAAATGGCGGGAAAAAAGTGGGGAAAATCAGAAATTCTTAGTGGCATAGGGAAGTGAAAATACTGGGATTCCAGTTCCCTCTGAATGTGAATCTTAAAGAACACAGCCAGGGGCTTCCCTGGTGGCACAGTGGTTGAGAATCTTCCTGCCAATGCAGGGGACACGGGTTCAAGCCCTGGTCTAGGAAGATCCCACATGCCGCGGAGCAACTGGGCCCGTGAGCCACAGCTACCGAGCCTGCGCGTCTGGAGCCTGTGCTCCGCAACGAGAGACCGCGAGAGTGAGAGGCCCACGCAACCGCAATGAAGAGTGGCCCCTGCTCGCCGCAACTAGAGAAAGCCCTCGCACAGAAACGAAGACCCAACACAGCTAAAAATAAATTAATTAATTTAAAAAAAAAAAAGAATACAGCCAGCACAGGGATCTTAGGGGCCTCAGGATTCAACTTTCTGAGTTGCCTTTGCTGAAGAAAACTTCTCCTGTGAGAAGGCTGCTCTTTCTCCCAAATGATGTTGTGTTTTTGTTTCCACAAGTCAAAATTAAGTTTTGAACACTCCTAGGTATGTAGTCACAGCTCTTTCGAATCCCTTGTGCTAGCACTGGCAAAACAGTTAAGGTCAAGGGAATGGAATTTGCAGGTTAACTTCACTTTCATACTTTTAAAACACTAAAGCCTCCGTAATATTCACTTGGTTAAACTCTGTGGAGTACTTTTTAACCAACTTTTAAAAGTAGAAAGGATTCCTAATAAATTAGAATCTAAAAACTGCTGATGCTTTTAACTTTAGTCTAGAAATATAATGTGGGTGTGTACTGGAGTGAATCTTAGGTTTACTTACCAATGCAGTAATACATAAATTTCAATTTTTAGAACAAAATATTCTGTTTCACTAGATATTATTTTAACAGAGAACTCCATTTCTATGGCATCTAGATTCCTGATTTTTGAAAGTCAGAATACAAGATGAAGAGTATTGCACAGGTCCCAGATTTGATGATGAGCCACTCTACAGGCAGTGAGGAAGGACTTTAATAGCAGCAACTGAACTATCTCACTGGGACTTGCACCAGGGTGGGAGCCTGGGCTGATACTGAAATGATTCTGCACTGTCATAGAGTCCGCTTGTGCAACTAGAGATGTTCTTCTCCTTTAAATCCTCATTCACAATTATAGAATGTGGGGCTTTGTTGTCCAGGAAAGGCTTTTGTGAAATATGCATGGATTCTATGACTTCCCTGACAATACACGCAAAATCTTGTGTGTGTGTGTGTGCGTGCGTGTGTGTGCGTATGTTGAGCACGCATGTGCAGGTTTCTTTGGGTAAAGAGAATACATAGCTTTCCTCGAGATTTTCCAGAAAATCTGTATTGAAACAAAAGGAAAGCCAAGTGTGTGTATTTGCCTGGAGGCAGTGTGGTCTAGTAGAGCTAAGCTCCAGCAAGGGCTTGAGAGATTTGTGCCCTAGTCTCAGTCTATCACAAAGCAATTGTTTGACTTGACCTTAGGCAAGTTACCTAATCTCTTCATGTCTCAGTTTTCTCAACCATGAAATGGGGGAAATAATACCCTGCACCTGCCTTTCTTAGTTCACAGGGCTAGGGTGAGGATCAAATAAGAATTTGTAAGGAAACCCTCAGCAATAAAGAGTTCCACAAACGCATGGCTTACGGGGATCAATCCCTTCTGCTCTTCCCTATACCCCCTCCCCCTTACCTTTACCCGCCTCATAAATTCACTGTGACAGAGTTCAGCCTTTGCTTACAGAGAATTCCCCATCTAACACTGAGTAACACTGCCTTCATGTGCTAAATTCAATATTTTATAAAATTGCACATTTCTGAAATAGGAAAAATATTATGAGGTCTGTCCTCACTATGTATTCCCACCTCTTCTTTATTTAGTAAACTACCACTCAGGACGGAGCTCCAGTCATTTCCTGGGTTAAGTCTTTCCTTCAAGGTCACATGAGGTCCCTCTCTTTGTGCTTCCTCAAAGCTCTATTCAAGGTCCATCTTACGGCACTTATCAAATTGTAATGTGCTTATTTATTTACTGGACCATCTGCCTCACTAAACTGTCAGAACCTTCTCTTCATTATTCTTTGAATAAATTCCCAAACATTGCACAAGGCCACATACACAGTAAGCACATGATCAAGTAGCTGTTTAATAAGAAAACTGATACAAACTGCACTTTTATGGAAAAATTTATATAAAATATGGTGCAATTTCCTCAGAAAGTGCTAAAAGTTTCTGCAGTTTTGCCGTGTGAGGTACAATGCATATGCTACCAAAGGGCCTATGTTTTTCCAGGAGAGAACATCTTCTGTGCCTTATTTTAGTATCTTTTGTAGCCTATTGTCTAGTGTTTTTATTCTTCAAGTCAAAAATAGTTCCTTAAACTTGTCAGGTTCACCTTATTTCTGAATGGATCCTTTATAGAAGTTTATATCTATTTCCATATATATATTACTTCTGTTTGAAAAATATTGTTTAGCCCTAGTGTCAAAGCACCCATTGGCCCCATTATACACAAAATATACATTCAAATTTAAATAAAGAGAAATTCAAGATTTTATCAAAATTGTTAAAACTACAACAAAATGCAGATTACTTATCTTGATAATTTAACCTATCTAAAATTGTCTGGTGTGGCCTAATCTTTATGCTCTTCTCTCCAGGAATCTTTGTACCATCAAGAGGAAATAAGAGTAAAATTTGCCTCAGGTAGTAGCTTGCAGTATCAAAAGCAATGCTTCTTCTTCTCACCCTTAATCGTATACTGATTACAACCTAATTCATGCCCCTCTATTACTAGTCTGCCAAAAACCAATGAGGAAAAAATGGTCAGTCCCTCTAGCAAGGACAGACCCACTAAAAATATCCACATGGGATTTGCACTGTCCATGGTTTAGACTTCAGGACCCTAGGAAGTTGTTATCATCCCGCATTCCCTGCCCAACTGTCCCCCCGCAACACTTACCACATTGTTCTTATTTACCAACCAGCAGAAAGTTCCAGGTACTTTCTTGAGGTCTAATCCTCCACACTTAAGCTGCCTTTTGATAATGCCCCACAATCTTATTACTAGGATATATAAAAATAGCTGTTTTGAGCATCTGAGCTTAAGAGTAAGGAGAAAGAAACCATATCTATTTGCATGTTGCTATAGTATTCGATATAGAATTGTAAGCTATATTCATATAAAAAGTTTACCACTTCTAATTTGTTCTTTATTTTATTAAACTGAGCATGCCTGCTTTTTATAAACAATTCTGTTTGTTTTTTTTAAACTCATCATGGCTCACACCTTTGCTTTGAAGAGAAAGAATACTCTCAAGGAAACAACTGCTCAACTTTGAGGAGTGTGATCCATTTCATTATTCTGATTTTGAGGATAGATCTACCCCAAGGAGACCAGATAACAAAGAGGAGAATGAAAATAAATCCCAGGGCTTAAACCCAGTAAGAACAATGGGAAGTCATATAAGTAAACTTAATACAAGAGAGTATGACCAACTGAGTTATAGTGGGGTCTTGATGATAAAAATATAAATCCATCACTTGATCTCATAAGTGACTACATTCCACTCCTTTCCTATGATGTTAGCAAGAATGCTTATGAATCTACCTGTCTAAACTTTTCTCTCACTCAACAGGGTAAGATATCTCCACTCCTAATATTCACCCTCCATGAAATTTGTTCTAGCTCTAACTTTCCCAATGTCAAATGCCCCTGAAAACTCTGAAGTTTCACCCACACAACGTGCTGTTCTTGTCTCAGTCTGACGTCTTTGCTCAAACTGCACTGCATGCTACCGTGTGGAATAACAAGAATCTCTCCCCAACACCCCGTTACTTAGTATGAAGACAATCTCAATATGACCAATCTAAGCATATATAGGAGCTAGAATTCAAAAGTACTTTAATTTGTGGCAGAAATATTAAGACCTGATATTACCAAATAAAATTATAATAGTAAACATGTTATAACCTTTTTCTAAATTCTACTGAGGTTGAACAGAAGAACATCTTAACTTTAAAATCACTTAGGACACTTTCATGTACATAGTATTATTTTAGTCATCAAGTGTTGTAAGCTCTGTGATACTTTTTTTTTTTTTTCAAAATTAGTTTATAGGGCTTCCCTGGTGGCGCAGTGGTTGAAAGTCCACCTGACAATGCAGGGGACACGGGTTCGTGCCCCGGTCCGGGATGATCCCACATGCCACGGAGCGGCTGGGCCCGTGAGCCATGGCCGCTGAGCCTGCGCGTCCGGAGCCTGTGCTCCGCAACGGGAGAAGCCACAACAGTGAGAGGCCCGCGTACCACAAAAATAAAAAATAAAAAATAAAAAATAAAATTAGTTTATAAACCTCTGAGGAACACAGATGCTTTGAAGAACTCTGACAATTGCAGAACTGTAGGTTTTCCACCCTTGTCTTTTTGTATGGTATATTCATGTATCCTCTTCAGCCTAGAAGTGCTGAGCTTTCAAACCCAGTGGCAAACCAAAACTCTTCTGGTGACCTCTATCTCAAACACTATTTTATATCTTACAAGAAGATTAGAAAGATAAGAGTAGTAAATTGTGAGTGACCTTAAAATGTTGGCAAGTATGATTAAAATTTATCTTGCCTAGACCAAATACCTACTTCTCTTTGTTCATTTAGAAATATGTATCATGTATCTACCACAGAAGCAGGTATAATTCCTTCCTTCATGGAGCCTGCAATCTAGTGACAGGTAAAATAATCACAAAAATAAAGTATACTTATATATACTTTGTATATTATATATATATAGTATTGTGTATATATATAGTACAAATATATATATTATAAAAATATATATTTACATATACTTCTTTGTCATAATATAATTATGACAAATAAAGAAGGGGTAATTAGTTATATAAGAGCAAATAATAAAAATTTGAAGGTTGAAGAAAGCATCCTAAAAAATTAACATTTGAGGGGCTTCCCTGGTGGCGCAGTGGTTGAGAGTCCACCTGCCGATGCAGGGGACACAGGTTCGTGCCCCTGTCCGGGAGGATCCCACATGCCGCGGAGCGGCTGGGCCCATGAGCCATGGCTGCTGGGCCTGTGCGCCCAGAGCCTGCACTCTGCAACAGGAGAGGCCACAACAGTGAGAGGCCTGCGTACCACAAAAAAAAAAAAAAAAAAAAAATTAACATTTGAGATGATATGTGAAGGATGACCAATATTTATCTAAATAAAGAAAGGACTAATGAAGGAAACGATAGCAAAGATCAGTAAAACTAAAAGCTGGTTCTTTGAGAAGATAAACAAAATAGATAAACCACTAGCCAGACTCATCAAGAAAAAAAGGGAGAAGACTCAAATCAATAGAATTAGAAATGAAAAAGGAGAAGTAACAACTGACACTGCAGAAATAAAAAAAATTATGAGAGATTACTACAAGCAACTCTATGCCAATAAAATGGACAATCTGGAAGAAATGGACAAATTCTTAGAAATGCACAACCTGCCAAGACTGAATCAGGAAGAAATAGAAAATATGAACAGACCAATCACAAGCACTGAAATTGAAACTGTGATTAAAAACCTTCCAACAAACAAAAGCCCAGGACCAGATGGCTTCACAGGTGAATTCTATCAAATGTTTAGAGAAGAGCTAACACCTGTCCTTCTCGAACTCTTCCAAAATATAGCAGAGGGAGGAACACTCCCAAATTCCTTCTACGAGGCCACCATCACCTTGATACCAAAACCAGACAAGGATGTCACAAAGAAAGAAAACTACAGGCCAATATCACTGATGAACATAGATGCAAAAATCCTCAACAAAATACTAGCAAACAGAATCCAACAGCACATTAAAAGGATCATACACCATGATCAAGTGGGGTTTATTCCAGGAATGCAAGGATTCTTCAATATACGCAAATCTATCAATGTGATAAACCATATTAACAAATTGAAGGAGAAAAACCATATGATCATCTCAATAGATGCAGAGAAAGCTTTCGACAAAATTCAACACCCATTTATGATAAAAACCCTCCAGAAAGTAGGCATAGAGGGAACTTTCCTCAACATAATAAAGGCCATATATGACAAGCCCACAGCAAACATCATCCTCAATGGTGAAAAACTGAAAGCATTTCCACTAAGATCAGGAACAAGACAAGGTTGCCCACTCTCACCACTCTTATTCAACATAGTTTTGGAAGTTTTAGCCACAGCAATCAGAGAAGAAAAGGAAATAAAAGGAAACCAAATCAGAAAAGAAGAGGTAAAGCTGTCACTGTTTGCAGATGACATGATACTATACATAGAGAATCCTAAAGATGCTACCAGAAAACTACTAGAGCTAATCAATGAATTTGGTAAAGTAGCAGGATACAAAATTAATGCACAGAAATCTCTGGCATTCCTATATACTAATGATGAAAAATCTGAAAGTGAAATCAAGAAAACACTCCCATTTACCACTGCAACAAAAAGAATAAAATATCTAGGAATAAACCTACCTAAGGAGACGAAAGACCTGTGTGCAGAAAATTATAAGACACTGATGAAAGAAATTAAAGATGATACAAATAGATGGAGAGATATACCATGTTCTTGGATGGGAAGAATCAACATTGTGAAAATGACTCTACTACCCAAAGCAATCTACAGATTCAATGCAATCCCTATCAAACTACCACTGGCATTTTTCACAGAACTAGAACAAAAAATTTCGCAATTTGTATGGAAACACAAAAGACCCCGAATAGCCAAAGCAATCTTGAGAACGAAAAAAGGAGCTGGAGGAATCAGGGTCCCTGACTTCAGACTATACTACAAAGCTACAGTAATGAAGACAGTATGGTACTGGCACAAAAACAGAAAGATAGATCAGTGGAACAGGATAGAAAGCCCAGAGATAAACCCACGCACATATGGACACCTTATCTTTGATAAAGGAGGCAGGAATGTACAGTGGAGAAAGGACAGCCTCTTCAATAAATGGTGCTGGGAAAACTGGACAGGTACATGTAAAAGTATGAGATTAGATCACTCCCTAACACCATACACAAAAATAAGCTCAAAATGGATTAAAGACCTAAATGTAAGGCCAGAAACTATCAAACTCTTAGAGGAAAACATAGGAAGAACACTCTATGACATAAATCACAGCAAGATCCTTTCTGACCCACCTCCTAGAGTAATGGAAATAAAAACAAAAATAAACAAATGGGACCTAATGAAACTTCAAAGCTTTTGCACAGCAAAGGAAACCATAATCAAGACCAAAAGACAACCCTCAGAATGGGAGAAAATATTTGCAAATGAAGCAACTGACAAAGGATTAATCTCCAAAGTTTACAAGCAGCTCATGCAGCTCAATAACAAAAAAACAAACAACCCAATCCAAAAATGGGCAGAAGACCTAAATAGACATTTCTCCAAAGAAGATATACAGAATGCCAACACATGAAAGAATGCTCAACATCATTAATCATTAGAGAAATGCAAATCAAAACTACAATGAGATATCATCTCACACCAGTCAGAATGGCCATCATCAAAAAATCTAGAAACAATAAATGCTGGAGAGGGTGCGGAGAAAAGGGAACACTCTTGCACTGCTGGTGGGAATGTGAATTGGTTCAGCCACTATGGAGAACACTATGGAGGTTCCTTAAAAAACTACAAATAGAATTACCATATGACCCAGCAATCCCACTACTGGGCATATACCCTGAGAAAACCAAAATTCAAAAAGAGTCATGTACCAAAATGTTCATTGCAGCTCTATTTACAATAGCCCAGAGATGGAAACAACCTAAGCGCCCATCATCGGATGAATGGATAAAGAAGATGTGGCACATATACACAATGGAATATTACTCAGCCTTAAAAAGAAATGAAATTGAGCTATTTGTAATGAAATGGATAGACCTAGAGTCTGTCATACAGAGTGAAGTAAGTCAGAAAGAAAAAGACAAATACCGTATGCTAACACATATATATGGAATTCAAGGGGAAAAAAATGTCATGAAGAACCTAGGGGTAAGACAGGAATAAAGACACCGACCTACTGGAGAACGGACTTGAGGATATGGGGAGGGGGAAGGGTGAGCTTTGACAGGGCAAGAGAGAGTCATGGACATATACACACTAACAAACGTAGTAAGGTAGATAGCTAGGGGGAAGCAGCCGCAAGGCACAGGGATATTAGCTCAGTGCTTTGTGACAGCCTGGAGGGGTGGGATAGGGAGAGTGGGAGGGAGGGAGACGCAAGAGGGAAGACATATGGGAACATATGTATATGTATAACTGATTCACTTTGTTATAAAGCAGAAACTAACACACCATTGTAAAGCAATTATACCCCAATAAAGATGTTTAAAAAAAAAAAAAAGAAAGGACTAAGGAAAGTTCATAAGGGCCTGAAAGAAGACCCTTTCTGAAAGAAGAAACAGGGCTAGAGAAGACAGACTAGAGAGAGACACGATTCAAGATGACTTTGGGGGAAAAAGGATATAGGCCTTATAGATAGTGCCTTGTAGGTCAAATTCAGGAATTTGGTGTTTATCCCAAGAGCTGTAGAAACCACTGAAAAACTTTAAGAAACAGGAAAAGGGGAGGGAGTACTAGAGGGGAGGGAGAAGATAATCATCTGTTAGATTTGCACTTTTGAAAAGATTCTTCTAGATATATGTAAAGAGCAGATTTAAGAGATGAAAGGCAAGAGTAGGTGAGGTAGGCCAGTCACCTGACTTTGAAGTATCTAAAACAGGGATGATTGCAGTGTTTATTAGCATAACTGCAGTAAAATTGGAGAGAAATGAATAGATTTAACAGACACTTAGGAGACAAAGCCAACAGGACTTGGAAATGGATTGGTTTTAAGGAGATGTTTAAAAAAGACTCAGGTTTCTGACTTGAGCTGAGTTATATTTGAGTTCTATTTCCTGAGACTGAAAACACTGGAAGAGAAACCAAGTTTCAGGAGAAAGACCATGAGTTAGGAGCTATCAAGTGTGAGTTTTAAGGGCCACTGAGAGTACTAGTAGCACAAAAAGAATGGTCTTTTATGAAGATTAATTAAGCATAGGTTTGCACGGTGAATTGGGTATGATAATAATGGAAACAATAAAAGCAAGTGGAAGACTACTGTAACAATCTATGTGCCAGATATCAGAAAGAGAAAACTAAAATAAGAAAAAGTTAAAAAATTTTTTCATTATAAATTAAAATGTGAATGCATTTAGCAGATGATTTGCAAAGAGGAAGACAGAATAACTATTTAGACAAAGATCAATTGGAAATTAATTCTTCCTTTTCCTTTGGAATAGGATTATCTTATGGGAGAAATGAAATTCTAAAGTGCTTTACTGGATAATAGCCAATTTAAATTTTAGCAAATTAAATGTAAAGAATATTTTAAGCACAGAGTGTGGTTTGAAGGTTAAGACAGAGAAAAATTTCACCAAGGCAGTAAAGTTTGTTTCTGTTGCCTCTGCTTCCTAGGTTATCCCTTTGCTCATTTTTCCTATTCTCTTCTTCTCCCCTTCCCTTACTAGCTGCTTCCAGCAGACTACTGATGTTTTATAACAACATATAAACTCATGGAAACAGAAACAAATAAAATGTGTTTATGTAGTGTATCTAGTAAAGATCTACTAAATATTTGCTATTATATGAAATTAGTAGTATATTTTTAAATTAAAAAATTTTTTGATTTATAGGAAATTTGTTGGAAAGGTATTCCTCTCTGATTAAAAAAAAATAAAGAACAAGATATGAAAAACCCTTTTTCTGACTTTTATGGGTACAGATGAAATAGTTATGCCAATAACTATGGCAGCCACCTTGCCATATGGGGCAAGCCTGTGGTCAAAGCCAGAATGCTAAAGATGACAGAGGAAAGACTGAAAGAAAGCAGGTGCATAATGACATGACACTGAATTTTTAACCCCTGGAATGTCTTATCTCCAAATTACTTGTTTTGTGAGAAAATAAATTTCCTCATTGTTTAAGCTATTTTATTTGCTACTTTTAAAAGTATCCTGATACAACTTGATTCATATTAAAGTTACTTTTGTTCCCTTGCTACAAAGTTCAACCTTTTCATAGTAATACGTTTATCAATTGACTAACTTTAGATTAATAACCTAAATGACATACATTCTTAAAAACTAGCTGTCTCCAATCCATATATGATTTTTGTTTGATTTACAAGAGAAGAATGTGAACATACATAGAAGGCATATTACAAAATTATAACTTATAAAATAAACTCAATGAATGTATTTAACAACATAAACTCAGTTACTAATCTCTTGTAAATTATAACTGCAAAACATACATCTAGATAGCATATCTGTGTCTATGTCTGTGTATTGTATTTGTTTTAGCAATAAAGGTATGGATGATTTATCTGAATTATTGGTACAATGAATTAGTATCTTAAAGTCTAGTTACTGGTAAATATCTTAAAGTCTAGTGACTGGTAACACTATTAATGAAAATATGCTTCACTATATATTTTAACTTTAACAAAATATCCAGAAAAAGCCAAATATAAAAATAAATTTAACTTATAATTTTAAAAATTAAACAAGAACCAGTTGAAAGTGAAAATCAACTCAAAACAAAATGAAACACAGAGATCTGAGCAAATGAATAGCAATTACAGATGAAATGATTCTACAAGGTAAAGATGGGACCACAGAAAGCTGAAGCCACTTTCATCCAAATTTATAACATGTAGATTAGCACGGTTATCTACATTAACACATAAACATTTGCAATTGATTCTGATCACGAATACACTAACTTTGAATCTGAATTAAGCGAAATGTTATCACCGCCCCCCCCCCCCAAGAAAAAGAACTCTATCTCATAGTAGATCTATGGTAAAGAAAATTATACCCAATTATTATGTTTTTTTAATTTCTTCAATAAAATATCTGTGGAAGTTTGTTTTCTCTTATTATGTAAGTACCTATATAAGATCCTGTATTTTGTGTGTTGAAAGTCCTTAGTACCCTATACAAAGCCTTTCTGACCTCACTGCTTTCTATGCTCCCTATGGCACATTCTATGACTTCCCGCCTAGGACTCCTGCCCTAGCATTCACGTACATATGCACACACAGATAATAAGATTTAAGAAATCCAGTGTTGATAGAGTCACATTATTTAAAAAATAATAATGGAACATTTGGGCTTCACAAGGTGTAATAGTTTCCTTATTGGTGGTGTAAAAAATTATCACAAACAGAGTGACTTAACCCAAAGTGATTCTCTCACAGTTCTGGAGGTCAGAAGTCTGAAATGAGTCTAATAGAGGTAAAATCAAAGTGTCAGCAGAGCTAGTTCCTTCTGGAGTCTCCAGAGGAGAACCCATTTCTTGCTTCTTTCAGCTTCTAGAGGCTGTCAGCTTCCCCTGGCTTGTGGCTGCATCACTCCACTCTGCTTCCACTGTTACATCGCCTTCTACTCATTCTTACCTCCTGTCTCGCTATTATAAAAACCCTTTTGACAACACTGAGCTCACCCAGATATTCCAGGATAACCTCCTCCTTTTCAGGTCCTTTGTTTAATCACATCTGCAAAGTTTTTTTACCCATAAATGGTAACATTCACAGGTTTCAGGGATTAGGCCATGTGCATTTTTGAAGGGCCCATTATTCAGCCTACCACACAAAGCACTCAGGCAATGACTTGTTTTGCATAGATGGGTTTTCCATATAGCTAATATTTTAACCTTTTATTGACAAAGACTTCTTATTAGCTGAATTATACTGAATGAACACAGTTTTGAAATATAGTAATTACTTCATGGCTTTTTATACACTAGTATTTCTAGATAAATTAGAATTATCTCTCTAGATATTATTTTACTATGTACAATATGGTAGTGACCATGGAGTCTGCTGATATGGGAAAGGTAATTTCCCCTAAATTTTATGGTCCCATCCTAGTGTTTTATATCAGGCTTTCCTCTATTCACTCACATATAAGTAAAGCTTTTCATAGTTTCTGCATATAGCACCCCATTGTCTATCCCAGTGATTCTCAAAGTATGGTCCCTGAGCCAACAGTAGCACCTGGAAATTTGCTAAAAATACAAATCCTCAGGGACTAATTTAAACCTCCTGAATTAGAAATTCTGGAGGTGATAGTTTCCATTTTCTGATGATCCCAGAGATTTGGAAAACCATTTACCTATCACATAGAATCATTTCTCTGCATCTATATGCATTTATAGTAGACACTCTGATCTTTATACTTTGTTGCTTCTAATCTATTGTGGGATTGGAAAACAGATGACTACTCTGGTTATAACTATCTTCACTGTAAGTTCACAGAGGCTCTGAGTGAAAACCAGGAACTTCTTGTATGAGTCAAGCCCATGAACTTTTATAAATAACTATCAATTTTAATTACGTTGAATAATATTTTACTTATTTCTTACTCCTCTGTTAGGTCACCCATAGACAATGTTTTGTATATGTGGTTAAATTTCATAAAGATTCAGTAAAATTGAAGTAAGAGGTAGGGTTAAAGAAATTCTACAAACCAGATTTTCCAGAAAATTTCCAAGTTGATAAAATTAATTTTGTAAGCAAAAGTGAATCCTCAAATATATAACCAAACATGTGTTTATATACTTAATCAAATGTTATTGAATATTTAAAGGCTTCAATCATTTTATCCTATAAAATAGGCCAACCTAAAAATACTTCATCCTAAAATGTGTCAGATTTTTAGAAAATATAATACTACAGATAGATAAATAATTGGAAAAATATGATTCCATTATATTATGTTTCATGACTACAGCAGCAAAAAAGGAGTTGTAAACTTTGAACTATGTTTCTAGGTACTGGAATTAAACAGATTGAATCGTGTTAGTTAGACTCAGTGTTTTGAGAAGCATGTTATTGCACGAATATAATAATTCAGCATCATTCATGAAATGAGATGTAAGACTTTTGAAACTAATTTAACCAGAGTCTGGTCATTTAATAAGTGATTGGCTTTATGAATAAAATATCAAAATGTAATGATTACCTGTAGAATATACTCAGTAATAAAAATGCACGTCAACATATACGTTTAATCACTAACATGCTTTTTCTACAAAAGTTAACTTTTGCTGTTTAAAAATGTATTGCTTTATCCTTTTAGTTAAATATAATGCTGCTAGGGCTTCCCTGGTGGCGCAGTGGTTGGGAGTCCGCCTGCCGATGCGGGTTTGTGCCCCGGTCCGGGAAGATCCCACATGCCGCGGAGCGGCTGGGCCCATGAGCCATGGCCGCTGAGCCTGCGCGTCCGGAGCCTGTGCTCCGCGGCGGGAGAGGCCACGGCAGTGAGAGGCCCGCGTACCGCAAAAAATAATAATAATAATGCTGCTAGAGTGTTGCCGTACTTGTAATCAAGCACAGCTGAAAATGTCCTTCTAAATCAAATGCTGCCCTTCTACAGAAAACAGAAACTTTTTGAAGTGCTTCCAATTTGACAAAATAACTTTCAACCAGAGAAAATGGTTACTTGAAAATAAATCATAAACCTGTGCAAACAAGATAGAAGTATACATGGAGTTCTGATGATGGCTGGACGTCACCCTGTTTAGTAGACTCATTGGGTCAGATCCCCTAAGGTCTTACCATTGTAGCGCATAAAAACTCAGAGTTTCAATGGTCTGATGGCCTCCTGTGTGGGTTACAGCCCATTCTGCCATGTGCAGGGCAGACCAGAAGTGCCAGGAAGTTAATATCCCTTATGAGCAGCCTGCAACCAATGGCTGGCAAGAGTTGGTATGTAAGTACCCCAGCTTTTTTGACTCCCAAAGGAATAACTCTGAGGCACATATTCTACAGAAATCATCAACATCTGCAGTAGGATTAAGATCCAGTTACCCATAATGGCACTGGTTTGATCATGCACCCTTTATTGATTTTCTTCTCTTTGTTATCTCTCTTCCTCAGTCACCTCCAAGCATGTGCTGGGGTCATCTTCAACTAAGCTATTTACACTTGTATCCTTGTCTCAGTGTCCACTTCTGGGGGGAAGCCAACCTAAAGCATCACAGAATTTGGGCAGAAAGTGAATTACATCTTTAAAGTATGGTCTTTAAATGGTTCAGTCTTTAAAACAGTGCCACTATAAAAAGAGATAAAACAGAAGTAAGGTTACAGGATGGGGACTGAGGTATGACAACACTGGAGTGAAACTGAGCAAAAAATAAATTTCAGCTGAATTTAAAAAAAAACGTTTCAATGAGCAAGTCCTTTGGACGGTAAAAGAAAATTTTCTCGTACAGTGGTAGAAGTCCTATTGTTTGAGGCATTTAACTCTAGATGCAAAAATGTGTTGTAAATAACAATGCCAAGTAGCAGTGGATGGACATGACAACCTAATAGGTCTTTTCTGGCTCTAATATCCATGATTGTATGATTCAATTCAAATACAGTAGTTTACTGTATCTTGAGTGTGTAATACACTTCAATTGTGAAGTGCTACAATTTCAATACTAATATGTTTGAATTGACAGACATGTCACCTAAGTACCTAGTAGAGCTGTTTGAAATGCTACAGAAAACAAACCTTCCCCTTGTGGATATATTTATACACACCGTGATCCTCAATCAGGCAGATAGTGGTACATCCATAAGCAATTGCCATTCGTTAGCAAAACTCATATTAAATCTTTTGAAAGTCCATGCGTGTGAAATTATTCCACAAA
The DNA here is from genome assembly GCF_008692025.1 of Phocoena sinus. NCBI lineage: Eukaryota > Metazoa > Chordata > Mammalia > Artiodactyla > Phocoenidae > Phocoena > Phocoena sinus. The sequence continues at coordinate 133,630,833 of NC_045765.1, read as the reverse complement.
GAAATAAAGAAACTAGGTCTTGCTAGTTTCATGTGAAATAATATTAGTCTTCACCAAGACACTGATCAAAAGGCATGCAGATCATTGCACTTTCAAGGGAAGTCTGTCTGCATCAACATCAAAACCACTGAACTGAGAAATCTACAGTGTCTAAAAGATGTTGGGAGTTTTGCTGTTATGTCTCTATTTAGTGATACAACACATGTGGCTAGCCTCTGAAACATGCCAGGTATGCCATTCCCAGTTGAAATAAGGAACAGAAAGTTCTCTAGTAATTTTCTCTTTGATTCAGTTTGTATACTGTTTCTGTTTTTGTTGTTTTTCAGTTATGAAATATAATTCTTGAACTTACAGGTCACCTCTTGATTACCAGGGAAGATGAAGAGAAAGGAACAGTGGCTCAATTACATGAGCTCCATTTTCATGCATGAAGCTCCTTTGAAGGAAGTGGGACCTCCCAAGCCAGACTGTGGGAAATGAGGCCCATTGACAAAGCAACTTCAGAAAAGCCAGATGTAGATAGCATAGGATCAGAGCAATGTTTCCCTATCTTAACGCCACCTTGTGTTTAATGCTACCCTATTTTACTGTTAATGTTCCAGAGTACTTAAAAGGAATAAAATTTAAAAACACTATGCTTCTCAGATCAATAGGTTTACTTATTAACCTTTGACTCCAATAAGATTTTTCACTTCACAGAAATAAATGAGTCAAGGGTCTTCATTCAGTGCAGGAATACGGGTTCAAACTTCATTGACTATATTCTCATGGCCAGTTATATGCACAGACAGATAGGAAAAGGAAGTTTCAAGTCTCCTTCAAAAAAAGTGTGGCAGTTATAAAATATGGCTGTGATTTCTTTGACACTTATCTCACACAGAAGTGGGGTCTTTATCCCCCCTCCATGAATCAGGGTGACTTTATGACCGCCTCATCCGGTAGATTGTGGCAGAATCTGCAGCAAGGTCACGAAAGTGCATTCATCTTCAGTCTCGAGTGCTGAAACACTCATTCTTGCAGTCCTGAGACCACTTGTAAGAAGCCTGACTATCCTGAAGTCTCCATGATCTGAGGAAGATCAAGTCACCTGGAGATGCCACCTTGTAGGTGTTCAGTCCCGGCTGTGGCCAACTTGAATCACTCCAATACAGATGCCAGACAAGGGAGTTAAGAAATCACCAGATTATTCTAGCATCCAGTCACTTGAATCTTTCCAGCTAAGGCCCCAGAAACTGTGGAAATGGGACAAGCCATCTCTATGAATTCCCGACCTACAGAAGAGTGAGCATAACAAAATGTTGGTTGTTTCAGACCACTAAAGGAAATTAACTCTGCAGCAATAAAAAATGACTAGAAGAAAGATGGAAAGCAGGGAGGAAGGGAGAAAGCCAGAAAGAGTGAAAGAGGAGAAAAAGAAGGAAGAGAGGAAAGAAGAAAGGGAGTAAGGAGGGGAGAGAGGGAGGGAGGAATAAAGGAACAGGAGGAGTGACCTGTCCTGAAGTATTGTTAAACCAGGCCTTCCTCATGTTTTACCACAGATGATATTCATGGAGAATTTCTATTATCTGATTCAGTCTTGCCTTCCTCAGAGAGGACTGTTCAACTTAAACACAGATTAATTAGTTAATAGAATATGGGAAAAGGAGGAAAAAGATTTTCCTTTATTTGGGGGAGACCTTTATTGAATAATGTGATAGAGTGATTTAAAAAAAGATAGCAAAACAAAGAAAAGGTAAAGGAGAAGGTAACTGAAAATACAGGCACAAGTTATTTCTTCTACAAAAGGAGTATTATGATTAGAACTTGAACTTTTAAATAGGTTCACACCGCCAGAGCCAGTGAAATGCTAAGCACGACATATGATAGAAAATGTTTCTTGCCCAGCACAAGTCCCTCAACATAACATGTTGATTATCAACTACTGTATAACTCATTATTTTAGAGATTAAATGGTGGTAATTATTCGCAAACTATACTTTTTCAAATTATTTAAAGGAATTTGCAATAAAATAAAAGTTTTATTTAAAAAATTTCTTTAAAACCGTGGCATCATAAGAAATATATTTGGTCTTTGTCCCTGTTCCTGGCCAAGAGCTCTTAAAACCCTTGGATTTCCTGAGTGATGGACTCATCTTTTGTTATTCATCAGGAACCCCTTTTGAACACACCTGAGTCTATGTTAATGGGTAGACATAGGTTGACTTAGGGTGGGATCCCTAGATAGCTTCAGGATGGGGCAGGTCACCAGAAAGATCAAGTGATTAGGGGATTGGAACTTTCAGCTCCACCTCTGGGAAAGTGGAGGTGGGGCTGGAGATTGTGATCTATAAAAACTTTTGAACAATAAAATTAGATGAGCTTCTGGGTTGGTGAACATATCAAGGTGCTGAGAAGTTGGTACACCCAGAGAGGCCTGGAAGATTTGTGCCTCCCTCATCCCCCATACCTTGCACTATGCACTTCTTCCATCTGGCTGTTCCTATATAATAAATCAGTAAATTTGAATGAAGTGCTTCCCTGAGTTCTAGTAAAATCTTGAACCTGAGGAGGGGTTCTTGGGTACCCTCAACTTACAGTCATTGGTCAGAAGTAACGACGACGACCTGGGACTTGTGACTGGCATCTGAGGTGGAGGCAGTTTTGTGGGACTGGGTCCTTAACCTGTGAGGTCTGTGCTAACTCTAGGCAGTTAGTGTCAGAACTGAATGGACTTGTAGGACATTAAGTTGGTGTCGGCAGAGAACTGGTTGTTGGCACAGAAAAACACTTCAGAAAAACCCAAGAACAAGCCACTGACCAGCTTTTCAGTTCTACGGACGTCTATTTTTCATCCCATTATTTATGGGAAGCCAGCTCTTCCAATGAGCTACCAAAAATACACCCAAAGAATGGAGTTCTGTGCTTAACTTCACTCAATCTGAAGAAAAATTTCCTAAATGTTTTCGCTTCTATAACTTGCTTACCCCATTAGGATTTTCCCACCCCTTCCATAAAAATAAACAAATGCATTTGTAACCAGAGGCTTCCTCATGTCAATAATTTATTTAGTTTCAGCTCTTTCATAATCTAGAAATTGCCAAATGGTATTGGAAAAAAAAAAGCTATTGGAGATGAAAGAAGAAATTAAAGAGAGAGAAGGATTACCAGTGAACTGGGACACAAATTACAAATTTAGCAAGAGGCAACTATGATCACTTGGAAGATAAGTGGTGTTTGGTCCTAAAACAGTTGATTTCTTTATCAACTAGTTTAAAATCTATTAACCTCCTTTGGGGGCTTCTGCCTCCCTATGAGATTAACTCTTATTCTTCATTGTCTCTATGCTCTATTCCATGCTTGTGTGCTTCCTTTTTCTCTGCTTATTTCTCTCCCTCTCTCCTAATCTGGTCTCTCCTGTTCCAGGCCTAAATAGGCAGTCCCATACTTTCCTAATCTCCATGTCTCTCCATTAAGTCTTGCCCATCCTACTGTAGGTATTGATAGTATTTATCTCTCAGCCTTAATCATAAATTGGTGACAGGACTGTCTCCTATTACTTTTTAAAAATTTTTTAAAAGTAGCACATATATGAATTTACCCTCCTCCTTCCAAAATATTTTTATAGCTCTGACATAGTTTTTTTCATCATTGACTATTTCAAGCTATTAGGCCACTGTAGGCCATAATCATAAAATTTTTCTTACGGAAAATTTCAAACATGTCAAAGAAGGGAGAATGGCATGAACCCCCTTGTACCCATCACCCAGCTGAAATGATGAGTAACATTTGGCCAGACATCTTAGAATTTTTGAGCTTAAAATAATCATAATTATAGTAAGTCACTATCACATAGCCTTTTTTTTTTTTTTTTTTGCTGTACGCGGGCCTCTCACTGTTGTGGCCTCTCCCATTGCGGAGCACAGGCTCCGGACGCACAGGCTCAGCGGCCATGGCTCACGGGCCCAGCCGCTCCGCGGCATGTGGGATCTTCCCAGACCGGGGCACGAACCTGTGTCCCCTGCATCAGCAGGCGGACTCTCAACCACTGCGCCACCAGGAAAGCCCTCACATAGCCTTTTGATGACCCATCTTTTAAGACAAAAAAGTGTAATTCTCTAAATTAAGAATTTTCAACCGTATTTAACTCGTGCTCACGTTGAAAAATCAAAACAAACTTACATCCACCTTAATACCTATCTAGAATGTTATCTGACATTTCTAAATAAATTTAATTTAATTAAAATATAAAATAATTAGTATGTCAAATATGCTATTCCAAACTATATATAACTCCCCTTCCCAAATGCCCCTCACTTCATTCTTATTTTCTTCCCTGACCGGTACTCACCTCTAACCCTATTTGCAATTCAGAATTACTATTCTAAATATGTATTTTAAACAGCTTCTTTTTAATAAAATAATAGAAACATTTAAATCTTGACTTTGAGAACTACCAGTAACTCCAAGGGTGATAAAAGCAGGCATTTTAAACTGTAGCTAACACAAGTAGACAAGTCTGTGAATGGCTACCATTGTCCAATGTCCATTGAGGGTGATCTGAATAGGTTTCAAAGACTGTAGAGGTCATACAAGCCAACACTGATATTTCTAGATTTTTTAATTGTAGATCTGCATTTTTAAATTAAATGCACATTACAGACGTAAGTCATTGTTCTTTTCTCAGTATATCGTGTTTCTGCCCTGACTTTATTTTAGCATGAAATAAAAGATTAACTTGCAGTACCAGCCACAGATAAAAATAAAATTCTGTAAGAAGTTTCTTGACCAAAATAAATAGGGATCAAGAGCAATTTATTCTGTAAAAGTCTTCTATAATTATTGGCAGCTTAATTACTTCTTTCATTTTCTTCAAAATTACTGGTGTTAGAATGACCTTTCTAGTGCAAGTGAAAAGGGCTGTGACCTCCTTTTCGATTAAGCATGCCTTCTCATCAGGGACTTACCATTAAAAAAGAGTTTGCAAAGTAGAGGCTTACCACATTCCAAGAAATATGCCACTCAAAGGATTTGTTGAAAGTGCCTAAACTTTAAAATATGAATAGTGATATACAAGCAAAGAACCTTTGACTTCAGGTTTCTTCCTATCAAATAACATCTATTTTAGAAGATGGCTGACTATAGAGAACAAAATATTTGACAAATGTTTAGGGTACAAAGTGATACCTTACTATGGAGGTTTACCTGGAGGTCAAGTTCACAACATTTAACTTTAATTTCCCCATGATGGTGTTTAATAATATCTTGAAATTCAGCACTATATCACGGATTTACAAGGTAGCCTGTTATATTATTTGGATAATGTGAAATAATTTGTTCATTGTCTTAAGTTTTTGTCTTTATTCAGTAAAGTGCCTACTGACTTAGTTTTCAACAACCCTAGTAATTTACAATCCTAGGTATGACCTAGATTCAAGGTCAACATGCTGACTACTACTAAGAACCAGTACTTCGCTACCTTTAGTTTAGGAATAATAGACAACAGAAATGGGAAACCCCTGCTAGAAATAGCAGTGCTCACTTGTCTTAGTTTTGCTATTTCAGCATCGAAACTCTTTTTTTTTTTTAATTTTGGAGAATGTTCTGGCGATGGAAAGAAAAGGGGTCAGAACCTATCTTCCCTACTCACAGAAAGGCAGGGTGCCACAAGTGATTTAACTTTGCTAACTGGATGGTCCCTTCCAGAATCCTAAAAATAAAGGGAGATGAAGAAACTATTAGAATTATTCACAACACTGATCCTGGGAGGACATCTTCCAGCAATGACAATTATTTCTATCCAATTCTTTCTAACCCATATGAAAACATCTCAGTTCACCTTCTTTTTAAAAGAATCAGTGCATTCCAGGGGGCTAAATTTCAAGACTCCTCCATCTGGATTACATAATTTAATTGTACACATGCAGACTACTTCTTTCAGAGTAGCGACATCTGTTACTAAATGGATACAGTACTCTAAGCCAGCAGTCTCAGAGTGTGGTTTTGTAACTCCTTGAGGGTCTTTGAGGCCTTTTTATGAGGGCTGTGATGTCAAAATTATTTTCATAATAATACTAAAATATTTTTTCTTTTTTGCTCTTATTCTCCCACGAAGATACAGTAGAGCTTTTCTTTTTTATAAACAGCTTTATTGAAATATAATATATATTTATATATATTATATATATAATATATAATACAAAATTTATAATAAATGTATAATATATTGTATAATATAAATGTATAATATAATATAAATATATAATACAAAATTTACCCATTTAAAGTGTAAAAAAATGTGAGTATGAATGTATTCTCAAGTCTGAGGTATACGGTAAAATTCCTTCATGATATATAGTGAATAAGCAAGAATAGAAATTAAGATTAGTACTATTATTAGTATTATTATTAGTATTAGAAATTAAGACTTAGTATTGAAACAATTACTGAATAAGTCTACAAAGTTGCAGTGACTTTGAAATTTATCACATTAAAATTTTTTTTCAGTATATTCAGAGTTGTGTAACCATCACCATGATCAATTTTACTATATTTAATAACCTCATAAAGAAATCCCACAGCCTTTAGCAATCCCCTGCATTTCTTCCCAACTCCTCTTTCCTAGCACTAGGCAACTGCTAATCTACTTTTTGTCTCCATAGATTTGCCTATTCTGGACATTTCTCATAAATGAAATCAAACAAGTCCCTTCTCAGATATATGATTTTCAAATATTTTCTTCCAGTTGTGGGTTGTCTAGAATTTTTCCAATAAACTGAAGCTCATATAAAAATCCAGAAGTCTTCTTATAAGTCAGATATTAAAGAGATTTGTACATATCCTTAAAAATTTCTTTTTTGAAAATATAGTTATTTTTAATAAAATTAGGTTATGTTACCATGTAATGAGTTTATATTGTCACTTAGTGAGTTAAGAAATAATTCACTGAATTTTAATTTCTAATTCAATAAATATTAATTAATAATTATTAATAAGGACATATTATAAATATTAATTATTAATAATTATTAATAAGTAACCAAATAAGGACAGGTAAATATATGGTTTCTACGGTCCTTTTCTTTCTAATTTTCTAAGCTTTTATAAAAGAGTTACTGAGATAATAACATAATTGACTTAAAATATATATCTTCCTATACAGCAAGCTATATCTACCATTCAGAAAGCTGCCTACTTTATTCACATCTAATTTCAGATACCTCTCTCATTTTACCTACTTCCCTGAATTACTTGATTTTTCCAGAAAATCTACAGAAATTTGGCAAGTACATAAAGACACACTGAGAGTCAAACTTATTTAATCTCTTGAATCAGTTGTTTAATTCACTATGTTGCTATAGAAAGAGGAGAAAAAGATACCTATGGATATATTAGAGGACTCAGAGATACAAAATAATCCTAGCAAAAAAATGTGAATATGAATGTATTCTCAAGTCTGAAGTATACTGTAAAATTCCTTCATAAGATCTAGTGAATAAGCAAGAATAGCAATGTAACAAGACTTTGTTGAAACAATTATTAAATAAGTGTAAAGTTATAGTACCTTTGATATTATCACATTTTTAAATTTGTTACATATAAGACAGCTTGTCAAATAATTATATGTGCCCAGTAGTTGCAATTTAAAATATACATTATTGCAGGTTGTTTTTTCCTCTTTAACTATAATAACTTTTTAAAATTCCAAACATTATATTTAAAAATAAAATTAACTAATATAAAGTTATGATAATTTGTAAAAGCACTCAAAGATGAAAAAAGAAAATAATCTCTTATCCTAGCCCTAACCATGTCTAATTCCCTGAGTAATAGCTGGGTGTACATACTTTTTAAACTTTATCTGCACCCATACCATAATCAAATGCACACATTTACTTGGTGGGGTAAAGAGTACATTATTCTTCGTTTGTTTTACGAAAAAGTGGATAATACTTGACAAATTACTCTTCAACTTGCATCTCCCTCTTTAAAGGAAATCATGAATATCTTTTTGGGTTAACAGATAAAGCTTTAATTCTTTATAGTAACAGCACTATAATTCCATAGCATAGCTGCATATAATCTCTTGTTCCCCTATTAATGGGTGATCAAAGTGTTAACAGTATTTTTATCACTACAAAGCTGCAATAAACACTCTCTATTGATATATTTTTATCAATTGATATTATTTCCAGAAGATAAATTCCCAAAACTGAACTAAGTCAAGTTTTTTGCATATCTAACATTAGTAATAATAATTGGTAGATCCATTTCCACTGAGGTCACAGCCATTTATACTTCCACCAATGTACAAGACCACTAGTTTACTTTTATTTTTGTCTGCAAATGGTATTATCTCTATTTTACATTTTTGCCCAACTTTAGGTAAAATATTTTTATCTTGCTTTAATTTGCATTGCTAATGAGGTTAAGCATCTTTTCTTGTTTACTGGTCATTTGGATTTTTTGGTGTGAATTATCTTTTCCTGTTTCTGTGGATTTTCTATTATTTTCTTATCAAGTTATGGGAGTGAACTTAAATGATGACTATTAACCCTTATCAGCCACATACTAGAACTATCCCTTACATTGCATTATTAATTATTATTATTCTATACTTATGACTCCCTTTTAATCTAATTCATTTAAAATTCTTAGGTTATAATATATGGCTATGTTTTTGCTTTTTCTCTTTATTCTTTGTTGTGTTTCTGTATTGCTCAAGAATATCTCTTTACATTATTCAACATTTTTCTACTGTTTTCTTATTTTATTAACATTTTAATTTTATATTACATTCATGGAAATACATTTAATGATGTAGGAAAAGCACATATATAAATAAAATGATAAAATAGTATGAGGACTTGAAACTTGACCCAAAGAGACATATAGAGATACCCTGTTCCTGCATGTGAAGATGATATTATACAAACATTAATTCTTCTGAAATTAATAATGAATATAATTCAACCCTAGTCAGAACCCCAGAAGAGTTTATATTTTTATACTGGGGGTGGGGGAGGGGTGTTTTTGTTATGGAAACTGGTTAGAGTGATTTAAAAATTCATATTGAGTTTAGATATCTCAAAGAACCACAAAATTTTTGTAAAAGTAAATAAACAAATTGCCATCATATGATTCTGTAAGGATTATCCTCTGAGCCATGTGACAGGGAGTTTTGTCTATTTTTTTTTGTTTTTTAAATGATATATCACCAACAGTTAGACCTTTGGTAAGTACTAAAAGATGTTCACTATTTGAGATAATAAATGAATGAATGAATTGAGAAGCAGAGATGGGTCCCTGAAAGTCCTTCCACTCTCTGCTTCCCACCATGTGCTTCCCCTCCCTCTTCTTTTCTCTATGGCTCTTTTCTATCTTTTCAGAGAATAAGAACTCTCAATAGTCCACTCTGCAGAAATGAGAAGAGAATGGTATACTTGTATTGCAGTATAGGAAAGGCATTTTAAATGGAGGTTTATCTATTAAACTTGTTTCCAGTTTCTCTCTATTATGTCATTAATAATACAGTCAAATTTTTATTCATGTGTCTGATTATTTTTTTGAGATAGATTCTTAGAATGAGGAATGAGAATGAATGGGTCAACAATTAAATATATTAAAGCTTGGGTAGCCAATTTTTTTTTCAGGTACCCTGTCACCTGCAGATTTTCCTCAAAAACTTTTCGCTGAGTCCTCACCAACATTAAGATTCAAAATAATTGGAAAAAAAAAACAAAAAAACTCTTCCATAAGAAACTGCAAACATTGGTTATCTCCTCAGACAGAATTAATGAGCTGGGAATAGGTAAGAGAAGGGTTATTTTTTCCTTCTCTGAATTTTAAGTTATATGAATGTATTAACTTAAAAAATTAAATTTAAATTCAATTTAAAATGATGTGGTAACTTGGGAAGAGGAATATGTTAGCTGATGGCCCTTTCAAATGTGTATTTTAATTGATAGGTAGATTTGTAAGTTTTGTGTGTCTCATCTTCTGTGAATTGTTTTTATCCTAGGCCCAGCTGGGATACTATTGTTTTATTACTGAGTTCTTCACAAACTAAGACTATTCAAGCTTGTCTTATTGTTAGTGTTTCCCAGCTTGCTATTTATTCTCTGAATTTTGTTTAAATTTTTATTATTATATTAATTTTTAATATATGCTTAAATCAATTTTCCTTGATTTGTAGTAATTTTATGTTTAGAACAAAGTTTTATTTACCAACATTAGCTAATAACCTCTATTTTCTTCCAATTTTGTTTGTATCCATTTTACATATACTTCTATAATCCACCTATTTTAGATGATGAAATGAGCTCTGAGAAGTTAAGTGACTTGTGCAGATATAAGTAATAATTTATTAACTTGCAAACCCTGCAAATTCATATGCTATGAAGTAGGAATCTACCTGTTATGATTTTTTATACAGCTGGTTATTTCAGTATAATTTATTAAATAACTAATTATTTCCAATGAATATGTAGTCATACTCCATGGTCATATACACTAGTTCAAGGCTGTTCTGTTCTTCTGATTTATCTGCTAATTTAAATACTAGTTGTAAACTGCGTTAAATATTTTAGGCTTCATAGCATATTTTTGTATTATGATAAAACCCCCTTGTTTGTCAAATTTATCTGGAATAGTCTTACTAACTTAGTCACTCATATAAATTTACAATTAAATTATCATCATGCTAGCCTTCTCCCTAGACTATCCCCCCAAAAACTGGTTTTATGATCTAAACCTCTAAATCTGAAGACATCCAAAGTTAATACATTTACCTCCCTTCCTTTGTAAATTATTTTAGGAGGAACTGACATCTTAAATACAGTCAGCTTTCCAAATATAAATCTAATATATATTTCTAGTATATGTTGTTGAAGTTGGGGTCTTAATATGTTTTTTAAAAATTAGATATTTAAATAATTTAAATTGTGATATGAATCATTGTGATAATAATATTTTTGCTTGCATTGCTATAGTTTGCTATATTTCTGCCTATGTTATTTTAATCAACCCTCATAAAATCCTCAGGGGGTTTTGCCCTATTTTAGATGACGAAATGAGCTCTGAGAAGTTAAGTGACTTGTGCAGATACAAGTAATAATTTATTAAATTGCAAACCCAGCAATTCAGACTTCAAACTTTATTTTCATTGAGTATAGTTTGCTAAAGATAATATAAAGTTACTAAGTGTCCCCTTACTTCAAACAAGACTCTCCAATAAACACTAACTTTCTGTTTTATCCATAGTTTTCATTTAATAGGACGGGAAATATATACATGAGAGCTGGGAAGAATTGCATTCAAGTTTAATGGAAGTAAACATGAAAACTTGAAAACCACATCAGCTTTTGCAGAAATGTTTGTCTTGACGGGTTAAGAATCGTAAACAACCTTTTTTTTTTATTTTTAAACATCTTTATTGGAGTATAATTGCTTTGCAATGGTGTGTTAGTTTCTGCTTTATAACAAAGTGAATCAGCTATTCGTATACATATATCCACATATCTCCTCCCTCTTGCTTCTCCCTGTCTCCCTCCCACCCCTCTAGGTGGTCACAAAGCACCAAGCTGATCTCCCAGTGCTGTGCGGCTACTTCCCACTAGCTACCTATTTTACGCTTGGTAGTGTATATATGTCCATGCCACTCTCTCACTTCGTCCCAGCTTACCCTTCCCCCTCCCTATGTCCTCAAATCCATTCTCTACGTCTGCGACTTTATTCCTGTCCTGACCCTAGGTTCTTCAGAACCATTTTTTTTTTCTTTTTAGATTCCATTATATGTGTTAGCATACGGTATTTGTTTTTCTCTTTCCGACTTCCTTCACACTTCACTCTGTATGACAGACTCTGGGTCCATCCACCTCACTACAAAAAACTCAATTTTGTTTCTTTTATGGCTACTCAGCCATAAAATATTACTCAATATTCCACTGTATATATGTGCCACATCTTCTTTATCCATTCATCTGTCAATGGACACTTAGATTGCTTCCATGTCCCGGCTATTGTAAATAGAGCTGCAATGAACATTGTGGTACATGACTCTTTGAATTATGGTTTTCTCAGGGAATATGCCCGGTAGTGGGATTTCTGGGTCGTATGGTAGTTCTATTTTTAGCTTTTTAAGGAACTCCATAGTGTTCTCCATAGTGGCTGTATCAATTTACATTCCCACCAACAGTGCAGGAGGGTTCCCTTTTCTCCACTCCCTCTCCAGCATTTATTGCTTGCAGATTTTTTAATGAAGGCCATTCTGACTGGTGTGAGGTGATACCTCATTGTAGTTTTGATTTGCATTTCTCTAATGATTAGTGATGTTGAGCATCCTTTCATGTGTTTGTCGGCAATCTGTATCTCTTCTTTGGAGAAATGTCTCTTTAGGTCTTCTGCCCATTTTTGGATTGGGTTGTTTGTTTTTTTCATACTGAGCTGCATGAGCTGCTTGTAAATTTTGGAGAGTAATCCTTTGTCAGTTGCTTCATTTGCAAATATTTTCTCCCATTCTGAGGGTTGTCTTTTGGTCTTGTTTACGGTTTCCTTTGCTGCGCAAAAGCTTTGAAGTTTCATTAGGTCCCATTTGTTTATTTTTGGTTTTATTTCCATTTCTCTAGGAGGTGGGTCAAAAAAGGATCTTGCTGTGATTTATGTCATAGAGTGTTCTGCCTATGTTTTCCTCTAAGAGTTTTATAGTGCCTGGCCTTACATTTAGGTCTTTAATCCATTTTGAGTTTATTTTTGTGTATGGGAAACGTTTTTATTACTAGAATTAAATTTAACATATTGATTTCAGCTGTCCCCAAACAAATAATTTGATAAAATATCATTTAACTGCTCTTATTATTAATTTACTTTTAAGGTCCCTCTGCCATGTGGCATGGAGGAGCACAACAGACCTCTCCAATTATAAAAAAGTTTATTGGTGCATTGCAAGTGTAAACCACTGGGATCCCTGGCAACAGTAAAATGGCATATTAAACCAAACCCATATGCAAGTCCAGGTGATTCACTGGTCAATGAGCATTTAAGAAGGGATGCCAAGCAAATAAACAGTCAGTCCATTAGTTAGTTATTGCCAGCCCTAAATGAATAAAACTCTTGAGAAAAAATCATGGCAGTGTGGCGACAATCTGTGTTAGGTTTGTCAAGTCCTATGGAGGTGGCTGAAATGTTCACATGGCTGCTGTGAAACAGAGGAATGTAGGTACAGTGGCCAGGCTTAAAGATGCCTCTTATTTGAGATCCGCTGATCAACTCCAGTCACTTAACGGCATCCTGAAAACAGCTGGCACCTAACCCTCAAATATTGATTTAGTATTTACAAATCTGGTGCAGTTTCTAGGCAACAGCTTATATAAACATAGTGTGCCATCTGGTTTTATGGCTCAAGTGTTTCAACTACACTTTTCCCCAGGTGTGGGGATCATGATTAATTTGAGCAATTTATACTATCCCTCCACTTCTTGTAAGGTAGTTAAGGACTGGCCTATGTTAGATACAAATTTGTATTATGGAAGCATGAGTTTTCAGTTAATGGCTATTAGCAAGAAAAGAAATCACTGCCAGTTATTTACATGGCTCCAGTAAGAAGGTGATAGGTCTAAACCCTCTTGAGCATAAACTTGCAGGGCAAGAAGGAAGTGGATTTTACAGGCAGTGTGTACTTTTGTTATGCCACATTTACCACACATTATCAAAGGCAAACACGGGGAAAGGAGAGGTTTTGAAGAGACAAACAAGTTTTGGACCTTCTGCAAACAGCCATAGTGGTTCTAAGGATGGTAGCCAAGCACAGCCTAAAAGTAGAGTTGGGATGGACCTCAAAATGTGTGGAATTCAGGCAGTAAAAAGCACTGTCATTAACTTTGCATTCCTTCCTCACCAATCTGACTTACCTACAACACTGTCCTCCCAAGGTGGTTTGAGGGACAATTCAACAAGCTGTGTTTTTGCTTAACTGAGCCATGAGGTTCCTCTGTTATTAAGCTGTTAGGAGACATAATGGCTAAGTAGATGAAGAAGTTTTACCCTTTTTTCTCAGATGACCTTCTACTCAAAAACACATTCATACTTAGTGTAAGCAAAAGAGTACAACCTACTTGTGCTACTGGAGTTTAGGTGTGTTTCTTACATAATCATATCACTCCTAGCTTCATCGTGCTTTTTTACTTTGTTCTTCAGTCATTTTTTCTACTTTAATGTAATTTATTGTGCTCTATTATTAATCCATTTAAATGCTTTTTTGGTAAACAATATGTATTATAAATAAATATTGCATGAATAACTTCATTCCAATACTTCCCCTCAAATCACTTCATCTTTCTTCCTGACTACACTGTGTATTGATGTATTTTCAATATTTGATGGTTTGTGTTTACTAGTTTGTAGTAACAGTAAATAAACTTGAGGGGAAGTTCTGAGTCAAGTTAATTTGTCTACTGTATCTTTGACTTTATACCATGAGACCAGCTTGGGCCAAGTGGGTCATCAAAAATACTTCAGTTATAGTCTCTTTGAAGAGGACAAATATGAATATTTTATTTAGTTTGGCCATATATCATCAGAATTACTTACTAAATAAGCAGGAAGGAGTTTACAATTTCTAAGGTAGAATTTAATTGCATTACTCTTAATATTTCTAGTGAATTGCTTTTTCCTTTTAAAACTACATTAGGAAAATTGGGATAAAATTAAGCAACCATACACTGGTAGTCATTCTCTCCAAGCACTGTGTACTTCCAAAAATGGACTTTTATACAAGGACACTATCAACAAAGAAGACAGTTCTCCAACTGTCGACCCACACACAGAAAGTAGCTATTAATAAAAATGAAATCATTTGATATAACTTGTTCACCATATATCCTAAGAAATGTGTTTGATTTATGCAAATTAATAACACCACTAGTATAATGATGCAGTCAGTCACTCAAACATTTGTTCAAGGCCAACAGTGTGCCAGAATCTTGGAATTGAAATGTTACTAAGACACAGTCTCAAGGATCTTAGAGTAGAATTGGCAGGTAAGGAGGCAGTTATAAAATGGTGTGATAAGTGAGAAGGCAGGTAAATCCGGAGGGTTAAGGCTTCCTAACTCAGCTTTGCAGGAGGGAGGTCAAAAAAGGCTTCACAGAGAGGTGACGGTGCCAATCACATAGGAAACGTGAGCAATAACTAAGAGAAGAAGTGGAGATGTGCTTCCCAGGCAGAAGGAGCAGTGCATGGAACAGCCTGGAGAGCTGAGGAGTTCAAGGGGTTAAAGGTGAGTGAGTGGGGTCCAGCATGGTCAGAGTTGAGACTGGAGAGGAACCCGGGGCCTGAAAAGCCAATGCTGTGCTTTAAACAGGATATAATCGAATTTGTGCTTCAGAAAGCACATTTTAGATGAGTAGAAGTAGCAAGCCTGGAAGCAAAGAGACCAATTAGGAAGTGATTACAGTAATCAAAGTGACCTAGTCTTTATACTGTATAAAATTCACCAGAGTCCAAGAAAAAAACTTTAGATTGTTATTTTGCAATGCTCTACTAGAGCTTTCATGTTGGTATCTGAGTTGAGACAAGAGGAGAAAATCAGTGAAGGAAAGAACCAGGCCAAAAAGGACACTGCATGTTCTAGTGTCCTGACTCTATTTACTCTCAGTGTCTACATCCTGGCTGATACTCGTCCATTATCTCTTCCAAGCCCTAAGATTACTCAGTTAACATAAATCTCTACATACACCCCCAAACAAGCACTATCTTCCTATGTAGCCTTGGACAGAGCTTGGAAAACCCAAGCAAAATGGGATTTTCAGAAAGAAAACCTGAGGAGAATCCAATAAACAATAATGATAAAATAAAAGCCACAGCACTTACACATTAAAAAAATTGCAAAGTACAAGGTTTGGATCCTATCTTTGATGTCTAGCCAAATATTAGTTGCCTTGGCTGTAACACCTTTTGGGGCATCCTCTCTCCAATACCTTTACCTTGTGTCTACATTATAATGGCAAGGGTCTAAATATATACTTTATTTCAAATATCTTGGTTCTGAAAAAAAATCATTTCAGTTGGTAAAATTCAGATAACTGGAAACAATTCCTCCCAGACTGTGATTTATGGACTATTCTTGTTTTCTTTCTGCCCATACCTCCTCTACCAAACTGCATCATCCACCACCACTGCCACCTACACACCAGAACATAAATGATGTCCTAAGCTGTCATACATTCCCCCTCTTTTTTCAGCAACGATTGGCCTCTGTTCATCCACCCAATCCTATATTATCTGGGTGAGACCACTGTTATATCAGCTCTTCTAACACGATATTCACAGATTACAGGGAATCCCTTCCTGACATTGTAATCACCTCCATCATCACACCCCTGCCATTCTCTATGCCCACGGGGTGCTGATTCAGGCTCCTGAATCTCTTTTTTTTTTACTACTGCAATGTTTTTTTTTTCATGGATTATGAATCTATTTTTCCTTCCAGTTTTATTGAGATACAATTGGCATACAGCACTGTGTACGTTTAAAATGTACAGCATAATGATCTGACTTACATACATCATGAAACGATTACGACAGTAAGTTTAGGGAGCATCCCTCACCTCATAGAGATATGAAAGAAAAATAAAACAATATTTTTTCCTTGTGATGAGAACTCTTAGCATTTACTCTCTGAATAACTTTTATATATAACATATAGCAGTGTTAATTATATTTATCATATTGTACATTACATCCCTAGTGTTTATTTTATAACTGGGAGTTTGTAGCTTTCGATCACCTTCATCCAATTCGCCCTCCTCCCAACCGCCCCCCCCACCTCTGGTAACGACAAATCTGATCTCTTTTCCCCTGAGTTTGTGTTTGCAGTATAACTGACCTACAACACTATGTTAGTTCCCAGTACACAACATAGCGATTGGATATTTCTATACATTACTAAATGATGACCACCGTAAGTCTAGTTACCACAGCAATTTCTTGAGTAATATTCAGTAGCTTCCTCTGGTAGGGACTGTTGTTGCCCTCCTATATCTCTCTTCCTCAGTTTCACTCATACAGCAGCTGTGGGGTGCTTACACCTTACCTCCTCAGGAGAACTGCCCTCAGACGAGGGGAGCTATCTCAACCAGAATGCCTACCTAGTAGCCAAGGACTACCCCTACCGCTTCCCTACCCACAGTAGCCAAGGACAGATGCATATGGGGCTACAAAATCCTAAATAATGCAATGTATGTATTAGCTAGAGGATAGACTTGAGGCCACATCTCTGTGAGAAGGTTTGTTCTCCTTCTCTATTAGGCGTCTCTTATTTTCTCTAAAGAGCCCTCGCTCCGCAAATCATGCACCAAAACTCTGTCTCAGTCTGCTTCTAAGGAACCTGATCCAAGGCATCTCATATCTGGGGAGTCCTTATCATTGCCATCTTCTCTTATTGTTCTAGGAAGTTCTCTTCAGCAGGTGTCTGTGTCCATGACAGAAATCTCAATGTCTCTAGAAACCCCTGTACCACATAAATAATTTTAGATGTTGAGAATCAGGCTGCCTACCTCTTTGTGTTCTATAAAGTATGTCCAGGGCTTCCCCGGTGGCGCAGTGGTTGAGAGTCCGCCTGCCGATGCAGGGGACACGGGTTCGTGCCCCGGTCCGGGAAGATCCCACATGTCGCGGAGCGGCTGGGCCCGTGAGCCATGGCCGCTGAGCCTGCGCATCCGGAGCCTGTGCTCCGCAGCAGGAGAGGTCACAACAGTGAGAGGCCCGCGTGCCGCAAAAAAAAAAAAAAAAAAGAAATCTCCTTGTCTGTGATTGGCTCACCTCCTCTCACTAGTACACCAAAACCACAGCTATCTATAGAACAACCATGGATGAAAAAGACCGGAACCTACCAGAAAAGATCTTCTACAACTAAAGCCGGAACCACGACAAGGTAGCGGGGCTGGAGTGTCAAGTTCCACACCCCCGAGTGAGCGACCCACAAACTGGAGAATAATTATAGTGCAGAGCTTCTCCCACAGGAGTGAGAGCTCTGAGCCCCACGTCGGGCTGCCTAGCCCAGGGGTCCTGCACCTAGAAGGTGAGCCCCCAAGCATTTGGCTTTGAAGGCCAGCCGGGCTTAATTTCAGGAGGCCCACGGGACTGTGGGAAATAGAGACGCCACTCTTAAAGGGCTCGCACAAAATCTCACATGCACCAGGACCCAGAGCAAATGCAGTAATTTGAAAGGAGCTTGGGCCAGACCTACCTGCTGGTCCTGCAGAGTCTCCCGCAGAAGAAGGGATGGCTGCAGCTCACCCTGTGGACCTGACAGCTCGTTCTCCCGCACGGACGCTGGTGCTGCTGGAAGCCTCTACCGGGACGCCATTTAACAGCTGAAGGCTTCGCCCCACCCCGTAGCCTGCAAGAGCCAGTGCTAGAACACCTCAGGCCAAACAACTGTTTGGGAAGACAACCCCAGGCATCGGCAGACAGTCTGCTAAAGACCTCCAGAGCCTGCAGCTGCTCCTGCAGCTGCCCCAGTGCACCAGCGCTGGTCCCAGAATGCCCTGCTCCCCGGCCCTGCCCCCAGGAAGCCTGCTCTAGTCTCCGCACCAGCCTCTCCCACCAGGGGGCAGAAAGCACAATTCTGCCCCCTGCAGGCCCGGCCCACACACACCAGGCCGGACCCTACTCTAGGACCGGCTGAGCCCCCAGCCCTGACCACTAGCAGGCCAACATAAGCTTTGGGACACCCCAGACCCTGGACCCAACTGTGTCAGGAAGCAGCTTCCCCGCCCTGCCCCCAACCAACGTGATACCAGCTCTGGGATCCCAGGGCCCTGCAACCAACTCTAGGACCCAGCTCTGCCTTCCAGTAGTCCAGCACTAACCCCAAGACCTGGCTCCACCCACCAGTGGGCAGGCAACAGTCCTGGAGTCTTCTGGACCTGGACTCCATCCACCAGTGAGCCCCCCCATAGCCCTGGGGCCCCTTAGGGTTCTGCAGTCAGCCACCCAGTGACCTGGCCCCACCAACCAGCAGCCTGGGAAACAACCCGATCAGGGACCAACCAAGCCTACTAGGCTACCCACATAGTCAACCCAGCCCCAACAGAAGGACCCACGCAGCCCTCATAGGGGGAACCCCAGAGCATGTAGCGTGGGTGACGAGAGAGGAGTGCACTGCTGGGATACACAGGACATCTCCTACACAAGGTCACTTTTCCAAGGTCAGAAAGTGTAACTAACCTACCAGATATAAAAAATTAAAAAAACTTAGGCAAAATGAGGCAACAGAGGGACATGTTCCAAAAGGAACAAGGTAAAACCCCAGAAGAACTAGGTGAAGTGGAGCTAGGCAATCAACCCAAGAAGAGTGATCATAAAGATGATCAAAGAACTCAATAGAAGAATGGATGCACAGAGCGAGAAGTTAGAAGTTTTTAACAAAGTTAGAAAATATAAAGAACAATCGAATGGAGATGAAGAAAACGATAACTGAAGTGAAAAATACACTAGGAGGAATCAACAGGAGACTACATGATACAGAGGAGTGGATCAGTGAACTGAAAAAGTAGTGGAAATCACCGATGCAGAATAGAAAAAAAAAAAAAGAAATGAGGACAGTTAAGAGACCTCTGGGACAACATCAAACACACAAATATTCACATTATAGAGGTACCAGAAGGAAAGAGAAAGGAGCTGAGAACATATTTGGAGACATAATGGCTGAAAACTTATCTAACATGGGAAAAGAAATACATCCAAGTCCAGGAAATGCAGAGAGTCCCATATGGGAGTAACCCAAAAGGGAACACACCAAGGCACATTGTAATTAAAATGGCAAAAATTAAAGAAAAAGAGGGAATATTAAAAGCAGCAAGGGAAAAGCAACAAATAACATACAAGGGAACTCCCATAAAGCTATGAGCTGACTTTTCAGCAGAAACTCTTCAGGCCAGAAGGGAGTGGCACCATATATTTAAAGTGAAGAAATGGAAAAACCTACAACCAAGAATATTCTACCCAGCATGGCTATGCATGGAGAAATCAAAAGCTTTACAGAGAAGCAAAAGCTAAAAGAGTTCAGCACCACCAAACCAGCTTTACAAGAAATGTTAAAGGAGCTTCTCCAAGTGAAAAAGAAAAGGCTATAACTAGAAAAGTTAAGTGATATTGCTCACAAGTATATGTAGAAGTCAGGATTCCAGAGCCCAGACTCTTAACCCATGGGCTGGCCTAAGTCTTTTCTAACCCAACTATCTGCTTCACCCACTAATTTCTGGTAAAAAAAAAAAAAAAAAAAAAAAAAGAGTATTATTACTCTATCACGAATATAAGTCCCGATTCTGCCATAACAAATGGCATGTGATATTCATTCACTTAACATCTCTGAGCCTCAGTTTTCTCATCTCTAAAATGGGGTAATAGGAATACCTATCTCAGCAGCTGTCAGGACAATTAAATGAATTGATGCATCCAAAGTTCTTAGGCCAGTGTTTGGCATGTAACAAGCATTCAATATATGTTAGCCATTATTATTTCTCTTTATAAACTCCATTTCAGCTATTTTTTGGTTATAATTTTATTTTCTAGATAAATAATTTCCTACTGTTCATTTCCTACATCAACAGTAATGGATTCTACTTACAAATTTGGTTTACATTTCACTTTTACTCTTTCCCTCTCCCAGGTATCATGAGTATGATGTTCATTCCACCTGGAGTAAGACGTACTCCCCCATCCCCTACGCCACCACCATGATTCAATTCTTCAATATCCTTCTTCAGATTGAGACTAACTCCAAACAGATTTCTTCCTTGAACTTTCCTATCCCACAGCTTCCAGCTGAGGCAGTGAGGGTATCAAGACTTCCATTATCTTGCCTGCAATTGGGTTGCCAGCCCAGCCTTGCTCTCAACATGGAACTATCTCTGTACACGTCCTCTGCCCCACAGCACTGATAATATGCTTCCAAAATCCATATAGAAACTATTAAAAAGAGAAACAGTAAGTTTCCCATGAAAGTCCAAAATTTCCATGGTTTCTTTTTGGTACGTGGGCCTCTCACTGTTGTGGTCTCTCCCGTTGCAGAGCACAGGCTCCGGACGTGCAGGCCCAGCGGCCATGGCCCACGGGCCCAGCCGCTCTGCGGCATGCAAGATACCCCCGGACCGGGCCACGAACCCGTGTCCCCCTCATCGGCAGGCAGACTCCCAACCACTGCGCCACCAGGGAAGCCCCCGTGGCTTCTTTTTTAAACCACATTCTCTGCTCGACTTCAGAGCCAACTCCTCTCTATTGCCAGTGCTTAGCAGGTGTGGTTGGTTCCCTTACTCATTAGGTGGGAAGAATTAAGCTTCGGGCCAAGTGATGCAGGAGTAATCTCTATTTACTCTTTGATTTCCCAAGCCCTCTCCTCTCAGGCTAAGTCTTTTGGTTTAGTAAAGCAAAGGTGATTTTTCAGGCTTGGCCAAATCTTCTTTCTTTGTGTCTGTGCTGTGAAAAGTAAACATCTCTAACTTATGGCCAAAGAAATAAGAGTCACTTTGAATTGTTTTCACTTTGAGATCTGTTGTTTGATGAGGTCCGCTTGCAGAAAAAAGAATATAAATTTACCTGGAGAGTTCTTAAGGGAAGTTCAGACACAGTGCAGACTTGATTCTTCTTGTACTGCAGAGTCAACAATTATTTGTTTCTCTCTTGAAGTTCCAGTAAAACACCATACAAGAGTCACAGGGTGCTTGTGTTATTTTTCCTCAGGCATCGTATCTACTTTATACCTAAGTAAATTGTCCTTTCGGCTTTCCCTGTTACATAATTCCCTGATTCTTTTCATATGGTAAAAGCAGCAGACCTTGGAATAAAGGGAACCACAATTTCAGCATTTGTGCTTGGAATTCCCCAAAGCAGCCCTGTTAATAGTAACCTTAAGCTATTCCCACCTATAGTATTCTCTAGTTGGACAACATGATATTGCTTTCCTCTCTCCAGTGACACTTTAAAATCTCCTTTAGGAGCTCAAGTTTACATTTTATTGTCATCTGCCTGGCAGCAGGCAGTGCCGGTGGCAAATGGTGTCAGAAGGAAAATCTGACAGCGGAGTTAATTAGTAGATGGCACTCTGGAGTGTTGTCAAGCTGCCAGTGGGGATGGGAGGTGCTTTGGGTAGAAGTATGCAAAGATATTCTCCAAGGATCAAATATTTGTATTTCTCATATTACTTTTTCTTTTTGTTGGCATCCATACCTTCGGGAAATGCATTAAATTAATCAGTAGATGTTATTTCTAGTCATAGATGATGGGTGTTTTCACAATATCCACACAGTGTTTCATTGCCTTAACAACTTTTTCATGTGTGATCACCTGTTGGAATAGAATTCAAATAGTGCTTCAAGGATTTTCATATTATTCAACAGATCTTTTAAGAGAGAAAGGGCCCTTCATTTTCTGCTGGCTTATTTGGGGCTATACTTTTGAGCCAGGAAATAGTTTTCTATTTTGTCTAAAATTTTTTTTTCTCTCTTTGAAGTCTTTTCCCCTGAGGCTTTTCAATACAATTTCCCCATTAGATACTATTGCTAAAAAAAAGAAGAAAAAAATATTAATTTTCATACATCTCTTTAAATTTCCTAAGCTCATTATAGATGGATGGATGACTAGATAGATAGAGTATAGCTAGATATACTTTATAGATAGATCATAGATTCCCGGTGTTTCTTGCTCTTTGTGAATAAATGAAAACATTATGGAAGAAATTGACCATTTTAACAATTTTAAAAGTTATTTCATACATATAGTTGATTTTGATACTTGTCTACATTGGCAATAAAGAGGCTATTTAGGATAAACTAAAAAGACCATTTTCTTCATTACTTCCAGAGCTGTAAAATCTACATTAACCCTCAAACTATTTAACTACTCTTTATACTCTTTTGGTAACATTTTCTGATAGATCATGGGTTTAAATTCTTCAAGCTATTAACTTGGCAGCATTATAAGACAAATCCATCCTATAATCATTCATTTGAAATATTTTACACAATATCATACAATGCATAACTTTGGCCATTACTATGTATTTTACTATACCAAATATTTTAAAATTAATGTCAATTGTCCAAGATAGAGATAATTACAATTAAAATTAAATAATGTTATTATTAATATTATTAATATTTTCATTCCATATACCAAGGTAGTAGCTAACATAAAATTTAAATAACACACTTTTTGGGAAAAAAGTTCATTTATCCCCAAATTATGTATTTTATGTTTTAGAATTCAATCAGTTCTTTACTAAATCATTGTATAACACGTTTGAGGCTTTAAGATCTTTTGGGATGGGGTATACAGCTTATACACATAAATGACAATATGGAATCATCAATATTTATTAAGTGTCTATTCTAGGGTAGTACTATACTGAGCTTTGGCCTTGAGAAATGACAGGCACAGTCATCTCAAGTAGTTCAGTTTGTTTAAGGGGAATCAGAAAACAGACTACTAAAAACACTGCAATAAATATTATGATAGAGGTATGCTCCAGAAACTATGGGAACTCTAATTTAGATTGAAAGAAAAGGAAATTTCCCAAAGGATATGATACCGGAGCTGAATGTTAGACAGTAATAATAATAACAATAACGATGCTACCAAAATATATTGAATGCTTATTATAGAAAGCAAGTTATTTACATTATCTCATGCTGTCTTTACATACTATCATATTGTAAAAATAAATGTAATGAGATACATTATTATCCTCACTTTATAAATGAAAATTAATAAACTGGCCTCGGTCATACAACTAGTCAGTGGCAGTGCTTGCTGGGGGAGGATCCAGGTCTGGCTGACTCTGTTATTTCTACTCTACAGCAGGATCGGTATGACTAAAGCACAGAGGAGACAGAGGAGTGGAAAAGCGTGGAGTATGGGGGAACTTCAAGTAACTTAGAATGTGTGGACTCTTGGATAGGTGAAGGAATGGGGCAGAGAAATGAGGAGAGAGGGCCAGGGCAGTTCCAAGACCGTCATATGGGCCATGGTCAGGAATTTTATCCCACCATCTGTGAAGAACCAGGGAAGATATTAAGCCATGGAGTGTTAAGATCAGAGGTGCTCTTTTGAACAATCATTTATTCAACAAGGAGTAATCAAGGAGTAGAGAGTAAAGAATCTAAACTGATCTTCAGATGTTTGGATTGGGACAGGGTGCTGGGAAGTGGTGGTGTCCGAGAGACAGGAAGTACGTTAAGGAAAAATGTGGAGAGGAGGCAAAGAGCTCTGCTTTGGAGACTTTGCTACTTATTTAGGTGGAGGTGGATATAGAGCTCATTTGCCGTAAGGTAAGTGCTGAGAGTGTATTAAGTGTATTAAGAATAAATGTTTAAAACAGGAAATGTTGGAATTATTTTAATACAAAAATGACAAACTTTGGAATCTGAATCTTCTCCAATTGAGCAGAAAAGATATTGGAGGTTTGAGATTACATATGTTTGGGAGATAATACCCATAGGAAAAGAATCAAGAGGGTAGTTTGACAAATCACCCCACTATTTGAAGTCCCTTTATTAACCTAACAATTTTCAATTTCCTCACATTGATTACTTTCTTTCTATGCTATTCTAAGCTATAGACTCGGAAGAACATTCTATAGATGAGCAGAAGTAAGTAAAGCAGGAAATCATTTGAAACTCTGTTGAGCTCTCTTTAGTACATTTTATTTCCTTTATTTATTATACTTTACATATTATTGACATATTAAATTGAGCAAATTGAGCATTTTGCTAAATTATTTCCTACAAATTCTATTTCCATATATATATATATATATATGCGTGTGTGTGTGTGTGTGTATATATATATATATATATATATATATATATATATATATATATACCAGCAAATGCTTTGTTTTTAAATCCAGAAACTGGGGTTTATGACTTTGCAGAAGCTATGTGGCTTGGGTTTTAAGCTGCAACTCAACTGATACTTATTGAGAGTATATTGTGGGCTATCTTCAAGGAGGTGACAATATTTTAGAACACTCTATTAAACTTTAATGTGATATAATTCACTTGGAGAGCTTGTTAGAATGTCTCCTTATTCAGTTAAGTCTGAGGTGGGGCCTGAGAGTCTTCTTCACTATCATAATCCTGGTTATTTCCACAGCTGTTGATTTGTTGCTCCTTCAACAGAAAAGTTTTAGAGAAAATCAACATGTATTTAACTTAGCACAATGTAATCTGAAGTCAGTATTAGAATGAATAAAACACTATGAAAGCTGCGAATTACAGATTATACTTCTTAGGTTTAGACTCATGCTTTGAAATGGGAGATGTGCACTTCTGCAGAAACCAGTGAATGGCTATGGACAGACTGTCCAATTATCTTCTGTATATGTTTCAAATCTTTAGCAAGAGGAATCTTCTTAAAGATTCCTCTTTAAGAATCAGAGTCTTAGTAAATACAGCCTTAAAGTAACAGTTTCACAATCTTCTGCAGAAGGAGGTAACAGTTATAAAATGTAAACCTGAACTAAGTAAATTATTTTGGTGCTATATCACTAAAAACAATGGAACTAAATTTAGGAATAAATGACCACCCAAGAAAGGATGACAGAGAGTCTTAGACGTTTATTAATCCAAGCAATGTACCTTAATTTCAAATTGAGGATAAAAGTATTTTAGGACAAACCTAAGAATTGCCACGTAGCAAAGATTTCATTCTTTTTTCCCCATAATGAACATGGAAAGAAGCAAGGAGAGAGGGGTATGCTGTGTTTTTAAAGGCCGGCTGCAGTGTAGAAGAAGACCTGGCGAGAGAGCCTCTGAGGTCTTTGGCCTGTGTTGGCTGGGGGTTGCAAGAAAATGAATTAAATGAAATTAACCCAGCAGCAGCTTTCACATAAAGCATAATTCAAGCAAACTGGAAATACCTGGAAGTGGAGCCAGCTTTGATAAACTATGTGTAGGCCTCTAGCATGCCAGTGCAAAGGAGACGTGAGATGAACTGAAGCAGCAACTGGCACTGGGCAGGGTGGTGAAACAGAGCTATGGAATCACCTCCAAAACATGATCTCTACTAACAGCCTTCTAATCGGATTCTCCGTTTCTCTTCATTTAAAAATATACAGTAATCATTCTTTAATCAGTCTTAACAAAATCATATATATATATATATGTATATATTTATACACACACATGTATATACACATACACATACATGGTTTATTCTACTTGTTTCTTCTAAATCAATTTTTTTTTTAAACTGCTACATGGAGGGTCAGAAGCACAGATGCTGAGTCTGTTTTAAATGGCCTAGAAAGCAAAGCACATGCTTTAATCTGATGTCTAGGATGCATTTTAAAAAATTGGATTGAAAAGGATTAGATTAGATTAGACCTTCTGGATTTAAAAATGTTAAAGCTCCATTTATGCTTTAACATAATCTCTTTCTACTCTCTGGAGCCATCAAGCAGAACGCAGTCTTGGGTAGCTTTTTTATTATTATTAAATTTTAGACTTTTTTTTAAACATTCCACTTTCATATTTGTAATAGAAAGAAATCCTCAGAGACTGAGCTAAAAATTCTTTTGACTTGCTGCTAGAAGAAAGGATGGGTAGGTATGATGCCTTCCATTTTTTACAGTGACTTTTGTGTATTTGTACATACACACAGACACGCATGTGTATATGAATAAGTAGCTTTTACATCCAAATAACAAGGCATGCTTTTGAACACTGTGCATTTTTATGAAGTTATAGTGGCTAGTACAAAAATTCATTATAAAGCTTAAATGAAAAACCTTTATAAGACTTTGTACACTGTACCCCAATTTGACATACTCAACCCCAATCTCTGTAAATAAAAAAGACAAATAACTCTACAACATTTTCAGACTACTGAGATTCTGGAATCAGACTTGCTGCTGTTTTCATGAATCATATAATAGAAAATACAATTATATTTGAAATTATACAAAGTATTCTGAGGTGGAAATTTGAAAAATCTTCTCTGCATGAGCAAGGCAAAACTTGTTGGGCAGATATATGTTTATTTCTTAATATTTAATTATTACTTCTCTAAAATGCCTACACAAGCTAAGATTGACTTGTAAGCACTTGTAAGTTTTGTTACCACTGCACTTGGGTTATACATCTCACAATAACTGCAATTACAAATGATCAATTATATTCATGTAGCTTCAAAGATTTAAGATTTATGGCTTACCCCAGGTAAAGAAGTGCTATCATTTATCTAAGACGTAAACAACATATGTCTGAGATATTAACACACTTTTTAAGCTAAACTTACTTTTAACTATATTTTTAAAATTGGAACATGGGCGGTCTTAGCAAAAGGAATATTAGTTTCCTTACTGTCTTCCATGTGAAGTTTGATAACCATGTGGTGTAGGCACCCTAGGGCTGCCTTATACCCAGACTCAAAGGGTTCACATTCAGAGAGCAGAATCTTCTAGAACAGTATAATTGACAAAGAAAGTGAGTTTTTTCTTTTAGAAGATTCTAAAATACACTTGGCTTCACCTTCTGAGGTCTGCTTTTGGGGTTCTGGTAAATACTTTAATCTTGATTTGGAGGAAAAGGAGAGTCATAAATTCTATATTTCCTTTTTCTCAGTTTAAAAAGGATCCCCTGGTGTTTAAATCAGTTACACTTTAATTTTTGTAACTATGAGACAGAATCTAGCTCTTATCTTTCCTTTTCCATAAAAACCGTGCCAATGGGTAACTAAATAGTTGATGAGAGAAAGTTTCTCTTAACAAGAATATTCCAGCTAATAAATAGAGAAGAAATTATAGAATTAGTATACCTCTATTTTGCAGCCCTTAATGAAAAAAAGGTGTCAGGGGAGTGAGACATGTAATGATCCCCAATGGCTGCTAGCAACACAAAATGAGAAATATCTAGTTATTGTGTTTCTCCTGATAAAATCCACAACATCACAAATGAAGTTTTTTGTCTTTTAAAAACTCAAATCTGAATCTGATCAAGCACTACCTACCACTTTGCAGAAAAGGTATGGAGCATGTTGAACAGAACATGTTAAACAATATAATTGGATGGAGTCAGCAAAACTCTGACTCTAGGAAACTCCACATGACAAACAACCCAGTTTTTTCAACAAATAAATTGCACAGAAGAGAGGGAGAGGGGGTGGGGGAAAGGGAAAAGGAGAATGAGGTCAGGACAGAAAGAAAGAGGGAAAGAGGGAGAGAGAAAGGGAACACATAGATTAGAAGAAACTTAAAAGCTATATCAACCAATCGCAAAATATGAACCTTATCTTCTCCAACAAATACCCTGTAAAATTCTCAACCAGGTGTGACAGTTGTCAAATTTTTGAAAGTTGCAATAATTGTTCTATTCTGAGAAGTACTTATTCTCACAAGACAATTTCACAAAGCTGCAAGTAAGTTTTCAGAAGTCCTTTTGCCTCTAGAGAAACAAAAATGGTGATGCGTTTAGTGAGGCCTTAAATTCAGCCAGGTTTCAATAGATCTTACAAGTACGTCAGTATGTGACTGCCGCTGTCACAAACCAAACCCTGACAAGTTAGTAAGCTTGGGCCAACAAAAAACATTATGCTAGATATTACTAATGTTTCATCTAGTAGGTAAGTGTGGCCAGAAATAGGGTTTTTTTCCTGAGATAGCCAATTAGCCTTCCATAGAGTAAACTTCATTATTTTATGTTTATAGAAGAATGAAGACTTAATATTTAAAACTATAGCCAAGTTCTAACTCTTGAAAAGAAAAAACAGTAAGAATTAAGAAAGAAAATGAAAGCAGTGAAATATAAATCTAAACAAAGGATATATAAAAGCTTTAATAAAGAAATATATTGTAAAAGGAAAATAAAGTATTAAAAAGATACAATTTGTACAAGGTGGAAAAAAAATCTTACAACAAAAACAAGGAAGAGAAATCCCAGTGCAATGGGAAATGAAATACTCCCACAACACATTATTCTAAAAGGTACTTATTTCATTTGCAACTGGTATTTATACCTTTTAATGTGGAAAAAGACCAGCAAGCAACACATTATGTTAAAATGTACTTATTTATTTGTTATTTCTATTTAAAGAAGTAATAGCCATACTGTTACATATAGACTGAATGTCAATCTATATTATTAAATTGTACTTTTTTTTTTTTAGCTCAGTGATATACACTTAAAAAAGCTTAGGTAAAAGGAACTGTAATTATTTTGTGTATTTTTTTTTTATTTCTAAAATGTTGAGATCTAAGACTTTAAAAAAAAATCAAATCCTTAAACCCCTGCTTCCAAGAAGGTCTCTGAGTAGCTAGTTAGTTCTTTGTCATAGGAACTTAGACTGCTTTCTCCATTTGACCACAGTGAAATAGGCTGATGTTGTAAATCTCTTAAACATCCTGGGGATAGAACATATTGTTATATAAGTGATATATAAAATTTTTTCTTCATCAGTATTAGAATGCATCTAAATGCTGGGGAGTTGTTAGCCTGAGATTATACCTACCGATCAGCAAGCTAGGACAGCAAAGTCACTCTGAAGAGCAATTTCAAATGTCCTGAATTGGAAAACAGTAGCAGCAATGTGGTTCTTTGTACTCCAAACATTTTAAAAAATCATTTTCATACTGTAAAAATCACTATTTATTGATATATATAGTATTACCTAATATTGTGAGCTCTAAATGCTAACAATATTTTCTCAGTTTGAACTTCTTATTTCTAGAAACTAAATTAGACCAACAAAATTGAACATTTCTTTCAGTATGAGATGGAGTATTGTTTTAAGCGATAACTATTCCTTTGCAAAAATCCTCATTCTCCTTTTGTTCATAGATTAGCACAATTTTAAGTCTGTTCTTTCTGCTGGATTTCTTCTGTATGCTAGATGTAGATATTTTACAAAAAGGAGCCCTACCATTACCAGTGCATCCCTTAATTTTCTTCACATTAAGTAAAGCTTCATGTCCCTGTTCAAATGTTTTTCAGTCAGTATATAATATTTAATATTTTGATTTGTATTATCCTTTTTTCATGCAGACTACCTAATTATATTTTGAGATAGGCAAATTTTTACTATATTTCTCTGACTTTATTTCTTTTCTTACTAAAAGATAATAAAGCAGTAATTATATATTTCTAGAAAGAGAAACTCATAGGAATTTTCAAGCTATATTTGAAATTTCTTGTAAACAGCACGTAGTTGAGTCATTTTGTGTTTTGGTTTGTTTTTAATCCACTTTGCCAATGTCTGGCTTTTAATTGGTATATTTAGAAAAATGTACAATTAATGTAATTATTATTTGTTAAGACTTAAGTGTGCCATTTTATTTTTTTCTCTTTTTTTCCTCTGTTTTGTTTTTACTGCCTTTCTGGGGACTACTGGAACATTTCTTTGTATTTCATTTTGATTTATCTATAGTGTTTTTGAGTGTATTTCTTCAGATTTTTTTCAGAGATCGTACTAGGTATTATATTACATATAGATAACACAGTCCTCTGGTATCAACATTTTATGGTTTCAAATGAAGTGCAGAATCTTTAACTCCCTTTAATTTCCTTTGCCCTCTCTTATTTATAATGTAATTGCCTTGAATATTCCTCCTCATAGAGAACCACATCAGACAGTGTTATAACTTTTCCTTCAACCATCAAACATAATCTATAAAGCTAAATAGATGAAGGAAAGTCTATTGTATTAACTCATGTTTTTGTTCTTACCATTGTTCTTTCTTCCTTTATAATTTTCAAGATTCCTTCCTTTAGTCATTAATTTAGGGTAGCAATAAATTCTCTTAGTTTTCCTTCATCTAAGAATGTCTTGATTTCCCCTTCATTTAAGGATATTTCCTTTAGATTCAGATTTCCAGCTTGACAATTCTTTTATATCAGTACTTGTAAAAGGTTGTGCCGCTGCCTTCTGAGCCTCTTTTCTGATGAGAAATCCAGTCATTTAAATTGTTTTTCCCCTATAGGTAAAGTGTCCTTTCTCTCTTGTTGCTTTCAATTTTTTTTCCTTGTTTTTAGTTTTCGGAAGTTTGACTATGCTGCGTCTTGGCATAGATTTATTTGGGTTTATTTTTTTATTATTATTATTTTTTTGCGGCACACGGGCCTCTCACTGCTGCGGCCTCTCCCGTTGTGGAGCACAGGCTGCGGATGCGCAGGCTCAGCGGCCATGGCTCACGGGCCCAGCCGCTCCGCGGCATGTGGGATCCTCCCGGACCGGGGCACGAACCTGTGTTCCCTGCATTGACAGGCGGACTCCCAACCACTGCGCCACCAGGGAAGCCCTATTTGGGTTTATTTTGTTTGGGGTTCAACCACTTCTTGAATCTTTAGATTTCTATTACTTGCAATTTGGGGAAGTTTTCAGCCTTTTTTTTTTTTTTTGAGTACTTTTTCATTCCCTCTCTCTCTTCCTCTTCTCCTTCCAGGACTCCAAGACATGAATGTGATCTTTGCTTAGAGGCTCACAGGTCCCTGGGGCTCCATTTAATTTCTTTTCAGTCTATTTTCTCTCTGTTGTTCATACTAAGTTCTATTGTTCTATCTTGAAGTTCATTGATTTCTTTTCTCTGTCCTCTCCACTTTGCTGTCGAGCACATCCTTTATTTTTTTGGTTATTGCATTTTTCAATTCTAAAACTTTCCCTTGTTTCTTCTTTGAATCGAATTATTTGCTGAGATTTAATTTTTCATTTGCTTCCAACTTGTTTGTAACTGCTCACTGAGACATTCTTATGACTGACCCTTTAAAATCCTTGTCAGATAATTATAATATCTGTGTCATTTCAATTTTGGCGCCTGCTGTTTGTATTGTTACATTCAAGTTGAGATTTTCCTGGTTGTTGATATGACAAGTAATTTTCCATTGAAATCTTTTGATAAATGAACGTTTTGATAAATGAAACTCTGAATCTCCTTTCAGTACTCTGTTAGAGCAGAACTTCCCTGACAATGCTCCCATTGGGGGGGTGGTAAACTGCCTTGTTACTATCTGCTGAGATGGAAGCCCAGTTTTCCCACTAGTACTCCATTAACACTACCTTGTCTGAGAGGGGCAGGAGTGTCTCATTACTGCTCTCTGAATGGCCTCCAGTGACCCAAGGGAGGGTGGTCTCCTTACTGCTGACATCACCCTATCAGGAAGTGTAAATAATGCTTCATTACTACTGGTTGAGGTAAAAGTTCAAGCTACTCACCTGATGTTCATTGACACTATGGGGTACAGGGCCTCCTTACCACCTGGCTAAGGTGAAAGTCCAGCTCCCCACTTGGACTGCTCTAAGGGTTTGGGGTATTTCATTACAGACTGGCAAAAGTGGAGGTATAGGTTCCCCTGTGGCCTTTGTTGCTGGGAATGGGAATAGCACTGTGGCATTTTCTATGGTGTTTAGCTAAAGTAGAATAGTTATTATCTACAAGTTTTCTGTATTGCCAGGTTGCCCCTTTCCTGGCCCTTTTACTAGGGAGAGCTGAACTTTTCTTGAATTTTTTCCTTACTCTTGTTGGCATTTCTGGGTTGTCAGCTTCTCTAGGACCCAATCTAAAACCTTGACATTTTGCAGAATAAGGGCAAAAGAAAACCCATCAAACTCACTGTCATTCCATCGCTCACAATTCAAGTTCCTTAGTCAGTCTTACCTCTTTCCATCTTTCAGAGTTTTCCAACTTCTGTTATAATACTTTAATACCATATCGAGGTGGTGACCAACGAAACTGAACTTCCTAGAATAGTGTTTGTTTTGATTAGTTCTTGACTGATAAATAACCAGATGCTATGAAGGATTGTAAGTCAGGATAGTGAAGTGCAGACTTCTGAGACAAGGCTCTCTGTTTGAATCCTTGATCTGTATCTTAAAAGATGTATGGCATCCATAAAATTACTTAACGCTTCTAGAACTAATTTTTCACACCTGCAAAATAGAAATAATAATAGCTGCCTAATATGGAGGTTGTTCAATGCAACAACATATTCAATATAACAATACAAATGGATAGCGCCTGGTACAGTAAATGAGCGCTATTATAATCTTGGCATGTGTGTTTCTTTTTTAAGGCATCCTTATAGAAAATGATAAATTACTCCTTCCCAGAGTACTAACTGGTACTTTGCTGCCTTGAAATGGTGAACAGGAATAAAGTTTCTTTGAAAAATATTTTCTTTTCTCTGATGCATCATAGGATCAGGTTACAGAAAGCATCTGAATTGTTTAACAACCAGGGTTTGCCACCGATGAGCACACTATAAGCTCTGAAAACACATTTGAAAGTATCTTATATTTTGGTCCATGACTCACTCCTTGACATTAATTCCTCTCTATAAGGGATTAATGTACTCAAGAATCAATATGCTTTCAGACAGATCCTACTTCAGTGAGTTCCTTTGCTGGTCAGTATTTTCATTATTAACAACTTATGTCAGCAATATTCCCCATTTGTCTAACGTTATTTGAATTTATTTTCTCATTTTATTCCTGATTGTTGAGCATTACTCTAAAGGTCTTTTATAACTTGATTTACCAAGAAAGCAGAGTAGAAATCTATATGGAAACTCATAGTGGCCTGCAAAGTGGAGCAATTAGGAAAAGTGTACTATTCAGCTCTACTTTCCAAATACATAGGATGAATATTTTAAGTTAGTTTCTATGTCTTGAGGTTTGCATTTAAAGAACTATATCCTGCAAAATCCCCAAGTTATTCTATCCACATTTATTTTTTAGTGTTTTTTCATCACAGTGGACTTCTGTTATCATTTGCCCACTTGGATCCCATGTTTGGTTTATTTATTTAAACAGTATTTAATTATATTTGCACTAATCCTATGTTTTGACATTGTTTTTATGTAATGCTTAAGAATGTATGGTCTAACCCAGATCTGGGTTTCTAAATGCCATTACCCACTAAAAGGAATCAGGATTCCTTGGAGAAGTAGCTGATTCTATGGCTAGGGCAGGGAAACCTGAGATGTGTCTAGAATATATTTTTGTTCCAGAAGGTAAGGAAGAGCTCAACAAATTAGAGGGTTATGTAAAAATGACACTAGAGTCCACTTGAAAGGTTTCCTACAGGCCAAATCTGGAACAATTAAAGTATGACAATGAATAAAAACAATAATGAATTGCAATCTACTAATTTAAAAAGAATCCATGAGTCTACACTGAGAGAATATACATGTATATATACATGTGTAATATATATATATATATATATATATACATAAATGGGGGACCATTTGGGTACCCCAGTACCCCAAAATGTCACTGTATTTTGAGATAGGACCTTTAAAGAGGTAATTAAGTTTCAATGGGGTCTTTTTTTTAAACTTTGTATTATATTTAATAAAAGTTTAGGGAGATCTTTGTGATACATTAGTGATCATATTTGGGGAAACTTTAGCCATGTACATTGTGTTGGAGAGGCACCAAGAGTTCAAGAATTCTCACAATTTGAGTACACAACTGCTTTACATGTAGGCATATTGACAGCCATGTACATAACAATGATTTGGAGGATGTTGTATTAGTCAGCTCTTGCTGTGATAATGCTTTGGAACAAATTGTCCCAAAACTCAGTTACATAAACAAGAATTTATTTTTCTTGGACCTATGGGCTAGCTGCAGTGACTCTCTTTTACACCTCTAGATGGCTGGTTTTGCTCCATGTTTTGGGTCAGTTTGAGGTCTTTCCCACACATCTTACTCTGGAGCCCAACTGTGAGGCCGCAGCTTCCAGCCCCTGTCTTCTCACAAATTTCACTGAAATATAAGAGGTGAGCCCAACCACACAAGCCCATTTAAGGCCTCTGCTGCTCATTTAAGGCCATCATGTCTGCTCACACTTCATTGGCCAAAATATGTCACAAATCTAAGGTGTATTTAAAATATGACTATTTGTTTAAATTTGGGTGCTTCCACAGAAGAATATTGCATTTTGGACAGTGTTACCTTAGCATTTTCATTGGCATTTGCAAACGTGATAAACCTTGTGTGAACTTTTTCACCTTTGAGAACTTTTTGAAATTGTGGGACAATTTCTATGGGAAAAGAGGAAGGTACACTTTAGAACTCAACTCTCATTGTAGCATTGCTGGGAGAAGAGTTAATGATGATAAGGTCAATACAAATGAAAGGTTTGGGATTCACATATTCATTATTAACATCAGCATTCTACAGAACACTCCTGGAGGATTGTGATGCTAGCTTTAGGTGATTTCTATCATAAAGCATTAGAATTTGACAAAGTCACTTCAGTAAAACATACATTATACAGTACATCACATTTTAGTTTTTCCTACCCCTCTACCACTTACCATCAATACTGTACCATAACACAGAAACAGAAAGGGAAACTGAGTGAATTCATTGTTAGCAGACTGGCTTCACAAGAAATACTAGTGGAAGTTCTTCAAATGATAGCAGGAGTAACTCAAGCCATGAAAACAAAACAAAGAATGCTGACAAGTGCAGTTGTGTAGGGAATTATAAAAGATAATGTAATTTCAAATTTCTTCTCCTTTCATCTCTTAACTAATTTAAAAATTAGTCATAAACAATATGACTATATTTGGATTGTTCTGTATATAACATAAAAAAATATCATATATTTGATGATATGGCACAAAGAAGGCAGTGAAAACGAAGCTGTATTAGAATAAAAATGACATTAGATCATAACCTGAATCCACAGGAAGAAAGGAAGAGAACCAGAAATGGTAAATAAATAGATTAACCCAACAAACTCTATAAATATTTATTTGCTCTACTTTCTTCTCTAAGCTCCTTTAAAAGATAAGGTTGTGTGAAGTAATAATTATAATAATATGTTGTTAAGTACGTAACATACATAACTAATAAAAACAAAAAAGGGGAAGAAATACAGCTCTATAAAAGTACAGTTTCTGTTTCTCACTGGAATGAAGCTAGTATAAATATGAAGAGATTCTGAGAAGATGTATTACATAAGTCCTAGTGCAGCCATTACTCAAAAAATGTGGTTAAAAATCATTAAAGGAATTAAATGTTACAGTAGAAAATATCCACTTAATATAAAAGGAAAATGGAAGAACAATAACAAAAAACCAAAAACATGAGACGTGGAAAACCAAAGGTAAAATGATAGACATAAGTAAATCCTACCATATCAATAATAAAAACTAAATGTAAATGAATTAAACAATACAATCAAAAGGCAGATATTGTCAAACTGGGTTTAAAAAAATGTTTCTATGCGCAATACCTTCCTTTGATTGAAAGGTCTAATGTGTACAAAATAAAAGGATGAAAAAATATACATCATGCAAATAGCAACCATAAGTATGCTGAAGTGGCTATACTAATATCAGAAAAAATAGACTTTAAAACAAACAAAAAAGTTACTAGATATGAAAAGGGACTTTTTATGGTAAAAAAAAAGGGAAGATACAAAAATTATTAACATATGTGCCCTGAATAAGATAAAACCAGAATACATGAAGAAGAAAATACCAAAATACATGAAGAATTGAAGGAAGAAATAGATAATTTCACAACATAAGGTGGAGGTGTCAGTACTCCATGGTCAATAATGGATAGAACAATTAGGCAGAAGATCAACAAGTTTACTGAAGACTTGGACAACCCTATGAATTAACAAGACCTAATAAATGTCTATAGAACACTCAACCAAACAGTAAAATACACATCCTTGTCAACTACATGTGAAACGTTTTCCAGCATAGATGACACGGTAGGCTATAAGACAAGAAATTGAAACCCCCATACAATGATGGTGGGAATGTAAAATGGTGTGGCCAGTTTACAAAACAGCTTGACAGTTCCTCCAAGTGTTAAACATAGAGTTACCCTGTGATCCAGCAGTTCCACTACTAAATATATAACTAAGAGAAATAAAAACTTATGTCGGCACAAAACTTGTACGTAAATGTTCATAGAAGCATATTTATAAAAACAAAAGGTGGAAATAATTCAAATGTCAATCTGACAAATGAATAAACAAAATGTGGAATATCTGTACAATAGAATAGCGTTCAGCTATAAAAAGGACTGAAATATTGATCCATGTTATAACATGGATGAACCATGAAAGCATTATGTAAAGAAAAGCAGCCACTCACAAAAGATCACATATTGTATGGTCCCATTTATATGAAATGCCCAGAATAGCAAATCTGTAGAGACAGAAAGGAGATTAGTGGTTGCCTAGAGCTGAGAGGGCTGAGGAGAATGAAAAAAACATTGTTAATGTGTAATGGGTTTTTTTGTGGAGGGACAAAAATCTAAAATTGGATTGTTGTGATGGTGACACAGGTCTTTTAGTGGTTACACTAAGAACCACTGAATTATATACATTAAAGGGTTAAATTATGGTATGTAAATTACATCCCAATAAAGCTGTTAAAATTATGATAATTTTATATTTATGAATTTGAAAATTCATCCAAAATTACAAATTCTTAAAACATGCAACCTAACAAGACTAACCCAAGAAAAAAAAAGGTAATTAAGTTTCAGTGGGGTCTTTAGCGTGGGACTAAATCCAATATGACTGGTGTCCTTATAAGAAGAGAACATTAGGACACAGACAACAGAGACAGAAGGACAACCATGTGAGGATATGGTGGCCATCTGCAAGCCAAGGATTGAGACCTCAGGAAAAAACAAACCTGCCTCTGGAACTGTGAGAAAATAGATTTCTGTTGTTTAAGTCACCAACCCTGTGGAATTTTGTTATGGCAGTCCTAGGAAACAAATACAATAAATTTTTAAAATTACCATTATACAATAATAATTAATTCAGGCAAGAATTATCAGTGGACTCACTGGATTAAAGTTTGATGTGAACAATATAACTATATGGTATCATTGTATATCCTACATATTACTTATTAGTTCCAAAGGGAAAAAAATCATAACTCTACAGTGGAGAAACCTGGCAGATACCTCAACCAAATGATCAATGTTGACATCAGCAGTAATAAGACAAACTAAGTCCAGCCTCCTGATGTGATTCACTCAGAAGGATACAGCTGTTAGGCATTCAGCGCTCTTAAAACCATGTAACTTGAATTGAGTCATAAGGAAACAAACAGTTAAACCCAAATTGAGGAACAGTGTGCAAACTAACTATCCTGTGTTCTCCAAAATGACAATGTCATAAGAGAAACAGAAAGCCTAAAATCTCCTTGCGGATAAAGGATTAATCTAGAGACTATAAAAACTTTTATGGATAATTGGTAAAATAGTAGTTTGGACTATACATTAGATGTAATGTATGTAAAGTTCCTGAATTGATAATTGTACAGTGATCACAAAAGAAAATGTTCTTCTTAGGAGACATCTGCTGAAATATTTGGGGGTAAAGGAGCATAATATGTAAAGTGCTCTCAAACTGTTCAACAATAAATATTATATATAATATACATAAATACAAATGGAGAATCTAGCTGAAAGATATTTGTGAGTTTACTACATTATCCTTATCTCTATGTTTTGCCACTTTTTCCCCAAATTCCAAAGTTAAAATGTATGTTCTGGATAGAGATAGATTGAGTCTACTTGTTGGTTTTGTTACTTATGGTGTGACATTGGGCAATTTATTTAAATTACTTAAACTTCATATTTCTAATACATAAAACAAAGTAATATAGTACTATTCTTGCAGTATTGTGAGGTTTAGAGACACTACCAATAAGTCTCTCATCTTGATATCTGGAATTGAATAACCTCTCAAAAATATTAGTTATTAGCGCCATCTTGGTCCATTATAAAATAGTAACACATCAACTTCAACTATTTAATAATTGAAGTTTCAGGCTTCCCTGGTGGCGCAGTGGTTGAGAGTCTACCTGCCGATGCAGCGGACATGGGTTCGTGCCCTGGTCCGGGAAGATCCCACATGCCGCGGAGTGGTTGGGCTCGTGAGCCATGGCCGCTGAGCCTGCGCGTCCAGAGCCTGTGCTCCGCAACAGGAGAGGCCACAACAGTGAGAGGCCCGCGTACTGCAAAAAAAAATAAATAAAAATGGAAGTTTCTTAAATTTTTCTAGTAACTATCATATATGCAAGCATCAAAGTACTGTTTATTGTTACTAGTTGATCAGCCTGCACTATTACCAAGGACAAGTCAGATAGTATACTAGGCATATCAAGCTCTGTAACTCCTTAACACGGGGCTCCAGTCAGTATCTGGGTTTCCCAGTGAAGTACTAGAGTTTTCTATTCTCAACAAATAACCTGCAGATATTCAGTGTTTCAAATAAGTCTTTCCTCAAGGTGTTGACATAATATCAAACTAGGGAAAAAGGAAAAGAAACTTTGTACTTTGAGCAGTTAGTTTATCACAGGTTTTCCTGTGATTTGCCATGAGTTCTCTCATAATCCTAATTACAACCTTCACAGACTCCAGCATTAGTGTCCTAAGAACAAGTAAGGTATTCTGGACTGTATTAATGAAACAAGAATAGTAATTCATCAAATGGTACAAATAACAAGGAAGAATTCTTGCACTTGATACGAGTAACAAAGCTGAGTGTGTTTCCTTTTTCCATTGGTGATGAAGAAAATATTTTGGCAGGAGGCAATGCGCACATTTGTACGTAGAGGTATATAAACGGTTTGACCTTAAAGAGTGAGACTCTGGGTGAAATAGGCTTGTTTAGACAGGTGTGAAGTGGCAGTAGAGATTGACATCTCTGGTTTAGTCCCCTAACTGGAAGAATTTATAATTTAATGGAAAGATAGACCGTATTAATAACCATAAACAGCAGCATTTAGAGCTATTTTAAGGAAAGCAAGTATGAAATTAATCTATACTAATATATAAACGACTGACTGTCTCTAGTCCATCTCCAAGAAGAACATGACCTTCCTTCCCACTGAAAGTTAAATTTCTGGTGTCAGAGGCACGTGTCAGAGTCATCTTATTATCATTTGCAGCACTTAGTAGAGTGCCTTACACATATTAGGCACTCAATAAATACAGTTGGAATGAGCAACAATCATAGTTGGAATTTTGGAATATATAACAAAGTGAGGTGAGAAATTTACAGAAATATGAGAAATTTTCTGTGGTGACAGTGGTTGACTGGGAAGACAAGTTCTGACACAGTTCTGCTCTTCTAATTTTAACTTTATTTCATCATTCTATTCTTTTCTCCATTCATGAATGTGGGACTATAATCTCAACAACACATACAATGTGTACCTTGTCCTATGCATTTCTGACTTAGGAAGGCCTGTTTTCACACTCCAGTGATACTTCCAATGAGTGCAGTTCACAAAAGAAGACCTACACCACAAAACCAATGGAAAAATTGTACTGATGGAGCACTGAACACATCATTAACGATAGAAATGCATTCCTGTTACCATTGCTAGCAGTATGTGAATAATGTATTTATAAATGCAGCTTTGAAATACTAAAGTGAGTATTCTTTCTCTTTATATTAAAAAATATGCCATACTCATTCCAAGAATGCTCTTAAATTTAGTGGTATTTGACACATATATTTTAAACATTAGAATCCTTTTTCCAACTTAAACAAGCCACTTTGTATTTTTAAATTTTTCTTAAGTATTTTGATAAGAGCCATATCAATTTATGACTTTTATTTCTGCATTTGAAGACTAGTTCATTATTTTATACATGGTAACTTTCAAATAAATGTAGATTTTTTATTTATTGTGTGCAATTGATCTAGTTTTAATGTTTTTAGTTTTCCATTTATACAGTGTTTTAAAAGCTAAGCAGCTACTCTGTATTAATTCACATTGTCTTTGCATACATACATGCAAATGAGGAAATGATGTATGTGTGTGTATGTATACATATATATGAATTAATATTTATGAATATATTTCCAATGATTCAGCACATTAGTCAATCCCAGAAAAAAAAATGATCCCATTTTCTACTCACCATAAAAGGGATTCATTTCTGTTCTTATTTTGTAACTTGTATCACTAATTCCCGTGGACATTGTTTTATTAATTGTCTTGAAAAAAGTTTAAATATCCAGCAGGTGATCAAAAGCTTATATTTCTGCTATTGAATGGCATATAGCGCTATTAGAAACATAAAATAAGAAGTCCTAATTTTCACTGGGTTAGCCAAAATAGAGGAAAGTATTGAATCACTGAAGTTCGCTTTTTTGAGCTGCCAAATTTTCAACCTTAAGAAGTCTTTGACAAAATGTTTGCAGATGGCCTTGTTGATATTTTAGCATTTTCATTCCCCCGACAATAATGTCTTAAAATGTGCTGAAGTATCACATTCATTTTTATCTTCTGTTTAACTGCCATTCTCCTATGGCAACTGGTAACTAGCTTTCAAAAAGTGTTTCTATGCCACACAATAAATCATGAACTACCTACTTGTTTTCTGTTTCATTTGTCTTCTTCCAATGCCCATTATTATTACATTTATTATACTTAGAAATCAACATACCTAATTGTTTCTCCTCTGCTTCTGGCATTTAATGAGCAATGGTGACACAGACTGTTGCATTCGTAAAATACAGATTACTGCATCACAAACATGTGAAAAATAATATGTTCTTGAATTGATGTGTTGCCAGACACAGTCCAGTCCTCTTCTTGATTCCCTTGGCCTTGAGTAGCCCTGGTCTTTGCCGGTATTGCCTCATGTCCTAATACTATCAGCTGTTTCAGGTTCCCTGTGGGCAAGGGCCCCACTTTGTGGAAGCCTCCATCTCAGCCAACATCACGGGAGCTGCAGCAATTCCAGGGCCAGGCAAGTTCAACCTTAGCTGACTTTCACTGCAACTGCAGGAGTAAGGGGTTAGGGGGAGTTGGGGGCTTGGGGTGGGGTTTGGGCAGGAATGGAGTGAGGGAGAGCTGGGTGACACAACCCCTGTGCAGGAGAGTTAACTCTGACCAAAGGAAAACAAGATACAGGGAGAGGGACTATTCAATTGTAGGGATTCCATAAGGACTTTCCAAAGATCTAGCAGCAGGTCTTTCTACTTGTGGAATTCTGGCCAGCTAGGTAAGCACTGTCTTGTATTTGCTCTCCCTCCTTTCCTGCCTCTCTTCCTTTTATTCTCCACAAAGCACTGACTTATGAGCTTTCTCTCCATTTTTATGCAGAATACAGGCTGATACGTAGATATTTCTAAAACAAGGAGTTCAAGTGACTAAAGGTTTCTAAAATCTATGAACATTTGTAAGCTTGTTGACCAATGTCACTCTTAACCACTTTATTAGATGCATGATGTGGAGGTAGTGATTTTTATCTTTCATACAGCTAGTAAGTGGTATTACAGGGATTGATAGTAAATCTGACCACCAGTTAGATGTAAGTGTAGTGTCTGCGGGAGTAAAAAGTTAAAATGGCACTGAAGTTTCCAGAGTGGCTACAAAATGATGGTTACATCAAAAACTTTGTCCAGAAAAAGATTTCTAGAATTGAGGTAACCTAGGATACCCTTTATAGTCTGGAAGCCCCATTAATCCTCATCGTATCTTAATAATGTTTCCTGTTCTTGGACAATTAAAAAGATAGAAATATCAAATTATAATTGTAAATTCTTCTTAATTAACCCAAGTCTCTGTGCCCATTTTTGGAAATTCAATGCTACAGATGGAAATTCTTGCTACCAATGGAAATTATCTGTAATTTACCTATAAATTACCCTGTAACAACGTTGTTTTAAAACGCTGTCAGCTTGCTTATTAATATTACCAGAAGAAGAGTGAAAGATTATCCCATTAAACTAGCCTGAAGGGCAGTCACTTCCGCCTCAGGGAGTGACCTGCTAGCGCGAAGTCTTCTTCTTCAGGATCTTCAAAGTGAACTTCTGACGGTGAGCAAAACTCTTTGATCAATACCCATCCTCCAGAGTGGGGAATCCAGTCTGCTCAGACTTCTAGAGAATGGACTTGAGGATATGGGGAGGGGGAAGGGTAAGCTGTGACAAAGCGAGAGAGAGGCATGGACGTATATACACTACCAAACGTAAAGTAGATAGCTAGTGGGAAGCAGCCGCATAGCACAGGGAGATCAGCTCGGTGCTTTGTGACCACCTAGAAGGATGGGATAGGGAGGGTGGGAGGGACGGAGACGCAAGAGGTAAGAGATATGGGAACATATGTATAACTGATTCACTTTGTTACAAAGCAGAAACGAACGCACCATTGTAAAGCAATTATACTCCAATAAAGATGTAAAAAAAAAAAAAAAAAAGAATTAATAATATCCATGAGAATGCATGATAAAGATAAAACAAGTAGGTTAGCCCCTCAATGTTGTATAATATTGTTTTGACTAGTAATTAAGTGGAATTAGAAGAAATCTTTTGGTTGGTCTATAGATCTAAAATTGCTGCCTTCTTGTTTAGAGAATCACCTCTGATTCCGGCAAGTGCCCATGGCAGATGACCAGTTCTATTTTGGACACAGTGAATTTGAGTTACCTAGTATAGTCTTTTGGTATGCTAACATTTTTAGCATACCATGTAAATATTATTATTCACCAGGAGATTGATGCTTACTAAGAGTAATTAGCTCTAAATTACTATAGACAATAAGAGTCAGAGATAAGAATTAAAACTAAATCTATCTAAATTCTCTTTTCTCTACACCACACTAAATCCTTACCTATTTGTTAAGTACCCAAACTCATTAGCTGTTTAAATAATGAGTATAAGGGTCATCTAGTTATGATGGGAAAACTGAGTGTAATCTTTTAGTAGTGTACAAAAATGGAAACGTAACATAAGCAATTATTTTAATTGCGGACTTGATATAAACATATTGATAAGTTATTGTTCAAATGAATAGTCCTTGTGGCTTCAGTCTGTATTTATTTTTTAAAAAATACTATACATTTATTCTAATGCTACCATTTGTCTGTGAAAACTACCTTCATTCAAATTCAGCCACCATTAAAAATGTTTGCTAGGGAATTGTTTCCCTAGCAACAGTTACCATGTGCATAGACAGTTCCTCTCTGTTCATTCTCCAATCCACAAACGGGCATAAATGTTCATGTACAGCAGTAAGGTTGAAAATTCAAATTCAACACAAAGTGACAAGCTCAAAGTGAAAATATAATCGGAATTAAATCAAATGTTTACACCAACACACTGACCAGGGCAATTGAATAGACCATAAGACAAGGTTAGGAAAGCATGCAACTGTCACTTAGGGAAGTTGAAAATGACAAGAGAGGATTTATAAAAGCTATCCTCCAGACCTCTGTGAGTCCACTGTTGTAGAAAATGTGGAATTTTTCTGATGATAAAGAAACTAATTCTAAAGAAATACATATAAGAACAGTTTAAGAGATAGAGGGGTCTGATTCATGTACACTTTAAAAATATACAAAGTCCTCTTTAACAATTTAGCAGATTTGTTACCACAGCTAAAATGAGACTACGACTGCAAACCACTTTGGCATTTACAGTGTATTGATCCTCATAAGATATTGGGCTCCTAAAACGAAGCATACAAATATCTCCAAAAAAAAAAATCAAAGTAATAGCAATCTGCAACTGAGTGCTTGTAAAATCATAGAACAAAAGAGGCAAAGTTAGGTCTAGATTACCATCTTCAAGAGGAAAACTTGGTGTGTCCATTGTGTTAGTGGAAAAAGAAGGGTGCTAAATGTGACCGCCC
This sequence comes from Phocoena sinus, assembly GCF_008692025.1. Lineage (NCBI taxonomy): Eukaryota > Metazoa > Chordata > Mammalia > Artiodactyla > Phocoenidae > Phocoena > Phocoena sinus. Next base: position 133,586,221 of record NC_045765.1, on the reverse strand, counting down.
ACTCAGACCCAGGGATGTGGAACACGGACCCACACATTCATTTGTCCGTTATTTATTCATCCAGTCACTTACTTGTTCAACATGTATTTATGGACCTCCTACTATGTGCCACACTGTACTAAGTATTGGATCAAATGTGGTAAATAGATCTGGAAAGAATGACAGCTTGGTGAAAAGGAAGACAGCTAGTCAGAAGAGGCAGCTAACTGAAGCAGAGAGACTTGCCCAGGGGTCAGACATTTGAGCTCCTCTTCCATTTCCTATGTAAAGCCTGTGGGACTTTGGACAAACACTAAGTCTTTCCAGGTCTGTCCTATTTATCTTATAAGTGTCTATAAGAGACACAAAAGGATATAAAGTTTACATTCTCATGCAAAGTTTTATACATTGTAAAATGCTCCACACATATAACCTTTCCACTGCAAAACAGCACTCCCTGGGAGCAGCTCCAACCTTATCCTTTTCCTCAATTGCACCTTCCAACCTGCTCTTGTCCAGCTAGTTCTTCTCTGCCCCTTGCTTGAAATCTAGAATAGGTCTTAAACTTTGCTATACTCTGTTTCTCCAGTAACATTTAGTCATTTAGTCAACATTTAGCTTCTCATTTCATTAATTTTTAAATGCCCAGTTTTCTATGATAAGAAATGATTAGCATGTCATTCAAATCCTGTCGTGGGAAAGGGGGTGTGATTAGATTCTTGTCTATTCCATCCTGTCTCAAGTCTGTTCTCCTTTCTCTTTTCCACCAGACTACACCTTGTGCTTACTGAATTGTAACTGGGGAAGGAGAGATAACAAGAAAGGTCTCAGTTGACAATGCTATTGGGTTCTAGCATTGGTGGTCTGAGGACATCCAGCAAGGGATCTTCCACACCCAGGGTGTTCTATCCATTCTTCAGGAACCCACTCATTTATGGAGATCCCTCAACTGAAGATCTCTTCTTGAGCAGGCACTTAGCTTGTCCTCAGCCTCTGATTTTGAAAGTCTAGCCCACAAAGAAGCTCCCGTCTGGGTCCCATCACCCCTCCAAGTGTTCCCTTTTGTCTGCATGATCTAATTCTGGTCCACAGAAAATCTCAGGCTCCCTCTGCTACAACAAATTCTAGGAGTGTAAGGCATTCCCAACACAGCTTTCTCTCATCTACCTAGTGTCAGGCCAGCCCACCATCACAACCTTTGGCTGGGTAGGATATTCACATTCATTTTGTCTTTCTTTTAGATTGTGCTGAACTTTACTAAAAACAATGGTAGGTAATCACCTGAACCCATAGGCTCACTAAAGTCATAGTTACTGAACCAGGTCAAGAATAATGATTTCAGTCAGCCACTCTTGTCAAAGTACCACAGATGGATTTAAATTTTTTCTTCCAAAAATATAATCTGAGTTATTTTCAAAATAATGAGTGCCAATGGGTAATATTGATAAATGAAATAGTAAGTTTCTAAATTTTTAAGACAGCATTGTATAAGAAATACAATGACCCCTCATGGCTTGCCTGATTCCATGTTGAGGCAAGGATTGAAAGAGATGGGCTTTGTTTCAAACTAGTGTAAGCTCATTATTAAAAAAAAAAAAGAAAGAAAGAAAAAAGCCTAATTTTCAGTAGCAATTTTGCTTGGCTTAACTAGTACATAAAAGCTGGAACTATAATGACATTGAAATTCAATATTGCACCACTAAAACTAAAGGCAGCCTTTTCTAATTGCAGGATGGATTCTATGTTGTCAACTCTAGTTTAATAAAATGAAGGCATCAAGGCAGATTTTTCCTCTATCTGAAATGTTAATCTTAGTTCAGCCGAACCAGAAAAGCTAAAGTGGATTTGATTCATGAAATAAAATCCACTGCTTTTATAGAGCTTTCACAAGGGTTTTTAATATCAGTTTTTCAAAAATAGTAGTTTGCTCTCTCTGGTGCATATACTATAAACACAGAGACATTTTTGACAAGAAAACTAAAATTTGGAAATTTATCACTGTATTTCAGGGTGCCAATTATAGAACAAAAGTAAGTGTGTGAAAAAAGCAAAAAGTTCACAAAGTGAGAGAGTGGCATGGACATATATACACTACCAAATGTAAAATAGATAGCTAGTGGGAAGCAGCCACATAGCACAGCGAGATCAGCTCAGTGCTTTGTGACCGCCTGGAGGGGTGGGATAGGGAGGGTGGGAGGGACGGAGACGCAAGAGGGAAGAGATATGGGAACATATGTATATGTATAACTGATTCACTTTGTTATAAAGCAGAAACTAACACACCATTGTAAAGCAATTATACTCCAATAAAGATGTTAAAATAAATAAATAAATTTTTAAAAAAGCAAAAAGTTCTATGAATCTTTCATACAAACCAAAATAAATAGATGTAACCTCATTACACATGTACCTCTCCAAAAGATAAGAGCATTTAACGCTATGTCAGATTATCAAAAGTTGTTCTTTAAAATTGTGTTCTGCCTTCTTTATAATAAAAAGGTATCATCTTATTCAGACATAAGGATGACAGTAAATGTGCCACAGATGCATTTTTTTTTTCAAAACATAACCTTCTACATAGGCCTGTGTACCTCAGTCTGACTGTATGTGATGTAGATTAGCAGGAATTAAACATGAAAACCTTAGTTTTCCCATGTTAGGTGACTAAACATAGGATATCTTCTAAATTTCCCTTGAAAGAGTATGTTCTAACTGAAGAATCATCTTGCCAATAATAACATGCATTCCATGTTGAATATAGCTAAAACCATATCTTGCAAAGGAGTCATCATTCTTCAATAAAGTATTTACTGATCTGATTTTTAATTCTAAAAATTAATCTAAATCTGGAATTCATTCACTTTGCCTCTAAAATATGACTGGATTAGGAACATGCCTGTCATTTTTTTTTCCTTCAGTGTATATAAAATCATGGTCAGAAGTCCTCTTATTTTAATAAGAAATTATAAAGGTAAGGGCCCCGGTAGGTAATAAATGTTTCAATTCTATCAGTGCAATTTATGCAGTAGAAACGAGAAGGAGTGTAACCTCCTGTAGGATAATCGATTTCTCAGATGATCAGGACCTAGACATTCTTAAATCAGGCTCATAACATCCCATCAGTTTATTTACTTGTGCTCAAGTCCATTATCTTATAAATGGAGAAAGGAGGAAGAAAAGGTCATAAACACATGTAGGTAAAAAAAAAAAAAAAAGTCATCCAAATAATCTTAAGTTATCCAAATAATCTCAGTAGAATGGTTTCAACAAGAAAATTTTACTCATTTTTTTTCCAAATCAAGCTCATTTTTTTGTGGTTCCTTAGAATCCTTGCTGTTGCCAGACCACAACTGTAACTAATAAAAGATTCTAAGGAATCACAAATAAATAATACAGAGTCTCTGCCCTCAAGATGTTCACAGTCTTAGTAGAAGATACAGATGCATAAAAAAGCAATTATACTGCAAAGTGAAGAATTCTGTCAGAGAATTAGAATGTGCCGTGGCACACGTGAAGAAGCTAGCCCTTCAAAAGCTCTGTTCTGCTATTAAAAATGAAACTATATAGGAAAAGAATCTGAAAAAGAATATATATGTGTTTGTATTACTGAATCATTTTGCTGTACACCTGAAACTAACACAAGATTGTAAATCTACTATACTTCAATTAAAAAAACCTTACTTGCTAATCTTAAAAAAGAAACTATATAACTGATTTTATAAAAATTACAGAATATATAATAAAAAAACAATTTACAAAATATTTATTACAAGCAAGTATTAACTAAACAACCTAGAAATCAGATAAAACTTTTCATTAGGAAAACAACCATTATTGGCAGCCTGTTTTCAAATGTTCATTTTGTGACTTCTTAATATAAATTCACCGCGATGAAGAGTGGCCCCCACTTGCCACAACTAGAGAAAGCCCTCACAGAGAAACGAAGACCCAACACAGCCAAAAATAAATACATACATAAATTTATTTAATATACATTCAAAGCCATAATGGAAAGTTCATATTCGAAAATCAACAGTTTACATTTGCATTGATTCGTAAATAAATCAAAGAAGAAAAAGAAAAATAGAAAACAGGATCAGTATCATTTTGCCTGGCTCAATTCTCAGGTCACAGAGAAATACCTGGAGGAATCAGAGACCTCCATAGTCCTCTGACAGCTACTGCTCCAAGAGAAGAGTCAGCACAAAACAATATGTATAAGACACCCAATAACAGAAATATATTGTAATAGATTGGCCTGTGGGCACTACCACTCCCACCTTTTTTTGGAATTTAAAACCAAACATCTATCTAAACAGAGGAATGAATAAAAACATTTAACCAAACCAAATCTAAAGTATCATCATCAGAAAGAAAAACACTTAAGTGTTTGTTCATGTTAAAAACGAGTCAGCATAATGATCTGGAGGGTAGAATAGATATATTCTGTATATGTGACTCATATAATCTATATGCTGGATTATTTTTGACTCTCTAATGCAAACTGGCATATGTGAAAACTCTTTACAAACCATAAGGTACAATGTAGCATGAGCTTATAATGATCAGCTTTAAGCAAAATGAAAGTTTCGCTGGAGTTACTTAGTCTTAAAAAATTGGTTTTCTATTCAAGAACTAAGAAAGATGTAGAAGAGTGGACCTGAGTCTTAAGGAAAGGGGGAAGAAGGGTGTTGAACAACAGACAAGCATCAACTTGGTAAAACTTGGTAAACCTCTCCGATGGGGACAACTAACTTAGATCAAACCCAGAGCCCACTGGTCCCATGGGAAAGTCTTTCTGACTTTGGCCAACGATAACTATGTTCAATTTGAATCAGGTAGGCAGAGCAGAAAGGCACTGATCCTACCCACTGCGGGAGGATGCCTCCTCTTCAATCACGAGGCAGAAATTTGAAGGTCAATGAAGCCTTTGCCGCATCTGTGCCTCTCCTATCAAACTCAAGAAGGTTGTTCTACATACAGTAGAATTTCCACATGAGGTGATTTCCTTTAGCAAATGATTCCGATCTGTCACCAGTTTCACACAGAGCTCTCCCCTCTATGCTTATTAGACTTCTCTTTATTAAAAAACTTAAGTGTATTACTCCCTGATAAATAATTCCTCCCTAAATTTGCATATGTTAGTGCAAATTTAGCAAGCATATCGGTCACACTGTCATGTTGAGTTTAACCTGCAGCTTTGCAGAAGAAGAAGGAATGAAATTACACCTAAGTCTACTCTGCAGTTATCCTTAAAATGAAGTGACCCCTTGGGAAAAAAAAAATAATGTCATTCTGAAAAGCTGCATGATTCTGAGCACATCACTGAAGACTGATTTTGTACTTAAAGCTGAAAGAAAAAAAGAACAAACTTTGTGGCATAAAACTCATTACCTTGATGAGGTATAGCTTTTGATCAAAGAAAATGATTCACAGAATTTTGCTGTTTGAAACTCCTACAATACATATCGTATGGAAATATAAACTTTGACTTGTAAACAAGATTTAAAGAGGTTGAGCTGATACTGAGCAGCAAGTTTCTAGACGTCCTTTAGTCTTTTTAAATAATACTGTAGCGGGGTCTTTTCTAGCCCCTCCCCACCCCTCCTTCTGATTTGCTCTTAATTCTTTTAGTTGCTGAATAAATTACTGTTTATAGATGCTTCATCGAGACTTGGAGGGGAATTTAATGTAATTGTTCTTGTCTATGATGAAACTCAGAATCCAGAAACCTAGGAGTACAATGTTAAGGGTACACGTCCACAATTTACAGTTGCTCGGCATACTGCAGTATCATACAGAACTTAGGTGAAAAAGAATAAAAGTAACTGGGCTTCCCTGGTGGCACAGTGGATGAGAGTCCGCCTGCCAATGCAGGGGACGCGGGTTCATGCCCCGGTCCGCGAAGATCCCACATGCCGCGGAGCGGCTGGGCCCGTGAGCCATGGCCGCTGAGCCTGCGCGTCCGGAGCCTGTGCTCCGCAGCGGGAGAGGCCACAGCAGTGAGAGGCCTGCATACTGGAAAAAAAAAAAAAAAAAAAGAATAAAAGTAACCAAATGCCAAAATAAGATGTTTTCACCTAGGCATCTCAGGATGAGAACATTTCAACATGCCCTCCTGATAGACAGGGAGAAGGAACAGGCATCTGATTCTGTTGAAGGTATCCGGTAACAAATCAGTCAAATTGAGAATAAAATTATATGAAGGAAAACGTCATGATTAAATACACAAGAGACTTTGAAAATAGAGAAATAAACAAAAACCACACAGCTGTGTGAAAACCTAACAGGACATACTGAGTTATAAAATTCTCTCTTGGTGAATGATTATAATTGCCGTATTGTGCAAAAGTGAAACTGACCCTGGAACACTTCAATAGAGATGCAGTTCTTATGGTGGAGCACTTATCAATATTAGTTCATAAAAGTAAAACGAATTGTTTTTATTCTGAGATAATCCACCCGCTCTTTTGCTTTATTTGAGGCTGCAAATATTCATTTAATAACAGAAACTGGTATGCAGACTCGAGTTTTAGTAAGCTAAGGATTTTCCAAAACTTCAATTTCATTCAGATCTCAGTAGATAAAATTCTCATCAGGCTATATTTTAAAGAGCAAAGCAACCACATTTCCATTCCTTAAAAACAAAACAAACAAAAAAAATCCCTAAACAAAAAAACTATTTGAGAGTTTTAAATAGCACAATGAAATTTTTTTCATCCTTTCCAACCTCTACATTCATTTAAATCCAATTATCCATCCACTTCACTCTAGATGGAGAACTGGGTATTTAAGGGAAACACTTGTTTTAAAAAAAGGTATTTTTTTCTATGTCAGAAATAGATTGGAAGCTTTTCATGCTTGAACATTCTGGGCTCCTTGAAGGAAAAAAGTGACGGTGCCGAGTATGGGGCCAGAGGACGCTTCTCTCACATCCACCTGTTCCAGTTTTTGATGCACTGGCCCACAAATCACCTCTTCGTCTTTGTCATCCTCAAAGCCTCTATTCATTTCCAGTGACCTGAGGCTGATACAACAAAAGGAGGCAATTCCAAAGCAATGTCAGAAGCCCTTTGCCACCAGAAATAACACCCTGCTAAAACCGGATAGCTAAAAATCTGAAAGGTAATGTTTGTGTTGTTTTTTTAGGTAAAGCATCTTAAAAATAAGACAACTGAAGCATTGTTAATTCAAATTCCGAGCTGCTAATCCAAGGAATGGGGCTATAAGTATTAAGTTCTATAGATAAAGCAGAAGAGAAATAGAATTATGGAGCTTATGGCTCCAGCAAGCAGCCTCAGAATCTCTGGCGCAGAAAAGCAGCACTGCTTCGCTAGCTGTCATTAACCCCGTCAGCACTCCTGATTCCTGCTTCTTGGACAGCAGCCAGTTCATGTATCCTCACGTATCTATCTTTTCCTGTCTTTACAAAAAGTAGAGCTCCCTTCTACAGCATTTACACACATGCTGCTGCTGCCAAGTTTCTTTATGAGTATTAAAAATGAAATTTAAATTCCAAGTATTTAAATATATCCACATATAAATTAAAATATATATACAAAAAAGGAGCTTGGAAAATGCATTTTGATAATTACTTTGTTGATATAATTTCAAAAAGTAGGGGGAGAGCTCCCTGATTAGAAACAGTCAAATACTACTCATGGCCTCATAGTTCCAGATTTAAACGTTTTCTGTTTTGTACAATTCGGTCCACTGTGATTTTCACATAGCTCTATTTAATGTTATTATAGTAATGTGGTTTGTTGCCTCCTATTTCTAAAGATACTGTGGAGATATAGAAAATCCCAAATCATTTCTAATTATTTTAAACCTATTAAGCACACAAAAGACTTGGCAATCTTTAGGAAGCTCTAAAGGTACGCACAGAGGAATTATACCTATAACAACACAAATCTACATATTTATTATTAACTATGTTCCAGGAATCGGGCTATACCCTTTCCATGCAATATCTCATTAAATCTTCCCAACGACCCCATGAAAAAGTTAGAATAACCATTGCAATCTGAGAAATGAGAAACAGGTTTAGGGAGTTCAGTAGCACACCGAATTTCTTATACCTGGTAAGGAGAGGAGTTGGATTGAAACTCCTCTAGTCTGAACACTTTTAAGTTTACAATTCAAAATAGAAAAGTTTGCACCTCCTTCCCATTTCTCCTCTTGCTATTTGCCAAGATATGTCTCCCCCCAGTTTTCTTTTTGCACCAGCTTCTGTCAAACACTGGAAAAGATCAAATAACAAAGGAACAAATATCATCAAAGCCCAGCAACAGGTCACCCGGCCAGGTTTCCTTGTTATGGGAACAGCAAAGTCCTTTGAGCAAAACCATCTCAGATGGTTGCCAAAGCAGCCTGTCTAGACAACTTAAAAATCAAGTACAGAAACAGATAATAAATGGGATTTGTTTGGAGAATGAAAGTACCCACATAAAGAGCAGCCTTGTAGTAAACTTTAATCATTTATACCTGCTAAGAGCACAGTCCAAGGATCCCTGTAATCTTGCCATCATGGATGGTCTTTATCAACTGTACTATGAATTCCTTGAGGGCAAGAAGGAGTTCTTGTATATGAATGACCTGTGTATTCCCACTGGTGTCCAGCATTTATTGAATTAAATTAATTAATTTAATTTAATTTATCAGGGAGGATAGTAAGGCGAGATTGTTGTTAAATTCTAAATAGTTGTCTCAAGTTTCAGGTGATGCAAAAGGTAGCATTTCCCTGTAATTAATAACAAGATATTTCAACTGAGAGAAAGATCAGCTATCATTCAGCTCAACCTTCTTCTACTGTTCCTAAATGTTTAATCTTAAAAATGCTCTTTTTTCAGCTAGAAGACTACTTTTGCCAATTTTAGGATTTCTGAAATTTACCTAGGTTAACAGGTAGAAACCTTTCAATTAGGTACTCATTTACACAGGGAGCTGGGATCAGTAAATTTAAATTAAGGAAATGGAAGTAGAGTGGCCAGCTCACACAGTGTGCTCAGGACTTTCCTGGTTTTGCAACTGAAAGCCTATATCCTAAGAAACCCCTCAATCCTGAGCAAACTAGGATGGTTGGTCACCCAGAAAATTAAAAACAATTTCTATAAAATAAGAGTAATTTCATTTGAAGGAACAATGGACAGTAATTATGAGCCCCCAATTGTTGCTTAAGTTTTTGTCTTTGTATTTGTTTGCTTATATCTTTGTTTGTTTATTTGTGTGAGAACTAGGTGGATTTCTTAATCTCAAGACCTCTACAGTCTGTAGGCAAATAAATTCATGCTAAAATCAAATATCTACACGCTCAAAAGGACTTCGTGAGTTAAAGTTTGAACATCAACTGGCTGCATGCAAGCAGTGTATTCTAGTGCAGGAAAGAGACATATCTGGTTAAGCAGAAGAAACATGATTGAAATTAAGCAAGGGAAAATTCAAAGAGGGTACCTAATGCACTGGTTTTCAGACTGGGGAACTGTGAAAAAGTACTCCTGCCTGGACCCCACCCCAGAGATTCTGATCCCATTGTTCTGGGATGGAGCCCAGGCAGGGGTATTTTTGCAGGTTCTCCAGGTAAATGTAATATCTATTCTGTTCTCTTCCCTTGAATTACTATATTCTTGTAGAAATAAATAAATTTAAGAGCAGAGCCAGAGTTGAAATTGGCCTTTTGATTAATAATTAATAATTTATCTTTTCATATTATTATAAACATGAAATGTCTGCATATAGTTAGTTCTTCTTTTAGTCTGGTTAGGAGTTGAGAATTTTTAACACGTTGTTGATAGAAAGCTTGCATGTTGGCAGATTACTCGGGTGGCAATAGTAACAAATGGAGGGAATGCCTCCATTCCATGTGTTGTGCAAAACGTATACCATAACCTATCTATGTATACATATGCATGCGTGCATGAAAGAGTGCACCCGAATTGATTTTTTAATCAGATAAGGAAAGGGAACAAAATATCATCAGTAAAAGTCCTTCTCTAATGAAACCCAAGGACATGTATAAAGAGAAATGGACATTTGGAATCGGTAATAGGATATGAAGACAATGACCTCTTAAATGCTATTTTTAATTTTTTTCAGGTCAATAATAGACAAATGTTCTAATATACTGATTTCCCAGTGACCCATGTCAGTTGACTAGATAATGTCAGTCTTACTAGTGAAAAAATTAGAGACAAAATTGCATCAATGATGAGATATTTAAAAACTCAAATTGAGAAATACTTGTTTACATTCTGAACAATTTCTACTCTCAGTCTAAAACCCATCAGATCTAGAAACTCTAAAAATGTACATTGTTAATAAGAGGTTGCTTGAATTGATTTGTTCAGTAAGAAATACACACACAATAGCATAAAATTTAAGGCTTTAGAGATTTAAAGAGGAGTGGTAAGCTGCAAATCTGTTCAGTGTAAATGGCAAAAGGAAAAGGAAAATTCAAGCCAGTTTTGGAACAAGAAATTGAAAGCAAACTGTGATTCTATTATAATGACTAGATCAGGGATAGGAATTTAAAGACTTATTCCATGCTCTGTTAGACATTTCCTTTTGCTGCCTGTGACCTAATTTTACATTAGAAATATTGACTTAAAAAAGAAAACCACAAAACTTGCTGTTAGTACTGTCTACAATGGTTTATATCGATCAGGTAATTAGAAGGCTACTCGTTTGATTATCATATTGATCAGTCAACTTAAAACTCTGAAATCAAAGGCTGAATTTACAAATTTGAAGAGCCATTTCTCAAATTTGTACTATTTATCATAATGAAGATGGCATACATCCTTCTATGGTCCATCCACAGCAATATCTTCAACCCAAGATTATACAATAATATGGGGTTTAAAATGACAAGTACTTTTCACATAAAATATCTTTTCAGAAAGAAAGCCCAATACTTGTGTTTTTATAGTTGAAAAAAACAGTACTTCAATAGAAAACATTTCCAAATAACCTTTCCTTCCATCTTTGCAGCTGAAATAAATATTTGGTTTAATGTTATTAAAATACCCAAATGCCCTGCAACTAATTCCAATTAACAATTGCTCTGTCACCAGGTGGAAATGGTTCAGCTGTTTTAGCAGAGTTTCTGAGCTGCAAACAGGTTTAGCCCCGATTAAGCAGTAAGAAAAGTAAATTTTTAAGATATTAATACATCTTTCTCAACCAACTTAAGGTTTTCAAAGCATATTATTCCTTTTCCACTTAGGTAATAATGATGTCATCAAATGTTGCAGGAAAACACGTAATTCTATGTCCCCAGTCTTGACAGGTAAAGCCCTCTTATTTAACTTCTGTCAATTTTTTTTTTCTCTCTAGAAATATGAAAGTTTCCAGCTGTCACATGAAAACTTTAGACAGAAAAAACAGCAAGAGTTGCCAACATTACTTGGTAAGAATTTTAGCAAACCATGAAACTCTTACTCAGAAAAGTATTTCGGGGAAGAAAAGGGAATGGTTTCCATCTGTTATTGGTATATTAGGTGTTACAGGTGTATGATATAAAGTAGCAATTCATGTTGCTCTTAGCAGTACAGGAAAGCCCAGATGGGCCTGCTAGGCCTTGAGCCAAGTGAAAATGCATGCTGCTCATACAAAAATGTATTGGATGTAAAAAAAAAAAAAAAAAATTGTGTAATATGCTCTGTTTTTCCTATCATATTGTGATTAGGTGACAGTCTTTGTAAGTTTTTATGAAAGACTTGGAGTGAAATACATATGGAAAAGAATGACAGGAGCTCAGCTTTGCTATTCTAAGAGACCCATTACTCCTAATGAAATGATCATGATGACTTAACAGCAGGAAAGCCAAATGAAAAAATATTGTCCCGCTGTTTGATCATAATTCAGAAGATGAAGTTAAACACTCCAACAAGGTACCTAGATTCCCAAATACTGCCAAGGAGATAGCTGACAATACCACACTGTAACACTTGTCCTATGTGCTAAAAAAGAAAAGAGAAAAGGAAGCATTTATCTGAGCTAATCCATGGTGCGATTCAGCCAGAACACTTCCCAGAGAAGTTCGAGGAAAGAAAGATTCTGTCTTTTGCAGCAGCTAATTCTACTCACCAATGTCCAAACTGCAGATTCTTTGGTGATTGGCTGTTGGCTTACAATGTCTTGGGTTAGACAGCAAGATCCTTAATTTCTTTAGTATTTCAAATCTACCAAATTAATCGAATAGACAGTATTTTTTTATGGCAATGAAGTATTGGGACAAAAAGATTAATTTCGTTCCCATCAACAGCATTGATAAGAAGGCACAGAGGCATAAAGTTTTTCTAGTCTTTCCTACACTTTACCTACTCAATACATTCCAAGCATAATTCTTTTATTCTGTTCTTAACTTTAACCCGAATAAAAGAGGGGGTTAAGTAAATCATTGTCTCATTATTCATGTAAGTAAAAATCACTCACATCTGGTTCTACCCACTGTCACCTGAGAAAATACATATGCATACGTATATGTTAAAGATACTTCATATATAATATGCATTTTTAAAATACAAGTAATTTATTTTTTAAATAATTGTTCAGAGCTTTCACCTTTAAAAGCACACACTGTCATCTTCTTTAATCTACTGCATAATCTTAATTGAAACTAAACCAGGTATTTATGAGATTAAAGAAATAAGCAAATAAAAAACAGAGGCACAGAGAGATTACAATTTGCCTAATGTCTCAAAAACAGTTAGTGACTGAGGCAAGTGATCTAGAGTCTGGGTAGCAAGAGATTAACTAGGTTGAGAGCAAATACTATTTTTCAGGACTTATTCCAAAATATCAAAGATGCTGATTTAGTAGAAATTTAAAAACAAAACAAACAAACAAAACAAAATACAGATACAGAGAACAAATTAGTAGAGGCAAGGAGAGTGAGAGGACAGACAAAATAGGTGAAGGGGATTAAGAGGTACAAACTTCCAGCGGTAAAACAAGTAAGTCAAGGGGATGTAATGTGCGTATAGGGAATATAGTCAATAATATTGTAATAACTTTGTAGGGTGATGGGTGGTAACGGGTCTTACTGCAATGATCATTTCATAATGTATAAAAATATCGAATTACAGGGCTTCCCTGGTGGCGCAGTGGTTGAGAGTCCGCCTGCCGATGCAGTGGACACGGGTTCGTGCCCCAGTCTGGGAAGATCCCACATGCCGCGGAGCGGCTGGGCCCGTGAGCCATGACCGCTGAACCTGCGCGTCCGGAGCCTGTGCTCCGCAACGGGAGAAGCCACAACAGTGAGAGGCCTGCGTACTGCAAAAAAAAAAAAAAAAAAAAATCGAATTACTATCTTGTATACCTGAAACTAACATAACATTAAATGTTACTTATAACTAAATAAAAAATAAGGTGTTTACTAACAATATTGTTTAAAACTTCTCTGAAGAGGAAATTCAGACTGCAAAGAAATCCAAGTTAAGTGTTAGAATTTTATTTGAACTGAATTTTTTACTAATCTTGCTTGTACAGTACTATCATTTAAATTTTTAAAATCAAATATTATATCTTCTTCACTAGATTGTAAGCTCATGAAAGTCATGAAGAATAATCTTATTCAGGATCTCACTCTTCCAAGAAATATACATACACTCAATAAGCACAGTTCCTCGCACATAGTAGCAAACTCAATAAATATTTGTTGAATGAGTGTATGGGTTTCTCAAATAATTGACCTAATAATTCCAATAAACATCTAGAATAACAGCTGACAATTATGTACTATTTCTGAGTTTATTCAGGATTTGCTTCATTTTCCTCACTAGTTTATTCATAAATTCATATTTAGATTATTGGGAAACTTCTTATCTAATTGCCAAAATATGTATCCTATATATTCATATGAGTTGTTTTTTTTTTTAACATCTTTATTGGAGTATAATTGCTTCACAATGGTGTGTTAGCTTCTGCTTTATAACAAAGTGAATCAGTTATACACATACACATGTTCCCATATCTCTTCCCTCTTGCATCTCCCTCCCTCCCACCCTCCCTATCCCACCCATCTAGGTGGTCACAGAGCACCGAGCTACCTCCTTGTGCTATGCGGTTGCTTCCCACTAGCTATCTGTTTTACATTTGGTAGTGTATATATGTCCATGCCACTCTCTCACTTTGTCACAGCTTCCCCTTCCCCTTCTCCATATCCTCAAGTCCATTCTCTAGTAGGTCTATGTCTTTATTCCCGTCTTGCCCCTAGGTTCTTCATGGCCATTTTTTTTTTTTCTCAGACTCCATATATATGTGTTAGCATATGGTATTTGTTTTTCTCCTTCTGACTGACTTCACTCTGCATGACAGACTCTAGGTCCATCCACCTCACTACAAATAACTCAATTTCGTTTCTTTTTATGGCTGAGTAATATTCCATTGTGTATAAAAAGAAAACCTTAATCACTAAAATATATAGAAGATGAGTAATATCTAATGAAACTATTTACTTTTCTTGTATTTACTTTTCTTGTATAAATATATGTGTCTATATTTTCATCCTCTCTCCCCCCACTCCACTTTTGCTTTGAGAAATAATTGCATGATTGCAATTAATTTCTTTTAAATACTTTCAATGATCGTAACTGGAAGACTTATGATCCTGAATTTGTTTTATAGATTCTAGATTTCACTTTAAATATATCTTCATTTTTGTCTTCTGATATGGGTTGAATGGTTAGTGTTTTTCCATACAAATGCAACTTCTACAAGAGCATATCATTTAAAAATAAGGTAATTCAAATGACTAATAAACATGAAAAAAATTTACTTTCACTAGTATTCATAGATATACAAATTTAAATTACATATTGCTTTCTCTTTTCTTTCTTTTTTTGCTTATTAAAATTAGGAAAATTTTACAAGCACTCTAGACCATAACACTTTCTGGAAATTATTTTGACAATATACATTAAAACCTTAAAATAAGATTATACTAAGTGAAGTAAGTCAGAAGGAGAAAGACAAATATCATATGGTATCACCTACATGTGGAATCTAAAATATGATACAAATGAAATTATTTACAAAACAGGAATGGACTCACAGACAGAAAACAAATTTATGGTTACCAAAGGGGAAAGGGGTTGTGGGAGGGATAAATTAGGAGTTTGGGATTAGCAGATACAAACACTATATATAAAATAGATAAACAACAAGTTCCTACTGTTGTATAGCACAGGGAACTATATTCAGTATACTGTAATAAACCATAATGGAAAAGAATATGAAAAATAATATATATATGTATAACTGAATCACCTTGCTGTACATGAGAAACTAATATAACATTGCGAATCAACCATACTTCAATAAATGATTTTTTTTAAAAAGAAAAGAACCTTAAAATATTTATACTTTTTTTTTTTTTAAACATCTTTATTGGGGTATAATTGCTTTACAATGGTGTGTTAGTTTCTGCTTTATAACAAAGTGAATCAGCTATACATATACATATGTTCCCATATGTCTTCCCTCTTGCGTCTCCCTCCCTCCCACTCTCCCCATCCCACCCTTCCAGGCTGTCACAAAGCACCGAGCTAATATCCCTGTGCCTTGCGGCTGCTTCCCCCCAGCTATCTACCTTACTACGTTTGTTAGTGTGTATATGTCCATGACTCTCTCTCGCCCTGTCAAAACTCACCCCTCCCCCTCCCCATACCCTCAAGTCCGTTCTCCAGTAGGTCTGCGTCTTTATTCCTATCTTACCCCTAGGTTCTTCATGACATTTTTTTCCCTTAAATTCCATATATATGTGTTAGCATACGGTACTTGTCTTTTTCTTTCTGACTTACTTCACTCTGTATGACAGACTCTAGGTCTATCCATCTCATTACAAATAGCTCAATTTCATTTCTTTTTAAGGCTGAGTAATATTCCATTGTGTATATGTGCCACATCTTCTTTATCCATTCATCCGATGATGGGCGCTTAGGTTGTTTCCATGTCCTGGCTATTGTAAATAGAGCTGCAATGAACATTTTGGTACATGACTCTTTTTAAATTTTGGTTTTCTCAGGGTATATGCCAAGTAGTGGGATTGCTGGGTCATATGGTAATTCTATTTGTAGTTTTTTAAGGAACCTCCATACTGTTCTCCACAGTGGCTGAACCAATTCACATTCCCACCAGCAGTGCAAGAGTGTTCCCTTTTCTCCGCACCCTCTCCAGCATTTATTGTTTCTAGATTTTTTGATGATGGCCATTCTGACTGGTGTGAGATGATATCTCATTGTAGTTTTGATTTGCATTTCTCTAATGATTAATGATGTTGAGCATTCTTTCATGTGTTTGTTGGCATTCTGTATATCTTCTTTGGAGAAATGTCTATTTAGGTCTTCTGCCCATTTTTGGATGGGGTTGTTTGTTTTTTTGTTATTGAGCTGCATGAGCTGCTTGTAAATTTTGGAGATTAATCCTTTGTCAGTTGCTTCATTTGCAAATGTTTTCTCCCATTCTGAGGGTTGTCTTTTGGTCTTGGTTATGGTTTCCTTTGCTGTGCAAAAGCTTTGAAGTTTCATTAGGTCCCATTTGTTTATTTTTGTTTTTATTTCCATTACTCTAGGAGGTGGGTCAGAAAGGATCTTGCTGTGATTTATGTCATAGAGTGTTCTTCCTATGTTTTCTTCTAAGAATTTGATAGTTTCTGGCCTTACATTTAGGTCTTTAATCCATTTTGAGCTTATTTTTGTGTATGGTGTTAGGGAGTGATCTAATCTCATACTTTTACATGTACCTGTCCAGTTTTCCCAGCACCATTTATTGAAGAGGCTGTCCTTTCTCCACTGTACATTCCTGCCTCCTTTATCAAAGATAAGGTGTCCATATGTGCGTGGGTTTATCTCTGGGCTTTCTATCCTGTTCCACTGATCTATCTTTCTGTTTTTGTGCCAGTACCATACTGTCTTGATTACTGTAGCTTTGTAGTATAGTCTGAAGTCAGGGACCCTGATTCCTCCAGCTCCTTTTTTCGTTCTCAAGATTGCTTTGGCTATTCGGGGTCTTTTGTGTTTCCATACAAATTGCGAAATTTTTTGTTCTAGTTCTGTGAAAAATGCCAGTGGTAGTTTGATAGGGATTGCATTGAATCTGTAGATTGCTTTGGGTAGTAGAGTCATTTTCACAATGTTGATTCTTCCCATCCAAGAACATGGTATATCTCTCCATCTATTTGTATCATCTTTAATTTCTTTCATCAGTGTCTTATAATTTTCTGCATACAGGTCTTTCGTATCCTTAGGTAGGTTTATTCCTAGATATTTTATTCTTTTTGTTGCAATGGTAAATGGGAGTGTTTTCTTGATTTCACTTTCAGATTTTTCATCATTAGTATATAGGAATGCCAGAGATTTCTGTGCATTAATTTTGTATCCTGCTACTTTACCAAATTCATTGATTAGCTCTAGTAGTTTTCTGGTAGCATCTTTAGGATTCTCTATGTATAGTATCATGTCATCTGCAAACAGTGACAGCTTTACTTCTTCTTTTCCGATTTGGATTCCTTTTATTTCCTTTTCTTCTCTGATTGCTGTGGCTAAAACTTCCAAAACTATGTTGAATAAGAGTGGTGAGAGTGGGCAACCTTGTCTTGTTCCTGATCTTAGTGGAAATGCTTTCAGTTTTTCACCATTGAGGATGATGTTTGCTGTGGGCTTGTCATATATGGCTTTTATTATGTTTAGGAAAGTTCCCTCTATGCCTACTTTCTGGAGGGTTTTTATCATAAATGGGTGTTGAATTTTGTCGAAAGCTTTCTCTGCATCTATTGAGATGATCATATGGTTTTTCTCCTTCAATTTGTTAATATGGTTTATCACATTGATAGATTTGCGTATATTGAAGAATCCTTGCATTCCTGGAATAAACCCCACTTGATCATGGTGTATGATCCTTTTAATGTGCTGTTGGATTCTGTTTGCTAGTATTTTGTTGAGGATTTTTGCATCAATGTTCATCAGTGATATTGGCCTGTAGTTTTCTTTCTTTGTGACATCCTTGTCTGGTTTTGGTATCAAGGTGATGGTGGCTTCGTAGAAGGAATTTGGGAGTGTTCCTCCCTCTGCTATATTTTGGAAGAGCTTGAGAAGGATAGGTGTTAGCTCTTCTCTAAACGTTTGATAGAATTCACCTGTGAAGCCATCTGGTCCTGGGCTTTTGTTTGTTGGAAGGTTTTTAATCACAGTTTCAATTTCAGTGCTTGTGATTGGTCTGTTCATATTTTCTATTTCTTCCTGATTCAGTCTTGGCAGGTTGTGCATTTCTAAGAATTTGTCCATTTCTTCCAGATTGTCCATTTTATTGGCATAGAGTTGCTTGTAGTAATCTCTCATGATTTTTTTTATTTCTGCAGTGTCAGTTGTTACTTCTCCTTTTTCATTTCTAATTCTATTGATTTGAGTCTTCTCCCTTTTTTTCTTGATGAGTCTGGCTAGTGGTTTATCTATTTTGTTTATCTTCTCAAAGAACCAGCTTTTAGTTTTATTGATCTTTGCTATTGTTTCCTTCATTTCTTTTTCATTTATTTCTGATCTGATTTTTGTGATTTCTTTCCTTCTGCTAGCTTTGGGGTTTTTTTGTTCTTCTTTCTCTAATTGCTTGAGGTGCAAGGTTAGGTTGTTTATTCGAGATGTTTCCTGCTTCTTAAGGTGGGCTTGTATTGCTATAAACTTCCCCCTTAGAACTGCTTTTGCTGCATCCCATAGGTTTTGGGTCGTTGTGTCTCCATTGTCATTTGTTTCTAGGTATTTTTTTATTTCCTCTTTGATTTCTTCAGTGATCACTTCATTATTAAGTAGTGTATTGTTTAGCCTCCATGTGTTTGTATTTTTTACAGATCTTTTCCTGTAATTGATATCTAGTCTCATGGCGTTGTGGTCGGAAAAGATACTTGATACAATTTCAGTTTTCTTAAATTTACCAAGGCTTGATTTGTGACCCAAGATATGATCTATCCTGGAGAATGTTCCATGAGCACTTGAGAAAAATGTGTATTCTGTTGTTTTTGGATGGAGTGTCCTATAAATATCAATTAAGTCCATCTTGTTTAATGTATCATTTAAAGCTTGTGTTTCCTTATTTATTTTCATTTTGGATGATCTGTCCATGGGTGAAAGTGGGGTGTTAAAGTCCCCTACTATGAATGTGTTACTGTTGATCTCCCCTTTTATGGTTGTTAGTATTTGCCTTATGTATTGAGGTGCTCCTATGTTGGGTGCATAAATATTTACAATTGTTATATCTTCTTCTTGGATCGATCCCTTGATCATTATGTAGTGTCCTTCTTTGTCCCTTTTAATAGTCCTTATTTTAAAGTCTATTTTGTCTGATATGAGAATTGCTACTCCAGCTTTCTTTTGGTTTCCATTTGCATGGAATATCTTTTTCCATCCCCTTACTTTCAGTCTGTATGTGTCTCTAGTTCTGAAGTGGGTCTCTTGTAGACAGCATATATAAGGGTCTTGTTTTTGTATCCATTCAGCCAATCTGTGTCTTTTGGTGGGAGCATTTAGTCCATTTACATTTAAGGTAATTATCGATATGTATGTTCCTATTTCCATTTTATATATTGTTTTGGGTTCGCTACTATAGGTCATTTCCTTCTCTTGTGTTTCGTGTCTAGAGAAGTTCCTTTAGCATTTGTTGTAAAGCTGGTTTGGTGGTGCTGAACTCTCTCAGCTTTTGCTTGTCTGTAAAGGTTTTAATTTCTCCATCAAATGTGAATGAGATCCTTGCTGGGTAGAGTAGTCTTGGTTGCAGGCTATTCTCCTTCATCACTTTCAGTATGTCCTGCCACTCCCTTCTGGCTTGTAGGATTTCTGCTGAGAGATCAGCTGTTAACCTTATGGGGATTCCCTTGTGTGTTATTTGTTGTTTTTCCCTTGCTGCTTTTAATATGCTTTCTTTGTATTTAATTTTTGACAGTTTGATTAATATGTGTCTTGGCATGTTTCTCCTTGTATTTATCCTGTATGGGACCCTCTGTGCTTCCTGGACTTGATTAACTATTTCCTTTCCCATATTAGGGAAGTTTTCAACTATAATCTCTTCAAATATTTTCTCAGTCCCTTTCTTTCTTTCTTCTTCTTCTGGTACCCCTATAATTCGAATGTTGGTGCGTTTCATGTTGTCCCAGAGGTCTCTGAGACTGTCCTCAGTTCTTTTCATTCTTTTTTCTTTATTCTGCTCTGCAGTAGTTATTTCCACTACTTTATCTTCCAGGTCACTTATCCGTTCTTCTGCCTCAGTTATTCTGCTATTGATCCTATCTAGAGTGATTTTAATTTCATTTATTGCATTGTTCATCGTTGCTTGTTTCATCTTTAGTTCTTGTAGGTCCTTGTTAACTGTTTCTTGCATTTTGTCCATTCTACTTCCAAGATTTCGGATCATCCTTACTATCATTATTCTGAATTCTTTTTCAGGTAGATTGCCTATTTCCTCTTCATTTGTTAGGTCTGGTGGGTTTTTATCTTGCTCCTTCATCTGCTGTGTGTTTTTCTGTCTTCTCATTTTGCTTATCTTACTGTGTTTGGGGTCTCCTTTTTGCAGGCTGCACTTTCGTAGTTCCCGTTGTTTTTGATGTCTGTCTCCAGTGGCTAAGGTTGTTTCAGTGGGTTGTGTAGGCTTCCTGGTGGAGGGGACTAGTGCCTGTGTTGTGCTGGATGAGGCTGGATCTTGTCTCTCTAGTGGGCAGGTTCACGTCTGGTGGTGTGTTTTGGGGTGTCTATGGCCTTATTATGATTTTAGGCAGCCTCTCTGCTAATGGGTGGGGTTGTGTTCCTGTTTTGCTAGTTGTTTGGCATAGGTTGTCCAGCACTGTGGCTTGCTGGTCGTTGAGTGAAGCTGGGTGCTGGTGTTAAGATGGAGGTCTCTGGGATATTTCCACCGTTTAATATTATGTGGAGCTGGGAGGTCTCTTGTTGACCAGTGTCCTGAAGTTGGCTCTCCTACCTCAGAGGCAGAGCCCTGACTCCTGGCTGGAGCACCAAGAGCCTTTCATCCACACAGCTTAGAATAAAAGGGAGAAAAAGTAGGGAGAATTAGTAGAAGTATGAGTAAAGAAAGAAGGAAAGGAGGAAAGGAAGGAAGGAAGAAAGAAACAAAGAAGGAAAGAAAGGAGGGAGGGAGGGAGGGAGGGAGGAAGGAAGGAAGGAGGGAAAGAAGGAAAAAAGACAGAAAGAAAGATGATACAGTAAAAATAAAATAAAGTATAATATAGTTATTGAATTAAAAAATATTTAGAAAAAAAAAAAAAAGGGACGGATAGAACCTTAGGACAAATGTTGGAAGCAAAGCTATACAGAGAAAATCTTACACAGAAGCATACACATACACCTTCACAAAAAGAGGTAAAGGGGGAAAAATCATAAATCCTGCTCCCTGAGACCACCTCCTCAATTTGGGGTGATTCGTTGTCTAAAGGAGGGAAGGAAGGAAGGAAAGAAAGAAAGAACGAAGGTAAAGTATAATAAAGTTATTACAATTAAACTTAATTATTAAGAAAAAGAATTTTTTAAAAAAATCATGGACGGATAGAGCCCTAGGACAAATGGTGGAAGCAAGAGTATACAGACAAGATCTCACACAGAAGCATACACGTACACATTCACAAAAAGAGGAAAAGGGAAAAAAATCATAGATCTCGCTCCTAAATTCCCCCTCTTCAATTTGGGATCATTCCTTGTCTATTCAGGTATTCCACAGATGCAGGGTATATCAAGTTGATTGTGGAGCTTTAATCCGCTGCTTCTGTGGCTGCTGGGAGAGATTTCCCTTTCTCTTCTTTGTTCTCACAGCTCACAGGAGCTCAGCTTTGGATTTGGCCCTGCCTCTGCGTGTAGGTCGCTGGAGGGCGTCTGTTTTTTCGCTCAGACAGGACGGGGTTAAAGGAGCCGCTGATTCGGGGTCTCCGGCTCACTCAGGCCGGGGGTTGGGGGATGGGGGTAGGAGGGGCACTACGTGCGGGGCGGGCCTGCAGCTGCAGAGGCAGCGTGACGTTGCGGCAGAGGCCGGCGCGACGTTGCACCAGCCCGAGAGCCGCCGTGCGTACTCCCGGGGAAGTTGTCCCTGGATCCCGGGAACCCGGCAGTGGCGGGCTGCACAGGCTCCGCGGAAGAGGGGCGTGGAGAGTGACCCGTGCCCGCACACAGGCCCCCTGGCGGCGGCAGCAGCAGCCCCAGCGTCTCCCGCCCGTCTCTGGGGTCCGCGGTTTTAGCCGCGGCTCGCGCCCGTCTCTGGGGTTTGCGCTTTCAGCCGCGGCTCGCGCCCGTCTCGGGGGCTCGCGCCCTCAGCCGCGGCTCGCGCCCGTCCCTGGGGTTCGCGCTTTTAGCCGCGGCTCGCGCCCGTCTCCGGAGTTCCCCCAAGCAGCGCTCCTAAACCCCTCTCCCCGCGCACCAGGAAACAAAGAGGGAAGAAAAAGTCTCTTGCCTCTTCGGCCGGTGCAGGCTCCCCCCCGAACTCCCTCCCGGCTAGTCGTGGTGCACCAACCCCCCCAGGCTATGCTCAAGCCGCCAACCCCAGTCCTCTCCCTGAGCTCCGTCCAAAACCAAAACCCGAGCCTCAGCTCGCAGCCTGGCCCGCCTCGGCGGGTGAGCAGACAAGCCACTCGGGCTGGTGAGTGCCGGTCAGCACCGATCGTCTGTGCAGGAATCTCCCCGCTTTGCCCTCCGCACCCGTCGCTGTGCACTACTCCGCGGTCCCGAAACTCCCCCCTCTGCCTCCCGCAGTCTCCGCCCGCGGAGGGGCTTCCTAGTGTGTGGAAACTTTTCCTCCTTCACAGCTCCCTCCCACTGGTGCAGGTGCCGTCCTTATTCTTTTGTCTCTGTTTTTTCTTTTGCCCTACCCAGTTACGTGGGGAGTTTCTTGCCTTTTGGGAGGTCTGAGGTCTTCTGCCAGCCTTCAGTAGGAGTTCTGTAGGATTTGTTCCACGTGTGGATGTATTTCTGGTGTATCCGTGGGGAGGAAGGCGATCTCCGCGTCTTACTCTTCCGCCATCTTCAAGGTCCCCCCTTCATATGAGTTTTGATTATAAGCATCATTCAGTAAACCAACTAAGATACATGGACCACACAGGGTAATGGCTTCTCTCTGCCACAATAGTCCATGTTTCTTCCTCCTTACTTCTCCTCTTACTCTCCACAGGGAAGTCAGATTGGGATTGGGATACAAAGGACTCTATACTGGTTTAAATTTTGTTAGAGGATATGAGAATCCCCTCTGATTCACCCAGTCTCTTCACCAAGAGTCATCATCGCCTAATCTCAGAGAAACAACTGGGCAACTCAGACCCAATCAAAGAGTACACAATGACTAAAATAGCAACAAAGTATCACTGCATTATCAACAAATTCCTCAGTTTCGTCACTGACATATCTGCCAAACCCATCTACTTTGTGCTATTTCAACCATCTCCACTGTCTGCACTCAAAATTATATAATCTCTCACCTAGACAATTAAAATACCCTCATAACGGATCTCCATAGATCCACTATTATTCTTTCACCATGATGTTTCCAATCCATTCATCACAGTGCAGTCACAACAACCTTTGGAAAATTCAAATCACTCCTTTGACACTGTCAAGGCTTCCCTTTGCTGTTTGAATCAAAACAAAAATTCCAAACATGGCTTGGAAAGGCCTGCATTACCTGAAACCCACCTCTACATGTCATCTCCCACGGTTTCAGTTATCTATTGTTGTGTAACAAGACACTGAAAACCTTAGTGGCTGAAATAACATGATCATTTATTTGCTCATAATATTGCAATGTGGGCAGGGCTTGCAGAGGACAGCTCATGTCTGCTGCATGTGGCATCAGCTGGGGTCACTCAATCAGGGCTGGAGGATGCACTTCCAAGAAGGCTCATACACGTCTGGAAAGTTGATTTTGTCTGTAGGCTGGGAGCTCAGCTGGGGCTGTCAGCAAGGGGCTTCAATTATACTTCGTATGGTTCCCCTCCTTGCTACTGCTTGGGCTTCCTCACAGCATGGCAGCTAGGTTTCAAGAAGCAGAAAATTGAAACTGCCTGTCTTTTTAAATTCTAGGATCAGAACCAGTACAGTATTACCGCCGCCATACTTTATTCACCAAAGTAGTCACAGGCCCAGCTCAGATTCAAGTTGAGCAATATCTGGACTCACCTGTGGCAGTGAAGAATTTGTAACAATATTTAACCCCTCAAACCCATCATCTTCCTTCTTTCTTTCTTTGTTCCAGTCTCTTAGCACCTATCAGCATCATGGTAGAATTTGATATGGATAAACAAATATAAGAAAAATAGATCTAAATTTACATCTGTTCTCCATAATATTTAGTTCTCCAATTTTACATTGATGCCATGGCCATATATCCTAGATGCAAGGGTTTGTAAATTGTCCCTTAGGTTAAATTATCAATTTATTGCTAATGATTTATTGCAAATATCAATTTACTGCAAATATCAATATATTGCTAATGAAGATTTACCTGAAAATACAGGCCTGAAGCATAACTTAAGTTTGCTCTTCCTGCCCTTTTTCTAAGCTTTCACACCCTGATACTCAGTTTTTGATGTACCTGGCCTCACTAGATCATCAGCCAGAGAATGAGAGAGGAAAGATAAGATGCAAATAGAGAGAGGTGGAGGGTTCGGGGGGAGAAAAAGACAGACAGTGAGGGAGAGAAAGAGGATACAGAGCCCTTAATGAAATGTAATTAATTCTGCAAAATCTCTTTAGCTCTACATTCACTTCAACTCAAATATATTAAATCAAACATACTTATTTTGTAAAATTTCTTCTTCAAAGAAAACCACTAGAAATGTTTATATACATAAAATAAATTATAATAGATATTTTTAAAAAATAAAGCCAACAAATACGACCATAAAAAATTATAAACATTTGGAAATTATTTGACAATATTTTGATTAAGAAATAATTTGTATCCAATTAATTTCTTTGAAAGCAGACATTACCAGAGAAATTAGATAGGGATTTGAGAACTATGTTATACTAAAAAGAAATTCAATTTGTCTTTTTTTCACTCAAGAGGGATTCAAGACTCACAGTATATGAAACTTTATCATGAATCAACATTGTAGTTAGTAAAAATGTATGTGGGCTGGTCAAGACTATATATATTCCTGCAGCAAATTTCATACTGAATTAATAATCATCTAAGCCATTAAAATGCTTTATGAAACGTTATAAGCTGGTTCTCAATAAAACTGCACCAACTATGAGAGCCCAGTACAGAATATGAAGTAAATACAACATCGAGTTTTATTTACTATACAGGTTTTCTTATCCTAGATAGATAACTTTCCATATCATATTTCACACGTATAACTTAAATGTTACATAAAGGAGAACTAGAATCTTGTTGTGACACATAAAGATGCGCAATGAGGATATGGAGAACTTACAAGAAGAGCCAAACAGTCACAAAATTGGTTTCAGGGCTTCCGTGGTGGCGCAGTGGTTGAGAGTCTGCCTGCCGACGCAGGGGACACAGGTTCGTGCCCCAGTCCGGGAGGATCCCACATGCCGCGGAGCGGCTAGGCCCGTGAGCCATGGCCGCTGAGCCTGCGCGTCCGGAGCCTGTGCTCTGTAACGGGAGAGGCCGTAACAGTGAGAGGCTCGCGTACCGCAAAAAAAAAAAAAAAAAAAAAATTGGTTTCAGCTCAATTTTTTTTTATTTTATTGGAGTACAGGTGCTTTACACTGGTGTGTCAATTTCTGCTTCAGCTCATTTTTAAGGTCAAGTTTTATACATCCTATGAAAAGACTGTAGGAACTAGGGCTCTGACCAGTCTTAAAGAGAAAGAGTGAGGTCGCCTGTATAGGATTATTTTCTGGTCATTGGAAAGTCATCTGATCTTAAATAATTTAGCCAACATGATAGCACAATATGCAGAATTCACTAGAAAACCATTCCTTACACTTTTCTATACAGTTTACACATTAGATTAATCTTCCTAAAATACGAATGATTTGCCACTTGCCTTTTTTTAACCAGCGAGACTGAAGAGCATGAGGTTAGTGATCCTATAGTTGACCACAAGAAGGAAGAGACCAGGAGGGAAATGAGAGTATTTTACAAAGATGTGGAACACCTGCGAGAAAACCTTTATCTTTGTCACCACATTGCCTAAAACAAATCTATAAGACACAAGCAATGAAAAACCATGTCTTTAGATGCTGCAAGGTTAAAATACAAGAAGTAACAGGGAAGGATAAAACCAAATGGCTAGTAATAAAGTGATGATTACATTATTAAACAGTTTACTAGATGGAATGTTTTGGGTGTGAAAATTAAGACATGAAAAGCTTGAAATAAAGTTCAGTTAAAATATACATTCATAAATTCATTCTGCAACCATTCATACAACTATTACATATATATATATTTATATATCACATGCATACACACATAAATATGATTATATATATTATTTATATGATGACAGGTGATGATAGATGAACTTTTTACTTCCCATAATTTAAATTGTTTCAAAGCTAAATTAAGAAGTTGTGAATACCCAAATGACCATTTTTAGAGAAAATATAAACACTAAGAAGGAATTCTTGGGGTAAAATAGAGCATGAAACTGTAAGTATAGGCAGCACTCATTCTTGTTCCATTCTAAGGAATAATAAGCAAGCTCTAGAAGGAAAAGGAAGGAAAAGGCTATGCAAATCGTTGGTCAAAGAGTTGGTCCAGGATACAGCCTATTAAGAAACTAAAACCTGATTTTAGCTATGATTGTCCGCATTAGTTGGTTTTCTTCAATATTTCCAAACTACTGTTGATCAAAATATCACATGACATTTCCCATTGCACTAGTATGAATCCGTGTCAGCTTTCTTCTTCTCTTATCAGTCCACCCCTTATCTGAGTCTCAATTTCATGCCAAGGTGCTGACTTAGCAGAAATGCCATGCATAGTGACATGGTGACTTCTGCCCCAAACTATGAGACACTTTTCATTTATATTCATCAAGGAAGTACTCCACAGGCATCAAACCATGTACCCAGATCTCAGTTTGTTATTTGATTATCCAACTTAATCCCATTAGACACTGATCTTTTAAATAGCACAAAAACTGCTGACAAAAATACCTCTGCAACTATTAAAAATTCCCTATGTGCAGAGTATCCAATTGTACACTTAGTCTTCGTAAAAGCTGATGTTTACATTTTTTAAAATATTAATCAGGGGCAATTTCAAGTAAACATGAAAAGAATCGAGTGTCTTAAGAAAAGAAAATCTTGCAGGACACAGTGAGACTTGGTGAGATAAACTGACTTCTTTACTTTCTCATTTATAAATCTGGAAGTTCTCAGGAGCACTTTCTCCATAAAAGGACAAATGGTTTACTTTCTTCAAAAATCTAGATTTAAAGTCTATTCCCTCTATTTAACTCACAGCATGAGTTTAGGAAAATATCATATTAATAATATGAGTATACAAGTGTACTTGTGGAAAGCAAAGCTCTATAAATGCTGAATTCTTTTTTAAATATATACCCTTTAACAAAATGATCAGGAAACACGGTAAAAGGAAAATTTAAAAAGCACACTTCTACATAAAAGTTTTCCACAAACTTAACAGAATCTTTTTTCTAAAGACAATATGAATATGAAAAGTTTCTAAAATCAAAATAGTATATCAACAAATGGTATAAAATATTCACAATGTTGAGGAATTTTTCCATGTAAATTAGTAAATATTAACAATCCTCCTGTAAAGACAAATCCAAATTTTAGTTCTGGCCAAATGGTTTTGCCACTATTTCAGGGAGGGAAGAAAAGAAAAGACATTTGGGGCTAAATTGAAGACATGCCCTAAATTGAATAAGAAATAATTTCTTCTCTTGCCCTTACTTCCTATCTGTATTTTCTTTCTTTTTTTTTTTTTTTTTTTTTTGCGATACGCAGGCCTCTCACTGTTGTGGCCTCTCCCGTTGCAGAGCACAGGCTCCGGACGCGCAGGCTCAACCACTGCGCCACCATGGAAGCCCCGTATCTGTATTTTCTTGATGTTTGTCCTAACTGATACTTAAGCTGCTGTATATTTAATCATTTAACATTCACTGTGCACCTACCATGTACTAAGCTCTGAGGTAGGTATTTAAGATATAGTCCCTGACCTTGACGGTTCACTGCTCATTGGAGAACACCAGCAGATAAATTCTATACAATAAAGAAGAAATACCCACTGTTGATGGGAGTGCAGATTGACACATACATTTTGGAAACAGTTTGCCTTTTTCTTCTAAAGTTAAACAGGCACATATTCTACCATCCAATAATTCCAACCCTAGGTATACGCACTAAAGTGATTCTTGCCCATGTTTATTCATGGAATGTTCAAGTGTGCTCTTAGCAACCTAATATTTAAAAAAATTGAGAAAACCCAAACATGCATCTTTAAGAGAATATATAAACAAATGTAAAATTGTCTCACAATGCAATACAAAACAGTCGTGAAAATAAATTATCCTCAGCCCACAGGGAATAACAGGGAAGAATATTAGAAATAAAGCATTGAAACAAACTGGCAAAAGACTACATAGAGTATGATGCCATTTTAATAAAATTCAAAAACAAGAAGATATGTCCATTACATTTTTAGAGATACATGCATACATGGTTGCATTATTTTAGAACAAAAAAGAAACATAAGCCCCAAATTCAGCATAGTGGCTACCTTCAATTGCAGGCAGGACGGAGGCAGTGGGGACGCACATCTGGGAGCTTCAATGGAATCGCCATAACCTAGTTCATAAGTTGTTCTGTGGCCTCACAGTTCAATTTATTATCATGCTTCTTAATTTCTTATATGTTAGAAATATGTTTGTTTGCATCAAATTTCTCAAAATAAGTATCAATTCATTAAAAGAAAACTCGATGTCAAGATATTGCACTAAGTCTTCTTGAAGGTGTTAGGGAAGGAGGCATGTAATTTCAACAGGGCTAGAAAGATGAATGAATTTTCCAGAAGGGCAATCTAAAGGCAGGAAACCTTATGAGCAAGGACCCAGAGATGTGAAAGAGCAGTGTATTGGGAAAAATGAGAAATATATTGGGGCTGGAGCA
Organism: Phocoena sinus; assembly: GCF_008692025.1. Classification (NCBI taxonomy): domain Eukaryota; kingdom Metazoa; phylum Chordata; class Mammalia; order Artiodactyla; family Phocoenidae; genus Phocoena; species Phocoena sinus. The sequence continues at coordinate 133,557,152 of NC_045765.1, read as the reverse complement.
CAGGACACATGGAAGAAGACACAGAAGATGATACTGATGAAGGACCTCATCACTTCGGTGGAGAGCCACAAAAGGAAGAAGGTTATCTTGTAAGCAAAGAATGATGCTGATGTCCTGTTTTAAAACAGATAAGTTACACAAGATCATAATTTTTTAGAAGGATAACGATGGTGGCAGGACTATGGAAAAGAATTAGTGGAGGTAAGAAAAGTGTCAGTAATAGCAATGAAAAGAGTGATGCAATAGTCTATCTAGGACACATACATGAAGATTTCAATAAAGGTTTTAGCAGCAGAGGAGAAGAAAGGAGATGGGCTTAAAGACATTTAAGGGTCAATTATACCTCAATAAAGCTGAAATTTTTAAAAAAGACATTTAAGGGGTAGATTTAGTAATTAAACAGATATGAAGCATTAGGAATAATTAAGAGACACAGACAACCCTAATTTCTGATATTTAATAGGTTGATGGATGATGAAGCTTTCAAGCAATTAATATGAGAGAAGAAATGACTTAGCAGGAAGATAAATTCAATTTGGGACCTGTTGGGGTTGAGAAGGTTTGGGAGATCTATGTGGATGTGCTGGTAGACACTTGAAAATACAGTAGCAAGTTGGTATAGAAAATCAAATTTAGACACCCTAACTAGTAGTTGTGACCAAGGAATCCAATGGTGTCCTTTAAAGAGTAAGTAGAGAGAAAGACTTGAGAGTACTAAAGATGGATGAAACTTTGGAAAAGAGAAATTTTTAAAAAAAAGAGAGATTAAAAAAAGAGGTGGCTGAGAGCTCTAGACTCTAAAGCCAGAGTGCCAAGGTTCATAAAAGTCCTCTACCATCCTTGAGCAAATTACCTAACTCCTTTCTGCTTCAGTTTTCCCCAACTGTAAAATGAGCATAAGAACAGTATTTACTTCACAGGATTGTTTTGTGGATTAAATTAGCCAATGTGTGTAAAATGTCTGGTGTGTATTTCTTCTCCATTCAACAATTTATTAAAAGTATGTACTGTAGACTGGGCAGCTAGGTCTGGTTGTGCAGGACTGTAATTATCTGTTACCTGAGAAGTAATTGTACAGATGTTGTGATTTGAAAATCCAGAAAGGATATTTTGCTGCTGCTACCCATCACACTCCTAAAACCACCCAGTATATCTCCCATCTATTGATTAGTTTTAAAACATCCTTCCTGATGGCAAGACTCTTAAACCACAATACTAAGTAAGTTTTAAGATGTAGAGTATGGGAAAAGTAACATAGTAGCTTAAATTTACAGTAGAAGACTAAAAGACTAAACTCTGATACTGTCCTAAGAATGTATGTCGAAACTGGTGAGAAAAAAGTGATAAGGCACTGGCCACCAGAAATGGAGTGAGAGAACCAGGCAGGGAGACAGGCTCTAGAAAGATGAGCCTGGGGGGAACCTTCAATTCCCTTATCTTGCACTGAACTAATTCCTCTTGACCTAAAAGTTTTGATGAGCAGTGCTTTTTCGGGATAACAAGGAGACGTCCTACCACTGAACTACCGTTTTCTTTTTATGGGCTAAGTGATAAAATCCACATAGCATACTTAGCATAGTGCCTGTCATATAATATGTGGTCAATAAATGTTGTCTATGGCTATCTGTGCTTCAGGCTGTACCAAACTCCGGCTTGCTCACGGGAATCCTATCCCATTCTCTCCCAGGGATGTGCCACAATTGTCAAGACACACTCTGAAGGAGATCTCTGCCTGGGAAAGAGATGATAGTTATAAAGGAATAACAACAACAATAATGTTAATAAAAAGTGTTTAGAGTGTGCCAGATACTATGCGATCACATTCCACGCAATACTTA